>NC_092131.1:175669150-176869150 GCF_043159975.1 Macaca nemestrina
TCGGTTATAACTTTGCAAAGGCGGTTTCACTTCCCGTCCTCTCGCAGGGTTGCTCCCGAGAGCATGTCCAACACACCTCCTGTGCACAGTTCCGCGTCTCCGAGTCTCTCCCAGGGAGCCCCACCCTTAGAGCACATCATGATACATGCATTCCGTGTCTCTCGCTTGGACCAATTAACATTGCAGGTGTAGTTTCACTTTGTCAGTGACTGGTCATTGTGAGTGAAATTGCTTGAGGGTATTTGTTCAGCACACCTTTGAGTCAGAGGAGTTGCTGTGGGGAGTGGTGAGTGAGATGTCACCAAGCATCCTGTTCTGCCTGCCAGTTTCCTCCCAGTCAGCGTCTGGCCATCCTCCGGAGTAAACCACGGCTAACAGGGTGATGGATTATTTTACTCAGAGCAAGGCCCGGGGCAGGAATAGGGGGAGGAGGAGTATAAAATTCTCTCCTCTTTCTTTCCAGAAGACGGCAAAGGTTTACTGCTACTTGAATGAAGCATCTGCCCACTGTGGATAAAGACACGCCGTATCCACTTTCGATCAGCTTCCATGGGCAGGAAGAGTGGAGTTGGGCTGTGTTCTTGGTGGCGAGGATGTGTTGCGTTTCCTCCAAGTGGGGTGGGGTGGCTGGTGGCACGAACTATTTTCCCTGAGCGTCTAAGCAACACCCAAGATCAAGCCTCTGCCTGGAGTCCCTGCCTTTTCCCTTGGGCGTTAAATTTCTTCTGGACGTTTCCAATGGGCCATCCCACAAATATTTCAAGCTCAACACGTTCCAAAACAGACTCATTCTAGTTGCTCCTGATTCCCACACCTGCTCTTCTTGTCTTCCCTGCCTTGGTTGTGAGTCCCTGTGCTCATCCTGTCCCCCAGTCAGGGATCTGGAAATGATTCTTGATCCCATCCTTTCCTTATCCTTCCAAAACCCTCCATCTCATCTGTTGTCCAGTTCTATTGACCCTCCCTCTTACATATCCCTAGAACTCACGTCCTCCTCTCCAGCCTCAGAGCCGCTGTAGATGTCAGGGCCTCCCTCTCTCATTCTTTGGCTGTGGAAGGATTGCATCTCTTACTTGGCCCGTCTACCTTCAGTGGCTCCTTCCAACCCCACCACTCCTCTGCTGGAGTGGTCTTTATAGGAAACAGATTCGATGGTGCCTTCCCTTGGCTGGGTGTCGAGCAGTGACACAGCCCCTCATCGCTGGCTACTCAGTGGGTGAATTTCAAAGTTTCACAGAACCTGGAACATGTCCTTTCTCACCTGTTTTAGACCCTGGGCTTGGGAGAGTTTAGACACTGTTGTGGTGCAGTGCTGATCACTTATATTTCTTTAAACACTCCAGGTTGCTTCACAATTTTTTTTTTTTATACATCTGTCCTTTCTGCCTGGAATGATTTCCCCTGTTCTTACAATTTGATAGATCCCTGACTATATCTCAGAGCGGAGCCTGGGTGTTACCTCATCTTTGAAGCCCTCTTGAGTCCAGGAGCAGGGCCCGTCTCTCAAAGGCCCCCTCAGTTGTACCTTCTACCATTTGGGATTCAGAGGAAGTTGCCTGCTTGGACTCTCTAAATCCATGACATTTTGGATTCTATTTTCTTTTATCCCCACTTGCAGACTGACCAGTTAGTTCTTTTCTGGGTTTATCTTTTTTTCTTGTAAAAACTTGCTAAACACAATCTGTAATCATTGGCATGTACAGCTCATGTTTTCCAACCTCTTCTCCTAGAGTTGAAAGTTCTTATGACCTGAGTTCTCAGTTATTGCAGGAAATTATTTTACCAAATATTTTGCCACAACATTGTATAGACTGTGATCCTTTTGGCTTTCCATAGCAATTTCCCTCACCCTTGTGCCGTTTGGCACGTAAGCCCATGCCACATATAGATTCTTTATTATGCCCTGATTGTATTACTAATTTTTGCTTCAGCATGATAGGTTAGGTTCTGCAGTGGGAAAAGTCCAAAAGGCCACAGCTTAAACAGGCAGACATTTGTCTCTACGTCACACTGCTTGCTTACTGATGCTTCGGTCTCTGCTTCATGTCCTGGTCACTTTGGACACAGGCTGACAGGGACCTGCCATCTGGAGTGCAGATGGTTCCTGCAGTAGAAGAAAAGAGAGCAATACAAAAATTAGCCAGGCCTGGTGGCTGGCACCTGTAACCCCAGCTACTCAGGAGGCTGAGGCAGGAGAATTGCTTGAACCCAGAAGGCTAAAGTTGCAGTGAGCCGAGATTGTGCCACTGCACTCCAGCCTGGGTGACAGAGAGAGACTCCATCTCAAAAAAAAAAAAAAAAAAAAAAGGGAGCGTCGCAAATCTCACCTTAGTGCTTAAAGCCTCTGCCCAGCAGTGACACACATCACTTCTTCTCACACTTCAGTGCCAATTCATGCCTTGTGGCCACATCTCAATTCAAGGAGGTAGGAGCTGTGATCCCGTCCCTGCAATGGGGATTACTTGATGCTGAGACCTTATGGCTACCATGAAACCATTCACTGATTTAGGGGATGTAGAAGAACTTGCTTCTGAACTGTTGCTCTATGTTAGATGTTTGTCCTCAGCCAAATCTCATGTTGAACTGTAATCCCCAGTGCTGAAGGTGGGGCCTGGCGGGAGGTATTTGGATTATGGGGGTGGATCCCTCATGGCTTGGTACTGTCTTCCTGACAGTGAGTTACTGCAAGATCTGGTCATTTAAAAGTGTGTGGCGCCTCCTCCCAAACACCCTCTTCCTTGCTCCTGGCTTTGTTCTGTGAGATGCCTACTCCTCCTTCACCTTGTGCCGTGATTATAAGCTTCCCAAGGCCTCCTCAGAGTCTGAGGTGATGCCAGCACCATGCTTCCTGTAAAGCCTGCAGAACCACAAGCTGATTCAACATCTTTTTTTTTTTTTTTTAATAAACTATCCAGTCTCAGGTATTTCTTTTCTTTTCTTTTTTTGTTTCAGACAGAGCCTCGCTCTGTTGCCAGGCTGGAGTGCAGTGGCACAATCTTGACTCACTGCAACCTCCACCTCCCAGGTTCAAGTGATTCTCCTGCCTCAGCCTCCCCAGTAGCTGGGATTACAGCTGCCCACCACCACACCCAGCTATCTTTTGTATTTTTAGTAGAGCCAGGGTTGCACCATGTTAGCCAGGATGCTCTCAGTGTCTTGACCTTGTGATCCACCTGCCTCGGCCTCCCAAAGTGCTGGAATTGTAGACTTGAGCCACTGCGCCCGGCCAGTGGCAGGTATTTCTTTATAGCAATGCAAGAATGGCCTAACACAACTGTCTAGGCCTGGCGTCTTTTTTAAAGGCATTTTTGGGGGCTTTCTTTCCAATAGTTTCAGTAGTCACTATGTATTCACATTTTCGCTTATTCTGCATCAATTTAGTATTTTATATGTTTTCTTTTTTTATTATTATTTTTATTTGAGATGGAGCTTTGCTGTTGTCTCCCAGACTGGAGTGCAATGGCACAATCTTGGCTCACTGCAGCCTCTGCCTCCCGGGATCAAGTGATTCTCTTGCTTTAATCTCCCAAGTAGCTGGGATTACAGGCACCCATCACCACACCTAGCTAATTTTTTTTGTATTTTTAGTAGAAATGGGGTTTCACCATGTTGGCCCAGCTGGTCTTGAACTCCTAACCTCAGGTGATCCACCCACCTTGGCCTCCCAAAGTGCTGGGATTACAGGTACGAGCCACCATGCTCGGCCAAATATATTTTTCTGTCAACATTAAGAAATAATCGGAAGCCTCATGCATTGCTGGCGCAAATGTGAAGTGGTAGAGCTGCTGTAGAAAACAGCTTGGCAATTTCTCAAAAAAAATAAACAGAGTTACCATATGACCCAGCAACTCTACTCCTAGGTGTTCGCCCAGAGATCTGGGCACATCTGTCCATGGGAAATATTCAGTACAGCATTATTCATAAAAGCCAAAAAGTGGAAACAACCTACATGTCCATCAAGTGCTGAAAGCATAACAAAATGTGGTATATCCATACAATGGAGTATTATTCAGCCTTCAAAAGGAACAGAATATACTGATACAAGCTACAATATAACAGAGCCTTGAAAACATTGAATTCAGTGAAATAACCAGACACCAAAGGACACACATTGTATGATTCCATTTACATGAAATGTCCAGAACAGGCAAATCCATAAAGACAGAAAATGGATTAGTAGTTTCTGGGGGTTGGAGGAGAACTGGGTATGAAGAGTGAGTACTAAGGTATATGGGGTTCCTTTATGGGGTGATGAGAACTTACTGGAATTAGTGCTGATGGTTAGCAACTCTTAAGTATAGTGAAAACCATCAAACTGTATACTTTAAAAGGATGAGCATTGTGGTACAGAATTATATTCCAGTAGAGCAGTTATTTAAAGAAAAGAAATCATCAGAATTTGTAGTCGTGGCATCCTGAACAAGACAAGCTCTCTAATGCCCTCCCAGGTCCCTGTCTGTCCCTTTCCTTGGCTTTCTTCAAGGGTCTTCCCACTTACACTGGCTCTGACATGCATCATCCTTCCCATGAAGTTCAGGCCCTGTAAAGTGAGGAACTTGGTATCTAATTTAGGGCTGTTGGATTTCAAGTCCAGGACATGAATCTGATGATGTCCGCAAGCTTCAAGGTACTGATGAGGACATATCAAAAACCAAAGAAAGAATGATAATGCTGGAATTATTGCTGTTATATATTCTTAAAAAAGAACTTTTTTCAGAGACAGGGTCTCACTCTGTTGCCCAGTCTGGAGGGCAGTGGCACAATCACAGCTCACTGTAGCCTCGACCACCCAGGCTCGAGTGATCCTCCCTCCTACTTCAGCCTCCTGAGTAGCTGGGACTACAGGTGCACACCACCGTGCCTGCTAATTTATTATTTTTTGTAGAGACGGGGTCTCCCTATGTTCTCCAAGCTGTTCTCAAGCTCCTGGGCTCAAGTGATCCTCCCACCTCAGCCTCCCAAGGTGCTGGGATTACAGGCATGAGCCACCCCGCCCAGCCCTGTTATATATTCTTTAACACCAGGACTCACCAGGGAAAATGTCAAATGCCAGCACCATAGTTGTGTATACATGTTTGCAAAAGAAGAAAAATGGTATCCTTTACCAGTGAGTCTTGACACAGCAGAGGGGAAATACAGAGAGGAAAACATGTTGCTTGAAAAAACAAATTTCAACTCACCATCGCCATCACCTGCTTTTAGCAATGATTCATGGGATAGCCCAGATAACATCCAGGGAAGGCATGGGCAATTTCTGTTTGTCAGAAGGGCTCATGAGCTAAACTGTATTAAATTGCATTTGGTCTGCCATGTGTGAGTCTATAAATGTGTTTAATACATGGCTGTCCTCGTCTCCTGTTAGATAGCACACTTGTGGGGACGGGGTCACATCTTTTGTGTCTTCTGCTTGGCGTCCTTGAGAGTGTGGTCTATATTTATGATGTGGCCTTGCTTTCATCAACTGTAAATTCTGGATAATAGCTGTGCTCCTCACAGTGTCATGGGCGAATTTAAACAAGAACACCAAAGAGAATGCACACAAAGCCTCTAGGTTTACCCCCGAGGTTTTCTGTTCCTTGGGAGGAAAACAAATGAGGAGAAGGGGTTGAGGTTTTGGATAGGGAACGGAGGTGTTTCTGCTACTCCAGCCAGGCTGTGTGGCAAGGTTGTGAGCCTGGGGAAGAACACAGCAGAGGCCACCACGCGTCTCAGGTCCCCCGAGGGACTGGCTTCCTGAACACCAGGCCTCAGCCCCTGGCTGCAGAGACGGCCACAGCCATTGTGGCCCTGTGGCCCCTGAGGACTCATTTACCCTCAGGCATTTCTCTTCACTGCCCACACTGGGGACAGCTGTGGCTAAACCCACCGAAGTCAGTTCAGGTGAAGGCTCTAGAGGAAGAAGAGGCCAATGTGGGTGAATCCAGCCTCCTGTAAGGAGTTTCTTTCTATTTAGCACATTTTTTATTCTAGGGCTGCCAGATTTAGCATTAAAAATACAAGACACTTGTTAAATTTGAATTTCAGATAAACAACAAATAGTGTTTTAGCATACAGATGTCTCAAATATTGCAAATATTGCAAACTGGGTGTCCTGCGTTTTATCTGATGGCATAGAATCACACAGTTAAATGGGACAGTGATCACTTACTTACCTACTGCATTACTTTAGTCAAAACGTATTTGAATTACCCTAAGCAAGGTTAGAGCCCACCTCTCTTGAACTTTTTTGCTTCAAGGACATCGTAGCATCGATTCTAAGTCTACTCTTATGGTATCTTTAGCCTCTGTGTGGGTATGTGTATGTGCACGTGCATGTGGCTGGTAGAAAGAAAACCATCTTTCTGTCCCTCTGAGGAACAAAGAAGTGTGTGCTGGCAGACCTGGGTTAGGTCCCGTGTCAGCCTCGTCTTCTGTCATTTGTGAGCACTTGAATTGCTGGTGAGTCAGAGAACCTGGCAGCATAGGACACTTTGTGACAGTCTCAGAGAATAGAAGATGATCTTAACAAAGGCCTATGTATTCCAAACTCTCAAGCAAGATCTCTTAAAAAAAAAATGAAAGGTAGGATGACAAAAATATGCTAAATGGTACTTTTAAAGACAGAAGTATCGTGTTTCTCACACTTTAGCATATAATTTAACAAACTGAGCTGTCAGTCATTATAAATGCATATGATTAGTTTTTTGAGGTGCATAAACCTTCTAAAATGAAAAACGCATTCATGAACAACTAATACCAGGAATGTTTATAAGGAAAAATATTTGCATGTTGAAGTGTGACTGCTAGCAATTTGATAGAAGGTTTTTCCCATCTGTGAGGAAAGAAATGTATATTTTGACCTCCAAATGAGAAAAAGGCACTTCTTGGCCTTACTCAGTTTCATGGCAGACGTCTACCTCTATCACTCAACTTGCTCTGGAGAACAACAGGGTGGTCTCTCATTTTTCTGCTTGGTTTAGTTCAAAGATTAAGAAGTATGTGCAGCTGAATGGAAGCAACTTTCTCTTTATTATCTTCTCAGTTTTATTTTTACCCCCAAAGTATAGAAAAAGTCATGAATTGTTGGCTTGGCTGCCATTGACTCCCAGCACTTTCTGTGTCTTTCGGCATTGTACGAAGAGGTTTCCTTTCCCCATCTTAACCAACTGATTAAGTTGGATTTAAAATAGGTGAAGACTTTCTTTCCTTCCAATTCAAATATACTGTCCCTGCTTTGAGTTTCTGCAAAGGTAGTTCCTCCTTCTCCCTCCAAGGACTCTGGCCTCAAAGATCTACCCCCTTCCCTGGAATTGTCGGACCTGAGGAGGTGCAGCCCCTGGCTGACATTCTATAGCTCCTTTTCTGAGCTGGATACTGTGCCTCAAGTGCCAGCATGCTCAAAAGGAAGAGGGTGCTTGGCTGTCCCCAATCCTTTTTTTGTTGTTGTTGTTGAGAAGGAGTCTTGCTTGGTCACCCAGGCTGGAGAGCAGTGGTGCAATCTTGGCTCACTGCAAGCTCCGCCTCCAGGGTTCAAGCCATTCTCCTGCCTCAGCCTCCCAAGTAGCTGGGACTACAGGCACGTGCCACCACACCCGGCTATTTTTTTGTATTTTTAGTAGAGACAGGGTTTCACCATGTTAGCCAGTATGGTCTCGATCTCCTGACCTCGTGATCCGCCCACCTCACCCACTGTGCCCAGCCCCCAATCCTTTTTTTTTTTTTTGGAGACAAGAGTCTCACTCTGTTGCCCAGGCCGGAGTGCAGTGGCACGATCTCAGCTCACTGCAAGCTCCGCCTCCCAGGTTCAAGCCATTCTCCTGCCTTAGCCTCCCAAGTAGTTGGGACTACAGGCACGTGCCACCACACCTGGCTATCTTTTGTGTGTGTGTGTGTGTGTGTGTGTGTGTGTTTGGTAGAAACAGGGTTTCATCATGTTCGGCAGGATGGTCTTGATCTTCTGACCTCGTGAACCGCCTGCCTCAGCCTCCAAAAGTGCTGGGATTACAGGCGTGAGTCGGCCGCTTCAAATCAGCTATTATTTGATGGACCTCATGGAGTTTCAGTCTATGCAGAAATAGTTTCATATTTTGCCAAAAGTTTCAGGGGATCACTATGCACACGTGCAGTAATTTTCAGCTGTGAAGCTGTGTCTTCTCCTATGTCTTGTTCTGCAAATTCCATCCTTCTTAGCAGCTTAGAACTTAGCTTTCTCTTTGGGCTCTATCCCTCTTCTTGAAGCTTGGAAAGTGCCTTTAGGCAGAAAGCTGGAAGAACACAGGCTCACTCAGTGTATTTCCCTTTTCTCAAGGATCACAGCTCCATACTATGTACTTTTCAATGACTGAAAACATTGCTTCATATATTTTGTCCATTTTTGTATTGTTTGTAGTGGAAAGTAAGTCTGATAATTGCTACTTTGTTAAGGAAAGTGACTTGGCTGTCTCTTCACTCTAGTGCCATATATTTACAATTGACTATTAATTATTTAAATGGACACACTTACAATCATGCATGAAGAGCCAAAGATGCCAACAAGACGAAACAACAGGCAACTTAAAGAAATCCAGTGTTTCGTATGTTTGGAGCACTTTCAATGAACAACTGAGACACCATGACATTTATACTTTATGTGAGATTCCATTGGACTTACACAGGTACTGGAATGTATGGCACCATGTTATGATAATATAATTGTTCTTATATTTTATTAAGAGTGGTAGTCAACCATTCATCAAATGACAATCACTGCTATGTAACATAGATCATCTGATAATCCAAATCCCTTCTTTAAATGAAGAAATTGATACCCAAAGAGGGTAAATGACTTATCCAGGGCCACACAGCGAGTTAATCTCAGAATTCAATCTTAAAGGGAGGGTTCTTCCTCAGCTGATCCTCTCCCCAGTTCACTGTGCTCAAACTCTGGACCTCCAACACTCCTTCCTCTTCCCACTCACAACGTGCCTGAATATAAAAAATTAGAGAGGAGCCTGTTGTCTCCTCTCCGTTCATTTTTAGGCTGGTTAAAAAAGCCATCTGTAACAAAGAGATAATTTGCCGTAATGGAAAGAACATTGACTTGGAAGACAAATGATATGGGTTCTTCTCTTAGTGCAATCACTGATGCTCCCATGATCTGACAACTGATTGGTCCACTGCTCTCAATCTCAGTTTTCTCACCTTAAAATAATTAGATAATGTCATTTCTAATGTTCCTACTACTTCCAACATTCAATGTGATGTGAGAACATCGCACGTGTTTAATGGCCACATTCCATTAAAGGTAACAGAAGGTAATAGAAGTTGAAGGAAACATGTACTGTTTTATCCCTGTGCCTGAATATGTAAGTGCCTGCAACTGTGGGAGAATTGTTCCTTCTGTGTGTGTGTGTGTGTGTGTGTGTGTGTGTGTGTGTGTGTGTGTGTGTCTGTGTAGAATAGAGAAGGAGAAAGAGTGTAAGCAGCATTATGGATTTTTGTTTTTTTTCTTGAGACAGAGTCTCACTCTGGTTGTCCAGGCTGGAGTGCAGTGGTGTGATCTTGGCTCAATGCAGCCTTAACCTCCCAGGCTCAGGGGATTCTCCCACCTCAGCCTCCCAAATGGCTGGGACTACAGGTGTACACCACCACACCCAGCTCATTTTTTTTTTTTTTTGGTATTTTTAGTAGAGACAGTGTTTTTCCATGTTGCCCAGGCTAGTCTTGAAATCCTGAACTCAAGCAATCCCCCTGCCTCAGACTCCCAGAGTGCTGGGATTACAGGTGTGAGCCACCTCACCCAGCCAGCATTATGGATTTTTAAAGTCAGCATTTCACTCTCCCTCCCAGGCTGGAGTGCAGTGGTACAGTCATGGCTTACTGCAGACTCGAACTCCTGGGCTAGAGATAGAACTACAGGTGTGTGCCACCATGACTGGCTAATTATTTTATTTTATTTTTTGTAGAGATAGAGTATTGCTATATTGCCCAGGCTGGTCTTGAACTCCTGGTCTCAACCAATTCCCCTGCCTCAGCCTTCCAAAGTGCTGGGATTATAGATGTGAGCCACCGTGCCTGGCCAGCATTATGAAAATTTTAAGGATAATTTAGGACGTGTGTAAGAAAGCTGACAACATGTCATGCTTAATGAAACTGTCAGGACACTAACTTATCATGACTAAGAAAGGCTATGTTATTTTCTCATTTAAACCTCATGCAATTTATTAAGGTGTCTACTTCTTAAAACCAAGGCTTGCTGTATTTTCCCTTCCTGGTTTCAGGCAGGAAATACATTTTTAAAGCTTTCAGTTATAAGGAAATAAACCGTGTCGTGGTATATCAGGTTTTAAAACACACTTTGGTCATCTTTTTTTTCTAGTTTTTCCTTGCACTCAGTTACTTTTGTCACATGAATGGTCCATCATGTCTGTGATAATATTGGTGGGTTTAAAAGTGCTCTCAGTGAGGTCAGAGCAAGAAGCAGAAGCAGTGCTTTGGCACAGAACCCTTAAAAAGAAAATACAAAAGAAACGTTCGCTTTGTATCTTGATGTTTTACTAGTGAGTTATTTCCCCCAAGTACTTCCAGTAGATGTAACTATAACTCTGCCATACAGCCCAGCAGTTAATATAAGCTTATCTTTTTTCAACGCACAGGGATAGATTTATTGAGCTGATAATATTTGCTCACTCGTCTTTTCAGTGGTGATTTATTTAAACTCTCCAACTAATTTAAATTTAATAAAAAAGGAACTTTGCACATTGCTTTATTGAAGCTAGATTCATTTCCAAAAACTCTGCAGTATTCAAGATTGTGCAAAAGTGGCAATAACTGTTACTGGATTTAATTAAAAACAACAAATCATTTGGTCAGTGGTAATGGATGCTCTGTACAACCCATTGGATACATGGTAATTTAAGAAAACAATATTTTAATCTTAAAATGTTGGCTTAGACAAGACCCTGGAGCCGACGTCCCTGCTCCCCCTTGCTTAGCATGGCACCGTTTGATCCACAGGGCTTTCCTTTGACGTTGGGACCACAAGGGTTGACTGGCCAGTGGGGAGATGAAGCTGGCTTCCACTTTCCTTTAATTTGGTGTTGGGAAGGGAAGGAAGCCACAGAGGATGCACTTTTTGGATGAAGGCCAGTAACACAGAAGGGGTTTTCTGGGAGAAGCCATAGACTGCTAATTATCTATGATGCTAGGAGAATTTTACTCAGCTGTCTCATGCAGGGCAATAAATGGACTAAAAATTGTTGAGATTTATGTGCGGCTATTCATAGCATGACCGTCATCCATCTCTTACTCGAAATGTTCAGAAGGCACAGCCTCTCAGACATTCCTCTCGCCTGTGTCCCCACCCAGTTGGTGTAGGGAACAGCTTACGACCTCATTATCAGGAATTAGAGCGCAAGAAGAGGGCCATGGTGAATGAGGGAGGTCGCTCATCCACAGAAAGTGGCTGTAAAAGGGATATTTTGAAATAAACAGATGAGCTATTTAGACTAAGCATTGCTGATTCTATAAATCCCCAAGAGAAAGTTATATAATGTCCACGGATGTGCCTTGGAAACCATGTAAACATTACATATCTACTGTCAGCCCTCCATATCTGTGGGTTCCTTACTGTGGATTCAACCAACCCCAAATCAAAAATATTCAAGGAAAAAAATGCATGGTTGTATCTGTACTGAATGTGTAGACTTCTTTTCTTACTATAATTCCCTAAGCAATACGGTATAACAATAATTTACGCAGCATTTAGATTGTATTAGGTGTCACAAATAATTTAGAGAAGATTTACAATATCAAGGAAGATGTACATTTGGTTAGATGCAAATATGTTTATCCTATCTCTCCATCTTTTTGACAAAAGCCCAATCATGAATGTTTTAGGATCAGCTGACGTGCAACCTATCTTAAGGATATTCACTTCTAGACTAACATGTAATTGTAGAATAAATGATGCCATGTTTTTTAAAGATATTTCAAGCATTTTTCTGCAACTAGAGGTAATGGGGAGGAAAGGAGGAACAGAATGTAATCTCTTGTGACCCAGATAATACCTCTCTCTTTCTCAGGCCAGACTTGACTGCAAAGGTCAGAATTCCTTTCCAAGAAATGAACCAGAGTCATTTGTCTTCCTCTTCCTACAAAGATATATGTTTTTGAGTGAATATCGCTTACTGATAAAGGCTGAAAGCTGAAATGAAAAAAATGTATACATGTTGCCAGCCCAACTATTTACTCTATGAAGGTGTAAAATAGCCCACTTAATATTAGGACAGAACTGTTGATGTAAATCTGAAAGAAAAATGGGAGCATGGCTTTCACAGTAAGCCTTTTGTTAGTGCTGAGGGTTTACACAAAGGCACAGTTCCCCTTTTGCCTGGGCTGTATAATACAGGATGTGAATTACAGCAGATTCCCTGAGCAGGAATGAAATTTATGGTGAGGATTCAGAAGGCAGCGTTTGAGATTCATGGATTTCTAAATGTGCAGGCCACCATCAGTATCTGATATAGCTCAGGCAGTATTTTTGTTTTTTCTTGTGTAGCTTATGGTCTGTGATTTTGTTTACACCTCCTGCCAAATGTACTGTTACAAGAGTAGAACATTACATGCTCAATGGCTTAAAAGGCCAAGGAGGATGGAACATGAGCATGAGCCCCAGTGGAAGACGTGCAGGGCCTGGAACAAGCGCCTCTAAGGGGAAGAGCGAGCCTTCACCAGCGAGCCGAGCTGTGCTGCTCTGCGTTTGCTGCAGGTGGCGAGGTGTCTTCTTTATCAGCCCTGACAGCTGGCAGTCGAAGGAGCCGTGCATTAAGAGGCTACCAAAGGGAGAGCAGGGGCCAGGGGAGCCCGGCTCTGGGGCCTGCAGTGAGGACAAGCACTCGGCTGTGGGCCAGAGGAGACTCCCCTTGTTTTCACGGAGGATCTTTCAGGTTCTTTGGCATTCATCACAGAATCCTACTGCATAGAAGTATACAGGATTTCTTAAGAAAATCATCCCACTATTTTCTCTTCATCAAAACGGGGAGGCAAATGTGGCTACCTTGAAGAGAAAGTACCTTGCCTATGGGGAACTCACTTGAATGGTGAACTATGTGTCCCTCCAAGTCAAAAAAGTCACCTCAAAATGAGAGGTGAAGCCAGCTGGGCTTCCCGGAGGGGTGGGGACTTGGAGAAAGTTTGTGTCTAGCTAAAGGATTGTAAATGCACCAATCAGCACTCTGTAAAAACGCACCAATCAGCGCTCTGTGTCTAGTTAAAGGTTTGTAAATGCACCAATCAGCACTCTGTAAAAACGCTCCAATCAGCACTCTTTGTCTAGTTAAAGGTTTGTAAACACACCAATCAGCACTCTGTAAAAATGCACCAATCAGCTCTCTGTGTCTAGCTAAAAGTGTGTAAATGCACCAATCAGCACTCTCTAAAATGGACCAATCAGCACTCTGTAAAATGAACCAATCAGCAGGATGTGGGCGGGGCCAAATGAGGGGCTAAAAACTGGCCACCGGAACCAGCAGTGAGCCCTGCTTGGTCCCCTTCCATGCTGTGGAAGTGTTGTTCTTTCGCTCTTTAAGTAAATCTTGTTGCTACTCACTTTTTGGGTCTGCACTGCCTTTATGAGCAGTAACACTCACTGCGAGGGTCTGTGGCTTCATTCCTGAAGTCAGCAAGACCATGAACCCACCGGGAGGAACAAACAACTCTGGATGCACCACCTTTAAGAGCTGTAACACTCACTGCGAAGGTCTGCGGGCTTCACTCCTGAAGTCAGCGAGACCAAGAACCCACCGGAAAGAATAAACTCCAGACACATCTGAACATCTGAAGGAACAAACTCCAGACACACCATCTTTAAGAACTGTTAACACTCACCACGAAGGTCCGCGGCTTCATTCTTGAAGTCAGCGAGACCAGGAACCCACCAGAAGGAATACACTCCGGACACAAAAATATCAAAGGTGTTGAGTTTAAGGAGAGTAAAGCAACTTTTCCAGCTCTTTCTGAAGCTCTGATTAAGAATGGGTCTTGGTATTTCCAGGTCACACTGCAGAGAGGAAAGCCAGGAAGGAGGCGGGAGTGAGTCTCTAGGCTTGTGCTGTCCATCCTGGACACTTGGAGAAAGAAGAGTGGGACATCTGGGGCTGGGAGAAATCACTTCTCTGCCATAAAGATGAGAAACTATACCAGGCTGAGTGCTGTGGCTCATGCTAGTAATCCCAGCACTTTGGGGGAGCTGAGGAAGGAGAATCGCTTGAGGCCAGGACTTCAAGACCAGCCTGGGCAACATAGTGAGACCCTATCCCTTCATTTAAAAAATTAAAAAATAATAAAATAGCAAAGGTGGTCACATGTTTGTGTGGAGGACTGGAGGCCTGAGTCTTCACCCAGCATGCTCCCTTCTCAGGACTGTGCCTGGCATTGCTCTCAGCCTTGGCTTGAACTCCACCAGGCCCAGAACTGGATGCTGCTGCTTCTCTCCCTCCGTTCTCTTTGCTCAGTCAACAAGCTCTTCCTGAGCATCTGTTGTATAAACTCACTTTGTTGGGATGCGTGAGAGGGTTTGCAACACCATTTCACAGCAGAACTCAGGCCTCTGTGAGTTCCGTCTATCAGTATTTTTTGAGTGTCTACTATGTCAAAATGCCATGTGGAGATGAAAAAGAAAAAAACAGAAAACACAGACACTACTGTGATGGTGAATTTTATGTGTCAACTTCACTGAACCATGGGGTGCCCAGATTAAACCGTGTTTCTGGGTGTGTCTGTGTGGTGTTTTCAGATGAGGTCAGCATTCACACTGGGGGAGTCGGTAAAGCGGATCACCCTCTCCGCCGTGGGGAGCTGCATCCAGGGGATCACCCTCTCTGCCGTGGGGCGCGGCATCCAGCCTGGTGAGAGCCTGGGAAGAACAAAAGGAAGAGGAAGGAGACCTTTGCCTTTTTTTTTCTGCCTCACTGCTTAAACTGAGACATTTCTTCTCATCTTCTCCTGCCCTTGAACTGGGGGTTACACCGTTGGCTTCCCTGGTTCTCAGGCCTTCAAACCCTAAATTACACACTAGCTCTACTGAGTCTCCAGTTTGCAGATGGCAGATGGTGGGGCTTCTCAGCCCTGTAATCACATGAACTAATTCCTCATTGTCTGTCCATCCATCCATCTATCTCTATCTACCCATCTGTCTATTTGTCTATCCATCCATCCATCCATCTGTTCAACCATTTCTACGTCTATCTATCCATTCATCCATCTATCCATTCATATCTATCTATCCATCCATCCATCTGTTCAACCATTTCTACGTCTGTCTATCCATCCATTAATCCATCCATCCATTCATATCTATCTATCTATCCATCCATCCATTTGTGTATCCATCTCTATGTCTGTCTGTCTCTATCTATTTATTCATGCATCCACCTCTATCTATCTATCATCTATCAATCATCTATCCATCTATCCATATCTATCTATCATCTATCAATCATCTATCCATCTATCCATATCTATCAATCATCTATCAATCATCTATCTATCCATCTATCCATATCTATCTGTCTGTCTGTCTATCTATCTATCTATCTATCTATCTATCTATCTATCTATCCATCCATCCATTCATCCATCCTATTGGCTGTGTCTCTGGAGGACTTGACTAGTACAACCACCCTTAAGGAGGTTTTGGTTTGGAGAGAGAACTTCCTTCCTGTCTGCCCGCCTGCCTACCATGCTTGTTATGTTATTATTTTATGGTGTTTTCCTTTTGGCCCTTATTAACCTACCAGTCACTGTGCTGGGCTCAGGGGGTACACCAAGCTGCCGTGTCTAAGCTTAGCTCCAGGGGAAAGGCACACAGAGGCTAAGAGGTCATGGTAAGAGGCTGAGACTCGAAATGGTGGTGGTTAGGGTGGTTTCACAAGAAAATTACAGGTTGGGAAGAAAAAAAATCCTGGGGAAGTAAAATAAAGGTTAAGTTCATCTAAAAGTCACCTTTTCCCAGAGATCTTAAAATACCTGGAGCAACAGTGATTGCTTCTCACTCTCCTGTATCCCTGAATTCTTGTTCAGCCCTAAAAATAGAAGCACTGAAAGCTTTCCAAGACCTTCCTGAGACAACACATTTGAGACCACATAAAAATATTTTATGATGCCTTCTGTAGCCTGATTGCTTTCCATGTGTGACATAGAGAGTTCAAAGCCATTTCCACTGAAAACAACCCTCTTCTGACGCCTGTACCCTGCTAACCACAGCCACTGCATCCCAGGGTGTGTGTGAGGCAGTTCAGGTGAGGGTTGCTGTCCCTGGCAGAGTGAATCCATTTTGGAAAGTTTCTCAACAGGGACATCCTTGTGAGGAAAGATCAGAGAGGTCTGTCCCAGTTAGTGGTGAAACATGTGGTGGCATTTACAGAGAATTTTCTGCTTTCAATGCACAAAAACAAGTCAGCTGATTACTTTTCCTGTGCAAGGGTATCCTGCCGGGAATCTCAGTTCTGTTTTTATTTTGAAATGGCTCCAGCAGAAAGATCCAAAGTAATTAAGCTTATTGCTGAAAGCATTGGTGTATGACATTAAAAAATATGAATCCCTTATTTAGAACCAAGAAGCAGGGAACTACTTGTTAAATACTCCAAGGAAACTAGAAATCTGCCTAATACCTTTTGACTTCTAAAGCAGTAACTGGTGCACCAACTTATTAAACTCAAAGGAAGGAAAAAAAAAGCAAATGTTCTGAGGAAAAGAAGGGAAATGCCTCAGTTTCAGGTTTCTATTTCAATTAGGACAGCTCAACTTTTTTTTTTTTTTTTAATTTTTATTTTTGGACAGACTCTTGCTCTGTCACCCAGGCTGGAGTGCAGTCGTGTGATCTTGGCTCACTGCAACCTCCACCTCCCAGGTTCAAGCCATTCTCCTGCCTCAGCCTCCTGAATAGCTGGGATTACAGGCACTTGCCACTACGCCCAGCTAATTTTTGTATTTTTAGTGGAGATGGGGTATCAACATGTTGGCCAGGCTGATCTCGAACTCCTGACCTCAAGTGATCCACCTGCCTCAGCCTCCCAAAGTGCTGGGATTACAGGTGTGAGCCACTGCGCCTGGCCAACAGCTCAACTTTATTAAGATTTGAAAATGTTTAAATATTGGTTACCACATGATTTAATTTACTTAAGTTTCCAAACTTAGTTTCAACTTCAGTTTATATTGAGAAATTAATCTTAGATCTTTTTTTTTTTTTTTTTTTTGAGATGGGAGCCTGGCTTTGTTGCCCATACTGGAGTACAGTGGTGCAGTCATGTCTCACCACGCTTTCTTTGACCTCCTGGGCTCAAGCGATCCTCTCACCTCAGCCTCCCAAGTAGATGGTGCTATAGGCACGTGTCGTCATTCCCGGCCAATGTGAGATCTTTGATACAAAGTTAGGTGTGTCTTTAATTTCATCTCTGTGTAAAATAAGCTTTAACATTCTTTTAAAACTCAAAATTTAAAAAGATGTAAGGTGGGGATAGCGCTAAGTCTAGTTACTTATTTAGGATTGGTCAGGTTGGAATGTACTTGATTTTGAACAACCTGTAGCTCTTACGAAATGCAGATGATATTCATGCTTCTGTCTTCTTATATCAGAACCAAGACCTCTGCATCAAAATGTACGGGCACAGTAAGTCTGTGTAATGAATAAGCATAAGCATAAAAATCTCTACTGAGATCTGTCTGTAATAATAAGTGTTTGGGAGTAGCCTAATAATATGCATTTTATGCAATAAGTATTAATAATATGCATTGTACACAGTACGCATTATCTACTGTAATATGTATTATATAATTATGATTATTGTAATTTGTATAAGTGCTGGCTAGCTGGCTTTGCTATCTTGGCTAGGCTCACTCACGTGCCCAGGAGTCAGCAGGTGATTGGTCGATCTCGCTTGGCCTTGGCTGGCTGACTGAGGTGACTGGGCTGACTTAGGATGGTTTGACTCACAGTTTGTAGACTACAGTGGTGCACAAATGATAGGCAGCCAATAGGAACGGTACTTTGAGTACCCATACATTCTGTTTTTCACTTGCAATACAGTATTCAATACATTACATGAGATGTTCAACACTTTATTACAAAATAAACTTTGCGTTAGATGGTTTTGCCCAACTGTAGGCTAATGTCAGTGTTTTGAGCATGTTTAAGGTGGCCTAGGCTAAGCTAGGACATTCTGAAGGTTAGGTGTCTCAAATGCACTTTTGATGATATTTTCAACATATGATGGGTTTCTTGGGATGCAGCCTCATCGCAAGTCAAGGAGCATCTATATTGACAACAGAGACTAAATGGAAACATGCAAGGATGCTTGAGGCCGAGGCTGGAAAGTGGCACATCACCACTCCCCTGCATTCCACTGGCCACACGCTTCTCAAGGCTGGCACAGATTCAAGGGATGAGTGCTGCTTTGGTGAGAGTTGCCACAAAGTCATACGACAAAGATTGTGAACAAAAAGAGGGGTGAAGAATTGGGTAATTCATGCAATCAAGTTACACAGCCTGCTATTAAGAGTCAGGGTCAGGGCTATGATTCAATGCCGGACTCTGAGGCACTGGAGGAGGCAAGAGGGTCTGGGAGTTAAGGAAGGATATTTGCAGCTCACCGTGGGCTTCACAGTGACACACTGTAATTACTTGGTGTTGGAACGGTCTCCCCATTGATTCATATCCATTTTGATATCGGATGAAAGGTGGACTTTTCCGCAGTAATGTTTGCATTTTTAGAGGAAATAGAAAGCCCAAAAATGGCAATCGTTTGCTATTTTATTTGGTTTTCACATGCTTTCACTTTAGTATCATGGCTCACAGTCTCAGAACCTGAAAGTGGCCTGGGCCCTTCGGCCCTGTGAGCAAGCCTGACTAAGGCAGGCCTGTGGCAAACCAACAGGTGCCCCTAAAACAGCCTATGTCAGGGAGGGAGTGTGTATACCGGGAAGCACGGCCATGGCTTGGCACAGGGCAAGGAAAGAACACCAGACTGGCACCATGGGAGCCAGGGTCACGTGGCTACCAGACTCTCCTGTGGAGTGCGAACTCCAGCTTTGAATTCTGACTCCGCTATACTAAGTAGCTGGCGTGACCTTGTCAAGTTGCCTCACTTCTCTATGCCTCAGTTTTCTCATCTTTCGAGTGGAAAGAAAAATAGTTTCTACCTTATAAGATTGGTAAGAAATCGGTGCAATAACAATAACAAAGCATTTAACATGGGCTTGGTGCACAGTAAGCAAGATTTCTATTATTATTTAGTCATCAGTTAATTTGTTGTTGGCCAGGTGCAGTGGCTCATGCCTGTAATCCCAGCACTTTGGGAGGTCAGAGTGGGCAGATCGCTTGAGGTCAGGAGTTTGAGACCAGCCTGGCCAACATGGTGCAACCCCATCTCTACTAAAAATGCAAAAATCAGCCGGGCGTGGTGGCGGATGCCTGTAATCCTAGGTACTCCGGAGGCTGAGGAAGGAGAATCGCTTGAACGTGGGAGGCAAAGGTTGCGGTGAGCCAAGATCATGCCACTGCACTCCAGCCTGGACGATAGAGTGAGACTCCGTCTCAAAAAAAAAAAAAAAAAAAAAAAAAAAAAAAAAAATTGTTGCTATTGGTTTGGATTACGGGAGGGAAAGAGGGAAGCCCGTAGGCTCTCTGAGCAGTAGGCACAGTCAGCGGGGACACTGCGCACTGCAGGTGGGTGGAAAGCATGTTCTGGTGGGAGAAGTAGGCACAGAAGGCTGTGAAGATGAGCTTCCCAACCATCACTGTGACCCCGGGCTGCCTCTGCTTGTACTTGTCTGCTGCTTTACGGCAAAATTGTGCCCTTCTCTTTTGTTCTTGGTAATTATTTTAAATTGAAAACTGCACCTTCCCATAAATAAGAGTTCAAGCAATCACAGACTATATTAAATAAAGAACAAATTGCCAATTTACAGGCTTTCCTCAGATAATCATTAGTTGTGACCATTTGCTATAATGTAAAATGAATTGGTTTTCAAGAATACCAAAATTAATTGTATTCCAAAGCAGTTTCCATTTTAGGTGGTCAATTAACTTTCTTTCCTACAAATCTTTTGTGGTTAAGGACATTTTAGTGCTGTTAGAAAATAGCAGGATCACCATTCTATTATTCTTATGTTAATAATCATATTTTTTAATTACTCAGATTCTCTCTCCCTGGGGAAGAAACAAACTGCTCTCAGATTATAAATTTCTACAGTAGTCGTCTCCCCCACGCACAAGCCAGTTAGAGAGATGTATTTTCCACTAAATTCTATCATACAAATGTTTCCCAGGGCAACAGCAGAGATGAACTGTGATGAGAGCCAAAGAATTTTTAGATAAGTGGGTTCAAAGGCTAAGCAAGACGGGCTGGAGCTTTGTTTGTAAAATTTGGTATTGCTAGATAAGACAAATGAGAAAGTGCTTTCTTGTCTCTTTTATCATCATCAGGCGTGTAGAGAAATGTGTTAACCCTATTTCTAGCTTCTGTCAACTTGATGCTTTAACATCTGTCTTACAGGCAAATGCCAGGCACATCTTGTTCTTGACAACCCATGCCTGAGTTTCCTCACCTTGGCCTCTGGGCTTCCTCCTCGCCCCACACCTCCCTCCTCGCAGGGAATGTGCTTTGCGAATATAAACCAGCGATTCATAGCCCACACCCCAAATGCCTCCTCCTCACATTCTGAGCCACTATCCTTTTAGCCTAACCACCCCAAAGCCAGATCCCAGACAACTAGAGAGAGCACCCATGCCCCATAGCCCACCGAAGTTATTAAAGTTGCCCAATCTTAAGCCTGCTTGTTCTGCCTCCCCCATCCCTTCCTGTGGAAATGAAAGGCCTTTGTCCACAGCCCTTCCCCGCCCCCTGCCACGTGCCCACCCACTGCTTCATTCTATGGCCTCCTGATGGTGGGAAATGTCTCCTGGAATCTGAGTATAACAAATATGTTTTCAATGGTGGTTATCTTGTGATCTGTTGGCCTTACCATATCTAAATAGTAATAAAACTAAATTAAAACAAGACTGGAGCTGAGTCTGGCAAGATCTGTTCCCAAGGGCTCCTGCCATGCGCCATGGAGGCTCCAGGGAGTATGGGCTGGCAAGAGAGGTTTGCTGTGGGGATTATCCACAAGGAGTGCCTGTTAAACTGGGACTTCCTGCCACATTGTAAATGCCACCTAACTCCAGAAATTGCCCTAAAACATCAGGAAATGGAGCAAGTGGCGAAGTCTTTGCCCTAGAAAGGAGGTGGCAGGGCCTGACACTTCACGTATACCGAGACGTCTATCAGATTATGTGTTTTCCTGCCACCCAGGTTTGTATCTCATGAATCCCTTATGTTTAAAATTATCTGTGAGTGTCTGGTTTCAGCTCCAACATATAAAGAGTAGGAAGTCATAACTCCCATCCTCACAAAAAGAAAAAAGCTGAACAAACTGAACATCAATGACTTTCCTCAGACCCATCAGAAAATTGAGGTCACGGGGTAATCTGCCACCCTTAAGCCTGGAGACTTGGGAGATACACAGACTCACAGCTGAGGTCAGCTAGGCCCAGGCAGAAGTCATGGGGCCAGGAGTGGGCAGGAATAGCCCAGTTGCAGAGGCTGAGCCTAGACCAACTGGGGAGTTAAAAATATCTGGGATAGTGGTCTTTGTGGGCCCCCCAGTCTTCACTGGTTTTATCCGTAGGAGCACCACTGGATTTTTGCAGTGAAAATCAGAGAAAAATCTCCTGCTTTCAGGCAGAGATGGGGGAAAAGTAGCCCTTTGAAACAAGCCCAGAGCATTTTCTATAACTAAAGCCTGCTCTCAAGGGAAACCACTTTTCTAGAGCCTCATCTGACCTGGAGGAAGGGCAATTTAGAGAATTCCAGGCCTTTAATAGCCTGTCTGTCTCATTTTAGGGGGGAAAAAGAAGAGGCCAAGAAATATATCTGAAGGTCGGAGCCTGGGGTCTGCTAAAAATGTCCCACTAAAGTGGGACATTTTAGAGTACAGGCCCACTAAAAAATGAAATTAAGTTATGAGGGTGTAGAATGCTTCTCTCTACAAACACCTTCATCAGGGCTCCAGGGCAACCACAGTGGACTCCAACTGAGAGAGTTGCAAGATAAAGACTATTAAGAACAAGTTCTTAGGGAAACCAAAGATAACACAGGAGGAAACAAAACAAAACAAAACAAAAAAAACTGCCAGTGAAACTAAAGGAAATCGAAGCTTCTGGTACCCACAGCCAAGGTGAATATTAAACACGCCCGATTCCAAGCCTGACGAGCATAACACTTCACACTAAAAACCGGATTACTTCAGTTCTTATTGCCAAATACAACACGTCCAAACAAAACAGAACCAAGCAAACAAAAACCACACAAAACCCCAAAACACAATCTGAAGACACAAATCAGGCATTAGAACCAGATCTTATATGACACATATTTTGGGATTATCAGATAAGGAATTTAAATTAATACATTAAGGACTTTAATGGAAAAAGTAGACAACATGTAAGAGAAAATGGATAATATAAGCAGAGAAATGGAAACTCTAAGAAAGATTCAGAAGGAAATGTTTGAAATTTTAAAACATATTGTGAAGAAATAATGCTTTTGATGTGCTCATCAGTAAAGTGGACAGAACTGAGGAAAGAATCAATGCTTTGAAGATATGTCAATAGTAACTTCCCAAATGAAGTGGAAGAGACAAAAAAGAAAGGAAAAAATGGAACAGAAGATCCCTAAACTGTGGGATAATTATAAGAGATGCAATATATGTATGTACTGGGAATATCAGAATAAAAGAAGCAGAAGAAATACTTGAAGTAATAATGCCCAAGAATTTTCTGAAATTAATAACAGATACCACATCACAAATTCAGGAAGCTGAAAGAACAACAAGCAGGATAAATACCAACAAATCTACAACTGGGCATATCATATTCAAACTTCAGCAAACCAAAGACAAAGAGAAAATCTCGAAAGAAACTGGGATATAGGGGGGCTCACCTAGAAATGAACAATGATAAGAATTACATGAGACTGGCTGGGCATGGTGGCTCATGCCTGTAATACCAGCACTTTGGGAGGCCGAGACAGGCAGATCACCTGAGGTCAAGAGTTCAAGACCAGGCTGGCCAACATGGTGAAACCCCATCTCTACTAAAAATACAAAAATTAGCCAGGCATGGTGGTGCACACCTATAATCCCAGCTACTCGGGTTACTGAGGCAGGAGGAGAATCGCTTGAACTCGGGAGGCAGAGGCTGTAGTGAGCAGAGATCGCGTCACTGCACTCCAGCCTGTGTGACAAAGCGACACTCCATCTCAAAATAATAATAATGACAATAATAATAATAATTACATGAGACTTCTCATTAGAAATCATGCAGATAAGAAGAGCATGGAGTACATATGTTAAAAGTGTTGAAAGACAAGTCCCACCAACTTAGAATTCTGTATCCAGGCCGGGCGCGGTGGCTCAAGCCTGTAATCCCAGCACTTTGGGAGGCCGAGACGGGCGGATTATGAGGTCAGGAGATCCAGACCATCCTGGCTAACCCGGTGAAACTCCGTCTCTACTAAAAAAATACAAAAAACTAGCCGGGCGAGGTGGCGGGCGCCTGTAGTCCCAGCTACTCGGGAGGCTGAGGCAGGAGAATGGCGTGAACCTGGGAGGCGAAGCTTGCAGTGAGCTGAGATCCGGCCACTGCACTCCAGCGTGGGCGACAGAGCGAGACTCCGTCTCAAAAAAAAAAAAAAAAGAATTCTGTATCCAGTGGCATTATCCTTCAGGAATGAAGGGGATGTAAAGACTCTTCAGATAAGGAAACACTGAGGAAATTTTTTTCCCCAGTAGTTACTCTTCCCCTGCAAGAAATGTTAAAAGAAGCTCTTCAATGACAAGGATTTTGATATGGATTAGAAACATGGATCTACATAAAAAATGGAAGAGCAGCAAAGATGAAACAAATGGAGGTAATTTTTTTTTGTTACTCTGAATTGAACTAATAGATCATTGTTTAATAGATCATTGTTTAAAGAAGAATGTATTGAGTGAGTATAGCTTATGGTAAAGTAGAATGAATGCCAGCAATGTTATAAAGAATCGGAGAAGGACTTGGGAGTTCTGTGTTACAAGGTACCTGCACTACTTGAAGAACAGGATAGGGTTATTTGAAAGTGGACTTAGGTAAGTTGTAAGGTGCATTGCAAACTCAAGGGCAACCACTACAACTTTTTTAAAAAGATGTATAATTGATAATATAAAAGAGGAGAAAACTGAACCATATAAAATGCTCAATTAAAACCAGAGAAGGCAGAAAAAAGAGGAGACCATTTAAAAAGAAAAAGTACAATAAATATAAAACAGTTACAAACATGTGAGGAATTAATCAAAAAATATAAATAATCACTTCAAATGTGAACAGTCTAAAAATACCAATTAAAACACAGGAAGGGTCAGAGTAGAATTTTAAAAGAGACCCAACCCAACTTGTGTACAAGATACAAACTTTAAATATAAAAACACAGATAGATTAAAAGTAATGGTTGGAAAAAGACATGATCTTAACCCATCAGAAGAAAGCTGAAGATAGCTACTTCAAGCGCAGACAAAAGAAATTTCAGAGTAAGACAAGTGTCAGAGAAAAAGAGAGGCTTTGCATAATGGTAAAGGGATCATTTCTCCAAGAAGATACATCGATCCCTAACATGTACAAACATAAAAACAGAGGTGAAAATACGTGACAAAACCCGATAGGACCGCAAGGAAAACCAGACAAATCCACTAGTATAGTTGGAGATGTCAACACCCCTTATTAGTAATTGACAGAACCAGTGGGCAGAAAATCAGTAAGTATGTAGTTTAAATGAACAGCACTATCATTCAACTGAATTTAATTGACATTTATATAATATTTTACCCAATTATGGAACAATATACATTCTTCTCTAATTCCCATAGAACATTCGCCAATATAGACCACATTCTGGGTCATAAAACATATCCACTAGAGTAAGAATCACGGCTGCACGCAGTGGCTCACGCCTGTAATCCCAGCACTTTGGGAGGCCGAGACAGGCAGATCACGAGGTCAGGAGATCAAGACCATCCTGGCTGACATGGTGAAACCCCGTCTCTACTAAAAATACAAAAAAATTAGCTGGGCGTGGTGGCGGGCGCCTGTAGTCCCAGCTACTCGGGAGGCTGAGGCAGGAGAATGGCGTGAACCCGGGAGGCGAAGCTTGCAGTGAGCGGAGATTGCGCCACTGCACTCCAGCCTGGGCAACAGAGCGAGACTCTGCCTCAAAAAAAAAAAAAAAAAAAGGAATAAGAATCACACATAGTAGTCTCAGATCACAATGGAATTAAACTTGAAATTAATAACAGAGAAATAGCTGGAAAATTTCCAAACACTTGGAGATTAAACTACACATGCCTAAAAAAGAACATGGGTCAAAGAAGAAGTCTGAAGAGAAATTTAAAAAAATATTTTGTACTAAATGAAAATAAAATTAGGACCTATCAAAAGCAGTGTTTAGCGGAAATTTATAACATTGAATGCATATGTTAGAAAATAATAAAGATTAAAATCAAAAATCTAAACTTTATGAAAGTAGAGAAAGAAGAACAATATAAACCTAAAGAAACCATAATCATAGAAATCATAAAAATCAGATCAGTAATCAGTGAAATTGAAAACAAGAAAGCAATAGAAAAAATCAACAAAACGGTGGCTCAAGTCTGTAATCCCAGAAACTCACAAAGCTACAGGGTGGGAGGTCCACTTGAGGCCAGGAGTTCCAGACCAGCCTGGAAAACACAGCAAGACCTTGACTCTAAAAAAAAATAGCAAAAATTTGCCAAGCTACTCAGGAGGCTGAGGCAGGAAGATTGCTTTGAGTACAGGAGTTTGAGGCTACAGTGAGCTGTGATCGTGGCACTGCACTCCAGCCTGGGCAACAGAGCGAGACCCCATCTCTAAAAGAGAGAGAGAGGCAGAGAGAGAGAGAGAGAGAGACAGAGAAAGTCAGCAGAAGTAAAAGCTGATTATTTGAAAAGACTGATAAAATTGATAAAGCAATAGCCATGCTACCTAAGAAAAAAATAGAGAAGAAACAAATTACGTATATCCAAAATCAATGAAAGGTTATGAATCTTTATCACACAGACATGAGAAGGATAATAAAGTAATATTATGAAGAAATCTATGCCCACAAGTTTGATAGCTTGGATGAAATGGAGGAATTGTCCTAAAAAAGCCACGAACTACCGAAATTCACACAAGAAGAAATAGATAATCTAAAGAGGCCTATAATAAATTATATAGGTTATATATATAAATTATATATACAACAAATATATAAAATTATATATAAATATAGAAAAATTATATATAAAATATAAATATATAATAAATTATATATAACCTATGTTACATAGGTTATATGTATATAAGGTATGTATGTCTATCTAAAACTGTTAGATGATAACATAAGAGAAAATGAAATGACCTAGGTTTTGGTGATAATGTTTTAGATATCACACCAAAGATAACATCCATTAAAAAAAGAACAAATAAGTTGG
The DNA here is from genome assembly GCF_043159975.1 of Macaca nemestrina. Taxonomy (NCBI): domain Eukaryota; kingdom Metazoa; phylum Chordata; class Mammalia; order Primates; family Cercopithecidae; genus Macaca; species Macaca nemestrina. Next base: position 175,695,728 of record NC_092131.1, read on the forward strand.
ACTTCATTAAAATTAAAAACTGATCTGTGAAAAACACTGCCTAGAGAATGAGAAGACAAGGCACAGACTAGGATAAAATATTTGCGAAATACATATCTGATAAAGGACTTACTCAAAATGTACAAAAAACTCTTAAAACTCAACAATAAAAAATTAATAACTTCAATAAAAATAGGAAGCTCTGAACACCTCACCAAGGAAGATACATAAATAAATAAGCATATTAAAAGACTGTCAACATTTTATATCAATAGAGAATTATAAATTAAAACAACATGAGATACTGCTACAGAAGCATTAAAATGAACACAATTCAAAATACTGACAATATCAAATGCTGATGAGACTGTAGAACAACAGACACTCTCATTCATTGCTGATTGGAATGCAAAATGGCACAGCCACTTTGGAAGACACTCTGACATTTTCAAATCAATCTAAAAATAATGCTTACCATATAAGCTAGCAATTTACTTAGCTGAGTTTAAGTCTTTCTCCCATGACAAAACCTGCACACACATGTTTACTGAAGCTTTATTCATAATTGCCATAATTGCCAAAATTTGGAAGCCACCAAGATGTCCCTCAGGAGCTGAAGAGGTAAATAAACTGTGGTACAGTCATCCTTCAGTATCCACAGGGGATTGGTTCTAGGATTCCTGTGGATACCAAAATCCTTGGATGCTCAACTTCCTTATATAAAATGATAGTGTTTGCATGTGACGTACATACTTCCTCTCATATACTTTATTTTTGTTTTTTGTTGTTTTTTATTTATGTTTTTGCTTTTTGAGACAGGGTCTCACTCTATCACCCTGGCTTGAGTGCAGTGGCACAAACACGGCCCACTGCAGCCTTGACCTCCCAGGCTCAAGTGATCCTCCCACCTCAGCCTCCAAAGTAGCTGGTACTACAGATGTGTGCCACCACGCTAGGCTAATTTTTATATTTTTTTGTAGAGACACGGTCTTGCCATGTTGCCCAGGCTGGTCTCGGACTCCTGAGCTCAATGAATCTGCCCGTCTTGGCTTCCCAAAGTGCTGGGATTACAGGTGTGAGCCACCGTTCCCAGCCTTGGATTTCGTTTTTTGGAGCAGTTATTTTAAGTATATAGAAAAAATTGAGCCAATCATACAGGGAGTTCCTGTAGACTCCCTCTCAGCCACACAAGTTCCCTTATTCCTTAATATCTTATATTAATATGGTATGTTCATTACAATTAATGAACTGATATTGATATGTTATTATTAACTAAAGTCCATAGTTACATTAAGATTCACTCTTTGTGCTGTAAAGTTCTATTGTCATACAGAGTAGTTTTATCACACTAAAAATAATCTGTGATACCTCTATTTATCCCCATGCCACTGATTCCCTGGCAACCATTGATCTTTGGTTTTACCTTTTCTAGAATGTCATATGTAAGTAACCATAGAGCTGGCTTCTAGCTAGACTGGCTTCTTTCACTTAGCAAAATGTATTTAAGGTTCTTCCCTGTCTTTTCGTGACTTGATAGCTCATTTCCTTCTATTGCTGAATAATATTCTATTGCATGGATGTACTGAGAATGTTTATCCATTTATTATTGGCAATTATGAATAAAGCTTCTATAAACATTCATATGCAGGTTTTTATGTGAACGTAAGTTTTCACCTCAATTAAGTACTTAGGATTGTGGTTGCTGGATCATACGGCTAGGTTTAGATTTGTAAGAAACTGCCAAACTGTCTTCCAAAGTGACTGTATCATTTTCTAATACCACTAGCGGTGAAAGGGTTTCCTTGCCAACCGTAGGTACTAACAGTGGTTTGTATTTGAACCATTTTAATAGGTATGTAGTGGTTTACGTTTGCAACTTCCTAATGACATGTGATGTTGAACATTTTTCATATATGTATTTGCCATTTATATATTGTATTACTTAGCTAGGGCTTCCATAACAAAATATCACAGAATAGGTGGCTTAAACAACAGAACTGGATTTTCTCACAGTTCTGAAAGCCGTAAGTCCAAGATCAAGGTCAGGAGGGTTGGCTTCTTCTGAGGCCTTTCTCACTGACGTGCAGATGAACTCCTGGCTGTGTTTTCATACGGTCTTGCCTCTGTGACGCACATGTTATATCTCAATTTCCTCTTCTTGTAAGGATACCAGTTAGATTGGATTAGGGTCTACCCTGAAGACCCCTAAAGACTTCATTCTAACTTAATTATCTCTTTAAAGCCCTTCTCTTCAAATATGGTTACATCCTAAAGTATGAGAATTAGGGCTTCAACCTATGAATTTTGGGGGAACACAATCAGCTACTAATGTATCTTCTTTAGTGAGGTATCTGTTCAGATCTATTGTGCATTTTTAATAAGGCTGGTTTTTTATTGTCTGCTTTTAAGAGTTCCTTGTATATTTTGGATATAAGTCCTTTATCAGACACATGTTTCGTTAATATTTTCCTAATTACATGGCTTGCCTTTTTATTCTCTTAATGAAGTCTTTCAAAACCAGAAGATTTTAATTTTAATAAAGTTCAAGTTTTCAATTTTTTTTACTCGGATTATGCTTTTGGTGTTGTATATAGAAACTTATCACCAAACTCAAGGTCAACTACATTTTCTCCTTTCTTTTAGAACCTTTATAGTTTTTTCATTGTATATTAAGGACTATGATACATTCTGAGTTAATTTTGTGGAAGAGATGAGGTCTGTGTCAGAATCTTTTTTTTTTTTTTGCATGTGGATGTCCCATTCTTCTAGCATCACTTAATAAAAATACACCCCACTCTGCATTCAGTTGTCTCTGCTCTTTTGCAGAGTCTCTGCTCAAAAGTCAGTTGACTATATTTGTGTCAGTTTATTGCTGGACTTTCTGTTCCGTTCCATTGATCTGTTTGTCTATTTTTTCCCCCTTACTCTACTGTCTTGATTACTGTAGCTGTCTAGTAAGTCTTCAAGTCAGATACAAATACTACCTGACTTGAAAACTTACTAGACACCTACAGTATTTTCTACAGTACTTTCTCCAGTATCGTGTTAGCAATTCCAGCTCTTTGTTTTTCCATACTAACTTTAGATTTGAATTCTTGTTATCCACAAAACAACTTGCTGGCATTTCGATTGCTGGGATTTTGATTGGGATTGCTTTGAACCTATTGGCCAAATCAGGAAGCACTGATATCTTAACATTTTTGAGTCTTCCTGTCCCTTACCATGAAACACATCTCCATTTAGTTAGTTCTACTTTGCTAACTTTCATCAGAATTTTGTAGTTTTTCTCAAATAGATCTTGCATATGTTTTGTTAGATTTATACCTTAGCAATTCATTTTGGGGGGTACTAATGTAAATAGTATTGTGTTTTAAATTTCAAATTTCACATTTTCATTACTGGGATATAAGGAAAGTGATTGACTCTTGTACATTAACTGTATCCTGCAGCCTTGGCACAATCACTTATTCATTCCAGAAGGCTTTTTATTTTGTCAATTCTTTGGGATTTTATACACAGCAATCACATTATCTGTTAACAAAGACATTCTTCCCAATGTGTATATCTCTCCCTTGCTTTTCTTTCTTTCTTTCTTTCTTTTCTTTCTTTCTTTCTTTCTTTTCTTTCTTTCTTTTTTTCTTTTCTCCTTCCTTCCCTCCTTCCTTCCCTCCTTCCTTCCCTCCTTCCTTCCCTCCTTCCTTCCTTCCTCCCTCCCTCCCTCTTCCCTCCCCTCCCCTCCCCTCCCCTTCCCTTCCCCTTCCCCTCCCCTTCCCCTCCCCTTCCCCTCCCCTTCCCCTCCCCTTCCCCTCCCCTTCCCCTTCCCTTCCCCTTCCCTTCCCCTTCCCTTCCTTCCCTTCCTTTTTGTCTCATTCTGTTCCCCAGGCTAGAGTGCAGTGGCACAATCTTGACTCACTGCAGCCTCGACCTTCGGGCTCAGGTGGTCCTCTCTCCTCAGCCTCCCAAGTAGCTGGGAGCACAGGCATGTGCCACTATGCCCGGCTAATTTTTGTGTTTTTTGTAGAGACCGACTTTTGCCATATTGCCCAGGCTGGTCTCGAACTCCTGAGCTCAAGCCATCCGCCCACCTCGGCCTCCTAAAGTGCTGGTGAGAAGAGTCAGTTTTCTTGACCCTCTTCATGGGCGTTTCATTCAGCCCACTGCTGGCCACTCCTCAGGGGAGAGAGCGTGTGAGCAAGTGCAGGAACCGGAGCGAACCAACACTGGACCTGGCTGGTCACGCCTCTCCGGGGCAGCAGGCTGTGTGGACCCGCAGCAGCGTCCAAGCCTGTTACAGCCAGTGCTCTTTCAGCTCTGCCGTTCGGGGACGGCCAAGTGACAACCAGCGCAGTGGAGGGTGAGGATGGCAGCCCCCGCCCTCTGGCACCCAGGTTCTGGTCCAGCATTCAGGAAGAATCAGGTCACACGAGCTTTTGGGAAGGTGATGCGGCCGGGCGCGGTGGCTCACGCCTGTAATCGCAGCACTTTGGAGGCCGAGGCAGGCGGGTCACCTGAGGTCAGGAGTTTGAGACTAGGCTGGCCAACATGGTGAAACCCCATCTCTACTAAAAATACAAAAAATTAGCTGAGCAGGGTGGCAGGTGCCTGTGGTCCCAGCTACTCGGGAGGCTGAGGCAGGAGAATGGCGGGAACCCGGGAGGCGGAGCTTGCAGTGAGCCGAGATCGGGCCCCTGCTCTCCAGCCTGGGCGACAGAGCGAGACTCTGTCTCAAAAAAAAAGAAAAAAGAAAGGTGATGCATGTGGAAGACTTTACTGAGCAGTGGGCGGCTCTCAGCAGAAAGGGACGGGCTGAAGAGGGGATGGGAGAGTGTTTTTTTCCCGAAGCCCAGCCGTCTCTGGCAGGCCCCCTCGGAAACCACGCTGTCTGAGGTTAGCCACGTCTATCCCTATTCTCCAAGGCTCCGTTGCTTCTCTGCTCGCTGCCCAGCCACTTGTATCCTCCACACTCAGCCACTTGTGTTGCTCTGCCAGCTGAACTCTTTTATGGGCTTAAGTCTTTTATGGGCACAGGATGGGGCGGGGCAGGCCAAAAAGGCAACGTTTGGTCAGAAAAATGGGGTCAGCTGTTTTCACTTAGGGCCGCCCTTCCAGGCTTAAGGGTGGAGTTTAGCTAAGAGCCCAGCGTTTCTGTGTCACTGGGATTACAAGTGTGAGCCACTGCCTGGGCCTTTCCTTTTCTTTTTGGGTTCTTTTTTTTTTTTTTTTTTTTTTTTTCCCCCTGAGATGGAGTATCACCCTGCAACCCACACTGGATGGCAGTGGTGTGATCTCGGCTCACTGCAACCTCCGCCTCACAGGTTCAAGCAATTCTTTGCCTCAGCCTCCCGAGTAGCTGGGATTACAGGCACCTGCCACCACATCCGGCTAATTTTTTATTTTTATTTTTATTTTTAGTAGAGATGAGGTTTCACCATCTTGGCCAGGCTGGTCTTGAACTCCTGACCTCATGATCCACCACCTGAGCCTCTCAAGGTGCTGGGATTACAGGCATGATCCTTTTCTATTATTGCATTAGCTGTGACTTCAGTACAATGTTGCAAAGGAGTGTTGAAAAGAAAACACAGGTAGATGACTAAACTAAATCAGAAGATAATACATGAACATTATGAAAATTTCAACAAAGAGGTAGAAAACATTTTTTTAAACAGAAATTCTGGAGCTAAAGAACACAACCAATTGAACTGAAAAATTTCAGAGAGCTTCAACAGTAAATGTGACCGAGAAGAAAAGTCAGTGAGCTTGAAAATTGGTCATATGATAGTACACAGTTAGAGGAAGCAAATGGAAGAGAACCTACAGGAGTTATGACACTCTATCGAGTGAACCAATATACGAATTACAGAAGCCGCAGAAGAAACAGAAGAAGGTATTTTCTTATAGTCAAGAGAAATATCACAGGCAGTTGGAAGCCTGACATGTGTGTGGACCTCTAGTTGAACAGTGAAACCTCAGGGGCTGGTTAGTGGATGGGAATCCACCCTGGGGGATCCAGGAGGGTTTATGAGCTCAGGCTTTGGCCCTGTCCTGCTTGACATTTTCGGGAAGGATTTAAGGAAGACAACTGTGTGGATTATAGGACAGAATTTGGAAATTTAGAAAATGAGTGCTGCTTCAGCAGGTCAGCTCATAGACAGACGGATTGGACAGTGGTAATCATAGTGAACCAAAGGCACTGGTGGAGGGAGAATTGACTCAACATTGGCAGAAGTTTAAAAATATTAATAAAAGACTGTAGAATTTTGGGGGGGGGGGGAAAGCTGGCCAGAAGGACAGGTATTTCAAGAACAGGTCAGTTTCTGCTGCATGAAGGACCCCCCAAAGCTGCCTCATTGGCGAGTCCCCCATGCACAAGGCCAGACCTCAGCCTCGTGTGCTGTCAGGAGCCAGTTACCCAACTGCACCCACAAAGGTCTCCAGGAGGGGAGGCAAAATGTTCGACACCATTTCCCTTATTTTAGCAGAGACATTTAATGGCAAGAGTAGTGGATTTCTTGTCTCTTCTTGTCAGTGTTTTCAAATTGACTCAATACTTCAGTGGGAACATTGCAGTCCCACCCAAACCGTTTAGAGAGCCTGTCCAGGTTTGGGACCTCCACTTGAAGCACAGTTGGTCTGTCTGAGCGTGGCTTTCAACTCAGTTTCCTCGGTCCCTGGCTCTACCTCCTTGCCAAGGCTCTTCACTGTGAGGTTTCAGGAGCTCAGTTGTATTCGTTCTGGATTTTGGACAGAGCCCTTTTAGTTCTCCCTTTCTTTCTCAATTGTTTTTCTCAGCTATGTTTCAGGGAACCAAGTCTCTCTACCCATCTAAAGGGTGATTTAGATAATGTCCCACTGTGGGCTAGTGGCTGGAAGCCACACTGCAGAGAGGATACAGAGGTTGGATAGCAGATAAAGTGGGTGGCCCATATGCCATGAGCTTCAGTGAATCCATATTTCTATTTCAGTAAAGAAATAAGCAACCTGACCTGCAAGGAGAAAGTCATCAGACCTACCCTAATTGGCAGGGAATATATGGGATAGATGAACAATTAAGTATTCCTATAAGGGAGTTCTTTCTCAAATCTAGGACAGAGTGGGGAGAGAGAATTCCAGAGACCAGGTTCGACCACAGATCCCAGATCCAGAGAAAAGAGGATGGAGACTCATAGACAAAAGAAACAAGATAAAAAATCAAAAGCAGTATGTAAACCTATTTGGTGCCTGATTTAAAATAAACCAACTGTGAAATGATATTTTGAGACAATTGGGAACCTTCAAATATGGACTGGGCATTAGATGAAGTTAAGAGATTAATGTTAATTCTGTGAAATGTAATTATGTCATGGTGGTAACAATAAAATAGTCATTAGCAGTTAGAGACAATTGAATGAAATGTTTATGGGATGAAATGATATATCCTTAAAATTCTCTAGCAAGTGATCTAGTACAAAAGCAGTCAAAGAAAAAAATGGGGGTGAATGTGATAGATGATGCAAAGTTAAACACAGTATTGATAATTGTTGAAGCTGGAACATGGGCATATGGGACATTTATTCTATTCTGTTCTTTTGCTTATTTGAAATACCCGTAACAGTTTTTTAAAAAGTAGTCCATCTAGAAAGAAAAGGATTGTTACTGTGATCTTACCTATTAACAGATTTTTATGTTTTCAAATGAATTATTCTTTATGTATTGCTCATTGCATTGAGTTCCTACACCATCTCATATTAGGATCGGGCTGACAGAACAAGTAAGGAATCCAATCAGGGCTGACAGTTTGGAAATGCCTGGGGTGAGGGGGCCAAGAGCTAGTGTCTCCTCTGAGAATGGAAATGTTCTCTTTCCTTCCAAAGGCACACCATCGGGAGAGACTATTAACTAAACTACTGGGTTAAATTCAATTCACAGAGAAATAGGGCTTTCCAGAATATCCTCAAATCAATACTGAAAGACTTCTTGGAAAGGGCAACCAACAGCAAATCATAAGAAGCATAGACCCAAGCAGAAATCACATACAGTTAAATGGCTAGGGAAACATGTTTACTCAAAAGGCAATGAGATTTGGAGTTGTGTCCTAAGTGTTGTACTGTGAAATTTCAATTAGGAGCTAAGTGCTGTGAAATGGGCTGTGCTCAAGGACTTTGGCCGACCGTTAGATGTGCACTACAGTTTTCCAAGATATCAGGGTGAGCACTGGTATTTTGTTTGGGTTACATGGAAACGTTCTGATGCCTTTCGAGATGTGTGTTTTCTACCATGGGAGGCGAGATGGGTGCACTTATTCATACACGTGCACAAAATGTACAAGATGTTGGTGTAAAGTGTCACACTGGAAGTAAAACAAGATGTGAGGAAGTTCCCAGCAACTCGGCACACTCAAATTCCCTTAATGAGAAGAAAGAAAAAGACTTCATTATGGTCCCTTCCAGTAGGTTTATCAACTGAAACACGAAGTGAAGGCAGGTTGGAAGAGCACATTGTTTTCCTGTAGATAACTACACTCCTCAAAGCAGCTGCTCCAGAACGGAATGTTTCTTTGGCTCCATCTCTGGGAGAGACGGGGGAGAGAGTAGTTTTGTTTGAATAGCGTTCTCAGAGTTGGTGAATTTAGTCAAGATTACAGATTTGTCTTTCTGCTTTAGGATCCCAAAACGGGATTGCAGGAAAGGAGTTAATTTTGTCATCTCACATGGAAACCATTAAAATCCTCTTGCTGGGAAAATCATGGAAGATTGTCAAATATCGCCAAGACCTCCTTCCATCAATATTCAGGAGCCCAGCTTAAACCTGCTCTCACGGTTCATGCAGAAAACAGGTGTAGTCAGCATTTTTTTTGTCAGGCTTTAGAGAGTGTTGGTAAAACAAAAATGATTAACACATTTCCAGGAGAGAGCATGGCACTCACAGAAACATGAGATACGAAATTCAAGTCATCAGAGTCTAGTTCTGTGGTTCAAGAGCTGTGTGGCTCTGTGCAGCTTAATTACTCTTAGCTTCAGTTTTGTAATGCGAAAATAAGAATTATCTGGTTAAATTTGGTGGAAATAAAATAATAAATACTAGGTCTTTTCTAAGGGAACACTTAGTATAAAGAAGACATGTTATAGAATCAGGGAACATTAATGCCTTGTACTATATGATAGTGACATAAATGAGGTGCGATGGGAGTGAGGGTGACAGCTGAGGTGGTTTTCCAGGCAATGAGTGTTTGTTTTGGGGGACTGAGGTACGGAAGGAGGGGGCATCCTGCAGGGGGTCTGCAGGGGACATCGGGGCAGCCAGGTGAGGCTGAATATCCCTTTGTGACTGTCATGGAGTTGTGAGGCCTCAGATGGGTACTTAATTTCCTGAATCTTCAGCTTCCTCACACAATATTAATGAAGGTTTAGAATTCTGAACTTAATATTTGGTAGTGGCACATTAGCATGGTTCATGCATCAAGAATGTGAACAGGTGGCCTGGGAAGCCCCTCTTTGCTCGGGTCCCATTGTAGCAGGACGAGCCGCAGACAAAACCCCTCAGACACCAAGTTAAAGAAGGAAGAGCTTTATTCAGCTGGAAGCATCAGCAAGACTCATGTCTCAAAAACCGAGCTCCCCCAGTGAGCAATTCCTGTCCCTCTTAAGGGCTTACAGCTCTAAGGGGGTCTGTGTGAGAGGGCGGTGATCGATTGAGCAAGCAGGGGGTACGTGACTGGGGGCTGCATGGGCTGGTAATCAGAAGGGAACAGAACAGGACAGGGATCTTCACAGTGCTTTTCCATACGATGTCTGTAATCTAGATAACATCACCGGTTAGGTCAGGGGTTGATCTTTAACCACCAGGCCCAGGTTGTAGTGCCGGGCTGTCTGCCTGTGGATTTCATTTCTGCCTTTTATGTTTTTTTTCTTCTTTCTTTGGAGGCAGTAATTGGGCATAAGACAATATGAGGGGTGGTCTCCTCCCTTACCATCTTCGCCCTCCACTAGCTGTTGTCCTCCCAGAGGTACTTGTTTTGTTTTCTGTGTTTGTGTTTGCTATTTTTTAAAAAATTTATGAGCCACATATATTTTTTTATTTTCTCACTTTCTTATTTAAACAAAATGGTTGCATGGAGCACATTCCATTGTTCTCCAAACTGCTTATTTCCCTTCACATCTTTTGTGAGAATATTTTAGAGGGAGTTGTTGAAAGCTGATCTCCAAATTCCTCTATGGAGACTTAATGATGAAATTATCTAAAAGTGCTGGTGCTAACCTGGTTTCAGGTTACAAAGCCCCAGGATGGACCTCATCACAACGCTCTGCAACTTGAACATCTCCATTTACCACCTTTTTGCTGTGGAATGTGATCTACACGTATGTCCAAATACCCACAGTCTGTCCCTGGTCCTACCCCAGCATTCCATCCCAGGGGACCCACGAAGGCTGCACAGTGCCTGGTCATTTCTCACAGGCCCAGGTCTGGAAGGACAACCCAACCACACCTGGTGCTCAGGACCTGCCCAAGGGCATGCACCCCGCTGGGTCTGACATGAGTGATTGAAAAGAGGACTACATGTTGAGGCTTTCTCAGGCCTCCCCAAACAGAATTACTTGCCAGAGTGCTTTGTTCAATGTCTAAGGTAGTGTTGTTAGTGATAGCTATTGTGACTTGTCACGAATGCACCTGCCTCTGTGTTAGACTGTAAGGTTTGTTGATGAAAAAATTTGAAGAGATTTATTCTGAGCCAAGAATGAGGACCATGACCTGTGAGGCAGCCCCAGGAGGTCCTGATGGCATGTGCCCAAGGTGGTCAGGCTACAGCTTGCTTTTATACACTTTAGGGAGACATGAGACATCAATCAATACATGTCAAATGTGCATTGGTTTGGTCTGGAAAGGTGGGACAACTTGAGGGGTGGAAGCTTCCAAGTCATAGGTAGATTCAAAGATTTTCTGATTGGCAATTGATTGAAAGAGGTAAGTTATTATCCAAAGTCCTGGACTCAATAGAAAGAAATGTCTGGGTTAAGATAAGGGGTTGATAAGGGGTTGTAGAGACCAAGGTTTTTTATCATGCAGATGAAGCCACCAGGTAGCAGACTTGGGAGCTCTTATCAGACCTAAAAGGTGCCAAACTCTTAGTTAATTCTCTCCTGGATCAGGGAAAAGATCTGGAAAGGGAAGGTAATTCTCTACAGACCATAGATTTTTCCCCACGACAAAGCTTTGCAGGGCCATTTCACAATACGTCAAAAGAATATTTCTAGGTAAAATACTTTGACTTCTTTTAGGGCCTGCTGTCTGTCATGTGATGCTGTCTCTTACTGCTATGAAGAGTCTGCTCTGTCAGTCTTAAAATCGCTATTTTAATGTTAATGCTGGTCAGTAGTGCCTCAATCCCAAAAGGAGAAGGGTACCATGAGACATGCCTGACTCAACTTTCACTCGTGGTCTGAGCTAGTTTTTCACGTTTCTTTGGAATGCCCTTGGCCAAGAGAAGGGTCCATCGGTCGATTTGGGAGCTTAGAATTTTATTTTTCATTTACAGGTGGTTGAAAGTGGGGCTTACCTGTCTTGTCTCTGGGGAGGTGATGAAGGTGGAAATCGAAGGTATCTTTCAAAGACTCCCCTGGGGTAGGCCAGCACACTCTCAGAAAATAAGCCCTTAACCTCCTCTGGTGGGGGACACTCTGCAAAGAGGAATTCAAAGTCCTTTTGGCTCCTCGGGGGTCTCATTCAGCACTAGTTGAATCAATGAATGAATGGCAAGTTCCTTTGGAACACCTGCAGAGTCTGACACAACTTAGGTGTGTGATGATGGCAGAGCAACAAAATACCCCTACAGCAAATACAATGGCTTATGGATACCTGATTAAAGAGATTAGCAAAGGACCCCACATGTTTAGTTGGCTCTGAAGTTTGAATAGTGTGCTCATGGAAAAGGATCTTCTCTTCTGAGTTGGGTAGATCTTCAATATGGCCACAGATCTGGCTTGTTTTTCATTCTCCCTGAGTAATGTATTTATGCCTTCATTATCTGTAGGAAAAGCTTTTGCGTTATAAATCTGGGTCATTTCACAATACATTCTTGACACAAACCCCTGATGCTGCACTTGCACCATACTTTCTGTAGAAGCATCGTGACAACTGACGTGATGTTAAGTTAATCCTGTGTCTGCTTCATGGTCTACCCATCCTTTACACATGCTGGCTACTCAATGCATGCTTCTGAATAAATAAATGAGTGAACTAATGAATTCATGAATAAATGAAAGCTGAAGAAGTGCCTACACCCTGCCAGTCAACTGTGGATACAGAAAATTAGGGAGAAGAGGCAGTCACTGTCTACCCTACCCTGTAATTCAGATTCAGGAGACAGATCGCCCCCAGGACTCCCTCCCATCCACTGCCTCAAGTGATTTTTCACTCTGGCTAACATGGCTTGGATTTGAATATCACAGCTGACAAGCACAGGCTAATAGGATGTTCTTCTATATCTATCTAACATGAAGGAGCACGACTGTATTTTCTACCATTTGGTTTTATAAAACAAGAAGCATTCCTTACTGATGATGGTGTGCGGTGTTTATCATGTTCTGGGTGATTAATTTGTTTTCATAAAGTGACAGTCCTACAAGTGAAAGGAAAATCTAACTGAAGGCAAATGCTAAAGATCATGTGAGGCAGGCTTTAATTTTTGATATAAATAAATAGTCGACAGACCATAAACACATCTCTAGCCTTGAAAATCCATCAGGAAAACATTGCTTACGGCAACCAGAAGACCCTGCCCTTTCAGAACCAGAGCTTCTCTCATCCGTTTCCATGGTGACTGAAGCTCTGCCATCTAAACACACCGTGGTCCCCAGGAGGAGCTGATGAACAAAGGCTGCAGAGGGATTATTAGGGAAAGACAAAAGTTCCTTCTCTCTCCTTTACTCTCACATTTAAATTCAACCTAATCCAAGAGAAGAATAGGAACAAACTGAATTGGAAATGTCCTTTGAACTGCAAATCATAGTCTACTGTGATTTTTATTTATTTTTTAAAAGTTTGAGGTTTTGTCTCCAATTTATACATTTAGTCTTTACGATTCCATGATAGGTTTTGGAAATAAATGGTGGCTACTTGGGGAGATAAATTCAGGTCTTCCTGGTGGCTGCAGGAGGAGGCTGTCAGTGAGGCTGGGAGACTGTGGCCCGGCAGCTGTGCTGGTTCACTCTGTGTTTGTTCGCCTGAGAGCTGTGCCACATCAGTGCTGAAAGCCACCACTCAGAGGGGCTGCATTCTGGTGTTGCATCTGGGGGAAAGAATAAGGCTCTGTTTTACCAGCACAAAGATATGCTTAAATTGCAACAGATTTTTATATATATGTATAATTTAAAAACGTTTTTATAGAGATGGGGTCTCACTATGCCACCTGGACTAGTCTTGAACTCCTGGGTTCAAGTGATCCGACCACCTTGGTCTCCCAAAGTGCTGGGATGACAGCGTGAGTCACCACACCCAGTCCAGAACAGCATTTTTAAGCTGTATACACGTGTGATCAATAATAAATGTTTTCTGCTTAGGTAATAATGATGACCACCTGGAACACAGGACACCAGGCATTTCCCTGAGTGCTTTGTACGTGCCATGCCTCATTTAATCCTTACAAAAACCTCCCAATAACCCCAAGACGGCCCTAAGACAGACGTATGATTAGCCTTGAAGAACAGAGATGATGAAAGTTAGAAAATCTGGCAGGAGTCACTCCAAAAGACCCTGGTTTCTGTGCCTAAGCCGATGCTCTGCTCTGAGATGTGCCACCTCCCACATCATGACTATACTTTGAAACACTCTAAATGTCAGAAGAATGTACAGTACAGAAAACGTATTCATGGGCCCTGGATGCCACGGGACCCTCTTACACCAACCACAGAGCAGCTTCTGTAATTTCCAGGTAGGAGTGAGATTTCCTTCTCATTGGAGTGCCAGATAAGGCAATGATGTAACCAAAGTCTGTCTTGGACCTTGATGCCTTGCTTACCAGAAGGCCAGGAAAGATTACCTTGTAATCATAAAATGTAGTTGTACATTCACAGCACATGGTTGCCAGAGGAGCTATTGCTGGTCCCAAGATCGAAGTGTCTTCCTCCAGCTTCTAGGATTGTAACCATAATAGGTCCACTGCCCGATGTGTGCAGCAAGTCGGTACGCCAAGACACTGCGTTGCAATAGAGAAGGTTTAACATCGGGCTGCCGAATAAGGAAATGGGAGGAAACCTCAAATCTGGTTCCCCAAGTGTCAGGCCTCTGAGCCCAAGCTAAGCCGTCATATCCCCTGTGACCAGCATGTATACATCCAGATGGCCTGAAGCAACTGAAGATCCACAAAAGAAGTGAAAATAGCCTTAATTGATGACATTCCATCATTGTGATTTGTTCCTGCCCCACCCTAACTGATACAATATATTCTCCCCCACCCTTAAGAAGGTACTTTGTAATATTCTCCCCCTCCCTTAAGAAGGTACTTTGTAATATTCTCCCCCTCCCTTAAGAAGGTACTTTGTACGCCTATCCCACGCTTATAAGAACTAATGATAATCCCACCATCCTTTGCTCTCTTTTCAGACTCAGCCCGCCTGCACCCAGGTGAAATAAACAGCCTTGTTGCTCACGCAAAGCCTGTTTGGTGGTCTCTTCACATGGACGCGCGTGACGCCAAGGGGGTAGCGATCTTCAGGATTTTGTAGTGGGTGAAATGAGGAGGTGGTTCATTGGTGGAAGACTGCAAGGTGAAGTCATGGGTCAGGGAGATGAAGAAGCTGTGTTCCTCCGCCTATTCTGTTCCCCTGTAAGGGTCTTCAAACTGGTTGGCCTCAGCTGTTTCATTGGAATTCAGAATCTGGAAAACATCTTAAGCAATTCTTAAACAAAAGCCTTATGATTCTAATGTCAGGATCCTACCTGTGGGAACAATGGGGTGGCAAATGGTCAATAACTAATGCTGTTTGACTTTCAGCAACAAGGAAGTAGGTCCCAGTGCAGCCAGATTCCTGCTTCATTATAACTGGCATGATATTCCTGTCAACCCTTGTGGGGATGGTTTCAGGATTACAGACAAAGACCCTCTCTCTTGAAGATGGATGGAAAGTCAGCGACACATGGTCAGTTTGGAAGCACGGACTCAAGAAGCCATCGATCATTTCAGCTCTCCCTTTGCACTAGTCCTTAGAATCCATAGCTTGGGAACATCTGGGTCATTGGGCAGGTGTGCAGGGAGTGTGCAGTCACTGATACTCGGAATGCCTTAGCCAGATGCACAGAGAAGCCAGGAGTGGGTGGCCTGCAGGGAGATTCAGCTTCCAGAGTTTCTGTCACTGAAGTGCAGCATGGCCCACTCAGCCATCCAACTCCTACCTGTTTGTTTCATTTGCATTCACGTTGTCTTCCCAACCAGACTGAAAGGTCAACCACACAGACGCAGCTCCTCCCACCCAGCCCTCCCGGGGCCCACCCCAAAGCTGAGTGTGCTTCAGTTCAGTATGTGCAGTTTGGCTGCATGAGCATGGAAATTTGCAGAATGGTATTCTCAAACGTCCTTGAAACATCCCAGTGAGAAAGGTGTGTGCTCCCTTCACTCATTAAAGTGACACATAATGCTTGAGGACCTAGCTTAGACATGGTCCTATTTGTGAAAGAAATAGACATTTTGTGATATAATTATCAAAACACAACATTGGGGCTAGAAGTGGCTTTCAAAATCATTTAAATGAATTTCATAATTTCACAGATAAGTTCACAGTTAGCTCATGGTATTTGGATATATTACAAATAACGTGCCATCTAACAGCTGGGCTCTGGGGCAGCCAAATCGGACAACTTTTTGCAGTGACCACATAAACCAGTCTGCTGGCCAGCTGCCTACCCATGTCCATGGAGCCCAGGGTTGCATGGAGTAAATTTCCTCGGGCTTTCAAGCATGCTTTTCCCCTTCCTAAGGTCGATAAGTGGGAGTAGTTTAAAGGACATACAGCCGAATCTCATTATTTGAGGTGTTTATGTTCTGCAGAGTTGTTGTGAATACTGAATTCGCGAATTAGTGAATACCAAACCACTGCTTCCAGGGGAAATACAAGGTTAGGTTCCTGTGAGTGAGCCTCTGGTCACAATTTCATCAACCTTGTTGTGTGTGTGTGTGTTTTTTTGAGGCGGAGCCTTGCGCTGTCACCCAGGCTGGAGTGCAATGGCATGATCTCTGCTCACTGCAACCTCTGCCTCCTGGGTTCAAAAGATTCTCCTGCCTCAGCCTCCCAAGTAGCTGGGATTACAGGTGTGCACCACCATGCCTGGCTAATGTTTATATTTTTAGTAGCGACAGAGTTTCACCATGTTGGCCAGGCTGATCTTGAACTCCTGACCTCAGTTGATCTGCCCGCCTCCACCTCCCAAAGTGCTGGGACTACAGGAGTGAGCCATTGCGCCCGACCGTGTGTTTCATAACTTTGTTTTACGTGTGCTTCTGCCTAACGACCCCTTATTTAGTATACACTGTTGATTCATTAATATTGAACTCATGGCTAACAAAACCAAAACTGAACAAAACTTACCTAAGGCACATATTTTCTCCGTAAGGCACAGCACATGAGCCAGCCCTTCCACACTTTGCTTGGGGCCATTTTAAACAGTGAAACTACCAACAAAAAATGTGAGAAAGCTGGCACCAAGTAGACTGCAGAAAGGACCATTCCTACGGCCTGGAGTCTGTAATTTGTTTCCTCACAGTTCTGGAGCCCGGAAGCCCAAGATGGAGGTGTGGGCAGAATCGGTTCTTTCCAAGGCCACTCTCCTTGGCTGGCGGAAGGCCACCTTCTCACCCGCTGAGCTTGGATTCCGGTGGGTCCTCCGACCCGCCAGAGCTGTCGTTTGTGGAGAGCCCATGCCTGGGGTTCTGAGCCCTCCACGTGTCACCTGGGCGTCCTTTAAGAACCCTGCGAGTGGGGTTGAATGTGAAGCCCGCCCGGCCAGCGCGGGAGCCAAAGAGCAGGGAGGCCGAGGTGGGAACGCTGGTCGTGGAACCGGAGGCTCTACCCCAAGGCCTGCGTGGTAGCCGCTCAGGGGCTGCAGGCTGAGGGTGGAGCAGACCTGGGGAGGCAGCCAGGCCAGGGGGCAGCCGCGTCCGTAGCGTGCGGAATGAGGAGCGCAAGGCGGGCAGAGCGCGAGACCTTCACCAACCGCGCCTCCGCCCGCGCTGCGCTCCCCGAATGCCCAGGTGGGAATCCGCTCCCAGTCCGAGATCCTGGGCTCGCGGGCTCCGGCCGGCCCCAAGGACTGCTGCATCTGGTTTGGGCTGGGTGGTCTGAGTTGGGGCTTGGGAGTTTTGAACACTCCCCGCTCGCTCTAATAGGAAGCCAGGATTCAGTGAGGAAGGCAGTCCGGGAGTTCAAGACTCGCGCACCTGCGGCCAGGTGAGAGCAGGAGGCCTGGGGCAGGCAGGGCGGGGCGCGTCCACGTACGCGCTTCTGTGTGTCCGTGTGCGCTCTCCCCACAGAAATGCGATCTATTTCGGGGTCGCTTGATGCCCGATAACATTGCCTGGATTTGCTGCTGCCCAGGGTTTTTTTATTTTTATTTTTCCCATATCCAAACAGCAACTCGAATGCCCTGGATTTTGCAAATAAATTTTCAATGAGAAAAAGGAGTGTGATGTCCCTCAGAGACTTCACTGGTGCGTGGCTTGAGGCTCTGCTCGGTGGCTCCCCCAGTGCTCCCAGGGAATCTGGGATCTCAGGCTTTCACTGGAGGCAGACCCCCAATTCCAGTTGTCCCCCAGTTCCCCCCACCCTCCATCCTTCCTGCCAGCTTCGTATCTGCGCCATAAATCACTGCGTTATGCAAATTGAAAAATCTGCCTGTAGTTCTTGCTAGGAGAGATCACCCACAAAAGTGAATTTCCATGGAAACCAAACGTGAAAGGCAATAGAAAGGAGACGAAGTACAAATTAGACCTGCTGCCTAGTTTTCAGCTGCCAGTCGCTGCTTCCTGTTAGCGCCCCTCCTCCATTTATTTTAGCGTCTGCACTTTTAGACCAGAGCGGTGTTGTTGTTTTTCTTGTGGGCTTCAATTTATTCAGTTTGGGACAGGATGATTTATTGAGAGTGCTTACCTCTGTGAAAAGCTATTATATGGAGAATGGTGGCCATTTTCTCTCTTTTACTAAAGAAAGGAGAAAAGAAACCTTCATCCTAGTCAGAGGAATGAGGATATGCTTTCAAGAACTTTCCAATGGAGATGGCTATGAAATACTATGTAGGGATTGTAGGGATGACTGAGAACCCTGCTTCTTGGAAACCCTTTTGACTGTAGGATAGCATATTAGTTTGATCAAGCTGCTATAACAAACAGCACCCATAGCCAGGGCCTCAAACAACAAAAAATTTTTTATTCAGTGTTCTGGAGACCAGAAGTCCAAGACCAAGGTGTTGGGAGAATGTGTTCTTTCCGAGCCCTCTCTCCCTGGCCTGTAGAAGGCTACCTTCCCACTGTGTCCTCACATGGTCTTTCTTCTGTGTCCACACATTCCTGGTGTCTCTCTGTGTCCAAATTTCCTCTTCCTGTAAGGACACACCAGTTAGATTGATTAGATGAGGGTCCACCTTAATGGCCACATTTTAACTCCATTGCCTCATTAAAGGTGCTATTTCTAAATATAGTCACATTTGGAGGTGCTGAAGGTAAGGACTTCAACATAAGGATTTTTTGGGAGACACAGTTCAGCTCATAACACATCACTTCCATTTGGAGAACATGATTTAGACTCCAGCACGTGAAAGTGGGGGGAACTCTTCCTGGGAAAACTGATTCCACAAACGGGATACTGAGGCCTAAGGCGAGTTACGCAGTGTGGCCAACCTGATGAGGAGGGCTGAGGGGACCTCTGTGGACACCCTGTCCCAGCCTGTAAGTCTGTGCTCCAGAATGTGTGGAACTCTCCAGAAAAAACATGCTCCCATCAATGCAAGATAACATTGCTGCTGTGGCCAGTGGCACAGGATATGCTTCTGTCCTGCTGACTGTGATCTGGGGAAGGTAATTCCTGGGGCTTCCAGCCTCTCCACCCTCCAAGTGATGAAGGAGAGGACCTGGGCATCCTGCAGCTTGGGACCACCTGCAGACCCATTCAAGGGCTCTTGATGCAATCCGGATGGGTTTGATTTAGGATGATCTCTTTCTTTCTTTTTCTTTTTCTTTTTTTTTTTTTTTTTTTTTGAGATGGAGTTTCGCTCTTGTTGTCCAGGCTGGAGTGCAATGGTGCGATCTCGGCTCACCGCAACCTTCACCTCCTGGGTTCAAGTGATTCTCCTGCCTCAGCCTCCCAAGTAGCTGGGATTACAGGCATGCACCACCACGCCTGGCTAATTTTGCATTTTTAGTAGAGACAGGGTTTCTCCATGTTGGTCAGTCTGGTCTCCAGCTCCTGACCTTAGGTGATCCACCCGCCTTGGCCTCTCAAAGTGCTGGATGTGAGCCACCACACCCAGCCAGGATGATCTCTTTCTAACGTGAACCCAATGTTAAATCAGAATCAGATCAACACTGGAACAATGATTCACACCTTTGCTACTCAGAGTGAGGGCCACAGACAAGGAGAGGCAGCCGTAAGAAATTCAGAATCTTAGCTCTGCCCCATATTGACTGAGTGAGAATCCGAGTTGTCATTCAAGTTTGAAATTCTGCTTTAGCAGAATTGCGTCTGTGTGGAGTTACGGTTTCTGTTTAGTTCACTAATGGTAGTGATAGAATTGTTCAAATCACTACTTAACAGCAGTTTCTAAGATGCCCAAATGCTTCAGAAGCCAACAGTAAACACCCTGAGAATGTTACTGTCAAGAACTGTGAAGAGTTTATGCTACTTTCAAGGTAATAAGTTAGCCTACCGCCATTTCCTAGATACTGCCAGAAGACATGAAACTCCTGGGTCAGAGACAAAAGACTATTGTAGCATAGAAGGCAGCAGGAGCTTCAGGTTCATATCAGTTCCCCCTACCCACAGGACATGAGGATGACACAGAGGGCCCAGGTGGACGGGACAGGCAGAGAGTTTGCATTACAGCTAAGGACCACTGAGTTTAGGAAGCCCCAACCAATGCCACAGAAAAAGGCATTCTCTTTCTTATCCTGGTCAGAAAATAAATGTATCCTCTGCCCCAGAGGGAGACAGGGAGACACTCTCTCTATCTTCTAAAGCTATTTGCTATAAAAATATCCTTGAAATGATAGTCTGGAACAAAAACTGATTCAAGAGGTGCAAAAAGACCATGGGGAATTGCCTTCCAAAATTTGCTTTCTCCAATGTCCTTTTGTTCATCCGAAATCTCTTTCTCCATATCCTTGCTTGCAGAGAAACCCAGATATGTCAAAGTTTATAGTTCAGACATAGAGCAGCAATAAATAGGACTCAGTTTAAGCCTATCTCGAGCCTTAAGGAAACTTGCATGTAGGAACTGCATATACTGGAAGGTTGTAATTTCTATTTTGTACATAATGACCTGTTGGGATCTGTTTTCACAGAAATGCAGTGAATGGGTCAGAAGACTGTTCAGATTCCGTCTTTTGACTTAATCATGTGATGAATTAGTTAAAAGAATATAAATCAAAATAGTAATAGATGATAACAGTAGTTTCAATTTTTAACATTTACATTCATTAATGCACTTTGACATTCATGATCTAATTTAATTCTCAAAACATGATTGCTTGTCTTTTTCATATGAAGACAGTCAAAGACATTAAATGACTTGCTTGAAATCATGGCTAATGCGAGTTAGCCAGGTCTCACATCCGCAGCTGCGACTTCCTAGTAGGGAAAATTTTAGCTGACACACATACTCAGTCAAGAGGGAAAAAAAAAATGGAAGTGACTTTCACAAATAAAAATCAATACCATTAATTCTACCAGGAAAGAGAATCACCAAAAAAGCACAAATGAATTAATTTTTCCCTTCTACAGACATTTTTGTAGCAACTTAGCACTTTCCAGGGAATGTTTTCTGCACATGCAGGATCATTAACAAGATTTAGCTTCTTCTCATGGCATTTACTCCCCTCGAATCAGGAATCTTGACTGAAACAGAATCTATAAGGGGAGTGTTGTTTGTTATATTGGAAGCCTGACTCTGAATTCATTCAATGAATGCTTCCAAAATACTACACAAGAGCCTATTGTGGTATCACATTAGCTACCGTAAGCTTCCTGTATGTGAAGCCCTCGTCTAATCGACTGCACTGCGTAGTGCCAGGCTTATTAACTCATATTGAGGAGCAGACTTGAAGGGAGACTTTACTATTCCATTCAGTATATTTTAGAGCATTTTAATGACAACTTTTCTTTTTTTTTTTTTTCTATCTTTGTTTTTAGTCTACACATTACTGCCTGGACACCAAGGCTGCCTGTCTCCCATCTTTGTCTTAGTGATTTGCAGGGATAGGCTTGGATTGGCCTATGGTTTTCTACCTATTTAGACATTCTCCTCATTTATTCATTCATCCTTTCTCAACCCTTCACAGGCATCGCATAGATGCTTGAGAAGGTCGCCTGACTTCTGGGGCTTCCAGCCATTGGAGCCCACATGGCCCCTTGATGCAGTTCCTGCTCTGTGACATGCCCGTCTCTGATGTTAAAAACTTTTTTTGGAGGGAAAACAAATGGTATTTTTTTTTTTTAGAACTTCTTAGTTGTAGATCACACGATTAGGTTTTTAGCCGACGTCTTCTTAAACATATTTCCAACTGTGTTTTCAAACAATACAGTTGCTTGGAAAATCTTCGGCCGAAAGAATCTAGTCTCAGTGTTGCTGACTTGAGATTTAAAACTATGTCAGACAGAGGCCAGCCCAGGTGAGGTTCCCTTTGTTATTCAGTGAAGGAGAGAAAACTAAAGAACAAAAAGGCAGGTGTTTGGACCCGGCATGACTGTGTCACTACTTTGATGGTGGCTGTCATTTTGGAGGGTACCATTGTTCCATGCCACTGTCAAAAAGCTATGGCCCATATTGAGGAGGAGGGGAGGAATCTTTTGCTGATTCCACAACAAAGACAGTCAGGGAGAGGGTGGCTCTGTGTGGCTGGTGCTACGGTCTCACTGGTTTTCCTTCAAGCCTCCTGCTGGGAGTAAAAGGTGCGGGAAGTAGGGTCTTCGAGTGGATTTAGGGTGGGATGATTTTGTGTTTGGGGGCATAGAAGGATAACTGAGGCAGGACTGCTAAGCCCCCTTTTCAGTGGTTTGAGATTATATGCAACATACTGGAATCCAGGCTGGAACTCGTGAAATTGTACCAGCTTCCCTCAGCCGTATCTCCTCAACATCCCCCCGGCACACCGCTCTGTGGGCTGCCAGGGCTTTTGGAAAGGGGAACCTTGAACTTGACATGCCAGCTCCCTGCATTGTTCATGGGAAGGGCACACATTCTTTTCTGCTTTTCCGGGCCATGGGGGCCCCATCAGGGAGAGCGAAGAAACAGGTGCAGCTCCCACATCCTCATGGACAGGCCCTCCCTATGTCATGCTCCATCAGCTGCACTGTGTCTCAAATTTTAATGTGCCCTCAAGCCTGTGGGGACCTTGTTCAAATGCAGTTTATGTTTCAGTGGGTATCCATGGGACCTGAGATCCTGCATTCATTACAAGGTTCCAGGAGATGCTGGTACTGCTGGTACATGGATATTTTCAGTATCAGGGGCCTGGAGAACCATTACCTCTACTCTCTTAACATTTGTATTTTAAATTTAATTTCTAAAAGATATTTATAGCATTATAATTGACATACAATAAACTGCACATAAAGAATATAATTTGATATGTTTGACATATGTATAATAGTCAAGAAACCATCACCACAATCAAGATAGTCAACATATCTGTCACTCTCCAAAATTTCCTGATACCCCCGTAGAGTCGTTATAATTGCTTCTGACCCTTCCAGGCAGCCACTAGCTGCTCTGACACTATAGACTCATTTGCATTTCCTACAGTT
Source organism: Macaca nemestrina (assembly GCF_043159975.1). Lineage (NCBI taxonomy): Eukaryota > Metazoa > Chordata > Mammalia > Primates > Cercopithecidae > Macaca > Macaca nemestrina. The sequence continues at coordinate 175,718,683 of NC_092131.1, forward strand.
TTGTATAAATAGAGCCATAGAATATGTTATCTTTTTTTTGCTTTGTCTTATCTTGTCAAGCATAATTATTTTGAGATTTATTTATGTTGCAGCCTGAATCCATAGTTCATTCCCTTTTCTGCAATGGACGTTTGGGTTGTTTGCAGCATGTGGTTATTGCAAATGAAGCTGCTGGTGAACACTGATGTGCGTGTGTTTGTATGCACCTTGACTTTCAATCCTGTTAGGCAAGTACTTGGGGGTAAAGTGACTGCATCACATGGTAGATGAATTTTTAACCTTTTAAGAAACTGATAAACTGTTTTCCAAAATGATTGTGCCATTTTCATTTCCCCCAGCAGTGTGTGAGCATTCCAGATCCTCTGAATCCCTGCGAACATCTGTCACCATCAATCTTAACTTTAGTCATTCTCATGTGTGCCTTGTGGTACTTTCTTGTGGTTTCAATTTGTACTTTTCTAATAAGTCATGATACTGAGTATCTTTTTATATGGTTGTTTGCGATCCGTATATGTTCCTGGCTGAAATGCCTGCTCAAATCTTTTGTCCATTAAAAAAATGGGTTGTTTACCGGGAGGAGGAGGTTGCAGTGAGCCGAGATGGCGCCACTGCCTCCAGCCTGGGCCACAGAACAAGACTCTGTCTCAAAAAAAAAAAAAAAAAAAAAAAAGTTGTTGTTTATTTTCCCATTACTTAGTTTTGAGAATTCTTTATATATTCTAGATTTTTTAAGTAGATCTATGATTTGCAGATATTTTCTGTCAATCTGTAGCTTGTCTTTGGGCAAGCAGAATGATTAATTTTGATGAAGTGTTTTTGATGTCATAAATATGAAATCTTTGCCTGACCTAAGGACACAGAGCCTTCCTCCTATTTATACTTGTAGAAGTTTTTCGTCTTAGGCTTTGGGTTTATGTCTAAGATAATTTTTTTAGTTACTTTTTGGCATAGGGTATGTATTTGTCTGTTCTCACATGGCTGATAAAGGCATACCTGAGACTGGGTAATTTAAAAGGAAAGAGGTTTAATGGACTCACATTCCACATGGCTGGGGAGGCCTCACGATCATGGCAGAAGGCGAATGAGGAGCAAAGTCACATCTTACATGGTGGCAGGCAAGAGAGCTTATGCAGAGGAACTGCCCTTTATGAAACCATCAGATCTTGTGAGACTTATTCAAGATCCCAAGAACAGCCTGGGGGAAACCGCCCCCGTGATTCAGTTACCTCCACCGGTTCCCTCCCGTGACACATGGGAATTCTGGGAGCTACAATTCAGGATGAGATTTTGGTGAAGACACAGCCAAACTGTATCAGGGTATGTATATATAATCTGTTATTTATTCCAGTGCCGTTTGTAGAAAAGAACTGCCCTTTCTCCACCAAATTGCCCTGGCAGTTTTGTCAAAAATTAGTTGTCCATATATGTGTGGGCCTGTACCTGGCCTCTTTATTCTCTTCCCTGGATTTAACTGTCTCTATGCTGGTACAACATTCTCTTGATGACTGTAGCTTTATAAGAAGTCTTGAAATCAAATTGTCTTAGTCCTCCAACGTGGTTCCTTCTCAAAGTACTTTTGGCAGTTTCCAAATTGCCTGCATTTCCACGTGAATGTTAGAATCGGCTTGTCAGTCTCTCTGAAAAATTGCCGGGATTTTGACTGGGCGTGCATTGGATCTATAGATCAATTTGGGAAGAATAAGCATCTTAACAATATCAGCTCTTCTAGGCTGGGTGCGGTGGCTCACGCCTGTGATCCTAGCACTTTGGGAGGCCTAGGCAGGCGGATCACCTGAGGTTGGGAGTTTGAAACCAGCCTGACAAACATGGAAAAACCCCGTCTCTACTAAAAATACAAAATTAGCCGGGTGTCGTGGCGTACGCCTGTAATCCCAGCTACTCGGGAGGCTGAGGCAGTAGAATCGCTTGAACCTGGGAGGCAGAGGTTGTAGTGAGCTGAGATTGCGCCATTGTACTCCAAGCTGGGCAGTAAGAGTGAAACTCGTTCTCAAAACAAAACAAAAAACAAAACAAAACAAAACAAATCAACTCTTCTAATTGATGAACAAAAAACTTACCTTCATTTACTGAGATCTTTCATTTCTCTCAGCAAAGATTCAGAGAATCTTTAATCTCTTGTAGTTTGTCATTTCAATTTTTGTTTCTGTTTCATAAAAGAGAAATAAACTCACATGCCATTATCTCTGGAGTCAAAAACCTTACCCTACCTTTTCAAAGTCATCACTTACTTGGGAAGTCATTGCTTACTTGGGAAAAATAATTTCAGTCTTTCTTTCAGCTACAACTTGCCTACAAGTGAAGTGGGTTTTCTTTCTTGCTCCACAGAGATGTTGTAAGTTCAATTATTTATCATAATTGTTTTAAAATCCAAGGTGTCATTGTATTATTCTTTTTTCATCTATATATTGTAATTTTAGTATTTGCAAAATTACTTTTTAAATTTTCTTTTGCCATTAAGTTGGCAATAATGATAGTTGATTATACAAATACTTCACAATTAAAGAACAAAAACATCATTATAACGACATGCATTCCTGTGATCAACAGCACATTAAAACCTGCTATTTTAAGACATAATAGCACTTTTAATTAACTTACAGTAGACTTTTTATTATAAAAGATTAAACTATCAGGCCAGGCGCGGTGGCTCACGCCTGTAATCCCAGCATTTTGGGAGGCCGAGGCGGGCAGATCACGAGGTCAGGAGATCGAGACCATTCTGGTTAACACTGTGAAACCCCATCTCCACTAAAAATACAAAAAATTAGCTGGGCGTGGTGGCAGGCGCCTGTAGTCCCAGCTACTCGGGAGGCTGAGGCAGGAGAATGGTGTGAACCCAGGAGGCAGAGCTTGCAGTGAGTTGAGATTGGGCCACTGCACTCCAGCCTAGGTGACAGAGTGAGACTCCGTCTCAAAAAAAAAAAAAAAAAAAAAAAAATTAAAAGATCAGATATACATTAAAGTAATACTAAGCAAATAATTAAAACTAAGGAAATCAAGAAATGACATCCTGGCATTAGTAACACCTTATATTGTGAAATGGCTAGGTTGGAGAGCAGCAAAATTGTTTATTCCACTTCACAGTTAAGGTAATTGCATTTTGTAGAAAAGGAACGAGATTAGGCACCAGAAGACCTTGGTTTGGAAAGCAGCACTGCTTTCTGACAGCTGTCTGTGGGGCTGGAATCGATCTCTGGAGGATGCACGGCTGCCTGTGCCTTTTCCCGGGATCGCATCTGTTGGAGAGCACAGCCTCAGGGTCAACCACTTTTTGGATATTTGTTTCCTGTGTAGCTTTGAGTAAGTTACACACCTATATAAGCCTCAGTTTCTTCTTCTGTAAAATGTAGGTAAAAATCCAGCTATTGAACTGGATATTGTAAAGATTACAGAGTTAGTATGCAAGTAACATACTTAGTATAACAGTTAGACAGAAGTACCAATATTATTACTACCACTGATGCTACTTCGGTGCCTTCCTCATAGATCATTGCTGGGGAGAACCAAGCCTCTTCTACTCTCTCTCTTTTGTTGCTAGGGTGAACCAAGCCTCTTCTCTTCTCTCTCTCTCTCTTTTTACCAGGGAGAACCAAGCCTCTTCTCCTCTGTCTCTCTCTCATTGCTAGGGAGAACCAAACCTCTTCTCCTCTCCCTCTCCCTCTCTCTCTCTCTCTCTGTCTTTGCTAGGGACAGCCAAGCCTCTTCTCTCTCTCTTTCTCTCTCTCTCTCTCATTGCCAGGGAGAACCAGGCCTCTCTCTTTTGCTAGAGGGGAACCAGGCCTCCTCTCTCTCTCTCTCTCTCCTTTGTTGCTAGGGTGAACCAAGCCTCTTCTCTTCTCTCTCTCTCTCTTTGCTAAGGACAACCAAGCCTCTTCTCTCCCTCTGTCTCTCTCTTGTTGCTAGAGAGAACCAGGTCTCTCTCTCTCTCTCTCTCTCTCTCTCTCTCTCCCCCCCCCACTCCCCTCCCCCCACTCCCCTCCCCCCCACCTCTTTTGCTAGGGAGAGCCAAGCCTTCTCTCCCTCTCTGTCTCTCTCTTTTTCGCTAGGAAGAACCAGGCCTCTCTTCTCTTCTCTTCCTTCTCTTTTTCTTCTCTCTCTCTCTCTCTCTCTCTGTCTTTGCTAGGGACAGCCAAGCCTCTCCTCTCCTCTCTTTCTCTCTCTCTCTCATTGCCAGGGAGAACCAGGCCTCTCTCTCTCTTTTGCTAGAAGGAACCAGGCCTCCTCTCTCTCTCTCTCTCTCTCTCTCTCTCTCTTTTGTTGCTAGGGTGAACCAAGCCTCTTCTCTTCTCTCTCTCTCTTTACTAGGGACAACTAAGCCTCTTCTCCTCTGTCTCTGTCTGTCTCTCTCTCGTTGCTAGGGAGAACCAAACCTCCTCTCTCTCTCTCTCTCTCTTTGCTAGGGACAACCAAGCCTCTTCTCTCTCTCTGTCTCTCTCTTGTTGCTAGGGAGAACCAGGTCTCTCTCTCTCTCTCTCTCCCCCCTCCCCCCCCCCCGCCTCTTTTGCTAGGGAGAGCCAAGCCTTCTCTCCCTCTCTGTCTCTCTCTTTTTCGCTAGGGAGAACCAGGCCTCTCTTCCCTTCTCTTCTCTTCTCTTCTCTTCTCTTCTCTTCTCTTCTCTTCTCTTCTCTTCTCTTCTCTTCTCTTCTCTTCCTTCTCTTCTCTTCTCTTCTTTTCTCTTCCTTCTCTTCTCTTCCTTCTCTTTTTTCTTCTCTCTCTCTCTCTCTCTCTCGTTGTTAGGAAGAACCAAGCCTCTTCTCTCTCCCTGCTTTTGCGTAGATTATGACTTCTCTGGGAAAATGGGTAAGAATTTCTCTGTAAGACTATAAAGTCTGACTTTCTGTTTCAACTATAATTTCTTTCTTTTTTCTATTACTAGAATCCCTTAAGCTTCTGGGTTAATTCTTCATATAAGCTGCTTTCAGATTTTGTTCTGCTGTTTTTGTCTTCTTTATAGGGGATGATAAAGGAGGCAAAACTCAGAGATCCTCTATTCAGTTGCAAATGGTTCCTTCTATAATTTTATAGAAAGTAATAATGGGTAAGATAATATTTTCAGAAGCTTTGTCTGATCAGTGTCAATCGATGATGGTATGGATTCATCTGTCATCTGCACTGTAACCCGTAGAACTAAAAGACAATTCAAGTCTCATCGCTGGTGCTGTCATGGGCGGGTGAGAATGGTTACTCGGGTATCCTTTTCTCCCATTTAGGAAGCAAAATGAACCGAAGGAATATGACAAGGGGCAGAAAGATACACTTTTTTTAGTAAGATAATTGCTCGTGACTACAGTAGCAGTCATTAGGCTTAATTTAGATTCCAATGATGTGTCAAAATATGTTTTTAGGATGGGCGTGATAGCTCATGCCTATAAGCCCAGCACTTTGGGAGGCTGAGGCAGGCAGATCACCTGAGGTCGGGAGTTCAAGACCAGCCTGGCCAACATGGTAAAATCCCGTCTCTACTAAAAATACAAAAAATTAGCCAGCCGTGGTGGCGCGTGCCTGTAATCCCAGCTTCTTGGGAGGCTGAGGCAGGAGAATCACTTGAACCTGGGAGGCAGAGGTTGCAGTGAGCCGAGATCACACCACTGCACTATAGCCTGGGTGACAAGAGCAAAATTTCATCTCAAAAAAAAATATATTTAATTCTTCTTCATTTAGTATGTAGAAGGCAAGTGTTTACCCAAGTTCTGATGCAGAAACAGCTTTTCTTTCTGGAGAACATTTGGGTCCTGCTCATGTGCTGGGACCATCACACTGGGCCTGCAGGATGCAGGATCACATCCTGCAGGATGCCCCCAGACATGGAGCCACCTGGCCCCCGGCCTCAGCCCTCCCAGGAGTGTGTGTCTACACCTCCTGCTCTGGTCCACCCCCCAACCGTTCTGATTTCCTGGCTGATGTCCCTGCCATGGAGTGTCTGAGAGTGGGAGGCTGCTCATCAACAGAGGAGGTGGAATTAGGAAGGCCGGCCAGATTTTCCCTCTGAATGTGGATAGGGAAACATGGAGAGAATGATGCAGTCATTTTCAGGAGAAGATGCCAAATTGAAGCTGCAAGAACGGCCATGGGCAGTCATGATGGAGCAGGACTTTCGACTCAGGAGAAAAAGCCATTGAGGGACTCAGGTGAGGTGTGCACTTGGGGGCAGCACGAGTGTTATCCACAGAGGGGAGGAAGCAGAGTGGCCACTGCGCACTAAGATAGCCCCTTCTTCCTGCTGCCTGGGGCCCTCAGCGGCCTGGTTCAGGCACAGTTGCCACTCATGCTTTTCTCATAAGGCTGATCTACATAATGATGTTCTGCGTTCCGATGAGGTTTCCCTTGTTTCCATGTTTCTCCTTATGACAAAGGCCCTATTGCTGGAGGTAGCTGAGAAACTTCTCTGTTACCCAAATGGTGCAAGTAACGCAACAGCCATATTTCCATGCAAGAGTCAGTGCAGGGGCAGCTTTGTCAAAGGGAGGTACCCTTGCCTTCAGTGTAGGTGGCAAGGCCTCGTTGCACACTACAATGTTCTCACATTGGCTGGGCATGGTGGCATACTCCTGTAATCCCAGCACTTTGGGAGGCCTAGGCGGGCGGATCACGAGGTCAGGAGATTGAGACCATCCTGGCTAACACTGTGAAATCCCATCTCTGTTAAAAATACAAAAAATTAGCCAGGCGTGGTGGTGGACACCTGTAGTCCCAGCTTCTTGGGAGGCTGAGGCAGGAGAATAGCTTGAACCTGGGAGGTGGAGGTTGCAGTGAGCCAAGATCGCACTACTGCACTTAAAAAAAAAAAAAAAAAAAAAAAAGAGAGAGAGAGAGAAAGAAAAAGAATGTTCTCATATCTCCTCTTTGGAGTTGAGTTCAATCTGGTCCCATGGGGGCAAGCTGCTTTTACACGAAGAAATGACACACCTGCCAAAGTCTGTGCGTTTCCTCAGACTCATCTTCACAACCTCCCTGTCGCGGCCATGAAGCAAGTGTAGATGGCCGAGTCATCTTACCCTGAATGGACGTTGGCTGTTCTTACTCTGACCCGTAGTGCAAGGCTGTGAAAATGTCCTTGCAAACTGAGACTATGCAAAACAATCCTAATAATCAAAGGCATTTCTCCGGGTCCTTTAACAACATTTGTGGAAACATTTAGAAGTTCTCTTATGGTGGGTTATAAATGCATAGGGAAATTAAAAACTAGCAAAACTACTACTTATATAGCACATTGTGATTGAAACATTAGAAACTTTGAAGATTAAAATGTTTTACTTGATTGTAAAAAAAAAAAAAAAGAAAGAAAGAAAACACCTTTCTAAGAAGAGTTTGAGCAGTGCGTGCCTTCTCAGCACATCCCTTACCGTAGGGACAATAAATTCTCCTTCACTCAGTTCCCTGGTTGCATGGCGGCAGTGTCAACATTCCCAAGGTCAGCTATTTCTTTCATGACTCCACTTTCAACTCAGATCTCACTTCTACCAGGATCACTTTTTATTGATTTTTGCACTTTCATCTTTTCTGGCCAATCCCTCTTGTGATTACCCATTGTTGTCCTCAATGGAAGGTCCTGGCAACCTTGTTGAAAATCACTTGGCCCAAAACGTGAGGGTTTATTCCTGGACTCCCATTTCCACCACCTTGGTCTATATGTTTATCCTATGGCAGAATCATCTTCCTAAGTCTTGGCAGGTGGAGTCATTAAGAGCATGGGCTTTGGCACCCTGATTCTAATGCGCTGTGACCTGTACCATGTCTGTGTGCCTCTCTGAGCCATGGTTTGTGCCTCTCTGAGCCGTGGTTTGTGTCTCTCTGAGCCGTGGTTTCCTGATTTAGAAGCAACTCCCTAGGGGATGTTTTTGAAAATGAGAAAATCTGTGAAAAGCATTTCATACTGTGCCTAGAAACATAGCAAATGCCGCTGGGCATGGTGGCTCACGCCAGTAGCCCTTTGGGAAGCCAAGGCAGGCAGATCACCTGAGGTCGGGAGTTTGAGACCAGCCTGATCAACATGAAGAAACCCCATCTCTACTAAAAAAAAAAAAAAAAAAAAAAAAATACAAAATTAGCTAGGCATGGTGGTGCGCACCTATAATGCCAGCTGCTTGGGAGGCTGAGGCAGGAGAACCACTTGAACCCTGGAGGCAGAGGTTGTGGTAAGCTGAGATTGTGCCAGTGCACTCCAGCCTGGGCAACAAGAGCGAAACTCTGTCACAAAAAAAAAACAAAACACAAAAACAAAAAAACCCTCATAGTAAATGCTCAATAAATCAGACTTCTTATTACTGAATCATTGATGACATAGGGCTACGATTGGCCATTGTCAACAACTTTTCTCCCCGCTGCCTTTGAACACACCACTCAAGTTGCAGGTGACAACTTTTGTAACCTTTTCTCCCTAAAACACATGGTGCAGTATTCATTTTGGCTGTGTCATCAGAATGAGACATGTAAATTGTGATGTCCCAAAGGGTGACTTATCCCAGAGTGAACCTCCCAAGAAAGACCGAGACAGGCTCTAACCCCAGGATAAGCAAGCTGGTAGTACCCGTCTCCTACTCCCCCTCGGGGAGGTATAGCCGCTCAGAAGCGTGACACTGTCATTATCATGTTCTCTGGCATACAGACAGTTTTCCCTAGCTTGAGGACACCTGCTGACTTGCAGATTCTTAGTATCACCCCAGGTCGTGTCTGTTGTGATGGTGAACCTGGCAGTGATTGCCTAGAAGGGAACGCTTGCCACCTGGCAGGAAACTACTATATGCTTAACCAAGCCAGCTCTATAACCTTCTCTCAAAACACGTAATTGTCAGGTCACTTCATGGACCAGGAAAATGATAGAACTGCCTAGCAGCACACATTTTTTACAAACTTTTCTTTTTTTTTTTAACCTCACTTCACAAACAAGTTCTCAGGAGTTCCTTCAGAGGTTAATTGAGAAGAGATTTGCGACTTCAGGGTAGGTTTGAAGTTCCCAGTGCAGGGCAGTTTTGCCTTTGTACCAATCTACCATTATATAAACACAGGTGAAGTTTTAATTTTAGCTACATTCTATTTAATTGGACATTACTCAATCTAGAGAATCAGTAGGAAGTTGCTTCCTTGCTGTTTTCCATCAAAAAACTAAAAATTTAAAGCCAACATCCCTTGATTCATTTTATTCCTTACCCATCTGGTTTAATCAGGAGATATTTCTGACTCAGTTATTGAGAATTAAAGATTATATGATATTTCTGGGCAAAGCCTGGCTACTCTATAAAAAGTTTTTAGTTGTCCTTAAATTGAAGATAAAATAGATTTTAAAAATAGTATTATAAAATCTATGTAAGGTACAAAAATTATATATAATACAAATTTATGTTTGGGTGCAGTGGCTTTTTTGCATCTGTAATTTCAGCACTTTGGGAGGTTGAGATGGAATGATCACTTGAAGCCAGGAGTCTGAGACCAACCTGAGAAAAATAGCAAGACATACATCTCTAGAAAAATAAAAGCAACTACCTGGGCATGGTGGTGGATGCCTGTAGCCCCAGCTACTCGGGAGGCTGAGGTGGGAGAATCACTTGAGCCCAGGAGTTTGAGGCTGCAGTGAGCCATGGATGGAACCACTGCACTCAAACTTCAGTGACAGAGTGAGACCCTGTCTCTAAGAAATAAATAACAACAACAAAAAAATTATGCACAGACAACTTGGTTTAAGAAATCATGTGAGGCCAGCACAGTGGTTCACGCCTGTAATCCCAGCACTTTGGGAGGCTGAGGCAGGCAGATCACCTGAGGTCAGGAGTTTGAGACCAGCCTGGCCAACACGGTGAAACCCTGTCTCTACTAAAAATACAAAAAATTAGCTGGGCGTGGTGGCATGTGCCTGTAATCCCAGCTACTTGGGAGGCGGAGAGCAGGAGAATTGCTTGAACCTGGGAGGTGGAGGTTGCTGTGAGCTGAGATCACACCATTGCACTCCAGCCTGGGCAACAAGAGCGAAACAACAACAAAACAAACCAAGAAACAGAAAAATGGAAGAAAGAGGAAAGTGAACCATACCTGAAAAGTCTTCTAAGAGGCTCTTCTTGCTCTCACCGTATTCCCCTTCCCAGCCCCCAGAGTCAGAGGAAACTCCTATGCAGAACTGTGTGATCATGCTCTTAATTTTATTTGTATCCACAAATAGTGCGTTGCTTAGCTTTGCATGTTTTTAACCAAAATAAATTCAAGCACACTACTTGTATTGTTTGCAATTTCATTTCTTTCCTCAGCTAATTCCCAAGATTCACTGAGATGTTGTGGGTTGGGGTAATTAACTCATTTGGTTTTTTTTCTTAAATAGTAGTCCTAAATAAATTAATACATTGTAATGCATCCACTCATTCACCTGTCGATGGCTACTTGGACCGTCTCCAGTGTTTTTTGCCTTCACATAAAGTGGGGCTATGAACACTTTTATATGTGACTCCTGACATATAAATTGCAAAATGTTTCTGGTTCGTATATCCAGCTATGGATTTGCTTGCCCGTAGATTATGCACATTACCAAATCACTGACCGTTATAACAATTACAGTTGTGCAAGCGGCACCCGGGGGACTGGCTGCTCGTGTTCTTGTTCATGCTTGATGTTGTCATAGCTAGTCTGGGATGTGTGAAGTGATAGCACCCGTGGTTTTAGCTTGTGTTTCCATAAGTACCTGTGAGGCTGAACATCTTTTCATGTGTTTATTGGCTTCGTGTCCTCTCTTCCTTCCTTCCTCCCTCCCTCCCTCCCTCCCTCCCTTCCTTCCTTCCTCCCTCCCTCCCTGTCCTTCCTTCCTTCCTTCCTTCTTTCCTCCCTTCCTTTCCTTTCCTTTCCTCCCCTCCCCTCCCCTCTCGTCTCCTTTCCTTTCCTTTCGAGACAGTCTCGCTCTCACCCTGGCTGGCGTACAGTGGCATAATCTCCACTCATTGCAACCTCCACCTCCCAGGTTCACGTGATTCTCCTGCCTCAGCCTCCCAAATAGCTGGGATTACAGGCGCCCGCCACCATGCTCAGCTAATTTTTGTATTTTTACTAGAGACAGGGTTTCACCATGTTGGCTAGGCTGGTTTTGAACTCCTGACCTCTGGTGATCCAGCCACCTTAGCTTCCCAAAGTCTCGGGATTACAGGTGTGAGCCACTGCGCCCAGCCCTCATGTGCTTTCTTTTCCAGGAAATGCCTGACTTGTAAGGAGTTCTTTTGTATTCCGGGTGCTATATCCAGAATATATAAGATGGTGAGATATATTGGCCCCATTTTGTGGTGTATGTATGTCTTCATGCCCCTTTGTAGATACATATCCTGTTATGTGATGTATACATTCATTCTCTGATGTCTTTTAATAATCAGAAGTTCTCAATTGCAATGTATGTGTCTCTTCAGGTATAGTCTGTAGTGTGTGTGTGTGCATGTTTTGTCAACCTGTCCTCTGGTCATAAATGGGTCCTCACACATGGTCTTTTAAAAGACTTATATTTTGCTCTTCACATTTAATTACCTTTAATCTACCTACCCCTGACTTTTAATGTGTGTGTGTGTGTGTGTGTGTGTGGTGTGAAGTAGAGGTTCAGTGTGTGTGTGGGTGTGTGGTGTGTAGAGGTTCAGTTAAAATTTTTTTTTTTTTTAATCAAATGCAGCGTTTATTTCTCAGTGGTCTGCAGTGATGACTGTGGTAAGTCGGGGTTCCGGGTATGGATGAGTCTGATTCTAGGCGATGCACTCTATTCCACTTGTCATGTCGTAAGTCCCTCGTCAGTCTCCTTGCCTGGCTCTCCTGCTTTGGGAATGTCAAGGACATCCTTGGCCGTTGCTCTTTTCTGGAATGTTAGAATCAGCTTGTCAAGGCCAGGCATGTGGCTCACACTTGTAATCCCAGCGCTTTGGGAGACCGAAGTGGGAAGATTGCTTGAGGCTAGGAGTTCAAGACAAGCCTGGTAGCATAGTGAGCTCTTGTCTCTACCAAAAATTAAAAAAATGTAGCCAGGCATGGGGGCAGGCGCTTGTCTTCCTAGCTACTCCGGAGGGTGAGGAGGGAGGATCACTTGATCCCAGGACGTCTAGGCTGCAGTGAGCCATGATCGTGTCACTATGCTCCAGACTGGACTACAGAGCAAGACCCTGTTTCAAAATAGCAACAGCAACAAACCCAGCTTCTCAAAATCTATATTAAAAAGAGAAAATTGCTGGAATTTTGATAGGCATTGCATTACATGTGTAGATCAATTTGGGAAAAATGGACGTGTTTATGATATTGAGAACTCAAATTTACAAACATCCATTTATTGGGGTTTTAAAAAATATCTTTCAAAAAAGTGTACTAACATTTTTCATAAGGATCTCAGACATCCTTTGTTAGAATTATTCCTGAGTATTTCTTATTTTTGAGACTATTATATCTTCATAAAATCATGTTTCTTTGTCACTAATGTATAGAAACTGAATCAAGTTTTGTATCTTGCTTTTCATTTCAGCAACCTTGCTAAATGCTCTTGAATAATGTCAGTTTTGCTTGTTCCTTTTCATTCCTCAAATATTTTCTCCCTCTTTTGTTGCCTAAGTCCTCCAGCACAATTTTAAATAGTAATAGTAGTAATGGGCATTCAGCTGTTGTTATTCACCTTTTAAAAAAGGTGTTCAAGATTTTATAATATGTAAAATATTCTCTGTAGGGTTTTGATAAATTCACTTTTTCTAAACATTATAGAAGATTATTTTTCTGGTTTGTTGTTTTAATACATTAATTGATTTTATGATTTTATTCAATCTTGCCTTCCTGGAATGAACTCAAATTGATCAGGATGCATTGTCGTTTATTGATGCCTGGGATTTGACTCTAATTTCCCTTTCTCATGCTGTTTCTGTCTGATTTTGGCTTCTTAAGGTTATGGTAACATTATAAAATGAATTGGAAGCATTCTCTTTCTCTAGAATTTGGAAATCCCAGAGTCTGACAAGTTTGATATGTGATTTTTTATTATAATTTAGTCTAAATATTTTCTAATTTTAATTGATTTATTTATGAGTTATTTAGAAGAGTATTTCATACTTTCCAAATATATGTGGTTTGTCTAGCTATCTTTTTGTAACAATTGCATTTTGTGGTGGCCAGTGTGATTTGTATAATACCAACCTTTTGGAATTTGTTGAGGCTAGCTGATTGCCCACTATTTGGTCAATAAATGTATTTTTGTGCTTGAAAAAAATAAGTACTTCATAGTAGTTAGGTATTTTATACATGTCCTTTAAGTCAAGCCTTTACATTTTTTTATTCAAATGTTCTATTGCCTGGTTATTTATTTTTATCTCTTTGATCTATATCACTGAAAAAAAGGTATGTTAACACCTGTTGCTATGGTAGATTTATCCATTTCTCCCTGTAATGAAGTTAACTTGGCTTAATATACTTTGAAGCTATGCTATTAATTACATATAAGTTTACAGTTATTATACCTTTTTTATTTATTTGGATATTGTTGCATTATTTAATGACCCTCTTTCTCTCTTGAGATGCTTTTTGTTTTCAAAATATATTTGTTCTGATTTTCTGTTTGTTTGTTTTATTGAGAGGGAGTCTCACTCTGTCACCCAGGCTGGAGTGCAGTGGCATGATCTTAGCTCATCGCAACCTCTGCCTTCCATGTTCAAGCACTTCTCCTGCCTCAGCCTCCCAAGTAGCTGGGACTACAGGCCATGCCTGGCTAATTTTTGTATTTTTAGTAGAGGTGGGGTTTCACCATGTTGGCCAGGCCAGTCTCGAACTCCTGACCTCAAGTTCTCCACCTGCTTTGGCCTCCCAAAGTGCTGGGATTACAGGCATAAGCCACCATGTTCTGATATTAATACAGCTATTCCAGCTAATATGAATGGAATATTATTATTCCATTCACTTTGTGCTCCAATTTCACTTTGTGCTCCAATTTCCCTGTCTATCTCCAAAATGGGTAGAATAATAAGACCAGCCTCACAAGGTTGTTCATTCCTTCATTTCTTCATCAACTTAATGCATATTTATTAAGCACCCACTATGTGTCAGGAATTGTTTCATGCTTGAGAGAAACAGTTGCAAACAAACATCTCTGTCTTTGTGGAACTTAGGTTTCAGTATGGATTATTGTTAGAATTAATTGAGTTAATATTAATACATACAGTGTTTAGAATAATACCTGGCCCATAGTGAGTATCTACTATAATTATTATTACTTTTCCCCATAGTTATTCCTAATATGTATATGTCAGTATATGTTGTTGTGTTTGGGGTATGTTCCTTAAATTGCATACAGCTGGATTTTGTTATTTAACCAGTCGGATATTCTTTATCATTTAATTTATCATTAGTTTGGTACATTTATTCCATTTCCATTTATCTTTTGTTGTTGTTGTTGAGACAGAGTCTCGCTCTGTCACCCAGGCTGGAGTGCAGTGGCAAGATCTCAGCTCACCGCAACCTCCACCTCCCAGGATCAAACGATTCACCCACCTCTGCCTTCCGAGTAGCTGAGATTACAGGCATGCGCCGCCACACCTGGGTAATTTTTTGTATTTTCAGTAGAGACTGGGTTTTGCTATGTTGGTCAGGCTAATTTCAAATTCCTGGCCTCAAGTGATTTGCCTGCCTCAGCCTCCCAAAGTGCTAGGATTACAGGCATGAGCCACCATGCCCAGTCCCATTTATCATGATTATTAATAAATTTGGATTGATTTTTACTGTTTTCTTTAAGCTTTCTTGGTTTCTTCTCTTTCTTTTGGACTATTTTTTTCTTATTCTGTACATATTTCCCCTGTAACAATTAGGAAGTTATACATCTTTATCTTTTCCTTGAGTGACTACTACTCCAGTTACTGCTGTTTCATAACAAACATCCCCTAGTCAGTGGCATAAAATAGTAAGAATTAGTGGCTCACTGATGGTGCAGGTCAGGAATTTGGACAGGCAGGGCCCAGTGGGGATGACTGGTCTTTCTTCTCTGTTGTCTGGAGCCATAGCTGGGAATACCTGAAAGGCTGGGGCCATAATCATTAAGCGTCTTCTTGACTCACACCTGCCCTGCAGGCAGGACTGACTGACTGCTCGGCTCAGCTGGGGCTGGCCACCAGAGCTCCTACAAGGGACCTTCCTACAGGGCTTGGCTTTTCACAGCACAGCAGCTGGGTTCCAGGAGAGAGTGACCCTAGAACAGGAGGGCAGTGCCTTGCTTTCTCAACCCAGAAGTCTTCACATCATTCCGCCACATCCTTTGATGACAAGAAAATCAGAGTCAAGACCAGGTTCAAGGCAAAGGGAGTTAGACTCCACTTTTGGAAGGGCACGTGAGATGAGAAATACTGTTGCAGCTATCTTTGGAAAACAAAGTCTAGCACAACTACCTTAGAAATTCTAGCCTAACTTCTTAAAATCTAAAGTTCACATCTTTATTTTCATCCTAAACAACACAACTCACTTTTTCTTTTTCTTTTTTTTTTTTAATTATACTTTAAGTTCTAGGGTACATGTGCATAACGTGCAGGTTTGTTACATATGTATACTTGTGCCATGTTGGCGTGCTGCACCCATCAGCTTGTCAGCACCCATCAACTCGTCATTTACATCAGGTATAACTCCCAATGCAATCCCTCCCCCTCCCCCCTCCCCGTGATAGGCCCCGGTGTGTGATGTTCCCCTTCCTGAGTCCAAGTGATCTCATTGTTCAGTTCCCACCTATGAGTGAGAACATGCGGTGTTTGGTTTTCTGTTCTTGCGATAGTTTGCTGAGAATGATGGTTTCCAGCTGCATCCATGTCCCTACAAAGGACACAAACTCATCCTTTTTTACGGCTGCATAGTATTCCATGGTGTATATGTGCCACATTTTCTTAATCCAGTCTGTCACTGATGGACATTTGGGTTGATTCCAAGTCTTTGCTATTGTGAATAGTGCCGCAATAAACATACGTGTGCATGTGTCTTTATAGCAGCATGATTTATAATCCTTTGGGTATATCCCCAGTAATGGGATGGCTGGGTCATATGGTACTTCTAGTTCTAGATCCTTGAGGAATTGCCAGACTGTTTTCCATAATGGTTGACAACTCACTTTTTCTGATTTGTGTGCTGTGATTAATTTGCCACCTATTTTGATTTTACCTTTGATCTTGTAGTTTTAAAATCTCACAGTGTTATTGTTGTCTTCCAAATGAATATTTATTTAGATTTTATGACATTTAATACTTCTTTTGCTCTTCAATTCATTTATCTCTGACCGTCTATTAGAAATTCCTTTAGTTATGGTCTGTAGGTGGCAAAATCGCTCAGTGGTAGATTTGCAAATATCTTTATTTCTTCTTTGTTTTGAAAGATATTTGTTCCAGTGTATAACATTCCCTCAGCACATAGATGATATGATGTTACTGTCTAGGAGTAGGCTCCTTTTAATTTATTCTGTGTGGGATTCATTGGTCTTCCTCATCCTGTGGATTGTGGTCTCTAATCAATTCTGGAAAATTGGCAGAATTATCTTTTAAAATATTGCCTTGATCTCATTTTCTCTCTCCTTTTCTTCCTGAACTGTGATATGTTAATACTTCTCCTGGTTTCCACCTATATCTTGGCTCCTCTTTTACGTGTCCTATTTCTTCCTGTTTTTGTAAAATACATTCTGAATAATTTCTTCAGATCCAAGTCTTAGGTCATACATTCTCTAGCCTAATGTTAAACTTTATTTTTAGTTTATATATGTTTTATTTCTACACAT
Source organism: Macaca nemestrina (assembly GCF_043159975.1). Classification (NCBI taxonomy): domain Eukaryota; kingdom Metazoa; phylum Chordata; class Mammalia; order Primates; family Cercopithecidae; genus Macaca; species Macaca nemestrina. Next base: position 175,735,421 of record NC_092131.1, read on the forward strand.
TTGATTAGATTCTTTTTCAGACCTGATTGTTTAATAGATACATAACGTCTCTTGCTCCTTATTTGTATTTTCAGTCTTTTAGTTCTTTAAACATAATAAGCTGGTCTTTTTTAATTTTAATTTTTTGTGGGTACATAGTAGGTGTATGAGCTGGTCTATCTTTTTTTTTTTTTTTTTTTTTTTACATGAAGTCTTGCTCTGTTGCCCGGGCTGGAGCACAGTGGGGCGATCTTGGCTCACTACAAGCTCCGCCTCCCAGGTTCCCGCCGTTCTCCTGCCTCAGCCTCCCAAGTAGCTGGAACTACAGGCGCGGCCACCACGCCCGGCTAGTTTTTTTGTATTTTTAGTAGAGACGGGGTTTCGCTACATTGGCCAAGCTGGTCTCGAACTCCTGACCTCGTGATCCGCCTGCTTTGTCTTCCCAAAGGGCTGGGATTACAGGCTTGAGCCACTGTGCCTGGCCGAGCTGGTCTATTTTTAATTCCAGGTCTGATTTGCCCACTGTATGAATTTTTTACATGTCTAACTTTTCCGTTATCCACAGGAATTCTTTGATGCCTGCCTCTGTGGGTCCTTCTGCCGCCAAGCACCAGGGCACGCTCAGCCAGAGATTCACTTAAGCTGAATCCTCAGCTTGAGGCTTTTCTGACCACCTGGGTAATTCAGATTCGAGCTGAAAACTCTCCTGAGGGCTGGCTAGTGATCGTGAATTATCAGCAGGAATGTTTTTCCGTTCTACTCAGTGCTCAGGATTGATGCGGCTAGTCCTACCGACGGTGGGTACATTTCCAGTCCACTGGGACGCCCCGGGAAAAGCTCCTCCCTGTCCCGCAGGGATGGAGAGGCTGTGTCCCAGGTCCCCATGTGGGCCGGCTCTGCGCTTCTGCTCCGTGCACCACGGGCCCGACAATCTGCGCTGGAGATCCCTGGGTTTGCCAGATGCCCTCAAGGCAAAATCCGCTCTTCTCCTGGGTTCCAACTTTCACTGGAGTTTGGGTCCCTGAATCTTCTGCTTCACTTGCCAAATTATTGCTGCCTGTAAAAATATCTCTCCCACATTTCTTTGGGCAGTTTTAGTTGTTTTCAGCTGGGCGATCTGCCACAGTATCTAGATAGCCTTATTGTACCAATGTAAATTTTGGGAGACTGCTGGCAAAACAGTCAGCAAGCCTTAGTTTCTTATGAAAATGGAATTTTAAAGTACAATTGGCCCTCCATATCTGTGGGTTCTGCATCCACCAATTCAACTGCAGATTACAGATAGTCAAAAATAAATAAAAATAATAATAGGACCATAAAACATAATAAAAAAACAGTATAACAACTATTTGCATAACGTTTATATTGTATTAGGCATTGTAAGTTATCCACAAATGACATAAAGTATATGAGAGGATGTGTGTGGTTTATGCACAAATGCTACATCGTTTTATATAAAGAGCTTGGGCACCTGCAGCTTTCGGTATGCACTCGGGTCCTGGAACCAATCTTCCCCCGATACTGAGGGATGACTGTATATGTTAAATTTTAATAGGTAATGCAGCATTTCCTACTGTCTGTCTTCCCATTCATAGTGGTTCATGACAGTAATAACCATCATTTGCAAATAAGAAAGACAACGCTGGGTATTAATCATTTTTAAAATAACCTCTTAAGCAGCCTGCTCTATGTTTGGCTACATGGAGAGGGATATCATTGGCTGGTGTTTGACAGGCAGATGATTCTTACGAACTCTGAGTTTGTAGATTTGTCCTGTTAAAGGCTCTTACTAGGTCACATGTGTAATTAACTGGAACTTTCTGTTTTATGTCTAAAAAGTCTTTCGATAATTGCCCTTGGAGTAAATGTTTGCATGTTTTAAAAATTGGGGTCATGGAAAAACGTATCTATTGCAAGAGTTGTATAAAGTCGAGTTGACTGAAATTTACCTCACAAGTAAAAATAACTAATTTCTTTACCAAAAGGAGCCCACCTATTTGTATTTTATTATTTCCTGTTTCTGTATAACTACATACGAACATAATAAACATACTAAATATAATATAATAAATTAATAAACACATAAACATAATAAAATTAATGACAGTTTACTGCCATATGCTGCGTAGGAGTAACAGATGCATCTGCCCAATCTGGTTTTCCTTTTTCTTTTTTTTCCTTTTCATCCCCAAAACTACTTGAAAATTAATCATATCAAAACAAGGGCATCCATGAACCAACTTCTGAGAATTGCTGTTGCAGAGAAAGGCCTAGTGAGCCCCTGGTTCCTCAGGCCACCTTCCTCTTCCTGCCATTGCCAAAGGCTCCTGCCGCCCCCATCTGCATTCTCCTGCCTGGCGCTCTGTCACCTCCTGTGGAGGTCCCACGTGTTCGTCTGAGAGCTGCTGCTGCCCTTCCAGTGTTACCCACACCTGCCATTGTCACTGGGTCTTGCTCTCCGACAAAGGGGCTACGGTGCTCCTTCCTGGCGCACGTGCAGCCCTCCTGCCCTTGTTCAAGGACTGCACCTCAACAGGGCACCTGCTCTATCTGGTCATCACTTTGGCATAGGTAGCTCAAGAGAGATGTTCAGTCCCAAGCTTCGTGGCTGACTAACCCTGTGGAACTTAAAGTCAAAGACAGGGCTGCCTGGATTCTGTCTCTGCCTCTGCAGGCATCAGGGCCGACCGGCCACAGCTTCCTGCTGCTGCAGGTGCGAGGCACAAGCTGCTTCTGACCCCCGAAGCCGACCTGCTACACACACCGAGATGCTGGCTAAGGGAGGAGAGCAACTCCAATCGAGCAAAGCTAAGGAAGACAGCACGCAGACTGGCAAGAAATCCCTGAGGCTTCCTACTTCCTATGAAGGGGACAAATCCAAATGATAGAGCTGTGAGGGAAAGGGGCTGTATGGAACATGGGGTGCCTGCTGTGAACTGCTTTTAGAGGTGAGGCGAGTACAGATTCACATAGTGAGACATCTGCAGGAGGGACAGGTGGACCCCACCATCATCTGGAGGAAGAGGGGTGGAGGGGCCCAAGCTGAAGCAGCCCTCCAGGGCATTGGTGTTGTCTGGGGAAATGAATGTGGGAGAGAAGAATCCTGCCATTCAAAGGACGGTGATCCCTGTCTCAACATGCCCTCACCTGCCCCCGACAAAGCAGCAGCTATTGGTTTGATGTCACCGTTGCATTCTTCCAGTGACCTAAAGCAGCAACTTCTGAAGGTGTAGTGGAAAACAAGCAGTGCAGCTCACCAGCCTGTGGGTTCTGGGGTCTCTACAATTGAACTCGGCTATCTGCTCTTTCAGTCTGGTTACTACCCTGTGTGCTTTGTGCTCCACATACTCCAGATGCAGGGGAGGGCAGGGTTACTCCACGCTGCTGGGACCGAACTAATGCATAACACGGAGAACAGAAGACTGGCTGCTTCTTCGTTTTCTTTTTTTTTTTCTGTTGTTGTTGTTGGAGACAGAGTCTGGTTCTGTCACCCAGGCTGGAGCTCAGTGGCGCTATCTTGGCTCACTGCAATCTCCGCCTCCTGGTTTCAAACAATTTTCGTGCCTCAGCCAGAGTAGCTGGGATTACAGGCATCCGCCACCATGCCTGGCTAATTTTTTGAATTTTAGTAGAGACAGGTTTTCACCGTGTTGCCCAGGTTGGTCTCAAACTCCTGAGCTCAGGCAGTCTGCCCTCCTCGGCCTCCCAAAGTGCTAGGATTACAGGCATGAGCCACTGTACCCAGCCAGAACCCTGGCTTCTGATCATCAGGAAGGAGCGGATCAGACGGAACCAATTCAAGGATTCAGTGAGTTGCCTAGAAGGTTTACAGGGACATGGAATGTTTGGGAATAGATGGTGTGAAACGCAGGTTTGCCGGAGCCCAAAGAGAGTAGCAACCGGCACAGTTGCAGATAAAGATTTTCAGAGGCGAGACTGGTAGCTCCCTATAGTTTTAAAAGCCAAATGCACATCTTTATTGAGATTTGAATAAATACGCATTTTGGAAAACACAAGGAACAGGGCTGGGATGCATCTTAAAATAAGATGATGTGAGCTCCAAGCATCTGAACAGAATTAACATTGGCCCTTTCTGGTTTGAAAGCCTTGCCCTCGTGCTCAAACAAGTGCAGCGGTAGAGTGTGTGCACACACACTCACACCCATTCATAGACTCCCTGTCAGACACATACACTAATGCACACTCCGGCCCACTCACAGGGGCACATTCGGACTCACACTCACATACTCACGTTGACACCCTGGCGACCTGAGGCCGGGCAGCATCCCTAGCAGCCTGGCTCCAAGGGCAGTCGGTCCAGGAGCCAGCCAGCAACACTGAGGGGGCACCAGCCGTGCGCCAGGCATTGGGCTAAGGGCCATGGAGATAGTGTTGCATGGACTAAAAGTGGTTTCTCTGTAGCCTAACAGAATTACAGGGAGGGCAAGCATTAAAGAAAGGGTGACAAGTAAGCAAATGTATCGTTACAAGTATGTGACAGGCCAGCACGGAGCACGTGGGAATGAATTCAAGAGTGTGGGGAAGGTTTCCCCCAGGACGTACAAGGTCTCTGTGCCTCCGTAAGAAGTGGCTGTTGAGATTTGAGGGGGCTTGAATAGCACTGGGCAGTCCCGGGATAGCCTTGGCCAACCCGCTGTCTCCCCACTTTACTTCTTGCCTGTAGTTCTCAGAATAAGTCTTACGTGTGCCGGGAATGCAATATCCCAAGATAGGGAGAAACTGCCCAGAACAGCGGGACGTGCTCCTGCCCCTCCTAGGGAGGGTGACATCCTGAGGAGGGACTGTCTAACACAGCTGAGGCTTAGTTCCTCTCTCCCCTGGAAGCAGCACGTCCTTCAAAGCTGTTAAAACAAAAACTTCAGCTAGACGAATTAAATAGAAAGGAATTTAATTGAGCAATGAACAATTTGCGAATCGGGCAGCCCCCAGAATCACAGCAGATTCAGAGAGACTCCAGGGGTGCCTCGTGGTCAGAACAAATTTATAGACAAAAAAAGGGAAGTGACGAACAGAACTCAGCAGTGAGGCACAGAAACAGCTGGATTGGTTTCAGGTCGGCGTTTGCCTTATTTGAACACAGTTTGAACACTCAGCAGTCTGTGAGTGGTTGAAGTATGGCTGCTGGGATTGGCCAAGACTCACATATTGTTACAAGCGCACACTCCTAAGTTAGGTTTTCAATCTTGTCTGCCTACTAAGCTGGGTTACAGTTCATCCACAAGGACTCAAATATAGAAGTATGGAGTCCTTCTCAGGCCATATTTAGTTTGCTTTAGCAAAGCGTTTCCCAGCAAGCCACGTGTCCCCTGAGGTCTAGAACCAGGGTGGGCTGCCTGCCAGGTTTCCTCAGCTGGGGTAGAAGTGGGGCATGTGTAGTCGAGACTCCATCTGCTCTGGGAAGGCTTCTTGAGCCTCGGGGGACCGGTTCACAGTGGAGCCAAGGTTCTTTCTTCCCCTGCTCCCTATCTGTGGTAATAAACCTCTTTCTTATAACCCACTGTGAGTGTGTTCTGTCTCAGTGGTCTCTGGCAGTTGGTAGCATTGCACTCCAGGGAACAGAGTTGCTTGGACTCCTATTTCTGCTGGTAGCTCTCCTCCATGCAGTGGAGTCCTCCCTTGAGATTGGATGGGTTGTTGGTGACCCTGCTTCACAAATAGGGAGTGGACAGAGGAAGGGGCAGGAGGGAGATCACGGCTGAGGCGGTGGCCCCGGGGGCTCCCACTGCTGGAAAGGAGGTGGTGGTGGCAGATGCAGCCTGTGTGATGAACGGCAGCCATGATGTCCACCGCCCCCTGTGCTTTGATTTTGTGAGTTGCCCTCACCTAATGCCTCATTGCAGGACACCTTTCTTCTGCAAACAGTGGCATCTTCCAGCTGTGTGGTGGGACTGGAGGTCCTAAAAGCTGGGCGTTGAATACTTACTGGTGTGACAGCTGACCACGGTGGTTGGGAGGTGTCCTTTCTCTCAGTGAAAATAATTTGAGAATAATCAAAGCCCGCTTGAAAGATGTGCCCATTAAATGAATAAATCTGCCTTCATTCATGGCTCAGCCCATATACTCAACTGTAAGGTACGAGGCAATTTATGTTTCTGCCTTCAAGCAACTTTGCCTAGTAAAGCAGATTAGGTATGTGAGCATGGTCCCAGTCCATTTTGTGCTGCTATAACTGAATGCCACAGACTGGGTAATTTATAAAGAAAGGAAACTTATTTCTTACAATTCTGGAGGTTTGGAAGTGCCAGGTTGAGGGGCTCCAGCTGGCAAGGGCCTTCTTGCCGTGTCATGTCATGGCAGAAGGTGGAAGAGCAAGAGAGTACTCCCTGCAGGAGACGCGGAGGGTCTGAATTCAACCCTTTTTGTCAGGAACCCACTCCTATAATAGTGAACCCACCTCCGTCATGATGCCATGAATCCATCAGAGGGCAGAGCCCTCATGACCTAATCACTTCCTAAGTCCCCACTTCTCATCACTGTTGCACCAGGAGTTACGGTTCCAACACAGGAAGCACAGGACCTTTCGGGGACACATTCCAACCACACCAGCCTGCTTACAAATAACCCTTCTGTCTATGTGCTGGGTCTTCAGAGGCACTCAGGATTGTATTGTATTTATGGATGAGTGTACATTATTTTCAGAAATGGGTAATTGTGACAACATGTGGAATTAATGGAACTGAATTTAGGCAACATGCAGAAGAAGAACCGTGGAACAAGAGAGCCCAGCTTGCCACCATGGAGTCATTTAGGGTTTTCAATCATGGCGGGTTTCATTTTTTTATGCTTTTCTTCTCGTCTGAAATTCCTTGGTCATCAGGTACTGCACTTGGCACATTTGAAGGTCTGCTTGAAGGTGGTGGCCAGGAACTACCCGCCAGAAGAAGAAAGGCGAGCCCTCTTCCCAGGCTATGGGAAAAATATCAGTCATCAGTCATCCTTTCATCAGCCATGCAGCTTCCACAGGCCAGGCGTGTGCTAGCAGCTGGTCACACAATCAAGCAGGTTGTGGGCTGTTTCCTGGCAGCTCGGAGTCTGGGGGAGTCAGACACACCCTCTGGACTCTGCCAGTAGAGAGAAGAGCAAAAGCAGAGGGGCAGCTTACAGACAGAAGAGGAATGGAGAGGATCGGGGAAGAAAACAAGGGTCTGGAGCATGAGGGATGGGCAGGAGACCACCAGACAGAAAAGGGGGAAGGGCGTGCTGGGCAGAAGGAGCAGCACAGGCAACGGTGCAGCGGTAGGAGACACCAAGGAATGCAGGCAAGGCATGAAAGGCAGACAAAGACCTGACTGTACAGACCTTAAGAAAGTGACCTCAGGCCAGGCACGGTGGCTCATGCCTGTAATCCCAGCACTTTGGGAGGCCAAAGTGGGTGCATCACCTGAAGTCAGGAGTGTGAGACCAGCCTGGCCAACATGACAAAACCCCGTCTCTACTAAAAATACAAAAATGAGCCGGGCGTGGTGGTGGGCGCCCGTAATCCCAGCTACTTGGGAGGCTGAAGCAGGAGAATCGCTTGAACCTGGGAGGCGGAGGTTTCAGTGAGCCAAGATGGTGCCACTGTACTCCAGCCTGGGCGACAGAGTAAGGCTACATCTCAAGAAAAAAAAAAAAGAAAAGAAAAAAAGAAAAACACGACCTCTGCAGCGGCACAGCAGAAGGAGAAGGAGAAGTGGTTTTGCCCCAAAATCAGGAGAGCATGACCTGAATCATCAACCGAAGGGAGATAGAGTAGCTTAAAGAAGTGGCTCAGAGACAGAAAACAAGGCTGCGAAAGAACCTGAACGTGGAGGGTTGGGGAGATGAACACACTGGGGAGACCAGTGAAGTTTTCCACTGAGTGACTGGGTGTTCAACAGTATCATTCACAGTGTAGGAGACACGCAGGAGCATGATCCAGCTTCGGGCTTGCAGAGCCTGGAGGGCGTACACTACGTTAGAGTTACAGTGACTGGATTCGGAGTAGAAATGTATTCTTTAAGCCTCAGTGAATGAAGTCTCTTGAGTTCTTAGGGGACTCAGACCTCAGTGACTCTGGTTCCAAGTTCTAGATGTATTTGATGTCCTGAGCAAGGTAATCCAATTCCCAGGGTGCCAACTCGGATTAGATGGAAGTTGACTTTTTGCCATAGATGGACATTGTGCCATAGATGTCACAACTCTTTAAGCCTTTTGTCATCCAAAACACCACCAAGATGGCTAAATAGTAGGAAGGAGACCTTTATTGATGATATTGGTTTGCAAGCCAGGAGGAGAAGGTCTCCAGCATGGACTGAAGGTGCTCTCTCTTTGAAGACTGGAAGGACAGTTTGGATTTTATGCTTCACAGGGTCCGCATTACACAGTAGAGTCAAACATACTCAGCAGGTTTGGAGGGAAAGCTGTACATATTTATCGGTACTATGTACACATTTATGCACATGCAGAATGGGTAACATATTTATATGCTAAATGAATACACATATACATGTATATATGCATGCAGTATGTATACATATTAACATACATATGTACATATCCACATATATACATACATAATATATGTAACATACATCCCATGTTCACTTTGGGATGAGGTTTTTGCATTAAATGAGGTGGAATTTGGGTCTTTATGTCAAAAGGTGAACTATAGAACACAGAGACAATTTGTGCTCAGCCTCTATAAGCTGTTGAAACTGGCTTAAGTTCCGCAGTTGCTTATCAGAAAAGAATGCTTCAAGGCCGACTCTCTTTCCAGTCAGGGTTGCAGTGGTCTGGGTTGTAAATCAGCCTAATAATTCCTTTTGTTGGGGAGGTTAGCAAGGGTGTGGTTTTTCTTGTAGCTGCAGGAATTTAGAAATTTGCCATGCCAGCCAGGCCCTGAACTTCCATTTGTAAGTAACTTTTTCTTTTTTTGAGACAGAGTCTCGCTCCATCACCCAGGCTGGAATGCTGTGGCACGATCTCGGCTCACTCCAAGCTCCACCTCCCAGGTTCACGCCATTCTCCTGCCTCAGCCTCCCGAGTAGCTAGGACTACAGGCGCCGCCACCTCGCCTGGCTAGTTTTTTTTTTTTTTTAAGTAGAGACAGGGTTTCACCATGTTAGCCAGGATGGTCTCCATCTCCTGACCTCGTGATCCGCCCACCTCGGCCTCCCAAAGTGGTGGGATTATAGGCCTGAGCCACCGCGCCTGGCGTGTAAGTAACTTTGTTTCATTAACTTTAGGGTCCATCTTAGTTGGTAAATCATAGGGGGTCGAAGCTGTCTTTTTGTGCTGAATCAGTTCCTAGGGGAAGTTTACAGGACCAGCTGAGTCATTTGGTACGGGTTACCAGTCCAGGTGGCCACAGCTGGTCCCTCAAAATGCAAGGTCCAAAAGACACCTCACATCCCAGCCCTAGGTTTAAGAATAGTAATGCTCCCTGAAGGAGGTTGCAATCTTGCGACCTTTGCCTGCGAGACTCCTGAATCACAGCTCTAACCTTGTGTCTAATTCGTTAGTTTTAGAAAGGCAGTTTCAGTCCCAGAGCAAGGGGGCGGTGAGTTTCAGGAAAGGGATGTTGTCTCTTTGATTCAAAGTTACACTGTAAACTAAATTCATCTGAAAGTGAGTCTGGCCTACGCCCAGGAATGAACCAGGACATCCTGTGAGGTTAGAAGCAGCGTGGAATCAGCGAAGTCCGGTTTCTCTCACTGCCAGAATTTTCCCATGTGAGACTTCCCTCACTGCCAAAGGTGGTTTCAGAGTGTCTAGAATGTCACAACTATTGTGCTGAACCCATACTGACTCCCGTAAGGATGGCACTATGTCTGAGAGGCCAAAGAGGAAGTCCAGAGACAACAAGTGAGTCGTGGGGTTTATCTGAAGAATTTACACACACACAGGGACAGGGCAGTGGCAGTGGGCTGGACTGGAGAACTGCTACTGTTCCTAAAAAGCATGCAGTTTATATCACATTTTCACTTAGCACCTTCCACCACCTCCACCTGGCAACCTCATTTGACCCACAACAAAGGACCTCAATCCTCTGAATGGCCTGCTTTCCAAAGGATGGCCGGGGGTTCGGACATCCTTCACGGATACAGAAAGACTCTCCAGATCTGCTACTCCTGGATTCCTTAGCTTGGGACAAGGTACACACATTCTTCTTCGGCCACAGGGTCATTCTCGGGGTAAAGTTATTGCTGTCAGCTGCATCTGCCATACAGCATCCCGGCGGCTGTGCTGACAAGGTCATTTCGCCACAGGTTCTGATCCACTGCCTCTGCTGGGATGAGGCAAGGTGAAGTTGGGTGAGCAGTGCCGAAAGGGAGTGATTGTTTCTGCTGGAGGGTCACAAGGTGTCTTGCTCTGAGGAGTATCCCAGTGTGTCCGCTGAGCCTGGCAGGTGCTCAGGAAACACGGGAGGAGCTGGACTCAGATGACACGGCCCGTCAGCAGCACGGTCTCCGGCCTGGGGCTCTGTCACTCCTTGTTTTCTTTCTTTTCCTCTATCATTGTAAAAGTAATACGTGCTCGATAAAGGAATGTGGTAAATAGAGAAAAGTGGGGAGAAAAGAATCATGTGATCCATTTCTATTCAGTGTTTTTTGTTTCTTTTTTTCTTTTCTTTCTTTCTTTTTTTTTTTTTTTTTGAGACGGATTCTTGCTCTGTCACCCACACTGGAGTGCAATGGCATGATCTTGGCTCTCTGCAGTCTCTGCCTCCCAGGTTCAAGCGATTCTCCTGCCTCAGCCTCCCCAGTAGCTGGGACTACAGGCGCCCGCCACCACACCCAGCTAATTTTTTGTACTTTTAGTGGAGACAGGGTTTCACCATGTTAGCCAGGATGGTCTTGATCTCCTGACCTTGTGATCCGCCCGCCTCGGCCTCCCAGAGTGTTGGGATTACAGGTGTAAGCCACTGCGCCAGGCCTATTGCAACCTGTTTTATGAGCAAGATCTTTATGACCTGTATCTTGTGCTGACCTTCTATTTCATTCTGTGGCTAAGAATGCCTACCCTCCTGGGAGGGCAGCCCGGCAGTTCTAGTCTCATCTTACCTAGCCCCTATTCAAGATGGAATTGCTCTGGTTGAAACACCTCTGACAGAGAGACTTTTATCTGTGTAATCAGGCAATGCTTATTCGCCATACATTTCCTCCCCTCTTGTTACCCTCTTGTAACCGCCCAGTGGGTTATTCTTGCCCGCTGCCTAGACAGAACCAATTTATCAAGACAGGGGAATGGCAATGGAGAAAGAGTAATTCACGCAAGGCCGGCTGTGCGGGAGACCAGAGTTTCATTGTTATTCAAATCAGTCTCCCCAAGCATTCGGGGATCAGAGTTTTTAAAAATAAATTGGCACATAGGGGCTCGGAAAGTGGGGATTGGTTAGGTTGGAGATGGAATCCTAAGGGGTCTAAGTTAGGTTTTTTTAATATCTTCTGTTCCTGGGTGCCATGGCAGAGCTGGTTGGGCCAGATTACCAATTAGGTGGTGTCAGCTGATCCATCGAGTACAGGGTCTGCAAAATATCTCCAGGGCTGACCTTAGGTTTTACAATAGTGATATTATCCCCAGGAGCAATCTGGGGAGGTTCAGACTCTTGGAACCAGAGGCTGCCTGACCCCTACATTGTAATTTCTAATCTTGCAGCTAATTTGTTAGTCCTGCAAAGGCAGACCGGTCCCAGGCAAGAAGAAGAGTACTGCATCGTTCCGTGGTATCGGCACAAGCAGGGTTGTAGGTATCTACATATTTAAGAGTATGGGATGTAATAGAAACGGGGAATTCCTTGCCTTGGCTGGCACCACGGTTTTCTCAAATAGGAAGGCTGAGTGCTAGGATCTGTCTGCTGTGCTTGTGCGGGCTCACCTGAAGAGTCAGATCACATCCCTCACTTGTTTGGCCAGCTCCGTTAGAACGATGGTGGTGGGTAATTAAATAATACACCAGCGTCTCTCACCTGACAGCTTAAGAGAACGTTCACGTATATTTACATATGTATTTCAGATACACGTAGATTTCACGTTAAACCTAAAGGTATCTGAGACAAGTCTCAATCAATTTAGAAAGTTGGTGTTGTCAAGGTTAAGGATGCACCTGTGATGCGGCCTCAGAAGGTCCTGACGACATGTGCCCAAGGTGGTCCAGGCACAGCTTGGTTTTATACATTTCAGGGAGACAAGAGATACACATTGGTTCGGTCGGGCTGCAAAGGTAGGACACCTCAAAGTGGGGAGGGGGCTTCCAGGTCATAGGTAGATAAGAGGAAAACGGCTGCATTCTTTTGAGTTTCTGATTAGCCCTTCATTGAATATGCAATTTACAGGAATAGTCACTTATGCCTTAATCTGGCTTAGTGAAACAGTAGGGCAAAGGAAGCCATCAGATTTGCATTTGTCTCACGTGAGCAGCGGGATGACTTTGAGTTCTGTCTGTTGTTGATGAAAAGAGTCAAATTCTGTGAAATATGTGAAGAGATTTATTCTGAGCCAAAAATAAGTGACCACGGCCCGTGACACAGCCCTCAGGAGGTCCTGAGAACATGCGCCCAAGGTGGTCGGAGTGCAGCTTGGTTTTATGTATTTTAGGGAGGCATGAGACATCAGTCAAATACATTTGAGAAATACATTGGTTTGGTCCAGAAAGGCAGGACAGTTCGAAGCAGGGGCTTCCAGGCTATAGGTGAATTTAAGCATTTTCTGGTTGACAATTTGTTGAGTTTGTCTGAAGACCCGGGATGGATAGAAAGGGAATGTTCAGGGCCGGGTTTGGTGGCTCACGCCTGTAATCCCAGAACTTTGGGAGGCAGAGGCAGGTGGATCACCTGAGGTCAGGAGTTCGAGACCAGCCTGGCCAACATGGAGAAACCCCTGTCTCTACCAGAAATACAAAAATTAGCCAGACGTGGTGGCGGCTGCCTGTAATCCCAACTGTTCAGGAGGCTGAGGCAGGAGAATTGCTCGCACCTGGGAGCCGGATGTTGCAGTGAGCCGAGATCGCACCATTGTACTCCATCCTGGTGACAGAGTGAGACGCTGTCTCGGGAAAAAAAAAAAAAAAAAAAAAAAAAAAAAAAAAAAAAGAAAGGGAATGTTCAGGTTAAGATAAAAGATTGTAAAGACCAAGATTCTTTTGAAGTCTCATAGTGGCTGCCCGTAGAGACAGTAGATGACAAATGTTTCCTATTCAGACCTTCAAAAGACTCTCAGTTAATCTCTTCAGGAGTGGGGGGGCCTGGAAGAAATGGATCTAGCTATATTGATAGAGATTCTTTATGGACGCAGATTTTCCTCCACAAAGGATGGCTTTGCAGGGCCATTTCAAAATATGGCAAAGAAACATATTTTGGGGTAAAGTATTTTTATCTTCTTCTTTGTCACATAATGTTATGCCAGAGCCAGATTGGAAAGTAAGTCACAATATAGAGGGTTAAATAAAACCCATCTGATGAGAATTTATGGTTTATAGGGCATGACTCCCCAGACCCCTTAGATAGGAATTTGGGCAAAATAAGAAAAAATCAGAACTTAGTCCTCACTGCCTTTTGTCCACTGGGAATTTCCTTGCGGGCAAATTGTGAGGGAGATATGTAGCTTTTTTGTCTTTGTAGCTGTCTTATTTAGGAATATACTGGGAGGCCGGTTGGCCCTAGCAGCTCCCAGCTTGACTTTTCCCTTAGTGATTTTGGCTTAGTGATTTTGGAGTCCCGAGGTTTATTTTCCCTTCACACATTATTACCTTCATGACAGGGCAGTGTAGAGAAGGGAAAAAGGGCTTCCCTTCACCCTTCTAGGTTCTTTGACTGGGCTATGAATTAAATTAACAACAACAACAAAAAACAGATGAACAGTCCGGGTGCGGTGGCTCACATGTGTAATCCTAGCACTTTGGGAGGTCGAGGAGCGCAGATCGCTTGAGGTCAGGAGTTCGAGACCACCCTGGCCAACGTGGTGAAACTCTGACTCTACTAAAAAGTATTTTTAAAAAATTAGTCAGGTGTGGTGGCGGGCACCTGTAATCCCAGCTACTCAAGAGGCTGAGGCAGAGAATTGCTTGAACCTGGGAGATGGAGGTTGCAGTGAGCCGAGATTTTGCCACTGCACTCCAGCCTGGACAACAGAGCCAGATTCTGTCTCAAGAAAAAAAAAAAGAACAGGATAAAAACTATTCTAATTACGTACATGTGCACGGCAGTCCCACAAAAATGTGAGACAAAAATGTGAGAAGGGCCAGATGACTGAAACTTAATTGGCATCCTGAGCTCCAGAAAGGAAGAGGGGCTGCGGCCTCAGGGGTGGTGGAGGCAGGGCATGGAAGGGTGAGGGGAGGACATGTCAGGGAAGTGGCTCTGCCTCGTTGTGCAGATAAAAGTCTGTAAGTGAGAAACTTGTCTGGGAGTAGCTCTCTTCCTGGTGTGCACACGTTTACTAATGAAAATTTCCTTTATAGGAGTAAGCTTTCTTTACAAAAGGGGACTTTTTCAGAGTTACTTCTGTGTTCGTGTTTTCTCAAAATAATCAGCTCAAATTAATCCATATGCCAAAGAGGCACATTGTGAGGTGATGGATTCTATAGTCATATTTTGGAGTGGTTTGTTTTGAACCCCAGTAGCAGGGATTAGTACGCCACTTTTGCAGTTTATAAAATTAAAGTTGACATCATCAAAGGAAGTTGCCTATGGTCATGGACATCCCTACCCCACCTCCGTCATAGTCCACTTCTCTGCCCCGGCCCGAACTGAAGCTAATCCTGTATTGAAGTGAGTTCATTGTTCTACACAGTGCGAGCCCTTCATAGACACTCGCGCCACTCGTCCTCAGCTCCTTAAGACCACCGCTAGCAGCTCCGGTGTGGTCTACTTCCAGCTCTTCAAGGCATCCTGAGTGTCAACAGAGATTACCATTTTTGTCCTGGAGTTGGTGCAAGCTGGGGTTAGTTCTGTGTGGCTGACCTGGTATCACTATAAGACATGGAGGTGCAGCTTCTCTTGGCCCTGTGTCCTAACACCATCACCTCTGTTTTTCTCTCCCCAGTATTTTGGCTCAGTCCCAGGTGCCTGAAATATTTCTGGGTTGTCCAACTTCTCACTGATGAGAGCTCTTACCTACCCCCAGACTTTTTCTCCTGGGTCCTGACACCTGTCTGTTTCTTATAAACTCCCTCACTCATCTCCCTTCCTTCTCTCCTGGCTGGTGACTGGCTGGGCCCTGCTGGGAGTTTGCAGTAATGCTAAACCTGAACAGTGGGGCTGCTCGGTGTGATCTCCTTGGTAGAGGAGGTCCTGCCTCATGGAAATCAGTTCTTGGAATCACCAGAGCCTTTTAGGTCTTAGCATGAGGCCACCTGCCTGGTGGACACCAAGCCTGCAGTTTCCCCTTTTGGTCCCACTCTTTCTCCTTCATTGCATCTGCATCCCAGCCTCTTCTCACTGGACTCATCCTCACCCGCCGTCCCCAACCAACACACCTGGAAGCATCTGTACCTACCGTCATGATTTGAGCATCAGTTTTCTATTGATGCACAGCATATGATAACAAACGTAGAGGCTTAAAGCGGCGCACATTTTTATCTCTTTGTTGTGTGGGTTAGAAGTCTGGGATGGTGTGGCTGAGTTCTCTGCTTAGGACATCGCAAGATTCAATATGAGTGCACCAGGCTTTTTGAATCACGAAAATTTGAGACAGATCTCAGTTAATTTAGAAAGTTTACTTTGCTAAGGTTGAGGACTCACGCTCCTGACACAGCCTCAGGAGGTCCTGATGACATGTGTCCAAGGTGGTCAGAGCACAGTTTGGTTTTACACATTCTAGGGAGGCATGAGACATCAATCAACACACGTAAGATGAGCACTGGTTCGGTCTGGAAAGGCGGGACAACTAGAAGTGGGGCGGGGCTTCCAGGTCATAGGTAGATAAGAGACAAACAGTCGCATTCTTTTGAGTTTCTGACTATCCTTTCCAAAGGAAGCAATCAGATATGCATTTATCTCAGTGAGCAGAGGGGTGACTTTCAGTAGAATGGGAGGCAAATTTGCTCTAAGCAGTTCCTAGCTTGACTTTACCCTTTAGCTTAGTGATTTTGGTGGCCCAATAGGTCTTCCTTTCACAGCTTTTATCTGAAGGCTCTGGGGAGAATTAAATTCCTGGCTCACTCAAGCTGTTGGCAGATTTCTGTTTCGTGTGGCTGCAGGACTGAAGCCCCTGTTTCCTTGCCCACCGTCAGCTGAGGCCACTCTCAGACTTAAAGGCCAGTCTCATTCCTTCTTGTGTGTCCTTCCCTATCTTCAAACCAGCAATGGAGCATCAAGTCCTTCTCATGCCTCAAAATTCTCTTACTTCTACTGCCAAATGAAGAAAACTCTGCCTTCAAAGGGCATATGTGATAAGATTAGACCCACCCAGGTATCCTAATCTGCCTTTTCCATATAATGTGTTATGATCTCAGGAGTGACACCAGAAAGCCAAGGTCTAGGAGCTGTCTCACAATTCTGCCACTATAGATAGGAACCATAGATTTGGAGCACAGCCAGAGACAGGGTCTTGCTCCGTCACCCAGGCTGGAGTGCAGTGGCGCTATCATAGCTCACTGCAGCCTCAAACTCCTGGGCTCAAGCCATCCTCCTGCCTCAGCCTCCCGAGTAACTGGGGCTACAGGCCTGTGCCACCGTGCTCAGCCAATTTTTTTAAAAAAAAGTTTTGTACAGATGGGGTCTCGCTATGTTGCCAAGAATGGTCTTGAACTCCTGGCCTCAAATGATCCACTCACCTCAGCCTTTCAAAGCGTTGGGATTACAGGTGTGAACCACTGCACCTGGCCTGAAGCACAGCTTTCTCATGGGACTACTCCAGATGTCCAAAGATTAGCTTGTCTGGTTAAGATTTTTGCTACCTCCTTCCCTTCAAAAATTCTGTTACATGTTGTCAATGCGGGATTGAAAATAACATTCTGTAACACCTGCTGACTTTCTCTCTTTCATATTTTTCAGACTGACCCACCCCTGCCCATTTATTTTATTTTATTTTATTTTATTTTATTTTATTTTATTTTATTTTATTTTTTGAGACAGAGTCTCACTCTGTCACCCAGTCTGGAGTGCAGTGGCACTATCTTGGCTCACTGCAGCCTCTGCTTGCCGGGCTCAATTGATTCTCCCACCTCAGCCTCTTGAGTAACTGGGATTACAGGCACCCGCCACCACGCCTGGCTAGTGTTTTGTATTTTTAGTAGAGATGAGGTTTCACCATGTTGCCCGGGCTGTTCTCAAACTCCTGAGCTCAAGCAGTCTGCCGGCCTCAGCCTCCCAAAGTGCTGGGATTACAAGCGTGAGTCACCACACGTGGCCTACACCCCTGCCCCATTCCTAACTCCTCGAACTCTCTGTACAATTATATTTGCGATTCCCACTCACTTCCCTTGTTCATCATTTCCTTCCTTTCTATACCCTTATCATTTTCCATCTGTTTTCAAAAAAAGAGCAGAGGTGCTCCCAGATGTCATCACCTAGGACTTCTAATTAAGTGCCCTTTGAGGAATTAATATGATGAGTTGTAGGAGTTAATATGATGATCTGTACAGAGCTCCATGGTTGTCTATTTTCCTGGTCCTCATCTCTGCAGTAGATCATTACAAAAATAGGCTTCAACCCACTGGGCAAAGTATTGCATTAGTCAGGGGCAAGGCTAAGTGGCTGCAAGAAAGAGAATAATAAGAGTTCAAACCTTAAGTACAAAGAAGTCTATTTTTTTTTCACATAGAAACCAGGAAATATAAATAACTGTCACTAAGTATCTTTGGAGGATTGGTCCCAGGACTTCCCTCAAATACCAAAATCCAGGGATGCTCGATTTCCTGGTACAAAATGATGTAGCATTTGCATATAACCAATGTACACCCCCACCGTATATTTTAAATCATCTTTAGATTATTTATACCACCTAATGCAAAGTAAATGTCATGTAAATAGTCGTTACACTGCATTGTTTAGGGAATAATGACAGGAAACAAGTCTGTATATGTTTAGTACAGGTGCATTTTTGTTTAATATTTTCAATCCAGGGTTAGTTGAATTCAGATACAGGAGGGCCAACTATAGAAGCTCTTGGTTCCGTGTGGCCATTTGAGGAGCAAGCCTCCTTTTCTCTTGCTT
This sequence comes from Macaca nemestrina, assembly GCF_043159975.1. Taxonomy (NCBI): domain Eukaryota; kingdom Metazoa; phylum Chordata; class Mammalia; order Primates; family Cercopithecidae; genus Macaca; species Macaca nemestrina. The sequence continues at coordinate 175,753,536 of NC_092131.1, forward strand.
TCGTGCCATCTGGAACTTTCTCTGTATGTGTCTGGTGAAGTGGGACTCCCGATGTGCCTGTACCCCCGCCCTTGGGAGAGGAACAGCATGGAGAAGGCTACGACGCTATCTGGCCTTTCTTTGCATTGCTTTGTCTTTCTGTAAATGCAAATGAGAATATTGCTTTCCAATTAGAAAATGCAGATTTCTCTGAGTTCCATTTAACGTGCTTTGAATTCTGGCCCAACATTTTGTAGTTGACCTTTGAACAATGCACAGGTTAGAGGCGCCGAACCCATGATAGTCAGAAATCCACATGAAACTGTTGATGCCCCAAAAAACTAACCACTGATAGCCTACTGTTGACAGAAAGCCTTATCAATCACATAAACAGTTGATGACCACATCTTTTATATGATTTATGTATTATGTACTGTATTCTTACAACAAAGTAGGTTAGAGGGAAAATGTTATTAAGAAAGTCATAAGAAAGAGAAAATGTATTTCCTCTTCATTACATGGAAGTGGATCTTCACAGAGGTCTTCAGTCTCATCGTCTTCACATTGAGTGAAGTAGGCTGAGGAGGAGGAAGAAGACGAGGGCTTGGTCTTGCTGCCTCGAGGTGACAGAGGCGAAAGGTGGAGGAGGTAGAAAGGGAGGCAGGAAGGATTTATTGAGTATGAATGGACTCTCTCAGTCCAAAACCATGCTGCTCAAAGGTCAACTGCAGATAAGAAAAATTGCTCCCAGGTTGAATTCCAATGTCTAGTAAGCTCGTGTCTACCGTTGTGCTTGCAGAGGGAGATGAAATAAGAGCATATCCTCTGGGTTACGTGGAAAAACCTAATGCTCAGAACGCACCGCCACCGAGCTCTGTTTGCCTCCCTCTCCCACCATCTGGAGCAGCCTGTCTACTTATGGGAATTGCACCTCTCAAATATAATTTACTGCATGGAGTTCTGCCTTCAGTCCAGAGGCGGAAAATTGCAGGAAACATTGCCTCCATGCTATCACAGAGGAAAAATTCTGATAAGTTGTAAGATGGTGGTGGTGGTTGTTTTAAGCACACCAGAGAACTGAGGACATAAAGAAATCTAAGTTAATTAATTTCTAGAAAGGTATAAGATTTTTCCAGGTGAAAACAGCCCCAGGAATGCTTTTATCCCTGGGGACAAAGTGAAATGAAGAGCAAACTTGCAATAGGATGAGGGTCAGGACAGAAAAGCTAACATTTTAGCTAATGTTTAACATCCATGCATGATTTGTCATGATGGATTAGAAATCCAAGCAGTATTTGCATAACAGTAGACATATACATCCAAAGAACAAGACAGAGAGCCCATAAATAGATCCACACATATATGGCCAATTGATTTGCAACAAAGCTATGAAAGCAATTCAATGAGGAAAAGAGCTTCTTTTCTATAAATGATGATAGAACATTTGGATGTGTGTGTGTCTATATATATATATGTATGTGATATAAGATGCATTATGTTTATAAATAAAGATAAAACTATAAAGTCTTAAGGGAAATATAGAATATCTGCATATGCTTGGAAAAGATTTCTAAGACAGGACACAAAATACATTAACCGTTTAAATAGATGATAAATTGAACATGATCACAATTAAAAATTTCTGCTTATCCAAAGGCACCACTTTAAAAAATGAAAGGACAAGTCATGTTTTGGGAGAAAATAGTCACTTCCTGTTAGTGCCTAGTCTCAGGACAAAAATGCTTTAAATTGTATGTTTCATTATATTGCCTTCCAAATGCTAGTTCCATGATAAATCCTCATGCTCATTTGTGGCAGCCTGACTTGGAGAGCTGATGATTCTATTAGAGCAACTGACAGCCTTTCCAATCCACATAATGTCTCAGTTTTTCTTCCATGTTGTTAAAAATAATCTCATAAACCAGAAAATCCAGCAGGGGGGTGTAGAATTCCAGTTTCTGGGATATTACACATTTATTTGGAAAATGAGCTTTCTCTTTATTGCTGCAACTAGGAATCCTGCTCAGTATTGACCACAGAATAGACAGAACTTCTTAAATGTCACTGTGACTGAGGAGTGATTAAGCAGCTTCTCTCTCTGAGCCGGGTCACTTTCTTTTCTGAGTTACTGGTAACAAGGGTGTTCTTGTGGCTGCTCTGTAAGCAAACCTTGGTCAGACTGAAATGTATTTGAAACATTCACACCACGTCAATGAGTAACCAATATTATCACAAATGTTTATAAAAATAATTGAGTGCAACACCATTTTTATAAGCAGAAATCTTTTCAAGGAGGAAAGCCTATTTTCTCGAAATTATGCAGAAATACCAAGGTGTTATGGACACATGTTGTATACTTAATAAGAAATACCAAGTATGTATATGTACACTTATAAAATTAAATATACATGTGTAAAATGACTCCCAAAAATATTTACGGAAGAGAGCATCAAGTATCCTTCAGAAATACATACAATTTTCATAATAAAAGCAAGTTAGAACATTATGAGGCAATGTGGCCGTATTGTTCAGAAACCAGACTGCCTATTTTTATTTTATTTTATTTATTTATGTATTTGTTTTGAGTCGAAGTCTTTGCTCTGTCACCCACTCTAGAGTACAGTGGTGTGATCTCGGCTCACTACAACCTCCATCTCCCGGGTTCAGGTGATTCTCCTGCCTCAGCCTCCCAAGTAGCTGGGACTACAGGTTTGCACCATTGCGCCTGGCTAATTTTTTGTAATTTTAGTAGAGATGGGGTTTCACCATGTTGGCCAGGCTGGTCTTGAACTCCTGACCTCAGGTGATCCACCCACTTTGACCTCCCAAAGTACTGGGATTACAGGTGTGAGCCACCACGCCCGGCCTCCATTTTTATTTTTATTTTATTTAGAGTCAGGGTTTTGCTCTGTGGCCCAGGCTGGAGTGCAGTGGTGCGATCATGGTTCACTGCAGCCTTGAACTTCTGGGCTCGAGAGGTCCTCCAGCTTCAGCCTCCTGAATAGCTGGGACTACAGGTGTGGGCCACCAGGCCTGGCTAATTTTTTTTCTTTTTTTTTTGTAGAGATGCGGTCTTGCTCTGTTGTCCGCTCCAAGCCTTGTGCTATCCTCTTGCTTTGGCCTCCCAAAGTGCTGGGATTGTGGACGTAAGCCACCATGCCTGGCCCAAACTGCCCATTTCAGAGAAATCCCTTCCCTCTTTGCCATCAGATCTGTTATATTTCTTTTTAGTCATTTATACTTCTGGATCAACAGAACTTAACTTTATGGACTTTCAACAAGAGCTGGGAAAATAATACAGGAAGCTGAACCAAGAGACGAAGTTACACACACCTGAAGCACATGCCTGGAACCGCAAGGGGCATCTTTAGTCGCCCCGTGTTTTGGGTTCACACCTCTTTCCCTCTCTCTTCAAAACACACATGTGTGCAAGAAAAGCAATGATGAGTTCCTGGAAGAGGCAGTTGCTACCCTATCTTTGGAATCAAAAGGCCTTCCTCAGGCTTTGCTGGGCCACTTTCCCGCCCCTGTAACCAACTGCAACCAGGCTTCCTGCACTCACTTCCCACCTCTGCCATCTGCCTGCCAGGGAGAGGGGATGTGCCTGGCCTCACATGGGAAGAAGGAAGAGGCATCTGCAGAGGAGAGGCATTTGCAAGCAGACCCAGAGAGCAGGATTTGCGGGCGGGAAGCCTGCGGTGAGGAACAATCTTCCCGCCAGGCCCACAGGGCTGAGGCAGTCCGCCGCTTAAAACCCAGCTCCCCGAGACTTGAGGCAGGGTTAGGAGGGATCCTGATTCCTTGGACATCTTTAGGAGAAACATGGTATTTTTATGCTGCATTGAAACAAATGTATCTCTGTATGCCTTACAATTAATGAGGCAGATTTAAGGCACTTTCAATAGCTAGTGTCACATTTTCAACTACTTTTCCCTTTGGTCCCTGGGCTGCGGCTGGGATGTGCCCTGATCCTCTGTCATTCTGCCCTTGTTTATTCCACTGTCTCCTGCAAAACTCCTGAAGGGTCTTATATGAAGGTGTTTTTTTTGTTGTTTTTTGTTGTTTTTTTGTTTTTGAGACGAAGTTTCGCTCTGTCATCCAGGCTGGAGTGTGGTGGCTCAATCTATGCTCACTGCAACCTCTGCCTCCCACGTTTCAGCCTCCAGAGTAGCTGGGAATACAGGCGTGTTGCTACCATGCCCAGCTAATTTTTGTATTTTTAGTAGATAGAGGGTTTCACCATGTTGCCTGGGCTGATCTCAAACTCCTGGCCTCAAGTGATCCGCCTGCCTCACCTTCCCAAAGTGCTGGGATTACAGGTGTGAGCCACCATGCCTGGCCAGAAAGTTATTAAAATTTCTCTGCACCTTGCTTTCCTCGCCTGTGAGCAACACCTTTTCATCTCACAGGTGTCTGAGCTCCGGTGAGAGCATCCTGAATGGGAAGCCAGTACAGGGATGGCAGCAGGTCAACTGTGGTAATGGTGAGGTGAGTTTCCCTCCTTCTGCAGGAGTCTCCTTGCAGGGGGAACATGCCTGTTCAAAGAAAGCCTTTATTTTGCTTTTTAAAAAAATTATAAATGTTTTTTAATTTTTAATTTTTGTGGGCACATAATAAGTAGGTGAATATTTATGGGGTACATGAAATATTCTGATACAGGCATGCAATGCATAATCATCACATCATGAGAAATGGTGTATCTATCCCCTCAAGCATTTATCCCTTGTGTTGCAGACAATTGAATTATATACTCTTACAGTTATTTCAAAATTAACAATTAAATTATTAATGATTATAGTCACCCTGTTGTGCTATCAAATACTAGGCATTATTGATACTTTCTATTTTTTGTACCCATTAACCATCCTTACCTCCCTGCCAACCTCCACTCCCCTTCCCAGACTCTGGTAAACATCCTTCTATTCTCTGTCCATGAATTCAGTTGTTTTGATGTTTAGATCCCACAAATAAGTGAGAACATGTGATGTTTGTCTTTCTGGGCCTGGCTTATTTCACTTAACATAATGACCCCTATTTCCTTCCATGCTGTTGCAAATGACAGGATCTCATTTTTTGATGGCTGAATAGTACTCCGTTGTGTATATGTACTATATTTTTGTGAATTTATTCATCTGTTGATGAACACTTAGGTTACTTCCAAGTCTTGGCTATTGTGAATAGTGCTGCAATAAGCATGAAAGTGCAGATATCTCTTTGATATACTGATTTTCTTTCTTTTGGCTATATATCTAGGAGTGAGATTGCTAGATTGTAAGGTAGCTCTATTTTTAGTTTTTTGAGGAAACTCTAAACTGTTCTCCGTAGTGGTTGTACTAATTTACATTCCCACCAACAGTATACAAGGGTTCCCTTTCCTCTACTTCCTTGCCAACATCTGTTACTGCCTCACTTTTGAATAAAAGCCATTTTATCTGGGGTGAGATGATATCTCATTGTAGTTTTGCTCTGCATTTTTCTGCTGGTCAGTGATGTTGAGCACCTTTTCATATGCCTGTTTGCTATTTGTCTTGTTTTGAGAAATGTCTATTAAGGTATTTTGCCCATTTCGAAGTCATATCATTAGATTTTGTTTTTCCTGTAGAGTTGTTTGAGCTCGTTATATATTCTGGTTATTAATCGCTTATCACGTGGGCAGTTTGCAAATATTTTCTTCTATTCTGTGGATTATCTCTTCACTTTGTCAATTGTTTCCCTTGCAGTGCAGAAGATTTTTAACTTAACATGATTCCATTTGTCCATTTTTGCTTTGGTTGCCTGTGTTTGTGGGGTATTTCTCAAGAAATTTTTGCCCAAACCAATGCCCTAGAGAGTTTCCCCAATGTTTTCTTGTAGTCGTTTTATAGTTTGAGGTCTTAGATTTAAGTCTTTAATTCATTTTGATTTGATTTTTGCATATGGCAAATCTAGTTTCATTCTCCTGCATGCGGATATGCAGTTTTCTTAGCACCACTTGTTGACGACACTTTCTTCTCCCTGTTGTACATTCTTGGCAACTTTGTTGAAAATGAGTTCACTGTCAGTGTACAGATTTGTTTCCAGGTTCTCAATTCTGTTCCATTGGGCTATGTGTCTGCTTTAATGCCAGTACCATGCTGTTTGGGTTACTATAGCTCTGTAGTATAATTTGGAGTCAGGTACTGTGATTACTCCAGTTTTGTTCTTTTTGCTCAGAACAGCTTGGCTCTTCTGGGTCTTTTGTGGTTTTGTATAAATTTTAGGATTGTTTTTCTATTTCTGTGAAAAATGTCACTGGTATTTTGATAGGGATTGCATTGAGTCTGAAGATTACTTTGGGTAGTATGGACATTTTTACAATATTGATTCTTCCAATAGATGAACATGGAATATCTTTCCATTCTTTGGTGCCCTCTTCAATTTCTTTCATTGGTGTTTGATAGTTTTCATTGCAGCAATCTTTCACTTCTCTGGTTAAGTTAATTGCTAGGTATTTAATTTTCTTTGTGACTATTGTAAATGAGATTACTTTTCTTATTTCTTTTACAGATTGTTCACTGTTGACATATAGAAATTCTACTGATTTTTGTATGATGATTTTGTACCTTACAGTTTTACTGAATTGATCAGTTCTAATAGTTTTCTTGTGAAGTCTTTAGGTTTTTCCAAATATAAGATCATATCATCTGCAAACAAGGATAATTTGACTTCTTTCTTTCCAGTTTGGATGCCCTTTATCTTTCCTGATTGCTCTAGCTAGGACTTCCAGTACTATGTTGAATAACAGTAGTGAAAGTGAGAATCCTTGTCATGTTCCAGATTTTAGAGGAAAGAGGAAGCCTTTATTTTGGAGCACAGTGTGTGACAGTGGAAAGAGCACAGAAATTGGAGTCACACATCCTGCCCACATCCTGCCTCATTGACTTTGTGACTTTAGAAATGTTATTGAACTTTCCTGGATCTTGGTAGCCTCACCTTTAAAATGGGTATAATAATCCCTGTTCGAATGGCTGTAGTGACTTTGAAACATGCCAACTTGGCTAAGCCACAATGCATTTCCCCAGAATTATTGTTCCTGTATGTTTCTAGTTAAGATGGGCCTTGAAGGACATTTTGCACGGATTTGGAGAGTGGAAATGGAGTAGCAGCTGTGTTGCTGTTACTATTGAAAGGTGGGTATGTTATCTATATAACAAACCTGCACATGTACCTGTGAACCTAAAATAAAAGTTAAAAACAAAAAAAAGACAATTAAAAATAATAATTTTTTATTATATGCTATTTTACATTTGATATGGGTCTATATTTACACAAATACTCCCCAATATGATGGCCACTAGCCACAGTGTGGCTCTCGAATATGACCACTTAAAATTGAGATGTGCTGCAATTTAAAAATAATATACATTTTATTATTTTTAATACTATTTATTATTATACATTTATTATTACACGCAAAGTCGCTCTCTGCTGGCTCACCTCATGGGTGTGCAGAAGCAGCTGGGCTTGCAGCTGTTCAACCTTCCCCTCATGCTCCTTCGGCTCCTCCAATGCTTGAGTCAGAGATGTGTTTAGCTCCACAATGAGGGGCGTCTGCTTCTCTTGCAGATCACCTGCATTATCAAAGTTGGGGGCAGGGAGAGACTGACACACAGAGACATGTGGATAGGTTCTAAAACTACCTCTCTGGAAAAAGCAAAAGCCCTGGGTTATAGTGTTTGCCAATTGATGCGGTGTAAATACTCCCTTTGTGGCTGATTTCAAGCTCTCAATGTGATGTCATTGAAAGCAAAGTTAGGAAGAGATCCGTACAGTAGACTCTTGTGAGGATAGGAAACGGCTGCAGTGCAGCACTGATGATGGATCCAGTCAGTTTTGATGAACTGCAGTGTGTGCTTGTGGGTTCTACATTGTCCTTGCTCTTCCCAATTTACAACCATCTTCCCTTCCTGACAGCCTTTTCTGCAAACTTCAAGTTGCAGATTTATATGCAAAGGTACCTACCTATCAGAGACTTTTTAAGCAGTTGCCATAGAATAATCCATTTACATCTACATTTTTTTTTCCTCTAATGATTTCCTCTAATGATTTTACTTATGTGACTGAACCCTGCCCCCTGACAGATATGGGCAGTTTAATTGACATAATTTATGTGAAACACCCAGCAGTGCTAGGCACAGAGTAGCCACTACATAATGTCAACTTCCTTAATGAGCGATTGTCAACTATTTGAAATTAATAGTATGTCATTTCCTCTCCTGATATCATGGGACTCAGAGATAATTCATCATATTTATGGAATCATGTTCCTTTTCTTTCTTTCCTAAGCAGATGAATCATACAGACCAGCACTATTCAATAGAAACATAATGCAAGCCACATATGTCATTTAAACATTTCTAGTGCCACGTTAGAAAAAGCTAAAAAAAGGTAAAATTAATTATAATATATTCAATGTAATCCAATATATTAAAAATATTATTTCAACATGTAATCAGTGTAAAATAATATCCATTAGGTATTTTAAATTCTTTTTATACCAACTATTTAAAATGTATATTATTTTTAAATTGCAGCACATCTCAATTTTAAGTGATCATATTCAAGAGCCACACTGTGGCTAGTGGCCATCATATTGCAGAGCATTTGTGTAAATATAGACCCATGTCAAATGTAAAATAGTGTATAATAAAAAAATTATTTTTAATTGTGTATTTTTTTCTTTTGTTTTTAACTTTTATTTTAGGTTCGGAGGTACATGTGCAGGTTTCTTACATAGATAAACTCGTGTCACGGGGGTTTGTTGTACAGATTATTTCATCATCCAGGTACTAAGCCTAGCACCCAATAGTTATTTTTTTTGCTCCTCTTCCTCCTCCCATCCTCCAGTCTCAAGTAGGTCCCAGTGTCTGTTGTTACCTTCTTTCTGCCGATGTGTTCTCAACATTCAGCTCCCACCTAGAAGTGAGAACAGGTGGTATTTGGTTTTCTGTTCCTGTGTTAGTTTGCTGAAGATAATGGCCTCCAGCTCCATCCATGTTCCTGCCAAAGGTGTGACCTTGTTATTTTTATGGCTCCAGAATATTCCATGGTGTATGTGTACCACATTTTCTTTATCCAGTCTACCACTGATGGGCACTTGGGTGGATTCCCTGTGCTTTCTGTCAGCACGGGCTTCCAAAATCCCAGTGCCGTTCACTTCTAGGGATACTAGAGTTACTAGTAACCAGTAACGGGCTGTCTTGGTTTCAGGAGGGCTGCTTCTATGCACTCATAGCTCACTGGTGTGAGAAATTAGAGACACGAAGTTTTCTCATCACTCCAACTCTCTTGAGCTTTATTTAATGTTTTTAAGACAGGGTCTCGCTCCGTCACCCAGGTTGGAGTATAATGGCACAATGACAGCTCACTGCTTCAGCTTCCCAGGCTCAACCACGCTCCTGCCTCAGCCTCCTGAGTAGCTGGGACCATAGGTGTTTACCACCACGCCTGGCTAATTTTTAAATTTTTTTGGAGCTAAGGTCTCTCTCGCCCAGGCTGGTCTTGAACTCCTGGGCTCAAGAGCTCCTCCTATCTCAGCCTCTTAAAGTGCTAGGATTATGAGGCATGAGTGGCCAGCCCCCTCCATACTTCATGTGCAGCAATTCACGAGGCTTGTCAGGTCCTGCACGCCAGCAGGACAGAGCTGTGGACACCAAAGTCCTAGCACACTAGTGTGAATTCCTATTAACCTCAATAGTGTTCTGAAGGTCGCTTAAAAACCAACAACAAACTACAACTTCCGATTCACATGCTACTTTGAGTTGAAAGTTTAATACACTAATTTTTGTCTGGTTTTACCATAATAAAATATGTCTATACATTTTTCTGATTAGTAGTCTAATTTGGAATGCAACTAGGAAGTATGCCAATAAACATGTCATATCGTGTCCAAAATCGGTTCCTTCCGGGGGGTTCTTGGTCTTGCTGACTTCAAGAATGAAGCCGCAGACCCTCATGGTGAGTGTTACAGCTCTTAAAGATGGTGTGTCCGAAGTTTGCCCCTTCAGCTGTTCAGATATGTCCAGAGTTTTTTCCTTCCTCCCGGTCTCGCTGACTTCAGGAGTAAAGCCACAGACCTCAGCAGTGAGTGTTACAGCTCTCCAAGGTGGCACGTGCACAGCTGTTTATTCCTCCCCAGGGGTCCTGGTCTTAGCTGACTTCAAGAATAAATCAGCAGACCTTTGCTGTGAGTGTTACAACTCATAAAGGTGGTGCAGACACAAAAAACAAGAAGCAGATTGCAAAGAGCAAAAGAACAAACCCTCCGCTCCCTGAGGGGACCTCAGTGGATTGCTGGGCAGGGGCAGGTGGCCAGCTTTTATTCCCTTATTTGGCTCCACCCACATCCTGCTGATTGGTCCATTTACAGAGCGCTGATTGGTCCATTTTACAGAGTGCTGATTGATCGGTTTTCACAGAGTGCTGATTGGTGCATTTACAAACCTTTAGCTACACACAGAGTGCTGATTGGTGTGTTTACAATCCTTTAGCTAGACAGAAAAGTTCTCCAAGTCCCCACCAGACCCAGAAGCCCAGCCGGCTTCACCTCTCAATATCCATGCAGGCCTTCATCTCTGTCATCTCTTTCATTTTTGCTTATGTTGATGCAGAGATCCTACATCCAACAATGACTACAGCAGCAAGACTGCCTCGTGGGGAGCTGTCTGCAGAGCTTGCCAACTGGCCAGAGGCTCCCTTGTGGTGGGCTCCAGGTTTCATGTCACAAACTTGGGTACAAAAAAGGAAACTGTCCCAGCCAAAGGAGAAGGATTTCTTGAGGCCAGGAGTTTGAGACCAGCTTGGGGAACATAGTGAGACACCATCTCTACAAAAATAATAATAATAATAATTAGCCAAGCTTGGTGGTACCTATAGTCCCAGCTACTTGGGAGGCTGAGGCAGGAGGATGGCTTGAGCCCAGGAGTTTGAGGCTGCAGTGCACTATGATCACACCACTGCACTTCAGCCTGGGTGACAGAGATCCTTTCTCTAAAAAAACGAGAGAAGACCGGTCGTGGTGGCTCACGCCTGTAATCCCAGCACTTTGGGAGGCCGAAGCCGGCAGATCACGAGGTCAGGAGATCGAGACCATCCTGGCTAACATGGTGAAACCCCATCTCTACTAAAAACACAGAAAATTAGCTGGGTGTGGTGGTGGGCACCTGTAGTCCCAGCTACTCGGGAGGCTGAGGCTGAGGCAGGAAAATGGCGTGAACCCGGGAGGTGGAGCTTGCAGTGAGTGGAGATTGCGCCACTGCACTCCAGGTTGGGCGACAGACTCCCATCTAAAAAAGAAAAAAAAAAAAAGACTATACAAAAAACGAATCTGTCCATTTCTGGGTTTTCTGGTGAATTCCGGATCTCCCCTCAGACTCCTTCCCTGGAGGATGGGTTTACTCAGGCAGGAGCTCCCAGTGGCTTGAGGGGCGGGGCTCTCTTCTATATGGTGTGTGCTTCAGGGGCTGGCACCTACCCTGAGAACTCCTCCACCTCACTTGGGTGTTCGCAGAGCCCTTCTGCAGGGCCTAGTCAGCCCCTGGTCTGCGCTGTGAGGCTTTCCGGGACCTTGGCCCTTAGCCTCAACCTTGCATTTCTCCAGGCAGTGCAGGAACACGCTTGCTGTCCTCCGGTGCCCTTTCAGAGGGCTGAGGAACTCCAGGACCTGCAGTGTGGCGCCGGTGAGGCAGAACTGTGGGATCCTGGTTCAGAAGGACCCATCCTCAGGGTTCCTATCAATACTCACATCTCTTGTTTTCTCGTAAGCCCTCTGCATCTTGCTTTCTAGTTTTAGCGACTATTTTCCTAAAACGTTTCTGTCTTCTGATTGCCTCTGGGTGTACTTGTTTATTTTAAGAATGTTTCATCTTTGTGCCCTGAACTAGCTGTAACCACTCCCTTAGGGACATAGTAGCTTCATCCAGCTGTTGATGCCATAGGAAGTGACCTCATGCTTACTGCCAAGCAATATGATGAAATGATGGGACAGGGTTTGCCAGTTAATCACTTCAAACTGCAATGTAAAGGTATGAAATTAGGAGATTAGTTCATGCTCAGAAAACAGGTGCTGTGTAAATAACTAAGGTTATGATGGCTTTCCACGGTCTCCAAACTAGGGCACTCACAGTAGCGCACACATACATTTCTCCCATAAGATTTTCCAGTAAACCACGTCATCATCAAATGATTCATACTGATCAAATTTTGAAGAGCAGCTCCATAAAACATGGTAAGATCTACAATGAGTTGACTTTAACTTGGGAAAAGAAAAGCTATTGGAATGCTTCCACCTTGATTGAAATAAACTTGGACTTGCGGCCAGGCACGGTGGCTCATGCCTGTAATACCAGCACTTTGGGAGGCTGAGGCAGGCAGATCACCTGAGGTCAGGAGTTCAAGACCAACCTGTCCAACACGGTGAAACCCTGTCTCTACTAAAAATACGAAAATTAGCTGGGCGTGTTAGCAGATGCCTGTAATCCCAGCTACTCAGAAGACTGAGGCAGGAGAATTGCTTGAACCCAGGAGATGGAGGTTGCAGTGAGCTGATATCCAGCCTGGGGGCAAGAGCGAAACTCCATCTCAAAACAAACAAGCAAACAAACAGACAAAAAATCTTGGGTTTGCAATAAACGGTGGTTCACCCAGTGTTTCACATGAGCATGAGATTCACCTGAGGACATTTGTCCCCAGAAATTGATCAGAGGAACTCTAAATTCTCTGGGCATTTTGTACTCCCCTGAAACAGCAAGCCTTCTGGTAGTGACATTTAGGTTGTGGTGGGCCTAGGTATGGGAGCGGGTACACAGTTGCCTCCCTGGGGCTTATTTGGGCGTTTTTTGTTTGTTTGTTTGTTTGCTTTGTTTTGTTCTTTGGGTTTTGTTTTTTTGTTTTTTTGTTTTTTTTTTTTTTTGCCATCACAGATCTTGAGCTCTAGAAACACTAGAACTCCTGAGGGTTGGCTCTGGTGCCATTTTGATAGCCCAAGTAAGGTAGAATTTGTTATCAGCCTAGACTAAGTAAAATGATTTTTGGCTTACATGAATTTATTTGATCCCACATCTGTTTGCAGAAGTGCTGTCCCTTTCTGTCCAGTATCCTCGTGGCACTTCAACCTACAGGCATGAGGAAGGAAAATGTGGGCTGCCATTTGGAGGAAGAACTGGAAACCAAACACTCCTTTTGGATCCATTTAGGCTGTCTGTGGGTTTGAGCCAATTTCAGACTTGAAAAGCAGGGCGGTTTTTCAAAGACAGTTTGTAGAGGGACCCAGAGAGGAGCCTGGGAGCAGAACATGGTCCATTTGTTCCATTGGAAAATGACATTAGCGTGGTAAGACTTGCTAAGCTCCCTGCACCTCTGCACAGCCAGGGTGCTACTACCCAGGCTTCATGCATCAGGGCTTTGGTTTTGATGGAAGAGTGGGTTCCTGTGTTCTCTGGGTTCTTTGCTGTCCTTAGGATCCTACAGAAGCGTCACATATACTTGTGCTTCCTTTCTGAAAAGATGTGGTGGTTGGTGTCCCTCTCCTCCTCCTAGCTCTGGGCTGTAGTTCTCCTCCCACATCATCCTTGGCCTCTCATCAGGAGTTTGCATCCTTAGGCGACAAGAGAGGGACATTGCTGCAGGCTCAACTCTTCTTCCTCGTGTGGGTGCCCTGCCCTTGGATGTGCTGGGCTGAGCCACCTCTTACTGATGCTGGAGAAGGTTGCTATGGCCCAGTTGGCACCAGGACCCACCTGTTAAGTTGGGCTGCAGGATGATGTGCTGCCATGATTTCCTTTTGCCTTATTTTCTTCTATCCTCCTTCAGTTTGCTGCACAGCAGCTTGTGTATCCATCAGCTACCCAGCTTCTTCCTGGGCCCCGGGCCTCAGGGAGCCGTGCTGCCTCATTGCTGGGAGAGTGTGCACACAGTGCTTTGGGCACCTGCTCTTTCCTTTCCCAGTCTGCTCTTCACAAAGGCTGCCAGAGGGCCTGATCACATCCCCTTACCCCTCCCATCCCACACATGTCAGGCCTTTAGCCCCACACCTTGGGCACCCTGCCTTGCCTCACCTTAACCACTCTTTTTAAATTTTTAAATTTTTTTTATTTTGAGACAATCGCACCCTGTTTCCCAGACTGGAGTGCACTGGTGCAATCTCTGCTCACTGCCACCTCCACCTCCCGGGTTCAAGCGATTCTCCTGCCTCAGCCTCCTGAGTAGCTGGGATTACAAGTTTGTGCCACCACGCCTGGTTATTTATTTATTTATTTATTTTGGTATCTTCAGAAAAGATGGGGTTTCACCATGTTGGCCAGGCTGATCCTGAACTCCTGATCTCGTGATCCAACCACCTCGGCCTCCCAAAGTGCTGAGATTACAGGTGTGAGCTACCGTACCCAGCCACCTTCACCACTCTTGTTCTGAGCCCCAATTTTGCTGGGCTCCTTCGCTGATTTGTGCTCCCTTCCTGGGCCCTTTTTGCTCCCTTTGCGCCCATATACCCCTTTCAGGTCACTAACTCTTATCGTGAACAACCAGGCCAGGCCCTCCGTGGCTCACTCTCCTGGAGAGGCTCATTGGAGCACCCACCACTGTGACAACATCACCTGTCGTGCTGTCTTCGCTGGTCTCAAGCCTCTTTGAGGGCAAGGACCACGTCATGTTTGCTCAGGCCTGAAACTTTCGTGCTTGGCTCTGAGTAGGCCCACAGTAATGCCAGTGTGTTCGATGGGAGAAGGAATGAGCTGTACCTTGCTATCCCAGCATACCCTACCCTACCCAACTCTAGTCCTAAATAGTGGCAGAGATGGATAGATCATAAGCAATTCTAAATCAATTGTACCAGTGTGGTTGCACTACCTGCTTTTAGCAGCTGGAGAAGCACGCTGGAACTGTCCATGGAATGCTCCACTTTGCTAAGATAACCATCAAAAAGGGAAAGTGCAAAGCAGGTATCCATTCCATAAATCACTGGTTTGTCAACTCACTGTCCAGCCCTACAGTGATTGTTTGACAAAAGCAAAAAGGTTCACAAAAGCCTGATCATGCTTTTTGGCATTATATTATCAGGGCCTTAAAAAATCCTCTTCTCTCATTAAAATATAATAGTTCCTATTAGGAGCATCTCAGACCCAGTAGATACCTAATGCTTGTTTATTGATGGTGGTGATGACAGCATCGTTAGTACAGAGGTAATTGATTTTCACAGTGACAAGCCGGAGGCTCGTTGATGAATGAGCAAATGAGGGCCTGCAAGACACGGAAATGCCTTGTGAATGAAAGCAGTTATTTCAGTGCAGTTTTACTGTTAAGTGCTTTTATTGGATTCAGATTTTAAAAATGAGTAGTTCCTGGAGGGTATACACAACTGTGTGGAACAGCATGTGTGACTGACAACTCGCAGCACCCTTAGAGAAGCTCGGACTTCAGGAGCTCGAGCTTCCGCTGCTGACGCGGCCCTGCTCTCTGTTCTCTGAGGCATGATCAGGCTTTTGTGGATCTTTTTGTTTTTGTCAAACATTCACTGTAGGGCTGGACGGTGAGTTGACAAACCAGTGATTTATGGAATGGATACCTGCTTTGCTCTTTCCCTTTTTGATGGTTATCTTAGCAAAGCAGAGCATTCCAAGGACAGCTCCAGCCTGCTTCTCCAGCTGCTAAAAGCAGGTAGTGCAACTCAGATCCAGATTAAATGTCCATTTATTCAGTCACACTGCTTCCTGGGTGCTTTCTCTGAATGCAAGATTCAGTCCAAACCTCTGGGCACCCTGGTGGCTTGAGGTTCACTGTGCATATTTTTCACATGTGGAAACTAAGAATCAACTCGGGGAGGTTGCAGAACTTCCAAGGTCATGTCCAGTATTCTTATCTGCATGTGCCCAGGCCCACTCCACTCCTTGCAATATTTTGGTCATATCCTGGGGAGGCAAGGCCAGCAAACCTTTTGAAAATATATGGTTGAGAGAAAAAGCAGCCCAGGGCAGGGAAGGTGACTCTGCGATTGACACACACACAAACAGCATCAGAAAATCCGAAACCAGTCACAAATAAAATGCAGTTGAGCAAATCTTTCTAGGATCTTAATTGTTTATGCAGTAATGGGTGGCATTTGTCTGCTATAATTTGTCAATTGAAAAAGAAAACAGTTTCAATTCAGTAGTGGAAAACTGCATGAGGAACGAGTGACAGAATAATCGCTGGAGGAAAATGTTATTGGAAACCATTAAGCAAGAATTTATGAGAAAATGAAAGACAAGCTGTCCTCTCATCCCACGCTGTTGAACTTTCCCTGGAAACTGCAAGCTGCCAATGAGAAGCCAAGTTGAAATGCAAGGCCAGCCAATCAAACAGCTTATCACGTAAAAGGCAAGGTAGGTGAACCAAAGATACTATGGCTGAAAGGGAACAGGGAGGAAGGACTCAGGATGTCTGTGTGCTGAATCTAAACACCTGGCTACCCAGCAAAAATATACCTGCAAGCAGGTATATTTCCTCTAAATATTAGGTCAGAATACAAGTCAAATCCAATTATAAAACACCTCCCTTTTTTCCCCTTCTGCAAAACATATTTCACGATACAAGGCAATAACCCTAGCCGTTATCTGCCACATGATTTAAGAAATAGAGAGGCTTCTAGCGTTCCTCCTTCTGCTTCTCTTCCTCCCTCTGTGCTGTACCTGCTTCCATCCATCTCTTTGTATAACTCCCCCTTCCTTTCTCTTTCCCTCCTTCCCTTCCTTCCTCCTGCTCTCCCTCCCTCTGTTCATTCATCTGTCCATCCATTTACCTACCCACTAGTGTACACTGAACGCATATTTTCATTGGCTGTGATGTTCCAGGGACAGTGCTAGGTTCTGGAGGTGCAGTCATTTATAAGAGCATCATGGTCTCTGTTTCTCATGGAGTTCACAGTCTCAGGTGGGTACAGACACCTGACCAAACCATTACAGTCCTCCCTAATAAGTGCAGGAAGCACCTCCTCTGCAGAGATTTGCAGCGCTAATGTGAAGCTCCTAGCTAGTACTACTACTGCTGCGTCTGCTGCTCGTGGCTGTGCTTACATAATGCCTGCGAAGTGCCTCCCTGTTTTAAAGACTTCACGTATAGTAACTTACTTAATCCCGTAATTACCCTGTAAAGTTCATGCTGCTTTTATCCCTTTGCAGAGGAGGAAACTGAGCTGCAGAACGATCAAATGACCTCCCTGAGGTACCCTATCTGTTGGCACAGGCCTGAGCACATAGTGGACGCAGGAGCACTCACTTCCTTTTTCCTCCCCTCCGGCTCTTTGCTGTCAGGGGTTCTCTCTTGCCTTCTCTGGTTGTGCCTGTGCTGCGTGCCACACCTTTTCCCTCAATGAATTTCAGGTGTGCACACTCCCTGCAATAAAATACTGTTTACATCAAGGAGCTTGGGCTATGTTGAGAAGTAAATGAAATATCTCCACCGTTGTGGTTCCCCCTAACTCACTGTGTTTTCTTATTCTTGTAAAATCTTCCCTTGCAGGCAGTGGAAGGGGCCGCAGAAGTTCCTTGACTCACGAGGCAAGGCATTCAGAGGTCTCGTGACACCTCCCGGGATCTGCAGTCATTGGGCTGCACTTGCCAATAGCAACATCTGGCAAAAATAGCCAAGCAGCAGAGCGGCCTGGGCTCGGGAGCTGAGCAACCCCTGACTGGCCACATGGAGACTGTGCTGAGCTCTGCCCAAGCCCTGTGATCCTGGAAAACAGTAAAGTGAAGGAGCCATCTGTGTTCTGGGGAATGGCCCACTGCAAAAAATACCCTTCCTCATAGGACGTTGAGGACTCATGATGTCCCCTCATTGATGACGAGCCCAGACACAGCCCTTCCTAATTCCAATTCTTTGCGTCATAAGTGATCGACTGTTTTGTTCCCACTGGTCAATCAGAACAACATTCTTGCTAACCAGACTTCGGTTCAGCTCTTCTCCCTCCCCATGTCCCTGCCCGGTGTCCTATCCTCATCCTGAGCCAGCACACGCCCCTCCTTGGCAGCTCCTCCTGCAGCAGGCTGACCTCAGACTCCCCCTGATCCATTGTCCAAATATATCACCCTTTCACCCTAAGTCCTTACACCCTATTCTTTCTAGTTTTGTTCATTCCTCCCTGTGAAAGATGAACCCTCTTTCCCTAACCCCAGACCTGCTTGCAGACTGCTATGATGGCCAAGTGTCCCCGCTACTGCAAGAGTCCCTTCTCTCCCTTGCGATATCTTTTAAATAAAATCCCTCCTTACCAAGCCTGGATTTGTGTTTTATTTAACTAGAGAGATCCCAGCTGGAAGCTCCTGCATTAATAATGTGGGAACCTGTTCGTGAGAACTGAAGAGCTTGTCTCTAGTCAGAGCTGCTGTTGCTGGGGTCAGAGGAGTGGAAGTCCTGAGTACTGGTGGGTAGGATTTAAGAAAGAAGAGAAAGAGGGAGAAAGGGAGAGAGGGAGAGAGAGAAGAAAGAAGAAAGAAAAAGAGAAAGAAAAAGAAAAAAGAAAAAGAAAGAAAAGGAAAGAAAGAAGAGAAAAGGAAAATAAGGAAAGAAGAGAAAAGCAAAATAAAGAAGGAAAGAAGAGAAAAGGCAGATTCTGAGAAACTATGGCTTATATTCCAAATGAAGTTCTGAGATCTGTAATGTGGAGAGTTTCATAGAATCAATCCTTTCCTCCAACTTTATTGAGATGGTTTAATGAGAGTCCTTTCCTACTGGGACCCTGAGAAATGCATCCTATGACCGCAGTCACGAAGCCTGGAGGGATTCACAGCCCCACATTTCTTTCTTTTTCTTTTCTTTTTTCTTTCTTTTTTTTTTTTCAGGTGGAGCCTAGGTCTGTGGCCCAGGCTGAAGTGCAGTGGAGGGATCTCAGCTCACTGCAACCTCCACCTCCCAGGTTCAAGCAATTCTCCTGTCTTAGCCTCCCGAGTAGCTGGGACTACAGGCTTGTGCCACCACGCCCAGAGGTTTTTTGTGTTTTTTAGTAGAGACAGGGTTTTGCCATGTTCGACAGGCTGGTGTCGAACTCCTAACCTCGGGTGGTCTGCCCGCCTCGGCTTCCCAAAGTGCTGGGATTACAGACGTGAACCACCACACCTAGCTGAAGCCCCACATTTCTCAGGGACAGAGGTCCCTCTCCACACCTGTACTTCCACTAGGCTCCCCACCTCCACTGAGTCCTCATCGCTCTCACCCACACAAGTTTCTCTGATACCTACCCCTGCCCCAGAGCTTCAGAGCAGGGCCCATGGTTCAGCTACAGAAACACTAGTATACTGCTGGGCACACAGGGAGGATGGGGGAAAAGTGCCTGGGAATTGTTCACTTTTCTAAATAACCAAATCAGCGTTCCTGATACAACTGTTGTTGTCTATAGATAATGCTGTGCATTCGCTCATTTAAAAAAAATTAATTCATTCACTTAACAGACATTTACTGGCCACCTCTATGTTCTAGGTGAGCATAGGGATGAGTTCACTCAGTTGAGAGGAGAGAGCTCCCATCCCATGGGACCCCCCATGGCCAGTGTGGACACAATGCTATGGGAGCCCAGAGGATAAAGGAATTAAATTTTCTTTGGAAAGTCCATACATTCATCAAAGAAGGGGTGACACTGGTGACACTTACATGAGCGGTGAACACTGGGCAGAGAGAGAGAGAGAGGGAGAGAGAGAACACTTCCCTAGAAGGAGGAAAGAATGATGGAGAAGAGTGGAGGTCGGCACCAGCTGGAGAGAAGAATGTCTCGGGCTCCAAGCGGCTGCAGGGAGGAAATCGGGGTGTGGTGGGGGTGCAAGGAATGAGATGGGTGATGGGGGCAGAGTGAGGCTGCAGCCTTTGTCTTGGGTCTGAGGGGTCACCTAAGACTCTAAGAAGGAGCCCTGCTGCTTCCACTCTGGGTTTTAGGATCACAAGTCTGGCCACAGTATAGAGTAGGCTATCGGAGGCCACTTGGAGGCTGAGCAGATGACCATGAAGCTGCCAGACTGGGCAGACTGGGTAGACTGGCCTCGATCTTCTGGAATGGACGTGGAGATCCAGGGCAGAGGGCAGTACGCAGGGGCAGAGCCCCATCCACCTCACCACAGCCCGCTCTCTGCCCAACCTTCACAGACCCCTCTCAAGGTGTTAGCTTGGGCTGCTGGGGCAAGAGTGGCTTCATTAACCAAGACAGAAGCCGAAAGGAAGTCCAGATGTGTGGGGGACGAGTATGAGCATGTCTTTGACGCACCAAACATGAGTTGCTTCCGAGACGCCAGGGCCAGGTGTTTACAGCGGCAGCAGATGAGGAATGAGTGCCGCCTCGAAGTCAGTGAGAGGAAATTGTGAGGGGGGTAAGATTTGAGCTTGATATTGAGGTGAGGAGAAGGTCGGGTTTAGAAACTTTTATTTACATTCAGTAAGAAGAAAATGGATGTGTTTACATTTCATGTTAGTATTTTTCCTCTGTTTCTTCTGCTTGGGGTACCAATGAATAAATGAGTGCCCTGAAGAAAGGGGATAAAGTCAGTAGGAATTTATGAGTTAAACAGTCAGCACCAAAACAACAGTGGTGGACTAAATGGAAGTGCTGGATGATAGGCTATGGAAAGATAAAAACTTAACTGCTCTAGCCTCTCTGTAAATGTGCTTTCTGAGGTCTAGAATTTGGAATAAAAACCTTCATTCATTATCCATTATTGATGGAGAAAAGGGATGGAGATTTATGAGAAGTACCAGGAAGATATTAATGTACAATGAAGAAGCTGGTATTTATAATATACTCCAGTTATTATACATCCAGAAGCTGCCATTACAGTGTATTTCATTACCCTCTTAATTGTGATACTTCCTTTACCTTCTCAAGTACCCGTGAACTTTCTCATATATAATACATTTAATTAAGTTAATAGCTATACCTTCTACGTCATTTAAAAAATGATAGCTCAGGTGAAGTAAAATAGAGGAAAAGAAACACATTGCCTGACTTGCTCAAATATGCAGGGCAGCTTAACGAGTGGTGAGTGACAGCACAGGAATCTTGATCACCAACACTGCTTCCCGAGCTCCCGGCTGTGGGAAGTGTTATGCACAGTGTATGTAAACCAATCTGAAGGTGGAAGGCTTTCTCTACCTCTACTTCAAATGAGACTACAACCTTCAATACTTATTTGTTGTCCCAAATTTTCGTTCTGATGTGAATGAAACTTAAAAACTAATTGGTATGATTAAAATTGATGTGTATTGTAAACAAGATAAGGATAATTTATCTACAAAGACTTATGTGATCTCAAATAATCCTTCCTGTTCCCTAACTTTCTATTCTTAAGCGCCTTTGGTGTTTTGTGAGAAAATAACCTGTAAGTATAAGCCATTAATGTGTCTTTGATTACAAACAATTTATTGCACACCTACCATCATGATACAATCATCGAAAAGCATTAGAATCATGAAAGTGTGTTTATAAGAGGCATAGTCTTCGCGTTAGCAGGTCTCAGCCTCCCGAGTAGCTGGGACTACAGGCGCGCCCCACTACGTCCGGCTAATTTTTTTTGTATTTTAATAGAGACACGAATTCACCATGTTGGCCAGGATGGTCTTGATCTCCTGATCTCGTGATCCGCCTGCCTTGGCGTCCCAAAGTGCTGGGGTTACAGGTGTGAGTCACTGCACCTGGCCCACTGTTTTCTTATTTTAAGAAATTGCCACAGCCATCTCAACCTTCAGCAACCACCACCGAGATCAGTCAGCAACCATCAACATCAAGGCAAGACCCTCCACCAGCAAAAAAATTATGGCTCACTGAAGGCTCGGGTGATTATTAGCATTTTTTAGTAGTAAAGTGTTTTCTTGTTAAGATATGTGTATTGTTTATATTACACATAATTTTATTTTACACTGATATGGTTTGGCTGTGTCTCCACCAAAATCTCATCTTGAATTGTAATTCCCCTTAATCCCCATGTATCACGGGAGGGACCTGGCGGGAGGTAATTGAATCATGGGGGTGGTTCTCATGATAGTGAGCAAGTTCTCATGAGATCTGAAGATTTTGTAAGCACCTGGCATTTCCCCTGCTAGCACTCATTCTCTCTCCTGCCACCCTGTGAAGAGATGCCTTCTGCCATGATTGTAAGTTTCCTGAGGTCTCCCCAGCCATGCAGAACTGTGAGTCAATTAAACCTCTTTTCTTTATAAATTATCCAATGTCGGGTATTTCTTCACAGCAGCTTGAGAACGGACTAATACACACATAATAATACATAGTAGATTGTGTAGTGTAAACATTACTTTTATATGCACTCAAAAATTTAAAAATGTGTGCGACTGGCTTTATTGGGAATATTTGTTTACTGTGGTGCTGGAACTGAATCTGCAGTGTCTCTATGGTGTGCCTGTAGTCATCATGCTAGCTATGCATCTTGGTACAATCTAACACAAGGGTGGCACATGGTAAGGCAGGAGAACAGCATATTTTCAGATGCATTACTTAATGTGATACTCATAAGAAGCCCGGGAGTGACCTGTGTCTCCCTAGAGCAGATGGGGAATGGAGCAGCGTATCGCCTATGCTCTCTGTCACCTTTAGCCTGGTGTTGTTGCTTAATGAACGCCTGGTCGGTGGTTCACCTTTACTCAACCACAGTGTTTTTCCAAGAGAAACAAGCATGAAAACATCACAGAGAGTTAATTGAGAGACAACAGTACTTTTAATCTATTACATGGATATTGTAATTCAAATGATAAAAATGTACTTCCCCTTGTTTCCAACATAAGTAGTTTTAAATATTGTATAAATCAAAACAAAAACAAAAACAAAAAAACAAATAAACAAAAAAAACTTTCATGGCTAAGATTCCAGAATGTTTGTGCATGCTTTGTGACATTTCTTTTGCTTCTCTCTGTGCTGTCCACTGGCCTCAAAATCGGTTGGTCGTTCTTTATTTCTCGTATGTCTCAGGCTGTCTTTGGGTGCTCTTTGTTTCTGCATCAGAGCACACAGCGGATGAGGGTAGGTGCTCCCGCTCCCCTCTGTTGGTGCAGTAGTTGTAATCACCCAACCTCCATGTGTTGGAGCCTGAACACACAGATCCCTTCATCACCTTCTAAACAATCAGACTTCACATACAGGGAGTGCTCAAGGTCACTGGGTGCGTCCAACCGCTGAGTCTTATCTGAGCTCAGACCTGCATATGCTCATTTTACATTTTATTGTAATTGTGCAGTATAATGCAATAGTACATAAGCCCTCAAAAAACACATGTGAAGAGAGAGTTGTTTCTGTGAAAAATTAGTTGAATCCTTTTGAAAAATGGGTCAGACTGCTAATTGAATGGGCAAAGTTAGCATCAAGGGCAGGGGAAACTTACAAAAATCTGGAAAGAGTCTACTCTCCAATGGCTCTGCAAATGTCTGTAAATCTTTTACTCCACTTAAATGGTCCCCAACTGATCACTAGAGTTGAAAAACTATGGGCATGTTTAATGCGAGCAAAGAAAGATCTTGTTCTACTGCACAAGATTTGTGAATAATGTGTATTTATATATTTAGACTGAACATTCTTTCAGAATATCTTTTAATACTTTCAGTAACGTTTTACTTGATTAATTTTTAACATTAATCAACTACTTACTGCTCCCAGTGGAGACTGTTCAGGCGGCATTGGTGGTCGTGCAGTCAGGCATCGTATGTCAGGTGCAGCAGATGCCTCTGAACTCCTTTGCTTTTCCTGGAGATCAGAGGGCCATTCGCGAGCCCTGGAAGAATGCCGCTGTAGTATCAGTCTTTTCTCAAAATCTACACTTGTCCCCATTTTCTTCAATAATAAGCAGATCCCTCCTATAAAGCCCTGCAAGGATTATTCTGAAACAGCCCTCCCTTCATCTGTTGTTTCTGTTTGTCTTTTTTACGCCTTCTCTGCTATTAATGTTTGTGGCGATGTTTGCTATTCTTTATTGTTTAAGGCCTTCCGCAACTCCTACTCCTTCCAAATCCACCCCCAGAGATCCATCTCCATAATTTTCTGTGTGTGGCATCAAGCCAATTTCCCCAATGTTAAATTGGGACATGGCAACGCAAATAGCTTAACTTCAAGGAACATCTGAACAACAAAAACCAGAGAGGCATTAAAGCAAAATGAAATAAAATAAATCCTCATTTCAAACAAGAGGGGCTAATGTAGCTTGTGCAAGAAATGTTGAACTATAGATTATGGTTTGACTTTGAATAACATTTGAAAAAAATGCTGGCTTCTAAATGAAGTCTGAGAAATTTTTAAAACAGGACCAGAGACACCAGCCTTACCACTTGCCAAGAAGGCTCTGGGGTGATGGGAGGTATGTTGCAATTTGCCTCCTGGTCTGAGTATGACATGAAAAGTCAGCTCCCTTGGAAGGGGATTTGCCACAGGGAATCTTCACATATGGCACATATCTTCCAGACTGGAGGAGGGTTCTGGTTTTCTGAATTTGGGGACAGAAATACTTTTCTTATAGAACAATGTAAAATTGACTATGAGCTTGCCTGGAGGAGAAATATTTATGGAAACTTTCTGCTTATTTATGGGTAGAAAAAAAATCATCTGATTTGCTTCTGAGACCTGTTAACTTTCCTGGCCTGGGATGTATGGCTGAGGCAGCTTCATATTCCCCTCAAACAGTGTGTGTCCTTCCCCACGAGGCTCTGCAGGCTTACGAGGGGTGAGGCTGGGGTCTCCAGAAGTGGTGTGTTGGTTACTCCTCCTATCCATCTCAGGTAGGTTTTACCAACACCGCCTCTTATAGAGGGATAGACAGGCACTGAGAAGGCATGCATCTTGCGGATGTGGTAGAAACAGAACTAAAGGGGCTTTATGCAGCCCCCCATCTTATTGTATGTATTCATCCTACCCCACAAGAAGCTATGTAATCAGTATGTTCCTGATTGACATTTGGAAAGAGTGAGCTTTATATGACGACTTTGCATTGTGCATGTGGATCACTGCATCTGAAGAGAAACGTGCTACTGTATGTCTGGAATTGCAGTTACAAGAATGAAATAAGATAGGATGACAGTCTTGGGATGACTAAACAAAGGACTGACTTTACATATGCCATGCCCAGTGATCTTATATTGTAACCATTGCAGATACTAAACTATGGTGACCAATTCAATTCAACACAATTCAACAGCACTAGTAGGTAAAAACAATATATGAATTATTATAAGAGATGCAATGTCGGGGTAAGTGAAATTCCTTCTCTTTTTTTCTTGCATCTCACAAGGTCTTGAGCTACACCTGGATGATTAGTTTGCATGATCGCAGATTTATTTATTTGTAAGTATATTTGTTCAGAGGGCAGGTGATTTTGTGTTGTGTCTCTGGACACTGGATGTATTTACTAGAAGAACATGTGACAGAATAAACAAGTATCTCACCACACTGGGCACTTTGAACAACTAGAATTAGAATTCTAGAACTTCAAGCAAACTTTCGGATTGTCCAAACTCAATCTCTTACAAATCTATGATTTTCTTGGATCCTCCATTTCTAGGATAGATTCAATTGTCCAGTTCTTCCATCCATACTTTCATAAACACCCACACATACAGAAATGAATTATGTGACTTTCTCTCCTCCCATGTTTACCACTTCCTCTTTATTCTTATTGAAATTAGATGAAGGTTGTGAGAAAGTCTGTTCTTCTATCACAGATTTTACTGTGTTGTCTTAGAAAGTAACACTCAAGAAGGAAATATTTATCAGTTATAAACCTGTACCTTCATCGTGAAGCAGACTTAGACATATACACAATGGAATCTTTTCCGCAGCTCAGAAACACCCTCTATACAAATTCAGCTTCAATTGTATCATCATATTTCATTGAGTTTTCAATAAACAAATGGAATTGGATGTGAACGACGGTCAGGTGCAAGTTAATTTCATTCATTCACCCTCTGATTTAGACTATGGTATCTGTCTATTGACAGACATATTAATATAAATTCTAGTTTTTCACTTTCTTTCTTTCTTTTCTTTTTAGAGATAGAGTATTGCTCTGTTGCCCAGGCTGCAGTGCAATGGTACAATCACAGCTCACTGAAGCCTCTGACTCCGGGGTTCAAGTGATCCTCCCACCTCAGCCTCCAGAGTAGGTGGGGCTACAGGTGGGCACCACCACGCCCAGCTAGTTTTTTATTTTCTTAACCTTAAAAGTAGAACTGAAGATTGGTATATATAAGCTACAAGTAAGTCCTGTACCAAAACAGCATTCTACTGACTTTATAAATTTGTCAGAGATTTGGAAGATACAATGACTGAAAGAATCTGCTTTGCTACATAGGAGGGACTATAATCAAAAATAAGATATTGTGTCCTGGATTTGTTTTAATATTACAGGGGTAAATGAAATGTCAAGAATTTTTGTGAGACATATAATCTCTTGTTTTATGTAACCGCATGTTAGCATTTGCTAATGAATATGGAAAATAAAAAATATATGTACAGAAAATTATTACAACAATGTTAAATAAAAACTTCAATGAGGCTGGGTATGGTGGCTCCAGCCTGTAATCCTGGCACTTTGGGAGGTCAAGGTCAATGGATTGCTTGAGCCCAGGAATTCAAGACGAGCCTGGACAACATGGCAAAAACCCCTCTCTATAAAAAACACAAAGATTAACCAGGCGTGGTGGTGTGCATCTGCAGTCCCAGCTACGTGGGAGGCTGAGGTGGAAGGATTGCTTGGGCCTAGAGGTTGAGGCTGCAGTGAGCCATGATTATGCCACTGCATTCCAGTCTGGGCAACGGAGGGAGGATCTGTCTCAAAAACAAAAACAAAAACAAAAACAAAAGACCAACAACAAAAAAACTTCAGTGAATGTTTATCTATAAAGTGCAGGTGAAGGTATATTTAATGAACTGGATAATCAAAAACCAAGATTTTATAATCTTAAGCTTTCTTTACACAGCCTTTTTTTAAGGTGAAATTATTCATTTTGTCAGGATTTTGTCACTTTTTTTTTCCATGACTGGACCATGAGATGTCTTGTGGCCATCTTCTGCCTTCTTGCTAGATTATTAGGGCCTTGTGGACAGAAACGAGGATACTTTTAAGCATACTTTGTTTTTTCTGGTGATAGTAATAAAACATAACAGCACCAACATTTTTGTTTCTTGGTATCAGTGTCCCTGATTAAACCTCTTAGAATTGATGCATTCTCGTGAATGCTTAACAAATATCACTTAAAAACTGATTATTATAGTTAAATCATATCAGATCCTTGGTTTTTCATCTGCAGTGAAAAAAGAGGAGTGCATAGGTTGCAAGATGCAGAATTCCATTAAAGTAGCTTATAAGAAAAAATTAGAGTTACAGGGTCTCTGATGTAGCCCAAGTTCTGTGGATCCATCGAGTTTCAGGCAAGAATTGCCCCTTAGGAGTGATCTGTAGTCAGTCGTTTCTCATCCCTGGTCCTCTCTGTTTCTCTTTGCTCAGCTGCTTTGTTTTTGTTTCTTCACAGCCTTTCTCTTTAGACTCCAGTACACAGCCAAGCTCACAGGGGAACCTCTCCCCCTGCAGCCAACCACACTGAACCTGGAGTCCACATGTGAAGGAGAACAGGGCCTCGGGCTGAGCATCTCTTATAGGACAGGTCTGGTGTTGATAAAAATCCTTCAGCTTTTGTTTGTCTGGGAAAGTTTTTATTTCCCCTTCATGTTTTAAGGGTATTTTCACTGTATATACTATTCTAGGGTAAAAGATGTTTTCCTTCAGCACTTTAAATATGTTAGGCCACTCTCCTCTTGCCTGTAAGGTTTCCACTGAAAAGTCTGCTGCCAGGCGTATTGAAGCTCCATTTTATGTTATTTGTTTCTTTTCTTTTGCTGCTTTTAGGATCCTTTCTTTATCCTTGGCCTTTGGGAGTTTGATTATTAAATGCCTTTAGGTGGTCTTCTTTGGGTTAAATCTGCTTGGTGTTCTATAACCTTGTATTTGAATATTGATATCTTTCTCTAGGTTTGAGAAGTTCTCTGTTATTATCCCTTTGAATAAAGTTTCTATCTCTGTCTCCTCTTTAAGGCCAATAACTCAGATTTGCCCTTTTGAGGCTATTTTCTAGATCCTGCAGGCATGCTTCATTATTTTTTATTCTTTTTTCTTTTGTCTCCTCTGACTGTGTATTTTCAACTAGCTTGTTGTCAAGCTCGTTAATTCTTTCTTCTGCGTGATCAATTCTGCTGTTAAAGGACTGTCGCATTCTTCGGTATGCCAATTGCATTTTTCAGGTCCCGAATTTCTGTGCAATCCTTTCTAATTATTTCAATCTCTTTGTGAAGTTTATCTCATGGAATTCTGAATTCCTTCTCTGTTTTATCTTGAATTTCTTTGAGTTCCCTCAAAACAGCTATTTTGAATTCTCTGTTTGAAAGGCCACATATCTCCATTTCTCCAGAACTGATCCCTGGTGCCTTATTTCGTTTAATTTTTTTTCAGATTGTTCATTACTAAAATATAACTCTTGTATGCTACAATATTGCTGAATTTGTTTATTGGCTTTAATAGTTTTTTGTGGATTCTGTAGAATTTCCTGTGTATGTGATTATGTCGTCTATGAATAGCCACAGTTGCATTTCTTCCTTTTCAATTTGAATATCTTTTATTTATTTTTCTTGCGTAATTGTTTTGGCTAGAACTTCCAGTGCACTGCTGAGTACAAGTAACAGAAGTGGACATCCTTATTTGGTCCCTGACCTAAGCGGGAAAGTTTTCAGACTTTCGTCCTTAAGTAATGAATGTGGGTTTTTAAATAAATGTCTTTTATCAGGTTGAGGAAGTTCCCTTCCGCCTGATTGTTCAAGTTTTTTTATAACAAAAGGCTACAGAATTTTATGAAACACTTTTTTTTCCATCTATTGAGATAATTATATGATTATTTGCCTTTGTTCTGTTAATATGACATATTAGCAATCTATGCCTAGTGTTCCATTATTGGAATGCTAAGCATTTGGAGTTATTTATATCCTAGTGCTAAAATCATCACCAAAATCTGATTGCAAAATTTCAAAAAATTGCAACCTCAGGCATAAACGGGTTAATTTTTACATGAGCCACTCTTGAACTCCTACAATAAATCCTACTTGGTCACAAAGCATAATCTATTTAATATAGTGTTGGGTTCAGTTTGCTAGTATTTTGTCGACTTTTGCGTCTATATTCACAAGGTGTTTTGATTTATAGTTTTCTTGTGATATTTTTGTGCGGCTATGGTATCAGGACTAATGTTGGCCTCATCAAATGCCTTAGAAAGTATTTCCTCCTTTATTTTTTGAAAGTTTTTGAAAATTATTGATGTTAATTCTTCTTTAAATGTTTGGTAGAATTCACTTGTGAAGTTACCTGGTCCTGGGTTTTTCTTTGTTGGGAGGTTTTTTATTATTGATTTGATATTTTTACTTGTTGTAGGTACTTTCAGATTATCTAATTCTTCTTGAGTTGCTTTTGGTAGTTTTTGTGCTCCTAGGAATTTTCCCACTTCAGATAGGTTATACAATTTGTGGTAAAAGTGTTCATTACTCTCTTATAATCCTTTTTATTTCTGTAAGGCCAGACCTAGACACAATGTACTTTTTCTCACTCCTAATTTTAGTAATTTCAGTCTTCTTTCTCTCTCTCTCTCTTTTTTTCTTTTATTTAACATAGCTAAAGGTTGGCCAATTTTGTTGATCTTTCAAATAACCAGGTTTTGGTTTTCTTGATTTTAGCAATTATTTTTCTATTTTCTATTTAAGTTTTCTCTGCTGTAATATTCATTTTTTCTTTCTCTTCTGCTGGCTTTAAGTTTAGTATGCTTCTTTATTTCCTCAAGGTATAAATTTAGGTCATTGATTTGAGGTCTTTCTCTTTTTTTAATGGAAGCATTTGCAACTCTAAATTTCCCTCCTAGCACTGCTTTTGCTGCATCCCCAACGTTTCGATCAATCCACATTAGATGTTTTTGACAGTGAGCTGTTGCCGTTCATCATGCTTTTGTATCTAGGACTTTTGTGTAAACCACTCTTGTGGCTCTCTGAGTAAGTCACAGAAAATCAGGAAGAGTGGTTCTTGGAAGATTCATATAATTCTAGAGTTCTTACTATATTCTACATTGTGCTAGATATAAAAAGAAGTTAAAAAAGAATTATGTTTCCAAATTCTACCTAATAGAAGAAATAAGCTTAATATAACAGTATACTAGGAAACATTGATGGACTCAGGAATATATACAGCCTTCCAACCTAAAAACAAATTCAAATATGTCATTCCCAAGCCTAAAACCTTTTAATGGCTCTTTCCTGTTTTCCAAATAAGGCCCAAGTTCTTGTTCGAGATGAGCAAGAATCTTTAGTACATGGTTCCTGTCCCTAGCTTCCTCCTTCCTTCTTGTTATTTTCTTGCAATGCCTGCTGCATTGTCTGTGGAGCCTCTGACATCCCCAGCCTCTGGATCCCTACCCATGCAGTTCCCTTGCCTGGAATGCCCTTGTCCTCTTTCTTAGCTTAGTAAATATTTCTTGTCTTTAAAGACTCATTTCAGGGATGATTTTCTCCAGGAAACTCCAGATATTTTTACATACAGCTTATACATTTGTCTGCATTGTGAAAGCCTTTTTTACTAAATTATACTGGAATTATCTTGTTCTCATTTTGCTTTTTTCCCACTATACTAAAATCTCTTGAATCTGAACCTCAATTTGTTCATCTTTTTTTTTCCACAGTGCCTCATAAAAGGCTTGGCATGTAGTAAATGCCCAATAAGTATATGTCGAATTAAATGAAATGTGGGCATATATTTAATTGCTGAGTGGTGCAGTCCCTCAGGGAAATGAAGATTAAGAAAGAAATTAAAAGGTTGCCAAGAGCTAAAGTGTTAAGAGTCACCAAGGAAACAGGACTTGGATTGTTTTAGGATAGTAAGATTTGAATGGGAGAAAAAAGAAGGATCAGCTCAGGCCAGGGGCTTACAATTAGAAGGTGACGCAAAATGAAAATAGACTTGGATGAGCCTGGAAATAATGAGGCTGGCAGGATCGGAAGGTGAAGGGGCTTAGGGGAACATTGAGAATGGCCTGTGGACACAGGATGGGCTGGCTTGGATACCACATTCAGACACATTACTGCCTGTGCTGCTTCCCACTCAGTCTCTCCCTGCTTGGCAAGTAGTGTGGACTCTTCTAGAAGGCTATCTGTACCCTGCAGAAGCCTACTTTTTCTCACTGCCAGCTCCAGGAAGGCTTTGCTCTCAGCACACATTGGAGTTGGCTCTTGGGGGTGGGTAGCAAGCATTGAGTGCCCCAGAAGAAGCCTGGGCAGGGCCAGCGAGCCCCACAACTCCAGAGAGGCAAAAAGGCCAGCTTGAAGCTGAGTATTGCTTATTATGCATACCTGGATTTCCCTTGAAGCTGCAGTTGTTTTGCTTGCCTGCTATTTTATAGGATACTAATTGCATCCTAGGGCTACGAACTTCTAATGAGCCAGTACCTAGGAGACTAAACCTGGACTTGCTGCTTCTTAGAGAGTTTATTTTTTAAGCAGAGAATTTTAATATACAGATGTAGAATAATAATTTTTCATTTAACATGTGATATTCCTTTGTGGATTAACCTATCATTAGGCCTGATTATTCCACCACATTATGAGCTTTGTTAAAAGGAGGAAGAAAACAGCTTGTCTTCTTGAAGGTACCAAAAAAATGAAATAAAATAAACTAACTGAATATAAGTGATGCTATATATAAAAGCTGCTATGGGTTACCATGGCAACCAAAGTTCTAAAAATGACAGAAAGAAAAGAACATCAGGTGGTTGTGACAAATGACACTCGAAGTGACAGTTTTCTTGTCGTTCTTGCTTTTAATTAATGCAGCTCTGTAAGGAACGTTATTATTGAATAATAGATTAATGTGGTAAATCAGGAGGCTGGCTTGCAGATTTGTTTTTCCCACACTGGGATAACTGATCAGAGAATGCAGAGAGCGATGGGAGAGTGAAACTCACCGGGAGAGGAGATGAGGGATGGCGGCTATCCAGAACCACATGACGAATGTCGGTGCCATACGCTTTCGGGGAGCATAGAAACAGCTGTCTCCAGCAGCCGCGATCAAAGCAAGGCCAAAAAATACAGCAGTCACCACCAAGGAAGGCAGTCGTGTAACATCAAAAATACCACTGGCTTCAAAAATCTTAATACATCGTTTTTATTGCTGGTGGGTTTTGTTAAGTGTTTTCATGACTTCTATGTAGGATGAATATATATATTTTTTTCCTTTGGTAACCTATTTCTTTCAGCAGGAGATTCTCTGGTTATTGTCAGTTCTTAACGCCGCATGTCAAGAGGCCCGGTAGCCCCCGCACCCAGGTATGTACAGATAAAAACGCGCAGGCAATGTCTAGAGGAGGCAACAGACAATTACTTTTGATACGTATGGAAAAGAAGAGACACAGACTCTTCCTACAGTTGTGGAAATCGAGGACAACGTAAGGAGACAACATGTCCACCACACATGAAGCTGAAATAAAGACCCAGGCCTTCACCCTCCCAAGGCCCTGCATTCACACCATCCACTCCAGGCCTGGCTTCTATGGGCTTCCATGTGCTGGCTATGTGTGCTTCAATCCCCCACCTCCGGGATGGGTTAGGTGTGCTCCTATGTGATTCCATCGCCCCACGCTGCTGTCTTTGTACACACTCGCCATGTCCTATGTTAATGGTTAATAGCTCATCTCGCCTTTTAGACTGTGAGCTCCTGGAGGCAAAGAAAACACCTTTTCTCTTAACTCATTTCTTGGCACATGAAAGGGGCTCAGTACATTTTTGTAAATGAAGGAATGAATAAATGAAGCAAAATCTGCTGTTTAAGTGACTTTAGCTGAGTTTCACTGAATTATAGATATGTTAGTTAATTCATCCATCACTCATCAACAGTTTAGGGACTGGCCTTGTGTCAATCACTGGGTAGGTGTGGGTAACACAAAGGCAGTAAGATCTAGAACCTGCTTCCAAAGTTTTGACATCTAGAGGTCAGCATGAGCAATCAGTACCACAAGACATCAGGGGAAACACGCTATAACAAAGGTATATGTGTGGTAGAATATGGGAAGATAGAGGACTCTCAGAATTGGGGGCTTCAGGACAATTTTCCAGCAGAAAATAAAATGTGAATGGGAGCTTAAGAAGCAAGTGTTAACTAGGCAGAAAAGAGAGGAGATTGTTGTAGAGCAAAGAGTCACAAACCGGAACAGGATATCCCTGAATCTGAGAAATGAGGCATGGCTGTAATGCAGGTGTGTGCAGAGGAGCAGGACAAGCAGGGGCTGGGGAGCTGTAAGCATGTAGTTCATGGGGCCATGTGCATCCCAGGAGGCCTCGACTCTGCAGCTAATGGGGAACCTCTAGTCCTTCCATGTGTGTATTTCAGATTCTGAAATTAATACATACTCACTATGAAAATTTAGAAAATATAAGCAGTAGAAACAGAGGAAGAAACATCAACTGTCTCACACCAAAAATAGTGTTAACACACTCTAATACAGTTTTTTTCACAGCCACGTAGCTATCTGTACAGAACTCCTACTTTCCTCTTTTCACACAATCAGGATATGTTGCTGAACTGGCATCTGTGTATGACAGTACTCAGGAGTAGTGCCTGCAAGGGAAGCTCACCTGAGCCTCAATGTCCACAGTTTCTATGGGAGCTTAAAGTAGGCATGATCAATGGATTTATTGCCCATGTGGCTAATTTCAGTCTCCAAATAGATTAATATTGTTTAACCAAAAGCTCTCACCCTAAGCCTCATTGTTGTTTTTCTAGCATGGCCAGCCCTACGCTGAGTATACGGATGTGGTCAGTGCTTGCCCTAAAGCACATTGCTAGGCTATCCAGTATGGCCCAAGGACCCCAGGAAAATAGACACAATCTTATCAGGCATCATATTCCAGGGACCCAGAGATTGCCTCTCAGAGGCAGGGGGACAAAGACCAGAACTTTTGTTTGGGCAGGGCCAAATTTTTCATTACCCATGGGCACTAGCTGTGCTCACTGGTACTAGGGTGCTAATGTTCTCAAGCTCTCTCAGGGGACAGAGCTAGGGAACAAATGTATGTACATACATATTTACATCTTTATTAATTTCTCTGTCTATCATCTATCAGTCTATATCATCTATCTATCTATCTATCATCTATTATCTATCTCTCTATCATTAGACCATCTGTCTTCTATCCATCATCTTTCTATTTATCCGTATTAAAAACCAGGAGTTCACACCAGTACTTCCAATACCAATCCAAATCCACAGGGTTCTTTATAGTTTTTCCCTTTCTCATATTTGTAACTCTCTTCTCTAAGAGTAAGAAACCTATTTCCCATTATCCTTGATATACGTACTGATTTGTTCAATCCTCCACTATTGATCAGTCTTCCATCTCTGCCACCATTTTCTCCTTTCCAGGCGTAACTACCCTCCTAATGCTGCTTGATCTCTATGCTCCATGCTTGGCCACTCCTCCAAGAGGAAACTCCCTTCACCAAACCCCATGATGGCCCACCCTCTACATGGATGCTGTTCTCACATTCCCACCCCACTCTTGCCCTGACACCTCATAAGAAGGGAGGGAGGAAGAAGGGGGAAGAGGAAGAGCTATACACTAATTTGTTAGC
This sequence comes from Macaca nemestrina, assembly GCF_043159975.1. Classification (NCBI taxonomy): domain Eukaryota; kingdom Metazoa; phylum Chordata; class Mammalia; order Primates; family Cercopithecidae; genus Macaca; species Macaca nemestrina. The sequence goes on from NC_092131.1 coordinate 175,788,179, forward strand.
ATAGCCTTTTCTGAGTCTAGAAAATGATACTTGTTCATTGAACAGCATTCAGAAATACAGAAAAGTATAGAGAAGAACTTGAAAGTCATCCGTAACTGCTGTTCAGAGATTTTCATTAACATTTTTTGTTTTACATTTTGTTCTCTTCCTAAGAACGTTTAAAAATAGTTGATAACATAATCTGTACAATTTTTACAACAAAATCAACAGACAAATTCAGACTTGTTCAAGATAGCAGTAGATAAAATGAGGGCAAGTGCTAAAACAGAATAATATTAAATACTGATAGATTATGAAAACATTGGAAGATCCAGGAAAGTGTACCTGAAAATACCACCAGTCACTTTGATCATGCCCCCTCCAGAGGGTGATGTCTCCCTCTCGTGTAGTCTTGCCCTGCTGTTGAGAGATGACTGCTCTAGTATAGGTCATGTGTCTTTAATTTAAATGGAAGTGGTGGCTGAGGGAAGGAGGCACAGAGAGGTGAAGAGGAGAGAAGACGGGGGCAGAGGAGAGAAGACGGGGGCAGAGGAGAGCCAATCATCCTGTGACTGTCATCTCAATACCTGCTGTAGGGGTACAGACTCCATCTCTGGTGGCATCACCCAGCCTGTTGATCATGCTTGCATGATGCTTGGTGTGTAGTCATCAGAGATAAAAGTACACGCTGGAGTCTATAAAGAGTCATAGCTTCCGGCCATGATGTTTCTGTTTATGGAGTCTTCATAGATACAGCAGTGGAAAATCAGAGAGGATGTGTCAGGGGCTGCCACATGACCCCCTTCCAACCCAAATTCTCCCTGAATGTTGAAGAAACCCAAGAGGAGGCTGATGATTGTGTAGGCGGGATGTTTTGGAGGCAGAACTGAGGCCATGATAGTGAGAAAGAGGAGGAGGAAATTGCAGGGAGCCCTTTAGAAGATCCACTCAGTGGAATACCATGATTGATAAGATATTAATTATGAGTAAAAATGAAGACAACAGATTCTCTTAGGTTTTCCTGTATGGGTGTGGGTGAAATACCAAATTAATGTATGCATTATTAATATTTTAACTTTTCTTTCCTCTAATAACTACACTTTGCAAAAACATCCTGGAGAGTAAGAATTGGGTCATTTCTTTGGGCTGTCCGCACACTGAGAGTGCGGAACAATTAGAATACAGTCATTCCATGCTTCTTGGATGAGCTTTTCGTCTTACCTACAATAAGCATTATTGTGAACATTTAGCTTCATTGTAATCGATAACCATCTCTGGTTATATTAGACTCAGAGAACAGAACGTGTTCACTGAGATTCCCACCATCTACCTGGCCCTTCTGAAAGAGAATGTGTACTTTCAGGGTTTTGCTCCTGTGTAGTCAAAGTCAAAAACAGTGTGGTGATAAGGCCATGAATTTCAGAATTTAGCCCTCAGGATATGTTTATGCTTTTGCATCCTCTCTTGGGTAGTATATTTCCTGTATACTTATTTACATCTTACTGTGAATATAATATTAACTCCCTTTCTAAATAATTCATAGGAATTGCTAATAGATTGTCATGAATGATTTATTTTTATTAAAAAAAAAAACCAAACAGGCCAGGCGTGGTGGCTCACGGCTGTAATCCCAGCACTTTGGGAGGCCAAGGCGGGTGAATCACGAGGTCACGAGATCGAGACCATCCTGGCTAATACGGTGAAACCCCATCTCTACTAAAAATGCAAAAAATTAGCCGGGCGTGGTGGCAGGTGCCTGTAGTCCCAGCTACTGGGGAGGCTGAGGCAGGAGAATGGCATGAACCCAGGAGGCTGAGCTTGCGGTAAGCTGATATCACACCACTGCACTCCAGCCTGGTGACAGAGTGAGACTCCATCTCAAAAACAAAGCAAAACAAAAAAACAGTGAAATAAGTATAGGTCTATAAGGAAAAGTATGATATGCAAATCATAAAGATGAATCAGCTGATGAGTACCTAGGGTTTTTGCACTTTACACAAAAATTAGAAAAACGGGTCACATCCAATTCTCTCCCACTTTAGATTATATGCCACAAGACAATTTCAGTTGCATTGCTCCTCCCGCAGACAGCCTTAAGAGGAACTCATATCTTTTAATAAAGGAAGCTTCAATAAAAGGTCAATTGCTTTTTTGTTATTTATAAGCATTTTGCTTTATCAACAAAAATAAAGCTTCCTTTAATGAGGTGTTAAATAAAGCCTTTGTTCATATCTGCACAGGGTGCTCACAGACAAAGCATGACAGGGAGATCAGAGCCCAGAGAGAGGATAGGAAGAGACAATACTGAGAAGCTATGAGTAATATTGTTATTGTGCTTGGGCACTAAACTTTTAGCACTCAACTTCCTAGTAGCCAAAGCAAGAAGGAAAAGTGGATAAGTTCTGCGGATGTCACTGCCTGCTAGAAGGAAGGCTATTCCTTCCACAGAAGAAATATTTCCAAACCTTCATTTATTTGCCCTTTCAACAAATGTTCACTGTACACTTAAAATGAGCTAGGTAGAGAGTTAGGCTTGGAAGAGACTAGTAAACAAGTCAATCACCTGCATAGATGTGGTAGCTTGTCTTGAGGATGGCCAACATCATTCTTCCTCTCTGTGCAAGCATATGCCCCTTCTCTGTTGAGAGATAAAGTCTGTTTCTCCAACCAGAAACTGGGCTGGTCTGGGAATATGTTGACCAATAGAATATAGCATAAGTCACACTAGGCCAGTTCTGAGACTACCTTTTTAAGAAAAGTGAAAATTCCTGCTTTCTTCCTTTTGGAAACTAGCCACCATGTAAGGAGTGCAACTACCCAGAGACACACTCTATGGCACGTGGAGGAGTGCTGGATAACAAGATGCCACATGGTGAGGTACTAGGCTCAGCTCCATCCAACTACCAGCTGAATCCAGCCAAGTGAGTGACCATGGCAAATGTTGTGGGAAACAGCAGCAAACCATACTGCTGAGCCCTTCCTTAATCATAAGCAGAACAATGTTTTTTGTTTTGTTTTGTTTTAAGCAGCATATTTTGGGAGTAGTTTGTTACATAAGCTCAAAACCAATAACTTACAGTTTCAGAGAAGACCAGCAGATAAACAAGTAGTAACAAAAAGTATGATGCATGTTTGGCTTGCTTCCTCTGCTCTGTATTTCAGGAAGGTGTAATCTTACAAATATTTCCGGGTCATCTGACCAGCTGGCTCCTGATTAGGTTATGTCAATTGCAGGCACTGTCAATTTAGCCCTTGGGATAATTGACAGGAGGTTGGAAGGTAGGAAGAAGAGACAGTTTTTTTCCTTCTCTTTTCTAGAGTAGTGATTGACTCCAGGTTCTGGTATCTTAGGCATTTCCAGCAGAAGTCGCCAGAGCTGCTCATGAGATTCAGCAGTTCCAGAAGCTGAGATGGTGTGTAGTGAGTGGCATGCTGTCACGGTGGCCATCACAAGCAGCTGAGCGACTACAACATCAGCAGCCTGGGCATTTCCAGCAGTATTATCTGCAGGCCCTAACAATGTCAGTGGTCAGATGATCCCCAGTGCTTCCAGTGCCACTTCCTCCCTCTTTGCTCTTTGGTCACTTCTTCTACTAGAAATACCTAAAGTGTATTCTGGCCTGGCGCGGTGGCTCACACCTGTAATCCCAGCACTTTGGGAGGCTGAGGTGGGTGAATCACTTGAGTCCAGGAGTTCAAGACCAGACTGGTCAACATGGTGAAACCCCGTCTCTACTGAAAATACAAAAATTAGCCAGGTGTGGTGGCAAGTGCCCGTAGTCCCAGCTATTCGGGAGGCTGATGCAGGAGAATAGCTTGAACCTAGGAGGCGGAGGCTGCAGTGAGCTGAGATCGCGCCACTGCACTCTAGCCTGGGTGACAGAGTGAGACTCTGTCCCACCTATAATAAATAAATAAATAAATAAATAAATAAATAAATAAATAAAGTGCATTCTGCTTTTCTAGTGAGACATCCTTGGATACAGCTCTTGTAAGCAACACTGCTCTCAGGGAACAGACACCCAGTGATGAAAAAGTTGAGATTGTTTATCTTTCCTTGGGCATAAATACAGTAACAACCTCATTATCTGTGGAAAATGAGATACTGGTATTTCACATATGTAGCGGCAAATATTTTTTTTTTTTTTTTTTTGAGACGGAGTCTCACGCTGTTGCCCAGGCTGGAGTGCAGTGGCGCGATCTCGGCTCACTGCAAGCTCCGCCTCCTGGGTTCACGCCATTCTCCTGCCTCAGCCTCCTGAGTAGCTGGGACTACAGGCGCCCGCCACCGCGCCCGGCTAATTTTTTGTATTTTTAGTAGAGATGGGGTTTCACTGTGGTCTCGATCTCCTGACCTTGTGATCCGCCCACCTCGGCCTCCCAAAGTGCTGGGATTACAGGCTTGAGCCACCGCGCCCGGCCTGTAGCGGCAAATATTAATTAATTAATTAATTAATTTTTGAGAGGGAGTCTCACTCTGCTGCCCAAGCTGGAGTGCCGTGGTGTGATCTCGGCTCACTGCAACCTCCGCCTCCCAGGTTCAAGTGAGTCTCCTGCCTCAGCCTCCCGAGAAGCTGGAATTGTAGGCACCCGCCACCATGCCCGGCTAATTTTTTTATTTTCAGTACAGACAGGGTTTTGCCATGTTGGCCAGGCTAGTCTTGAACTGTTGACCTCAGGTGATCCCCCCACTTCAGCCTCCCAAAGTGCTGGGATTATAGGCATGAGCCACTGCATCCGGCCAAATATTTATTTAAATTATAATTTGGCATTATGTAGGATAAAGGTCTCTGAAAGTTAACGTACTGGAACTAAGAGACGGCTACAATAAACCATTGTGATGGGGGGCTGGCTATTTCTGACTGCACTCAAGAGTTTACAGAAATGCTTAAATTCTCAGCTCAATGTATGATCAGAGGACTAGAGATCTTGTGATGGCTCTCAGATGATCCTCAGACAATCCATTGTCCTTTGTTAGCTGCAAGAAATAAGAGATACAGTTGAAAATCAGGCCCATAATTTGATTCTGCAAGTCACAGAATTCAATATAAGTTAGAGTCACAGCCTTTCCATATCACTTAAGTGAAAGTCAGGGCACTAATTTAGAAAGAATGGGACCTCCATGAAATGGAATGGGGATATTTCAGTTGGTTCAGAAGAAGCTGAGAATTATGAAGCCCCAAATTTCCTTGAGCTTTTTGCCAGTAGAAGCGGCCTCCCCTTCCTCTGTCTGAGAAAGAGCCTCTTCTCTCACTTGAAGCCTTGATCAGGGCTTTTCAGACCTTGATGTGCATAAGAATCACCTGAGGATCTTGTCAAAATCAACATTTTGACTCGCTAGGCCTTGAGAGTGGCCTGAGATTCTGCACTTCTAGCAGGCTCGTAGGTGACACCATGGCTGCTGATTCACAGATCACACTCGGCACACCGAGGGACTCAATAAGTGCCTCCCCATAGCGGTTGAAAAGGATGTCAATTATCTACCAGATCTATCCTCACCATCTGTCAAGGTTTCCGGACCTGAAATTAGGAGATCAAGTATAAAGTCTAACCCAGCATGAGATAGCATTGAAAGAGTGGTAACAGCATGCCAATTTCACATATTGGTATTTCACATATGTAGTGGCAAATATTAATTAATTAATTAATTTTTGAGAGGGAGTCTCACTCTGTTGCCCAAGCTGGAGTGCCATGGTGTGATCTCGGCTCACTGCAACCTCTGTTCTTATATTAGAAAGAAGTTAAAAAAGATGTAAGGAAATGGATCCTAAGATTGCTAGAACAAGGAAAAAAGATAACATTGAATTAGGTCAAATTTATCAAAACAGATTCCACATGTTAGTTTGAGGGTTGGGGAGTAACTCTACCTCCCAGCTTGCCTCGTTAGTTGACTGAAACCTGGACTTAATGTGGCCACTTTCATTGAGGTTGCAGTGTTGTACACCCGTGGTGTGAGGTGGACTAACACTCTTAAAGACTTAGGCAAATAGTTACACTGGAGTGGGATTTATCAAGTATGACCCACAAACCTGCCCATTCACTGCGTTTCCCAGATGGGACCAGACTTTCTTCATTTAAGTATTGAGAAATGCATGGGTGAGGAGAGAACCAGATGCTTGAAAACTCTTTTGTAGCAACCTTCCATGAGCCAGCTTGGTGAGAAAATCCACAGTGCTTCCTGATTCACTGGGAATCATGGAATCTCACAGTGGCAGGGTCTAAGTATTAGATACAGCAAAACCACCAGGAAAAAATGGGCACAGCAGGGATCTTTGGCAGTGATGTCCTAAGAATGAAATAAATGGGTGGAATGCCGAATGATTGTTTGAAATACGCAATTTGATTTGATTTCTTATTTTTTAAGAGACAGGATCTTGCTCGGTCGCCCAGGCTGGAGTGCCGTGGCCCGATCATAGCTCACTGCAGCCCTGAATCCCTGGCCTCAAGGAACCCTCCCACCTCAGCTTTCCAAAGTGCTGGGATTATAGATCTGAGCGGGTATGCTCGAGTGGTCTATGCAGTTTTAAAACTCTAGATCTGGTGGCCAGAAACATGACTCGATTTACTGGAATTGAGATGTTTTGTGTCATCCAGTACCAAGAACTGAGTCAGCTCACAGTCCAAAGTTCCACTGGAGGAAAGGGAGACTCGGCCTACTTGAAGAATGGCCCTTCTACACTGCAACAGGAATATGTTGTAAAGGTCCCCCTTGCCCATTCTCCAGAGGACCTGTGGTCATTTGTTCTGTTAATTTACACTGATTTTGATGTGGCACTGCTTCAATCCCTTGCTGCAAGTAGGAAGCTCAGAATTTTTATTGTTATTTATTCCTCCTGCTCTTCCAATACTTTTTTGAGGTTCCTTGGAGCTCAGTAAGTAAATGATATTTTGGCCTAAACCTATCTCAGCATGGTTCCTGTGGGTTGCAGACCAACCTAATTCCATTATGTACAATTCAAATATACGTATTTGGCAATTGACATTATTGTAGTGCTCTTGGAATCTTGGAATGAGGACTACTATGGTGAGAAAAGACAAATGGTGTTCCCAGAACTTCCCCGTTCTTACCAAAATGGTAAACCCAAAGTGATCCTGCATCCCACGGGGAATCAGAGAGATTCGTGCCACCAACAAAGACTTGAAAGAACAGAAGTTTTCCTATCATCTGCCCAGTTATTCACTTGTCCACTTGACCTGTGCAAAAGACAAACAGATCTTGAGAATAACTTGACTGATGCACATTTACAATCCCCCTCACCTTGCTAACTCATCCTTCAGGTCTCAGCTGAAATACCATTTCCCTGAGAAACTTCTCTGACACATAGAGTAAGTTGTGCACACCCTCCCTCTCCCAAAAGTCAGTAAGGCTGAGTGCATAATGGTAGATGACAATTACACAAAAATGACACTTGTATAGGTTGGTCTGAAGCCAGGAAAACAGATACTTCAAACAGGTAAATCTAACAGAGGAAATTGGTTGCTAATTATTGTTTGAGGAGCTAGAGGCGCAAAAGGGGCTAACAAGTAGATTGTTCAGATATTAGTAACTGCACGTGCCCCATTCACTTAGGGCTGAAAGAACAAAAAGGGAGGATGGTATTACCTGCAGGTAGGAGCTTGCCCTGCAAGACCACTGCTGGGCACTGCCATTGCCACTGGGTCCACACCACTGTCAAATCCACTTATGCTCTGCTGAAGCTTCCAGGCTCCTGGAGCCCACAGCTGCCCACTGCTGCCACTGCTAGTGGTTCTCAGCTGATGACAACCCCTGTCAGAATGTCCAGTGCCACTGGATTCCACAGTTGCAGGCAGCCATCGGGGACTCTGCGTTCCTGATATATTCCAATCCTCCAACAGAACCTCCCCGGGGCAGGTGCTAACCCGATGTCTACTGGAAAGGGAGTCTGGGAAACGGGGTTTGCAGAGATCCAGGCCCCTCAAAAAGGAGAAGACTATAAAAGACACAAAAGAGGACACAAGCAAACAAGAAAATGACCAGAGCAGTCCAACCTTTTGGCTACTTGGCATCCACTCCCAGCCTTCCACCTGAGTTTCATTTCTGTACAATACAATGCTCAGGGTAGTCTGCTGGAGTTATATGAAACACGTGAAATATTTTCATGTACTTTTTCAAAAGATAAAAAGTCCCATCTATAGCTGTCCCTGAAGCCAACTCTGGATGAGGCTGACAAGGTAGTTCTGGCCAAGCCAATGGTACCCTGGAGTTGCCTAATGGAAGCAGGAATGGGGAGTTCCCACTCCCACTACACAGTCTTTTAAGATTGAGTTCTGTACATCATCCCCTGTAAATATGTCTCAGATGGCAACCAGTGTGAGATATTTACAGGAGAAGCTTTTCAGAACTCAATCTTAAAACAATTGTCATATGTCACATAATGGAAAAGTCTAATGCAAAAATTGCAAAGATTCAAATGATCTTTTGGGCCAAATCTTATATTGCCTGCAGTACAAACTGAGAGCATAGAATCAAAATTCGGTCAAGGAATGGAAGTGACTATCTCTGCATGAATAGTACAATTCCCCCCCCCCCCCCCCACATAATATCATATTCCTGTCTGCAACTCATGCTGTTGGTTCATGAATGGTTCAGGCTCTCACTGGTCCATGTTCGTGCTTTCTAGACTGATGTTGATTTTGATTTTGATTGTCCGAATTAGGCTGAAGCATCAGCATTGGAAGTAGTCACAATTTGGTTAGTCCAAGTGAGTGGCACAAAGATTGTTTCAAACAGTAGAACTTTCCAAGGAGATGACCCTGCCTGTTCTGGAAGCGGTCAGCTCTCCACTACTCAGGCTTATATTATGGTTAAGAGAATGCAGGCCTAAGCACGGAAAGCAATATTTGAATCCCATTCGGGAAATGGCTTAGAAGCCAAGAAAGTTTCAAGAACTTTCCACCTCTGAAAATGTGTATTTGCTACGAGTGTTGACCTCAACTTAGCCACATGTGTGATTCTATCCAGAGGCTGATCCCGTGCCTCAGTTTCCCCAACTTCTGTGAAAGCTGACTTGGTGAATGGGATCTGGTGTCTGTCCTTACCCTCTACGTCCCTGTGCAAACCTCTACTGAAGCTATATTTCTACTTGCAGACCTCTCACTTCTTTATATCCCAGCCCCATTGACTTCTGCTTCAGGAAGCGCCTCCCCTCCCTTCTCAGTCCTCAAACTTCAGAGGGAGGCTCCTGTGGCTGGGATCTTCCATGCTCCTTCTTGTCCCTCCATCCTGTTCACCATCTTGCTATCTGCAGGCTGGAAACACTCACTGAGGGCATAGAGAACAGTGAATTGCCTAGAACGTAAGAATTCCTTTGTAAGATTTGACACCTAAATATTATCATTATTTGTTGTGAAAATTTGGTATGCAAGCACAGCAATGCTGATTACATAGCCCGTTTTGGGGGGCGTTTGCGAACTACGAGGAGAGTTTTCAGGTCTCCACACACCCTTGAGGATTATGTCGCTTTTCACAGTCGTGTTTTTAAGCTTCTTGCTAAGGCTTATAAATTTACGAGTTTCACTACGTTCCAAAGGAAAAAAAAAAAAAAAATTCCGCATTCCCACACCGGGAGTCGAACCCGGGCCGCCTGGGTGAAAACCAGGAATCCTAACCGCTAGACCATGTGGGAGATGACGAGAGAACACTGGATTCTAAAGTAATTGAATCATTTCCGCCTGCCCTTGCCTTCTGTGCTCCGCCCCGCCTCTGACAACAAAGCCCTGTCTGCGCCTGCGCGGGCTTTCTGCGCTGCCCCGTTGCTGACGGCGCCGTGCTCCTCCAAAGGCGGAGGAGGGGTTTGGCGCTGCGGCTCCCGGTACCGCCGGTTCTTCTGCGCGGAGGCCGCTAACCCGTCGCACCCCGGCTCGCGGAGGCCACCCCAGACCTCCTCAGCCCCGGCCCGTAGGAGCCCGCAGCCCGGCCTCAGTTTCCAGAAAGCACCTCCGTGCGATTTGGAAAGAGCACGGTTTGAAGGGCTGCAGAACGGAGCCCCGCAGGCCTGGTCCGGGCGCCGAGCCCCACCTGCCATTAGACCCCATTCTGCCAGTCAGGCCGTTTTAACTGAAATGTTGCATTTAGATGAATTCTAGTTTCGTGAACCAAGCCCGAATGGATGAAACTCATAGGACATGTTTTGGAGCCAAAGGCCTTCCGAAACGGCTGGCTTTAAGATCTTGTTCAGAGAGCCTGCCCTTTGCAGGGACGTGGTTGGAGCTGGAGTTCTTTATCCTCAGCAAACTGATGCAGGGAACAGAAAACCAAACACCGCATGTTCTCACTCACAAGTGGGAGTTAAATATTGAGAACACATGGACACAGAGGGGAACGACACACATGGGATCTATGGGAGGGTGGAGGGTGGAGGAAGGACAGGATCAGGAAAAATAACTAACAGGTGATAGGCTTAGTACCTGGGAGATGAAATAATCCGTACAACCACCCCCCATGACACAAGTTTACCTATGTAACAAAACTACGCGTCCTGCACATGTATCCCTGAACTTGAAAGTTTTTTTTTTTTAATCTTGTTTAGGGATGGCCTTACATTATTAAAACATTATTAAAACAAAACACCTAAAATCGTAAGGGAAGAACCCACTTATTGCACTACGGTAACAACACTTCCATGGCCAAAAAAAAAAAAAAAAAAAAGTAAAAAACTAAACTGCTGAATGGCAGATAAACATGTAAAACCCATAGAAGAAAAAAAAGAGAGACTGGTATTATATAGATCAGAAACTACACATGAATGATAATAAGACAATCACTGCAACATAAAAGTGAGAACTTAATGTTCAGCCCCTTCATGGAGAGGAAGCCCATGGCTAAGAGGCATTTGAGAAAGATCTCAGCCTCACTGATACACAGCCAGCATTTGGCCAACAAGCAAAAGCGTGGAAATGTCAGGTACTGGCAAGCATGTGGAGAAAAGGAATTTTCTAGAAACTTGTAAAGCTTGATCAGGGAGGGAGATTGTCAGGATTTCCTAAACGTGCCTATGATCAAGCAATTCCATTTAAAAAATTTTTGCAAAACTAGTACGGTTCTGGAACTGCTGTGCATACACTGAACACGAAGTAATACTGCTTTGAAAATACCTGTGTTAGACACAGCTTAAGGCACAGTAGCACTACCACACTGCAGCCGTCAGAACCGTCCTAAGCAAAAAGCATAGAAGGATGGAGGGGTTACGAGAATCTTAATTTCAGCTCTAAGAATTTCAAAGGTCTATGTGATAAAATAAAATAGTTTTTAAGTATTTCAAACATTTGTGGGAAGAAATCACTATAAACAATGCAACAGCCAGCCCTAGGCTGGGAGAAAATATTTGAAATATTTTTGATAGGAAAAAGTGACTATCCTTACCGCTGAATCTAAGCATTCAAGAAAAACCCACAGAAGGGGCTGAGGCTGTGAATAGAGGACTTAGAGGAGAGGGGTTCTGATTGGTCAGCAAATGGGGGCTGGAGCCAGCTCAACCTTGCTGGTACCATAGCAACACAATTTAAAGCAGTGCTGAAATATCCAGCATTAGGGAGGAAGTGAGGCCACAATCTCAGACAATGACAATAGGTACAGCCCCTTTGGGGCAGGAGCAACCTGACAATTATCTATCAAAATAGGAAGGTGCACCTTCAATCTAGAAATTTCAGTTCAGCGTTGCCCAAGGCCAGGAGCCCTGTGATGGCCATGTCTTAAAGGAGTCAGTCTGGGGGCCAACTCTGGGCAGTAGCAAGCAGTGGGGACTTGGGAACCCTGAGGCCTCTAAATCCCGGTCTGCTGCTCCTACACCAGGACAAGGCCATTCACCTTTCTGACAAATGAACAGAGTGGCTGGCTTTCTCCTGCTGTGCTGTGCAGTTTTGCTGGGAATCGGCCGCCCAGGCACAGGCGGTCTTTCCCAGATGTTTCTCTCTCAGTGGAGCCATGGATGGGTAAGGGGTGAGTCTTAATTCCAGGCCCAGGTGCTTAGACAACTGGCAAGTGTTTCCCACTCTGCTAGTCCGCTACCTGAATGCAGAGGATTCTGAGGCTGGAGGAGGAGCCAGCGCCACAGATGGAAAAAGAGTGGGTCCCTGAGTCACTGCGTGGAAACCACTTCCAACCACCAATGAACACACTGAGTTCTTATAGCCAGAAATAAAGTTTTATTGCATTCATCATTTAAATTTGGGGCTTGTTTGTTATCACTATCCTAAGTGACACAACAGGGTCCTGAAAAAAGGGCAAGCACCACAAAAATGAAACAAGTGTTCTAGTAGATGATTACATGTCTTAGCAATGATGGCAGGGCTGGGGTGGGGAGACACTGAGGTAAAGTATGGTAGAAACTGAAGTATAATAAGAAGGCTTGAATAGTGTGCTTCATTTTACTGAGTAGTGTATCAGGATATTTCACTTCAGTTTGGTAATATTAATCCAAATAATTTTAAAAAATAGGAACTAATATACATTTCTATAATTTATTGGAGATTAATGTACTTTAATAATTTAGAATTTAAATTTAAGAAATGTATAGATCTGAAAGATAACTGGGGATTTTCAAGGCTAGAACCTCAAAAATATCCAGTAGGTAAAAATCACTTGCCCCAAATCATCCAACTGAGAGATTTCGTGAAATCCTTTTAGCAGATCCTCCTGCATTGGTCCCATGATAAAAATAACATTGGAATATGATGAAATGAATGAAAACCTAGACAGCATTTTTTCCGTCAAGGAATGGAAAGTTCCATGACAAACATTCTGAACCAAAAGTTTTCAAATTCCAGTGTCTTTCTATTAGTTGTAATTTGGGTGCCATAATATTACTGGTAATCAATGGTTTATTAACTTGAGCAACCTGAGAGTTAAAATAGAATAATATTTTATTTATGTGTGTGTGTGTGTGTGTATTCATGTGTATAAGTTTCCTCCCTCTTTTGAAGTCGGGTGTCCCTGGCATAAATGCTATTTCTTTTTTTTTTTTTTTTTTTTTTTTTTTTGAGACGGAGTCTCGCTGTGTCTCCCAGGCGCCCGCCACCGTGCCCGGCTAATTTTTTGTATTTTTCTTCAGTAGAGACGGGGTTCACCGGGCTAGCCAGGAGGGTCTCGATCTTCTGACCTCGTGATCCACCCGCCTCGGCCTCCCAAAGTGCTGGGATTACAGGCGTGAGCCACCGCGCCCGGCCCTAAATGCTATTTCTAAAAGCTCACTAGGGCCGGGCAGGAGAATCGCTTGAACCTGGGAGGCGGAGCTTGCAGTGAGCCGAGATTGCGCCACTGCACTCCAGCCTGGCGACACAGCGAGACTCCGTCTCAAAAATAAAAATAAAAATAAATAAATAAATAAAAGCTAACTAGCTAATTTTTGGAAAAACTACGGAACCTTTGAATTTGAATTTCCCTCTGTAATAATAAGAATCACTGTGAGGGCACTGAGTCCTTGTGAGGGTGAGTTCCTGGTATCACGCCTGAAATGAAGGTGGTACTTGCTGCGGGTTAACTGCCAGTATCCACTGTCACCTGCAAATGCTCTGTGGAGAGCCTCGGTCCGGCCACCTCCACTCAGCTAATGAACAGGGATCAGGAGGGACCCGTGGCTCCTCCAGTGACAGATCTGGCTGATCACTTCTCCAGTGGTGTTTGGTTCTGACTGAGGAAATTACCTGCATTTCACCCGTATTCTGTCTGCCCAGACCTCTGTGACAGCATCATCCCCAGAAAGCTGAAGGGACTTGCTTAAGTGCACACAGCCAATTTGGCCAAGCTGCTGGGAAAGACCTCGTGTGTTCTCTGTATGCACATGCGTGCTTTCCTCTTCAGCTCTCTTTTGCTGGAATCTGTCAGTGCTTCTTGTCTTTATTAGTTATTTGATAACTGTTTAAGGCCTTGTGGTTTTCATCATCTTTAAGCCAGTTAATCAGAGCTCTTTCATATGTAAACATCACATGTGCAATACACAGAAATACACAGAAAGACAGAAGAAGATCCAGTAGTTGTAAGATTTTTCATTTGCCAGTTTTTAAATTTCTTAAATGTATGTTTTCAAAAACCTTAAATTGAATGCAAGTTCCTTGGGCAAGAGTCACGTCTGAGCTGTTTTTCTGCCCTGTCCATGGAAAAGCATGGAGCCTGGTACACAGTTGATGTGCAACTATTTTCTATTCTGTAAAAGAAAGGGAGTCTCACACTCTTGTGCAGGCTGGAGCGCAACAATTGTTTTGATGGATGTATTTCCTTTTTAATGATAATAGGGTTATAGAAATCATTTTTGGCAAGTCCAGCTTTCTCCACTCGTGTTAAATAAATGTGTCCAGTGGGGAAGGAAGATACCCTTATTCTTGCTCTAACAAACACACACAACAAAACAAAAGTTGACATTGCCTCCAGAGATTGTCTTTGGGGATTCTCTAAGCCAAACAAAACTTCTATTTTAAAAAGTAATAGTTTAATTATATTAGCTTAACCTCATGAAATTGTCAAGAATCCACTGGTTTTGACTTACTACAATGGAAATTTCATATCGTTCAACTTAATTCCTCTACCCCTAACTGTGAGTGTCAGATCTACCTATTATATTAACAGAGGAGACTAAACAAAAAACTCACTGTTTAATTAAAACATGAGATTCTCCAACATCAACAATGACAAAAAATTGTACTTGCTTCCAAAGTTACAGATACTTTGATTTTTAAAGTGAAAGAATACTTCAGGGGAAAGAGGCATTTAACTGACGGCAATTAAAATATTTTATTTTGCACATTTTCACAAAAACATCTGACCTGAAGAAGATATATTCCAGGAGCCACTCGCAGGGCTTGAAAAAGGCCAGAACAACTGAGGTTCCCGGCTGCTTAAGCCTCATTCACTTTGTGAGACTTCACCTTCTGCTGTAAGGAAAGAGTTAAACATTCCTGTCACTGTTCTCCCTTAGGTCCTATTATCAATGAGTGTGGGCCTTCACTGGATCCCTCCAGAATTGTAGGATAGGCTTCCTCGCTGGCCTCTCGTGCCTCAGGTTTGTCCTCTGTCTAATACGATTATGGCAGTCCACTGTTTAAAACCTTTAATGGGCATTAATTATATCAGATCACGTTCAAATTCCTTAGCAATTCAGGAAGGTTATTAGCATCTGACTCATGCCCCCACCCACAGCCTCACTTCTCTGCTTCGGATCCTTGAAGCTTCTCCTAACACACCCTACTGCTTGAAAACATTTTTCTTTTGTCTGGTTTGTTTCTTCCTAAAATCCCTTCTTTCCCGGACTTTATGCATGTTGTTTGTCCACTCTACCTAAGAAATGTGTACCTGTCAGCAAGACTCAGCTTAAATGTAACTTCATTATAGAAATACTCCTAAATAAATACGTAGTTCAAAAAAGAAATCCTCCTGGAATTGAGTTCTGTGCCATGGTGTCTCCATCCCCATCCCAAGAGGATTATTCTCATCATACCACTGATAAAAAAAGAAACTTCGGCTGAATTAAATGTAAAGAGATTTAAGAAATGAACAATTCGTGAATTAGGAAGCCTCCTGAGCCAGAGTAGACTCTGAGACTCCAGCACAGCCATGGGGTGGAAGAAGACTGATGGACAGAAAAAGGAAAGTGACATACGGAAAACGGAAGTTAGGTACAGAAACAGCTGGATCGGGTACAGCTCGGCGTTTGCCTTATTTGAACAGTTTAAACAGTTGGCTACATTTGATTGGCCAAAACTCAGTGACTGGCACAAGTGTAGGCTGTGGTCTGTTTACACCTCCACTTGTTATAGTTCACGATGTACAGAGAAACCTTTAGGCTGAACTTAAAATATGTAAGGAGACAGCTTTGGGCTAAACTTGATTTAACAATTTCACCCCCAATTTGAGAGATCAACCAAAACTTTAGCCATTGATGTCACTATAACCATTGTAAATATACTTATTTGGTCTTGAAACCCACTGGGAAATGGTAGAACAGTGCGTTTTGCAAGGTAGGAGCAAGGACTGAGTAGAAGGTACCTCCTTATGCTGGAACGTCCTGTTTACAGGAGAAAAACAAAGCCTGATCTGTTCTAGGATCTGTGTGTTTCCTTAACATCTTAGTTTGATTACGTCACATTTAACATGAGTGACTCCATTTTGGTTTGGAGGGACTCTTCTCAGTGGTGAGATTACGAACCCAAGGCCCGAGTTCCTGAAGTTTTACTGCAGTGAGGATGAAAAAAGCAGTCTTTCTCTGATGTCTCAGAAGATCCAGTCTTTGGGTTCTAGATTGTGAAGGAGTTGACTGTCCTCAGTGAACCATAAAAAGCTTTTTTACCTGTGACATCATAATCTACTGTTGTAACATCAGTCCTCTTGCATGGTAAAGCTTTCATACAACCAGAAAACATGCATTGAAAGTGACAATTAAATGATATCCCGCTATAAATGTTTCAATGACCCATTGGGTAGCCAAATGTACCCGAAGCTTTAATTTGTCTTCCCAGGAATATGGGTTTGAAAAACCAAACATGGGTCACAAACTATTTTAGCAATTTAGAAGTCATCATGCCAAAATATATTTAATTTGGATCATTTTATCTTTTTTATGATGAGTTGTGGAATGCAGAGCTTTTAATAAAACCTTTAAGGAGTCAGAAAGGACAAGGTGACTGTCCTGGTTGTCTGTGAGTTCATGCTTAGCATTGGACTTATGTCCTCTTGAATACCAGTTGCTTCTCCAATTTAGATACTTAATGCTGATAACTGATGGGTTAACATAGGTAATTTGACTTAGACCTTGGAGTTCATTCAAATAGTATTATCTAAACAATTTCAGTGTTGGCTGATTTAGCGTGAAAATCTGGCAAAGTATTTTCTTGGTATTCAATTAATTTTTGTTTTACTTGGGTTAGCAGTTTTATAATCCGGTCAGTCTTTTCATTAAAGTTCCAGGAATTCTTACCCAGTCCAAATGATGATTCTAAAGTTACCAGAAACCTGTCTTCAAGAATGCTTTTCAGGGTCTTTTCTATCCTTTCCTGAACTTCCTAAAAGACACCATATTCTAGGATTCAGTGTCTTGTGAAGTTTTCAGTAACTGCATCAGCATTAAGCAATTAACTGTGGAAATGACTTTAAATAGTCATAATTAAAGCCACAATTGACAAGAAAATTTGGTTATTTCTGTGGTCTAAAATAACTTAACATATTATGATTGATAGCATATACCAGACATATTCGAATTTTAGCAATCCCATGCAATTTTGGAACATATATTAATATCATTCACTAAAATATAACCTGGAGAAGGTTAAACATTATTTTTTATTTTGACAAGGCTTCCCATGTAACTTAATATATCAAATAATCCTGTTGACCTCTTTTAAAGGCTTCAGAGGCCCTCTGTAGCATCTCAAAGTTAGAGGTCAGAAGAGACAATTTTGAAGCTGAAATGTGATGTTGGGAAGCCTGTGTAACCACCCAGTGGGTTCACCTTGCCCTCTGCTTAGACAGAGCCGATTTATCATGACAGGGGAATTGCAGTCAAGAAAGAGTAATTCATGTAGAGCCAGCTGTGTGGGAGACCAGAGTTTTATCAGTACCCAAGTCAATGTCCCTGAGCATTCGGGCATCAGAGTTTTTAAGGCCAACTTGGTGAGTCGTCGGGGAAGCCAGTGAGTTGCGAGTGCTGATTGGTCAGGTCTGAGATGAACTAACAGGGAAGTGAAGCTGTCTTCTTGTGTTGGGTCAGTTCCTGGGTGGGGACTGCAAGATCAGATAAGCCAGTTTGTCAATCTGGATGGTGTCAGCTGATCCATCAAGTGCAGAGTCTGCAAAATATCTCCAGCACTGATCTTAGGAGCAGTTTAGGGAGGGTCAGAATCTTGTAGCCTCCAGCTGTGTAACTCCTAAACCATAATCTCTAATCTGTGACTAATTTGTTAGTCCTACAAGGGCTGTCTAGTCCCCAGGAAAGAAGGGGGTTTGTTTTGGGAAAGGACTGTTACCATCCTTGTTTTAAACTATAAACTATAAATGAAGTTTCTCCCAAAGATAGCTCAGCCTACCCCCAGGAATGAACAAGGACAGCTTGGAGATTAGAAGCAAGAGGGAGTCAGTTATGTCAGATCTCTTTCACTATCTCAGTGACAACTTAGCAATGGCGGTTTCACCTATAAAATATGTTAATGGTTTGAAACACTTGATATTATGAAATAGAATTCTAGGTCACCAAAAATCATTCATTTAGTCAAAATACTAACTCAAAAGTTTTAAAAAGGCAAAAATCGTCCCTCATAGATAGAGGGAAGACTTAGCTTTCCAAACAATCTGTCTCTTGTTTTTCCCTTCTTTATTTGGTGGTTTATTCAAAAGGCAAAGTAAAATATTTCGTTATCGTTTAATATTACATGAAAATCTTGTTCAAGAGAGAAAGCCAAGTTTCACCCTTGAATTAGTATACTGTTAATGTCAACCCCAATCTTTAATAAAATCTGATAGACAAATCTATTTAATCTTAATCAGTTTGATCATAAGGTGAGATTCTCTTAGACCCTTTATAACCCTTTACAAATTTTTGTTAAAGAGTAGATCAGTGCTCTGAGAAAACCCTGTTGTGTTTTTATTCCAATATGTAATTTATGGAAAAACTGAATAAAACCCCTTTACTTTAGTCAATAAGTTCACACACAGAGTTTCTTTCATAAGATTAACTTTTCACAAACCTTCCACAACTTGCTTAAGCCTTCAGCTTTATCCTATTTAACGTAAAACAGTCCTTTAACCCTTTAATCTAGGCAAAAATAGCCACATTCCCATGACTTCTTGTAATCTTTTACTAAAAATACCTTTCACATTCCTTATACCCCCTGCATGTAAAACTGTTCCTTCAGTAGTCTCAGTTATATGTTACAATGTTAACACTTAGCAACTTTTTTTTTTTTGGTAATTTTTTTTTGAGGTGGAGTCTCACTCTGTCGCCCAGGCTGGAGTGCAGTGGCAAGATCTCGGCTCACTGCAACCTCCGCCTCTCAGGTTCAGGTGGTTCTCCTGACTCAGCCTTTCGAGCAGCTGAGATTACAGGCATTCACCACCACTCCTGGCTAATTTTCGTATTTCTAGTAGAGATGGGGTTTCGCTGTGTTGGCCAGGCTGGTCTCAAACTCCTGACCTCAGATGATCTGCCAGCCTCGGCCTCCTAAAGTGCTGCGATTATAGGCGTGAGCCACCGCCCCTGGCCTCACTTAGCAAGTTTTGTTTTTGGTGAAAAACCTCGTAAGTGAGCGATTCTGATTATGTACCAGGTCTGGAACCTAGAACACCAGACAGAAGTGAAGATAAACTCTCTTTCCAGCGTAGCCGGGGGCATGGGTAACTCCACGTGTCCCCAGGCCTTATTTAGAATCTAACAGCTCTGAAGCAGTTCAGTTTAACACTTTTCAAAAGTCAAAGCAGTTTATAACCTTAAAGCATTTAGTAAACCTAATACCTGACCAAATGTCTTTATTTTACCGATAACCTTTATAGCTGTTTCTATTTCTCAAAGATTACTAAAGTCATGTGAACTAAAAAGCATTACATTTTTTACTTTTCTGACAAAATATTTGATTTGATTTAAGCACTTATTATTTTTAAGCCAATTAATCAGAGCTCTTTAATATATAAACATCACATGTGCAATAATATAAATACACGGAAAGACAGAAGAAGATCCAGTAGTTGTAAGATTTTTCGTTTGCCAGTTTTTAAATTTCTTAATTGGATTACTGGCTTCAGGGTGGAGTCCTTGGAGGAACAGGGCTAGGAAAACATAGTTATTTTCTAGGGTCTAATAAATAGGCACAGCTGGAAGGCAAAACAGATCCCCCAAAATGCAGGGTTCTATTATCATACTGAATCCTGGATCCCCAAAAGAGAAATGCTGTGGAACAAGACAGTGCAACGATTTTTCTGTGCATTTGATTGCAAAGCAACCCAAAGCTGATCAGCCATTCTGTGATTAGCCCATCCCCCAGGGGAGTCTTATCTCTCAGCTGGGTGCGGGCATTTCCAAACTTTCTAGATGGCCATAAGCATGTTTTCTGATCCAAATGTGCAAAAATGTGTGTGTCCCCCATAGTTACCATTAGTCGTCCCTAAAAGTATATTTAGCCATAGATTTTGAGAGGGATCTGTCTGCTTTCAGTTCCTGGGTTTCATGGGGGAAAACAGAGGTTTTTCCCAAAGCAGGATCTATGGCACCTCCTCTGTTTTCCCCAAGGAGTCCCAAGCTGTTAGAAGTTCTTTTAGGTCCTCTCTTGTGTGCATCAAGAGTGGCAAGACAAAATGGAGAAAAGCAATTCAGCCAACTGAGAAGAAAACAAAACCTTTTTCTCCAGAAAAAGAAGATTCAAGAAGAGAAAAAATCGTAAAGGCCTTTTAAATATATGCATGGCTTAGATATCTGCTTTTAATTAAGCTGACTTTTAACCATAGTGCTCTTTAAAATTTCTTATTACCCTACTTTAGCCAGGCCAAATGGTGAATATTTCTGGCTTTTAAGCTTTATCAAAACCAACCTCACAGGCGAAACCAATAAGCCTCGATTAAGGTTATGACTTAACCACGACTGTACAAGGTATTTTCAAAGAGGTGGTTAGCAGTTTTTACAAAATCTAGAATCTCCAAAGGTAGCTCAGAGAAAGGAAAATCCAAGAAGGGAAGCTGGAAGTTATTCATGGAGGGAAAGAAAATCAACAAATGGCCAAAGCTACACAGACATCGAACCAGAAAGGACTCATTCTCTTGGCCCAGAATTGAACCCTGAACCTGGGCCACCGTTGCAAAAGGACAAGATCCTAAGCCTGCATTCTATCCTAAGGTTCCCCTCTTCGTGACAGAATGAAACAGAAAGACAAATTCATAGCACAAAGTACACCAGATTCGCTACAGCGTAAGACTGGCCTCATGGATACTTTTGCCCATTAATTAAAACATTACAAGAGAGAGTGATTTTTACCATTCTAACAACTGGTTTGCAGAGAGAGAGAAGATTTGGCTCCAGCAGGGTGGGGAAGGTGAGGAACTCAGCAAACCCAGAGAAAGACCCACACACTGCAGTGATACTGAATCAAAAGTTCAGGCGGCCACTTGTCAGTCATGAAGGGATCTTTTCCCGCAGGCCCATCAGCTCTCGTTTTCCCCTTTGGGAAGGAAAAAGCTCCCCGTGTCCAGGGGGTGAGCCTGTACATGCCTAATCCTGTCCCCCACAGCCATCAGGAGAAACTAGAAGGCAGAGTAGTCCCAAGAGAACAGCAGTTGACATCCCATAGTACCAAATCCATTTTTAACCAAGAAGGACTTCACTGAGGGGAGGGCCTGTAACCCATTCCTATCGTTTACCCGGGTAAAATGTATCCTGTTACTTACCCAGCGTCGACCAGTTGGTGCTACGGTCTATTTCCTTTGGCTCGAGATCACAACTAAGCCAAAAGTTAGCAGATTTAATTTTTTTTTAACCAATTAGTCACTTAAGCTTTTTATTTGACTTTCATAAAGTCTTTAAATAAAAATACTGAAATCCATTTAGAAGTTTCTGCATATCAATAGGCATCACCAGATGAGACTAATTTGGGAGCCCTCATTTTCAAATGCACTTCAGCGCAGCGTTGTTCATTTGGAACGTTCCACTCTAAGTTATCTTTAGCAAGATTTCGCCATTTCTGTAAGACTTTGTTGCTTCTGGGGCCTAATACTTATGCATGTATAAGCCAGAAGGAACTCAGTTCTTCAGAAATTAAGGATCCCATTTTTACCTAAAATCAGGTACCCTTGATCAACTTTGTCAATGATTTTTCCTATCTAAGCACTCAAGAAAAATGACACAAAGGAGTGGAACACAAAAATCCCTGCGAATTCCCAGAAGCCAAATTTACACTCCCTGCAATATTGCCATTTACCACCTTTTTTTTTTTTTCTGCCCCAGTCAGATGTAAGAGGCCTCTAAGTCAGTTAATTACTGGATCCAACCCAATTATGGACACAGTGCAGTTTCTGTCACGATTTCCAAACCCAGTTTGCATCAGAAATCTGCTCAAAGAAACTCGGAGAGCTCAAAACACAAATCCATGGCGCTTTGGAATCTGAGATCTTGCCACCCTCCACAGCTGCCCTGAGAGAACAACGGGCATGAGGAGCCCAGCGGGTCCCTCACTTGGTCACTCAGTGCTCATGGGGGTCGTTAGAAGCTCTACTTCTATCCCTTCTGACGCCATCTGATGAAAGAAAAACTTCAGTCAAATTAAAGGAGTTTAATTGAGCAATGAATGATTCGCGAATGGAGCAGCCTTCCTGAGTCGGAGTAGACTCAGAGACTCCAGCGCAGCCACATGGTAGAAGAAGATTTGTGGACAGATAAAGGAAAGCAACATAAGGAAAATGGAAGTGAGGTACAGAAACAGCTGGATTGGGTACAGCTTGCCGTTTGCCTTATTTGAACATGGCTTAAACAGTTGGCTACATTTGATTGGCCAAAACTCAGTGATTGGCACAAGTGTCGGCTGCGGTCTGTTTACACCTCCGCTTGTCATAGTTCATGATGTACAGAGAAACCTTTAGGCTGAACTTAAAATATGTAAGGAGACAGCTTTGGGCTAGACTTGATTTAACACCACCGGTCTACCTTGTACACGTTGTTGTAATTCACTTCCCATCCCAGAGTATGCTTAGTTAATGCTAATTCTTTGCTTATATCTGTTTTCTCCCCAAACTTTAGTTTTTGAGAAAGAAAAAAACAAACCAAACCAAACAACCGTGATGTCTGAAAAGCTGGCCTGGTATTCCCAGCTAGACCATCCTGTTCTCCTTTTGCACACACTCAATCTTGCAAACACCAACCTCAGACAAGGTTACTCTGAGGCCATGATACAGTGAGACAAAATAAGCCCATTTCATAATTTTATTTAAGCACAGACAAAAACAAGTTTGCTGTGCCACCCACAAAATACCAAACATCCTTTTCTCTTGGCTAAAATGAGTGATGACAGCTCCTTATCAATTACAACATTTACAGTGCACTAGTCTGGTCTGTCCTCCCCACAGATAAGATTAATTGAGACACCCAGTTACCGAGTTGCCTCTGCTTTTGGATGATTTCCAAAATAAAGCAAACCCTTCCCTTGAATCTTCCTCAATTCACCAGTGTAAGCCCAAATCATATAACAGCTTCTGATACCTTCTTGCTGAGATGCCATGGCTCTCTGTGGTGTGTGCTCTGCTCACTGCAACTGGCAATAAACCCACCTTGTTCAATCACAAGGGTGCTCCTGGTGGTCTCTGACTCAAAGACACCGATAGAAATAGAAGTTTCTCTGAGATGCAGTAGAGATCCGCACCACCTCAGACTGATGATTGAGTCCATATGTTAGTCTGTTTTCACACTGCTATAAAGATACTACCCAAGACTGGGTGATTTATAAAGAAAATAGGTTTAATTGACTCACAATTCCAGATGGCTGGGGAGGCCTCAGGAAACTTACGATCACGGCAGAAGACAAAGGGGAAGCAAAGACCTTCTTCATATGGTGGCAGGAGAGAGAATTGCAAGCAGGAAATGCCAGACCCTTATAATTCCATCAGATCTCATGAGAACTCACTCACGATCATGAGAACAACATGGGGCAAGCCAGCCCCAGGATCCAATCACTTTCCTCCCTCCATCCTTGGGGAGGACAATTTGAGACGAGATTTGGGTGGGGACACAGACCCAAAGCATATCATTCAGTGAGGGAGCACACATCTGCACAGCCCTGTGCCTTGGTCGCCACCTTTCCTGGCTGGGAGGTAAGTTCATGCTACATTGAACTGCTGTATTTCAGTGTAGCCTTTGGGCAATGGGTTTATTTTGTTTTCCTAGGCATTATGTCCCTTGGGAATTTTAGTTATCAGCTCTAATTTGTACTATTCTTTGGCAAAATTGTTTCATAGCACCTAACACCTGCTTGCCTAATGCACCGGCTGTTTGTTTGTCTGCTTGTCCAGTGTCCTGAAAGTTATTTGTCTCTGAGGGGAAAAGTCTATAGGAAGACAGTGTTTCTAAGCCTGAGAGTCCATCATCAAAGCCAACCTCCAAAGAAACTGAGAAGTTTTCTTCTCAGGCCTGTGTCCTATTGGCCCTGGGTTACCATTTCAAAACCTTGGAAGAACTTCTTCCTCAGTCTTGCTTTTGTGTCCCTGAGAACTGTTTTTATTTAATTCTGTCTGCTTGGAACCAGGAGATTTTGTCTGGCCCCTGATGGATGACAATGGGTCTTTGCCAAGCTCCGGATTTCTTTATGTTTTATTACTAGAACTCTAACTCTTGTGCATAGCTTTTTAAGTGGCACAATTTTACCAAAAGAATTCAAAACTGCAGTGACCACTTTAGAAAACTGTTTATCGAGTAGCACTTTAGAACAAAAAAGAAAGAAAAATGATCGGTTCTCTTTGATTGACATGAGGAAGCTTCTAGATGCAATTGAGGCCCCAATTTGCCCCACTAAAATATTCATTAGCTATGAAAAACATAAGATATTCATTAACGAAAAACATAAGAAACTATCTCTCTAAGCAACATCTTTACACAGTATTCAGGAGTAGCTACTGCTGACATTTCCAAAGACTTCCTTTTTGCTGTTGTTGTTGATGGTTTGAAGCCAGAAATTGCAGATATGATTGTAAATTTAAAATTGGCTAAGAAATCACCTTACTGCATGATCTTCACTATTTGACTGAACATTTTGTAGAGACTATAGACATCAGAAAGTTTAAAACCCTCATGAAGTCTTGTTTAAAATAAAGCATTTTGTTTAACATGGGAGCTATCGCGTCCTTCATTTTCATCTTTTTCATGACTAAGTCTGACCTTTTCATTGGTTGGCCTGATAAAAATTGTAATGATCCCCATTGTGTAAAAACCAGCTAGATGACACTCTTTTGCATGTGAATATGTCCAAATCTTTCTTTCATACATATAAACTTTCTTCCCTCTCTTTACTAAAAGAAGATAGTTAGCTTGGTCTGAAGAGCACTTCCTTTCTTCTTTCTGTCACACTCTTATCTCGTGAAAAACTTTACGCATTAACTGATCAAAAAGTTCAGTTGTTGTATACATATACTCTAGAAATATTTAACTCAGATAAACAGTCAAAATTGTCTAAAAGAGAAAGAAACGAGTTATCAAGCTATGTTTCTCTTTGTGGCTACTGAGAAGTTCATTTACAAGATAGCCTTTGTGACAACAGCTATGAGATAACAATAAGAGGCTTCAGTTTCAAAATAAAAGAAAACCTTGGCATGATTCACAGTCTTCAACAATTAACTTACCATAAAAAAAGTACAATACTTGGATTGTTCAAGACCAAGGTTAAATTTCTTGTGCTTCAAGCTTCCTACGTCAGTTTTCTAAGTTAAATTTCCACTGTTCCCATAACTTGCTTCAAATTAAAAATTATGCATATAAGTTTTTATTCAATTGAATACAGTAATAATGCTGATGTCTTTTTACTGATAAATTTTAGTTTTAGAATCATATTATATGTACAGAAAAGTTGTGAAGATAGCACATAGCATTTCCATTATGCCACAGTGGGTTTCCCTGTTATTAATATCTTACATTACTATGGTATATTTGTCGCTGTTAGTGAACCAATATTAGCACTTCTTTAATTTTTATTTTTATTTTTTTAGTAGACACGGGGTTTCACTGTGTTAGCCAGGATGGTCTCGATCTCCTGACCTTGCGATCTGCCCGCCTTGGACTCCCAAAGTGTTGGGATTAAAGTCCATACTTAATCAGACTGCCTTAGTTGCTTGCCTAATGTCTTTTTTTGTTCCAGGATCCCATCCAGGATGTCACACTTCATTGAGTGGTAATGTCTCCTTAGACTTCTTTTGGCTCTGACAGTTTCTCAGACTTCCCTTGCTTTTCATGACTTTGACAGGTTTTGGGTTTTGTTGCCATTGCTGTTGTTTTGAGATAGGGTCTCACTCTGCTGCCCAGGCTGGAGTGCAGTGGTGCAATCTCAGCTCACTGCAGCCTCAACCTCCTGGACTCAGGTGATCCTCCCACCTCAGCCTCCCGAATAGCTGGAACTACAGGCACACGCCACCACACCCAGCTAATTTTTTGCATATTTTGTACAGGAGGAGTCTCATTGTGCTGCCCAGACTTGTCTCAGACTTCTGGGCTCAAGCAATCCTCCTGCCTTGGCCTCCCAAAGTGCTGGGATTTCAGGCCCGAGCCAGGAAGCCAAGCCAACTTGGACAGTTTTGAGGAGTACTGGTCCGGTATTTTGTAGAATGTCCCTCAGTTGGTGTTTGACTGACGTTTTCCTCATGATTAGACTGGTTGTATGTGTTTTTAATGGAAAGATGGCTGAAGTAAGTGCCATTCTCCTCATATTCTGTTACAACATGACTTGCCACTGTCCACCTTAACCTTGATGGCCTGGCTGAGGTCGTGCCTGTCATGTTTCTCCGTTGTATTATGTGGAGCCCATGCTTAGGGAGGTGGGAGTTATGCTCCACCTCACTGTGTGGACTATCTACACAAATTAGTTAAGATTCTTCTGCAAAGGAAATTTGTCTGTTCTTCTCCATTATTTACTCATTTAATCGTTTATTGTGTGCATGTGTGTTTTAGCACTTTTCTTACCTTTTGGCACAATAAGACATACCAGGCTCATCTTGTTTCTTCCCTGCCTCAATCCTAGAATCAGTCATTTCTTCAGGGAGCTTTGGTTTCTTTTATTGGAGAACCGCGTTAGACACCAAGATCTGTGTGATAGGTGTGCTCATTATTCCTGGGGTGTCACTGCTTCTAGGTCCTCTTAACAAAAAGAGCATATATATGTATGTGTGTACACATGCTACGTATGTGTTTGTATTTATAGATACTGCTAGAGATTTTTAAATGCTAAGGAGGTATGTATTCTTATTTTATTATGGATTTGATGAAAAATAAATGGCAAGTATTTAAAATATATCTTCTCATTTTCTCCAGAGACGATGGCTTTTTATGTATAAGTGTATAGATTATATTAATAAAATTGCATTATATTCAGAAAATTATATTAAGAGATTTTCCAGTATTGAACTATACTTGCATCCTTTAAATAAACCAGAAATTGGTCAATCGTTGTGAGGCAGAAGAACAGGGAATTAGGGTAACCAGAGGTTAAGATGTAAGCAAAAGAACAGCGGGGCAGCCATTTCTGGGTGAGATTAGGCAGCATCCAGGCCACATCTTGCTCCTGTGATAACAAGACAGAAGTTTCCACTTAAGCCTCTGGTTGACAGCGGGCCAAGTCTCCACTTCAGGCTCTGACTGGTCACAGGCCAATCCTTCATAGGGTGTAACCAACTGGAGGCCTCTAAAGGGCACCTACGGGTGTTACCAAATTCTTTTTAGCCTAAAGCCCTAAAAAAACATTGCAATTGAGTTCTTAAGCATATATATATATATATATATATATATATATATATATATATGCTTATATATCCACATATATATATGAAGCTAAATATGAGTACATACTGATATCTCCAACTCTACTCCATCACATACAGGTCACTCTAGCCTTCTACTTTTGCTTATATGTAAAACAGTGAGAAACCTGGCACCCACCATTCACCACTCATTTACCTTTTAAGTTTCATGTAGTATATAATAGTTTCAGGTGCATAAACTCATATTTCGGGGAAAAAATTACCATCTAGAGTACAGTGCTGTGTATAGCTACTTTTCCCACTCGCCATACAATCTCTACTCATTTCTAAAATTGCTTAGGTCAGTACTTTCCCCCTTAACTCTCTTTAGAGAGGTTCGTCATGCATTCGTAAGACTGTCAGATTCTTTTGTTGCAGTCCGCATTTCATCCTGAGATTCCCCAACCTCCTAAATTATTTTTTAAAATTTGATGCATTAAAACTCCCCTTTGGGCTATAAGGTTCTAGGCATTTTGACAAATGCCTAGTTTCATGTATCCATTACCACAGTATCACACAGAATGATTTCACTACCCGAACAAATTCTCTGTGCTTCACCCGCCTTCCCTCCCCAGATCCCTGACAACCACTGTTCATTGTCTCTGCAGTTTTGTCTTCTCCAGAATGTCATATCAGTGGAATCACATAGTCTGTGGCCTTTTCAAACTGGCGTCTTTCACTTAGCAATGTGCATTAGGATCCACATGTTTTTGTATGGCTTGGTAGTTCATTCATTTTTATCATGGAATAATATTCCTGTATTTCATCTACAGTTTGTCTATCCATTCACCTGTTGAAGGACATTTTGGCAATTTTGGATAAAGCTGCTGTAAACATTGTATGCAGGTTTTTGTGTGGACATAGACATTTTCAAATCAGTTGCATAAATACCTAGGCGCACAATGCCTAGATCACATGATGAGACTATGTTTCACTTTGTGAGAAACTGCCAAACTGTCTTTCAAGGTGGCTGTAGCATTTTGCATTTCCACCAGCAATGTATGAAAGTGTTTCTTGCTCTGTATCCTTGCCAGTAATTGACTTTGTCAGTTTTTTGGATTTTCACCATTCTAGAAAATGGGAAGTGATATCCCATTGTTTTAATTTGCATTTCCCTAATGACAAATGATGCTGCACACCTTTTCATAGGTTTATTTGCAATATGCTAGGTTCTTTGGCTCTCCTCTGATTCTTTTGCTTTGTCAGCATTCAGTGGTGTCCCTACTGCAGCAAGAGCACAGTCTTGCCTTACTGCACACACGTAATTCCATGTGCCATTTCTTATTCAGCTATAGGCTCTAGCAGGCCAGGCCAGTGCCTGCTACCCCTGATGATCCAATAACACATGGTAGAAACTTTTGAAAACACGTAATTATGAAAATAAATGCCTACTCACACTTCCAACCAGGAATAACCAACTCAACCAATTTGTTGCAATTCCTTTCAGCCTTTGTGGGATTATTTTTTCTTTGTGTTAGACATTTAGTTTATTTTCAACTTTTTCTTACCTAAAATCATGCTGGAATAAACCACACGCTTCACAAATCTTTGACCTCATTTCAGATGAAACCCCAGAGTTAGAATGAACATGTAAAATTTTAATGCCGTTCAAAGGTTCTGTAATACACATATCCAAATTGTGTTTTCACCAAATTGCTGCCATGTGACTTCCACAGGCAGGGGAGGAAGCTGTTCCTTGCCAGCCAGCGCCCACCAGCACGGAGGCGGGGCAGTGGCTTTCATCTTTGTCAGGCTGTCAGCTCCGCCTAGTATCCTGTGCTAGTTTTGATGTATTTAATTTACGAGCACATTTGAATATTCTCTATTATGCTTGAAATGACTTTCCTTTAATAGTTTTTGTAAAGTACTCATTTGCGGCCTCAGTGACGATTCACTTTAGTCTGAGTCACAGCCTCAAACTGCTTCTCCAGCTAGCTTGGAAATACGTCCTTAGTCACAAAGCAAGACCAGGGGAGGGTGTGGAGCACACAGCCCCAGCTTCCAGGTCAGCAGAGCAGATCTGCACCTGTAACAGCCTCTCCACGGCCAATGCTCTGGGCCTTTGTAGCCTCATTTGCAAAACTGGGGGCGTCTCCTATGCTTTGCAGAGTTTTGTGAGGATGACAGAAATAATGCATGTGATAAGCTTTCTTCTTTTCAGGCTATTTGCCCGAGATTGTTTGAGAGCTTAGCTACTGTGTCCTCTGTCCACTGCTGTGAATGGAGAATACGGGAGGCGTGTTACACGGAGAAGATGGGGCTGGTCTTACTGGAAGGGAGGATGAGGGAAATGAGGATAGGGTCAGATGGTGGCATAGATCTCGGGAGGTAATTTTTGTTTGTTTAAGGGCCAATTTGGAAGAAGGGCAGTTTCGCTGAATAAACTTTGTCTTTCTGCCTCAAGAGAGCTTAGTAGTTTGCAAGCTTGCCCACTGCCAGTCCACAAGAGAGGAAGTAAATCCACCCTCATAAGTGGTTCACTGCTTCTCAGCAGACCCTCCTGACCCAGCAGTGGAGGGCGCCCAGAGCTCAGGAGCAGCCAAAGAAGAGAAGGAACTGTGGCCGGGTGCGGGGGCTCACGCCTATAATGCTAGCACTTTGGGAGGCCGAGGCGGGTCATCACCTGAGGTCAGGAGTTCAAGACCAGCCCGGCCAACATGGTGAAACCCCATCTCTACTAAAACTACAAAAATTAGCCAGGCATGGTGGTGGGCACCTGTAATCCCAGCTACTTGTGGCTGAGGCAAGAGAATCACTTGAACCTGGGAGGTGGAGGTTGCAGTGAGTGGAGATCACGCCACTGCACTCCAGCCAGGGCGACAGAGTGAGACTATGTCTAAAAAAGAAAAAAAAAGAAGCAGAACCAGTGGAAAATTCTGCCCACAATTTAGCATCAAAGCAATAAGACTCAAGAGGAGATACAGTTAGAGTGCAGGTATGAATTCCCCAAATCTAAATTTTATAGGCAGACTGGAAAAACATTTCATAATGTTAGAACAAAAATGCCAAAGGAATGGACATAATGAAATTAAAGGTGTTGGAAACCGAAAGTAATTTTTGGGATTGTAACCAGCAAATAATTTAGCAGTCCCAAGAGATAAAAATAAACAGCTCCAAGAGAGATGATAGCTAAAGAATAAAGAAAAATTTCTGAGATGAAGTCTTGAGTCTGCAGATTTAAAAGGCTTACCTGCTAGTGAAAAGATTAACTGAAAAATAATTGAAAAGATGCCTAGACATACCTATTTCAAATTCTGACATTCCAAGTATAAATTGCTTAAGCTTCAAACTGAAAAAAAGGAGAACTTAAAAGTACTTTTCTCTGATAACATTGAAATAACATCTGCAGAATACTGAAAGGAGAGGATTGTGACCAAAGAACATATCTCCAATTAAAATAGCATTCACTTGCCAGGGCTTAAAAAGATATTTTTGAATGTGCATTGATTTAGGTTATATTACCTAACTATTATAATTGAAGATAATACTTGTGAAAGTTTCTGAAACAGGTAGGGCTTGAATCAGAAGAGAAATCTCGAGACAAGTAAGAAGATTGCTGGCCCCAGCATCTAAAATCTAAATAAATTAATGATAGTTTGATGGAGAACTACTACTGTGTGTTTTGATTGTTTGATTGTTCAGACAGAGGAGAGGTATAACGTAAGGACAAACCTATGGGAATACTTAAATACATATTTAAATAAAAGATCAATAAAGAAAAACAAATTCAAGTCTACAAATTTATTGTCCAAGAAATACTGATATAGGACATTACATATCAAATTTATACCAACAAATTTGGTGAACTTTAAGAATTGAGAAACAGTCCCTTTGCATTCATGTATATGACTAAGTCACACTTAATTTGAAAAATTATAAACATGACTGGCTTTACATCTTAGACTACTCCATATAAACATTCAGTATTAAAAGGCAGTAGAGAAGTAATTTCCAGTTCTTATGGAAAGGAGGTATGGACAAAATTCTATCCCGAAGCAGAGTCTTTCAGTTATAAAGGCAAGAGGACAAGCCTTTACAAATCTGATAGATCCTTTGAGCTGATCCTGAAGAAAGTACTGAATACCAATTTCAGCTAAGCAATAGATAAATGATAAACCATGGAAAAAACACAGGTGATTGGAATTGAGTGAAGCCAATGTGAGAATTGATTAGATAATTTATTTATGATTAGGATAAATGTTGCATAGCAGAATGCTGATGCTACAGACAGTGCTGTTGAAGCGCTCCTTCAAAGGAAATGAAAGAAAGGGTAAAAGGTGATTTAAAGATCCTGATACTTGGGCTGGGTGCAGTGGCTCACACCTGTAATCCCAGCACTTTGAGAGGCCCAGGCAGGTGGATCACGAGGTCAGGAGATCGAGATCATCCTGGCTAACACAGTGAAACCCCGCCTCTACTAAAAAAAAAAAAGAAAAAAAAAATTAGCCTGGCGTGGTGGCATGCACCTGTAGTCCCAGCTACTCAGGAGGCTGAAGCAAGAGAATCGCTTGAACCCAGGAGATGGAGGTTGCAGTGAGCTGAGATTGTGCCACTGCACTCCAGCCTGGGCAACAGAGTAAGATTCTGTCTTAAAAAAAAAAAAAAGAAAAAGAAAAATCCTGATATTCTTGTTTTCCTAGCTGGTGTTAAGTAATTTCAAAACTGACAAATAAAATAATAGAGGAATAAGTATTTTTAAACTTTAAAAGCAAACATCAAAATAATAATCAACTGAAATACAGCGGTGGAAGGGAGAGAGGAACAATGTGTAGCAGTGGGAATACACTATGTTCATTGTTACAGTTGGGAAATAATGTGTACTGTTTGGACAAACAGAGGAATGAGTTTTGAATAATGGTAAAGCCATAAAGTTCATTGCTGAAATAAAAATTAAATAAAATGCTCCAGGTTGGAAAAAGACACACCAACACAAAAGTAAACACCATAAATCAAAAATGGAACCACAAAAGAAATTATAATAGAATTCACTGACAGAAATTCTACCAAAACCTTAAAGAACAGGAAGCTGTTCTATTTGAAACTATCCAGCAGCAAAAAAAGCAGAAAAATCTTTTAAATTATTTAAATAAAATTTACAAAACACACAACAATAAAAAGAACAAAATAAAAAAATAACTAAGCTGACATAAATGTCAATGCAAAAATTCTAGGTAATATATCCTAATTAATATTTTAGCAGACAACATTGTGTTACCAGATGGAAGGTCTTAACTGTGAGTTTTCCAGGTTCTTGGTGTGTTGAACAA
This sequence comes from Macaca nemestrina, assembly GCF_043159975.1. Taxonomy (NCBI): domain Eukaryota; kingdom Metazoa; phylum Chordata; class Mammalia; order Primates; family Cercopithecidae; genus Macaca; species Macaca nemestrina. Next base: position 175,820,891 of record NC_092131.1, read on the forward strand.
AGAAATGAACTAAATGCTTAAACAAAACAACCAAAGAATGAAGCAATGATAAACAAAACAACAAAAGAACAGAGTAATGAAAGTACAGATTTATTGAGGCAAAAGTACACTCCACAGAGTGGGAGCAGGCTTAAGCAAGCAGCTTGAGATCCCCAGTTGCAATGTTCTTTAGGATTTTTATTAGGCTAAAAGAATTTAGTAACAACTCTGGGTGCCCTTTAGAGGCCTCCAATTGGTTACACTCTATGAAGGATTGGTTGGTGACCAATCAGAGCCTGAAGTGGAGACTCGGCCTGCTGTCAATCAGAGGCTGACGTGGAGACTCGGCCTGCTGTCAATCAGAGGCTGACGTGGAGACTCGGCCTGCTGTCAATCAGAGGCTGACGTGGAGATTCGGCCTGCTGTCAATCAGAGCCTGAAGTGGAGACTTGGCCTGCTGTCAATCAGAGGCTGAAGTGGAGACTCGGCCTGCTGTCAATCAGAGGCTGAAGTGGAAACTTCTGTCTTGTTATCACAGGAGTGAAGATGTTGCTCAATCTTGCCTAGAAATGGCTGCATCTGCTGTGCTTTTGCTTATGTCTTAACCTCTGGTTACCCTAATTCCCTATTCTCCTGCCTCATAAAGATTGACCAATTTCCGGACTGTTTAAAGGATGCAAGTGTAGTTCAATACTGGAAAATCTCTTAATATAATTTCCTGAATATAATGCAATTTAATTTATACATTTATCTATAAAAGTATTATCTCTGTAAATACTGAAAAGATATATTTTAAGTATTTGCCATTTATTTTTTATCAAACCCTTAATAAAATAAGAATACCTACTTCCTTAACATTTAAAAATCTTGTGTGTGTTTGTGTGTGTGTGTGTGTGTGTGTAATCTCAAATTAAAGGCCAGTGCCATGTTTAATGAGAGAACACAAGAATCTCTTCCATTCATTAAAATTAGGTAAAAGACAAGGATATGAAATATCACTACTATTTAATATTGTTTCAAACCTACTAGCCAAGGCAAAAAGTAAAAAATACAAAAAATGTAAAAGAGAAGACAGAGTAGTGATTATTTGCAGATAGCATACTTTTACATTTGGAAATTCTAAGAAAGTTACAAGACAATGTTACAAATAGAGGATGTAATCAGCTAATATAAAATTAAAACAAATAATTGGGTTCCTGTGTACAAACTACAACTATTTAAATGCTTTAATGACAGAAAAGACTATTTTTTAGCAATAATAAATGTGCATTTAGGAATAAACTTAATATGAAATGTACAAAATCTATGTGAAAAAATGTTTAAAATACATGTGAGCAGTACAAAATGAAATATGAGCAAACCGTTCTTGGGTAGAAAGAATTAACATCATGATGACATTACCACTATATTAATTAGTATTTTTAACATAATTTCAATAAAATACCACCAGAATATATTTGCGCAAACTGGACAAGCTCATTACATAAAAAATAAACAATAATTGCTAGGAAAATTCTAAGCAGGAGTGATGGTGGAAGAGCAAGTTTATCAGAAGTTGAAATACATTTTTAAAAAGCTAATAATGAAAAGAGTGTGGTGCCTACTCATGAAAGGAAAGATAAATAGAATGAATTGATAGTACCTAAATTCATTTGACCAAATTGGGTAAAATTTGTAGGGAATAAAACATGGTGACTATAGGTAATAACAATGTATTCTATTCTTGAAAATTGCAAAGAAGGCACATTTTAAGTATTCTCACCATGATAAATAATAAGTATGTGAAATCATACATATGTTAATCAGCTTGATTTAGCCATTCCACAATGTATACGTGTTTCTAGGTATGTTGTACTCAATCTATACAATTTTTTTTAATTAAAATAAATATGAATGTTTAAAAAATTAATAGGGAATAAATTTATAAATGGTCTTGGAGAATCTGTATATCCAAATAAATTTACATTTTCACCAAGTAAACTAGAGTAAGCAAATATTTTTATCTAAAAATCAAAACAAAAAATTATAATAGAATATAAGAGAAGGTTGGTAGGGAGTGGAAAATGCCTTTTAAAATATGTTATAAAAATACAGCAATATAAGTAGAATGGTGACCACTGGAGGAGGCTGAACGGAGAGTTAGTGTTTAATGGGTGCAGAGTTTCAGCTTAGGAAGATGAAAAAGTTCTGGAGATGGATGGTGGTAATGGCTGGACAACAATGTGACTATATTTAATACTATGTATTAAATATACTTAATGGTACACTTAAAACTGGTTAAGATAGTAAACATCATGTTGTATATATTTTGCCATAGTAAATAACATATAGCAGTATAAAACAAAAACTTTGAAAAAAAGTCAATACATACAGCTAAAAAAACTGACAATCACCTATCCCCATAAACAAGATCAGAAGACAAATAACTGGGAAAGTTATACACAATTTATATCACAGAAAAATACAATTTTCCTAACTGAACACAGAGCTCCTCTAACAATAAAATCTTCAACAAGCCAACAGAAACATCAAAAGGATTTTAACCTTTTTCAGGAAAGGAGATAAAAATTGTTCCTATCCATATAAATAGACAGTCAACCCAAATCCTCATGCCACTCTTCACCTAGATTATCGAAGATCAAGGTGGGTGAGGGCACGCCTTTCTGGGAAGGGTGCAGGGACCTTGGCACTTGTGTGTATTGCGGACAGAACACAACTGAGCCAGAACTACTAGAATGTAAAACAAATCCACCTTCTGTCCCAGTGATTCCACTGCTGGGAATGTAGCCTGTAGTTACACTCAGACACGTGCACATGATATGTGTGCAGGGGCATGCGCTGTAGCATTGTTTGTGGCAGCATAAGATCAGGAAAAATAATTAAATGAAGATTGTGCAGCCACCATAAAGAGTGCAACAGTGAACTAATATGTGATGAAAGCCAAGATTTATTATGAAATAATGGGCAGAACAGAGTGTACTGTCACCATCTGCTAAAAGTGCACGTGGAGGTGAAGGTTCTAGAAAGATAGATGAGAAACTACTCAGTGAGTGTTCAGGAAAGGAAGTGGGGGACAGGGGACAAGGACTGTGTGTGTTACATTCTTTCCTTTTGTATTTGTTTCCTGTGACTGCCATAACAAATTATCACAAATTCAGGCCTTAAAACAACTGAAATCCATTCTCTCACAGTTCTGAAGGCTAAAACCTGAAATCCAGGTGTCGGCAGGGCCTGGAGCTTTCTGAAAGCCCTAGTGGAGGATCTTTCTGCCTATTCCAGCTTCTGGTGGCCCCTGGGGTTCCTGGGTCTGCAGTAGCATCTCTCCAGCCTCTGCCTCCATCTTCACGTGGCCATCATCCCTCGGTGACTCCAGATGCTTTCCTCTTCTTATGAGGCCCCCAATCATCGAATTGAGAGCTGATGCTAAATCCAGGATAATGCTATCTTGAAGTTCCAGAATAGTTACAGTTGCAAAGGCCCTCTTTCCAAAAAAGCTCACATTTGAAGGCTCTGGGTGGATGTGAATTTTTAAGGGACATTGTTCAACCCAGTACACCTGTGTATATGCTTTTGGAGCGTTTGAAATTTATACTATGTAATTTATCACCGGTTCAACATAAATTAGGTCATTAAAAACTATGGAAAACACATCTCTGTTTACAGATGGGAATATATGATGCCATTTATTTACACATATATGTATTCATATTTTTATAATGAACAGTTTTAGAACAGTTTTTACCAGGTTAAAATGAGCCCTGTGGTAGAAGGATTAGAGATAAGGAGGAGAGGGTGGAGGGCTCATGACCGTGTTCTCTGTAGGTCTCTACAATGGCTTGTGGCATTTGATGCACTATTCATACACTGAGATACATTTTATGAAAGATTGTATTTTGAAATAAATATGCTTGAGTCCCAAGGTAAACAGACATAGCCTTACACCTTAGGATCAATCCCCTTATAGAACTCAAGAATGACAATGAGAAGCTTGACATGGTCTTTGTCAGTACAATGCTCATATCTGAGTTACTTGGCAAGCAACAACACACAGGCGACTTTCTGAGCCTGCATCCTAAAATTAAATCCTGTTGTACCCCAACACCAAAAGGCCACATGTGACCATCACCTTGAACTGGTGAATGCTGTGAGCTTACTTTGCCTGGCCAGTGAGAGACGAGGGCAGCGGTCTGGGTGCTAGGGTTAGACAGGTACACAGCGGGTCCACCTGGGGTCAATGGGCATATGTAGGACAGGCCAAGAAAGTTGGGGATTCCCAGGTTCATCAAGGGGGCTGCTCTTGGGGAGAGCAGGTGAACTCCCCAAAGTAAGCATTATTTTCAATAAAAATCTCTTCCTGGCAAAAAATTCTAAAATATCCCCTAGCTTGACCTGGAGTTGTTGATGTGTGTTCCTTCTCTCCACCCCAGGTCTTAAGGGATTCACACACATTACCGTTCAATATTAAATGGGAGGCAGTGTCCTGGAGGATCTCCACCCCACGGGTGGGCACAGCCAGTTTGAGGGGTGCCAACTGGTCTGCTTTAAGGAGGTCACTGAGCCTGGGCCCCAAATATTCTCTTATTAATCAAGCCGACATCGCAGTGCTTGTTAAACATCTGAGAACGGGCCATGCAGGCAGCTTTTGAATCTTCTGGAAATTTTGTATTGAAAATTCAAGAGGCTTAAACGGAGCCTGTGTACCAGGAGGTGGTCATCGCTAGGACAATCTGTCCTTAAAGTGGTCCTTTCTGGGAGTTACCTTCTGCTCTGCAATTTTCTCTGCAGAGAAACTGAGCACAAAGTCCCTTGAGGAGTTGCAGAGAGCTGAGGCTTGGCAGTGGTGCCGGAGCCATGTGCCATGGTGGTGGGTGACCGGAAAGCGCACCCTCCCCAACTGGGTTACCTGTGGCTGCACATGTGATGCCCGCTGCACCAGACTAACTTCAAAGCCTCTGAGAGCAGTGGGATGCTGATCCCGAGAAAGAATGTGCGAAGACACCTGCCTCGCAGGGATGTGGAAACGTTTGGCTCCTGGAACCAGGTTCATCAGTGAGATGAACACGATCACTTTATAGTATAGGTTGTTTTTCCTTTGGATTGGACGTTCTAGCGCGGTCCTGTGTTCTCCTGGCTGCTTCGGCCTTGCAGGTCATCAGTCAGGGTGCTGACTGGCAGGAATGACTGATGATGCCGCGTCCCCCCACCCCCCGCCGGCCCCACAGTTTTCCAAATCACAGCTCATCTTCTTATTGGCATAAATGTACCTCCTGCTTACTCAAGTAGAATGTAAACAGGGAGAAAGGCTGTGACTGAGGCTAATTTTCCTCCTGGGTGTGAGCACACCAGTTTATCCATCTGCCCTTTGTCTCCTGCTCCAGTCTCTCATTTTCAATCATATTCTTTACCTAAAATGTCTACTTTTCAGTGTGAGTTATCACAAAAAAAGACACATTTAATCGTTGTGTAGTAGGAAACCTTCTTGCAGGAGTAAAATAAGATGGAGAGGAGTTGCCGAGAGAGACCACAGTTCCCAAGTCCACCCGTATTTTTATTGAACTAAAGCTGCATGTAAATCTTTTATGACACGTAAATCCTTGCCGCCTTGACACTGCTATGTGCCTTTTGTGCCTTTTTTATTTTAATATCTTTTTTTTCTTGAGACAGAGTCTCGCTCTGTCACCCAGATTGGAGTACAGTGGCATGATCTTGGCTCACTGCAATATCTGTCTCCTCCCACCTCAGCCTCCCAAGTAGCCACCAGGCCCGGCTAATTTTTGTATTTTTAGTAGAGACAGGGTTTCGGCATATTGCCCAGGTTGGTCTCCAACTACTGAGCTCAAGGGATCCTCCCACCTCGGCCTCCCAGAGTGCTGGGATTCTGGGCGTGAGCCATCACGCCTGGTCCTGCTGTGTACCTTTTGTTTCCTATATTACTTATGTCTTTCCTGTTGTTTATTCTACTTACTCGAAGTTTGTTTTATTGGCAATTTCATAAAATATTATTTTGGCACTGCTGATTATCTGAAAGTTTTGTGTGTGGGTTTATTTTATTGAATTAAATTGGTTTTTTCCTTCTTTTCTTCTAATTTATTTGGGTTTATTGTGCTGTTCTTTCTCCTAGATTCTTGAGTGGAAAGCTTAATTTATTTTTAATGCATCTTCGAATTTAATTAATGCATTTAAGAATACCCGTGGTTCTCAAAGTGCCTTTTGCCTCCTTCATCTCACAGGATTGGAGATTCGACGCTCTTATTATTCAGTTACAAAGGTTTGCAATTTCTACTTCTATTTGATTTTTAATTAAAAGTTATGTAAATGTTTTTTTGTTTTCTAATTTTATTCCTTTGTGAAAATAAATGTTTTAATGGTGTTAACTTCTTGAAATTTATGATGATTGCCTTTGTGGTTGAGGATAGTTTATTTTAAAAATTACATGTGTGTTGGAAAGTAAAGCATATGCCCTCCTGAATAAATGCAGTCCTGGGGATTGTGAATTTGAAGCCTTTACATTCGTAATGATTTGATCTGTCCCTTTCTGAGAGAGTTTTGGAGCTACCACTATGTAGAATTGGGAGTTTTACATTTTGAAGCTATACGTATTTCCTTTCTTAAAATTTTTGTCACAATACATAAATAATTCATGATTAAAATTTTCATACTTTTGGAAATCATCGACACGGACACACACATTATTTCTTCTATCCAACTACTCATTCCTGCTTATTTTGCTCACCATGACGTTTCTGGGGTTAATCTGGCCGGAGCCCACTATCAGTCTGAGACTTCTTTGGGGTAAATGCTCATCAGGAGATTTCTGAGACAGGAGGCAAGGATGAATTCAGAGCACCTGCCCCGGGCCAGCCTGTGACTGTGCTGGGTTCCTGATTGGTCCCAGCCCTGGTCTGTAGCCTTCGGATGGGTGTCTGGGCTGGAACCTCAGCACGTCCTGGCTGCTTCCAGCTGAGGCGGCGACCCGGGGAAGGGGGCGGGGCTACAGGCTCTTGCCAATCTGGTCCCTCTTTTCTTTTCCAGCCTTTGCACTTTTAGAAATTATTTTGCCCATTCATTAAATTTTTTTTTTTTTAATTTTTCTATTGTTTTTGTTTTCAGCACGAGGGTGTTTCGGAGTATTTAGTTCAACATACAGTTATAAAAGGAAACCAATAAACCCATTTCTGTTTACTTAGAAGATGTACTCAAAACAGTGTTTCTTAAAACATGTATTCAAAACAGTGTAGGAAACACAATATGAAGATACGAAAATCACAACTCAACACCGAAAAAGAATCCCTAGTGTTACACAGATACTTCATCTCCTACGCTTTGTAAAAATCCCAACCCCATATACAGATTTTTAGGCAAAAACTGTAGAACTACACTGTTTCTTTACTTTTGGTCATAACTATTCTTAACGCTAAGAACTGTTTGATGGCCACATCCTCAATGACCAGCTGCCACCCCTACCCCATTCTGACTGCCTTCTTCGTGCTGGTTCCTTCCAGCGGGTTCATGGTCATGCTGACTTCAAGAACGGAGCTGGGAAACTTTACCGTGAGTGTTACAACTCTTAAAGACGGCACAAACCCAGAGGGAACAGCAGCAAGATTTATTGCAAAAGTGGAAGAAACAACGTTCCCACGTTCCAGGAAGAGACTCCAGCTGTGTGTTGCCCATCTGCAGGTGGCCAACTTTTATTCCCTTATTTGTCCCCACCCATGTCCTGCTGATTGGTCCGTTTTATAGAGTGTTGATTGGTCCATTTTACAGTGTGCTGATTGGCCCATTTTACAGAGCACTGATTGGTCTATTTTACAATCCTCTAGCTAGTCACAGAGAGCTGATTGGTGCATTTTTACAGAGTGCTGATTGGTAAATTTTACAAACCTCTAGCTAGCCACAGAGTGCTGATTGGTGTGTTTTGCAATCCTAGCTACAGAGTGCTGATTGGTGCATTTTACAATCCTTTTGTGAGACAGAAAAGTTCACCAAGACCCCACTCACCCAGAAGTCCAGCTGGCTTCACCTCTCACTGCCTCCCCAACCCCCAACCCCCTATGCCACCTGCTCTATGGTGGCATGAGCCACCATGCCCAGCCAGCTTTAGTGTTTCTTGTCAAAGTGAAATCTAACTTAATTTTTCTCCTTGGAATTAACCAATTGGCTGAGCACCATTTATTGCATGACTCTTCCTTTCCCAACAGCCAGAGTTATTACTTATAACTCCCTAGATACAGTGGGGTCAGTATCTGCCCTTTTATGCAGTTTTACTGGGTGCCAATCTATTTCTGTGCTGGAATAATACTTTTGTAATTGTAGCTTCATGATAAACTTTATGTGCACTGATGCAAGTTCTGTATCATTTTTCTCTTTCAAAGTTTTATTTCCTATTGTCTCATAAACTTTAGAATAATTTTGAAACTAAAGTTGAAAACAATCCATATTTTGGTAGGGTTTTTTTTTTTTTGTTTTTTTTTTGAGATGGAGTCTCACTCTATTGCCCAGGCTGGAGGACAGTAGTGCCATCTCAGCTCAATGCAACCTCTGCCTTCCCAGGTTCAAGTGATTCTCGTGCCTCATCTTCCCATGTAGCTGGGATTACAAATGCACACTACCATACCTCGCTAATTTTTATATTTTTAGTAGTGATGGGGTTTCCCCATGTTGGCCAGGCTGGTCTCAAACTCCTGGCCTCAAATGATCTGCCTGCCTCGACCTCCCAAAGTGCTAGGATTACAGGCGTGAGCCACCATGCCTGGCCTATTAGAGATACTTTAAACTCAGTTGGCTATTTGTCTTATTCTTTCCATGAGAAAAAAATTGATATTTAAAAAGTTATATAGATAAACCCCATTGATACTCTTCTTTATAGCTTCTGGCTCTGATGATGTGTCAGTGTTTCAACTTTGGCTGCTTGTGAAAATTATATTAAAATAGTCACCTAAATTAGCTTGTACTATTTTACTTTTATAATTTTTTAAAAATTAAAATGTGTTTTATCTGGAGCTTATCTGTTGCAAGGAATAAGTTAAATATTTTGTTTTAAAAATTATTTTAATAAGATAAAGATGTGAGGCCTAACCTATCTTTTCCTCACTGATTGAGCAGCTCCCTTTACCATATGGTAGATTCCTGTATGTCCTGAGCTGGACTCTGCACTCCCTGGCGCCTTTCCCAGCGCTTTTCCCCTTGCTGTGTGGTTACTATTGTCTTTTGAAACTTTAAAACCTATCTGAATGTAGGCCAGCAGGTCAGGGCGTCGCGGAAACCCTTGTGCAGGGAGCAGCCAACAGATGATTCTCCAGCGCGGGAACACTCCCGGCCCTCTTCAGCCACTCCCGCCCCAACCCACACACCATCGACCCCCAGACCCTCTCGCTGTGGCTTAGAGGTCTCTGACAACGTGGCACACTGGGAAGGCCTTCTTTCCTGCTACCAACACAAATGCATTCTGAATTTGATATGTCATTAAATGTAAAAATACAGCCAATTTGAAACAAGCAAATGGAAATTCCCAGGAACCAAAAACAGAAAGAAAAATCAGAGATAGGTGGAAACCCACGCTGCTGTCGGCGGCCTGCGGAGGTTTTGCAGGAGTGTGCAGTAAATGTTTAATAGCAGATCTCCAGGGAGGAACAGCTCTGATTTGCAGTGTTTGCCAATTTCCATGGTGTAATTACTTCCACCTTGGTTGATTTCCAGCTACCGCAGTTCTATCCCTGCAGACAGAATCTGGGAGAGGTACGCATAGTCACCTCCTGTGAGCCTATGCAAGCCAGCTCCTGCACACCCCTGGTTTTAGTCCAGGTGAAGGCCCGCCCAGGTGTTTGAGTATGGACTCCTCACATACTTCTGCAGACTCCAGCTGTGGGTTGACCCAATGGGGACAGGGAACTTAGCATGAACCCTTGTATAAAAATGAAATTCTCTTTCATTGGAAGAGAAGAACACTGACTGGGTTCATCTCCCAAGACCTAGGAAAGAGCTGGGCTGTCAGAGGGTGTGCTAGGGAACCAACTGTGCTTGTTGATATCCACATCCAAGGCTGATGGCCGGAGGAGGCAGTTAAGAGCAAAAGGCAATGGACCAGACTACATCAAAGATGGGATTCTAACAAAACTTTAAAATAGAAGCTTGTTTACAATGCAGAAAATTCATTCTTCTGAAAGCAGACTTGAAAAAAAAATATTTACTCTACCTTTCTTGTTCAAACCATGCCTTAGGGTAGGTAAATATTTGAGTATGAAAGGTTCTTTGTGTGGAATAAATCTAAGTAATAATTGCTGAAGAAATGATATGATTAAGATATGGCCATCTTTGGTCAGGCGTGATGGCTCATGCCTGTAACCTCAACACTTTGGGAGGCCGAGACAGGTGGATCACAAGGTCAGGAGTTCAAAACCAGCCTGGCCAACATGGTGAAACCCAGTCTGTACTAAAAATACAAAAATTAGCTGGGCGTGATGGTGGACACCTGTAATCCCAGCTACTTGGGAGGCTGAGGCAGGAGAATCACTTGAACCGGAAGGTGGAGGTTGCAGTGAGCCAAGATCATGCCATTGCACTCCAGGCTGGGTGAAAGAGCGAAATGCCAGCTCAAAATAAATAAATAAATAAATAAATAAATAAATGATATGTTCATCTTCTTATTAAATAAGGTAATGGATCTAGGTAGTCATCATTTAAGTCTTCCAAACCATTAGTTGAAGGCTGAAGGAAACATCATAAAGGCTTGATGGAAGCAACACCTGAATCAAATAATCAATCTTTACTGACAAAAGGAATGGTGATCAGGTACAATGTGCCTCCTGAGCCCTAGGGACTTGACAGCATCATCTAGGAAGTATTTGCTCCAAAAAATTAAACTTGCATCTAACCAGGCCTCCAGATCTAGCAGATTATGGGAAATTAGAAAATAGAAGAACAAGTTGAACATTTGGGGAGATGCAGTTGGCCAAATACAAAAACTCGGGCAATTTTACAGGACAAATGACCGTGTTTCTTTAACAAGTAAGTAACAAAATAAAACGGAATGAACCAGGGGAATGTCATACATTAAAATAGACAAAGTATTTTCAGGCCTGTTAAATAAATATCGGTGTCTAATTCATACATGCCAACCGTTGGGGAAAATGATGATCAATTAGGAAAATTTGAACACTGAGTAGAAATTTACGCAATTAAGAACTTTTTGTTAAGTTCCTAGGGTGCAACCAGGTATTCTTGTAGTATTTTTCAGAAGTCCTAATCTTTGAGAGATACATACTGAACTATTTATGGATACGTTGTGAGGACGTTTGGGATTTGCTTTAAATCCTTCAGACCGTGTGTTCAGAGCCCCTGCAGCCAGGTGACGGATGTGTGGGCACGTGGGCTCAGGCGTGCTTGCACTGTAGATGGGGATTCTGACTAGAGGGAAGAGGGGCCATCTGAAGAGAAAAAGAAACCTGTGCTGGAATTGCGTGGAGAGGGTGACGGAGAGCAAGCCCCTCGTGGAGGGCCAGGCTGTGTCCAGGAGAAAGGGAGGCTTTGCTATCCTTCTAGGAGAGTAGGAAAACCAGGAGCAGACGTGTGCAGGTTTAAACACTTGGTGAGGGGAAAGGGACAACTTTACCCTTAGTGGTTTCTATGTTCTCGGTCAAGAAGGAAGTGTGGTGGCAGCGAGGGGAAGTTAGGCAGGTGTGTCAGAAACAAACTCACCCGTCCAAACCCAAAGAATGGACGCAGAGACCCAGAGAGCAGCGAAAGTGAGACTTTTAATGACAGTCTTGCAAGATCGGGTGTGTGAGGGGGAGGCATACCCAGCATAGTTTCAACAAGCAATTTATGCCCTGGCGCGCAGGTCCCTCCCCAGGTTCCGCGTGGACTGACTACCATGAGGTCACAATCTTCCTGGACGTATCTATTGATTGTTAGGCAGGGGCTTTAGGTGTTTTTTGTTTTCGTTTTTTTTTGTTTGTTTGTTTGTTTTTAGGGTTGTCTTGCTGCATTTTGTTGCAGCCCACAATGCATTGCAATCCTAGTCAGCTCAGGGGCTCTTCAAGTATTTGACTTGTGACCTAAATAGCTGGGCAGGCTGATAAGAACAGACAAACTGAGCTGTCTTGCAGACTAGTAAAGTTTTATCTTAGACTAAACTTCTTTGGTTTGGATGATGAAGGGGTGGCCTGTCCCTCCACACCTGTGGGCGTTTCTCGTTAGGTGGAATGAGAGACTTGAGAAAAAAAACGAGATACAGAGACAAAGTATAGAGAAAGAAAAAGTGGGCCCAGGGGAGCGGCGCTCAGCATACAGAGGACCCACACCGGCGCGCCGGTCTCTGAGTTCCCTCAGTATTTATTGATCATTATCTTTACCATCTTGGAAAAGGGGAAGTGGCAGGACAACAGGATCATAGTAGGGAGAAGGTCAGCAGAAAGACATGTGAATAAAGATCTCTGTGACATGAATAAGTTTAAGGAAAAGCGCTGTGCCTTGATATGCATATGCAAACATCTCCATAAACATTTTCAGTGCGTAAAGAGGAGCATTGCCGCTAGCAAGTCCCCCCTTCAGCCCTAAGGAGGTTTTTATCCCAGCTCAGTAAACAGAACATACAGGAGACGTTCCATTGCCCAGGGACAGGCAGGAGACAGATGCTTTTCTCTATCTCAACCGCCAAGAGGCCTTCTTTCCTCTTGTACTAGTCCTCCTCAGCACAGACCCTTCACGGGTGTCAGGCTGGGGGATGATCAGGTCTTTCCCTTCCCATGAGGCCATATTTCAGACCATCACATGGGGAGAAACCTTGGACAATACCTAGCTTTCCTAGGCAGAGGTCCCTGCGACCTTCCGCAGTGTATGTGTCCCTGGGTACTTGAGATTTAGAGAATGGTGATGACTTTTCACAAGCATGCTGCCTTCAGGCACTTGTTTAACAAAGCATACCCTGCACAGCCCCAAATCCCTTAAACCTTGAATCACCACAGCACAGGTCTCTTGCAAGGACAGGGTTGGGGATAGGGTCACAGATTAACAGTATCTCAAATACAGAACAAAATGGAGTCTCTTATGTCTACTTCTTTCTGTATAGACACAGTAACAGGCTGATCTCTCTTTCTTTTCCCCACAGGATGAGGGCAACTAAGGTGCGGGAGAAGGGGGAAGAAGGGGAAGGCTGACAAGCAGGCATCTGCTATCCAAGCAGGGGCCTAGTATGTCCTCTTTCTTCTGTAGTTTGCTGACCTAAGCCAATTCAAGGCACTTTGTCTTGGAAATGGACCACTGTATACATTATTTCCTTCAGGTGGGAGACATGGGAAGACGTAGAAGGTTTGAAATAGCCCTTGCCTTAGTGTCATTGGCAGAAGTGAGTGGGGTTTGCAGGAGTGTTAAACCTGTTAGTCACTGCAAATTCATTGTGAACACAGTTAGCCTTATTAGGTGGTTTTCTTCTGAATCGCCAGGGTGCTCCCATGCCAGTTCCTGGCAAGGAGATACTTGGTTTTCTTGGGGTGGGGGTCTGCTTTTTAAAACACAAGCTTTATTATTATTATTGTTTTATTTTTTATTTTTTTATTTTTTCCTGAGGTGGAGTCACCCTGTTGCCCAGGCTGGAGTGCAATGGTTCGATCTCAGCTCACTGCAACCTCCACTTCCTAGATTCAAGCAATTCTCCTGCCTCGGTCTCCCGAGTAGCTGGGACTACACGCACATGCGCCATGCCTGGCTAATTTTTGTATTTTTTAGTAGAGATGAAGTTTCACCATGTTGGCCAGGCTGGTCTGGAACTCCTAACCTCAGGTGATCCACCGGCCTTGGCCTTACCGGCTTTATTATTATTCAGGTATGGTGAGGCTGCAGATCTGGAGATGGTTGCCACTGAAAAGATAGTTTGTGATTTGTGGTTCCCAAGGGGGGAACATGCCATGCTGCATGCTGGTGGGGGCCAGACAAAGAAGCACTGGGGCGGCCAGGAGTCAGAGGGCAAGGGGGTACTGTGGGTGGAAACCTTTACTGCACTTTTGGTGAGAAAGAACAGGCAAGGCAGGGTCAGCAAGTTTAGGATTGGGTTGTGAGAACAATCTCTGTGGGCTCTGGGGCCTAGAGACTCTCCCTTGTTGTCTGGTACCCAGCCCTGGGGTGATGTCGGAAGGGGGATGGTGGCCTAGTGTGAGAGTCTAGTCATGGCTGGATGTGGTTGGGGGTGTTGGAAAGATGTTTGGTGCAGTGTGTGTGTCTCCTGGTGTGGCAGGAAGACAGACCAGCAGCAAGGGAGGTGAGGCTAGTGGGGGTATGTGATGGAGGTGGTGAATCACGGAATCGAAGCTTGCTCGCTGGGAAGTCGAAGAAAGTACACGGATTAGAAAACCTGAGATTCTGTTGGCTTTGTGGGGAACAAGCTGACCCAGGAATGCCTGGAGAAGGGAGGCTGCAGCCATTTGGGATGCCCACACTTATTCAAGGTGGGATGGTTTTGGGTAATGCTCCAGGTGACCGTGAAGGGAAGTGGTCCCTGGATGGGAAGGAAATGATAGGCTATACGTGGGAAATAAAATTTGCCAGGATCCTGGAAGGCCATGACGTGGCCGTGCCCCTTCCAGGCAGGCGGCGGCCCATCTCAGCCGCATTGCTTGCCATGCCTTCTGTGTGGGAGCAGGGAGAGCCCTCACGCAGCAGAAGCAGAGCCGCACTTCTTTTCACCAAATGCCATGGCACCGAAAGAAAGGTGGAATATAAACTCCATGAGTTTTTTTTAATCTTGGAACTTCCAATGCTCATTATAAAGACAAGCTGCTAGGTGCCCTATAACTATTAGTAGTCTGAAATAATCAAGTAAGGAGAGAAGTAATCATACATGTACTTTTATTAATAAAAAAAGTGACTAACAGCCCACCGGAGTTAAGGATTGATGAGATAAGGCGTGTGAGTAAACGTGGAGACACAAAAATCAACTCACGATCAGAAGGTGGCAGAGGGAGCGGGGATGGTAACTTAGGTTGAAAGAAATGGCATTTTAGAAACGGTAATGCAAATCTGCCTTTGATAAATAAGAATACATCACGGAGTGGGGACAAGAATGGATAGTATGGTAGCACAGACGGAGATGGAAAAGAGATCCCGTGTGCATGCTGGGGAATATCAGTCACCCCTGGAACCTTCCATGAGCCTAAAATAGAACAGGAATCCAAGTGTCTCTATGTGGGAGAAACGTGAATGCTGTCACTTCCACGTCAGCCGGGCTGCGGAAGCAGGACCCCAGGGGACCACGGGCTCGTCACCACAGGATCTCACCACTGGCTCTGCCAAGGCCTGGGGTCCTTTCCAAGCAATCAAATTATAGGTGTGAAATGCATTTGAGCTATTTTCTCCAAAACATACCACAGAAGATCACAAGAGGATGCAGAAGATGACTTCCTCCCATTGAAATGGCTAAAACAAAAGTGATAAAAATAAATTTGTGGTTAAAAATATCTGAGGATTGGTAGGGCAACAGGGTATCATTACTCAGAATCTGGCCTGCAATTAAAGACTTCCAAAAACGGCAGATTGCCTCCTTCTTCACCAATTCCACATTTACCCCCACCAGTTCTACTTGCAGAAGGCAAGACTTGTGAAAGAGCCTTCCTTACAGTCACGAGATTCCCACATTAGGGTGTGGCACTCACCCCAATACTTTCAATATTCTGGGTTCTTACAGTGTCTGTTTCTAAGTTCATTTGTTTTGATGGATCAAGGAGGAAATTGTTTTCCTGTGTCGACGTTAACCACACTTCACGCTTCCCTGCTAGCAATCTTCAGGTGTATTACTACTATTGTTGTTATTGACTTCAAAAGGGAAATCTCCTTAAGAGCCTCTACAATGGCTGGAAACAATTGTAAACAATTTTTCTTTTTCTTTTCTTTTCTTTTTTTTTTTTTTGAGACGGAGTCTCACTTTGTCACCCAGGCTGGAATGCAGTGGCCCGATCTCGGCTCACTGCAAGCTCCGCCTCCCAGGTTCACGCCATTCTCCTGCCTCAGCCTCCCCAGTAGCTGGGACTATAGGCACCCGCCACCACACCTGGCTAATTTTTTGTATTTTTAGTAGAAAAGGGGTTTCTCTGTGTCAGCCAGGATGGTCTCGATCTCCTGACCTCGTGATCTGCCCGCCTCGGCCTCCCAAAGTGCTGGGATTACAGGCGTGAGCCACCGCGCCCGGCCAATTTCACATTTTAAACTCTCAGTACTGGGTGTTGGCTGTGCAGAACCTGTTCTCTTTGGTTTGCTTTTTAGATGCCATCCTCACACATATCTCTTCTATCTGGTCTATCTAAAAGAGAATGCGGAGAGAAGATGGAAATTCAAACCTAGGAGGATGTAGATTTCTTAAGAATAAGATACAAAATTTTTACCTTTAGGATTTTCTTGCACGTAGTAGTTAATCGGTTAGCATTTCTTGGGTGGATAAAATCACATCATGTAATTAATGTTAGGACTTTAAGGCAAATGCCAAAGAGGAGAAATATACACTCATTAAATACCAAGTTACCTGAGCAGAAGCTCAGCTGTCTTTCTGCTAGCATGACACATAAAGAGCAAGGTTCAGACTACAAGCAGCTGACCATGCAGACAGCTTTCCTTCTCTTTCCTTCTTTCCTTCCTTCCTTCTTTCCTTCCTTCCTTCTTTCCTTCCTTCCTTCCTTCCCTCCCTCTCTCCCTCCCTCCCTCCCTCCCTTCTTTCTTTTTCTTTTTTTCTTTCTTTCTTTCTTCTTTCTTTCTTTCTTTCTTTCTTTCTTTCTTTCTTTCTTTCTTTCTTTCTTTCTTTCTTTCTTTCTTTCTTTCTTTCTTTCTTTCTTTCTTTCTTTCTTCTTTCCTTCTTTCCTTCTTCTTTCCTTCTTTCCTTCTTTCCTTCTTTCTTATTTTTTGAGGCAGAGTCTTGCTCTGTCACCCATGCTGGAGTGGCACAATCTCGGCTCAGCTCACTACAACCTCTACCTCAGCTTTCCTTCGTGCATGGCTATTTCACAGCAGAACTGAGATGCTTGGAAACTTTAGCAACTACGCCTCACCGTTTCTAAATGGTAAATGGCTTCCCTGCCTGCTTCCAACCCTGTTGGGAGGGGCTTTCAGGTCTCAGGGCTGGAGGCACAGGAGTCTGAGGCCCATTTCCTAAGAAGCAAGTTGCTGTTGCCAGTCTGAGTCCCTGCAGCACCCTCTGTGCTCTCGGTAGTGTCATCTCTGCTGTCGTCTGGATGTGCTGGGTCCAGTGTCCTGCTGTGGGCGCTGGGACCATCAGCCTGCATGGTGCATCTCCTCATCTGTCATGTGAGGCTGATAACAACTGTCTTGAGGGGATGTTCTAAGAGTACAAATAAGGTGGTGAGTTGCATGAACCACTGAGCATCATGCCTCTGCCTCCCAGGCTCAAACGATCCTCCCGCCCCAGCTTCCCAAAGAGCTGGTACCACAGGCGTGCGCCACCACACCAGGCTAATTTCTTAACTGTTTTTAAAATTGTGCCTAAGTACACGATACAAAATGTACTATCTTTACCACTCTGAAGTGTGCAGCATAGTGGCATTAGGTACATTAACTTAGTTGTGCAGCCGTCACCACCATGCGTCTCCAGAACTCTTTTCATCTTGCACAGCGGAAACTCTGCACCCGCTAAACACGAGTCCTCATTTCGCCTCCGCAAGCTCTTGGAAACCATCATTCAACCATCTCTATGAATTTGACTACTCTTGCTGCCTCCTCTAAATCCAATCATAAAGTATTTGTCCGTTTGTGACTCGTTGATTTCATGTAGCATAATGTCCTCAAGGTTCATCTGTGTTGTAACATGTGTCTGAATCTTTTTTAAGGTAGAATGACGTTGCTTGGTGTGGATGGGCTACATTTTGTCTATGCATTCATTCCTCAGTGGACATTGGGGTTGTTTCCGCTGTTTAACCACCTTTTAGCTATTGTGAATGATGCCCCTGGGGACACGGGTGTACAGATACCTGAGTTCCCGCTTTCACTTCTTTTGGGTATTTCCCCAAAGTGGGATTGGTGGATCACATGGTAATTCTATGCAAATTAGCTTTTTGAGGAATCTCCATGCTGTTTCCACAGTGGCTGCATCATTTTTCACTCCCACCAGCAATGCACACGGGTGCTAATTTTTCTACATGGTTTGCCAATACTTATTTTATGTTTTTTGTTTGTTTGTTTGCTGTTGTTTGTGTATAGTAGTCATTTTAATGAGTGTGAAATGGGACCTCATGGTGGTTTTGATTTGCATTTCATTAATGATAAGTGACGGTGAGGGCATTTTTGTGTACTTATTGGCCAACTGTATATCTTCTTTGGATAAATGTCTATTCATGTCTGAAACTTTTATGTGTTCAACGAGTCTATTATTATTATCATTAGAGAGTTTTCACATTGAGGCAAAAATAAGATAGATTTTTAGTTACAACTGAAGTCAAGTTCAGAGTGACACTTATGCTCAAAACTTTAGACAACTTATATCTTTCCCCCGGCTTTCTGCACCATCCATCCAACAGGACTTGTTAAGCGGCTGGTCCTTCACTTAGCAGAGCTTCGTGTGCACTGCCACTGGCAGAAGCCTTGTAACGCTAACAAGAGCAGCCGCCAGTACTAATGGCAGTCAGTGGACACACTAAAAGGAAGCTCAGCAAAGATGCAAATGTGTTCCGATTTAAATATTTTACAGGAAGTTGATGGGAGGATGGATGGAGTGGCCTGGCATTTGCCATTGGTTCTCTAATTTTGGACACAGGAAAACTTCCTGCTGGCAAAGAGAAAATTTGCAATGATGATCCTGATTTGGAATGGAGGCTGAATTCAGGAGATTTACCAGGAAGAGAAGACATAATCTTGAGTCTGGTTTCACCAGGTTTGTTATAAGAGGATATAGCCAGAGTCGTGCGGTCAGAAACTCCTAACTCCTTATAAGACTGTGATATTGGCTGGGTGCAGTGGCTTACGCCTGTAATCCCAACACTTTGAGAGGCTGAGGTGGGTGGCTCACCTGAGGTCGGGAGTTTGAGATCAGCCTGACCAACATGGAGAAACCCCGTGGGAGGCAGAGCTTGCAGTGAGCCAAGATCGCGCCACTGCACTCAGCCTGGGCGACAGAGACAGACTCCGTCTCAAAAACAAAAAAATGCAAAATTAGCCAGGCATGGTGGTGCATGCCTGTAATGCCAGCTACTCGGCAGGCTGAGACAGGAGAATTGCTTGAACCCGGGAGTTGGAGGTTGCAGTGAGCTGAGGATGCGCTGCTGTACTCCAGCCTGGGCAGCAAGAACGAAACTCTGTCTCAAAAAAAAAAAGAAGACTCTGACATTAATATAAATATTTGTCCAGAGGCTTTTATAGATCTTTGCAAGGCATATGTTTGTACCTTATTTTTATCTTTTTGGTTTTTTTTTTTTTTTGAGACGGAGTCTTGGTCTGTCACCCAGGCTGGAGTGCAGTGGTGCGATCTTGGCTCACTGCAACCTCCATCACCCAGGTTCAAGCGATTCTCCTGCCTCAGCTTCCTGAGTAGCTGAGACTACAGGTACCCGCCACCATGAATGGATAACTTTTATATTTTTAGTAGAGGCAAGGTTTCACCATGTTGGCCGGGCTGGTCTTGGACTCCTGACCTCAAGTGATCCACCTGCCTCGCCCTCCCAAAGTGCTGGCATACTTTTATCATTTTTTAAATAATCAATTCAGTATTTGTATAGGGATAAAATTGATTTCTGGGACTAGACTTCTAATGTATGCTATTAGTCCCTCAGGCCATAAGATCCACCTTAAAATGTCCAGACTTGCAGCTCTCTCCAGCCACAAATCCAGGTTTCAGCCAGCAGCTCGTGCCTGTCTTGAGAGTCACTGTGGGGATTCAGTGAGATAAACACAGACGTATGGAACCAGAGGACTCCCCATGACGGCTCTGACTCAGGGAGCCGTGGTGTGGCTCGCAGAGGAGACATGCAGTGCCCCAGGTCATGCGGCGTTGAGAAGCCGTTTCCACCTCTGGTCCCTCGTGGCCACTTAACATCCCCCTACATTAAAACACTCGAATGCAGAATTGTCTGAGTAGCCTACTTAATACTAATTTGTTAATATCCTTCACAGTGTCAGGAGAAGTTTTATTGTATTTTAAGTTTGGTATCATTTTAGTTTAGTTCACTTCTTTTGTTTCAAATACCTTCAACAAGAGTGCTTGTATCTTTTTCCCCCAGCTTCCTGCAGAATTCCACATTAAAAAGGATGAAGAACGGGTTGTTAGCAGACTGAGGCACTTGGGGCCACATATCACATGCAACAGGAGGGAGAAACGACTCCAGGTGAGGAGTCTAGCGAAGCTCCCTGGCTGGCCGAGTGCACGCAGGAGCTCCGTGGGCTTTGAGCGGGTGTTTGCCAGTTACGCGGGAGCGGCATCGCTGCCCTCTTCACTGTGTGCAGGCCACTGGGCTGGCACAGCCATGCTTCCCGCTGTCAGACACCATGGTGGTTCTTAGGGTTGACACTGTGGCTGTACAGTTGCTGTGTTCATCTTTGTGTCTGACCGACCGAGTAACGCTGCCCCGTGGAGGAGAACCATGGGTTTAATCTCTAAATCACCACCTCCGTGTTATTTTTAGAAAAACAATCATCAGGTTTTGGTGAAATTGATGTTTGCAAGTGTGAGTGAGCCCCATGTGCTCAAGCTTGAGGAACTCCTGAGATGGCACAAGTTCTGCCGCACTGGGCAACGGGTGGTCTTGAAGCACACAAGACACTAGAAGACATGAGGGCAATTGCTACACGCCAAGCCCGGTGCCAAGCACGTTGTGCAGGCTGTTTCGCTGATTCCCGGCCCAGCCTTTGAGATCTGTGGAGGACACCATGAACTGTGACACTGTCTTTTCCTCCTGCTTGCAGGAGCTGGCAAACCTGGAACCTGCTTTTCTACACCACACTGCAGAGGGCCCTGAATGTGATCTATGATTCCAACAAGCAGCCCGGACGCAGATCCGGAGGGCAGGGATGACGTGGGGGCTGCCTTTCTGGTTGACCTGCTGGTAAGCATGGCCTTATGGATCTATCACCAACAGCGCCCAGTCACTTGGGGAGGTCGAGTGGCAGGGCTGGGGCATCCATCAGGGTTTGAGTTTTGCTTATGTGGACCAGCAGGTGCAGCACAGCCGCATCTCAGTGCAGGGCTTCCTGATCCTGCAGCACAGCTAACACCGTGCTTCCCGAAGGCAGCCTCTCCCCCACGGGGCTGCTTCCCCAGTTCTGGGCATCAGTCCCAGAGACGAAGACCAGAGCCATTCACTCTAGCTCGGCCAACAATTCTGTGAGCACCCAGTTCTCTGGACGAAATTCCTTTCTGCTTTACATAATTAAAATAACCTTTTCCCCCTGCAACTGAACTGAGTGATAAGGATGGGAATTATTATTTTGATTCATAAATGAGGCAACTGGGGCTCAGTAAGGTTAAGAGCAGATGATGACTAAGAGTCAGAGGATGGGCAGAGTGCGGTGGCTCACACCTGTAATCCCAGCACTTTAGGAGGCTGAGGCAGGCGATCACGAGGTCAGGAGATCGAGACCATCCTGGCTGATGTGGTGAAACCCCGTCTCTACTAAAAATACAAAAAATTAGCCGGGCGTAGTGGCAGACGCCTGTAGTCCCAGCTACTCGGGAGGCTGAGGAGGCAAAATGGCGTGAACCCGGGAGGTGGAGTTTGCAGTGAGCTGAGATCGTGCTGCTGGCACTGCTGTACTCCAGCCCAGGCGACAGAGCGAGACTCTATCTCAAAAACAAAACAAAATAAAAAGAATCAGAGGATGGATTTAAGGGCAGGCCTGCTATCTCTGAAAATAGTGTATCTATATTATACCTTTAGATTGCTTTCCAAGAAAGTCTGAACTAGTAAATATTAAAGAAGCACACATTCCTCTTCTGACAATAATGCAGAGTATCTAACTTGGAAATCCTGCTTCCCTCCACCACAAAGGGTCACGGTGTAAAACCTAACAAACATCCTTTAAATTGTATTTTCCCCGTCAGAAAAAAACAAATACAAAAAAGAAAAACAAAAATGTGAAGGAACTTTTTCAGGGAAAGAAGGGAATGAAGAAAGAGAGGGAGGAGCTATGGCTGTTTCTGCTCTGTGCTGGAGACGGTTGCTGCTGTTGTTTGTAATTCAAGGGTTTAGGTTCTAATGCTGATATCAGGTGAAGAGATGAAGTGTGTCTTTAGCCTTAGCAAAGTTGATATTGAAAAGTGAAACTCACACATCCAGTCAGAAACAGGTAAAGGTTTATACCTTCAGTGAAATCTTGTCTGTCTTAGTCTCAATTCTGAATGGGGAGAAATGCCTGTGTTAGAATTCACAATATTCTCTCTGCAATGGACATCGATTTGGGGTTCAAATTTATATTACTAGAATAGTGCAGTAATTCTCAAGCCAAACAATTAAAATACAAAATGGTCCTAGTCCACATTTTCATGAGATTTCTGGCAGAAGTAAATGCGAGCCTTATTTGGAGAAATAAGTTATCACATGATTCCCTTAGATAAAACCCCAATGATGATGAACTCACAATCTATAATTCTAATGCACAGGAGAAAATAATTCACCAAGAGTGAAAGTCTTAATGAAAGAAACAGAAACAATAAACTGTAGGATTAGACCTTCAAAAACTTTAGATGATAAAACAATGAAATAAATATATGAAGTGGGGCTGGGGCCCAAGGGGCTATTACTGCTGTTTGGAAATACTAGCCTCTCATAGATCCAGCCTTAATGGTTTTCTGATGTCCTAGTAACAGCAGACCCTGCACAAAGTGGATATCAGAGTTAACACTATGAGGAGATAAAATAATGAGAATAGTTTTACCAAAGGTAATGAAATATTGCATAAAGTCTGCATTTTACCATTGATTTGAGTGCATCCCTAGAAAACTGAATGTAACAGAAATCCAGGACAGTTTTGGAAGTTGTATGCTCTCTAGCAACTTTGTGTGAATTTTCATACAAACACTGTGTTATGAATTACAAAAATTTTATAAAAATAGAAAAAAGAAATAAACACTATGAATTTTTTTTTTTTTTTTTTTTTTTTTTTTTTTGAGATGGAGTCTCGCTCTGTCGCCCAGGCTGGAGTGCAGTGGCCGGATCTCAGCTCACTGCAAGCTCCGCCTCCTGGGTTCCCGCCATTCTTCTGCCTCAGCCTCCCGAGTAGCTGGGACTACAGGCGCCCGCCACCTCGCCCGGCTAGTTTTTTGTATTTTTTGGTAGAGACGGGGTTTCACCGTGTTAGCCAGAATGGTCTGGATTTCCTGACCTAGTGATCCACCCGTCTCAGCCTCCCAAAGTGCTGGGATTACAGGCTTGAGCCACCGTGCCCGGCCGAAATTATTTTTTAAATGATTAAAGGCATACAAGATGAATTTTAAAAAACAAAAATATTTTGACAAAGATTTTGTAAAGAAGAAAACTTCTAGAAATGAAAATATGTAGTTTTAAAAAATGAACAGTGTATAAAACAGCATATTAGACACAGTTTGAGAAATAGTTACTGAGTGAAAGAAACATCTAAAGAGCATACAACACAGAAGGACAAGAGAGAAAGCAGGAAGCAGAACAGGAGCACCGTATTCGTTGGGAGGGAAGTGTTGACACACATTTATTATGAGTTCCAGAGGCGAAAGTAGAAAGAGAGGGTGATAATGTGTGAAGAGGTGACAGTTACCCTTCTTCCAGAATTCATTAAAGATAATGCTCCTTATTCAGGAAGTACTAGCACTGAGAAGGACTCATGTGTAAACTAAAACACACCAAGATATTGATCACCAAAGACAAAGAACCGAACCTAAAGCAGGTTACTTTAAAATAGAAGAAACAATTAGACTCAGAGCAGGCTTCTCAACTTGAACTGTAGAGCTGGGATCAGCAAACTACAACCCATGGTCTGGAGGGCTGCCTGTGCAAATACAGTTTTGTTGGCACAGTTACACCCACATATGCACATGTCTTTATGGCTGCCTCCAGCTTCAGTAGCATTGTTGAGTACCTGTGATGGAAATCACATGGTGTGCATGTGGTTGATTCTTAAACAAGCGCTCTGTTTCAGAAAATGTTTGCTGATCCCTGGTATGGAGAACAGAATTCAGTGACATAATATATTTAAAACACTGAGAGAAAATTGCTGACATCTAGAATTCTATACATACTTGAACTTTTTTTTTTGTTTTAGAGGTGGAGGTAAAATAAAAATATTTCAAAAAGCAAAAAATTTAGAAAGTTTACCTTTTTTCTTTTTTTGAAATAAGGGTTAAACTATTTACTTCAGTGGAGGAAATAAAACCCAAATCAAAGGCAGATACTACAACAAGAAGGGAGCAAAATTTGCCAAATTTATAGGTAAATCTGAAAAAAGGACATATTTGTCTCAAAGAATATTAGTAATGATAAAAATGACCAATACTGAGGTCATAAATAAAGATGAAACAAAAATGCTAGGTGACAATAACATGTAAGCTTGTGAGGGTAAGTGGCGATCAAAGCGTGGAATTCAAAACCACTTTTATTTTTTATTTTATTAGGAGGAGGGTGGAGACAATGGCTAACTTTATACTTTGTTAAATCAACTGTGTGCATGTATCCATTTTAAGAGTAGCCTCTAGCACAATAAAAATAGAATTGTTTATTGGAGAGGGAAGGCCGGGTGACAGTGAAATCCACAGTCTCTAGCCTCCATGTGTAATTTATTCATTATTCACATAAATTCCACTGTAGATTAGGCAATTCCCCAAGGCAGCTGCCCTGCCTGCTGTGCCCCAGCTAATCCTGGGGGCTTTGATGGATTGCGTGCATATGCCATGTCGACATGGCTTCCCCACTCTACACCAAGAGGGAGGGTCAGGCGTGGGAGCTCACAGCCCCTCTTCTACCTTAGCCTGAGAAATGACATCCATCAGATAACCTTCCTGCAGGGACTCACAGTGCATCTAGGGGTACATGGAAAATGTTTGGTGAAAATTTCCATCACTGTTGCAACCCACCTTTATGGCTGCCAAATACCCCTTTGTTGCCATATATATCCCAAGGAAGATAGCTCACAAGTCCTCTTGAGTTTTCATGTTTAGTTCAGAGTTCAGGATCTGTTGACCCTATAAATTCCACTATAGGAGGACTGTTAGTCCTTTAGATGCTGAATCAACTCAGCCTCCTTGACTGTTTGGAAAGTGTGGATCTTCCAACTCAACACATACTCCAACTCACACACAAAGCGGAGAATTCACACTGGCCAGAAGTAGTCACCTGGCCTTACCCAACAACAAAAGGCTGGGAAGTGCAGGGAAGCACCAGAAAATGAATAACTTCAAATCAATAAAGAGAAACAGGAATGAAAAAAAAATCTAGTCGATCTCTGGGAAGATGTGCAGTTGATTATAAATGATGACAATTTTTTGGCCATGGGGAGATGGCAGTCAAATTCTGGGGTGAACTTACTAACTTGTTTGGCCCGTAAATTGCAGTGGAAGTGAAGCTATGTGACTTACAAGGCTAGGTTTCTAACAGCCTGTGACTTCTGCCTCAGTCTTTGGAAACACTTTCTCCTGGCACTGAGTCATCATCTAAGATATGTAACTACCCTAAGTCCAAGCTGGCCGCATGGAGAAGCCACATGGAGAACAAACACAGGATGTCCCACCCCTCCAAGCTCCAACTTCAGGCGTGTACCCAGAGCCATCCCAGACTCCCCAAACCAGCCCAGCCACTAGCAAACATCACCAGGTGAACCCAGTCTACCTCTCACAGAACAGAAGACTCACCCAGTTGGTCCTTGACCCGGAACCACAGAGTTCTTCACTATAACAAAATGGTTGATGTAAGGCACTAAATTTTGCAATAGTTGGTTATGCAGCAGCAGACAGCCATGGTAACTGTCTACAGACAGCCACAGAAAAGAATAACATGAACACAAAGGCAGAGGCTGGGAAACCTTGACCAGCTGCCCGCACATCTGCAAATGACAGGAAATTTTCCCAAATGAAAGTTTAAGTCCACTTTTAGTCTGTGCTGATATAAATACGATGATCTTAACATACTTAGAAAAAATATGTACAAACATAAGTGCATATTTTTTAAAAAGGAGCCCTTAAACGAGGAAGATATGATCCAAAGAGACAATTATTGGCTTTAAAATATGAGTTAGTCAGCATTGGCGAGACAGCTGCTGCTGCTCCTGAGAGCTAAGTCCCACTGTGTGAGGTTGTCAGTTAGAAATGGGATTTTAAATCAAATGTTGGGCAGTTTGTCTGTGAACACCAAAATGACATGATATTCCTGACCACCATCATCATTTAGCAAATGGCAAGACCTTGACAAGCACATGCTAAAAGCCACCAGAGCTTATGATGGCAATATCTTATCTTGCCACAAAAGGCATTGCATTTTTTTCTCAAGGAGTCAACTCCACGCTGAGCCCTGGCAATCCCTGATAGACTGTTATGTAAGTCCTCACTGGGGATCAATAAGCCATAAGGCACTCAACGTCATGAGTGTTCAATAACAGTGATAATCAGGAAAGCTGAAATAAGGGGCCCCAGGAGATCCATCTGAAACTGATTTAAAAAAATATATATATCCCTCATAGCCAGGCATGGTGGCTCATTCCTGTAATCCCAGCACTTTGGGAGACCAAGGCGAGGGGATCACTTGAGGCCAGGAATTCGAGACCAGCCTGGCCATCATGGTGAAACCCCGTCTCTACTAAAAATACAAAAATTAGCCAGGCATGGTGGTGTGCGCCTGTAATCCCAGCTACTTGGGAGGCTGTGGCAGGCAGATCACTTGAGCACATGAGTTTGAGACCAGCCTGGGCAACATGGTAAAACCTGTTTCTACCAAAACAAACCAACCCAAAAAATTAGCTGGGTGTGGTGGCACGAGCCTGTAGTCCCAGCTACTTCAGAGGCTGAGGTGGGAGGATGGCTTCAGCCTGGGAGGGCAAGGCTGCAGTGAATGAGATTGTGCCACTACTGCATTCCAGCCTGGGTGACAGAGTCAGACCCTATGGGGGTGGGGTGGGGGGGGGGCGGGAAACTTAATGACGTTCTGCAAAGGACTGAGAGAGAAGGACAGTGTGAGAGAGGAGAGCATTAAGGCTTGTCACCAGATGCCATTTCAATGACAATGCGCAGCCCTCATGAGCAAATACCTGTATAAATACCTGTATTTAAAAAAAAACTAAGTTTATTTATTTCTATAGAAAATAGCAATCATTGTTTTTAGCAAATGCTGTCTAAAACCAAAACTCTCTTCTTTGAAAATACGGAAAGAACATTTTTCTTTAACATGTACAATGTTGCAAACCCCTCCTGAGTTCACCAACTTATGTAAATAATGTTAATGTAACTTACTTTGTTCTAAAGAAGGTATGGCATTTTTTTCTTTTTTTTTTTTTACTTTAAAATTAACATCCAAATACAGCAGTGGGGGATATATGCCAAATGCATCATTACAGTTTATTCTACACACGACAGCATGGACTTGTGCCTGAGTTTTTCGTAAACAAGAAAACTGTGATACGAACTTAGTGCTAATCACATCTTAAAGAAGATTTGAGAGGCAAAGCAACTTATAAAGCTCTCAAATAATTTATTTGTTATAAACTCAGGATCTGATTTTTCACCTTGATTTTATTTACTGTGCTTTGAAGATCAAAATATTTCCCCTAAGACAAAAAAAAGCACAATCAATATCATATTAGCCCTCAAATCCAAAAATTTAAATTTCAAGGGTCTTTGGTAAAGAGTGGAAGACACAGGCATGCAAAAGACACAAAAATCTGAATGAATGTTTTCGGGTATCCAGATTTTTTTTTTTTTGAGACAAAGCCTCACTCTGTGGCCCAGGCTGGAGTGCAGCTGCACGATCTCGGCTCACTGCAACCTCCGCCTCCCGGGTTCGAGCGATTCTCCTGTCTCAGCCTCCCCAGGAGCTGGGATTACAGGTGCCTGCCACCACGCCTGGTGCATTTTTGTATTTTTTATTAGAGATGGGTTTCGCCATGTTGGCCAGAATGTGGACTGTGGTGTGTGGTGCTTCCTGACCACACAGACACCTTATCCATCAGCACATCAGAAAGCTGGGTGCTATTTCTTTGCCACAAGTCGCTAAGGCATTCTGAAACCCAGCCTATTAATCTTCAAAATAAGATTAATATACTTGGCAAAAGCATGTGAATCACAGTCAGACCAAATAATTATTTGGTTCTACATGTTTTAAAATGAATTTTTGAAGTTACTGAATTGTTTTCATTGAATAGCCAACTAAGTAAAAAGGTTTTATTAATCCCTCTGGAAGATGATTATAGAAAACATCTCTAGCATCAAGATAATGTTCTTTGTGTAATTCCAGATAGGAAGTTCTTTACATGGCTCTCAAATTAGGACTAGACCTTTTTGCAAACCGCAAAACCCCAAAAAAAGTCGAGGGAACTGTTTACACTGGAGTCTTTCCAAGGAGACTGAACTCAGTGTTATTTTCAATTGCTTTACACATCATTTAGCCCAAACTGTCCAAGTGAATCTAATTGCAGGGCTTATAGTTTTTTAGTCAAATCCAAAATCTCTATATGAATAACCCCAAATCATCATTTCAGGTTGTCTGGTGGTAGAGGAGATTTTGTCTTGCAATCTTACATACTTATGCTATGTGGAGGGCTAGGTGGCGTGACTTCAGGTAAGGCGATTAAGGACCCCTCTTTTCTTGCAATTTATTATCATTTAGAAAATTCAACTCTGAATTTCTCCCTCCCTCCCTCCCTCCCTCCCTCCCTCCCTTCCTTCCTTCCTTCCCTCCTTCCTTCCTTCCCTCCTTCCTTCCCTCCTTCCTTCCTTCTTTCCCTCCTTCCTTCCTTCCTTCCCTTCCTTCCCTTCCTTTCCTTCCCTGTATTTCACTCAAATGCATAATGTGGTTTCTGCCTAGATTTCTGGAACATTAGAGCTGGGAGAGACTTTGGGACCATGTGGTTTAACCCACTCCTCATTTTATAGACATGACATTTCACCAAGATTATGTTGTGAAATCACAGTCTTGTTCTTTTCTCTTTTATACCTCTTCCTAACCTATATCCTATCCTGTTAAAAATGAGACCAAAAATGTGACATGGTGGTTTGAAACAAGACTATAATATTTCTGTTTCTCTAATTGTGACATTTCAGTAGCTTTGGCCTTCAGTGATTATGTTATTTTCATATGTACACTATATCCTAGGTTCATCATCAAATATCTATTACTCTTTCTTCAAGTAATATATATTTGGCATGTTTTCCACTTCAAATTACATTTTAGAAAAATGTTTCCTCAGGAAAGAGACAGAGAGAGAGAGAGAGAGAGAAGCCACCTACCTGTAAGTCTTGAATAGTCATGGGGTTTATGTAACCTACATAAAAATAAAGACTTCTAACCCCTTATCTCCCACCAAAAACCCTCCAATGTTTAATGTCAGTGAGATACAGTACAAATGAAGTCAATGCATATATTATGTTTGGTATTCAGCATGTCAAGATTTATGTGAGCTTATTTTGTGTCTAGCATAGTATCAGTATAGGGATCACTATCCTAAAATCTAAGAGTCTAAAGGGTGAGAGAGTGACAGACAGAAACACCATGATATCCCGTGGTGGGTGGTAGGGGATTAGAGTGCATAGGAATCTACAGGGAATCAGAATAAAGTTAATAAAGGAGGACAGAGCAACTCACTCTGAAGGTGTAGAGCTAGTTTCGCTGTGAAAGAGACATTTAAGTTAGTTTTGTAAGAAAAAATAGGAAAGGGGGAAGAACATTTCAGAGGGTGGGGAGATTCTGGTCCTGAAAGGGCTTGGCACATCAAGAAATCTACGTTCATCACATATCCCTTTTCTTGCCTAGGTTTTGCAAAAGCCTGATGAATCATCCATGCCTGTGGTCCTGCTCCCTGAGATCCTTTCACCGGTCACAGCGGGCTGCTTCCAAGAGCGTGCCTGGCACAGGGCCACTGAGAGCAGAGTCTTAATAAAACAATGATGGATGCTTGTCTCTCTCACTGGGTGCCACGCATTTTGATCAGAAGCTTTAAGAATGTTTTCCTCCACTGTCTAGTCACAGCTATACTAAATTACACAAGGCATGGGAAGAGGCATAATCTGTTAATGATAAATCAGAATTAATGAGAGTTTAACAAGCCTGCTAAATACAAAGTCAATGTAAAAAAATCAATTGTAAGCCCATCTATCAGAAAAACACTATTAGCAAGCAAAATTTAAATTTTTACTGCTTAACATAACATCCCAAATATCAAATACCTAGCAACAAATCTAACGAAAGATATGCAAGACTTACAGAGAAAACAGCAACGGCAACAACTTTGTTTGGATACATTAGCGAAGATCTCACGGCATGGAGATATACACTATGCTTGTGGACTGGAAGACTCAATATGGAAGATGCCAATTCACATCTCAGAATCTCAGCAGGTGTTGCAAAGAACTTGAAAGTTTGTTTTAAAAATTCATGTCAAAATGCAAAGGTCCTACAATAGCCAGAGAAAAATAAGGAGGGAGGACCACCTGTTATCAGCAGTAAACAATAATAAATGGGATACCTTGCCTTAAGTCTGGGGATAGACAAATGGACGAGAGGCGCGGGTTGGAGAATCCAGAAACTGACCCATGAATACATTGACACTTGATATATGGCAGAAATGGTCCCCAAAGCCATGCGTGTTGGGGCATATGGTATCCATACAGAAAAACTATGAACTATCTTCAATAAGAGATATAACACTATAAAAGAAAATCAATTTAAGAAAAAATTGTACATCTGAATGTGAAAAACTAAGCTATAAAGCTTTTAGAAGACAATACAGGAGAATCTCTTTTTCCCTCTTCATTATGTGGAGACTCATCTTAATAAAACACAAAAAACATTAAACATAAAATAAATTTGACTACATTAAAATGAAGAATTTTTGTTAATTAAAAAAAAACACCTTTAAGAGATGAAAAGGCAAGGCATAAAGAGGGAGAGAGACTTTGCAACAAAGGACTGACATTTTAAACATCTAGAGAACTTCTACACACAGTAAGAGAAAGACTCCTTGGGAACCAATGGGCCAAAGACTTCAGAGATATACTCCACAAATGAAGAAACTCAAAGGGCCAATAAACAGAAGAAAGGGGGTTCTGCTATTTATAGCAAGAACAGAAATGCAAATTAAAGCCACAGCAGGGCACCATTACATATACAAGCCCACTGGCAAAAACTTGAGTCTGGAAATACCAAGTGTGGGTGAGAAAGTGGAGCAGCTGGAATGCTCTACAAAGCTTCTGAGAGTGCAAACCAGCACTGCTGCTCTGGAAGGCAGCTCAGCATCATCTGCCAAAGTTGAGGGTGTGTATCCCCTACGGCACAGCAGTTCCTCCGTGACGTGTGTACTCACTGACACTTCCATATACGTACACCAGCATGACATGCGCAAGAATCTTCACGGTGGCATGTTTGAAATAACCCCAATCCAGAACCCAAGTATTTACTGTGAGTGAAAACAGATAAATTGTGGTATATTCATGGGATACGATATTACACATCAATGGACATGAATCAAATTCTTTTATTCTAAACAGAATAACAAGGTTGAATTTCCCTATTTAGGGAGGGAAACAAGGCAAAAAATAGCAAGCACTTCTATCCGTGCAGATCACATGTAGTTCCCAAACAGGCAGAATGATGGGATGATGTGTGTGAGGAATCATATGTGAACCCCGAAAACCCGAGACAGGTCTCAGTTAATTCAGAAAGTTTATTTTGCTCAGGTAGGGGACACACCCGTGACACAGCCTCATGAGGTCCTGACAACATGTGTCCAAGGTTGTCAGAGCACTGATTTTATACAGTTTAGGGAGACATGAGACATCAATCAACATATGTAAGATGAGCATTGGTTCCGTCTGAAAAGCCGGGACCCCTTGAAGCAAAGGCGGGAAGGCTTGTGGCGGGGCGGGGCTTCCAGGTCATAGGTAAATAAGAGACGAACAGTTGCATTCTTGTGAGTTTCTGATCAGCCTCTCCAAAGGAGCCAATCAGATATTCATTTATCTTAGGGAGCAAAGGAATGACTTTGAATAGTATGGGAGGCAGGTTGGCCCTAAGCAGTTCCCAGGTTAATTTTTCTCTTTAGCTTAGTGATTTGGGAACCCCAAGATTTATTTTCCTTTCACACATACATAGTTGGTTAAATTACAAATAAAAGCATGGAGAAGTATTTATCACAAAATCAGTAATAGTGACTTGTAGAGGGAGGGAGAGGATCATAATTATGGAAAGGCCCACAAAAGACCCCGAGGCCCTGGCAGTGAGCTATCTGTGTATGCCACGGGGGTGTGCATGCATTTCTCATATATATACACATCCAGGAAAGGAGTGGGCTGGATGGGCTGTGAGAGCTGAGAGGCAGGAGCTGTGATCTAGGGAAAAGCATCTGCACACATCCAGCCCACAGCGACCTCCCAGAGGAGACCAGCCTTACTACACAGGCTTGACTTAGGGTCTGGTATCTACCTTTTAGAATAGTGAGTAAAATATTCATTCTACAGTCCTTAATTGCTCTTTAGAAATAAACTGACACATCAAATGACATAAAACATGTCACTGCTTTACATCTGCAGATCAAAATACACTTACTGATAACCACATAGAATTAGTCAATAGCACATACATTCTTAGCAAATAATGATTTTTTTGCTGTTGTTGAGATGGATTCTTGCTCTGTTTCCCAGGCTGGAGTGCAGTGGCGTGACCTAGGCTCACTGCAACCTCCGCCTCCCGGGTGCAAGCGATTCTCTTCCTGCCTCAGCCTCCCGAGTAGCTGGGACTACAGGCACCTGCCACCACGCCCAGCTAATTTTTTTGTATTTTTAGTAGAGACAGGGTTTCTCCATGTTGGTCAGGCTGCTCTCAAACTCCTGACCTCAGGTGATCTGCCCACCTCGGCCTCCCAAAGTGGTGGGATTATAGGCATGAGCCACAATTTTTATTAGACTTAAAAAGATGCTACTTTCTTCCCAGATAGTACATTAATGTTTGTCATTTATTCGAGAGAATGATTTATACTTCCCTTCACTATGCAAGTAATAATTATTTATCCATTAAATATAGCAAGAAAATTGCATTCCCTAGTAAATATATAAACTGCCAGCATGCACATTTTTAAATAACATTACAACAAGAATCTAAAAGAAATAAATTATTTCTGAATATGCCGATTAAATAAATTTTGTATAACCATTATTTCAAATCCTATGAAAGGGATTTAAAAGTAATTTTTAAACACTATTTAAATTTGTTTAAATATAGTAATTTTATTGCTTTGGATATCGAAAGAAGTTGTTAAGCTACTAGTTGATTTTTCTCCATATAACTGTTAGAAAAGCAGCTGTGGAATTTTTTGTTTCCATCCTAATTCTGGTTTAATTCCATTTTAAACACAGGATCACAGCAAGTATCTTCTAAGGCCCCTGTTTTCTCTTGCCTCAAAGATATTAAGCACAACCAAACTGCTAGTCTGAAAATATTTTTCAATGATGTTTTAACCTTTGTGTTATCATTCGTGTTACATTGTTCTAGGTAGAATGACTGATAAATTATTTTTTTAAAAAATCCCATTTGAAAAAATCTCATCTTTACCGTGAGTGTAACTTAGTGAGAAAGCAAATAATGAAACAGTTCAATGAATGATTGCTGATTCAATTGATATGTATGGGTAATTAAATATTATGGACATTAAAAATTGTACATAGCCGGGCGCGGTGGCTCAAGCCTGTAATCCCAGCACTTTGGGAGGCCGAGGCGGGCGGATCACAAGGTCAGGAGATCGAGACCACAGTGAAACCCCGTCTCTACTAAAAATACAAAAAATTAGCCGGGCGCGGTGGCGGGAGCCTGTAGTCCTAGCTACTCAGGAGACTGAGGCAGGAGAATGGCGTGAACCCAGGAGGCGGAGCTTGCAGTGAGCCGAGATCGCGCCACTGCACTCCAGCCTGGGCAACAGCGTGAGACTCCGTCTCAAAAAAAAAAAAAAAAAAAAAAAAAAAAAAAAAAAAAAAAAAATTGTACATTGACTTGACATTTTTTACTATTCATTCAGTAAAAATGGAGGGTGAGACCTCTGGGTACACGGGGCACATTTATGGGGATGTGGAGGGCGTGCATTTACGTGAATACCTTACATTCTCAGGGACAGGTGGAGGAGGCGAATATAGTTGTTCGTACACACGCTATTTGGGAGAAGTCGTGCTTGCGTCTCAGTCTCATGAAATTGATTTTTCCAAGTTCACTAACTGATCCCTTAATTCTAAATCTAATGGATGCCTCTCAGGGTTTTTCTCACTTTCTGGTTTTTCTTCCCTTCTCTTCCTCTGTGGCCCTGCCTCCCTCTCCCCCTTTTTCCTTGCCCTAATAGTCTATATCAAGTGTTTCTCCAAATCCTGACAATTTTTTCCTTCAAAGAACCACTCCCTTCCTTACCTTCCCATCGTCCACTGCTTCTGCTCAGCCTCTGTCACTTCCAAGCCGACACTGTGGCAGGGGTTTCTGACTTGAATCTCCAGCTCTAGCCCTGCCTCCTGCGGTTGTTCCTCACACTGCTGTCAGACCAATCTTACTAGAATACAGATGGTTCCACATCTTCTATGCATGAACTTTGCCCGTGGCCCAGCCATCACGGCAAAATAAAAACCATAAAAAGGCTCTTGTTCTCTCCCTTTCTGTTTCATCTTTTCTATACTTTTCTCATGCATTGTTCCAGCAGGCCTGAATTACCAAGTATTGTTGCCAGTTACCAACTCACCATACCTCATCATAGAACAGCCCTGACACAGGTTCCAGGAGCTACGGTTATTACCTGAGCATTTCAGATGAGAACACTGAAGCTCAGAAGAGCTAAATCACTTGTCCAACATTGCACAGTTGTCCTAGTGTTGTGGAAGCAAAACACAAACCCAGGGATTAGACCCTAAGGCCATGATCTTTTCCCATTGCCTTGATGTCTTTTCTGACAGTTTCCTGAAAGGACAGGTGACATCTGTGGCCTTGCACAGAACTATCTCCTCCTTTTTAAGCTAGCTGAGCACACCCTGGCCCTCTAGTCCCTCCCACGTCTGGCCCTTGTGGCGCCCCTAGCCC
This sequence comes from Macaca nemestrina, assembly GCF_043159975.1. Classification (NCBI taxonomy): domain Eukaryota; kingdom Metazoa; phylum Chordata; class Mammalia; order Primates; family Cercopithecidae; genus Macaca; species Macaca nemestrina. Next base: position 175,856,059 of record NC_092131.1, read on the forward strand.
TCCTTGGCGCTCTACATTTAGCTTTAGCAGAGCGTGCTCAGAGGATCTGTTTGTCGGTACACATCTTCCTGCAGCTTTCAGATTTGTGTCCTCGGCGCTGGGGACAGTGCTGATGCAGACAACATGCTCCACCAGGGGCTATTTTGTTCCCCTGGGGACATTTGGCACCATCTGGAGCCATCTTGGTTGTCACAATTGCAGAAGAGATGCAATTGCACCGAGAGAGTGGAGGCCAGGAATGCTGATAAACGCCCTACGATGCACAGGCAGCTCCTCCAACAGAACTATTGGACCCCAAGTGGCAGTAGTGCTGAGGTCTAGAAAATCTGGCTAATAGTGTTGCTCTCGCCAACTGCAGTCATGCCACGGGGGCTCTTGATCCTCAGTTGTGTGGTGCTATCTGCTTTCTGGGCCTTGTTCAGTCACAAAGGCCACCTATTTGTCACAAAGGTCACTTCTGTCACAAAGGCCACCTATCAGTGAACCAATGTATTTAATGGACATACCATGTTCCCCCAAAATTCCTTTATGTCTGGTAGAGATGAGCACCTGAATGCCTTCTAGAAAATTTATTCAGAATGGTTTCTGACTCTACCTCTCTCACTTCCTCTAGATCCTTACACCACTTTGGTCACTGGATACAGCTGTCCCTAGAAAGGACCATTTTCTCTCATTGCTTTGAGTAGGGATATATAAAATCATACTGAGCTATTTTAAAATGTGGGAATTCTGCCCTGATGCTTCCAGAAAAAGGGACTGGTGAAGAAGTGGATGACTGGAGAAAAGATAAACTACAGGAACTGGATGGGACCTGCCGATGTTTAGATGGTATAGGAGGAGCAAAGACCCTGGAAACTGGGGAGGAAACACCTTAGACCATGGGTGTTGGTGACAGTTAACACTCTCTTCGTTCCCTAGATCCAGCAACAATGGCTAAGTCAAACAGTGGCTGCAGCTGACAATCTGACCTGCTACCGGGTTTGTACCCTGTCCGTGAGCCATGAAGACAATAAGCTCATGTGAACACAGCTTCTTGTCCTGATCCTGCTGTGCCTGGTGCTATCAGCCTCAGCTCTCACGTGCACAGACCCACAGGCCATCCACGTGCATGTGCTTCTCCACATATCCAAGAAGCCTTGGGATGTGCCAGGAGCGGTGACTGAGGCTGCAACAACTCAGTGACATGGCCCATGCAACTTTACCAAATCACTGTGAAACAATTAATCCCAAACTGGAGGGACCTGTGTCTCTTTGGCTTCTATGTTTGAAGGTGGGCCATGGACTATTGCTCCATCAGAAATGCAGGTGCTTTGTGGCCCATCTATGGCCCCTCTAGTTATTGACAATGACACCAAAGATCAGAAAGTAAATCTAAATACCCTTGAGTGGGTTGTCACGGATAGTAGTGTGACCTTAGACTACATCTTGGCTATCTGAAAAACACTGTATCTCCAGGACTTACTTAAAATTGACTAAATCTTGGACTGTTGGGAGGAAGGTATAATCGAGGTTGACTTGACACCTTTTGACCATACCCTTAATTAACTACTGTGTGAAACTAATCGAAGGACTTCAGTGCCAACATCTTCTGGACAACTGAATCAGAATTTCTGGTAGTATGACATACTCATGTAAAAGTTAGGAGTTAGGGAGAAAATATTCTGGGAAGAGGGGTGAACTGTCTTAAACAGTTATAGGTGTCTCTCTTCCCCATGTCACTCTGGAGACATAAGGCATAAATCCTCAGGGAGAAATTTATATTTCATGCATAGGGGTGACTTTAAGAACCAAGAAATAAAAGTGACATACAGTTGGGAGCACAGCCTATATGAGAATCATTGTCAAATCATATCACATAGGTTCCCTTCCTATTTAAACCACTGGACCTAACCTTACATCTGAACTGTAGATGCAAACGTTGCCATCTTTTTTTTTTTTTGAGATGGAGTCTCACTCTGTCGCCCAGGTTGGAGTGCAGTGGCGCGATCTCGGCTCACTGCAAGCTCCGCCTCCTAGTTCATGCCATTCTCCTGCCTCAGCCTCCCAAGTAGCACTACAGGTGCCCGCCACTGCGCCCGGCTAATTTTTTGTATTTTTAGTAGAGATGGGGTTTCACCATGCTAGCCAGGATGGTCTCGACCTCCTGACCTCGTGATCCGCCCACCTCGGCCTCCCAGAGTGCTGGGATTACAGGAATGAGCCACCGCGCCCGACCATTGCCATCTTTTAAAGTTTTGCATTTGGAGAGCAATGGAGCCTTTTGAAGTTGACTCTGATAGATACATGAGGTTTATATTGATATACAGAATCACGCTACTGAGCCAACCTAGCTGGAGATGAAAAAAAAAAAAAAGATCTTCAATCTAGCCTTTGAACCCATTGCTGGAAAGTGACAGGAAGAGGAAGTAGAGGAATAAGGTGGGATGGGGGACAAGGATCTGAGGAGAAGGGAGATCTGGTTAAGTGTGGATGTTTGTGTCCCCAAACTTCATGTTGAAATCTGATTCTCAACGTTAGAGGTGGGACTGAAGGAGAGGTGTTTGGGTCATGGGGATGGATCCTTCATGAATGGCTTGGTGCCCTCCTCACAGTAATGAGTGAATTCTTACTCTATTTGTTCCTGTGACAACTGGGTTTTACAAAGAGCCTGGTACCACCCCCTCGCTCTTGTCTCCTCCCTGACCATGTGATTTCTGCACACATTAGCTCCTTTTTGCCTTTCATGACAAGGGGAAGCAGCCTGAGGCCATCACCAGATGCACATGCTGTTGCCTTGCTTCTTCACAGCCTGAAGAACTGTGAGCCAAATAAACCTCTTTTCTTTATAAATTACACAGGCTCAGGTATTCCTTTAGAGTAATACCAATGGACTAAGATATCTAAGAAGGGAGTCAGGACTGTAGTCTGGAGGTGAAGGCTGCAAGAAATCTGTAGGTTTGGGAACCTTGTCTAACTTTTATAAGTTTATTTTGTCATTTTATTTTCCTCTCTTTGATTCACTTTAAAGATTAGCACTGCATAGTTTAAATTAAATAAAAATATGCTTATTTTTAGAAGAGAAGAAAAGCAGGAATGGGAAGATCGTATCCACTTTGGCTTCAGTCTTTGAAGAAGGGACCATCCTCAGGAATGGAGTGGGAGGTGGCAGGTGCAGAGAAGAGAAAAGCAAGTTAAACTTGGCCCTGCAGTGAGAAAGAAAGTGTGATTGGGGACTGATTTGGCCAGAGAAGTATCACTGAAGATTTTGCTGGAAAGCTGGTGTTTTTCAGCATACACTAGAGGAGCAGGTACCTCTGTGTGTATAAATGCTAGTGAATTCCCACAAGGTCAACCAGTGAAAGCTTGCGAGGTTCCCTTCCAGATATCTACAAAGAAGTCATTTGTTCTCCTCCCTGAAAGGCAGGTCTTTCCTAAGTCCCTTAGGGATCTTCTCAGCTTTAATACAAGCATTAATTTATCTCACTTAGGTAATTGGACTTGTGGCTGGTCCCTGAGCTACCAATTAGCTGGATTATACGGTTAGAAAACAACAGGGCCATTAAGGTTATAGCCTCATAATTTACCAGACACATCTCATATTTTAATTGGAATTTACTGTATTTATTGTTTCATGAATGCTGTTGGTAAGGTCCAGACCACACATGAAGCCCTGCAATATCTGTTGTTGCAACTATGCATTCTGCAAATCATGTTTAGCTCATGGCACTTAACAAAAGTTAATGTAAAAACAGAATTAATTTGGTCTAACATGGAGCTGTAACCTCCAGTGTATTTGAAGAATTAAATGTGCATCCACTCTTAGTTGCTAATATTGAATGAAGACAGTGAAGAAAAGGTAAATCTATTGAGAAAATCCATAGTGTTACTAGAGGGAAAACTAGTTTATTGTACAGAAATAAATAGCATGATTTATTTCTCCTAAGTATTGTTTATATTATGTTCTTTAATTTCATCTGAGCTTTTTAAATATTAATCATAAAAATGTTAACAAATGTTAAGTAAATTTTAGAGGTTCTCTTAGAATGAGTTTTTAACATTTTGTTGAAAAGGAAGTCTATAATAAATGTGTGAAGCTATTTTTAGGGATGTCTTTGGAGCTGAGTAAGATCTTAACTCACAGAATAATTTTTAAGTGGAAACTTGGCCTGGACATGGGAAGGATGTGAGTCCATTGAGTTAGATCTGTGTAGGACACCCTAGAAGGTCAGTCACAGGCTGGAGTCTCAGCCTTTAATGCAACAGGAATCCAGTCTAAGAGGTTTGGTGATTTAATGAATATTTCTGATACTTTGGATCATAATTAATTTTACTGATTTCTCTAAATCTCATGCTATCTTCCAACAGATTATTTAACCAGGTCCAGAAACCCACCCTCCCTCCCTCCCTCCCTTCCTCCCTTCCTTCCTTCCTTCCTCCCTCCCTCCCTTCCCTTCCTTTCCTTCCTTCTCTTTTCTTTCCTTTTCTCTCCTTCCTTCTTTCCCTCCTTCCTTCCCTCCCTCCTTCTTTCCTTCCCTCCCTTCCTTCTTACCTCCCCCTCTCCCTCCCTCCCTCCTTTCTTTTCTTTCATCTGCACTCCATGATTGTCTAGCACAGACCTTTGAACTGAGGAAAGGTTTCTGAGTTAATTAATATTAATGCATTCACCAGAATGTCCTTGTAACAGTGGGTTGCCTTCTCTGGATCTACACTTGATCTTAGCCAAAAGGCCAAGCAGCAAAGCACTGGATCTATTTTTCTATGTGATAAATGGTTTTCAAAAGTTTCTTGTGACTATAATCCTGAAATAGGAATCAGAAAATCTGAGTTCAAGTGCTGAGTGTGTCATTCACCTGCCATCTGCTCTTGGTCCAGTTACTTCAGCTCCAAATCCCAGTTTCTTCTTCTCTGAAATGAAGCCCACAGTATCCTGGTTCCTCTTGTTAGGTTCCTGTGTTAGAATTAAGTGAACTGTACTATCCAGAAGTGCCTGCAAGATGCTTGGGATGTAGTTTAAATGTCATAGACACTTGTTCAAAGTATCCACTGATTTCAGCAGCAACATTCTGTACATCACTTCCACTTAGCAACTTGAACTCAGAGAGAAATATAGTTTTAGATTATTATCTCTCTTCTCTGCAAGAATCACAAGACATATCAAAGTAGTGATTCACTTGCTTTTAGATGAAGACACAGAAACACATTTTCTCATTTGGAAGATTGACTAGAGAAAGACAATTTCATTTCTCTTTCCCTTTTTCAGATTCATTTATCTTTCAAATTGTTACAAATTTCTACTTGTTCATGATTGCTCCTGTGAAGCACGTGGGAGCAATGTGGATCCTTGCAAAATTCCATACCTCAGCTTCTAGTGGTTCTTTGCATTTCTACAGTGCGGTGCTTTCAATGAAGTCTTAGTATGCTCCTGCTCCAATGTTCTCACAGCAGTGTTATGAGGGAGGAGGGGTTGTATAATTTCTCTTTTTGGAATGAAGAAATTAAAGTACAGGGAGTCTAAAGGATTTTCCAAAATTTATCTGATAAACCATGAACAGAGAAATAATAATCCATATCTCCTGATTTTCCCGTGAACTTGCCACTAAATAAAAAAGGGAAAAATAATTTGAACATTAGTCATCTCATACCACCATTCAAATGTTTAAAATTAGGTGGCCTTTTCAAATAACTGGACCTTGTTTTTCACATACAAATATGTGAATGTGCATAAACACGAATATATACATAGTGTATGTTTAAGTCTGTATCAATACGACCTACAAAATATTAAAATATTTATTCATTATTTAAATTGCCATCTTTAAAAATAGCAAAGCTCAGGCAAGAACAGGGTTAAATGGATTACTGAGCTGAGGCAGTATGCACTGGAAAAGAAATTGCATTTAACGCTCCCTTTACCTTTTATAGGTGGTACATAATGCACTTACCCTCTCTGAAAGCTGGTTTCATCATTTGCAAAATTATGGATAATAATGCTGAAAGGGCTAAAGGAGGGATGTGGAATGTGCCTAACAACATTAGAGTATATAATAGATGCTGAATCACATGTTAGTCTTCTTCCCTTTTTTAATTTAATTTTATTTTATTTTGAGACAGGTTCTCACTGTCACCCAAGCTGGAGTGCGGTGATGAGATCATAGCTCACTGCAGCCTCTAACTTCTGGGTTCAAATGAGCCTCCTGCCACAAACTCTCAAGTTCCTAGGACTACAGGTGCATGCCACCATACCCAGCTAATTGTTTTATTTTTACTTTCTGTAGAGACAAGGTTTCTCTTTGCTGCCCATACTGGTCTTGAACTCCTGGTCTCAAGCAATTCTCCTGCCTCGGCATCCCAAAGTGCTGGGATTACAGGCGTGAGCCACTGTGTCCAGCTCAGTTTTAACTTTTTAAATGGTGAAATGAGGAACACTTACAATAAAGTGTGAAAACTTAAATGAGTAATCCCATAAATCATCACAACACAATGCACAAAAGTTAGGAAACAGGATGTTGGTGGCACACCAAAATCCTCACCTGTGCCCTGTGATGGTGTTAGTCCTTCACGTCTCCCCGAAGGTGACTTCTATCTGAATTCTAACAGTAGACTTAAGTTTTTCCTGCTTTTGAACTTTTTATAAAAAGGGAATTAGACAGTCTGTATTGTTTTGTGTCTTGCTTTTTTCAATCAGTAATATTATGCTTGTGATATCCATCCACATGTATGCCACTACATTTCATTCATTTTCATGCTGTATAATGCATATGGTTTGGGGCTATCATGAAAATGCTGCTATAAATGTTTCTGTAGCCTCGACTTCCTGCACACAGGTACATTCCTCTTGGGCATGCGGACTAGCATCGCTGAGTCCAATTGGTCCTACATACTTCCAACCAAAGCAGTTAACAAATAAAACTTTTTCAAAGTGATTGTACAGGATGCACTCTCAGCAGTAGTGCATGAACATTCAGTTGTTGCATCTCCTAAGACTTGCGGCTGTCAGTCTCATAAACTTCAGCCACTCCAGTGGGCTTGTGGTTGTGTAACAAGGTGGCTTTCATTAGCATTTCCTGAAGAACTGAAAGTGAGCTCCCTTTAACATATTTATCAACCCTTATTATGGACTGAATGCTTGTGTTCCCCAGCATTTCATAAATTGAAGCCCTAAACCCCAGTGTGATAGTATTTGGATGTGGGGATCTTTGTGAGGTGATCAGGGCTAGTTGAAGTCATGAGAGTAGGGCCCCATGATGGGATTAGTGTCCTTATAAGAAGAGGAAGAATCACTAGCTCTCCCTCTCTCTCTGCTATGTGAGGACACAGCAAGAAGGTGGCTGTCTACAAGTCACAAAGAGAGCCCTCACCAGACATTGAGTCAACTGGCTTACTGATCTTGGACTTCCCAACCTCCAGAACTGTTAGAGAAAAACGTCTCTCATTTAAGCCACCCAGGCTGTGGTATTTTGTTATAGAAGTCTGATCTGACTACAAAACTGAGATCTCCTCTTGCCAGGAGTCTATTCAAATTTTTTGCTAATTTTTCTGTTGTGTGTGCTTTTTCTTTTTAATGATTCATAGGGGTTCTTCATACATAATAGAAAAAAGCTCTTTTTTATTTATACACCTTACAAACACATTCTCCCTTTCTTTGACTTGCCTTTTAACATTCTTAGTGGTATTTTTTGTTGAACTGAACTTCGTATTAACACAGTCTAACTATTTGATGTTTTCCTTATGGCTAGTACTTTTTCTATTCTAAAAAGACATTTAGTACCCCCATGTCATAAAGATATTATCTATAGAATCTTCTAGAAGCATTACTGTTTTGATTTTAGGTCTACAGTCACCCTAGGATTGATTTCTGTCAATAGTATGTTAGGGTTTATTAATTTGCTGGGGCTGCCATAACAAAATACCACAGATGGTGTGCCTTAAAGAACAGAAATAATTCTGAGAGGCTGGGAGTCCAAGACCAAGGTGACAGTAGGGTTGTTTCTCCTGCAGCTCTCTTTTGGAATTGTAGACAGTTGCCCACTCCTTATGTCTTCCCATGGTCAACCCTCCATGTGTGTCTGTGTCCTAACCTCTGCTACTCATGAGGACAGCAGTTACACCGGATTAGGGCCCATCTTAATGACCTCATTTTAGTTACCTTTTTAAAGACTCTATTTCCAAATACAGTTACATTCTGAAGTACTGGGAGTCAGCACTTCAACATATGAATTTTGAAAGGGGACATGACTCAGCCCATAGCTTACAGTCAATTTTTTTTTATATGGATATTCAATTGACCTAGTACATTTATTGAAAATAATGTTTCTCCTCTATGATTTTGGGACCAAATTAACCAGAAATTAAGTATTCATATGCATGTGAATCTGTTTCTACACTTCCTCTGCTGTTAGTCTCTTTAATTCTTATGCCAACAATACAAATTAGTAAATATGTAGGATAAGCAAGTGAAAAGATCTAACCTACATGAGGACAATTGTTAATACTAGTGTATCACATTCAGAAATTTTGCTAAATGAGTACACTATAGTTGCTCTTGCAACAGAGGGGAGAATGGGCAACTCTGTGAGATGATAGATATGTTAATTTGTTCCACTATAGTAACCATTTTACTATATATATATATTTTATAATATCATGTTGTATACCTTCAACGTACACAATACAAATTTTAAAAAATACTGTTTTAATTACTGTAGTTTAATTATAAGTCTTGATATTCATGGAGCAAAACCTTTTGACTTATCCTTCTTCTTTAAGAGTGTCTTGGATAATCTTGGTGCTCCCCATGTCTATGTAAATTTTTTTCAAGTCCCCTTCTCCCACAAAAAATCCTTATTAGCATTGGACTGGGAAGGAATTGATAATTAACTTCATAGATCAATATATTTTTACAATATTGAGTCTTCCAATCCACTAACTTGGCAGCTTCCCTTTAGGTCTTTTCTAATTTATTTTAATAATATTTCATAGTTTCAGTGTAGCAATCTTGCACATCCTTTATTAAATATGTTTTTAACTTTTAGAATCCTTTGTTATTGTAAACTGTGTCAAACTGCAAAATTTTACTTTATGTATTTTATTGTATGTTGGTGACATACCGAATTTCAGTTGATTTTTAAATTGATCTTATGTTAGCAAAGTTGCTGAACTCACTTATTGATTCAATAATTTATCTGTAAATTTGTTTACATTTTCTACAAATATAATTATAATTACATCATCTTCAAATAAGATGACTGTTTTCATCTCTTCTTTTTTAACCCTTCTAATTTTTATTTCCATCTTTTTTCTTTTGAGACAGGGTCTTGCTCTGTTGCCCAGGCTGGAGTGCAGTGGTGCAATCTTGGCTCACTGCAACCTTGACCTTCAGGGCCCAAGCCATCCTCTCACCTCAGCCTCCCAAGTAGCTGGGATTACAGGCACACACCACCACACCTGGCTAGTTTTCATGTTTTTTGTAGAGATGGGGTTTAGCCATGTTGCCCAGGTTGGTCTTGAACTCCTGGGCTCAAGCGATCCACCTGCCTCGGCCTCCCAAAGTGTTGGGATTACAGGTATGAGATATCGTGCCTGGCCTATTTGTATTCCTCGACTTAATGAATTGGTTAAACCTTCAATATGCTGTTGAATAGCAGTGGCAAGGGCAGGCATATTTTATCGCATTCCCAATCTCAAATGGAATGAAACTGAGCAATGTTCCTCATCAGATTAAGAAAGTTCTATTACACTCCCGGTGGAGTAACAGATTTTATAACGATGGGTATTAGATTTCATTATACTTTTTCTTCATCTATTAAAATAACCCTATAAATTTTCTTTCATTCTGTTAATATGGTAAATTAAAATGATTGATTTTTATTCAACCTCTTGCTTTAAACCACTCTTGCACTCTTAGAATAAATAAACTTGTTTGTGTGGAATTATTCTTTTACTATAGTTTCAGATTATATCTAATATTATTTTGTTTATATTTTTTCCAGCTAAGTCCATGCCAGATTTGGACCTGTAATTTTCCTTTCTACAATTTCTTTTTTTTTTTTTTTTTCTTGTCAGTTCTTGGAACGAAAGTTATGCTGGTTTACATAAAAACAGGTTGTGGGATATTTAATGTTTTTTTTTTCCTAGTCCATGAAATAATTAAGCAAGATTGGTGGTTTTTATTCCTTAAATGTGTGACAGAATTAACTGGTAAAACCAGCTGGGCCTGGAGTTTTCTTTGTGAGAAGGTTTATAATTACAGTTTCAATTTCTCTAATAATTATAGGATTCCACATTTTCTATTATTAGTTGTATTTTTCTATTGTTTGTCCATTTAATCTAAATTGTCAAATATATTAGCATTAGTATTATTATAATTTCCTCCTGTGATATTTGCAGTATCCTTGTGATGCCCTCATTTTTAAATTTTTTTAAAATTTTTATTTATTTATTTTTTCTTTTTTGAGACGGAATCTAGCTCTGTCGCCAGGCTGGAGTGCAATGGTGCAATCTCCGCTCACTGCAACCTCCACCTCCCGATGCCCTCATTTTAAAATCATAATGACCTTTGTGATGATCTTTTAAAAATCCCTCCTGCTAGGTTTTTCTTGATAAGTCTCACATTAAATTTTATTAAATTTTTAAAGTTTTTCCAAGAATTAAACTTTAGATTGTTTAATCCTTTCTATCATACACTTGTTTTCTAATTTATCTATTTCTGCATTTGTTCTATTATTTTCTTGTTTCTTCTTTTGGGGAGGAGGCAGATTACTAAATTTGCTATTCCTTTTATGTTTCTTGTGATAGCCTCATTTATTTTCTATCTTTTTTTATTCTGTAAATTTTCCTCTATGCTTTGGTATATATTTTATCCTTAAAATTCATTTCAAATTGTTTTCTAGATTCTGCTGGGATGTCTTCTTTGACCCATATATTTATTTAGAGGAATAATTATTTCCATATATCAATTTTCAAGTTACCTATGTCATTGACTTTTTTCTTTTTAGTTTAAACACCTTCCTGATATGTAATTGATTTTTAGTCCAACTGCATTGTGGTCAGAAAACTTATTTTGCATGATTTCACTTTTATGAAATTAGTAGAGCTCTGTGTTCTGGTACAGTGGACAGTTTTGTTAAATATTCTGTGCGTGCTTGGAACGAATGTACTCTGTAGCTATTGACTACAGTGTTCCATGTATGTCAATTAAATCATATTTACTAATACAGGCTAAGTATCTCTTATCTGAAACACCTGGGACCATAAGTGTTTCAGACATCAGATTCTGGAACATTTGCATATACATAATGAGATATCTTGAGCATGAGACCCAAGTCTAAACATGAAATTCATCAATGTGTTGTACACAGCTTATACACATAGCCTGCGTTTTTGACTCCACCACGTGAGGTCAGATGTGGAATTTTCTACTTGGTGGCTTCAATGTCAGCACTCAAAAAGTTTCAGATATTGCAGCATTTTGGATTACGGATTTTTGGACTAGGAATGCTCAACTTGTATTGTTGTCCAAATCTTTTATATTCTTACTGGTTGTTTTTTTTTGGGGGGGGGTATAATTGTTTTATCAGTCATAGAGTGGCAGAATAAAGTCTCCCACTATTGTAGATGTGATTTTTCTTGTAATTCTGTTAAAATTTTAAAATGGTTTGAAACTGTATTATAAGGTGCCTTCATATCTAGAATTGACAGGTCTTCCTGATGAATTAGATCTTTTATTCTTATGTGATATCACTTTTTTGCATAATATTTTCCCATAAAATCTTCCTTGACAGATATTAAATTAGGTGCACTTTCTTTTGTTTCGTGTTTGCATGAAATACCTTTTTAAATCTTTTAAATTACTTTTTAAAAAGTAATTGGACCACAGATGCTTTTAACTTTCAATCTTTCTGTATTTTTCTATTTTAGATACATCTCTTGCAACTGGTGGTTGAGTTTATGTAGCCCTGCAGGTCAAGTTCAATATTTCTCCCTTGTGACAATCTTACATATATTAGAGCCTAACCTCTTATAGTACCCAGGTGTTCTCTTTTCTGGGCTAATTATTCTACATCCTCCAGCTATTTCCTTTGCCAAATGGCTTAGATGTCAAGATTTTAGACATTTTACAGAATCCAGGCAAATAAAGGAGAGAAATGGACTTGCTCCTTGCATTAAACTTACAAAAACATTCTTCACGTACTCTTAAAATCTCATTATGCTGCTTTTAATGGACACAGATACAGAGAACTCTCTCTCTTACCAGAAGAAAAGCCTCAGTATAAAGTTCATGACAGGTGTTACCAACGGCAGCCCTGGTCCCCCTGGTCGGGGCTGGGGGTGGGTCCAGCTGGGGTGCACACAATGGCTGTCTCATGGGAAAATGCAACAAGTATGAGAAAAAGCAGAATCTAGATGTGTATGTGACACAGTCTGAATTTTAAACGCCAGTTCAAATCACGCTGGAAACCCCATGTGGGTTGAATGAAGCACCAGTTCCCTGACTCTGCTCCTGAGCTCCTCAGACCTGTTTCCTTCAGCTGCTCCAGGGAAGTCCGTCTCCTCCCTGGCCGGTGCCTCCGCCCTGGGATGCTGCTGCTTTCCTGTTACTGTCGGCCAGTGTGGATTAAGCCATCACAGATAAATTAAACTGCCACCTAAAGTCTCGTAAGTTATTTGGGTGGGAAAGAGGGAACATTATCTCACTCTTGACTCATACTGTATGAGTTTCCCTACAGCTGCAACCTCTAAACCTTTTTTGGCGGTTGGGGTCTTGCTAAATCTTGTTTCCATCATTCTGTCCCAAGCACTTATGAATCTTTTGACGCATACACAAAAGGTTTTACTTACCAAACTCACCTTGTACCATGGGATGCTTCCCACTGTCAGCCCAGCTGGAGAGAAGACAACCAGCCCTTGTCCACTCTCGGTCCTGACTACCTCAGGTCACACTGTCTCTTTTTTTTTTTTTCCAAAGTTTCAAACCTTTCCCATTTTTAATTTTTTACACCAAAAAAAGGTATCAATACTTTTCATTCCACTCTTGTCAGCTTTAGCCAAAGCCTTCTGAGCTGCAGTCATTTTGCTATTTTTCTTTTCAGTCTTCAAATCCTTAGTATTAAACTTAGTGTAATCTTCTTTTGCTTCTACAGGCTCATCTGATAACCTTATTTGCTTTGATGGAGGATTTGGCAATGAGGCTGAAGGTTCTGGAAGCTTTAAGTATTTAGATAAGTCATTACTTAATTCTTTAGGGATGTAATCAGATATCAGGCCATGGGCATAAAGAATATAATCCTCTTCCTTGTCATCGGAAACTTGGTCACCAGAGAAAAATGCAGTTGACTGTACCCGGGAAATGACATTCACATTACTGGTTTTTAATGCTGCCGTAGTTTAACCTTTTCTTCCAGCCACTTTAATGTCTTCTTTTCGCTGTACTTGTAATATTTCTTGTTGTCTATTTCTTTTTCCTCTGTCACACGGTGAAGTAACTTCTCAAGCTCAGGAAGTTTCAGCAACAAGATGCAATTTGCAAACACGTTATCCACCACAACTTGATAGGGAGGGGCTGAAACTTCCCCTCCTCATCAGCCTTTATGAGGTAGTGGAGAAGCAGAACTAGAGGATCCACAGGTGTGGCAAAGTGGAGACGGCCTCTTGATTGAACTGATTGATTTATAAACCAAGAATGGTTGAAAACTTTTACTTCAAACAGCTGCTGTAGACACATAGCGAACAACTAAATGGCTCCGTCTCCTGAACACCAGTTAACCAGTTTTACAAACATTAGCCCACTTTTCACCTTCTTTGAAACACCTTCTAAATATTCGTCTGAGGCCACTTCGAGCCTACTGGATCCCTGGTTCCAACCCAGTAGGATCACAGAAGCAGGGCCAGCTGCCAGGTGGGGGGCACCAAAGGCAGAAACCCCACCGCCCACCGGGATCCGGGCGGGAAACACTTTCGGTCCCTTTGGGCGCTTCCGGGTTTGAACCCCGCGGCTTGTTATGACGTGTTATCAAAACGCGGGCCAGCTGTCCCAGAGAGAAATCCCGTCCCCTGCCGGCGGGGAGTGGGAGCGGCAGGGGTTGGGGGCGGCGCGCCGGGGTCGCGGGCCCCTCAGCCAGCGCTTGGGCCGCTCCGCCGCCAGGGTGCGCATGTTCACCTGGAACCAGGCACACCATGCTGTTTCTTTCCCAGGGAGACAAGGAGATGAGCTCAGAGCTCGGCGCCTTTCACCTGCGGCCCTCCCAGGCCCTCTGACCCTGTGACCTCCCTTCCTTCTCCCCTTTTCCAGGCTGTTCTTGGGGGAGGTGAGCCTTGGTCTCTCACATGAGACTCTTCCTAGTTCTCTGAGGAACTCAGAGCAGATGCCATGGGTGCCCCTCAGCCTGCTAGTGGCAAAGAGCCACGATCTTGACCCCAAGAGGGTTCTTGGACCTTCAAGAAAGAATTCAGGGTGAGTCCATAAAGTGACAACGAGTTTATTAAGAAAGTAAACGAATGAAAGAATGGCCACTCCACAGGCAGAGCAGTGGTATGGGCTGCTCAACTGAGTATGGAGTTGTTTCGGGATTATATGTTAAACAAGGGGTAGATTATTCATGAGTTTTTCTGGGAAAGGGGTGGGAAATTCCAGGAACCCAGGGTTCCTCCCCTTTCTAGACCACATAGGGTAACTTCTAGATGCTGCCATGGCACCTGTCAGCTGTCATGGCTTTGATGGGAGTGTCTTTTAGCATTCCAATGCATTGTAACTACTGTAATAACCAGTAAGAACTACAGGTGACTTTCATTGCCATCTTGCTTTTGCTGGGTTTTGGCCAGCTTCTTTACTGCTTTCTATTTTATCAGCAAGGTCTGTGTGACCTGTATTTTGTACTAGGCTCCCACCTCATCCCCCGACTTACATAATGCCTACCCTCCTGGGAATGCTGCCCAGCAGGCCTCAGCCTCATTTTACCCAGCCCTTACGCAGAATGGAATCTCTCTGGTTTGGGTGCCTCCGCCAAGCCTACTTAACGCCTCCCTAGGTCTGTGACAAGACACAGAAAGTAAGACAACGTTGTGTTTAAAGGCCACACGGTGGCTTGTGTTTCACTTTTCCACGGCAGAATGAGACATGAGAAAACGGACTCACGGAGAGTCAACTCCAGTCTGGCTTAAAGCTGAGTCATCCCTTTAATTAGTATGTACACAAAAAGAGCTCAAAAGACTCCAGTGGGGGGAAACTGACGAGATACGCAATTCTTTCTTCAGACGCCCATAAACTTGTGGCCCCTCTGTGCTGATACGTAACTGTGCCCACCATTGGTTCCTTCCGGCATGTTCTAGCGTCACTGGCCCCTGACTTCAAGCATGAAGCCGCGGACCCTCACAGGTCAGTGCTACGCTTTTTAAAGATGGTGTGTACCGAGTTTCTTCCTCTCATGTTCTAATGTGTCTGGAGTTTCCTCCTTGTGGCGGGTTAATGGCCTGGCAGACTTCGGCAGTGAAGCCACAGACCTCTGCAGTGAATGTTCCAACTCTTAAAGATGGCACATACAGAGTTGTTTCTTCCTCCTTCCTCCCGGTGGATTTGTGGTCTTTCTGATTTCAGGAGTGAAGCTGTAGACCTTCGCAGGGAGTATCACAGCTCATAGTGCACGCTCAATGAATGAGCAGTAAAATTTATTGCACACAGCTAAAAAAACAAACCTTCCACAGCCTACAATAGAACCTGACCAAGCTGCCTGCAGGTTCAGGTGGCCAACTTTATTCGCTTATTTGGCCCCACCCACAGCCTGCTGATTGGCCCATTTCACAGAGCCCAGATTGGTCCATTTTACAGAGAGCCGATTGGTCCATTTTACAGAGCCCAGATTGGTCCATTTTACAGAGTGCTGATTGGTCCATTTTACAGTGAGCTGATTGGTCCATTTTTACAGAGTGCTGATTGGTGTGTTTACAAACCTTTAGCTAGACACAGAGCGCTGATTGGTGTGTTTACAATGCTTTAGTTAGACAGAGAAGTTCTCCAAGTCCCCACCTGAGGCAGAAGCCCAGCCGGCTTCACTTCTCATAGTTGCAGGGTGACAGAAAAGGATGAGAATAGATGCCGTTAATAGTAAAAATACTAAGTAATAAAAAGATGACATCGCCTCTTGGGCTCAGCAGGCTGCCAAGGCCAGCATGGCTGTGTAATGAGCTTGGTAGTTATGGCATGTTTTCACTTTATTAATAATGGGCTTTTAAGTCTTTTTTCTTGCCTTTTATGTAAGTAAACATATCAGTGTTTATATACACACAAAAGATGCATTCACATGGAGACTGATGTCTGGGAGGGGAGATGGACTGTGGGCTTCTGTAAACCTGGAAGGAGCCTCTAGAGTTTGCTGTGTTTCCTCCCTGTCTTCCTGGGTAGCGCCCTCTGTGCCGTGAAACACTGTGTACAAATCTTAGCAGAATGACGGGTAGTGGCGGCCTTCACATTAAGTGTATCACCTGCCACCCCTCAGTGCTGGCCCTGAGAATGAAATCAGAGTCCCGTGTAGGAGGGAAGAACAAGTGTCTCTCATCTGTTTATTGACTGTACACCCCGCCGGGGGCCTTAGTCACCTGGAACCTCCCTTTGCCCATTGTGAAAAGGTGCACCTTAATATCTACTCCACCGGGTTTTCGTGACAATTAAACAAAAATCTATACAGGTAAAGAAAGGCCTTTTGTAAATTAGAAGGGGCCTTGTAAAAGTGGGGGGCTGCTGTCAGCGAACACTGGTTAGTGCGATAGAGTTCCACAACCACCACCAGCAGCTGCTTGACTGTGAGGGCCTGCAGGCACGCGGAGCTGTGGAACCTCTGGGCTGTTGCTGGTGTGTTTGGCTAACTGAACCACACCGCATGGACTGTGTACTGTTTTAAAGACAAACCTTTATAAATCATTTAGGGAGAAATCCAGTGGTGCCAAAGGGGCCTTAATAATGGGACCTCCTTATTTTAAGCAGACCAGAAATAGTTCATTATAAAAAAGATGCATGGATCATCACAATATTCAGTGAGTTTAGGAAACTCTGACCCCTGACATCAGCCTCCCTGTCACCTCTCAGCTCTGTAGAACATTCTGCTGTTCCATGAGATAAACACAGGGACAGTCTAGGAAACACTGAAATAGAAATCGCTGAGCCGAAGCATAGTGTGCTGCATTTACTCTGTGGTTTTGGGCAGCACGCTAAGTGTACCGTCCTGGGTGAGGACCTTAGGGGAGAGTCTTGGCTCTTGGGCAGTGACAGGCAAAGACAGAGTGCATGAGGCCTTCCTTATTCCTTGTGGAGCAGGAGCTGCCATGCACCTTTTGAGGAAATGCAGGAGAGAGTTGCATTGGGCTTTGCAATAGAACACAATGGGAGCTGAGCCAGCACAGGGTAGGTCCCGGGCCACCTGCACTCAAATGGAGGCGTGGTGGGTGGGGATGTGGGCTTCATACCACATCCACCCTCCTTCCCCAAAAGGAGAACGAGATGTGTCACTTTCTGAAAAGTGGCTGCATCCTGATCTAAAGAAAGGGAGCAGCATTAAATTAGTTCATACTTTTCGTCTCTGCAGTGTGCCAGCACTCTCTCCCTGCCACTCCTACCCTCCCCGGACTGTCCCCTCCACTGATATCTGTCTGATACCCTCTGATCCGACAGGTGAGGGACTTGTGACATTAATTTGTAGCCATCAGGGCTGAGTTTGAGAATGGCTCTTGCACTAGTTCCTCGAGCAACTTTCTAACATCCCTGCGCTTCAATGCACTCCTCCATTGAACAAGGAAAGTGACATCAAGATTGGGGCAGTACGTGGGAAGTGCCCACTCCACGGTCCCAGTCTGGCACATAGACAGATTATTACTTCTCTGATCTGGCCAGCCAGACATCAGAGAGGGACGATCTCAGTCTGAACATTTCCTCAATTCTCTGATCTTTTGGATTTTTTTTTTTTTTAAAGGCAGGGACCTTGTCATTTCCATCTGCACATACAGACCCCAGGTCATCTTTGTCCTCTGACAAAGAGGACCTTTGATTCAGCAAGTGCCTGGCCACCCTCATCACGCTTGTCTTACTTCAGTGGCGGGTTGGGACATTGCTAACACCAATCGGTCCGTCGTTTCATCTGAGTCCTCTCTCAATTCAATTCTGCCAAAAGTCACCCACACAGGTCACAGAAAATAAAAGCAAGAAGGTACACCCAGAAGGTGGGTAAAGCCCATGATAGTTTTTACAACAACTGCTACAGAATAAAGATGATGAATTGTTTATTGACTGGAAACATATCATTGAATTGTCCTTAGACAAAATAAAATCTTGATCCAAACTCCTTGTTTACATTTTATTTTTGATCTAAGAAGTGAAATAGGTATGTAAAGAAATCAGCAAATCAATGGCTACCTGTGTTTCTGTTGATTGAAACTGGATGATTCATATAAGCATCATCTTAATAATATCTAGCAGCTGAACATCTACATAGACCTATACATTTATTCAGTTAAGCAAGAAATTTTAAAGTAATGACTCTCTTCTGGGCACTGTGCTATGCACGACAGATAGAAAACTGGACCAGAGAGAGGACCTGCCCACAGAGCTCACACAGTAGCTGAGGTCAGGCACAAGAGTAGATGATGCCAGCCTTGGAGAGTACATGACAGATGAAGGCACAGGGTGTGAAATAAACTATTAGGAGAGTCTCAGCTCAGAGAGTTAAGAAAGGCATCTGGTAAAGAATGTAGAAGCTGGAGTGGGGGTGATGAGGACTAAAGGTGGTTGGAAGAGGGAAAAGATAGAGGAGTACACACCTTGTCTTGGTGCATTTTGTAGTGAGGAAGGTGTCCTGACCAGGGCATAAATGGTGGAACATATAATGATGACCGATGAGGCTGGAGAAGACAGGGACAAGTTATCCTAAGGAGACAAGATCTTGCCTCATAGGAACAGGAAGCTCCCGAAGGAGTTTGGGACGGAGTAACCGGAACTGTAAGGAAACTTTAGAAAGCTCTTCTGGGTGCTGTATGAAGATCGATTTGAGAGATGTTTTGGAATACAGGTACTCCTTTACTTTCAGTGGGGTTACATCCTGATAAACCCATTGTAAAGTCAAAAAATTACAAGTTGAAACATTATAAGCTGGGGACGGTAATATATGAGACTTTTCAGAGACATGTTTAACTCTATTGCAATAGTCCAGGCAACAGCTAGGAGGCTCTGCGCTGGAGTGATGTGGCCGGGACATGGAGCACAGAGGATCTGAACAGTGTTTGCTGTCTTGCCCGAACACACTTCAGTAGGCACTGTGTCCAAACAAATGCAGAACAGAGAACACACAGCAGGGTTTTGGGTTTTTTTTTCTTCCAAAAGTTATTAAGAGCTAAACTAGGGGTGGAAAACACAGTGTGACATTATAATACCCATTGTGGAGAATGCCAGCTTCAGCACACGGCAGAAGGGACGATGTTGTGCTGACACAGTGACAGAAAGAACATAGCTTTAAGTGATAAAATTACACTTATTAAACAAAGGCACTATTTTAGGCACCACGTTCCACTGGATGGGGCAGCAAAAAAAGATGGTGCAATGCAAATTGCTGGACTATGGTTCTCCAGAAGTGTGTCCTAACTTAGAATTTGGAATCCTTCAACTTGCCAAGTGCTGACAACTCATTCTGCCTATTCCACCACATATTAATTTGCATCCAGGTCCACTGTTTAGGTTTTTAATTATAGAAGAAATACAATCACACGGTAAAAATTTGAAGGAAATGACACATTAGAGTATAAATTAAAAAGTAAATTTCTTCCTCTTTCACTACTACCTTCAGCTATAACTATACTTAACAATACCTCGTGGGTTCTTTTTGCGTTTTAATGGATATAAAACATTCATAAATCTATGTCCTTTTATACATCTTTGTTTTGATGTACGGAAATTAACTAATTCTCAGGAATAGAATTATTGTTTGTCTATGACTGTGTTCATTGAATTTTTAAAGCTTTTGCAAAACTGTTCTCCAAAAAAGTACTGCACACATTTTTTTCTGACCCAGAAGTTTTCAAAGTGTCTGCTTCCTTAAACTCTTGTCAACATGGAGTTTTAAACTTTAACATTTTTTCCAAACTGATACATGAAAATGCTTTTCATTTTTAGTCTTTACATATATTAAATTTTTGACTGACTTTTTATGTTCGTGTGGTAAAATTTACTCTTTCTGGAGTACAATTCTATGGATTTTCACAGACAATACAATGGTGTAATCACCGTAGCAATCACGATGTGGCCCAGCTCTGTCACCCTCCACCTCTGCTCTCCATCATGACGCTCCACTGCCATCAACACTGTTCCCAGCCCCCACTGGCAATCACTGATGTGTTTGTTCCTGTAATTTTGTCTTCTCCAGAAGGTACCATGAGTACATTGTTAGCTGCAGACTTGTCATAGATGGCCTTTATCGGAGTGAGTGAGTGCCCTAGTTTGCTAGTTTGATAATGATATTTTGTCATGAATGCATGTTAGATTTTGTTGATTGAATCTTTCCCCATCTATTAAAATGATTATATGTCTTTTTCTTGTTTATTCAGTTGATATGGTGAATTACATTTTGAATATTATATTCCTGCTATAAATCCTACTTGGTCATTATTTATTATCCATTATTTTAGATGTAAAATGAATTTCTTATGAAGAGTTTATAGTCAGATCCTATTTTTAAAAAATGGTCTTTTAATTGTCTCTTTTAATAAATATGTTTGGATAACTTACATTTCATGTAATTATTGATATGGTTAAATTTTGTTTTACTATTTTTAAAAAATCTGTTTTCTGTTTGCATGTTTGGCTCCTTTAGTTTATGTTCCACCATTCTGACTTTACTGCCTTCCTATGGATTATGTTAATTTAGTGTTCTATTTTATCTATTTTGGGGGGTATATATATCTTTTTAATGATTGCTGTAGAAATTATAATTTTCCGTATAAGTTTCCTTAAAACCATGTTTTAACATCAAGTAAAAGCAGGAGCCTCACAGTCATATTGGTTGCTTTACAGTCCCTCACTTACGTTATAGTTTTCCTATACATTATAACAACATATACAGAAAGCATCACTATACAATGTTATGAGTTTTGTTTCCTTCCTTCCTTCCTTCCTTCCTTCCTTCCTTCCTTCCTTCCTTCCTTCCTTCCTTCCTCCCTTCCTTCCTCCCTCCCTCCCTCCCTTCCTTCCTTCCTTTCTCTTTCTGTCTCTTTCTCTCTCTCTGTCTCTCTTTCTCTCTTTCTTTCTTTCTTTTCTTGAGACAGGGTCTTGCTCTGTTGCCCTAGCTGGGATGCAGCAATACAATCATATAGCTCATTGCAGCCTCGACCTCCCATTCAAGTGTGCCTCCTGCCTCAGTCTCCTGAAGCACTGGGACTACAGGTACACACCACCACGCCCAGCTAATTTTTAATTTTTTTGTAGAGATGGGGCCTCACTATGTTGCCCAGACTGGTCTAAAACTGCTGGACTCAACTAATCCTCCTGGTCCCACCTTCCAAAGTGCTGGAATTATAGATGCAAGCCACCATGCCCGTCTGAGTTTTGCTTTTAATGGTCTTACATATTTTAAAGATTTTTAAAAAGAGTAAAGCAATCTTTTATTTTAATCCAGATAGTTACCTTTCTGAAGCTCTTTCTTCATTCTTTAAATTACAGGTTTCTTTCTGGTATCATTTCCTGTAGTCCTGAAGTATGACCTTTAAATTGTCCTTTGAAGAAATTCTACTGGTGGAAAATTCTCTTGGTTTCTTCATCTGAGAATGTAATTACTTATCTGTCAGTCCTGAGGGATATTTGTGCTGGGTATAGAATTCTGCACTGAGTTCTTCTCTTTCAGCACTTTCAATATCATGTTCCCTTGTGTTCTACCCTGTGTGATTTCTGATGAGAAATATGTGGACATTTGAATTGGAGTTTCCTTACTTCTTTTTTTTCTCTAGTTGTTTACATGATTTTCTTTAACTTTGCTTTTGAGAAGTTGGATTATTATGTATCTGGATGTGGTTTTCTTTGAGTTTATCCCATTTGAGGTTAATTGAGCTTCTTGAATCTGTAAATTTTTCAATTTTACCTGTTTGGGAAATGTTTGGACATTAGTAATACAATTTCTTTCTCTTCTGTTTCTGAGACTCCAGTGATATGAATGTTAGGCAAATGTGTCATTTTATTTTTTCTACAGATCACAAAAGTGCCATTTTTAACATTTTGTTCTCTCTTTTTTTCAGATTGGATCATTTATATTGATCTGTCTTCAAATTCACTGACTCTTCTACCATCTCTGTTATGCTACTAAACCTGCCCAGTGAATTTTTTATATAAATATTGTATTTTTAAGTTCTAAAATTTCATTTGTTTATTTCTTAGTTTCCATTTTCCTGCTGAGAATTGCTTGCATTTTTTTTGATAGTATCTTTACCTTGGACATAGTTACATGTGCTACTTTAGCATCTTTGAATATTGTGTTGTGTAGGCTTGCAGTCCTTTTCAAATCCCAAGGAAAATGTTAATGTTTTCATTTTTTTGCAGCCAATCAACACAGAAAGGGCAGATCACAGGTTCTTCCCTGCTTTCTGTGAGTACTGGCTCCACACTAATCTCCAATCTTAGATTAATTTCAAACCTTTTGTTTTGCTACTCTGGGTCCGTTCTGCACATGTGTCACTAAGGTATTAGTTTAAGACATAGGCACTAATTTTTTTTTTTTTTTGAGACGGAGTCTCGCTCTGTCGCCCAGGCTGGAGTGCAGTGGCCAGATCTCAGCTCACTGCAAGCTCCGCCTCCCGGGTTCCCGCCATTCTCCTGCCTCAGCCTCCCGAGTAGCTGGGACCACAGGCGCCGCCACCTCGCCCGGCTAATTTTTTGTGTTTTTAGTAGAGACGGGGTTTCGCCGTGTTAGCCAGGATGGTCTCGATCTCCTGACCTCGTGATCCGCCCGTCTCGGCCTCCCAAAGTGCTGGGATTACAGGCGTGAGCCCCCGCGCCCGGCCAGACACAGGCACTAATTTAAATCTCAGTTTGGTTTCCAAAACCTTTGCTCTGTTGATTTGGGTCTGTTCTGCACCTCATAGCTCATGGATGAGCAAAGACTTTGTGTGGGTTCCTACACGGAATTCAGGGATCCCTTTCTCTTCTTAGGACTTCCCTCTCTGACCTGAAGGGGTGCCTTTTCTGATTCCTCTGGCTGGCAAGAAAAATTTTAGGTCTCCACCCACTTAGTAAAGTATCTTATTTCTTCAGTTGTTGCAGCAATTTTTCCTTAATTCTATAAGTATGTGATCATATCGCCTATTGATAATAATAGTGTTGCCATATTCTTTGCCAGTATTGGCCATGTCTTGGCAAATGCTTTACCAATATTGGTTTATGGAGAGGACCGCCTAAAGATGCAGTATCAAAGTTTTCCTTCCTTTCCAATTAAAAAGTACAGAAAAGTAGACAGAATAATACAAGGAACTCAAGTACTCCCTACCCACAATCAACAGTTAACGTGGTGACATGTTTTGTTTTCAGATTCTTAAAAAATCTCCTTACAGATATGTTTGCATCCTTCCCTGTTTTTCCTTCCCCAGGCCTAATTCCTGCCTTCTTCTCTAGAAGTATCCACTATTATGAATTTTTCTGTATTTATACTTTTTACGTGAGATAGATATACATATAGAACTAGCTATAGATACACAGATATTCATAAGTAATCTACAGTAATGTTAGTGATTTCATATTTTACAAAAATTGTTTTATACTACTATATGCTTTTTACACTCTGTTTTATGTTTTTGAGATTCGTCTGTGTTGAGATATTTAAATCTTGTTAATTCACTGAACAATGTTAATATGCCACAATTTGTTTATCTATATCTTTAATAGGAGAGAGTGGGTATTCTCTGTTTTTACACTGTTACTTGTAAGACTTATGAATTTGATGTAGTTTGTGCTATGTGACCTTCTCTGATGGTGCTAAATTATTCATCAGAGTGATTGTAGCAATACTATGCAGTCTCAGTGGCAACATGTAAACATATTATTCTTGTTTTTTAAATCTGATTTCAGTGTAGCTTTGTAGTACAGGGTATTACTGTTCCGAGTGTGTGATTCTTACAGGTAGAACAAAACCTACAGGAAAGCAGTCTTTTGAATACTGCAGAAACAAGTTTTTTGAACACTAACTGTGTGGCCAGAATATCTTTTAGAAGATTTCAATTGATAAAACACACATGCAAAATATTATTTCAACAGGAGCTATTCAACGTGTGAATAGGAGTGGCTAGGGGTCAGACAGTCATATGTCTAGGCTCACCTCTGTCACTAAGTATAGAGAGGAGTTGAACAAATAATTTAACCTATGTTCTCTGAACTTCAGTTTACTTACTTATAATGTATTGGCAAACAAATATATTCCCTGATAATCTTACACATTAATTGTGAAGTTCTTTTATTATGAAAAATTTACAATGTAGAGAAAACGTGAAATAATTATGTATAAACATCAATGTATCTTTCAAGTAAAGTGTTTTTTTTTTCTGTAAAAGATTGGATATTAAATGTTTTAGGCGACTGGGCACAGTGGCTCATGCCTGTACTCACAGCACTTTGGGAGGCCAAGACAGGCAGATCACAAGCTCAGGAGTTCGAGACCAGCCTGGCCAACATAGTGAAACCCTGTCTCTACTAAACCTACAAAATTAGCCTGGCATGGTGGTGCATGCCTGTAGTCCCAGCTACTTGGGAGACTGAGGCAGGAGAATCACTTGAACCTGGGAGGCGGAGGTTGTGGTGAGTCAAGATCATGCCACTGCACTCCAGCCTGGGCAATAGAGTAAGACTCCGTCTCAAAAAAAAAAAAAAAGAAAGAAAATGTTTCAGGCTTTGCAAGTCATAGTCTCTATCTCAACTACCCAGTTTTGACACTAGTACAAATGCAGCCCTAACTGTCCCTAAGTGAGCCATGATGACTGTGTTCTAATAGGTCTTTATGAACAACGAAATTGGAATTACATAGAATTTTCACATGCCATAAAACATTATTCTTCTTTCCAGTTTTTTCAACATCAAAAACAGTAAAATCTATCCTTAGCTCATATACAGTAGACAGTTGGCCAGAATTGGTCCATGAGCCATGGTTTGCTGAACCCCCGCTCTAAGTAGATTTAATAATTGTTGGGCCGGGCACGGTGGCTCACGCCTGTAATCCCAGCACTTTGGGAGGCTGAGGCAGGTGGATCACGTGGTCAGGAGATTGAGACCATCCTGGCTAACACAGTGAAACCCCGTCTCTACTAAAAATACAAAAAATTAGCCGGGCGTGGTGGCAGCACCTGTAGTCCCAGCTACTTGGGAGGTTGAGGCAGGAGAATGGCATGAACTGGGGATGCGGAACTTGCAGTGAGCTGAGATCGCACCACTGCACTCCAGCCTGGGTGACAGAGCGAGACTCCGTCTCAATAAATAAATAAATAAATAAATAATAATTGTTAATATTTTGCCATATTTTCTATGTAAACCATTTGAATGATTTTAGTGCAAACCATTTGAAGAGATATGATATCCCTAGTCTCTTTTAGTCTAAAATAGTCTATGCTTTTCTTCCCCATCATCTTTATTTTTCGAAGTCAGGGCTGATTGTTGTGTCTAGTGTCCAACACTCTGGAATTACAGGAATTTTTCCTTGTTGGGTATTTAATGTTTCTCTCTATTTATATTATTTTCTGTGAATTAAAGTTGAGTCTAGATGACTTTTTAGATTCAGGGTAAACATTTTTGGCAAGAGTTCTTCCTAGGCAGTGCTGTGCACTTCATATCTCATCTCATCTGGAAGCGCATAACATCTGGCTGTCCCAGGTGGAAACTGACAGATTCTCCATCATGAAGATGCACCATCCTTTTACAATCAGCAAGTCAGCTCTGCAGGGACTCTTTGGCACCTTGCAAATATCCTATTTCTCAATTGCCATTCCTCTAAGGGTTTTAGCATTAATTGATGTTAATCTGAATCAATTGTTAGATTGGAGAATGTTTTTAATTGCTCTACAGATGGAAAGAATCTATTTATTTAAAAGGAATGTATAAATACTACCATGACTTCGTAGAAACTATTACTCAAATAGCTTCGTGTGGGACAGTAGTCCTGGTCTTACGTACTGTAGGTGTCTGTGGAGTGAATCAAGGTGTTTGGGGGCAGGAGGAAAATCAGTTAGCCCAGTGGACTCGGCCTCCCAAAGTGCTGGGATTACAGGCGTGAGCCACCGTGCCCAGCCCAACAATTATTAAATCTACTTAGAGCAGGGGTTCAGCAAACCGTGGCTCATGGACCAATTCTGGCCAACTGCCTACTGTCTATGAGCTAAGGATGGATTTTACTGTTTTCAATCTTTTATAAATAAAAGATTCAAGGCATTCATAAAGCTCCAGCTTCCTTCTGCTGTCACCATGACAACAGAAGCAAGTCTGGCTGAAAGCTTGTCAGTTCATTAGGGCTTCTTATGCTTATGCTCCCAGTTCCATTGAGAGGAAAATCCTTAACACTTATGATATTTAGATTAAATACAAGTGCCAGGGGGCTGGAGGACAGGGTGGCTTGTAAAGATGTGTCCTGCGAACTCCATTTGGCCAGGGATGACCTCAACACTTTTTTTTTCTTTATTTAAAATAACAAGGTTACTATTTGCTACAATAGCGAATGCCTTGTTATTTTAAAAGTGTGGGTTTTCTTTTTTTAACAGCTTCACTCTGTATTATACTAATTGGATAGAGTGCATGTAAAAAAGAAAGAAAAGACTTACCTCCTTGGGGAAATTAAACAGCCAAGTGCTGAAAAAGACAGTCTGTGAGGCTTCTGTTTTTGGGGATAAGAAGGAGCAAACATACCTTTCCCTATGTGTTCCACTAAGTAAAGCTAAAATCCCATCCCCGGACATTGTGTATACACCAAATACAAGACTGCAGGGTGTAGAGGAAAAGGCAGAGCTACTAGGGACCTGGGGACTGAGGAATGTTCCAGGGTTCAGTTCATCTGGCTTTCTTTTTGATGTGTATATCCAGGACTGCCTTCTGGAGTAGCTAGGAACCCCAAACACCAAAAAACACAGACAAGAAAAGCCCCAAGAAAAACCAGCCCCCTCTAGTTAAAGGGCCAGGAAAGGGAGAGCCTAGCAAGACAGGGTGATAACTTTTAGGCAAAAACTCCAGCTAAACCCCATAGAAAAGCTGCAGTTTACCCCTGGTAAACTGCAGTTTTCTTTAGGCAAAAAGCTTAGTTTTTGCCCAGGCAGCTGCAGCTGACCCCAGCGTCATCTCTCTAGCGGGGAGCCTGAGTCTCCCGCCCCACCCAGCAGTCATAAGGTGCCCCGTCCCCAGTGTGACATTATACTACTTTCAGATAAAAGGTAATCACTGGGAAAATTGGATAAAGGATACATAGGGCCTCTCTGTGCTATTTTTTGCAACTTCTTATTATCATTTCAAAACGAAAAATTAAATAAAAATGGCCAGTCGGTTGGACGACATCTTTCCTTTTTCATGTGGGGGCTCCACAGTCGCCTTGATGTCCATTGACTGGGTTTGGTGTCTTCTGGCAAACGACCGGGATGAAGAGCTGCTTGCCTATTTAATCTAATACAGTGTCCCTAAGTGTCAGGTTTGGACAGGGTGCTGCTTAGCACCGGGCAAGTTCATATTTACCTGAAAGATCCAGGGAACCTTTTGGTGCATCTACAGAAAAATAATCTGTGTTTATGAACAAGAGCCTCTGAAAGAAACAGGTATCAGGGACAAAGACAGGAAGCTTGGGAAACACTTTCATAACAAAACTCCACTCAATTCAATAAGAAGTCCCGATTCCCTTTCTTTCATTATTTATTTCAGTGTAATTCAATGCAAATTTTATGTCAGGATGACGACATCTGAGAGGGCAGATGGCAAAGGGGAGCCCCACTTTCAGCCTGCAGAAAATACTCACCCAGCACCCCTCACGACGCTAGGACAGGAAACACCCGTGACCAAGATAGACAAGGTCCATTCCCAAGGAACTTCCGTGAAAGTATCACACCTAGGACGTTGCTTGGAACCTTCTAGAAGCAGAGGAATGGAGCAATTTTGGAAGGAATTTGGGGTTTCTAGCCTGCAGCAGAATGAAACATAGCAGTCCCAAGAACCCAAGAAAAGTTTAACATGGACAGTGGATTAGACTTGCCTCTCCCGATTCAAATCTGGAAACTAGTGGGAAATTTTCTACCACGTTGTGCATAAAAAAGCAGGCTGCCTTAAGGAAAGTTCAGCTCGTCTTCCTTACATGTTTGCACAAAGATCACATTTTGTGAATACTGTGGACCAGCAAGCTCCCTCTCACGGCACCATGTCTAGACCCTTTGCCTGGTATTGGGCTCACCAGATGCTGGGCACCGCCCGCCGCCCCCTCCACCGCCCTGATTCTGCTGGCTGGAATTGCCGGATGAGACAGGAGACAGGTAGGTGTGAATGTCAGATCAACGGCGAGCCCATTTTTAGTGCAAGCATGGTCCTTGCAGTATTTGTCCTGCATTTGCACTTGCCAAATCTGGGAACCTCAGTTTCAGTGCACCCCTATCTCAGCTTCTTTGTTCTTTGGTTTCTACAGCTCCTGAAACTTTCAGAAAAAGGCTAGAGGATCACTCGATACTCTTCAGTCTCCTGTACAGAGAGCTGGGAATGTTTAGGAATTCGCCTCCTCCCAGGACAACAGTGGACTGTGACTCACTGGTGCAGGGAGCGCATACTTAGCTCTTCTGCCTGTGTGGAGACAGTCTGAGGTGCAAGCCAGCTCCAGAGCTCCTGGGGACCAGGTAGGCGGGGAATTGTCTGAGGTTGCACCCTGGCTTGATTCCTTCCCCTTCCCTCTTCTGCTTCCCACACCTCCTTACAGCTTTCCCTGTAGGGGACCCTTCCCTGATGAGTCACATGCAGGTGAATCTTATTACCAGAGTCCACTTCAGGGGAATGCAGCTCAAGACCATTCTGAAATAAAAGATGAGAAAATATCACTTGAGGCTAGGAGTTCGAGGTCAGCCGGGGCAACATAGCAAGACCCCCATTTCTACAAAAAATTTTAGATAAGAAAATTAGCCAGGCGTGGTGGTGCATGCCAGTAGTCCCAGCTACCTGGAAGGCTGAGGAAGGAAGATCACTTGAGCCCAGGAAGTCCAGGCTGCAGTGAGCCGAGATCCCACTGCTGCACTCCAGCCTGGGCAACAGAGCCAGACTCTGTCTGAAAAAAAAAAAAAAAAGGTGGGTGAGAAAATAGAAAATAGATTTAGCCCTGACGAGTTGGTCCCCATGGTGTGAAAACTGCCTAAATAGACAGAAACTCTGGAAATTCTCTCCTCAGATTACGGTTTGATGTTATTAATAGTAGATACGGCTTAGAGCGAATCCTCAAAACCCAACAGTATTGTTTATAACACGAAGTCTTTCTGAGAGTCAGAGTATTCTATTCTAAAGAAAAGTCAAGAAAGAGTTCTAAACACAGGGTCTCTGGGGAGCCACGCAGGCCCCTCATTCCTGCCTGGGCCTGCCACTGGCTGAGCAGCCAGGAGGTCCTGGGACCTTGTGGGGACTCCACTCTCGAGGGCCCCACATGGATTGGGCCCCAGCCTGTCGGGAGGGCACCGAAACTTCAGCGGGCGCCAGCGTCCCCATCGGCGCCTTACTTTTGTAAAATTATCTCCGTGTGGGACTTTTTAGCTTTTTAAATTTTACCTTAAGTTCCAGGATACATGTGCAAACGTGTACGTTTGTTTCATAGATATATGCGTGCCATGGTGGTTTGCTGCAGCTATCAACCCTTCACCTAGGTATTAAGCCCTGTATGCATTAGCTAGTGTCCTGGAGCTCTCCGTAAACCCCGCCCCACCCCCACAGGCCCCAATGTGTGTTGTTTCAATCCTTGTGTCCATGTGTTCTCATTATTCAACTACTACTCTTGATTGAGAACATGCAGTGTTTGGTTTTCTGTTCCTGTGTTAGTTTGCTGAGGACAATGGCTTCCAGCTTCATCCATGTCTCTGCAAAGGACGTGATCTCATTCCTTTTTATGGCTGCACAGTATTCCATGGTGTATATGTATGGTGTATATGTGCCACATTTTCTTTATCCATTCTATCATTGATGGGCATTTGGGTTGGTTCTATGTCTGCTATTGTAAATAGTGCTGCAATAAACATACATATGCATGTATCTTTATAGTAGAATGATTTATACTCCTTTGGGTATACACCCAGTAATGAAATTGCTGGGTCAAACGGTATTTCTAGATCCTTGACGAATTGCCACACTGTCTTTCACAATGGTTGAGCTAATTTACATTCCCACCAACAGTTTAAAAGCATTCCTATTTCTCCACAGCCTCAACCACATCCATTGTTTCTTGACTTTTTAATAATTGCCATTTTGACTGATGTGAGATGGTATCTCGTTGTGGTTTTGATTTGCATTTCTCTAGCAATCAGTGATGTTGAGTTTTTTTTCACATGTTTGTTGGCTGCATAAATGTCTTCTTTTGAGAAGTGGCTGTTCATATCTTTGCCCACTCTTTGATGGGGTTGTTTTTTTCTTGTAAATTTGTTTCAGTTCCGATATGGTTTATCTGTGTCCCCACCCAAATCTCATCTTGAATTCCCGTGAGTTGTGGGAGGGACCCAGTAGGAGGTAATTGAATCATGGGGGCACATCTTTCCCATGCTGTTCTCATGATAGTGAATAAGCTTCATGAGATCCGATGGTTACTATAAGGGGGAGTTTTCCTGCACAAGTTCTCTTTGCCTGCCACCATTCACATAAGATGGGCCTCGCACCTCCTTGCCTTCCGCCACGATTATGAGGCCTCCCCAGCCACGTGGAACTGTGAGTTCAGTTAAACTTCCCTCTTTTGTAAATTTCCCAGTCTCGGGTACGTCTTTATCAGCAGCATGAAAATGGACTTGTAAATCTGGATATTAGACCTTTGTCAGGTGGGTAGATTGCAAAACTTTTCTCCCATTCTGTGGGTTTCCTGTTCACTCTGATGACAGTTTCTTTTGTTGTGCAGAAGCTCTTTAGTTTAATTAGATCCCATTTGTCAATTTTAGCTTTTGCTGCAATTGCTTTGGCATTTTTGTCATGAAGTATTTGCCCATGCCTATGCCCTGAATGGTATTGCCTAGGTTTCCTTCTAGGTTTTTATGGTTTTTGGGTTTACATTTAAGTCTTTAATCCATCTTGAGTTAATTTTTGCATAATGTATAAGGGAGGAGTCCAGTTTCAGTTTTCTGCATATGGTTAGCCAGTTTTCCCAGCACCACTTATTAAATAGGGAATCCTTTCCCCATTGCTTATTTTTGTCAGGTTTGTCGAAGAATAGATGGTTGTAGATGTATGTTGTTATTTCTGAGGTCTCTGTTCTGTTCCATTGGTCTATATGTCTGTTTTGGTACCAGTACCATATTGTTTTGGTTACTGTAGCCCTGTAGTATAGTTTGAAGTCAGGTAGTGTGATGCCTCCAGCTTTGTTCTTTTTGCTTAGGATCATCTTGGCTCTTTTTTGGTTCCATATGAAATTTAAAATAGTTTTTCTAATTCTGTGAAGAATGTCAATGGTAGTTTGATGGGAATAGCATTGAATCTATAAATTACTTTGTGCAGTATGGCCATTTTCACGATATTGATTTTTCCTATTCATGAGGATGGAATGTTTTTCCATTTGTTTGTGTCCTCTCTTATTTTCTTGAGCAGTGGTTTGTAGTTCTCCTTGAAGAGTTCCTTCACTTCCCTTGTTAGCTGTATTCCTAGGTATTTTATTCTCTTTGTAGCAATTGTGAATGGGAGTTCATTCATGATTTGGCTCTCTGCTTGTCTATTGTTGGTGTATAGGAAAGCTTGTCATTTTTGCACGTTGATTTTGTATCCTGAGACTTTGCTAAAGTTGTTTATCAGCTTAAGGAGTTTTTAGGCTGAGATGATGGGGTTTTCTAAATACAGGATCATGTCATCTGCAAACAGAGACAATTTGACTTCCTCTCTTCCTATTTGAATACCTTTATTTCTTTCTTTGTCTAATTGCCCTGGCCAGAACGTCCAATACTAAGTTGAATAGGAGAGGTGAGAGAGGGCAACCTTGCCTTGTGCTGGTTTTCAAAGGGAATGCTTCCAGCTTTTGCCCATTCTGTATGATATTAGCTGTGTGTTTGTCATAAATAGCTCTTATTATTTTGAGATATGCTCCACCAATACCTAGTTTATCGAAAGTTTTTAACATGAAGGAATGTTGAATTTTATCAAAGGCCTTTTCTGCAACTATTGAGATAATCATGTGGTTTTTGTCATTGTTCTGTTTATGAGATGAATTACATTTATTGATTTGTGTATGTTGAACCAGACTTGCATCCCAGGGATGAAACCAACTTGATCCTGGTGGATAAGCTTTTTGATGTGCTGCTGAATTTGGTTTGCTGGTATTTTATTGAGGATTTTTGCATCAATGTTCATCAGGGATATTGGCTTGAAGTTTTCGTTTTTTTGTTGTGTCTCTGCAAGGTTTTGGTATCAGGATGATGCTGGCCTTGTAAAATGATTTAGGGAGGAGACCCTCCTTTTCAATTGTCTGAAATAGTTTCAGAAGGAATGGTACCAGTTCCTCTTTGTACCTCTGGTAAGATTAGACTGTGAATAGACTGTGAATCCGTCTGGTCCTGGACCTTTTTTTTTTTTTTTGGTTGGCAGGCTATTAATTATTGCCTCAATTGAAGAAGTAGAATTCAGGTATTCTACTTCTTCCTGGCTTAGTCTTGTGAGGGTGCATGTGTCCAGGAATTTATCCATATCTTCTAGTTTGTTTGCATAGAGGTGTTTATAGTATTCTCTAATAGTAGTCTGTATTTTTGTGGAGTCGGTGGTGATATCCCCTTTATCATTTTTTATTTTGTTTATTTGATTCTTCTTTCTTTTCTTCTTTATTAGTCTAGCTAATAGTCTATTTCATTAATTTTTTCAAAAAACCAGTTCCTGGATTCATTGATTTTTTGAATGGCTTTTCATGTCTCTATCTCCTTGAGTTCTACTGTGATCTTAGCTATTTCTTGTCTTCTGCTAGATTTGAATTTGTTTGCTCTTGCTTCTCTACTTCTTTTAATTGTGATGTCAGGGTGTCAATTTGAGATATTTCTAGCTTTCTGATGTGGGCATTTAGTGCTATAAATTTTCCTCTTTTTTTTTTTTTTTTGAGACGGAGTCTCGCTGTGTCGCCCAGGCTGGAGTGCAGTGGCGCGATCTCGGCTCACTGCAAGCTCCGCCTCCCGGGTTCACGCCATTCTCCCGCCTCAGCCTCCGAGTAGCTGGGACTACAGGCGCCCGCCACCACGCCCGGCTAGTTTTTTGTATTTTTAGTAGAGACGGGGTTTCACCATGTTAGCCAGGATGGTCTCGATCTCCTGACCTTGTGATCCACCCGCCTCGCCCTCCCAAAGTGCTGGGATTACAGGCTTGAGCCACCGCGCCCGGCCATAAATTTTCCTCTTAACACTGCTTTAGCTGTGTTGCAGAGATTCTACTACGTTGTCTCTTTGTTCTCATTGGTTTCAAATAACTTCTTGATTTCTGCCTTAATTTCATTATTTACCCAGGAGTCATTCAGGAGCAGGTTGTTCAATTTCTTTGTACTTGTGTTGTTTTGAGTGAGTTTCTGAATCCTGAGTTTAATTTGATTGCTCTGTGGTCTGAGAGACTATTTGTTATGATTTCAGTTTTTTTTGCATTTTCTGAGTGAGGAGTGTTTTACTTTCAATTATGTGGTCAATTTTAGAATAAGTGCCATGTGGCACTGTGAAGAATGTATATTCTGTTGATTTGGGATAGAGAGTTCTGTGGATGTCTGTTAGGTCCACTGGATCCAGAGCTGAGTTCAAGTCCTGGATATCCTTGTTAATTTTCTGTCTTGTTGATCTGTCTAATATTGACAGTGGGGTGTTAAAGTCCCCCAGTATTATTGTGTGGGAGTCTCTGTAGGTCTCTAAGAATTTGTTTTATGAATCTGGGTGCTCTTCTATTGGGTGCATATATATTTAGGATAGTGAGCTTATTGCATTGATCTCTTTACCATTATGTAATGCCCTTCTTTATCTTTTTTGGTCTTCGTTGGTTTAAAGTCTGTTTTGTCAGAGACTAGGATTGCAACCCCTGCTTTTTTTTTTTTTTTGCTTTTCATTTGCTTGGTAAGTTTTCTTCCAACCCTTTATTTTGAGCCTGTGTATGTCTTTGCATGTGAGATGGGTCTCTTGAATACAGCACACCCATGGGTCTTTAATCTTCATCCAATCTGCCAGTCTGTGTCTTTTAATTGGGGGCATTTATCCCATTTACATTTAAGGTTAATATTGTTATGTGTAAATTTATCCTGTCATCATGATGCTATCTGATTATTTTGCACACTAGTTGATGCAGTTTCTTCATGGTGTCATTGGTCTTTATATTTCGGTGTGTTTTTGCAGTGGCTGGTACCAGTTTTTCCTTTCCATATTTAGTGCTTCCTTCAGGAGCTCTTGCAAGACAAGCCTGGTGGTGACAAAGTCCCTCAGCATTTGCTTGTCTGAAAAGGATTTTATTTTTCCTTTGCTTATGAAGCTTAGTTCATCTGGATATGAAATTCTGGGTTGAAAATTCTTTTTTTTTAAGAATGTTGAATATTGGCCTCCACTCTCTTCTGGCTTGTAGGGTTTCTGCTGAGAGATCTGCTGTTAGTCTTATGGGCTTCCCTTTGTAGGTGACCTGATCTTTCTCTCTGATTGCTCTTAACAGTTTTTCCTTCATTTCAACCTTGGAGAAGCTGACGATTATGTGTTTTGGGTTGATCTTCTTGTGGAGTATCTTAGTGGTATTCTCTGTATTTCCTGAATTTGAATGTTGACCTGTCTTGCTAGGTTGGGGAAGTTCTCCTGGATAATATCCTGAAAGGTGTTTTCCAACTTGGTTCCATTCTCCCCATCTCTTTCTGGTACACCAATCAATTGTAGATTTGGTCTTTTTACATAGTCCCATATTTCTTGGAGGTTTTGTTCATTCCTTTTCATTCTTTTTTCTCTAATCCTGTTTGCCTGCCTTATTTCAGCAAGATGGTCTTCAATCTCTGATATTCTTTCTTCTGCTTGATTGATTTGGTTATTGATACTTGTGTGTGCTTCACAAAGTTCTTATGCTGTGTTTTTCAGCTCCATCCAGTTATTTATGTTCCTCTCTAAACTGGTTATTATAGTGAGCAGCTCCTGTAACCTTTTATCAAGGTTCTTAGCTTCTCTGCATTGAGTTAGAACATGCTCCTTTTCCACAGCAGTGTTTTTTATTATTCATCTTCTGAAGCCTACTTCTGTCAATTCATCCATCTCTTTCTCTGTTCAGTTCTGTGCCCTTGCTGGAGAGGTATTGCAATCATTTGGAGGAGAAGAGGCACTCTGGCCTTTTGGGTTTTCAGCATTTTTTTTCATTGATTCTTTCTCATCTTCATGGGTTTGTCTAGTTTCGATCTTTGAGGCTGCTGATCCTCAGATGAGGTTTTGTGGGGACTTTTTTGTTGATGCTGTTGTTGTTGCTTTCTGTCTGTTTGTTTTTCTTTCAATAGTCAGATCCCTCTTCTGTAGGGTCAGTGTGGTTTGCTGGGGATTCACTTCAGGCCCTATTCATCTGGTTCACTCCTGCAGCTGGAGATGTCACTCAAGGAGGCTGGAGAACAGCAAAGATGGGTGCCTGCTCCTTCCTCTGGGATTTCTGACCTTGAGGGACACCAACCTGATGCCAGTAGGAATGCTCCTGTATAGGGTGTCTGCCAACTCCTGTTGGAGGGTCTCACCCAGTGGGGTGGCAAGGGGAGCAGGACCAGTTTAACCAAGCACTTGGCTGTCCCTTGGTGGAAGAAGTGGCTGTGCTGGGGGGAAACTCACTCTTTTGCACTGCCTGGGTTCCTCAAAACTAGCAGGAGAAAAGACTAAGTCTGCTGGTTTGTGGAGACTACAGCCACCCTTCCCGCTAGGGGCTCAGGCCCAGGGAGCTCAGAGTTCTATCCCTGAGTCCCTGGCTGGAGTTGCTGGAGTTCCTGTAGGGAGGCCCTGCCCAGTGAGGAGGGAGGGGTCAAGGTCAGGCCTGAAGAGGCACTCTGACTGCAGTCTGGCACAGCCGGCATGTTGGGCTGTGGGGAATACCTCCTGGGACCAAGCCGTCCAGCCTCCCTGGTTCCAGCAGCGGAAGAGTACAGCCTGGAGATATAGAGATGTGTGGGACATTTTTAAATGCCTCTGGTCAGTTGCTTTCTCCCCTCTTGTCACCAAAATGAGTCCCAGGAAGCTCCTGAGCATCTCCGGCCCTCACGCCCACCCTGCCCTATTCCGAGGTGGGGCAGATGGCAGAGGATACAGCTCCTGTCCCTCCTAAGTGCCTGGAAGAGGCAGAAAACAAAGCAAAAGCCATGCTAGACACCACAGAGGGGCATTTGACACCCAATAAAAGGTGTTTCATTCTTCCAGGGGGAATACACTTTAAGACAAAACATTTTCACAGACAGGCAGGTGGAGGGGATGAAGAAATTTGACTCAGGGGTCATGCCAGCTTGGGGAGCTGTGTGGGTGCATTTGAGTGACATGCCTGCTTGCTGGCATGGCAACAGCTCCACTCTGGTTTTCTTTCCCTCAGTCCCTCCTGAAAATGGTGCAGGTAAAGAATCTGGGCTTGCTTTTGTTTTTTCTTGTCTCAAGCATAATGGGCTTTTCTTGCTCCTGAGACCGGTCTCAGGAGCAGGTAGGAGACATCCCCTGGAAACACGTGAACAAAGCACTAACATCAGTCGTTTCCATTGATTGGATGCCTATAGCATAACAAGAACTTTATATATATGTGTGTAATATGTGTATATGTATATATATCATATGTGTATATGATCTCATTTAATTTATTATTAGATACATTTTATAGTAAGGAAAATCAAGACTTCAGGAATTAGCTTGCTCAAGTTTAGTTAAGTAGAGAGGGAGGAGCTGGGATTCTAGCCCTGTTTGTCTGTTTACAAAGTCCCGCATCTACTCCTTGCACAGAACTAGTAGGACTACCACTTCTCTTTTTGTCCATCTAAAAGAGAAGCCACAGGAAGGGGCCCTGACATATAAGCCCTTTTCTCCAGTTTCCACTGGTGGCCCCAGCCAGCTTTAGTTTCCATGACTGATTTGTTGTAAATAAAACCTTGGAGCTGTGCGGTCAGGGATTTCACCAAGCACCCATCCCTGCTCTGGATATGAAGGCAATTGTCTCCCGACAAGGAAAAAGTTGAGCTTGTATTTGGATCGATGTGTTTGTTACTTAAACAAAGACAGCATCAACTAAGAACTGGAACAAAATGTCCCCTGTGCTCTGAAATTCCACTGTTATGAAATATTGTCTGAGCTACCACGGCACTGATGAGG
Organism: Macaca nemestrina; assembly: GCF_043159975.1. Classification (NCBI taxonomy): domain Eukaryota; kingdom Metazoa; phylum Chordata; class Mammalia; order Primates; family Cercopithecidae; genus Macaca; species Macaca nemestrina. The sequence goes on from NC_092131.1 coordinate 175,893,505, forward strand.
TTACCTTTTAATATACAGACACAACTATGTGGAATCCCAGTCGATTTCTTGCTGAACTATTATAAAACGTTGTTTACCTTCATGTCATTTTTTTTTTAATGTTTGCTTTCCACTCTCATCCAGACTGCACCAAGCCGATGACTGACCTACTTTCGCTGCAGTGCTGGGTTTGCTTTCAATTATAGCAATTACAGTGCCCAGATCACTGGCATCATCCCCAGGATGTCGCGTTTTTTCTTCATGTTATTGTTACCCAGATTACACACCTTTTGTGCCAACATGAAGCCTTCTAATGACCCAGGGATGGGGCTGGCGGTGCTATAGACACGTTAGAGGTCAGTGCAAGTCTGTTTTCAGGGTTTTTCCAGTGGCTGCTGGGCTGACTCCATTGTGGAGAACTGATACTTGTGCTGCCCTATAATGTCCTAGACAAGGAAGGATTCTTTAAGGAGTCCCAGCTTTAAGGAGAGTGAGCCATTTGAGTTCTAAAAGAGTTTTCAGAGTGAAACTAAAATCTTGCCAGAAAGAACTAATTTCCAGATGCCTTGTTCTTCCTTCTTTCTCCTTCTCTCCTTTGCTGCCTGCCTTCTCTTCTTACTGTTAATGTCTATCTTAGTCACCTCAAGTGGACATAATAAATATCAGAGACTGGATGGCTTAAACAACAACATTTATTTCTTGCAGTTCAGGAGTCTGGAATTCCAAGATCAAAGTGCCAGCAGATTCGGTGTCTGGTGAGGGCCCACCACTTGGTTCACAGTTGGCCATCTTCTCATTGTATCCTCACATGGTGGAGGGCACAGAGAGGAGCAAGCTCTCTCCTGTATCTTCTTATAAGGGCACTAAGCCCACTCAGGAGGGCCCTATCCTCATGACCTAATCATCTTCCAAAGGTTTCATCTCCTAACATCAGCCCACTGGGAATTGGGCCTCAACGTATGAATTTTGGAGACACCCAAACATCCCATTAATGGTAGTACCCAAATTTAAAACATCTATTGAGCAACCTGTTTACAAGAACTGGCAATAATAGTAATAGGTACCATTTATGGAGGTTGCACTATAGGTAAGAATTAACTCCGTTCATCTTTCTGTCAATCCTAAACAGTCAGGATTCTTATTAACCCTACTTTTCAGATAGAAAAACTGTGGCAGATGGAGATAGGTGAACTAACCTTTCTGAGTTGCAGGAGCAGGGTTCTGATGCAGGTGATCTGCAGCCTCCGCAGTGAGCTCTCCCGTTGCCAGAACACAGTAGAACGCCAGTGTAGACAGCTGCCTGGGGAGTGGCCCCCACCCCCACAGAGCTCAAGGGAGGCTGGGAGTCTAACATCACAAAGTCACAAAGCTTTACCACTCAGAGGGAAACCAGCCCCAAATTAATTAAATTGATAGTATAGAAGAGAGGGTGGTGATTAACGCTTCTTATTCTTCTAGTTTGATGAAACACACATAGGCAAATCTAATTAATTCTCACCTCCACAGTAGGGCCTGGGATGACTCAGACAGCGAGGTGCAGAATTAAATCTCGGATGCTTCCTGTAGGAAAGCTGAGTGTGTGGCCCTACCTAACAGAACTCCATTTTCAAGTTTCAAGCCCCTTCCAGAAGCAAACACTAATTTACTTAGAAATCCTTGATAAGCTAATTACAAATCACTCTCACCTACTCATTAGAGTAACTCCCCCAAGGAATTTCCCCTTCCTTTAGCTCCATACTAATTACAGGTTTATTCTTAAAGTACGGCAGAATGGTAAAGATGAGTGATCAGGGTTGGAATCCAGACCCTTCCATTCACTGACTGTAATTTTGGACAAGTTACTTAGCTTTTGTGAGTCTCAGGTTTTTTACCTGTAACATAGTGATAACTATATCCTTCTCTGGTCTGCAGGCTGTGAAGAAATGATGGTCAATTCCTCTGATGAGGCCAGGGACAGTTTGCAATATACATTGCTGGTTGGTACTCATGCATCTGGATTTTGACTTTCATTAATTCCAACTGCTCTCCTTCTAATACACATAAATGTGAGAGGATTTCTCTGGTTTCTTTCATTAATCACACAGATTTCTTTCAGTAAAGAAATCTATCTAATGCTGTGCAGTGATTATCCTGGTATTCCATTGAAGTTGTTTAATTATAAAATGGTGAGGGCAGAAGTGAGACCAGAGATTTCTCTCCACATCAGTAGTTAGAGAGGAATGTGTCCCCTCCCATCGCGTCACATGAATCAGACTAGTTTTTCAAAGGCTGTAAGGAATTCTGTGGTTTATTGATACATCTTTTCTTCTCTGATAGTCAGAAGAGCAGCTTCCTTGCTTTTTAGGATATTTATAAAGAATGACCTTTAGTCTTTGCTAAGTGGCTCTTGTGACCATCTGCTCCATGAAACACGGGGATTCGTCGGACATTACACCTGCGCACTTTTGTCTTTCAGTCTGGGTGGGAGGAAAAGCCAGTGTTGGGGTAGAGTTCAGTGGGCCTCAGCGAAGGTGAGACAAAGTGCTGATGGGCCCAAAGACGAGAACCAAGCCCTGCCTAGGGGACAAGGAAAAGCTTTGTGGAAGAGGTTTGCTTGGTGCAGGATTCGAAGCCTGAGAAGGGTTCTGGCAGCCTGAAAGGAGAAGGTGGAAAATCCCAGAAAAAGAGTGTATCAGTGAAAACACAGATGCGAGAAGCTGCAATGTATTCCCAGGCACTGAGACGAGGGCGAGCTCTTCCCAGGGAGGGCAGCTGCAGAGCCAAGACACACGGCTGCAGGCTGCACAGTCGTTACCGTAGGAAGGCTCTGGAATATGGAATTTAACTGGCAGGAAATGCTGGGCCATCGACAGGTTCTGAGAAACGGCATTCTTCGGAGAGGCTTCTTGTGGGCCAGGCTTTGCCAGCTCCACAGGACTGTTCCTGCTGTCTCTGAGCTTCAAGTCCCCAGATAATACAGGCATCAGGACCAGGCTCCTGGGAGGATATTAAAGGTCCACCTACTCCGATCTGCCAGCTTAAGAAATGCTTCCTAGGGACAGCTAAGCTGACACTCAAGGATGTCAGGAAAGAGGTGGGCTAAGTTAGGAAAACAGGTCAGGGTAGACAGAGCAGAATGTGCAAAACTGTGTTGGTGGGAGAGAGCTTGGTGCATTTGGGAAGCTGAAGACAGCTTATTAAGGTTCAGGGTGAAACAATGGGAGAGAAGCAGGTAATGTGGCTGAGAGGGCGAGCATGGATCAGATCATGATGTGCAATTTAAGTCATAGCAAAGGTTTATGTTTCATTTCAGGAAGCATTGGTTTTGTTTTGTTTGTTTTGTTTTGACAGAGTTTCACTCTTGTCACCCAGGCTGGAGTGCAATGGCACTGTCTCACCTCACTGCAACCTCTTCCTCCCAGGTTCAAGAGATTCTCCTGCCTCAGCCTCCCAAGTAGCTGGGATTACAGGTGCCTGCCACCATGCCCGGCTATTTTGTTGTTGTTGTATTTTTACTAGAGACAGGGTTTTGCCATTTTGGCCAGGCTGCTCTTGAACTCCTGACTGCAGGTGATCCACCCACCTCGGCCTCCCAAAGTGTTGGGATTACAGGCGTGAGCCACCGCGCCCAGCCCAGCATTGATTTTAAGGAGGAAGATGACACAGTTTCAGCTCCTGCATTTCAGACATTGGCCATGATATGGAGCATGTGTCGGAGGGAGACAAAGCAGCGCAGTGGAATGGCTTCAATACAGGTGGAGTTCATAGCAACTGGTCTGGGCATGAGAAGTAAAAAACAATTAAATTAAAACCAGGTGCAAAGGGTCCAGACTTTGCAGTGGGATAAACAGCAGTGTTGTGGCCTGACTTAGGGGCCACGGCACAGGTATGTTTATCTGGGGGCATGTGATCTGTTTAGCTCTTGGCACACAGAGCTTGAAGTTTTTGAGACGTCCTAGGGGAGATTTCAGTGAGACATTCAGGGATGGATCTGTGGTAGCAACCCTGGCTTGAGATGTGCTAGCAAGTAGATGGGAGTTGGAAACAAGAAAGAAAGTAAAATAGCCCAATAAGTATGTAGACCATGAAATGGGTTCAAGATGCCTGTAAGGAACCAAGACTGGAGGAAGGGCTGTGGTCCTGGAAGCAGGAAGAACATGCAGTGAGTTGGGCAGACACAGTGGACTGGCACTCCACCTGCATGGCACCCTTTCTCCAGTGTGAGACATTGGAACATACGTAAACAAGCAGCAGAAACATTTCCCAGATGCCCTTGCAACTAAGGCCTGAAATCATAGTTAGCTTCTGCAGTTAGGTGGACATGGACAGCTGGTGGACGTGGACAGCTGGTGGACGTGGACAGCTGGTGGGCGTGGACAGCTGGTGGACGTGGACAGCTGGTGGGCGTGGACAGCTGGTGGGCGTGGACAGCTGGTGGGCGTGGACAGCTGGTGGGCGTGGACAGCTGCAGGAAAGCAGAGGCCACCTTTCTCCTGCTGGTCCTGCTGGCATGAGCTGCAGGCCCTGGGAGTCAGGGTGGTTGTGACGGCCGGACTCAGCATTCCGGTGGGTTGTCACCAGCTCTGTACAAACAGAGAGGTGGGTGTGGAGGGCACAGTGTGACCACAGCAGCAGCCTCCCTACCTCTGGATCCTGCTTTGTCGACATGCCTGTAAGCTCTGCATCTCAGCAGAAGTCCACTGACCTCTGCTTCTGTAGTTCATCCAGTGATTTCTATTATGCAACTAATTTATTGGATTAAAATTTTTTTTTCTTCTTGAAATACCTAGACTTTCTGTTTTCTTACATGGAACTGGGACTGTTGAAGGGATTTAAGGAAGTAAGGAAGATAATATTTCAACAAGGGGGGCATGTCTCAGTATCACATGTTGCCAAGGTAAAATGTAAACGATGTCTACTGGACTTGGAGGTTGTTCTCTACAAAGAGGTTCCAGCAGCTGGGCACAGTGGCTCAAGCCTGTAATCCCAGCACTTTGGGAGGCTGACGTGGGTGAATCACCTGAGGTCAGGAGTTCGAGACCAGTCTGGCCGACATGGCGAAACCCTATCTCTACTAAAAATACAAAAATTAGCTGGGTGTGGTGGCACGCGCCTGTAATCCCAGCTACTCAGGAGGCTTAGGCAGGAGAATCACTTGAACTTGGGAGGTGACTTGCAGTGAGCCGAGATTGTGCCACTGCACTCCAGCCTGGGCAACAAGAACAAAACTCTGTTTCAAAAAAAAAAAAAGAGTTTTCAGGGGTGTGATGGGGCAGGCAACAGGGCTACCTAGACAGGTGAGTACCTCATGACAGGCTGGGGTTTGGTACTCCATCAGTGGTCCTTAATTAATTATTTAACAACTATTAACAGATATTGTAAACTCCATTAGGCTCATAACTCATAGGTCAGCTGTCCCCTAGACCTGAGCTACTATAACAACTTACCTTAGACTGAATGGCTAACAAGCAACAGAAATTTATTACTCACAGTTCTGGAGCTTGGGAGTCCTAGATGAAAGTGCCAGCAGATTCAGTGTCTGGTGGGGGCATCATAGACGGTGCCTTCTTGCTATGTTCTCAAATGGCTGAAGGGGCAAGGGAGCTTTTACAAGGGCACTATAAAAGCTTTTATAAGGGCCCCACCTCCCAATGCCACCACCTTGGCAGTTAGGATTTCAACGTACACATTTTGGGGAGACGCAAATATTTAGTTCACAGCATTCCCTCTGTACAAGAGCTTTGTTGAAAATGAAGAAATCACTGAAGACTGTGTTGGGGAGAGAGTGAAGAGGACTAACATAGCATAAAGCGTTTCACACGAAGACACCTTGATTGGACATGCTTCTTCCTGAGATTCTTTATTTCTTTTCCATGACTGCTGTGTCTACTCTGCCCTTCTTGTGTGCTTTGGCCAACCCACAGGGCCCCTGACTCTCTCCAGACATCCCGTTCCCTTCTTAGACCTGCTCCCTGTCTTGTGCGCGATTGAGCATGGTGGAAGCACTGGTTTCCAAGCTTGCACCCATCATTATTCATTACTCATAAGTGTGCTCCATTAGCTCTGCGTAAATCAGTCAATCAAGCTTCTGAGATCAGCTCTCTCTAGATGCATGAGCCTTTATAAAGAACGAAAAACGTTTACTTGTCATCCCTTCAAACTCATATAAGGAATTTCTTACATACACTGAAAAAGAATATGAGTAATATGCATTCCACTGATCACATAAGAAGAATCTGGTAGATACTTAAGTTCATTGGTAGAAGATTTAAACTTTTAATTGTGATATTTACTGCTTCCTTATAAGTAAATGGGTAGTGGAGAGAAAATAAAAATTATTAGGATGTGGAGGTCAAGAAACAAAGAGGCTGAGTTTTAGATGGTGTGTTAGGCAGTTATTGTATTACTGTAAAGAAATATCTGAGACTGGGTACTTTATAAAGAAAAGATGTTTAATTGGCTCGTGGTTTGGCAGGCTGTACAGGAATTATGGCAGCAGTATCTGCCTCTGGTGAGGCATCAGGAAACTTACTATCATGATGGAAGGCAAAGGGGGAGCCAGCCATCACACGGCAAGAGCGGGAACAAGAGAGAAGGGAGGAAGAGTCACGCTCCTTTAAACAACCAGCTCCCACCTGAACTTACAGAGCAAGAAATCACTTATTACCACGGGGATGGCACCAAGCCATTTATGAGGTATCCACCCTCATGACACAAACATCTCCCACCAGTCCTCACCTCCAACCTTGGGAGTCCCATTTAACATGGGATTTGGAGGGGACAAAACACCCAGACCACATCAGATGGGTCATCCATGAGAATGGTGAGGGACCGAGGCTGACAGCGTCACTGTGGGTGGCAAGGAGGGTGGTCGACCCAGAGCTGATGTGATCAATGAGTGAATGGGAGAGAGGACACGGGGTGGCCAGGTTTGGATGGGTGGATGAGAGTCGAGGGGCTTTCGGATGATAGTCAGGGAGTGATACATACTATGAAAATGGCATTGGGAGACAGAGAAAGCCCCTCACTATACTTTTGTTTGGGAAAATAAAGGTTGCATTAATATGTAAAAGAACAGGAATCAAAGCTTGCTGGGAAGCTAGTTCAGTGGCCCAGAAAAGAAACAATGAGGGATTTCACAGCGTCTGCGAGAGGACTGGAGCAGGGATGGACTATGTACCAGCTGCTCCACTACGGATGCTTTTCTAAGGTAACCTCAGTGGCAGTGGGAATTGGAAAGAGGGTCAGGGTAAGACCAGTACCGAGCTCTGAAATCTCATGACAGAGCACCACACAGGCTGAAAGCCAGGCTCACGAAATGCCCAGTACTGTCCAGGGAACTGTGCCAGACAGTGGCTTGGGAGCCAGGATTCCTCCGTCGTGTGAGGCTGCCATCCCAGTGCATTCTCCCAGGTCATGGCGAAATGTAGGGCAGTCAATTGTGTGAGCTCACTATTGCATATGAAGAAAATAGTAGAGACTCTAAGACAATAACAAGATACATAAGAAAATGGTTAGCTATGGAGTGTGGAAGGCGAAAGAGCAAAGGGGACAGGATTGGCAGAGACACATCTCTGAAAATACTTTTAAAGATAAACTTGACTTTTGAACTGGGTGTGTGTGTGTGTGTGTGTGTGTGTGTGTGTCTCTGTATGTATGTGTTCATGTGTGTATGGATGTTCAAACATATGTGAAATCTCCAAAAAGTTACATCAGAGAGAATAAAATAAACCCTAACATTGAACACAAACTGAAACAAATAAATCTAAACTTGTATCAAATTGATAACCTGACTATATTGGGAAAAACTTATTTTAAAGAATCCTTAAATATAGTTCTCTGGCTGAATATATTTAGCAGGACATATTCTAAAGACAATGAGTACTAAAAATAAATTTTAAAGCTCATTTGATAGTTTATTGTTAATAATATTGGCATTGTAATTCTGAATTATTTAATGTATACTATAGGATAAAGCAAATCAATAAATATATTAACATTATTAGGAACCAGGATTTTACTGTAAGATTAAAAAAACAAAGAAGGTAAGAAAAAACTTTATAATATTAATTTTTAAAAATTGTATCATTTGTAGATGTGAGGTCTCAGCATGTTGCCCGGGCTGTTCTCAAACTCTTGGGCCCAAGTGATCCTCCCATCTCAACCTCCCAAAGTGTTGGGATTACAGGTGGGAGTCACTGCACCGGGCCTATGGTATTAAACTTTAATTGCAAATACCACAAGTATGGATTCCTGGTTTGAAAAAGATATTCCTAGCTCTGTCTCCTGAAAGGGGTTAGAAGCAATGACGTCTCAGTAGAAGGGAGCACACACAGTCCCTACATTTCCCACATCAAGACAACCAGGCTTCCTTGAGAAATGCTGAGACCAGCTTGGACAGGAAAAGAACAAAATGAGCCTGAGATGCCCTGTGGAGCCAGAAGGCAAGGAAGCCACAAAGAATCATAGAGTGATGAAAAGAGGATACGAACCCCGTATTTGAAAGGGCTCACACTGGCAGGATTGGGACAATCTGAGCAACACAGGATAATGAATGTAATTGATAGTTGCACCTTATGGGCAACAAGTATTTTCTATGATGGCTATGCATGCCTGTGTGTGTGTGTGCATACGTGTGGGTGTGTGCCTGAGATCCCATATGTTCTGTGCTCTCGGTACAATGTGACTAAAATTCCTCTTACAGAGATGAAGACGCCATGTGTCTGCCTTGAATCCAGACCTGTGCCTGTGGCTACTGCAGCCTAGAGAGCACAGCAGTGATGCTATGTGACTTCTGAGATGAGGTCATAAAAATTAAAACTTCTGTCTCTCTCTCTTACTGAGAAAGCTTGTCCTTGACACCCATGGTGTGAAGAAACCAAAACAAGCACATCTAGAGAGACCACATGCAGAAGATATGATGGGGCAAGTAACTGAGGCCCCTGGTACCCCCAGAATCAACTGCAGGTCATTCCCGCTCTGTCCTTCCAATCTTCTGGCTGAAGGCTGAGAATGAGCAGTGATGGGCCATCCCTCTGTCTCTTATTCAAATTCCTGATCCACAGGATTGGCAAGTACAATAAACCCTACTTTTATGCTACTGTATTTTGAGATGATTCTATTTATTTTACTGTATTTTGAAATTGTGGTAAAAATACATATAGCATAACATTGACCGTCATAACCATTTTTAAGTGCGCATGCAGTTTAGTGGCAGCGAGTACATTCACACTGTTGTGCAACCATCACCACCGTCCATTCACAGAGCTCTTTCTGTCTTGCCAAACTGAAACTCTGTACCCATTAAACACTCACTCCCCTTCTCCCCTCACCCCAGCTTCCGGCAACCACCTTTCTACTTCCTGTCTCTACGAATTTGACCACTCTACGTACCTGGCATACATGGAGTCTCACAGTATTTGTCTTTTTGTGACTGACTTATTTGACTGAGCACCATGTCTTCAAGGTCCATCTCTGTTGTACCATGTGTCAGAATGTCCTGTTTTTTTTTTTAAGCTGAATAATATTCCCCTGTATGTATCCACAGTGTTTTTTCACTGAGATAATATTTACACAGCCATATTAATAACTAATATTAATAACTAAAATCTAATATCTAGATTACTAGATACTGAATGAAAATTTATGAATTCAGAGTGCCATTTCAACAAAAAGAGAAAAAGGGAAGCCCTTCTGTAAAAAATAGTGTCGCATAATAAAAGCAGAAAGGATAATAGAATGTGAAAATAACCATTTTGCAAACCCAAATGTAATGACTGATACTGCGAGAATTATCAATGAAGGCTGAAATTGTTCTGTGAAAGATTTTGGAGGGGCTTGGCACAGTGGCTAAAACCTGTATGTAATCCCAGCACTTCCGGAGGCTAAGGTGAGAGGATCGCTTGAGCCCAGGAGTTGGAGACCAGCCTGGCCAATATAGTGAGACCTCATCTCTACCAAAAAAAAAAAAAAAAAAAAAAAAAATTTTTTCTTTTTTTAATTAGTCAGGCATGGTGGTGTGTGCCTGTAGTCCCAGCTACTCGAGAGGCTGAGGTGGGAGCATCGCTTGTGCCCAGGAGGCAGAGGTTGCAGTGAGCTGAGATCTTGTCACTGCACTACAATCTGGACAACAGAGTGAGGCCCCATCTCAAAAAATAAAAAAGATTTTGGGGGAATAGAATATTTACATAGTGACAAAGTATCACCTCTTCAATTCCTTTACAACTTCAAAGAGGAAAATGTAATGTTTAAGTTCATAGAGTAAGCAGTCACCACTCTAACCAAATGATCACATGTAGCTAGACCTAGGAATGGAAAACCTGAAAGTATGCACTTCCTGATGTAATGCCATAGGAAGCACCTACATCACCTGTGTGGTATTTTTTCCAAAATGTTTAATCTGGAAGTAGTAAGTCTCCAGACATAATGTACAGTTTATAGGAAAAATAAAGGATACAGGAATGAGGAATGATCCAGAATGTGGAACATGCTACAAGACAGTGGTCCTGGACTCTTCAGAGAGTCCACGTTGTAACATAAATGGGGGGACTATTGTAGGTTCTAGATTACAAGACTAAAGAGGCTTGTGATGCAACCGATGCATGACCTTTGATTGGATCCTTTTGGGGGATTCAAAGAAAAAAACAACTAAAAAATAAAGGATATGATTTGAAACATTTGAAAATAGAATGTATATTAAATGATTTTAGAGAACTACCTTCCATGCTAAGAATTATTCTTGCATGCTAAGCAGTATTTGGAGCTCAAGTGTTGGAACATAATTTCAGATGACTCAGTGTACACAAGTGCACAGACAACAAACACACATATATTTAGAGAGATGGCAACCATGGTAGGATTTTAACAAGGATTGAATCTAGATGAAGAGTACTTTGGCATTCATTATACTTGCCTTCCAACTCTTTTGTTTATTTGAATATTTTTCTAATAAAAACTTGGAAGAAATAACAACCACACTCAGGGGTGTTGAGCAATCCCGTCTTGTGGGCAGGGAAATTCTATTGAGTTGGTGGATCTGAAGTCTGATTCTTTTAATGCAAGTTCTTTTCATTCTGTGAGATGATATGTTATATACACATTGTCACGTGCTACTCTGTTACAGTCTTCAGAAATTGGAATTTTACAGCAATCTCTCTCGTTCTCTCTCTGGAGGAGAGTATTTGGAAACATTTGATTGAATTTCTTTTCTGGCTGATCCTATTATCTGGTAATTACCACATTCAGCCTACTTTCTGTTTATTTTCTAACTTCCTACTACAATAAAAAGCATCACTATTGTTATTTGTTCATATACATTGTTATGATTATGACACTTAACATCACAGCAAAACATCTGCATAACAGTACAATCCCCAGAAACTTCTCTCACACCTAACACTGGAAAGGAAATGTCAGCGTCTTCTTTCTAAGGTCGATGTGTTTTATCCTGTGCCTTCATGAATCCATGGCTCACTGGGGGAAGTCTGTTAAAATTCGGATTCTCCAGTCCAACACAGAGCGATCTGCTTCAGCAGGTCTGGGCTAGGGCTGCAAGATCTGCATTTTTCTGGTTTTGCATTTTGAGAGGGTCTACACCATTTTAGGTTCCGAGGGAACTTAGGACACAGAGACAAAGCAAGAGAGGCATCTGCACTGGTGACGAATTAGCAGGAGTCCGTGCTGAGTTTGGGAAGCCAGAGAGAGGAGCCCCAGGTGTTGGCCGGGAGGCTCTTGCCACACAAGGCTGAAGCGTGGATTTGGGGAAGTGTCATGTGCGCCTGGACTATGGCTAGAGAAGGGCTTTTCAGAGGATGCTGTTTGAAATGGGGCAGGGCTCAGTGGCCACAGGCAGTTGCTGAGGCAGAGTGGAGGCTATCCCTGCACCAGGAGAGGAACACGTGTTGAGCTCATGTGGACCGAGTGCTTTTACTAACAATATTTCATTTAATCCTTAGTGAAATTTGCTAAACTACGTGGATATAATTCTTCCTATTCATAGATAAAAGTATTTGGGATCAGAGGTGTTCAATAACATTCTCAGGATTATGGCAAATGGGTTTTCCACTCATTAACACTTTCCACCATACCATGTTAGTCCAGTTTTGAGCCCGTGGGAACCTGTAAAGCTAGGATGTGTGTTGGGGAGGCACTGGGCACAGTGGTTAGAACCTGGACAGACCTGGGCCTTTTGGCTTCCTCATTTGAAAACCAGGATATACAATGCCTCCTTCACATGGTCATTGTGAAGATATAATAAGACAATGTCTATGAAGCCTCATATTGTTCTTGGCATATTTTAAATGTTCAATAAATAAGAATTATTGCTCTTATACAGACAGAGACTCTGGTGATGATGGCAGGAGGTGTGGAGGATACAGCATATGGTTGGTTCTTTCTTCATCATTTCAAAACTGAGATTTTTGCCATCAGCTCTGGAACTGAAAAGTGAAAACAGGAGCCTACGGGCAGTCTCCTCTCCAGCAAGCTTTTGGACATAGCATTCAGTATCGAGAAAAATGAGTCTATTTGCCTGGTCCTTCCCTCGTGTGTCCCACCTGTGGAGTGCAGAGGCACCTGTAAGCTGCTCTTGCCACCTGTGCTTCCTGGGAACACGCAGGAAAGTGCTTCTTGTGCAGCAGATCTTAAGGAGGTGCCATCTGAGCTGGCTAACAGGACGAACAGCCTCTGGAGACCTCTCCATCGCTCTCTCCTCTCGCGTCTTCCTCTCCTCGTTTCCTCTCGCTTACTGTATTCCCCTTCAGGAAACCAATTTTTCACTTTTTTTCAGCTCTCTGCTGTTTACTATGCTGAAACTAACTTTTGCTTCCACTTTTATGCCTCATTTAAAAATTTAAATTTTCCACTTTTAAAGCTTGCATGTAAATTGGTTAAAAAAAAATGCCCCCAAACTCAACCACTGCCAGACAGAAATCTGATTATATAACAATGTTAGAATTATATCTGACTTCATCAGTCTGTGTGTCAGAAATAAATGGGGACTGGAGGGAGAAACTATTTCTAACTGTAGTTGCTTCATCCAAGAAAATTAATAAAAATGGTTATTAATTTGGAAACTTGGACCCTGAAGAAAAGACAGTAGTGATGTCTTATTAGAGAAAATGATTTGCTACTGGCATTATTCATGGGCAGCTAAAACATGAATTTGGCATGCCTTTGTAAGCCTGCATCAATAAAATCAACAGCACTTCACATAGCATAATTTTAGTTTTGTATTCATTCCATCTAATAATACTTTATCCCTTCTATTTTTATTGGTTCATTTGAGTCTCCCCATGCTTTGCTCTCATTAAAGTGCATTAGTGACTATGGTGATGAGGGTGTAAGGGATGTGAAAGGAACACAGGATATAAATGAGACCGTTTACACGCCAGGTGAGCTGTAGAGCACAGGACATGAAATCATGAAACCAGTGATTTCTACAAATTCCTCTGGAAATGATGGGGCCATTTCATTTCATTATCTGATACATAAATTTAAATGAGATCATTGTTATTATTCAGCACTCTCGTTGTATGAAGGGCTATCTCTGAATGTTTTACATTTTATTGTGAAACCCTGGATGCTGCATCTTCATTGTAACCCACCATTATCTTTTTGATGATGTTCTGAGAGATTATCCTTAGGGCTGAGATTTATGTGGTTCACTCAAGCAAATGCTAAATACTTGTAAGTCAAAGACTTTCATATGGATTTTATGGTGTAGAAATGTCAGCTTCACAGTCATTGTGGCAGTTGTGGTTGTAAGGAAGTTTAAATTTTTCCCCTGAAAATTCGATCCTTTGAGTCTAAGAAAACAAACTGATAATAGATTAACAAGAAGAAAGGCATACAAATTTATTAACATGCACATGTGTGCATGGGAGGCATAAAAAGTATAGAAACACAAAGACAGACAAGATGGTTGTCACTTAAACACCCTCTTCCTTGGGGAGAGGGAATATGGGGGTTCATAGGAGTGAATGATTTTCAGGGAAAATGAAAGAGCTAAAGAACAACGTCGTGGGACCAAGTTTCTCTGGGCTCTGGGGGAGGTGGCATCACAGGTTATTGGAGGATGAAGGGAGGAAAGCCTAGCAAACCAAAGCTATCTTGTTATGCAGATGAAAGTGTCTCAGGTAATGGCGCAGCTGCCCTGGGAGAGAATGGAGGGTTACCTGAGTTGGAGTTAATTTTTCCTATATTTGGACAAGGGATGGGATGCAGAGAAAGCCTGGCTAGTTATTTTACCACACACATTTTTTGAATAACCATTTCAATAGATGTCAAAGAAGGATGTTTTGGAGTGAAATATTTTTGGTTACTTTTAAGGTTCACAGTTCAGTGGTGAATTCAGCAGAAATAATCTACTTCAGGTAATGGTGAAGCATTACGGGTAGCGAGATCAGACTTGGCTTCTGTGTAAAGAAAACGCCATTATCCAGCCCATTGTTAGCCACTGTGAGTCACCGGGAAGGACCAGTTCAGAGAAAGGGCAAACCATGCTCTTACAGATCTAGTATCCCTCCATGTCTCTTCCACCATCACTGCTAGGATGGATCATGCACATAGCAGCCAAATCCAGGACTGAGGATGGGAATGAGCATGACCAAAGATTGTTTCTGTTTTTCACAGTCAAGCAACTGTTTCCAATCCACACACTCAAACTGAGCCCTGCATACCATTGTGAGCCTCGGGAAGCTAAGGATGGTGTTTTTTTTTTTTTTTTTTTTTTTTTTTTTTGAGACGGAGTCTTGCTCTGTGCCCCAGGCTGGAGTGCAGTGGCGCGATCTCGGCTCACTGCAAGCTCCGCCTCCCGGGTTCACGCCATTCTCCTTCCTCAGCCTCCCGAGTAGCTGGGACTACAGGCGCCCGCCACCTCGCCCGGCTAATTTTCTTGTATTTTTAGTAGAGACGGGGTTTCACCGTGTTAGCCAGGATGGTCTCGATCTCCTGACCTCGTGATCCGCCCGTCTCGGCCTCCCAAAGTGCTGGGATTACAGGCTTGAGCCACCGCGCCCGGCCAGGATGGTGTGTTTTTTTTCAGTTATGTTCAATTTCCCCAGTCTGGACTTTACCCTTCATCAGCTTATCTCCCTCTTAGTGTAGCCCAATCCAAACTCCTACCATACACTGTGCAGCAGCCAATAAGTCCAGAAACAAGGTGCTGGGGCAAGAAAGGTAACTTTATTCAGAGAGCAGCAAAGCAAGAAGATGGCAGACTAGTGTCCTAATGAACCATCTCAAGTTAATAGAATTTTAGTCTCCTTTTATATTAGGAGAAGGCAGAAGAGGGAGGGGGTTGAGGCCAAGAGGGGACCAATAACCACAGTCATCTGGGTGGCAGCAAGGGTCCGAGGAGGTTGTAAAGCTTCTTTATTCTTGGTCAGTTGACTTCAGATAATGTCAGGTCACAGTGTTCCTATAAATCTTTAGCATCATTAATTGTGTACATACTTTCTTATGTCCTCAGGGGATTAATGTTGGAAAAAAAGACTATTACTATCTTTGCTTTAAAAAGTTAAACTATAAATTAAATTCTTCCCATAGTTATCTTAATATACATGTAGAGATAAGTAAAAACAACGAACCTAAAAGATACCACTCCTGCAGGGGGGTTAGGAGAAAAAGTTACTCACGCTAGGCCTCCTTTTCATCATTACAATAGCTTTACCTGCCTATGGATTTTTTTTTCCATTTGAATGTGTTTGTGAAATTGCAACATCTATTCTTGTACATGTCCCTTTATCAGGAGCTGAGAATACTTTCCACCAAAAGCACATACAAATATATTAATAGAACCATTTTGGTTTTCTATGAATTCCAGAGGAAGAGGTGAGATGGAAAGATGCTTTGAGAACCAGGATGATTTCAGGAGGGAGTAAGTGGCCAGAAAGCATTAAGGTACAATAATTGGATGGGACTATGTTATTCCAAACCAAGTAATAAAAATGCAGGTTAACACTAGCTTATATAAAGCCATCTCCATTGAAAGGTATATTAGTCTGTTTTTGCACTGCTGTAAAGATAATACCTGAGACTGGGTGATTTATAAAGGAAAGAGGTTTAATTGACTCTGTTCCACATGGCCTGGGAGTCCTCAGGAAACTTACAATCATGGCAGCAGGCAAAGAGGAAGCAAATTTGGACCTTTTCACATGGCAGAGGGAGACAGAGTGCTAGTGAGAGCTAGGAAAACTGCCTTTTAAATTCATCAGATCTCATAAGAACTCACTCACTATCACGAGAACAACATGGGGGAAACTGCCACCTTAATCCAATCACTTCCCACCAGGTCTCTCCCTTAAACACCTGGGGATTACAATTCAAGACGAGATTTGGGTGGGGACACAAAGCCTAACCATATCAAAAGGCCTCTAAAATTGGATGAAAAATTAGAAGAAATGGAAAATGTTAAGCTGACAATTAAGAGAATAATACAGCAGAACAATGAACCACAGATGTGTTCAAAGGAGAAAAGTTCGACAATCAATACAGTTGGTGCAATGTGGCTGCAAAACAAGTCACGTAATTTTTGTCTGAAATAAATGCTCTTTATTGTCATAATGTCGTCTCTGAGATGCAGCTCTTATACCTGGGCTCCAAAAACATGATATTCATCCTCTGAGTTAAAGGTAACAGCTTCTTCCCTTTATTAAGTTGTCTTATTCAGTTTATGTGTTTCCATTTAAAATCTGTGTACACAATGATCAAAATAGCTTGGTTTTACTAATTTAGGAGCCAATTTAGGTTCTTTTCCAACCTTGAGCTCTGTGTGAATTAAAAGGGAGTAGATTTGGGGCCTGTTCACCGCAGGTCAACTACTCATCAAAATTTCCTTAGGAGAGGTCCTGTCATAACAACAGATGCTGAAGCATGTCTGGTTTTCATAGCCATATCTTCCATAGCCAGATGTGGCGGGGGACAATTTCATCCCTTTTGATCTATATTAAATTTGCCACGCTTCTGTGTGTGAGAGCCAGCAGTTCATTCTAATTTTGGTATTTTAATAGTGGAGACAGAATAGCCTCAAAGTTGAGGTGGGTCTTCCTAAACACAAAGATCCTGCTAATTACAATCTCCCCTCTAGTTGCCATGAAGGGCAGCCATGATTATTTCTATCTGCTTAAATCAAATCAGATCAATGCTTTGACTGCACTTGGTCACCACCACCTGAAGTGAACAGGCGAGGCATTCTTCAAGCAGACAGCACTTACATCTGTGCTGAGGACGATGCTGTTTCATTGATGAAACTAGTTTCCAGTGTAGGGGCAGCAAACCAAAAAAAAAGTATCAGAGACAGGTCTCAACCAATTCAGAGGTTTATTTTGCCAAGATTGAGGACACATCCAGGAAAAAGAGACACAAGCCACAATAGGATCTATGGCCCATACATTTTCCAAAGAGAGTTTTCAGGTTTACAGCATTTGAAGGGGGAAAAAAACAAGGCAGGAAGGGAAGGAGGAAAGAAAATAAAAGAGGGAGGGTATGGTCACATTCTCATGAGCCTTTGATTAGTGCCCACTGAATCCACACATTGCCCGTGAAAAGCATGGGGTAGAGGAAGAGTCAATTACGCATTCGGCTCATGCTCAGTAAATCTGCACTTTACATAAGATAAAGTCAACCTAGAGTCGAGGAATAAGTCAAATATGCATTGGTCAGGGAATGGGAGGAGGGACAATGTCTAGTCTCATCTTGTCCCGTACCCATGAAGATAAACTGTTCATTTCCGTTGTCAAGGCGAGGGAGGCCACCTGAGGAGATCTTGGTTTAGGAACAAAAGCAAAGGCAGATTTTTATTTATTTATTTATTTTTGCATGACTCAATTTTCAAGTTTAACATTTCTTTAAGGGATAGTGAGTTTGGAGTCCTGAGATTTTATTTTCCTTTTGCAGGACACAACTATTTCTGTCTAGAACCTGTAATGCAATCCTTGTCAACTCTGTGGTGATAGTTTCAAAAGAGGGTCTTGGATCCTGGTAAAACAGCTTATGGCAATGGGGAGAGGAGGAATTCTATTGGGCTGTAATAAATAATTGCTAGGGAGACTGAATCCAGGAAAGAAGATTAACTTGTAAATAGTTCTGTCTGGTATTCAAATGACCCTTGGAGATAGTCATTATATTCCTAAAAGGCTCTGTTCAGGTGCGGTCACATCTTGGTCTTCTTTTCTGCAATAGAAAATGAGGTAACAGGGAGGGGAAGGAAAGACAGTTGTTCTCCTTGGTGGGTCTGGATCTTATGTAGATAAAGGAACTCCGCTTCCTTGGTGGAGACCGTTGGGGAGGGGGTTAAGGTGAGAGTCCTTGAGCCTTCCTCAGTTCAGCATATCGGCATGTGTTTTGGGTTACTAGTTTCCGAGCCCCAACACCACCTACCTCACACTTGTGAGAATAAAAGGCATCAGGAGTGAATGTGCTTTGAAAATGCATACGTTTAAATGAATGAATCTGTTTATGCATGCAGATTTTATATAAGCATTCATCCTGGCTGCTTCACTTTTTTTCAATGATTCTAGTTTTCTCTGTTCTACTCCTTCAAAAGCCCTCCACCCATCTCAATCCAGGAAAACCCATAATGACATTTCTTTTTCTAAATTAGTTTTTATTTTTAGAGACACAGTCTCACTATGTTGCTCAGGCTAGCCTTGAACTCCTAGGCTCAACCAATCCTCCTACCTCAGCCTCCAGAGTAGCTGGAATTACAGGTTTGTGTCACTGCGCCCGGTTTATGATGGCGTTTCTTAATGTGTCCACTATGAAATATTAATAGGTATTATGTTAAAAAGAAGCTTGTCGCATGGTCAAATATGTCTGAGAAGTCTTAAGTTAAAGGACATTGGAAATGGGCTTCTCACTGAGGGCCTCTTCCGAGTCACTGATATGCTGTTGCATTACAAATCCCCAAAGGTGCACAGAAGATGTAGCGTGCAGCATTCTGCCAAAGGTGCCATAACTTATTTGCACATGGAACCCTCTTACTTCCCTGAGATTGTGTCCGGAGGACAGACTTCAAAAACCGTTTTGGACAGATTCTGCTGTGTTCCTGGCTTTTCTTCCATCATGCACTTAGAGCAGGTGATGATCTGTGCAGCACGCTGGGCTGGGTGGAGGAGGCTGCATGGGTCTCATGATACAGGCTGGGGGCTAAAGCAGCCGCAGACACCCTCACCTGCATCCTCCTGGACAATGAGGGGATACATGCTTAGGACACACGGTGACCAATTCACAGCACGAGTTTACAGGGCACACGAGTCCTGCTCGGTAGTATTCTTCCCCGTTTCAGAGGTACTGGCTTCCTCAAAGCCAGTAACCCAAAGTGGTTGATGTGATGATGATGCCGCTTTTGCCTGTGTTCTAACCATCTCCTCCTGATTTCTGGGGCCTGATTACAGCTGCACCAAGGCAAGGAACTCCCATAGCCCAGTGCAACCACAGTCAAGACACAGCCATCTCTTCTGAATGGGTTCTATTCCCACCTCCCTCCAACCTCTTCAAAAAAGTACCCCTTTTGGAAACTCCAGTGCCACTATGATCCCATGCTGAAGGCCCTTCATAGGTTCTGCTTTCCACACAGATTGTAGTCAAAGCCCCCAAGCAGGTCTCATGACATGGGGCCCACCCACACTTTCACTTACTAACCTCTGCCACGCTGGCCTGCCTGGAGTTCTAGGGCAATCCCCACCCATGTGGCCCCTGGGCTTTCCACTGTCTTTCCCCTAGACTGGATGCTTTGGGGTTTTCCCTTTTCTCTTTGCAGGGCTAAATGCCTGCTGTCCTTCAGTGCAGCTCTCCCTGAATGTCCAGCTGTGACAGGGCCCCTGCTCTGGCAGCATCTCTCTCAGCATGATGGCCATGGTGCAGCCGGCTCTCTGCCCTGTGCCCTCACATCATTTGCTCCTTGACGTTGCTGCTGCTCTCCCAGGGAGCTGCCAGTCTCATCCAATGCTTGACACTTCAGTGCTTGGTGAACCCTTTTTTGCATGGGTGAATGAATGAAACAAGTGCGCGAAGGTAAGTCACACCCAGGCCTTTCCCACCAGGAGCCCACAAGCCAGCTGGGAAGCAATTATCCGCACCACTGACCTCCGAGAAGTCAGGCCCACTCATGGAAACCAGAACTCACTAAATGCCATGGGAGCAGCGTGGCTCTAACAGCTTGCAGAGGGTCACAGGGGAGTGGCCAACATCAGAGCTCTCAAAGAGCAGTGCCCTGCATGTGTGGAAAAGTGCTCTTAGGAGCCCAAGAGAAGTGGAAGAAATATTAAGACTTCACTTAATAAATAAAATAGAAGAGGGTTAAAAAACATGATGTTCGGATATCACCACCTCCAAACTCCCATCAGTTCAAACAGGTTCTCAGAAAACACATTTCCCAGTGCTGTGTATAAAACGCAAGTCCCAGTCAAGAGGATTTCAGAGGCCCACCTGCCACAGAGTGAGTGAGCAACACTCTGACGTCGATCTTTTCAGCCATTTTCCCCTTTTCCTTTTCATCCTCTGGCTGTTAGCAAATCACATCTTCACAATGTTTCCTTGAGCGTTCCCATTCTCTCTGCAGCTGGGTGTGCTGCATGCCTGGCAATCCCTGAAACAAAAGCCGTTCGCTGAGGGTGGAGGTGGAGTCTCCCCGGCTCCTGAGCTCACAGCACCAGCCCCGAGCACCGCCCCTGGTTCTGAAACAGGAGGGGTCAGTAGCTGGGTGCAGCAATGAACATGACGGCTAAAGCTGTGCTCACGGCAATTTTGTTGTTGTGACGTCAAAAATGAGTTTCAGGGAATCTAGGTGAAAAATACAACATTGTGCATTTTTGTCTTCATTTTAAAATTAATTTAATTGACAAATACTAATTGTACCTATTTTGATCTATGTGTACATTTTAGAAAGATTCAAACTAATTAACATATCCATCACCTCACCACCTTACAGTGGAACACCTACAGCGGTAAAAGGGAAGGGAATTCTGTCATTCGTGGCAACATGGATAGAACTGGACGCATTATTTTAAGTGAAAGGAGCCAGGCAAAGACAGACAAATACTACATAATCTCACTTAAATATGCAATATGAAAAGATTCAACTCATGGAAGCGGAGAGTAGAAAGGTGATTACCATAGGCTGGGGGGAAGGAGGGGATGAGAAGAGATGCTGACCCAGGTGTACAAAGTTCCAGTTAGACTGGAGGAGTAAGCATTAGTAATCTATTGCTTTGCATGGTGACTACAATTAATAGTCATGTATTATAGATTTCAAAATTGCTAACAGGATAGGTTTTTCCCATGGCACGGTTTTTCTTCCTCTAGCCCACTCAGGAGCACTGGCCCCCTCAGGAGCACTGGCCCTCTCAGGAGGACTGGCCCTCTCAGGAGCACTGGCCCTCTCAGGAGGACTGGCCCTCTCAGGAGCACTGGCCCTCTCCTGCGGCTGCCGCCCTTTGGAAACACTCAGGGAGAGGCGTGGGTCAGGCAAGGCAAATGAGGGAAGGGCTGCCGGCTGCTTCTGGGGAGAGTTTCCCAGCATGGCTTTTGGAGGAGCCCCTCCTGGATCGCTGGCTGCCTGCCTCACCCCTGGTGCCGACTGCTCCTGTCTGTCCTCAGGTGTAAGGTGTGTGTGTCCTCAGGTGTAAGGTGTGTGTGTCCTCAGGTGTAAGGTGTGTGTGTCCTCAGGTGTAAGGTGTGTGTCCTCAGGTGTAAGGTGTGTGTGTCCTCAGGTGTAAGGTGTGTGTCCTCAGGTGTAAGGTGTGTCCCCTCAGGTGTAAGGTGTGTGTCCTCAGGTGTAAGGTGTGTGTCCTCAGGTGTAAGGTGTGTGTGTCCTCAGGTGTAAGGTGTGTGTGTCCTCAGGTGTAAGGTGTGTCCCCTCAGGTGTAAGGTGTGTGTCCTCAGGTGTAAGGTGTGTGTCCTCAGGTGTAAGGTGTGTGTGTCCTCAGGTGTAAGGTGTGTGTGTCCTCAGGTGTAAGGTGTGTCTGTCCTCAGGTGTAAGGTGTGTGTCCTCAGGTGTAAGGTGTGTGTCCTCAGGTGTAAGGTGTGTGTGTCCTCAGGTGTAAGGTAGGTGTGTCGTCAGGTGTAAGGTAGGTGTGTCCTCAGGTGTAAGGTGTGTGTGTCCTCAGGTGTAAGGTAGGTGTGTCGTCAGGTGTAAGGTAGGTGTGTCCTCAGGTGTAAGGTGTGTGTCCTCAGGTGTAAGGTGTGTGTCCTCAGGTGTAAGGTGTGTGTGTCCTCAGGTGTAAGGTGTGTGTGTCCTCAGGTGTAAGGTGTGTGTCCTCAGGTGTAAGGTGTCTGTCCTCAGGTGTAAGGTGTGTGTGTCCTCAGCTGTAAGGTGTGTGTGTCCTCAGGTGTAAGGTGTGTGTCCTCAGGTGTAAGGTGTGTCTGTCCTCAGGTGTAAGGTGTGTGTCCTCAGGTGTAAGGTGTGTCTGTCCTCAGGTGTAAGGTGTGTCTGTCCTCAGGTGTAAGGTGTGTGTGTCCTCAGGTGTAAGGTGTGTCCTCAGCTGTAAGGTGTGTGTGTCCTCAGGTGTAAGGTGTGTGTCCTCAGGTGTAAGGTGTGTGTCCTCAGGTGTAAGGTGTGTGTTAGGGATACAGTCCATGAGGTCCTCACCTGTGATGCCACAGCTGGACTTGGAAATCTCTGCATCCCAAGCCCATGCTCGAGCACACGGCCTGTCAGAGTTTGTAAGGCTTGGCCATGTATTTATAGCCTTTCCTCCTCCAAAACAAACCCCAGCTGATGATCCATGCTAATCATTTCAAGCAGAG
The DNA here is from genome assembly GCF_043159975.1 of Macaca nemestrina. Classification (NCBI taxonomy): domain Eukaryota; kingdom Metazoa; phylum Chordata; class Mammalia; order Primates; family Cercopithecidae; genus Macaca; species Macaca nemestrina. The sequence goes on from NC_092131.1 coordinate 175,916,209, forward strand.
AGGGCCTACCGAGGTGGTCTCCATGGCAATGATGTGCGCTTGGGTCTCCTAGGAGACAATTACTCGCGTGACATACTTCAGATTCGCTTTACTGCCCAAAATGTGAAGCATTTCCTTTACACACTGAGCCATGCTCAGAATGTGTAAGTTACAATTTAATTATTTCTAACCATAGTTTTATTCCTGTGGTATAAAAAGGTGAGATATTCCAAAGGGGAAAGAGAGAACTAAAAGGTAAGGAAACAGCACACGGCTTCTTGAATCACATTATAAATTACCTGACAGGGGTAGTTATGAGGCTGACAGAACACATCGGAACTCATCTGTGTTGTGTTTTAGGGATGGTTTGGTCCAGTGGATGGGGTTCTCTGTTGACGTTTGATATTTATTTCAATTTAATCTGGAATAATTTATAACACATAACTTTGGCTGGGGCTGGGTTTAAAAACACATGGAACTTCATGCATGGCACAGGTCCACTCCATGCATGCATTACACAGACTCACAGAATGCGTTGCACAGGTTCACTCCATGCATTTCACAGGTCCACTCCATGCATGCATTATGCAGACTCACAGAATGCGTTGCACAGGTCCACTCCATGCATGCATTACACAGATTCACATAATGCATTGCAAGGGTTCACTCCATGCACGGCACAGATTCACATCAGCACTGCACAGGTTCACCTCATGCATCACACAGATTCATGTAGTGCATTGTGCAGGCGCACTCCAGGCATGGCACAGGTTCACATCATGCATGGGACAGGTCCATGCACTGACTCATCACCAAAGTTGCTGTTTACCCATTATCACAGGCCGGGGCAGACCACATAAGTATGTGCTTGTGGCCAAAACATTTTATTTGTCTTAAAGCTCAGAAACCTGCCAAGCTCACAGAATCAGGCTTTGAGGTGACATCCCACGTTGCTGTGAGGCGTCAGTGCTGAAATACCTGAAACACAAAGGTGGAACGGTCCTGGGGAAGTGGAACAGGCCAAGAGCACGTATGATCACAACGCCTTATCTAACTTTCACACAAAAAAGAACTGGTTAATCTCAGGCTCCTCCACAAGAGGGCTGCCTGTTATTATTCCTTGCTAGAAAACCACCCCGCGGTGCTTGAGAGACAGGGAGCAGGCAAGCTGGGGCAGGCACAGGGTGCGCAGCAGCCTGGGGGCGGCGTCTCTCCTCCTGTCTGAGTCAGCACAACCCAGGACGTGGATCTGAGCACCCATGGAGGACTAGAGGACCTGCAAGCGCGTGGAGTGGCTGGGCCCCGCCTTCCCGGAGGTTGTAGTCAAATCAGAGGAACAAACATAAGCCATACCTGTCTTAAACTGGGGCGCCGCTATTCAGAGGTGCATTCTGAGGATTTTGGGAGCTCAGGGAAGGGAATCACTGATTTCGTCTTGGGAAAAGTTGAGGGTAACACGGAGTGATAAAGGAAGGAGGACGAGGGAAGGTGTCAAAGAAAGGGCCATCTTTGAACTCACCAGGGAGGAACAAGTTTCAGGGGCCAGGAAGATGGTGACAGGAATTGAGTTCAGGTGGAGCAAACGCCCAGCAGTGCCAAATGCCTGGCGTGAGAAATGGAATACCAGGATGTCTGAAATCCAGGCTACACTTCAGATTTCCTGCTGTTCTCCTTAGGTGACATTGTAACTCTTACATTCCGTCTCTCAGACCAGAGACCCAGAGAGGAGGGCTTTTGTTTCAGTTGCTTCTAACTGGAACATAAAACATATTGAAATTTGTTGATTAAAAAAATGAAATATTCGTTATTGTGGAAAATGGGAAAATGTTGGTCAAGGGGCACCAATTTCAGTTAGCAAGATGAATACGATCTGGAGGCCTAATGCACAGCAATGTGACTATGGTTAATGATACCTTACTGTATACTTCAAATTGGCTAAGAGGACAGATCTTAAGCTTCTCACCCAAAAAGAAAAAGGTAACTATGTGAGATGATGGATATGTTAATTAACATGTTTGTGATTATTTCACAGTGTATCTGTATATCAAATGATCAAATTGTATGCCTTAAATATAAACAGTTGTCAAATATACTTCAATAAAATAAAAGTGAATCAAAACATAATTACAATATCATTATCACTCACCTAAACAAATTTCCTTGATTAGTGTTTAATATTTTTTCTGTTGCATTGATCAGGGAACATTTGAACACAAGACCTGGATCAAATTACTATGTCCTTTGCCTTAAAATTTCTATTATATTTCATCACAAATTAGCATGACAGTGTGTGCTGAAGTCTGCTCAAGTTCATGACAGATTTTGTTTTATAAATACTTTTGTTTTATAAATACTTTCTTTCACTTATCTCCTTATATACTAGTACTTCTCTTACTGATATGACTGATAGAAACATTTTTTTAATCAAATGGCCTTCACTGATGGAACAGATATCTGGATTGGGTTCTTTTTTATTACTGCATAAAGTGTCTTAGTTGGAGTATGGCATTGTCCAGGTACTTAGAAATGAATACAAATACAGCACTTTGAAATTCCTAAAAAAGAAAAACAAATGTATGTCCTTCTGTGACTGGCTTGCTCAGTGGATATAGTTTCAGTTATGCAAGATGAGTAAGTTCTAGAGAACTACTGTACAGCATAGTGCAAATAGTTAACACTTGAAAATATGTTCGGAGCATAGATCTTATGCTAAGTGTTCTTACTACAAACATACACACATATATACATACATGAACACACACATACACGCACACACATATACACACACACATACATACACATGCACATATACACACATGCACACATACATATATAAACGAACACAAGGAACCTTTGGAAGGTGATGGATATGTTTAATACCTTGATTGTGGTGATGATATCACAGATGTTTGCATATATCCAAATTCATCAAATTGTATACATTAGATATGTACAATTTTATATATTAATTATACCCCAATAAAGCTTAAAAAAAGGTTAAAAACACAAGGATAAAGATGAAATAATGAATAAATGAATGTCAATGTAATTCATTGAAAAATAAAAAACGTGTTGCTGATTTAAAATTTGTTATTAATTTCTGTTGATCAGGACATGGCTCTGGGTTTTCTTCTTATGAAGCCAGTTGCTCAGTATATATAAAAAAATGGGGCCAGGTGCAGTGGCTTATCTGTAATCCTAGCACTTTGAGAGGCTGAAGTTGGAGGATCACTTGAGCCCAGGAGTTTGACACCAGCCTGGGCAACATAGTGAGACCCCAATCTCTGTAAAAAAACGTCTAAAAAATAGCCAGGTGTGGAGGTGCACACCTGTAGTTCCAGCTACTCAAGAGGCTTCAGCACAGGAGGGCGAAGCTGCAGTGAGCTGTGATCACACCAGCCTGGGTGACAGTGAGACCCTGTCTCACGTACAAGCGCGAGTCATAAACCCACTGTGCCTCGGGCCTGCCTTGCCATTTTCCCAGTGTTTTCTCTGGCTCTCTATAAAGATAGAGGACAGAATACAAGTTGACGAACCTCTCACTACTCTCGTAGCTGGAATCCGACGTGTCCATGATTGTGTGTGATCCACACCTATGTGCATGCGCTCCAGAAGAACCCACTGGGCCAGGCGACTCAGACAGATTGCTGAATCAATAAAAAGAGACCAAAGAGTATCAAGAATGCATTGCTATTTATAACACACCTTCCTTCCATTTTCTCTAGAGAATCAATTACCTGGAATGAGGTTTAGACCTTTTAATTAGCTGAATTACTCAATTTCCTGACACGTCAATCCGTAAAAAATGGGAAAAATGATTTAACTGTCGGACTCCAGCAAAAATAAAATGAAAAGGGTTTTCAACAAATATAAAACAGACCAATTTCATAGGATGCAAGTTGAATTAAAGACTGACATTATGAATATAGTGCTTAAAAATACATCAGAACGTATTCTTATGTAATGATGCAGATGTGGTGTTTCTAAGCTGTGGCTGAGTCACTTAGGACAGTTTTCTTTTTATGGGACCACCAAGAAGATGCTAGAAGCGGAAGTCAAGACACAATAACTTTAACAATCTTTAAAAATCTGTGCCAATAAAATAACCCTAGTTCAATGAACCCAAAGGCAGACTATGGACCTTTGAAAAACTCCAGAAACGAAATTTCTGAGTTGAATCAAGCAGGTTGCCAGATTATGATATTTTGGGGAATATAGAAGAAATTATAGTCTTCACAACAAACATCAGAATGGAAGGAAGGAAGGAAAAAAGAGGAAGAAGAGAAGAAAAAGTGAGAGAGAGAGAAAAAAGAGTAATACTTCTAAAGCGATAGAAAAAAAATACCTGTGTGTCTAGTGGTTACTAGGCTAATTTCAAAGAGATGCCACACAGCTGCCTAGAAGAAATTCTGCCTCACATAAGATTCTTAATAGAAACTGTGCACGTTATTAAACGGATTATGGCCACTGAAGATAGTGGTCAAGATGACAACAACTACAATAATATGAGGGGAAAACCTCAATATTAAAAATAATAAGTAATTTGTCCAAGATTAATAAGACTAAGTAGAGATGTGCTATTCTAACCCAAACCTGCCTAGTTTCCTAACTCATGCTCTTGTCCATTGCAAAATGGTTAAAAATTTAGGTTAGAGAATGTATGAAGAAAGGGAGAGCTTGGTTCATGCTTTTCAAAGGGTGGTTAATGGAACACCTGTATCCAATGACATGGGAGTGCTTCGCAAAATGCAGGTTCTTGGGTCCTACCTAGACTGAATGAATTATTATCTCTAGGACACAGCTCAGAAATCTGCATTTTGACGAGCTCTGCAGCTGACACACAGCCCTCTAAAGCTCGGGAACGACAGACCTAGTGAAATTCGAGCAGCAGTTAAAGAAGTCATTGAGAATCCATTTTGCTGGAGTTCAGTGGCGGTACACCGGGGAACAAAGGGGAGGGCAAGTCAGCGTGGCCTCTCCATCTACTGGTGGACAGAAGCCATCCATTTACTGCATTGGCTCCGTTTACTGAAGCCAATGCAGAGCTTCCTTGGATTCGATTCTGTAGATTCACTAGTTTTTAGAGTGTTCCCTTTGTAATGATCCACACACTGATATTGTGCCCGAGGGTGTCCTGCCTTTGAAGCTATTTCCTAACCATAGAGCAATATTTGATGCCAGAAACCCAGCATCACCATCTTTAAGAATTCATGAATATTTTATGTTGTTGCTGGAGTAAAACATTCCTTGACATAGCAGAAATAGTCATAACTATTGAAGTTAATCTTAATAATTTTATTTCCAGTTGCTTATTTGGGGAATCGTGTAATTTTTCAATTAAGTTTGTGCTAACTATAGTCACTGGTTCGAAACATTTGCATGAGGGCACCATGAAGGCATTTTAGACAGCAAGAAGAGAAACACGCAAACCATGCAATAAAATGCTATTAACATTTAAACAAAAGTCCACAGAAAACACTGGGGACCTTTGAATTTTGCATGGTGTTATTTACATTTTGTGTACATATATATGTGTGTTGAGGGAAGGCTATTTTAACCAAACCTATGTACTTTATACCATAATTTTCTTAAGGTTTTATTTTGGTTTCCTCTTGAAAGTGCAATGAAAAGCACTTACTGGACACTTAATATCAAAATGTCCAGTGGGCAGGTGGACTTTTCTGGCAGAGAGAGAGAGACTGAGAGACTGAGAAAAGATGGGAACTGTTGAAGCAAAAGTGGATTTGTTATATGACAGTAACATGAATACATCAGATATTATTGACACCTAAAATCTGATATTAGATACATATTTCCAAAATTCACAATTCATGTAATAAAAACACCTGTGTTCTAAGAAGACAAATAAGTCCCAATAAACAAAAGGAACCAGATAGCCCAATGAAATAGCACTGCCAATAGAACTTTTGAGGATGGAAACGTTTTGTATCTGTGCACCCAATACGTCAGCCACTGGCCACGCTGAGCACTTGGAATGTGACCAGTGTGACTGAGCAAGTAAATGTCAGTTTTACTTAAATTTAAATAACTGTATGTGGCTAGGGACTAGACTGTGAGCAGTGGGCTCTACAATGTAGTCCAAGCAGATGATCTAGCTGTTGAAGATGTTCCCAGTTTACTTACCTGCTGTATTTTGAAAGTGTATATGTGAGAGGTCCAGAAGTAAAAAGGATATAAAAATAGTTTTCGGCTGGGCGTGGTGGCTCACACCTGTAATCCCAGCACTTTGGGAGGCCGAGGCGGGCGGATCATGAGGTCAGGAGATGGAGACCATCCTGGCTAACATGGTGAAACCCCATCTCTACTAAAAATACAAAAAACTAGCCAGGCGAGGTGGCGGGTGCCTGTAGTCCCAGCTACTCAGGAGGCTGAGGCAGGAGACTGGCATGAACTCAGGAGGCGGTGCTTGCAGTGAGCTGAGATCGTGCCACTGTACTCCAGCCTGGGTGACAGAGCGAGACTCTGTCTCAAAAACAAAACAAAACAATATATTGTGTGTGTGTGTGTGTGTATATATATATGTGTGTGTGTGTATGTATATAGTTTTCTAAATGAGTTTTTACAAAAGCAAATTTAGCATCATGTAAATTAAATATAGCATGATTCTATACAATAACAGGATTTAAAGTAATTTCCACCCTTGGAAAAGGTATCAATGTCAAGGTGTTTTATTATTGCCTTGTTTGGACCACAAGACTTGAGTAAACATATCCATCTGGCTAACAGTTGGGTTTATCTACAGAATCTAGTTGTTCCCATTGCCATATATTAAGAGATTAATTCCAGGGTATAAAATGGGGACTTTAAGATGAAGGAGAAATAAACAAAATTCCCTATTATCCTTGAGCTGAAGCTTATTTTGGGATGCATTATTTTTCGCTGGATATAGAATTACAGGTTGAAAATATTTTTCATTTAGCACATAAAAAATGTTGTGCTGCTTTCATAGTTTATCATGAGGAATAAGCTGTCATTCAAACTGATTCTCTCCTGCAAGTAAGGCACTGTTTCTCACTCCTTTCAAGATTTTAAAATTTATCTTTGGTTTTCAGAAGTTTGACATTGACAGGCCTTGGAGGGGATTATTTTGGGTTCATCCTATTTGTGGTCTGCACAGCATCCTGTATCTCGGTGTTTATGGTTTTTGCTAAATTTAAGATATCTTCAGTCATTGCTTCTTGCAGCGTTTTTCAGCACCTTCCTCCCTACTCAACCCTTCATTGGCTTTTGGTGGAAGGAGGGCATCCTTGTTACTAATGGTTGGGGCTCGAGTGGGCTGCTGCTACCACCCTGGCTGGAATTTGTAACAGTGCCTTGTTATTGGTTCCCATGTGGCCTCCACTGGCCCCATGGAGTAGGAGATGTGATGTGGCCGTTACCATTGAGCAGTGATGGAAGTCCTGATTTTCCACCAGGCCTCCTTGGACACCGTCCCATCTGGTCAGGGGAGAGGTGCTTCAGAGCATCCTGTCCAGAGTTGGTTCCTTCTGGTGGGTTCATGGTCTGGCTGACTTCAAGAATGAAGTCGCAGACCTTCGCAGTGAGTGTTACAGCTCTTAAAGGTGACGTGGACCCAAAAAGTGAGCAGCAGCAAGATTTATTGTGAAGACTGAAAGAACCAAGTCTCCACAGGATAGAAGGAGACCCAAGCAGGTTGCCCCCCCGCGCCGCTGAGGATGCCAGCTTTTATTCCCTTAATTGTCCCCGCCCATGTCCTGCTTATTGGTCCAGTTTACAGAGTGTTGATTGGTCCATTTTACAGAGCATTGATTGGTCCATTTTACCAACCACTAGCTAGCTACAGAGTGCTGATTGGTACGTTTTTACACAGCACTGACTGGTGCATTTTACAAACCTCTTGTAAGACAGAAAAGTTCTCCAAGTCCCCACTGGACCCAGGAAGTCCAGCTGGCTTCACCTCTCATCATGATATCCTGGAAGTCCTGGTTGTTTACATGGTATACACTGATGTTGGTGTGTGTGTGTGTGGGGGTACCCATTACTACCCATCAGATACGGAAGTCCCAGGTCCCTACCTCACCTTCTCTGACATCACCCCAGAGAGGTTTAGGTAGCTTGTTACAGCCTAGCGGCGGTGGTAGTACAGGCTCCCCACTGAGTCTTTGCTGGCAGGGGTAGCTGTGAGGCCACAGTTTCTCTGTGGTGTTCAGCTGTGCCAGAGCAGTTACTGCCCAAAAGCATTCTAACTGGCTAGGATGCCCCTGTTCTCTTCCTTTGGCTAGAGAAAGTAGTCTTTTCTTGGGGCTATTTTATTTTGTGTGTGTCTGCTCCAGCTGGCATTTCTTGCTTACCAACTTTTCCAGCTCCAAGTCTGAGACATAGGAGGCAAACCCCAGAAGACTCACCACACCCTGGAATAAAGTTTTTAAAAGTTTAAAATTTTAGAAATGATAATATGGAGTTTTTGATATAAGTCAGGCATTATTCTGAACATGTTACCGATATTTTATCTTCAGGATAATCTTTCGAATTATCACAAAGATCTTCTCATTAGTGTAGTTTTTCTGAGAAGAAAATCAAGTTCCAGGGAGGAAAAGTAATTACTCGTGCAGTAAAAGGTCAACTCAGCAGGCTTTGGTGCTCAAACCTTACACTACTCCAGACAAAGGACTGGCTGTTGAAGGGCTTCTGCATGGTGACATCTGAGGCCTGATAGAAATGTTTGTGTGACTGAGGTTTCGGCCATGCTATACCAGCTTGCTCAGATAGTTTGTGCTATCAATGTGGCTTATGATGCTCCCTTGTTGTATGCTTGGGGCTTTGGGCCAGGCTCTATCAGCTGGACCTTGGCGGGGCTGGAGACTGAGTAGCTAAGGTCAGCTATGAAGGCACTGCCTGCCTACATGACAAACCCCCAATAAAAACCCTGGATACCAAAGGCCCAGGCGAGCTTCCCTGGATGGCAACACCTCGCAGGTGTGTCACACACTGTTCCTAGGGCATTAAGCACTTACGCAACTCCGCTGGGGGTAGACAACTTGAAGCTTGTGTCTTTTTTTTTCTCTCAGACCTTTCCCTGTGTGCCTTTTCTCTTTGCTGATTTTAATCTGTGTCCTTTCACAGTCACAAACTGTAACTCTCCTGAGTCCTGTGAGCCCTTCCAGTAAATCATCAAATCTGAGAGTTGTCATGGAAACCACAGACACACCAACCCAAGGTCCCATAGTGGGGAAAGAAGATCTGCCTTTCTACATGAACAGAAACTTCTCAAAAGACATTTATGCGGCCAACAAACATATGAAAGAAAGGTCAACATCACTGATCATTAGAGAAATGCAAATCAAAACCACAATGAGACACCATCTCATGCTAGTCAGAATGACAATTATTAAAAAGTCAAGAAACAATGCTGGCGAGGCTGTGGAGAAATAGTAACACTTTTATACTGTCAGTGTGGTGATTCCTCAAAGATCTGGAACCAGAAATACCATTTGACCCAGCAATCCCATTACTGAGTATATACCCAAAGGAATATAAATCATTCTCTTATAAAGATACAGGCATACGTATGCTTACTGCAGCACTATTCATAATAGCAAAGACATGGAACTAACCCAAATGCCCACCAATGATAGACTACATACAGAAAATGTGGCACATATACACCATGGAATACTATGCAGTCATAAAAAGGAATGAGATCATGTCCTCTAAAGGGACATGGATAAAGCTGGAAACCATCCTCACCAAAATAACAAAGGAACAGAAAACCAAACACCGCACATTCTCACTCATAAGCTGAACAATGAGAACACATGGACACAGGGAGGGGAACAACACATCTCAGAGTCTGTTGGTTGGGGGTGCTAGCAGAGGGAGAACATTAGGAAAAATAGCTAATGAATGTGGGGCTTAGTACCCAGGCGATGGGTTGATAGGTGCAGCAAACCACCATGGCACACATTTACCTATGTAACAACCTGCATGTTCTGCAGTTTTGTTTTTTTAAGTAAAATAAAAATAAAAAATAAAAAATAAAAAGATCTGCCTTCACCAAAGCCCCTGCTTTAAACTGCCCCCAAGGTGCTCACTTCTCAAATTACGTGGGCTTGGGGTATAACCATTGGATTATTAAGTTTGCTTTTGCTTCTGTCAGATGTGCTTACATATGTCAGTCAGGCCAAAGTCACTGGCTTCGTATAAACAAATCTTGTTTTTCCACAGTGATTTCTCAAATCCTCATTATTCTTGCTAGCAGATATGTTTTTCACTTGAAAGATGAAAAGAAGATCTTTCCTAATCTGTAAGAAAAACAAATCCAAACAAAACCACTTTTTATAAATGTTGGGGAGGAAGACACACTGCTGACAATATTACAAGAAGGCTTTGAGTTGCCAGGAAAATATCAGGCTTGAAGCTTGTGACAGAGAGGAGGAGAATTGTGTCTAAGTCTTAAGCTTTATGCCACAGATCCCCCAATTACATTAGAAATTGACTAGAAGGCAGTTCATTATTACAGTGATTTGGATAGTAAATGCATCATCAAATTTTTCATTTAGAAAAGATCATGATGATTATTTTAAAAAATTACCCCTTGTATAATGTAAGCCTGAGAAAGTTTACAAAGTAGTAATAAGGTCTACCTTTTGGTTCTTGGAAGCATCTTGTCATCGGTCCATATTTGGAAACAGCTGTCACTCGTGCTCCTGCCACCACCCCCAGGAGCCCAAGGGTCTCTGTCATCATGTGTCCATCTTCATTTCTTCTTGTGTTTCCCAAATTGGAGCTCAGGACAAAGCAGGCACAGCTCTGGGCCTGAAAAATTCGGTCTGACTTGACCTTTTCCCTGTTGGCCTCTCTGGGGACTTTGTTCTTCTCAGACATCAATTCCAGAAGGATCGTTGGGCTATTAAAATTAATTAATATAATTTTATAATTAACTTTTATAATATTAAGCCCTTAATTATCCTGTAAGTGGCAATTACAGAACCCATGGTTTTTTGCCACCACCTCCGCTACTTACATGTGGAAATTAGCGTTTTCACAGGAAGTTCTGCTACTCTATGGAGAACCCAGCATCGGTAAGGTAGTTGGACACTGCATTTCATTAAAGGGATGGGGAGGGAGGGAGTGGAACTTTTAACCATGATGGCTTGGCTCCATGATGATTGTTATGGTAACTCGTGAATCCTACTTGGTCAACAGTGTCCAAACCAGCGTTTCATTCACTGGTCCCAACTTTTGATCCCAAATCTGTATTTTTGTGCCTCCTTCCATGATGGTCTGCAGTAAATTGATATTGAAGTGGTTGTTAAAGGTTTGGGAAACCCTTGCTACATCCTCTGTTCTCACTGAGTGCAGGGTGGGCTGCATCTCAGGGTAGGACAGACGGCACCTTGGCCCTCCCCCGACTCACTTATTCACTCTGTGCTGGAGGTGGGGTGCTGCGAGGTGATCTGGCTCTTCTCTGCAGAAGAATGGACCAGGAGTTCTCAGCGTGGGTCTTGTCCTCTCATTTCCTCCTAGGAGAGAGCTCCTGGTGGGGGGCAGCTCTTCTCCTCCTCTCTTGCCCTTGGGGATGACCAGAGACTTGTGTGCCTCACATTCTAGAATGTGGGTTGAAAAGTCCTTGTACCCTCAAATTTAAGCCATATTCCTTGATAGTTAGCATTTTTTCTGTTAAAAATGGAACTTTACTTTGGTTCAGAAATTGAGTGAATAAGAGGGACATCTTGGCTGCCCAGATCCCGGTTTTCCCACTGTCAGTCGGCACTGGAGACTGTTTTTGTGGAAGCAAAACCCCAGACCAGTCCTGGGAGCCAGGACACGTGTGCCATGCACCTACACTCCATAGCAAAGATGGGCTTGTGTGGTAATAGCATGTAATATTTCATAATACATTATTATTCTATGTCTTAATCTAGAAATTATCAAAAGTGTGTTAGTCTCTTTTTTTTCTTTTTTTTTTTTTTTTTTGAGACAGTCTCATTCTGTTGTCCAGGCTGGAATACAGTGGTGCTATCTCTGCTCACTGCAACTTCCACCTCCTGAGTTCAGCCAATTCTCATGCCTCAACCTCCTGAGTAGCTGGGATTACAGGCATGCACCAACACACCTGGCTGATTATGTTTTTGTAGAGATAGGGTTTTGCCATGTTGGCCAGGCTGGTCTCAAACTTCTGACCTCAGATGATCCACCCGCCTCTACCTCCCAAAGTGCTGGGAATACAGGAGTGAGCCACCACGCCTGGCCAGGTCTCTCTTTTTTTGTACCATATACCCTGTTTCCAACCACAGTCTACAATCCTGAAGGACAATAATTGTGTCTCATGTTTCTTTGTGTCCTCCCCAGATCTTAAAATGATGCCTTAACCATAGCAAGCATTTGTTCAATGTTTGGTGATGATTTCCAACCTAGGGTACAGGTATAGGTCTATGAAGACTTATTAATAAATGAGATGATATTTGTGTATGTGTCATTTATCTCCCAATTTGCAAATTGGCTCCAGAGGCCAGAGGTCTGCTTTAAAAGGTGGATATTTATTGTTGTCCTATCACATTTACCAAGATAATTGCTCTCAGATGTCCCACATGTAGTTCACTCTCTTCCCCAGTGGCCACTCAGAGCCATCATAGCAGAAGCGCCAGCTGTGGTCTAGGAAAGACTCAACAGTGAGTGTGACTCACTGTTATAAATTATGCAACGACACTCACCCTCCCTCTTGCCACTCGTTTTCCATTCGCAACTCTGCCCTTGAAGCCACCTCTGTGAACCTCTGCCAATCAAAGGCCAGCCATTGGGAGCCTCACACTGTTGACTGTTTGCTTTGGTATGCCTTACTAGAGTGCACTCTGATTAACATGAGCCACACAAAAATGTCTATTTTTGACCCACAAAATCTTAATTCATAGTATGGAACTATTAGTAATTCAGAGGCTGTTCATGCCAGGAGATGATGCAGTCTGTCTGCATCAATACCTCCCTTCATGGGACAGGTGGTTAATCCACCATCCCTCATGCCAAATTCCCCTTTCCACCAAGTTATGAGAAGTGATCACTGGTCTCATCAGTTCTTCCTGTCTGCTGTAATTCCTAATTTTGTGGTATCTATTTAGATGACTCGTGGCCCATTCTGTGTCCATCCTTTGCTGTTTATTATAGTAGAGGAGACATTAATATGCTTTAAACATTTTCTCCATAGGCAGAAAAGAACAAGACTGTTTATAGAAAAATGCACAGCCAAATCTCTACAGCTGGATACACACAATGGAGGAAACAGTCATAAAATATATGTTGGAGTTTTAATCAGTGTGTGCTTGATAACAAGGTCCTAAACTCAGGCATCGTGTTCAGTGCTAATACCTGTGCCTCCAAAGCAATTTTAATTCAAACCCTGCGTTGGTGAATGAAGTGTAAACAGAAGGGAAACTGGTATGTATACAATTGACCATCATTATTTGCAGGTTCTGCATTTGAAAATTTTTCTACTTACTAAAATTTGTCACCCCCAAATCTATGTATGTGACACTTTCCCAGTTATTTGCAGACATGCTCAGGGCAGCAAACACTTGGAGTCTACTCATGGTACACGTCCCCAGCTGGAGTGAAGCAGGGGGTATTCTGCCTTTGCTTTCAGCTCTCACACTGAGAACGAGTGTCCTTTTCACGGCCTTTCGCATTTGTGTGGGTGACTGCACTGTTTAAAATAATCCCCAATAGTAGTGTTGCTTAGCATTCTTAGGCACAAGAAGGCTGAGATGTGCCTTATGGAGAAAATCTATGTTTTATTCGAGCTTTGTTCAAGCAAGAGTTACAGGACCGTTGGCCTCAAGATCAATGTTAAAGAAGCAACAATGCATATCAAATACGACTTCTTGGAACAGATTCTGACTTAAAACAAGGTTAGGCATTGATCAATGGACAAAACCAGAGGCTCAGAGCAACCTAACTCTGTATTTCCCCTTAAAGCCACGGTTCCATATTCACTAACGTGAATCAGTGTTTGTGTCCCTTGATAGAAAGTAACTGCTGTGAATAAAGAGAATCAACTGTGTTATGTATTTTTCTTTGCTTACTTTTCAGTCATTGATTAATGAAAAATTTCTACTAAAAAAAAATACAAAAATCAGCTGGGCATGGTGGCACATGCCTGTAATCCCAGCTACTCAGGAGGCTGAGGCAAGATAATTGCTTGAACTTGTGAGGCAGAGGCTGCAGTGAGCTGGGATTGCACCACTGCACTCCAGCCTGGGCAACAGAGTGAGACTCTGCCTCCAAAAAATAAAAATAAAAAAAAGAAAGAAAAAAAGAAACATCTATGGGCACTACTTAAGGAAGTAAAAAATGTACAGATGAATAAAATGGAGACTTGCCTTTGAGACAGAGTCAACAAAAAATAGTAAGAATATAGTGTGATAGGTGTTGACAGAAGTACAGTTTCACACAGCAGTAAAGAAACACAAGTAACGAACTTGTGATAGCCATTCAAAGGGCAGCCAGATTCTTTCATCAGTATCAACATTATTGAGATTCAGTTCAATTATTTCCAGTTTGACTTGCGCAGAAGGCGTGCAGAAACCTTGATTTAAAGCCTATTTATAGAGAAGCAGTTACTGCCACAAATGACCTGGGCAAGGTTCCTGGGAAGGGCTACCAGGGCGACAGAAAACTATTGAATTCATTTCCCACTCAAAAAAGTACTGTTTACTCCGGGAGGATCAAGAAAAAGCCCAATTGCTCTCTGGCATAGTGGCTACTTAGATTTAGAAAGAAAAAAAAAAAATAGCCTAACTTAGGAATGATGGCTGCTCCTTTATTGTTTCAAATACATAAGAAGACAAGTGGAAATAAAGGATGATTCTGGTTCTAAATGCTATAAAAATAAACCATAGAGAAATACTTCGTGTTGGATGGTAGAAAAATATAAATAGGCAAACAACTAGAAGAATTTTCTCACTCTCCAAACTTTATTCTGATTGAAACTAATCTTCTGTTATTTTTTCCACATGGTTTTCTCTTCCTGTCTATTTCCCTTCATAGCTCTTGACACACAAGGGTCAAGAAGAATGAAGGGCCTGAGATTTCACCATGCTTGCAAGCTAATATGTTAGCCTTTCAGTGTTTCCCAGAAGCTGGTAGAACACACAAGACTCCTATGTCAGAGATGAAGGATCGGATATCATTCACAGCAATAGCAGTAGCCAGACTATTAGCATTTTTGTGAGTTTCCTGGCCCCCAATCCCATAGAATAACACAAAGAGAGACAGATGACAGATGATACCTGCACATTTGTTTAGTGGCTTTACAGAAGAGGAACCCTGATTTTAAAATTGCAAATGATTTCCCATGGGCAGTAAGCTTGCCTGCTGCTTGCTCCTTAGGGAAAGATGCTAGCTCTACTGTCCAAGGCTGCCACTCTATTTGTAGACACTTACATCCTTCTGCTAGGTGTGGCGGTATGCACCCGTAGTCCCAGCTACTCAGGAGGCCAAGGCAGGAGGATTCCTTGAGCCCAAGAGTTTGAAGCTGCAGCGATCTACAATCACACCACTGTACCCCAGCCTGGGGGACAGAGTGAGGCTGTGTCTCTAAATAAATACATAAAGAAAATAAACATCCTCGGAAAGATAAGGCTAAACATAGGGCAGGCAGTGCCTTGCTCACAAGACCGGAAGAAACATGAGACCCAGGGTGAATTGTCACCAAACACAATCCACACATCATTTCTGTACATTGTGACTTTTGGCAAATTTTCCCATGAGCATGTCACTCTGCCAGCCTCTGCGATTAGTCTGACCAACAGAGGCTGGGATTGAACTGGCCTAATTCCCAGGGATGCCTAAGAAGGTGAGGAGGTGTTCTCCTTATGTTTCTGTATTGACCTTCCCACTGTGGAAGCATTAATTCAGGTAGAGCAGGATGTGCTAGCAATTTGAGACTCACACTGGCCTACAAGGAGGAAGGGGCCGTTCTATCATCCATAACACCCCTGGCCATAGAGTTGATGCAGAGCTGAAAGCCTTTCAGGGATCAGGAGACATCACAGCTAAAGTCACGGAGAATTGCTTCCCAATATTATGTAGAAGCACGATGTTTTGGCAGAGGTTTTCAATGCTAGGATGACCAGGCTTGAAGATGTCAACCTCCCCTAACACACGATGTGTAGGGCCTCTCCCAGGAGGCTCCACGATGTCTACCACCTGGAGTGACGCTGCTGGCTGTGATGAGCGGCACACTGATTTGCGGTACTGTTTCAATGGGGAATTATAATGTCGTCTCATACAAGGCATTTTAATCAACAATTAAGAGTCAAAAAATGACTGCACAAGTCAACTCCCTATGGAAAGGCAAAGGAGATATCTCAAAGGTGATAATCAAATAAAAAACCTCTTTCTTCAGTGGCTGTTTTCACCTGGATAGAGAAGGACTCCCCCAGGGCATCACAATTTATTCCTTCCTTTAGAGCAAAGTTTCTCAACTTCAGAAGTGCTAAGACATAAAAATAAAAACACACATCCTGGAATCCGAGGAAATGTGGAATTTGAGACTTGTTAAAGCCCAGGATTGGAGAAAACAATAGGACCTTAAAACTTCAAGGGTTAAAGGGAATTAGAATAATCTCAACCACATATATTTTCACACCATTTTTTTCTCTGTTCGCAACTCTCAATATAAATACCTTTTTAGCCAAAATAACACATGATGGCATTTCAAATAACTGCATTTTTTTTGTTAAAAAAGAGGTTTTGAAAAGATTCTAAAATCATTTAAAATCTAGGGCAGTTGAAGATTTTTCTGGATCTATGTGTGAGTCTTCAGTATTATTCATGGCATCCTCAACTTCCTCTTCCATGATTTTGCCAGAGAACTAAATCTGTTAATAATGAGAGGATTCTGTTCTCCACCAACATAAAAGTACTAACTGAAGAATAACGGCATCTCTCATACATCCATAATCCATGAGTAAATGTAAAATGGGATTCTTTTTAAAGTGAAACAGATAAAATTCATAACTAGAGATGTACTTATACTACTATTCACATATTTTACTTGCATAATGCAACGTCCTGTATACCAATTACATATAAAAGATAAAAGGAGGTCTTCCCATTATCAAACATTTCACAGGTATATATTTTTAATTATGTGAAAACATATATAAAACCAGAACACCGAACACTTTTTCTCCCTACAAAACAATAGAATTTTATTTTTACAGCAATGCAATTTAATTGCAGTTTTTAAGCCAATACTTTCTTTCATTAGAGGTAACTATAATTAATCTTTCCATATTGAATGCTACCAAATTCAAAGTAGTTCCAAGAAGCAAATACCGTTTGGGGGGAAAAAAGTATATTTAGAGAAGAAAAATTATACAACTTTATATATAAATACCAAAAATCAGGCCGGGCACAGTGGCTCATGCCTATAATCCCAGCACTTTGGGAGACCAAGACAGGGGGATCATTTGAGGTCAGGAGTTCAAGAACCACCTTGACCTACATAGTGAAACCCTGTCTCTACTAAAATGCAAAAATTAGGCAGACATGGTGGCATGTGCCTGTAATCCCAGCTACTCAGGAGGCTGAGGCAGAAGAATCACTTGAACCCAGTAGGCAGAGGTTACAGTGAGCTGAGATCGTGCCACTGTACTCCAGCCTGGACAACAGAGCAAGACTCCCTCTCAAAAAAAATTAACTAATCCTTTGATTTCTAATTTCTTATTCTCTTTGAAATATTCATTAAATGTTCTATGAATTATCTTTTAATAGAAATTACAAAATCTATGTTGTGTAAGCTGAATAACACCTCCCTAAAAAGATATTCATGTCCTAATTCCTAGAACCTGTGAGTGTTACCTTATGTGGCAATACATAAATAAAAGCCATCTTTGCAGATGTGATAAATTAAAGATTTTGTGATGGGGAGAGCATCCTGGATGATCTGGGTTGGTCCTAAATGCAATCACAAATATTCTTATGAAAGCAGGGCAGAGGGAGATTTCACACACACAACTCCTCCAGCACACACTCACAAGTGAACATGGAGAAGACAGAGATTTGAATGTCCTGACCTTGAAGATTGGAGTGACACAAACAAAAGCCAAGTAATGCTGGCAGTGACCAGAAACCAGAAGAGGGAAGACTCGTTCTCCCCTGGAGCCTCTGGAGGGAGAATGGCCCAGTGGACACTGATTTCCATCCATTGGTATTGATTTTGCATTTTTGGCCTCCAGAGCTGTAAGCAAATACATTTCTGTTGTCTTCAACCACTCAGTTTGTGGAAATTTGTCAGAACAGCCACAAGAAATAACACTTACACATCTTGAGCATTTTAAAGAAAGAATAAAACTTCACAAGCCATCTCTGCTTGGAAGTTAAGGATACACTTCATAGACACCTTGCTGTCCACACTAGTCCTACTCTTCAGTGAAGGGTAGAAGGGGTCTCCTTTATAAACCAGAGGTTTTGTGTTCGGAGGATGGTGCTGGATAAGGGGCTTCAGGGCTGGTGACAGGTCACTGGGGACAGAGCTGCCTGGTAGCTGCAGAAACATCACAGCCCCTCTGACTCAGATGTGGATGTGGTCATCATAGCTCCTCACTGAGTGGCTGTCGCAGGGCTGGTCCCTGTCCAGGAACCCGGGCACGGAGATCCACAGAGAGCAGGTGAAGTCCTGCTGCTGTGGGATTTGTGTCCCAGTGACAGGAGCCAATGGGCAGTGAATAGCAAGCAATCCCAGGTGTGTCAGATCATGATTGGTGCTGCGAAGGAGGAGAGGGAGCGAGAATCCAGGGCTCCAGTAGGCGTGGGCGCTGGTGTAGACTGGATATTCGCACCAGAGGTCATATTGGGGTATTGGACGAGGAGACATCCAGGCACTGATGAGGAACTTACCCCGTGAGGATCTGGGAGGGAGAGCTGTCCGGGAAGAAATGACACTAAGCACAAAGGGCCTGGAGCTGCCCTGTGCTTGGTGTGAGAGCACAGGCAGACAGAACCAGGCCCTGCAGAGCCTCGCAGTCCCTGGCAGAGCATTTGAAAGGCATGATGGGTGATTTGAAAGGCATGTGGCGTTGTCTCTGAGGAAGGGGTCTGAGCAGAGGAGTGATGTGTGTAAATGCTGTTTTGAAAGGACAAGTTGGAGCCGCAGCCGTTGCTGGTGATTCCTTGGCCCGCGTGTTAGGCCATGTGTACAGGCATTGTTATAAAGGGAGGCCGGAGACTGGGTAATGTATAAGAAAAGAGGCTTAACTGGCTCACAGTTCTGCAGCTGTCACAGCATGGCACCAGCATCTGCTTCTGGGGAGGCCTCAAGAACCTCACAACCATGGCAGAAAGTGAAGCGGGGGCAGGCCCACCACATGGTGAGAGCTGGAGCGAGAGAGTGAGAGGGGGCCAGGCTCTTTTAAACAACCGGATCTTATGTGGACTCAGAGGGAGAACTCACTCGTCACCCAGGGGATTCATGAGGGATATACTCCTGTTATCCAGTACTTCCCCCCAGCCCCCACCTTCAACACTGGGGATCACATGCCAACATGAGATTGAAGGGGACACAAATCCAAACCACATCAAGCTTAAAAGCAGACTCTTCCCTAGAGCCCCGATGTTTGTTTGTTTCTTTTTTGTTGTTGTTGTTGAGACGAAGTCTCACTCTGTAGCCCAGGTTGGAGTACAGTGGCGCGATCTCAGATCACTGCAACCACCGCCTCCTGGGTTCAAGCGATTCTCCTGCCTCAGCCTCCCCAGTAGCTGGGGTTACAGGTGCCCACCACCACGCCAGGCTAATTTTTGTATTTTTAGTAGAAATGTTGGCCTGGCTGGTCTTAAACTCCTGACCTCAGGTGATCCACCCGCCTGAGGTCAGAGTGCTGGGATTACAGGCGTGAGCCACCACGTCTGGCCTGATGTTTCTTTTTATAAGGGCATTAATCATGTCACATTAAGACCCTACCCTTACAATGTCACCTAACCCCTAATTACCTCCTTCCCTGTAAGCCTCACCTCCAATGGTAGTCACATGGGGATTAGAACTTCAGCATTCAAATTTTGTGGGGACATAACTCAGTTCGTATGAGTGATCAGTACCAAATCCTAGTCTGTTTTCTTCCCCTTTTGCATTTTAGCCCCTAGAAAAGGAAAGAACAGGGCATATGGCGCGTGGGAGGGTTTTAGGTCGGCCTGGAAAAGAAGCCCACCACTTCCTTCACATGCGCCCGCTGGCACTCAGCCACACGGCCACACCTGCCCCACGGAGACTGAGATGTGTGCGCGGCCAGGTGTGCACCCGGCAAAAGACACAGTGGGTTGTAGGAGGGCCACGGGTTCCCACACCGCCACTGAAAGGAGCCTTCTCGGTTATCACCCATCATGCCTTTCAAATGCTCATCTCGGCTCTTCCTCTTCATTTTTGCTCATTTCTTTGTTAATCTTCCATCCAGTAGAATGTGCATTTGGTGAGAGTCTTTCTCGATGTTGCAGCCCAGCACTTGGGATGGTGCCACAAGCTCGATGTCCTCAGGAGATGTGTGTTGACTGGCTGAGTGATCAACTCAATGAACAGATTCCACAGGTCATGGAACCACCCCCTGCCACCCTGCCTCCCCCTTCCTCTGCTGCCCATGTGGACTTCACATAGAGACCTGACTTGGTTGCTCCGGACCCCAGCACTAAGGATGGCGTGCCTAGTCCAGCCTGACTGCCCCACAAGTCTGTCTGCGTTTCAGAGCGGGCTGTGGCTTTCCTGCCTTTCAAGGCCTCCCGTCTTCCCAGCTGGCTCCCAGTTCAGCTCCAGTGACACACTGGAACCTGCAGGGAAGGAAGAGGGGCAGCTGCCCTTTCATCAAAGGATGGGTCCAGGGATGCAGTCCTTTCATCCTTGGAGGAGTGCTAGCAAGAAAAGGGCTTAAAATACAGGAAAGACTAGTTTGTGGGTATATTATCTGGCTGTACAAGACTCAGAATTTTCTCTTTCTTTTCTTTTTTTTTTTTGAGATGGAGTCTCGCTCTGTTGCCCAGGCTGGAGTGCAGTGGCGCAATCTCGGCTCACTGCAAGCTCCACCTCCCGGGTTCACGCCATTCTCCTGCCTCAGCCTCCCAAGTGGCTGGGACTACAAGCACCCGCCACCGTGTCCGGCTAATTTTTTTGTATTTTTAGTGGGCATAATCAAGACAGAAACTGTTGCTTAAACTCACCGTGTTAATCGAGGTGGTCTCGATCTTCTGACCTCGTGATCTGCCCGCCTCGGACTCCCAAAGTGCTGGGATTGCAGGCGTGAGCCACTGCGCCCGGCCAAGACTCAGAATTTTACGACTTACGACAAGGGCCATACCCATACGATTTTGTTTCTTCTTAATATTCAAACCTTAAGAGACAAATACAGACCTAGCAATGTGAAGTGGACTCTGGTGAAAATGTACAGGTATCCTGAGCTATTTAAAAAGCAATAACCTTAAGTCAAGACATCCTCTTGGATAGCACCATTTAGAGAAGCAACAAACTGCTACACAAGAATAAACAAAGCACGTGCTTTCAGAGTTCCATCAGTCAAATGTGTTTCTTCTGGGACATTATGAAGGCTAAGTATTGGTAGAGAGGGGTTCATTTCAAAGTGTGCAGTGTGTCCTCCCAAAAATGATGTTTGGGTCTCTTTTTGGGAGCTGACAAAAACATAGTAACTGGCGTAATGATTTCTAAGCAAGGGAAAATACTACAGACCAGTTTCATCTTCCCTCCTCCATTTCCACATGCACAATAAATAAACAAAATGAAGACACACAATCACGTTTACATGGTTCTCATGTGCTTGGGGCAGCCACATGCCAAAGCACATTGAACTAATGGAACATCTAAGGTGCTCCCATCCTCAACGCCTCCAAAATGCAGTCTCCGGCGGAGTTTTCTCCTCTGCCATGCTCAGCACTGGCAGGACCCATGCTGGGTGCCAGTGTTATTAGGCAGGCTTAGCTCAGCAATGTGATTATTTCGGTTTGTCCTTCAGAAATAAATCTATATACCAAATAATTCCAAAGCAAAACGAAGTGAGACAATTAACAATCAAGCTCTCAGTTGGGCACGGTGGCTCACGCCTGTAATCTCAACACTTTGCGAGGCTGAGGCAGGTGGATCATTTGACATCAGGGGTTCAAGACCAGCCTGGCCAACAGTGAAAACCCATCTCTACTAAAAATGCAAAAATTAGCCAGGCATGGTAGCGGGTGCCTGTAATCCCAGCTACTCAGGAGGCTGAGGCAGGGCAATCACTTAAACCCAGGATGCGGAGGTTGCAGTGAGCTGAGATTATACCACTGCACTCCAGCCTAGGTGATACAGTGAGACTCAGTCTGAAAAAAAAATAAAAAATAAAAAACTAAAAAATAAATAAAATAAAATAAAGCTTTCTGGTTTGTCTCTCAGATCACTTATCCAATGTTCTCCCTTCCATGGGCTGTATTATCAGCACTTTCCAGCCAAAGACTCCCTTGATGTTGGAGGTGCCCATGTGCCTTGCCTTCGCCAAGGAAATGTATAGAATGTCTGGGTGGAAGCACTTCTGTGCCTGGCACAAGTGTCCTATCTCATCACCCCCATGGCAATTCACGCGGCGTTACTGGGCATCACATGGAACGATGAACCCCGGCAGCCTCCTGTCAGCCCAGATGCCTGGGGAGTAGGGACCTTCCCTTCCCCTCTACCCAGTCTGTCCTGACCTCTGTTGGACATGGGGCATAACCAAGACATAAACTGCTGCTTGAACTCACTGAGATGTGGGCATTGTTTGCTAAGGCAGCATTATCTTATCTGCCCTGAAAATGCAGGAACTGTCATAAGAAGAAGAGTATACCTGTAACAAAAACACTGAGTGTGTGGCATTTTCCATGATAATAAGGTGGCAGGTGCAAAGGAGATTGGAGAGGGCTCTCTTTGTTAAGCAGTAGCCAAACATTTGTTAAAATCCTCCCCTGCAATAACTGAAGAGGAATCGAGTGGATGTGTAGCTCTAGCAGTCAATACACACAGCGGTAGTGGTGGTGTTGATTGCTGTCGGCTGCGTTTGGTAAGTTATCAAAGGTAGAGGGGAGCTTAGGGATGAAGTGGCCAGTGTACAAGCCTACAAAGAAAGCAGCACAGGGCATCCAAAATCTCAGGGCTTGGCAAGGGGATGATCATGTTCTTGACCTCAAAACAGTAAAAGATTGAGAAAACCTTGCAGATTCAAATGCCTAATGCAAACTTTAAATCACCAAAAATGCTTCAGGAAAAGAAGTAGAGTTAGAATGTGTGATACTCAGTGTGTTTTTTTCAATTGGATTAAAAGTATGTTTCTTACACTTGGATTAAAATCAGGGTGGAGGGTAAGGCGTAACCTTTGTGCCCTCCCAACAAAAGCGACATAGGCTCAAGGTCCCGGCCACCGAACTGAGCGGCACTCACCTTGGAAGCAAGGAAAGAAAGAAGCCCAGCAGCTCCGGAGATCATGTTGAAAGCACTTGGGTGCGGGCCGTGGTACACTCGCTCCCTGGAATCAGTTAGATCAGAAACCAGATACAGTTTTGACAAAGGAACCAGGAGGCTGAGTATGTTCCAGGCATAAGAGGATCCATGAGCACCTAATCTGCTGCACCCTCTCCCTCCTGAGGGAGCTCATCCCAGCATCTCCTTCACAGGTAGTTGAGGAAGAGCATGGAAAAGGAAGACTCTCCACCCCAAAGCCAGAGACCAAGGGAACACAGAGACATTTGAAGAGTGGAACTGAGACTTCTTCCCCATGAGCGGAATTAAGATGAGTTCACCCTCTGCGGTGCAGGGCACCCCCACACTGCCTGCCCTGGGGTGCTTTAGAGTTGCATTGGACCAACAGGAGTCTGCTGCAGGGATACTGTCCTTGTTCTACCATTGTCTAGGGCACCGTGGGGACAGAAACATGCTTTTGAGTTCGTCGGAGAAGTATCTGTAACCGGGGCCCCTGAGATTTCAGCACCCAGCATTTTTAGTGACAGAATAATGAAAAATCAGAAGAGACCCTTGCCTGCTTGTACACATTAATTGCTTGCTTTTGCTCTATACTCCTTGTTCCTGCAGTATAATTATAAACTGCCAAAGTACTGTTTCTTTTTCAAACAGGAGATAACTTCAGGGTGACACAAAAAATTTTGCACAAGGAATGAATGCCTTTAAAGACATTGTGACCAGCTGCTGACGCCCAGAAGTCAGGTTGCTCAAAGGGCTATCTGGGACTGAAGAAACACAGGCTCTTCTTCTCGGTTCCCTGAAGCTCTCCCTCTCTTACTTCCTAGCCACGTAAAAACTTTCTGCTTCATCTCTTTCTGAAGACGGATTTGAAAGATTTGCTCTCACACCCTCTCACTCTGGCCAAACTGAATAAACCTTTCTCTATCTCCAAGCACTGGTGTCTCAGTGTTTGGCCTCAGCTGCACATTGGGTACATGGGCCTGAATCTGAGGTTCTACAATACGTTCACACCTGACAAAGACAGGCTCATGTGCCTTTAAAAGAACTTGAAGATGTACCGAACAATGAGACTTGAAGAGTTTTTTTTTTTTGCAGAGAGAGGATGAATAGTCATACATGGGAAGAAGAATGAATAAAAGGGTAGACTTCGATAGACATTAATAGGTGCCATTCATGACAGATTCTCCCCTCTTCCGCAACCACAACCCTTGATGTTGGGGTAGCTTTGATTACTGAAATGCAAGCTGAAGAAGTGTGTCACTTCCAAGTGGACATAATTAAGAACTGATGACAAATTTTTCATGCTGTCTTCCCCGACCATGGCATCCCTTGAAGTTGGGTTGAAGTAGCAATGGAACCTCTGTTAGCCCGAATGCCCAAGTGATACCAACGAAGTGGGCAAGGGGACAATCATGTTCCATGTTCTTGACTCCAAAACAGTAAGATTGAGAAAACCTTGCAGATTCAATGGTGATGCTAAGGATATTGGAGAGTCCAATAAGGATATGGGAGAGGGCTCTCTTTATTTAAGCAGTGGCCACACTGCTTACTATGATCATGATGATTGATCATTGCGGCTGTCAGCTGTCTGGATTTGGCATTGTTTGCTATGCAGCATGGACTTGCCTGTCTTGACCACTACACCACTCATACAGTGTACGTCATCCTAACTTGTCAAGGCAGGTACACAAGCCATAGGAATCTGGCTTAAAATACGAAATGTCAGAAGCAGGTATTTGCTTTGTAGAGCTTCATGGTCTGTGACATGTATTTAGTACTGATGCCATAAAATTGTAAGTTTTAGTTGAATGTTTTATTATATACTTGTTAAAAAAAAAAACAAATTACAATGAATGTAGTTATAGATCTAATTGGCTTTTATTTCTGAGCGCTTCCACGGAGCAATGGCAGAAAAGTGGGTTTGTAAGATGGAAACAGGGAAACAGAACAATAGAAAAAAATTCTGCTCATTACTATAGTAGCAAAGTGAAAAAGTTGACAGAGTCCATTTTTTCTTATCAATTAGTCCCTTATGCTTTTCGTTTGCCTTTGTAAGAAAATTTTAAAAATCTTTTCTGAAGATTATTTTTAGTAAGGTTTTGCTACTTTGATAAGAAGTTTCCGTTTCTGGGGCCTAATACCCAGATGAACATTTCTCAAATCCCAAAATCCAAAATGCTCCAGAATCTGAAACTTTCTGAGTATTGATGTAACACCCCAAGGAAATGTTCATTGGAGCATTTCAATTTAGGATTTTCAGATTTGGTGTGCTCAATCTACATAAGGCAAATATTCCAAATCCAGAAACATCCAAAATTCAAAACACTTCTGGTTTCAAGCATTTTGGATAAGGGATGCTCAGCCTGTGCATGCAAACGGCAGGTGTGCCTGGAAGGCAGAGTGGACAGTTCTTTTTTTTTTTTTTTTTGAGACGGAGTCTCGCTCTGTCGCCCAGGCTGGAGTGCAGTGGTGCGATCTGGGCTCACTGCAAGCTCCCCCACCTGGGTTCCTGCCATTCTCCTGCCTCAGCCTCCCGAGTAGCTGGGACTACAGGCGCCCGTTTCCGTGCCCGGCTAATTTTTTGTATTTTTAGTAGAGACGGGGTCTCACCGTGTTAGCCAGGATGCTCTCAATCTCCTGACCTTGTGATCTGCTCGCCTCAGCCTCCCAGAATGCTGGGATTACAGGCGTGAGCCACCGTGCCCAGCCTAGAGTGAACGGTTCTTTAGAAATTAAGGATCCCATTTTTATATGAAATTTTGGATCTCTTAGAGCAAGATAAAAGCCTAAGAGGGAAACATCACAGGTTGGGTCCTGTAGTGCTCTCAGAGTATACCTCATTACATGGATATTTTCTTGAGGCTGGGGCTACCTGATTCCATATGCAACTTATTCTAACACGGAAGTCTTTTTGGTGGTGAGCACTCTAATACCTCTTAAGTGCCCAACCTGTGCCCATCAGCTAGCCACCAGGCTTTGGCTCTGACATCCCTTGACCAACTTAGCCAATGATTTCCCCCTATTTAAGCACACAAGAAAAAGAAATAAAACAAATAGAACCCGAATTCCTGCATGTTCCAAAAGCTCGAGTTTACACTCCCTACAGTAATAATCACTTACTACAAATGCTGTCAGTTACCTCTAAAACTGTAGCTTTGGGGCCAGGCACGGTGGCTCACACCTATAATCCCAGTACTTTGGGAGGCCGAGGTGGGTGGATCACTTGAGGTCAGGAGTTCAAGCCGAGCCTGGCCAATGTGGTGAAATCCCATCTCCACTAAACAGAAAAATTAGCCGGGTATGGTGACGCATGCCTGTAATCCCAGCTACTCAGGAGGCTGAAGCAGGATAATCGCTTGAACCCAGGAGATGGAGGTTGCAGTGAGCTGAGATCACACCACTGCACTCCAGCCTGGGTGACAGAGTAAATCTCTGTCCAAAAAAAAACCAAAAAACAAACAAACAAAAAAACCGAAAAAAACTGTAGCTTTTGCCAGTGAACCTTCAGCTCCTGCAACCCCAGCAGGTCATGCTCTCTCACAGCACAAACTAACCCTTGGTACCCACCTCTAGGCCTTGGTCTTCCATGGCACAAACTAACCCAGGATTTGAACATCGAAAAGATTTTAGAGGTGCAATCCTCAACGCAAGAAAAGCGGAGTCTGACCCGAGAGGAACTTCAACCCCTCAGAGCTCCGTGAGAAAAGCAGAGACCCTCAAAAGCGGTACAAGGTGCCTCTTCTGAATTCCTCAAGGGGTCTTGGAAGTTACGAACGGTGTCCCTTAGGTGTCTTTGTCAGTTGCTAGAACTCCAAAAGACAAAATTATAACAAATTTGATTATAGATCAAATTGGCTTTTATTCATGATTCATGAACTGGAGTAGTCTGTGTTCTACAAAATAGAAGGAGAGCTCCCACTGGGCAATGGCAGAACAGTGGGTTTGTAAGGTGGGAACATAGAAACAGAACAACAGAACAAAAAAGCTAGTTGGTTAATACTAGGTTACTCCAGGTTACTTTTCTGTAAGGGTTAAAGCAGAGGGGACTGACTCAGACTGAACTCTCCTCTTTTCAGGAAAAACTGATCTGGTTTTGGACCTATTTGCCTCCTTAACATTTCAATTTAATGATGTGCCATTTAGCATGAGTGACTCCATTTTAGTTTAGTCTATTCTACTGGGGCCCAGTGCAGGAGCTCAGTGCAAAACAGTGGCCTTTCATAATTTTGTTTAACAATTTCTTCCTTTGGCCCTTCTTCTCACCTAGGTGAGAGCGTGACAAAAACGCAGGGCATCAGCACTACTTTCAGTTACCATTATTTTGGGCTTCCGGTATTAACATGCCATTCATGGGTTACAGCGTCATCATGATCACACACATGACTAATACATCACTCATAAGATGTAGTATTTTAGTAACTTGTCAATACAGGTACTAAATCCATAGGAATCTATTAATAGCTTAAAATATGAAATGTCAACAGCAGATATTTACTTCTGTAGGGCTTAGTGGTCTATGACATTTATTTGGTAAGGATTCCATAAAAATTTAATTTTTAGTGGAACTTTCCGTTAGCCAATGATTTCCCCCTATTTAAGCACACAAGAAAAAGACATAAAACAAATAGAACCCGAATTCCTGCATGTTCCAAAAGCTCAAGTTTACACTCCCTACAATAACAATCACTTACTGCAAATGCTGTCAGTTACCTCTAAAACTGTAGCTTTTGGGCCGGGCACGGTGGCTCACGCCTATAATCCCAGCACTTTGGGAGGCTGAGGCGTGTCAATTACTGAGTAAGCGTCTTAAGAGGATTTTCTATAGTGTGCTTAACAAAAACTCCACAAAGATGCAAGCCTCATCCTCGTAAGAAAAAAGGAGTTGGGGGAATTAAATTTCCAAGTAAATCATAAGTACTTTCCTACAGAGGATCTTTCAATCAAATAGAGACAGAAACAAAACAAATATTTGTAAATGACAGACCTGAGATGGAAAATTCCACCACAGTAGTTCATTTTGTGCACATGGAGGTTAGTGGACACATGGGCTATGCCACAGGCATTGCTTCCTATGTAACTTCTTCACAAGACTTCGAGCTCTTCTAGGGGGGGAAGAGTGCTTTCTCTTCTGCGTGTCCTAGCACATTTTGTGTACACCACAGACTCTCAATACTGCAATGGGAACTCACATGTATTAGCTCACTTGCTCCACACCACAACTCTGTGATGTATTATAGGAATTGTTATCTTCACATTACAAACACACAAACCTGAGCTCTGGAGGTTGGGCCACTCACTTCGATTGTACCACACTAAAGAGATACAGCCGAGAGTCTTGCTCAGGTATGTCTCACTTTCAAGCTTACATCATTTATTTTATTCATTTATTCTTTTATGATTAATTCAACATTATTGAATGATTTACATAGACACAAAATATATGCTAATATATAGGGAATCACGAGAAAGGCAGCAGAGAATTCCCAGTCAATATTCAAGAAGGAGGCTCTTCGAGTAACACAAACTCAAAAGGTATTCCCATTAATATCCATCGCCTCACAATTTGACTTTGTCATTATGAGGTCTCTTGTTGCAGGGAAAGTACGAGATCACCACTTGAGGACGGCTCTTTCTTTATGACATCATCGGGTTCCAATCTTGCCTTCCTGTCCTTGCAGGGCACCCTTCCCTCAAGAGACAGACCTTTTTAGGCAAGCAGAATGCCCTCCATCAAGGCATTTGGACATGCAAATGTTGAAATTACGGCATGTAGGTCACTCACAAAAAGAGGACAACTATTTCTGGTAACATCTAAAATTTATTGTGGTGAGTCAAGGCTAATGCAAGGTGAACCCTTCCCTTTACCACATCTGCACATCGACATTAGCTCATCCATGTATTAAAAAATGGGCCTCCAGACAGTTCGTTGGCAATTTGGCAAATTGTTCATGTATAATGCAACAGAAGTCTAGTTTCAACTCATACTGATTCCACCTCAACTTTCCATGAATGGTTTTGATTTTAGTGTAATATGTGAATGACATTTATTTAAAAATATTGGAATAAAACATTCTAATCATATACTCATTTTTGTTATCATTAGCTAAATTTATTAATAGTCACAGGTTACAGGAAGAGCGCTTACTCTTCACAGGATGGATTATGTCTTTTTTTTTCTGAGAAATACATTCATCTAAGGTGTTCACTTTATTTTCCTCTTTTTATACTATGCGTTTTATCAATCTTTCTATCTATGAGATGGATGAGTTCTAAGATTCTTGGGAAAAAGGATTTTCCCTAAGCTTTTATGTCCCTTTAGAAGTGACCCCATAAGGAAGGAGGCAAAGTGAATAGTTGTATCCCTGCCAGTTTCCTCACACTTTATTCTCTATGAATTCAACCTACCCACATCTACTGTCCCAGCTCACTCTACAAAGCCCTCTCCCCTGAGAGCACTGTGAACCTTTTTGTTTCCAAGAATCATCATCCTTGATTAAAAGAGTGAGGAGAGGCCAGGCATGGTGGTTCACGCCTGTAATCCCAGCACTTTGGGAGGCTGTGGTGGGTGGACACCTGAGGTCAGGAGTTCAAGACCAAGGTGGCCAATATGGTGAAAACCCATCTTATTAAAAATACAAAAATTAGCCGGGCATGGTGGCAGGCACCTGTAATACCAGTTACTTGGCAGGAGAATTGCTTGAACCTGGGAGGCAGAGGTTGCAGTGAGCCAAAATTGTGCCACTGTACTCTACTCCAGCCTGGGCAAAAGAGCGAGACTCTGTCTCAAAAACAAACAAACAAAAAAAAGTGAGGAGAAGCTCCATGTGGCCTCTAATTGTGTACAGGGTGAAGGCTCACTGTTCTTCATTAGGACCTTCCAGAAAGCAATAATGATGAGTTCCTTCTTTGTTTACTGAAAATCTTAAAGATGATGGTGAGTGACCACGACGATGACATAATGATACAAAGAGAAAGGAGGAGAAATCTACATTCATCTTAAGTCACTTTTGTCTGGGAAGAAATTCCCAGAGAGATTTGTCTTCATCTCTTTGTTATAGATGAAAACAATGATTACAATAATTTCTATCATTATGTTCTTAGGTTTCTTTAAAATATTCAGAAAGAAATGCTCGCAATTCTTTTTCAACTAGAGGTAAGAGAGGGTTGGAGTGAACTATCGAGGGTGTCTTAGTTCATTTCATGCTGCTGTTACAGGGTACCACACACTAGGTAATTTATAATCAACACATTTGTTTGGCCTATGATTCTGAAGGATGAGAGACATAAGAGCACGGCACTGGCATCTGGCTAGAAGCTTCTTCGGACTGCATCATTTCACAGTGAAAGACACAAAGCCAACAGAGGGCAGGCGCAGTCAAGCAAGAGATGGCCAAACTCACTTTTACAACAAACCCACTCTCACGATAAAGACATTAATCCATTCATAAAGGCAGAATCCTCACAACCTCACCTGTTAAAGATCACACTTCTCAACACTGTTGCATTGGAGATTAAGTTTCCACCCATAAATTTTGGGGGACACGTTCGAACCATAATAGACATCATAGTTTTAGGACATGTGGATGAGGTTGAGAAGTTTTATTGTGTCTACATGTGCATACAAGCACAACTGTATGGGAATAATTTTATTATAAAGTTGCATTATCCAGGAGGCTGGAACTAAATATACTATCCAATTTGAGCACAAAATCCGGTTAGAATCATTTTTATATGCAGGCTAGTGTTCTCTTCTCATACTTCAATGATTCATCCATATCTATTGCTGCTGATTCCTGGATGCTTGTCAATATCCTAATACGCATCTTCTTTGGTATTTTTTTTTATTTTGAATGACAGAGAGCCTGGTCATTTTATTACACCTTTGAGCCTAATGCACAATGTATATTCTAAGTGCATTTCATGGAATTTAATGCTTCAGTGTTGATTCCACAAACTGCTTGGGAAAGTTTGGTAGGGTAATGTAAAAATCTCATGCCCAAACGCATGTGTCTGTCTTGCTAGGGGTCCCTCTTGCAAGACCAATTGAACCTTTTATTTCTAGAACATGTTGTATATTCCTTCACTAGCGGCCCTTTGCTTGCCCTTTCATCTTCCTACAATCCCCTTCTTTTCTCTTAGAGTGCTATTATCCAAAAATCTTACCAAGAACTCTCCATCCGCTCAGAGTTAGCTTCTTCCACTGGGGCAAAGTAGATATTTAATAAGTTTTTACTGTGATAAGTTGATCCCATTTGTGTTTAGTTTTATGTTTCCCATTCTTTGTGACACACATTTAAAGGACAAGGGAAACTTTGAAATATATGATCACCTGGGTCAAATCCCAGATCAACTGAATCAGATCCTCTAGAGGTTAGGCCAAGGCAATGGTCTTTAAGAAAAACGGCAAGAATCAAAACCTCCCTGAGTAATTCTAATGTGTGTCCAGGATCAAGACAGCTCAGCTATAAGGTCAATAGACTAAATATTAACAGCCACATACTCCATTTAGCTTTGAATAAAGACGATTTAACCCATTATTTCTTTAAAAAACAAAACAAAACAAAAAACACCTTGCAATATTGTCAACAATGAGAATCCCTTGCTGTAACACACAAGACGCACATACAATAAAATCCATCACCCTGTAACCCCAGTACTTTGGGAAGCCCAGGCCAGGGGGTCATGAGGTCAAGAGATTCAGACTATCCTGGCCAACATGGTGAAATCCTGTCTCTACTGAAAATACAAAAATGAGCTGGGCGTGGTGGCAAGCACCTGTAGTCCCAGCTACTCGGTAGGTTGAGGCAGGAGAATCACTTAAATCCAGGAGGTGGAGATTGCAGTGAGCCGAGATTGAGCCATTGCACTCCAGCCTGGTGACAGGGCAACACTCCATCAAAAAAAAAAAAAAAAAATTCCATCACTATTTCTGAAATAACCATAACATAAAGCCCTCTTAATGCCAGGTCAGGATTCTTGTCCTGTGTAAAGATCATCTAAGTTATCAAATCGTGGGTGTGGGCATTAGAAGTGTGCATCAGAGTATGGAAGGCTAGTATGAACAGTCTAGGCAGAACTCAGGATCGTGAAAAAGTAGGATGTATGAACACAAAAATGAGTAAGGTTTGGTTGTGTTTGGGTCAGGTATTTAGGGACATAAGATCTGAAACTGGATGATCCACTCAAGGTAGGAAGAAAAGGTAGGGCGTGAAGGCCAACGTAAGACCTTCATTCCAACTGAAACCCAGCAGGAGCCATAGCAAGTGAGTAATGGAGCCTCCAGCAGCAGACAGGCAAAGGTTTCTAAAGGCAGGAAGCTTGTGGCAGATAAAACTAGGGACAGTGATAGAAGACCTTTCTCCCCCCATGCATGGAAGGACTGGCTTTGAGAACAAGGCTGCCAAATCAAATATAAGATGCCCAGTTAAATTTTAATTCCAGAAAAAAATTTTTTTTTTTTTAGTTTAAGTGTGTCCCAAATACTGCATGAGATCTGCTGCCAGGATTGGAAAGCTTGTGGGACAGGAGGAACTGTTCTGCTAATTCCTCCCTAATGGACAATTCCTTCCCACAGACAGTACCCTTCCTCTTGTGTATCCCACATCCAGCTGGCTGTACCATCACCCAGTTGACTCTGATTAAATCAATTCAAATATTATAGGAATGTTGTTAGTAGCAGATGGGCTTCAACATTTAGTTGCGGGAGTCTAGATTCAGTTTTCCAATGAGAGGAAGTCAGGAACTAAGCTTAAATCAGATCTGGCTGCATGTCTAAAATTGACTTAAGCAAATTTTTATCATTCTAGGGGGGGGAACCCTAAAATTATTTGATTAATTTTTGTCCTGAGTTTTCCATGTACAAATATGAAGAGATTACTTTGAATGACGTGCTTTACATTTTAAATCGTGGTTTAACCTTTTACACCTGAGGTCTCCTTAATCAACAAAAATCAACAGAAATGGCTTTTAACTTTCTATTGATTTAACCATCTAATCAAAGCTCTTGGGAGTCTAATTTTAACCTCCTTCAGTTACTTATGAGTAAACCACTGACTCCCTGGAGAAATGATGGTACAAGGAATATCAGAAGGTACAAGGTGCTATAGAACAAGAAAGAATGCAAAGACTAACAAGAACACACCAAAAGAACCCAGGCATTCTCTTACAGCAGCGGGAATGCATTTAATCAATGAAATACACAGGTTCATTGAACTCAGAAAAGGGAATGCCAGGAAAAAATAATTAAAACTCATGCTATCTTGTTTAAAATTGGTGTCTTTATTTGGCTCTTCCAGTAGAAACTATAGGGGAGGTGACCAAATAACTTTGAGTGGTGAAAAAAGCTCTTTGTTATATGAAAAAGCAGCTAATAATGGTCAAAATTAACCATATGGTAGAATTAGAAAAATCATTATGTCACTACCTAGGACAAGAGTTATTAAGTGGTATTAAAGCTGTTCCATTGCATTCTTGGGGAACTGAATATTTGCATAAGGCTAAAGTAATTCCATATAGACTATTTCCAATAAGTGAGGTGAAAATTCTAATTGTACGTGGAGGGGTAAACTATCATGACCCTAATTCAGCTGTTGATTTTCTATTACTAACCATCAGTCAACCAGATGTCATGTTTCCTGATAAGATGCAACATGAATTACACAACATCACAGATAATGAATGCTGGCAAAAATATTTTGTGTGACTTTATCCAGCTTGCAAATCTAGCTGCCAATTTGTAGGAACTACAGGACCCAGAGGATTAAACTGAGGAAGATTACAGGGACAAAAGCAGACACATCCAGAAGGCTGAATGTTTTCCTCAGGACAATCAGCTTATGAATTTTGTTTTTTAATAATTTTGTGATATGAATAAAGAAATGGGGGCAGGAGGTGGACTGTGCCAAGTGAAGAGAAACATAAAGGCCACCACTACCAAATCCAGTGTTTTATCATGGATTTGGATCCTGATTTGGACAAAAGGGAGTGGAGAAAACTATTCAGACAATGAAGGAAATTTATTGCATAAGGTAAATTTTTGACATAAAATTATATACATTGTTAGGTTTATAATATCATTTACAGTGTGAATTTATTTTGGTAAAACCATAATGTTGTGTGTATATATGCAAAAAAGAGGGTCTGGAGGCACATCTGCTGGGGGTGGGCTGTGCCATCATCTGGGTGGTGGAATACACCACTCTCTCAATCCTGTTAATTTTTATTTTCTAACTTTACATAGGCATAATACAGCTTTTGAAATCATGAAAACTTATTTTTAATTAACAGTTAAACGAAACAGGCATTCCTGATAAATACTCATGTTTTTAAAAAATTCATTATTCGATTTTGTTTTCCAGAACTTCGACTTAGGTTTTGAGGCGAACACATTCTCCTTAGAGTTTCTGAAAGGTTCAAACAACATCTTTTCCCTCCTTTTGATTTCATATAGTTTTCCAATCTAGCCTGGAAAAAAAATCTTTTCTAAATCCCTTGAGAAAACTCTATTTTCACCGAACTTTTGATCCTACCAGAGGCAATATTTGTAAAGAGAAGTCTGTTGCTTCTCTTTACAAATTCAGTCTGATGTTAGATCAAAGAAATTCAGATAAACATTGGGGCTGTAAGTTTCAAGTTCAAAATAAATCCCTAATTTAAACTTCTCAAGAAGTTTTTTCAAGCTTTTACATAACTGTAACAAAAGCTTCAGGAAACAGAATGAAAGATAAGTTTAACAGAAACAGGAATAAGCTTTGTAGAAGTTTCCAAAACCTTAATGAGCTTTATTAACATGTTTAATGAGGGAATAGTATGATATCACTATTAAGGATGACTGAGAACTGAGACAAGGAAGACTGAATAGATTCAGAAATACGTGTAAGTTACAGTTTTAAGACTTATGTAAAAATTTTCACAGAAGATAATAATATTTTTCCAGTGTATGTATTGGTTTTGTTTTTCCAACAGCAGCTATTGTAGGGCATTGCAAAGAAGGATGTACACAATACATATTCAATGAATTTTATCCAACTGAACAAGGAGAATTTTCTGTACTGCATATTAAAGTGGTTTCTACCCAACTGTTTGAAAATGAAAAAAAAATAGTTGGGCAGTATTCATGTCTAAAAATTGCTCACAGCTATTGTTATGTTTTTATGGATTTATTCATTATATTGAGTGTTTCTTTCGGTAGCATGTAGACAGCAGTTAAATGTAACCTTGAAGGTAACTCAATCTTGTAATATAAAGTATTAACACCAACTATAAGCCCACGATGCCTTGTCCAAATCTCCTGTAGCCAGATATATTTGGAAATTAGAAAATGTTGGACTTAAAAAAGTAATATGGTGCCTATAACCATGTATATCACACCTAGCACCATCTAAGAGAACGCCATGCAATCAAACACATCAATAGTTCTGCAGGGAAATACATCAGCATCCCGAAGTGGAATAAATAAAACCTATAAATAGATTTCCATTTGTTCATAGCAGGCTTTGCTGGCTGATGAGTTTTGGTGCCACATTTATAAACAGCTTTAAGTTTTCAGAGCTTTAAGGATTTCAAAATTGCAGTTAAGTACCAGTAGTGTGAACTAGTATTATTAATCAATAATTGAAGATAATACTACTCTGTTTTGAGCTAAAACATACAGAACCATTTCACTGCTTAGACATTTTGGGATGTGTTTTAAATATGCCATTGCCCTAACAGCAGATATTTTGGACTTGAACCTTGTGTATTACCTGTTGAGAATGTAGAGACAATGGTTAGTGAAAATTCTGACCACAGGATTCAAGAGCGCACAGGTCAACGTGGGGTGGCAGAGCCAAGCAGGGAGCCTGGCCAGCTCTGGGACTGCTTTGCTCCATCACAGATCACCAGCCAGTTCCTGAGTGCGGCAGCAGAGCTGGACAGGTCTCTGGCTAGACCAGTGTGCCTTCTGTCATATTCTCACTGCTCCTTGGAGTCAATTGGCTATTCTATGAGTAAGTGGACAACTTATGCCATTATTAGAATAATTAAAATAAAGTACTTCCTCAGACAATGAATGATTTCCAATGTCTCTGAAGAATAAAGTAACATTCAAATGATCTAATGTTCAGACAGTCGTATTTTAAGTAAACACTATAAATATCATATTGGTTATTAAAATTCATATTGGGTATAAAATCTTTGCCATGTGAGACAAATTAATTCACTCTCTGAAACCCCAATTATATAAATGCTTACCGCTTTTAGGGAGATTTAAAGGTGGTGCCATAAAATCCTCTGATACTGGAAATATAAAAGGAACTCCTTCCCCAAGCGTGATCTATGGAGAAGGTTAACTCTACATTGTATTTCACAAATTTCAGCCTTTTCTTTGTCAAACCATCAAAAAGAAAGGTAGGACTCAAAACAGACCTAGAAATAGGACAAAGTATGAAGAAAGAGGTAAACGTATTAGAGGCAGGAGAATTGGGAAAGACGTGAAAACATCTTCCACCCAGGCAGCAGGAGGAGGATGCCTGTCTCCGCCTCTCTTCCAGACGACCAAGTGAGGGCAATGGCTTGGATGGGGCAGAAGGACAAAGAGCTGGCATGAGCACAGGGAGCTCCGAGTCTGTGAGGGCTTTCAGAGTGGGGCTGTCCCTCTTGGGGGAGACACTCTTGGTTCTGTAGAGACAGAGATGGCCCAGGAGGACAAGCGAAGAGCAGGTTTTGTGTGGGCACTGGGCAGATCCTCCACGTGTGCTGACTCAGGAGGGCAGCAGCTGCCCTCATGCAGAAAGCACGTGCCCCTGAGTGAAATGTCCTTTCTGTCTCATACCCTGGACTCCTGGCACCATGGCAGAGCTGCAGGAGCATGGGGAACTGTCTCCCTGAAGTAAACAAGAACTGGTAGACAGGAAACACAAGTCAGAGAATTCTTCAAGAACACCAGAGAGTAAAAAGAATTTACTGATTAACCACAATTAATGCTTTTAAAGTGAGGCTTGGAAATCCCCTCTGCGTTAAGGGATTGCAGACCCAAGGTGTCTGCATCCTAATCCCTGAAGCCTGTGACTGTGTGACTTGACATGGCAAATGGACTTTGCAAATGTGTTTGAGTTAACGACCTGGTGAGGGGGTGCTGATCCCGGATTATGTGTGTGTGCCCAGTGTCATCACAAGAGGCCTTGAAAGCAGGGGACCTTTCCTGGCTGGTCAGAGAGTGCCGGAAGACACCAGAAGAAAGGTCAGAGAGACAGTGTGCTTTGGCTTTGAAGATGGAGGGCCACCTTGAGAAGCTGGAAGAGGCAGGAGAACAGATTCTCTCCTGGAGCTTCCTAAAGGAATGTAATCCTGCTGATACGTTGATTTTAGCCCATTCCAACCCATTTCAGCCTATTGACCTCCATAACTGCAATATAACAAATGTCTGTTGTTTTAAGCCACTGTTTGTGATGATTAGTTACGGAAGCAACAGGAAACTAATACACCCACCTCTCAATCACTCTGCCCAGGTGTACAATTATTCATGGGAACTGCAGTGGGCTGCTGGGTGGAGGCGCTTCTTTATCAGACAGTCCTTTCCACTGTAGGAGTCTCCTTCTTTAGGAAACTCTTGTCGCCACCCTTCCAAACCTGTTATATTTTCTGGCATCACCCAAAATAATATAATTTCTCTTTTCTCAGTGAAAAGATGGTTGTTGGTTTTTTATTAGAAATGATTGTTCATATCCGTTGCCCACTTTTTGATGGGGCTGTTTGTTTTATTTCTTGTAAATTTGTTTAAGTTCCTTGTAGATTCTGGACATTAGACTTTTGTCAGATAGGTAGATTGCAAAAATTTTCTCCCATTCTGTAGGTTGCCTGTTCACTCTGATGATTGTTTTGTTGTACAAAGCTCTTCAGTTTAATTAGATCCCATTTGTCAGTTTTGGCTTTTGTTGCAATTGCTTTTGGTGTTTTCGTCATAAAGTTTTTGCCTGTGCCTTCGTACTAAATGGTATTGCCTAAGTTTTCTTCTAGGATTTTTATGGTTTAGGGTTTTACATTTAAGCCTTTAATCCATCTTGAGTTAATTTTCGTATAAGGTGTAAGGAAGTGGTCCAGTTTCAGTTTTCTGCATATGGCTAGCCAGTTTTCCCAGTGGGCAAAGGATATGAACAGACACTTCTCAAAAGAAGACATTTATGCAACCAATAAACATATGAAAAAAAGCTCATCATCACTGATTATCACTTGAGAAATGCAAATCAAAACCACAATGAGATAACATCTCACGCCAGTCAGAATGGCACTTACTAAAAAGTCAAGAAACAACAGATGCTGGAGAGGCTATGGAGAAATAAAAATGCTTTTACACAGTTGGTGGGAATGGAAATTAGCTCAACCATTGTGGAAGACAGTGTGACAATTCCTCAAGGATCTAGAACCAGAAATACCATTTGACTTGGAAATCTCATTACTGGATATATACCCAAAGGAATATAAATCATTCTACTATAAAGACACATGCACACGCATGTTTATTGCAGCACTATTTACAATAGCAAAGACATGGAACCAACCCAAATGCCCATCAATGATAGACTGGATAAAGAAAATGTGGTGTATATACACCATGGAATGCAATGCAGCCATGAAAAATAATGAATGTCCTTTACAGGGACATGGATGAAGCTGGAAGCCATCATCCTCAGCAAACTAACACAGGAACAGAAAACCAAACACCACATGTTCTCACTCATAAATGGTAGTTGAACAATGAGAACACATAGA
Organism: Macaca nemestrina; assembly: GCF_043159975.1. Taxonomy (NCBI): domain Eukaryota; kingdom Metazoa; phylum Chordata; class Mammalia; order Primates; family Cercopithecidae; genus Macaca; species Macaca nemestrina. The sequence goes on from NC_092131.1 coordinate 175,955,393, forward strand.
CACAGGGAGGGGAACAACACACACCAGGGCCTGTCAGGGAGTGGCAGGGGGTTAGGGGAGGGGGAGCATTAGGACAAATACCTAATACTGTGGGGCTTAATACCTAGATGATGGGTTGATAGAGGCAGCAAACAACCATGGCCCACGTACACCTATGTAAAAATCCTGCATGTTCTGCACATGTATCCTGAACTTAAAATAAAATAAAATGAAATAGAAGTGATTGTGTGTGTGTTGGACTATACACACTTAGTTCATTTTCAGCAGTTACTGGCTGGGCAATTGGACAAGTGACTGCATTTTGGTTTTCTATTCTGTAAAGTGAGAGGCTAATTAAAAACCCACAGTATCATTCAGAGGATAAAATTAATATAGAAGAATATGACTTGTAAACTTCCAAGTGTTGAAAAGTTCTGTTTATGTATCTATCAATTTATTATTTTTCCACACAGCCTTTAAAATACTTGTAGGCAGTTGTGACATAGGTTCTTTAGTTCACATAGCTGCAACCTCTTCAACTGTATCCAATACATATGATTTCTAGTCCATTTGCCAACGACACATACCTTTTCTATTTAACCATTACAAGTTTTTCCATGGGAAATTTTATATAAACTAAGGATCACAGAAAATGTAGAACTGCATGTTTCTATTTCATTGAACACCTCTAGCAAAAGGGTTACTGAGGACAGCTGCATCCAGTATCTTGAAGCGAGGGATCATCTTACTGGCATAGCCCCAGAGCTGAGGGCAGGCTCTGACCCGGGCTGATGCTTTCGTGTTTGTTGTCTTGTGAACCTTGAGGGGCAGGAGCAGCGGCTGTCAGAGGCTCTGGCAGGCTGGAATCCTCAGCCTAGTCCCCAGTGGTTCTCACTGCCTGATCCACCGTCCCAATTTCTGACCCTTGTCTTCCTTGACTCTGAACATAAAACTGTGGCAAAGGAAGAACACAAAAATTTACTGCAAGTTTTCCTTCATGATACTTTGTGGGGAAAATAGAGATTTGACCTCTATACTTGACATCCGCTCAGCACCAAGGCCATCCTTCCCTGGGACACTTGTTTCCTCCAGGGCATTTCCAGTGTTTCCTCCAGGGCATTTCCAATGAAAGAAGCTAGGAATGCATATGGCGTCTGTGCATTGGGATGGGGTTATCAGGGACACTGGGTCACCCATGTGTCCAGAAGATTGATTCATGCTGCCAGGAGCAAAGGGCATGATGGATGCTGGGGAGCTTTTCCAGGAAGGGGAACAGGACAAACATGTAATAAACTTGAGGTTTGAAGAAGCCCTGCCTCAGTGAGAGGACTGCCTGCCCCCAAGAATACAGATAAAGATACATTTTTTTTATGACCTCAGGCTTGTTTAAGCAATGACTATAAATTCCTTGCTGAGTAAGAACTGCAAAAATCACACTGTTGATGAGTTTGGAAAAGTTTCCAAGACTTCCAGCATCCTCGTGACTTGAGAAATGACCTGTAGCATTGCCCTCGGTAGCAGAGTTAATGATTATGAATATGAATAAAAAGGAAAAACTGAATAAAAATAAATCAATTAGAGGACATTCTCACTTGTTACATTTGCATCAAATATATTCCTTTGGCCATAAAATTCTCCATTTGTCACATGCATTATGCCAGAAAGAAAAGTTACATACACGTTTTTTTCCCCAAAGCAGGTCTTAATGTTAAAACATGCTTTTTAAATATCTTTCTTAGAATCAGGTAAAGTCATAGGTGGATATGCAATGACACGGTATAAAGCCAGTGACTGTGTTTTCTGCAATGCAATGGTGTTGAACTGGGTCATACAGTGAGTCCTGCATATGGATATGGACTGTGTGATCACACCCACGTTTTAATTCTCTTTCTATAGATTTGAGAAATAATCGAGCGCATAAAAGACACCATATTAAATATAATGAGAGCCATAAAGGAGTTTTAAGTGTTGACCCCTTCCTTCAAGGAGCTCAAACAGACCACTTAAAAGGCAAAGCAGCAAGCAGGAAAGTGTTAGAGAACAGCAAGTCAAGAAACTGCCAAGGTGTTCATCACGAAATGACTGCTCTGGTTAATAAGGGGTGGGCAGGCTGATGAAGGGTAAAGGTCTGCTTGGCCTAGCTCTTCACTGTTGTGTAAAGAGAAAAGTGTCTGGGACTGTAGAGTCTCCAACACGGAACTCCATGCGAACTCTGGGTAATAGACCCTGTTGATTCAGGAGTGGAGTTGGTGCCTCTAGCATTACTAGGTGTTTCCCACAACCTGGTTGAGCCACATTGCTGATTCAGCTGATGGCACATTCTTGTGCATTTGTTTCTGCAGTGTGGTTGTATACTAGACTACTCTAGAGCAAGAATCCCCGACTGCATCTCCCAGGAAGGCCCTCAGGCACACCAACCTAGGCTTTAAAACAGTGTCACTTTATGTGTTTTCCTTAAATTTACTGTTTCAGAACTTTACTCCTGATACGGTTTGGGTGTGTCCCCACCCAAATCTCATCTGGAGCTGTAGCTCCCATAATCCTCACATGTTGTGGGAAGGACCCAGTGGAAGATAATTGAATCATGGGGGTGGTTTCCTCCATGCTGTTCTCATGATAGTGAGTTCTCATGAGATCTGATGGTTTTATAAGGGGCTCTCACCCCCATCACTCTGCACTTCTCCTTGCTGCCGCCATGTGAAGAAGGATTTGTTTGTTTCCCCTTCCACCATGATTGTAAGTTTCCTGAGGCCTTCCCAGTTCTGTGGAACTGTGAGTCAATAAAACCTCCTTCCTTTATAAATTACCCAGTCTTGGATTTGTCTTTATTAGAAGTGTGAGAGAACACACTAATATAGCTTAAAAGTCTCTCAAAATGTGAACATGGACCCAAACTTTTTTTTTTTTTTTTTTTTTTTTGAGACAGAATCTCTCTCTGGAGTGCTGTGGCACAATCTCGGCTCACTGCAACCTCTGTCTCCCAGATTCAAGCAACTGTCCTGCCTCGGACTCCTGAGTAGCTGGGATTACAGGTGCACGTCACCACGTCCGGCTAATTTTTGTATTTTTAGTAGAGACAGGGTTTCACCATGTTGGTCAGGCTGGTCTCAAATTCCTGACCTCGTGATCCACCCACCTTGGCCTCCCATAAAGATGCCGTCATTCACTAATAAATCTACATGTAGGAAGGAGAGAGTGGGAGAACAAAAGAGAAAGAGTGAGGGAGGGAAAACCCCAGTGAGTGCGTGCAATACTCAGGCGATGTCCTCTTCCTCAACTGCTCAGCACCTTCACAAAGTGACCCATGCCCGTTTATACACCTATACATGGAACACATAGGCTGAAAATGTCTGGCAATTTGAGCATGATGCCAAGGTCTCTGCCCAAGAACCTCTTTTCTCCATGGTTAAGAGGTATTGTTGCATTTCTGGAGAACTTTTCTCCTTTATCTGTGCTCAGGAATCCGTTGCAGCATGGGAGAGCTTGAGAGAGAAGGGTCTTGTGGCAGCAGGTGTCAAGGACTGCTGACGAGGGAAAGGTGAGTATATTCTTCACTGGACTTGCTGTGCTTATGAAAACAATGTGGTTCCTAGGGACATGGTGTCCCATGGGCACTCAACTCTTTCAGGGGTGCTGACCATTTGACTAGGCCACCAGTATAGCCAAACCATTGATCACCCCAAATCCTTGAAGTGTCAAAGCCATATAAGCTCAAACTGGACCTTAGAGCTCAGCCCCTCCAGCAGAGAGCATCCAGAAAGAGCTGGAAATGTTGTAACACCAAGTCCAAGAAAAGTACCAACCAACTGGCCGCACTCAGTTTAAAGAGTATTCTGGAAGACATGAGCAGTGTGGGGTGGCAGAGACTATCCACAGAAGCCAATGATAAGGTAAACCCAGTTCCAGGAGAGAGGATTCCCACACAACGCTTAGTTAATAGGCTCTTTGTTGTTGTTTCTACTACTTTCAATAAGAAAAGTAGAAATTAATATTAAAACCCTACTATAAAATATTTAAAACTACAACACTTTTTAAACTATGGAAAACGGCATCCATCTCTCACTGATAGGACGGATCCACCATTCTCAATGATTCCTTGATTGCTCTCGGATTTGGTGGGTTGTGGGGGCTCCATCCACAGACTATCACAACAGACCTTCTATTGCCTCAAAGGCTGTCCTGAAGCCTTGTCTGTCTGGCAATTCACAACAAATGCTTTGCGATCTAGGGTCACTGCCACCTCTGCCTCCCGGGTTCAAGCAATTCCCCTGCCTCAGCCTCCTGAGTAGCTGGGATTACAGGTGCCTGCCACTATGCCCGGCTAATTTTTTTAATTTTTAGTAGAGATGGAGTTTCACCATATTAGCCAGGAGGGTCTCGATCTCCACCTCGTGATCTGCCCGCCTCGGCCTCCCAAAGTGCTAGGATTACAGGCGTGAGCCACCACGTCTGGCCAGAAAAATATTAAAAGCTTCAAAAATAAAGACTGTCGGGGGAAACAACATTCTCCTCCAATGTTCATACTAGGTTCAATAAACATTTGTTATGCCCTTACCATATGTCACACGTAGAGAGAAGAGCAGAGCATGTGAACCAGAGACATTAATTGCCTTGGAAGACCCAAGATTTCTTTCCTCTAATGAAGGACACCCACCAGGAAGTGCATGAATGCAAAGAAGAACCAAGTGAGGCATTTCTTTTGTCATCAAAAGACAAAGTTTTAGTGAGAATGTTTACCAGGACAGTCATATTTTATTAATACAGGTCTCCATAATACGACACTCACACCTAGAAGTATGGCATTTGTCCATATACTCAGGAGAATTTCCTAAGTATTGGGGTGCTGTAATAACAAGCAGTAGCTAAGGAGTGGCTGCCATTCCAAGTGCACACAATGGCAGCACTGGGCCTTGGCACTGGCTGCTGGAGATGTATCATTTGCTGGGCAGTTCTGCCCGTCTTAACTGGGGCAAATGTAATGTTCACATCTGTGTCTGAATACGTTCAAGCAATCCTGAGGTAAGAATTTGGAGTAACAGAAATCCCTGTTTCCTTTAAAGTGAAAGCTCTGATATCCTAAAGCTCCAGGAACACTCTCCTATAGCTGGGTGTCCCATCGTGCTGCACGCATTTCAACATCACAAAGTATAGCCTCCTTCACTGTTTAATCTTTCCACAATCTGGATCCTGTTTGTCGGAAAGGTAGTAAGAAAATGCAATTTCCTTTTACCTACGGAGGGATCTAAAGGGATTTGAATGCCATTGGCTTGCTGGGTTTCAGAGGTCTAGTCTGAGATTCCAGCTAATTGATGATAAATATAGAGCATTTGGTCCTCGGACTTCACACGGCCTTCCATCAACAAGTCTGCATGCTGGGTTTCTTTGCAGCACTGTGCAATCCCTCCACCCCTTTCTCTTCAAACTCCCTCAGGTCCTCTCATAAGCCACCCTCTGGAAGACTTCTCACCCTTCAGAAACAGGTTATCCCTGTTACTAACAGGAAGAAAGGGAGAGGCAAACTCCAGAGCCCGAGTCACAGCCCACAACATGCAGACCCGAGCATGGCTCACCTCAGAGGAGGGCCAAGTGCTGCCAGCACACCCCTCGGGGGGAATGGGTTCACCTGAAGTCATTATGGGGAGGTTTTTCTGCTGTACGTGTGTTTTTCAAGACCCAAATCCATAGCTGTAAAGAGAAATCTCTAGGCCCCTGACACAGATTTGGCTCAGAAAGGCCAAGGGTAAAGAAGAGCATAAACAAGAAGACAGATGAGAACAGAGCTGCTTGCTTCAAGCAGTAATTCTTTCAGAAAAGTTAAACTGCGAATCTCCCAAGCTGCCCATAGATGAAAATTCTCTTCTTGCGAATCCCTGGCCGTGGGCTGCTGAGCTGCTGGGCTCCTGAGATGCTGGCAGCCTACTCTCAATTTCTGTCTCTATTTAGAACAATTTTTTAATTCTTCACGAAATGCAGCATTCCCTGCAGGAATTGCTTTACGTGTTTCTCATAAACAGAACCTTTCAACTAACTCTGGAAATCCATAGAAGCACCAAAACTCTTAGCAGCGAGAAGATTTCTGTCCGAGTACCTTGCGATGGCACTTCTCTGGAGGTGAAGTTGACTTGGTCTAGTCTTGGCTAGACCATATGGTCTTGATGTACTTTTTTCATGTAAAATTTGACATCTGAATATATAATGTGCATTGTTTTTTAGGTCACTGTTCTTCTATAACTGGCAAACTCTACTACACAGTAAATACAATAGAATGTGAAAGTGTTTAGGAAGAAGAGTAACCATGAAGAATTTTCTCTCTTCACCAGCCATTGAATCCCTTCCCTTTCAATATCCTTCATCCATTTTCACAGAGAATCTTCCTAGCTCACAGGTACCCTCTCTATTTAAAGGCTCACCAAGAAAATACCATCTGTAAAGCCTACAATTACAGCTTTCAGCCTTGAAACTGTATTATAGTTTAAATATCAATATTTCCCTTCTCCCCTGTTGAGTAAGCAGCAATAACCTCAGAATGAGTGAGGAAGGAGGTATAAACTCAGAGGCACAGCAGCAGGAGGCAGTAGAACTAAGGGTTGTGGATTGGAAGCAACAATGTGGTTTCTCATCCCTGCTATTACAGTGTGGTTTGAGAGCCCACCCCACCCTCGGATGAAATTAACACGCAATTGAGTTGTAGTCGTACTAATACTCTCTGCCTGAACACAACAGAGGGCCAGAGGAAGACCCATGTGGGAACCCTGACCAAGATGTTGGAAGCCCAAACCCATGGTGCGTAGGGTTAGACTCAGCATTTGGTAGAAATCCAGGCACTGAAAACAAGCCCTTGGAAAAGATGAAGGGTATAGACCCCTGGGGTTTTACATTCAACTGACACAAATCTCTAAAGGTAAAAGCTGCTAAGAGAGTTGGCCCCACTGGCTGAGTGCCTAGGCAAAGGGAAGCTCATAATGAGGGATCTGTGTGGGAAGGGGCTTGGGCTGGCATTGACAGGGGTCAGGTGATCAAGAGGAAATATTTCCAGCCTGTGACCAGGAGCTGCCAGCCAGGAGAGAACTTGCATTTTTAACGATCAAGATAAATACTCCAGCCCTGACTGGGATATGGAGGTCATGGGAGGCCAGCAACAGAAGTGGAGAGACTGTGAAAGTCTCCATCCCCCTACCACCCAGCACACAGCCAACAGATTCCCATGGACCACATCCCTGCTATGGATGTCATCGCCATATGCAGACCACCCCCAATTAAATCGGGCTCTCATAATTTCCCAGAAGATGGCTACTTGGAACATGTATTCCCCTAAACTTGGAACTTGGATTATATTTGTGGGATTTCTCTTCTTTTGGTTGAGTGGCCTTATCCCCAGTGTGCTGCGACCAGACCACCACCACCAGCCACGCTGCCTGCTGGCCCTTTCTCCACCCTCTGGAAGACTTCTTACCCTTCAGAAACAGGTTATCCCTGTTAGTAACAGGAAGAAAGGGAGAGGCAAACTCCAGAGCCCCCAAGTCACAGCCAACCACATGTAGACCTGAGCATCGCTCACTTCAGAGGAGAGCCGGGTGCTGCCCGCACAGCCCTCAGGGGGTTGGGTCCACCTGAAGTCATTACTGGTAGATTTGACTTCTGGGCTACTGGTAGCCCTGGCCCTCATGCAAGGAGGGTGACTGATGTTATTCCTTCATTCTGAAGAATCAGAGGCGGGTATATGTAATGTCTCTTGTAAGAAAATGCTATTTTCCTTAAGAAAGTAATACTAATGGACGTGTATTTGGTCATTATGTATGATGCGCTTTCAAGTACTTTACATGTATTCAATTCATTTAACCTTTCGCAGCTCTGTGAGTTAGGTGCTGCCTTAGTTGGTTCCAGAGACTATAAGGAATTACCATAGACTGGGGTGGCTTTTAAAGAACAGAAATTTATTTCCTGCAGTGCTGAAGGCTGGAAGTCTGAGATTTGATGCCAACATGGTTATGTCCTGGTGAGAGGCTCTCTTCTGGGTTGCAAACTGTGGGCCTCTCATTGTCTCCACACATAGCGGAGGACAGAGTGAGCAGGGAAGCAAGCTCTCTCGTGACTCAAAAGGGCGTTCTACTCCTCATCATCTGCCAAAGGCCCCACCTCTAAATGCCATCACAGTGGGCAGAGAGCTTCAACATATGGCTTTGTCAGGGGAGGGGACACACGCGTTCAGTCCACAGCAGGTGCTATTATTTACCTCAAATAGAGGAACACAGCAGTTAAATTTTAACTTGTCCAAGGACACTCAGCTAGTAGGTGGCTGATCCAGGATTGTACCATGTCAGTCCCCCGACACAATGTCAGGCTGTTAATCATAGTACTATAGTGGCCAGAACATACGCACAGGGTCCTCTCGGGGGCCGAAGATGAGGGTCTACATCTCTGCCCACCTGAGCCTATTCTGACGGTATCTTTCTCATTACCAGTCCACAAGCATTTTAGTTTAGCAATGCTGAATGCTAAAATATGCTAGAAATTTTTGAAAGATGTTTATAAAAGCCAGAGATTGGTAATAAAAAATAGTGGTACAGTACAGGGACTCTAAGAAAGTTGGCTCAAAAATCAGAGCTCATCTTCTGGGATACAGGCCCAGCTCAATCGCACATGGGAGCCCAGAGGAAAGCAGGAAGACCATACTGTTTCCACACTTCGAGCTTCCTCCCAGTGGGCAGCACTACCTTTTAACACCTACAAACCAGGAGAGTTTCTCTCAATGTCTTCACTCCACAAAGTTAAGACCAAGAACTAGTTTTTTTTTTTCTGTCACAGATACATTCCGTCAGGAGACAATTCCCTACTTTCTTTCTTTTTTGAGATGGAGTCTTGCTCTGTCGCCCAGGCTGGAGTGCAGTGGTGTGATCTCGGCTCACTGCAGCCTCTGCCTCCTAGGTTCAAGCAATTCTCCTGCCTCAGCCTCCCAAGCAGCTGGGACTACAGGCGCCCACCACCACGCCCAGCTATTTTTTTGTATTTTTAGTAGAGACAGGGTTTCACCACATTGGCCAGGATGGTCTTGAGTTCCTGACCTCGTGATCCACCCACCTCGGCCTCCCAAAGTGCTAGGATTACAGAAAAGATTCGCTTCTAAGGGTTTTCATTTACTAAGGTTTATTGTTGTGTTAGCCACTAAACATTGTATCAATATTAGCTCACTGATATTTACAACAGCTTTGAAAAATTGGTATCATTATCTCATTTTACCGATGAAGAACAAAAACCCATGGTGGTGAATCAACTTGTTTTGATCTTAAGGGGGAAAATGCGAGAACACAAGAATAAAAGAAGAATCATGGGATAATCTGGCGGAAGAATCACCTAGAAATTACCTTAGATACCTAGGAATAAAATCCTGGTATAGGATGGCACTGACTGGTTATTATTTCTGGACATTCGGTCTATTTTAAATCCCAGAGTTAATTATCAATGTAAAACATATTATTAAAATACACCTATTATTTTCCAAATTAAATGAATTATTGCCTTCCATTTCTGATCAAGGTGGAGTAACGGGAGTAGATTTAACTTCCTATTAGAAACAACCAAACAAAATGCATAGAATGTATGGTTTCCGGATATCAGACACCAGGAAGTGCCGTGCAGCGGCCCCGGAAAGGATCCCCATCGTGGCACTCAGCATGCTGCCTGGAGAAGGCTTGCAGGGGGCCGTGCAGGGCAGGGAAGCCCGGGCCACATCCTGTGGTCTCCCTGAGTTGAGATGATGGAATTGGGAGCCCAAGAAGGCCAAGACAGTCAGAGTTCTCAAGAGAGAAAAAAGAGAGAAGAGCACAGAAAGCAGCTCTGAAGGTCTGAAGCGCATCCCAGAGGCTTCAGCCGAGTGCTACTCAGCACAGGTCTATGAGGAAGCTGTGAGACCAAGGACAGAACAAATGCCATGGAGCAGAGGAAGCAATCGCCACTTCTGACTTCCAAACGCTGGACTAATGGATCACCAGCAGACCTTCACTACAAAAGATGCTAACACAGAAGGAAAAGGATCCCAGACAGAAATCTGCATCCATAAAAGGAGGGAAGAGCAACAGAAATGGTAAATATGGAAGATGGATTTTTCTTGGTTTTAACCCTTTTAAAAGATAATTGGCTGTTTGAAGCTAAAATAGCGTATTATGGAAGTAAGGAAAACAATAGCACCAAGGCTTGGCGGGGCAATTAAAGTGCAATATTACAAGAAGATGGACCACAGCAAGCTAGGCATAAGCTATTAGTCCTAAGGCAACTACTTTTAAAAAGTTACACCTAAAAAGCTAACAAAGAAAGGAAACAGAATCACGAATAAAAACAACCAACAATCTAACTCAATCCGAAGGAATATAGAAAAATAAGAAAAAAGAAACAAGGAACAGACAGAACAAATAGAAAACAAATAGCAAAACCATACACTTAAACCCAACCACATCAAGAACCACATTAAATGTGATTCTAAACAACCTGACTGAAAAAAAAATTTCTCAGATTGTATGTAAAAATGATGCAGGATTTTTCTGGGTCATTTTGCCAGCCAGGGACCTCCACAGCCTGACTTGTGCACCAGCATGGACCCCACGCTTGCTGTAGGATCCACACTCAGCCTGTGGCTGGGCTGAGCATGCCCTAGTCCACCTGTGTGATGGCTGGTACCTGAGTTCATGTTCAGTGGGCCCTGAGTTCTTGCCAGCATTCAAGAAGAATAAGGTTGTGCTGACAATTGAAGGGTGAGGAGGGCAGAGAATAATTTTATTGAAGGATGGAACGGCTCTCAGTGGAGAGCGGACACAAGGGTGCTCCCCCACCTGAAGTCGGGTGGTTTCTCTCTCAGTGTGGCTGGGTCTGGGGCTTTTATGGAATCAGAATAGGGGAGTGTGTGCTGATTGGTTTGTGAGTATGCAAAAAAGCTAAAACAAAGACACAACTCAAAGGGGTGCGCAACAGTGTAAAAAACCAATTAGGGAAGGTACATGTAAAATAGGTGAAGGGTGGAAATCAATCAGAGGAAAGTGTGCCAAATCAGAAGAGAGGTTCTCAATCTGGTCTGTAGATTTGACTTGTAGCTTGGCTTTCAGGCTTTGCACTGTCTTTGGCTTGAAGGTGGGGTTTCAGTGGGAACCCGCCCCTATCTGTGTAGGCATTTGACTGCCTCCTGCCACTACCAAAGGCACGACCCCACTATGTGCTGCCTATGACAAATGTTTAAAATTTCTTTAAATATACAGACACAAAGAGGTTAAAAATTTTAAAAATGAGAAAAGATACATCATTGCTACCATGACTGCATATTTCAATATCAGGCAAAGTAGATTTCAGTGAAAAGAATACCACCAGGGATAAAGTGGATCATTTTATGATGACAAAGTGGTCTATTCATCCGAAGATAACAAGCTTAAAAGTTTTAATACGCTCAATAACAAAACTTCCAAGGACATGAAGCAAAATCCAATAGATTTGTAAGAAGAAACAGACAAATCTTTAATTGTAATTAGAATTTTCAACTGTCCTTTCGACAATTTGTAGAACAAGTAGACAAGCAAGAGCACAATCTATACTTTTCAAGTGCATGGATAGTATTTACCATGATAGACTATAAAAGCACTCTTGATGAATTTAAAAGTATTCAAGCCACTCAAAGAATATTCTCCAACTACAATGGAATTAAAACAGATACCTGAAAAAATCCTCAAACACTAAACTAAATAACACATTTCTAAATAACCCATGGATCAAGGAAGCAATCAAAAGTGAAATTAGAATGTATTTTGAGTTGAATAAAATTTAAAATATGGAATAGTATATATTGTGAGATGTAGTTCGTGTAATGACTTGAGGGACACTTGTAGCACTCAACATACATATTAGAAAAAGAAGAAGAAACATCTCAAATCAATGACTTTAGTGTCTACTTTATAAAGCTAGAAACAGAAAAGCCAAGTTTGATCCAACATAATCAGAAGAAAGAAAATAAATGTTATGACAAGATGCCCAATCCTTCCTCCTACCTTTTTGCTCCTTTCTACCTTTGTCCTGTCAGAATCTGAATGAGTGAATAGCTCTATGGGATGAGTGTGCTGAAAGATGGGGCTCCATTCAGAAGCAAGACACTACCAAGGCCAGGCATGGGGAGAACTACTCACCTCTAGCTTTGGTCTTCAAGAACATTGTATCAGTCTGTTCTCCCACTGCTAATAAAGACATACTTGAGACTGGGTAATTTATAAAGGAAAGAGGCATAATGAACTCACTGTTCCACATGGCTGGGGAGACCTCACCATCATGGTGGAAGGCAAAGGAGGAGTAAAGTCACATCTTACATGGCAGCAGGCAAAGAGAGCATGTGCAGGGGAACTCCCATTTATAAAACCATCAGATTTCATGAGAATTATTCACTATCATGAGAACAGCACAGGAAAGACCCACCCCATGATTCAATTATCTCTCACTGGGTCCCTCCCATGACAAGGGAGAATTATGGGAGCTACAACTCAAGATGAGATTTAGGTGGGGACACAGCCAAACCGTATCAGAGATTATCTCTTATATTTATGCCTAAGAGGTGTTGAGAGTCAGGAATCTCCATTAGAAATCCAAAACTCAGTGGTCATCTTCTCTCATACACATACCTAGTTCATTGCCTTGTCTTGCTCTTATGTCACTGGAATAACATTCAGGTGATCTAGTGGTACTTTTCTTTTTTGTCCAGAACTTTGTACAGGCAATGCATAAGCCCCCATCACCCTGCATTTAAAAAAAAATCATGGTCAATATCCCTCATCTCATGACTCTGCTTCTGCATGGGAGGTGTCTTCCCCTCAGTCCCTGAGCTCTGGGCGTGTTCTTCTGTCTAAGGATGCAGGTTCTTCAGCCCTGCTCACTGGCTCTGATTTCTGTGCCACTTGTGGTCCTGAGAAATCTGGACCCACAGAGTAGCCTTTGCCGCACTACCACATGTGACAGCTGTAAAATGTGGGTAGAGAAATGCATCTCAGCCCTTAAAAAGTATCAAGGCATTAAAAACACTCAAGGTTAGAAAGGGTATTAAAGTCCTCCAGGCAGAGTTATATTTACCTAAGTAGTTTACATTTCTTAACACATTTAACTCATACGGAGTTATAAGCGAGGAACTCTTATTATTTCCATCTTACAAATGAAGAAACTGAGGTTAACGGGTTGAGTCTGGTTCCAAAAACCCACCATTCTATTTCCCTCAACACACACACACATGCATACAATGTGCACGCGCGCACACACGCGCGCACACACACACACACACACCACTGCTGACATTTCCTTTGTTAAGGGACAATGTAAGATTTCATGGTGGTCTGACACCATTAAGACAAAGGGAGCAGGCAATACCTCAAACCTGCTTCAAACAGCCCAATCCCCCAAAGTTCCCTCAGGGAGAGATGTGGACAAAGGCCAGGGCAGACAGAAAATCAAACCTCTAACACATTTTAACTTAGCTTATCCTCAAAATTCCAATGCTTAATACAGGCAAACTGGATTGAAGCACAAGAGGCAGGCACTAGGTCCAGCTAGAACCCTTTCGGTTCAAAGCCCAAACTCAAAATTCTGCTGGCAGCTGCTGCCCTAGTTTGAGAAGATGAGATGCTCACATATGCTTGTGAGAAACATTAAAGAGAAAGAAAGCTAAATGCTGTGCCTCCTCCCACCTTATTGTAATCCTGATTTAGGCACAAAAAGAAAACGTCAGGAAGCACCAGAGAGCAAGATAGGCAGATGGCTAGACAAGTGCTCGGGTGGGTGAAAAGCCCGAGGCCAGTTTGCCGATCAGCTACCTGGATAAAAGAAGAGGAAGAGAATAGCAAGCTCAGTGTGAACTTTCTAACAATCAGACATGTCACTGGTGACCCAATTGGATTAAATACCCCCTTTTTTCCTGCAGCGGAGAGGTGGATTCTACAGAGAAGGTGGAGAGTGGCTGGAAAGAGGAAAAATAATATTTTCCCCCCAGGAAAGGCCCAAAAGTCCCAATATGCACATTTGTGGCTCAGACCACTCTTCTAAATTCCATATCCACATATCCACAGTAGGAGGCATCAGAAATACTCCCCCCACTCTGGCCCCCACCAACCTTCAACCAAAGAGGAATATTTGAAACACAAAATTATTTAATTGGATCTGAATGTATTTCTCTTCTGCATGGCAAAGGGAAACCCACTGACATCGGTGTCTCTTGCAACTCAGGAGGCAGCAAAATGCGAATAGCCACAAAAGGTTGGGGTATACACTTTCAGTACAGAGCAAAGTCAAGGTTGCTTTCACAGAAGGAATAGTCTCTCTTAGGAGAACATTCTTTGTTTCTGTGATAAAGCACATCTTGGTGATATGTGCTGGCTTTTCAGTTTATGCTTAGTTTACAACAGCTGCTGTTCCCATGCCGGGAGATCTACAGGCAGTTGAGGCACCATGTGGTGGCACAGGGAAAGCATTTGTGGCCCTACAGCTATAGCCTGAGGGGTTCAAATTTTCAAGAACAAGACTATTAAGTTGGGGGCAAAATCTCTTCCTTCTAGAAATTTTCTGAAGGTGAAAGTAGGGGACAAGCTTGGGAATCTTCCTGATTCTTCCGTTAACAAACCATTTATTAAAAAAATTTTAACTGACAACAAAGGTACATATTCATGGGATACATAGTGATGTTTTGATACATATACTGCATAGTGATCAGATCAGGGTAATTAGTGTACTTGTTTCCAGACCAAACTGAGGGTTGGGTTGCTCTTTCTCATGGCCCAGTAATGAGATGCAGATGAACTGGGCAGGAGGAGAGTTTTCATTTCTGTAACTCGCTACAGGGAGAAGGCCTGGAAATTATCGCCAGACCAACTGAAAATTACAAAGTTATCCAGAGCTTATATACCTTCTAAGCTATATGTCTGTGTGCTAAGTGTGCATTCACCTAAAGACAAGTAATTAACTTACTTTAATCTATAAGATCCGAGTCCTGAAGATCTTCTCTGGATCCTCAGTGAATTTCCTTAATGTAAGTGGGTCCAGGTGCTGGGGTGATTACCCTGATCTTGTCTGCTGCCAAATCAGGGAGGTTTGGGGAGCTCCTTCAGACCCCCAGTAAACTCGTGTGTGGAGGTCTGGGGAGTTTCTTCAGATCCCCAATAAAACTTGTTTAATCCTAAATGGGTCCTGTTAAGAATTCCTTCATTATTTTGTCATGCTTTAATGCCCAGGAAGGGCCTAGGCAAAACTCTCGGTGGGATTTTGTTACATCCCAGCCTTTGTATAAGGGCATTGGCTTTTAATATTTAACTTAACCACTTAGCCAGTTCTGAAACAGGTGTTATGGAGGCCTGCTTTAGTGAGACCTGGCCTGCCACATAATTAGCATCTCAAATATTTACTACTTCTTTGTGTTGGGAACATTCAGTATCCTGTTTCTAGCTACTGGAAACTGTGTAATTGTTAACTGTATTCATCCTACAGTGTTACAGAACACTAGAAATTATTCCTCCCATCTAGTTGTAAATTTGTATCCTTTAATACATTTATCTGTCTCTGCCCTTCCCAGCCTCCAGTATCCTATGTTTTACTTGTTTTTTTTTCTTTTTAAGATAAGGTCTGGTTCTGTCATCCAGACTGGAGTGCCGCAGTATGATCTCGGCTCACTACAACCTCCATCCCCAAGGCTCAAACTATCCTCCCACCTCAGCCTCCCGACTAGCTGGGACTACAGGCACATGTGTTCTACTTTTTGCCTCTACGAGATCAATTTCTTTTATAGCTTCCACCTCTAAGTGAGAATATCTGGGGTGTTTAACTTCTTGTTCCTTGCTTACTTCACTTAACATAACGTCCTCCAGTTCCATCCATGTTGCTGCAAATGACAGAGGTGATTTATTTATTATTTTTTTGAGAAAGAGTCTCACTCTGTCATCCAGGCTGGAGTGTAGTGGTCTAATCAGGGCTCATCACAACCTCAGCCTTCTGAGTTCAAGCGATCCTCCCACCTCAGCCTGAGTAGCTGGGACTAGAGGCGTGTGCCACCAAGTCCAGCCAATTTTTGGGGTATTTTTTGTAGAGATGGGGTTTCACCATGTTGCTCAGGCTGGTCTCTAACTTCTGGGCTTGAGTGATCTGCCTGCTTCATCCTCCCAAAGTGTTAGGATTACAGGCATGAGCCACAGGGCCTGGCCAACAAAGTTTTATTCTTTGTTATGGCTGAACAGCATTTCATGGTGCACATATACCGTATTTCCTTTATCCATTTGTCTATTATTGGAAAATTGGTGATAGAAGGGCATAGCTTCCATCCTCACCCCACCCAATGATTTCAACATAGACCAGAAAACCTGGACATCCCATAAGCATTTCAAACTTAACAGCTCGAAAACAGAACTTGTGTCTCCTAAATCCTCTCCTTCCACCTTCCCAAACCAGCACTTTCCATGGTCTTAACTCCATTCAGTTAATGGAAACTTCATTCTTACTATTGCTCAGGAAAAAATTCTTGGAGTGATTTTTTGGCTCATCTTTTATGCTCACACATCTAATCCATCAGAAAATACTGTCAAATATGCCTTCAAAATATGTTCAGAAGGCAGCAGCTCCAGTCCTACTGTAACGGTACCAGCTTTATCATCTCATCTGGGCTATTGCAACAGCTTCCCATCTGGACTCTCTGCTTCCTCACTCAGCCTACTTTGAACACGGGAGCCCAGGAGATCCTGCTGAAATGGAAATCAGGTAAGTTTAACTTCTCTTCTCACAACCTCCCATAGTAAGTAGTCAGGTTAAATCAGGTATGCTGTACTAATGAGCAAACCTTGAGATCTCAGGGCATTAACACAAGAAATTTAACTTGCCACTCACATGTAGCCCTCCGGGACCCCAGCAAAGCTCCCATCCAGTGGCAACTCAAAGATGCAGGCTGCTTTTCTCCCGTAGCCTCGTCTTTCATGGGGCAACGTCAGTGGAAGAGAGAGCACAGGGAACTCACACATCCTCTGCCCTGCTGTGTTGCATTCTGTCTACTGGCCACAGCTGATCTCTGGGGCCTGCCCACTCAAAGGGGCTGGAAATATAGGTGAGTACATTTGGTCAGCATTAAATATTTCTGCCACACCCTCCAATAGCTTCCTATCTCCTTTAGGATTAAAGACACAGTTCTCACAACAGACACATCATTCTTCTCTCCCCTCAGGGCCTTTGCACTGACTGATTATCCTGCCTATAGTGCCCTCCTGATGCTCCTTCCCACATTTCTGATGCATTTTCAAATGGAAACATTTTACTGGGATAATTGTAGATTCACATGCAGTTGTGAGAAAGAATACAGGGAGATCCTCTGTGCCCCCATCCAGTTTCCCCAAACGGTAACACTTGCAAAGGTATGGTATATGATGTCACAGTCAGAATACGGACATTGCTACAACCCACCAATCTCACTCAGATAGCTGTGTGTATGTGTATTTATTTCTACACATTTTATCACATGCATAAGTTCCTATCTCCACCACCACACTCAAGATGCAGACATTTCCATCCCCACAGGGATTCCTCCTGCTGCCCTTTCATTGTCACCCCGCCTCCCTCCCACCACTGCCTCCTTCTATCCTGTCCTTATGCCTGACAGTCACTAATCTGTTCACCGTTTCTAAAATTGTGTCATTTCAAGAACATTATATAAAGGAACCACACAATGTGTCCTGACCCAGCGGCTAGGCACATGTGTGTCTATGCTTCTTACAGATAAATGGCAATACTTAGGATTCCAAAGAGCAAAGGTAAGAGGGCCAATTCCGATGTTCCCCACAAGCTTCCAGCCACGGAAATGTAGCCTGAGATGCAGGCGCTGCAGCAGCCAGGGACGGGGGGAGGGGTCCCTGCTTCCCACAGGGCTTGTGCTGGCCCTGCACACTCCCTGAACAACTGGTGGGGGCCCCTGGGTCACCTCTGTATTCCATCCCATCAGCCACGTTTCTCTACCAGAGAATCCTTTTATGATGTTAAAATAGGACGTCATTACTGGAATTAGAAAGGAAAATACCAGCTGCTTTAGTCCTCCAGGAAGCACTAATTAGCCAGCAGCCACCCTGATCTCAGGCAACCAGGGAGCCGGTGCAGACTAATTACAAGCTCGCTGCCTCCTGCACACTGGAACTCAGGCTGCCGCACCTGCACTTCAGAGCTGAAGGATTTTTAGGATCTGGAATTTCCCCCGGGCACCAACCTTGCATTTGATGCCTTCATTACACATCTCCTTCCACAATAGCTTCCCCACTGGTCTCTGATTTCCAGCCAACCCATCTTGCACAAAACAGCCAAATTCATCTCCCTAAAACACAGTTCCAATCATATAATTTTCTTACCCCAAATTTGTCAGCATGATCCCGGTGCAGCATGTAAATTATAGTGCAGACCCCTCCACCTGGCCCTGCAGGCTTTCTCTACAGGGACCCAAGCCCAGATTCCCAGCCTCTTGTCAGCCCCTGACTTCCACAGTTCTTCCCACTGAGAGACAGGTCCTGGCTCAGGTTCCCCTAATCAGCACTTTCACCTGCGGCAGGCTCGCAGTCACCCCGGGTGCCTTAGACAGAAACAAAACCTGCACCCAGACTGCTGGGGTCTGAATGCTTGTGTCCCCTCCAAATTCTCACGTTGAAATTGAATCCCCAAGGTGATGGTATAGGTTGAGCATCCCGAATTTGAAAATGTGAAATTTAAAACACTCTGAAGTCTGAAACTTTATGTGCACTGACATGAAACTCATAAGAAACGCTCACTGGCATACCCTATGATCCAGCACTCCCACGGCGGGGTGTATATCCAAAGGAAAATGAATCAATATATCAAAAAGATCTCCGCACTTCCATGGTTCCACTGGAAAGGAATGTTCCATTCCCAACAGCCAAGATGTGGAAGCAACCGAGTGTCAATCAACAGAGGAAGGAATTTTTTTAAATGTGATACACATATACAATGAAAAAGTACTTAGCTATAAAAAAAAAAAAAAAGAAAGAAATTCTGTCAGGTACAGCAACATGGATGGAACTGGAAGTCATTGGAGAATTTTGGATTTTCAAATTTGGGCTGCTCAACCAGGAAGTATACACAATGCAATTATTCAAAAATCTGAAATTCAAAACACTGCTGGTCCCAAGCATTTCAGATAAGGGATACTCAACCTGCACTAGGAGGTGGTGCCTTTGGGAGATGACTACATCATCTCATGAATTAGGCCCTCAGGAATTGGATTAGCGTCCTTAGAAAGGAGCACCCAGAGAGTTCTCTTGCCCTTTCCACTGTGCGAGGTGATGGAAAGAATGTGCTGTCTCTGAACCAGAAAGTGGGTCCTCACCAGACAACCGAATCTGCAGCTGCCTTAAATCCTGGACTTCCCTGCCTCCCGAACTGTGAGAAATAAATTTCTATCGTTTGTAAGTTCCCCAGTCTCAGATATCTTGACACAAACCAATAAAATAAGAATTCTTAGGTGTGGGGAAAGGGAAGTGGTAGCATTTTTAAAAAGCTGCCCAGGGGATTCCATGACTCAGCCAGGATGGAGAACTGCTGCCCAAAGCCAACTCAAGTGGCTGCAGAAAGTTTAGGATGGGCTGCACGCACCCCGGGCCTGGAATGAGAGGTGTAGGTGGGTCTCCGGAGGTGCGTGTCTTCCAGCCACAGCCTTTAACACGGCCCTGGCAGTTCCATGTCACCATGATTGGGGTCCTCCTCACCTGTTGAGGTGCATGTTCTCCCTTTAACTTGATCTTGCAGGTGGGGCCTGATGCCCTGCCTCCCTGCTTCCTGGACTCACAGAGTCCTGCCTGCCACTGGGAGCTGTGTTCTCCCACTCGGGTCCTAGTGTGTTAGTTTGCTGTAGCCCTTTGGACGCTGTCCACTGCAGGCCAACCTGCAATCTCAGTTTCCCTCTGTGTGGCTCAGTGTCTGCCTTCCCTGTGTTCAAAGTTGTCTTAGTTGGGTTTGCTGCCACAAAAATGCTTGGAATAGGGTGCTCAAATGGAAGTTTCCTCCACGTACCAAATACAGTCAAGGTGTGATTGCAAAGGGAGGTGACAGATTGTTTCATGCAGAATTTACAAAAAAAATTCTCCTTACACATTTTCTACTCTCATCACTTGGAGAACAAAACACAGGAGAATGAGAAAGGCAGGGAGGGAGAGAGAAGCCAACCAAGAGGACTAGAGGGGTGACCTTGGCGTGAGCCTGAGGCTGTGTGGAGGCTCCATCCCACCTCTTCCCGGGCACTCATCCGGAAGGCGTCTGTGCCTCCGTACCTCCTGTTTCAGAGCTAGGGAGAGGCCTTCCAAGTCCTCTCTGGAAGGCTGGAGCTGGAGATATCTCTGCCTGAGAATCCTAAAGGCAGCAAGAATGGCTAAAGGCTGTGGTGGCAGAGGCAGGAGGTGAGTGGCACCTGAGCCAGCTCTACCCTCAAGTTACTGGGGACAGGCAGGATGCTGACGATGCTGTCATGTCTCCTGGACCTGAGGTGGGAGAAGGAGCAGCACTGGGAACTGCTGGGAAGGCTCACCGTGGGAATACCCAGGGAACGCAACCGTGAATTACAGCGAAAGGAGTCTCCAGGGATCGGAATCTTCTAAGAATCCACGAAAAGCCCTGGAAGTTAGGAGTTAGCTTCCATCATCTGTAGGTCCTCAGGTAGGTAAGACGGCCGTGTGTCCAGCTGGCTGGCTAGCCAGGAGGGCAGACTGCCTGGCCTGGGCTGGTCTTTTCCTTCTCACAAACATCTCTTATGCAAAGAAACAGACTAATTTAAAACCACAATTTGGACTCAAAATTAAATGAAAGAGACCAATCATCAAAAACAAAAGAGGGGAGGAAAAGAAAAAGTGCAAAATGCCACTATCTCCTTACATCGCCTCCCGAACTCCAACTTCCCACGGCAAGGCCAGAAAGGAGGGGTGCAGCCCAGCCAGCTGCAGGCTTCAGCATAAGATTGCAGGTTTGCAGGATGTCTGGCACTGAGCTCCTCACTGGTGACCTCGGGCAGGGCTGCCATCCCCTGGGATTGTGCAGTAAAGTCAGCGACCTGCCCAGATGCTCACATTGACTTAGGAAGAGCCCACCTTCCCTGGACAGATCCCACCTGACGTCCACGTCTGTGTGCATGTCACTTATTCCCCGCCCCCCCCCCCCCCCCAGTTGAGAAAGAGGGACTCAAACAGCAACCTGCAGGAACAGCTTCAGGACAGCATTGATTTGGCACTCAACCTGCACCAGGCACTATGATAAGCCCCCGCGATGACCTTGTTGAATCCCTGAAACCTCTGAGGGCAGCTCAATTACTTCAGCCATTTCACAGAAAAGAAGGCTGAGGCCTGAAGACGTTAATGACCCCAGGAAGTAGCCTGGTCAGGACTCCAGTGGGTGTTCTGCTCACTGGAGAACCCGGTACACTGTGGGGCTCCATGAAGATGTGCTGAGTGAATGAATGTTGTCTAGCACCCAATCTACACTATTTAAATAAACATGCAAAACTCTCTTCTCGGGGCCAGGCGCGGGGGCTCATGCCTGTAATCCCAGCACTTTGGGAGGCCGAGGCGGGCGGATCACCTGAGGTCGGGAGTTCGAGACCAGCCTGACCAACATGGAGAAACCCCGTCTCTACTAAAAATACAAAATTAGCCGGGCATGGTGGTGGCACATGCCTGTAATCCCAGCTACTCGGGAGGCTGAGGTAGGACAATCACTTGAACCCAGAAGGCGGAGGTTGCAGTGAGCTGAGATCACGCTACTGCACTCCAGCCTGGATAACAAGAGGGAAACTCCGTCTCAAAAACCAAAACGAAACAAAAACTCTCCTCCATCTTCAATTGGTTGTATCTTTAAAAAAAACAAAAAAAACAAAAAAACCAACCATTTTCGTTTATTTCAGAGTCCCACCTATCTCTTTAACAGAAGTATACTACATAGTTTTCGAGCCACCTCTCCCAAAAGCTATTAATTTTTTTCTTTTCATTTTTTACTTATAAAACAGTTACTTAAAATAAAAAAATTTGACACATAATAATTATATGTATTTATGGGGTGCACTGTGATGTTTCCATACATATAATGTATGGTGATCAGATCAGGATAATGAGCACTTCCATTATCTCAAACATTTACCATTTATTTGTATTGGGAACATTCAACATCCTCCTTCTAGTTATTGGAAACTGTAACATATTACTAACTCCCACCAACCCCTAGTGCTGCAGAACACTAGAACTGATTCCTCCCAACTAGCTGTAAATGGGCATCCCGTAACAAATCTTTTCTTCTTTTTCCCTATCCTTCCCAGCCTCTAGCATCTTCTGTTCTACTTTTTACTTCTATGAGATCAACTTTATTTTAGCTTCCACAGATGAGTGAGAACATGCGGTTTTACTTTCTGTTCCTGGCTTATTTCGCTTAACATAATGTCCTCTAGTCCTATCCACGTTGCTGCAAATGACAGGATTTTATTCTTTTTTATGGCTGAATAGTATTTCATAATGCATATGTCCCATTTTCTTTCCCTGTTTATCCAGGGTTGGACACCTGGGTTGATTACATACCTTGGCTGTGGTGAACAGTGCTGAGATAAAAACATGGGGTGCAGATGTATCTTTGATATTCTGATTTCCTTTCTGCTGGATAAATGCCCAGCAGTGGGATTGGTGGATCATATGGTAGTTCTATTTTAGTCTTTTGAGGAACCTCCATACTGTTCTCTGGAGTGGCTGTACTAGTTCAAAAACTTATTTTTAATTTATTTAAATGGTGGTGTGAGGTTGACATTATGGTTTTGCCCTGAAGAATTTTCCAGTCATTTCTGACAAAGTGTATTAAATACTGCCTTTCAAATTTTTAGGCACACAAAAAAAGTTTTCTGGGAATTTTGTTAAAATGAGGATTGTGACCCTGTGGGCCTGGTGTGGGGCGAGACTGCATTTCCAACAAGCTGCTAGGTGATCTGATGCCGCTTGTCTGAGGACCATACTTTGAGAAGAGTTCAAACTCTAAGTAGAATTTGCCTCACGTTATCTATAGAAATAAAGTATAAGTTATCCGATCCTTACCCTCAAAAAATGAGGGCTGTCTCTAGAGCACAGAAGACTGTTATGGGGGTAATTGTGTCCTCCATGAAGTCATACATTGAAGTCTTAAACTTCAGGACCTCAGAATGGAAACAGGGCCATCACAAACGTAACTTGTTAAGATGAGGTCATACTGGGGCAGGGTGGCCCCTAATACAGTGTGACTGATGTCCTTAAAAAAGGAAAGATTTGGCCAGGTGCAGTGGCTCACACCTGTAATCCCAGCACTTTCAGATGCCAAGGCAGGCGGGTCATGAGGTCAGGAGTTAGAGACCATCCAGGCCAAGATGGTGAAACCCCATCTCTTCTAAAAATACCAAAATTAGCTGGGCCTGTTGGTGGGCTCCTGTAATCCCAGCTACTTGGGAGGCTGAGGCAGGAGAATCGCTTGAACCCGGGAGGCGGAGCTTGCAGTAAGCTGAGATCACGCCATTGTACTCCAGCCTGGTGACAGAACAAGACCCCATCTCAAAAAATAAAGCGGAGGGGGGGAAGATTTGGGGACAGACACACACAGGGAGAATGCCACGTGAAGATGACGGCAGAGATCGCCATGACACCTCTACAAGCCAAGGAACGCCAAAGAGACCAGCAAACTCCAGAGGCCGGGGCAGAGCCCTGAAGCAGCTTCTCCCACAGCCCCAGAATGAACCACCCTAGATCTCAGCCTTCCGGCCTCCAGAACCCGGAGAGAATACACATCTATTGTGTAAACCCCTGGTCTGTGTTCCTTTCTTATGGCAGCTGAGCAGACTAACACAAGGATAACGCTTTTTTTTTTTTTTTGGGGAGACAGTGTGGCCCAGGCTGGAGTGCAGTGGTGCAATCTCGGCTCACCGCAACCTCCGCCTCCTGGGCTCAAGCCATTCTCTGCCTTGGCCTCCGGAGTAGCTGGGACTACAGGCGCCTGCCACCACGTCCGGCTAATTTTTTTGTATTTTTAGTACAGACAGGGTTTCACCATCTTGGCCAGGATGGTCTTGAACTCCTGACTTCGTGATCCACCCGCCTCGGCCTCCCAAAGTGTTGGGATTACAGGGGCGAGCCACCATGCCCGGCCAGGATAATGTATTTTAACACTATAACAGTATCACAAAATTCACCTATGAAAGTGAGATCTGGAAGCTCCCTGCCTCGTTTTGTTAATTAGAAGCTCAGTGTGAGGAGCAAGGGTGTGTGGGCCTTTCACATGGCAAGTAGTAGAGGAAGTATTGCTGATTACTGCTTAACTGGTACTCACCTGGTCACCTCTTCCCTCAGTTGGCTTGACTCTAGGGTGAGTCCGCTCCCTCAGAGGCCTATCGTAACTGTTCTTGTCCACCAGCCACCATGTACAGTGTTCCCTGGCCTTGATACCTCCTTTTTCTCCTCTTACATACACCTGCCCCGTTCCTCACCTGTACCTCAAGTCCCCTGGTTCTTCCAGGCCCACATCAGAGTCTCCTCCCCCAGGATGGCTTCCTTGGTTTCCGGGAAGGGAAATGATCAGTGTGTAAATTGTAGCTCTCAGTCTTATACCCTTTTGTGTTCATCATAGTCTCCCGGGGCTGTCTGAACTCTCTCTAATCAGTGTAATTCTAAAGATGACCCTTAGGATTCCATCCCTGGTTATTCAATCAGACACTAATCTGGGGCTGCCATGAAGGATCTCCTGGATGTAATCATTATCCCAAGTCAGTTGAACTCACAATGTGATGTGGGATATATGTGGGTGGGCCCGAACCAATCCGGTAAGCCCTTTGCAAATAGAAAGTTTTCTCCAGCTGGTAGCAGAAAAGGAAATAAGAATCCAAGTATGGGAGGGATTCGCCATCACTGCTGGCTTGAGGATTTGGTGAGGGGGTTGAGGAGAGGGTGGGACATATCAAGGAACGAGGGTGGCCTCTAGAAGCTGAGAGCAGCCCCTGGCTGGCAGCCCACAAGGAAGCACAGGTCTCTGTTCTGCAACCTCAAAGAATGAAATTCTGCCACCGACTTGAATGAGCTCAGAAGCAGATTCTGCTCTGAGCTTCCACATCAGAGCCCAGTCCTGGGGATGCCTAGATTGAGGTGTGTGAGATCCAGAGCCGAGAACCCAGATGAGCCTGCTTGAGCTTCTGACTTGCAAACTGGGAGATGGTGATTGGCTGTTGTTTTCAGTTGCTAATTTGGTGGCATTTGTTACACAGCCATGGAAAGCTAATACATTGCCCCACCTGACGAAGCCTGGAGGGCACTGGCTGCTCCCTCCTGCCTCCCCCATGCCCCCTTCCAGGGCCCTGAGCGCCACACAGAGTCTTTCCACCGACTGACCGAGCTACTTGGTGATGCTGTGTTTCACTGTGTGCTGATGGTTGCTATGGTTTTTCTGCATTTGCTGAGGAAAACCAGCCACAGGACCAGATGCCCACAATGCTGCTTGTAATCGGGTCTCCTGTTTAGTTGAAACTAAGTGAGACCCTGCTCATGTCTGCAATTTGAAAGCAGCTTAACTGTAGTCAAATTAAATGGCTCTCAGATGTGAAAATAAATCTGAGTGAAAGAAAAGTGAAAACTTAGGAGACCCACCTTCCTGCTGCTAAAATCAAAGCCCATCTGTCGATTTTTATGTGGCTATACTTTCCCTCCCATAAAATAAGAGTGTTGCTGGGTTGAAGAGGGACCAGTGGAAATGAACTAGTTCAGTCCTCTCCCGTGGTAACGTGTATAACATTGTTTCCCATCGCTCACTTGCAGTACTGCCTGGAATGTTTCCGTCTGTTCCAGCTAGTGTAACAAATGCCATAAACCGGGAGGCCTATAAACAGCAGAAATTTATTTCTCACAGTTCTGAAAGCTGGGAAGTCTAACTTTGAGGTGTGGGAAGATTTGGTGCCTGGCGAGAGCCCACTGCTTGGTTCATAACACAGCAGCTTCTCATTGTGTCCTCAGAGTGAGGGAGCTCTCTGAGACCTCCTTGTAAGGACACTAGTTCCATTCACGAGGGCTCCACCCTCAGGACCTAAGCACTCCCCAAGGCCCCACCTCCTGATTCCATTACCTTGGGGGTCAGGTTTCAACACAGGAATTTTGAGGGAACACAACCATTCAGATCTGAGCAGGTTGTGGTTTTAGCATGAGGTTATTCATCTTTTAAAAACTGGGTACCAAATAATGTAACACTGCTTTGTAAAACTTTAAAGCATTTTCCTCCAAATCGCTATCCTTTTGTCTCATTTGATTTTTATTGTTTTGATGACAGTAAAGTGGAGGCACCCTGGGCATGGGCCAAAAATCTTGGAATGAAACCTCTGCGCTGCCTTTTGATTTTTTTTGAGGCGGGGCGGGGGATGGAATCTCACTCTGTCACCCAGGTGGGAGTGCAGTGGCATGAGCTCACCTCTGCACCCTTCGCCTCCCAGGTTCAATCGATTCCCCTGGCTCAGCATCCTGAGCAGCTGGGACTACAGGCATGCGCCACCAGGCCCAGCTGTTTTTTGTATTTGTACTAGAGACGGGGTTTCATCATGTTGGTCAGGCTGATCTCGGACTCCTGACCTCAGATGATCCACACACCTCGACCTCCCAAAGCGCGGGATAACAAGCACGCACCACCACACCCAGCTAATTTTTGTATTTTGAGTAGAAACAAGGTTTCACCATATTGGTCAGGCTAGTCTCGAACTCCTGAGCTCAGACAATTCACCCGCTTCGGAGCCTTTTTTGCTTTTTATGTGTGACTTGGAGGAATCCCTCACCCTCTTCAGGCTCCGGTTCTCTCTGTCCCCAGGTGGGGTGAAGCCCACCCGTCCCCACACGTGAGGCCATGCACAGGCAGGGAGCAACTCCGACGCCCGAGGCTGCGTCCTGCGCTTCTCAGGCGGTTTCTCCCCGCCCATCCAGCGGAGGCAAGGAGCCTGTCTGAGGTCATGACACCTTAAGGAAAGAACTGATGATAAAGGCTGCATGACTCCTGAGCTAAAGGCTTTTGGTTTGTTTTCCTTTTTTTTTTTTTTTTTTTTTTTTTTTTTTTAACTTACCTCGTGGTGCATCACATTGTGCCTGCAGTTGGTTCCTGCCGGCGGGTTCGTGGTCTCACTGACTTCAAGAACGAAGCTGCGGACCTTCGCAGTGAGTGGAACAGCTCTCAGAGCGAGCGCTGACAAGGTTTATCGTGAAGAGTGAAAGAAGGAAGCTTCCACCGCGCGGAAAGCGACCGGAGCAGGTTGCTGCTGGGGGCTGGGGCGGCCAGCTTTTATTCCCATATTTATCCTCCCCCAGGTTCACTTCCGGTCGTGTCAGAGCGCCCTTTCTTCCATCCTCCCCGCAATTGGCTACTTTTAGAATCCTGCTGATTGGTGCATTTTACAGAGCGCTGATTGGTGCATTTTACAGAGCACTGATTGTTAGATTTTACAGAGTGCTGATTGGTGCATTTTACAGAGCACTAGTGCATTTTACAGAGCGCTGATTGGTGCATTTTACAGAGCACTGATTGGTGCATTTTACAGAGCACTGATTGGTGCATTTTACAATCCTCTTGTAAGACAGGAAAGGTCCCCGAGTCCCCACTGGACAGGAAGTCCAGCTGGCTTCACCCCTCAACATGAAGGTAGGTGGAATATTTCTAAGAACTGTAAATATTATAAAAGCAGAAGAGGAAGGGTTTCTTTCAGTGTAGACCTTCAGACTGTTACCTCCTTGGCTTTTCTTCTAATCAGGGGTTTGATAAGCAGGGCCGGGTGTGGCTGTCTGTGAGCTCTTCCTGGAAGGCTCACACGGTTTCTTCCTGTGCCAGTGCTTAGCTGCTTGTAGACAGACTTCAGCCCCAGTACTCCGCACCAGGGGCAGGAAGTACATCCTAAATTGCAAAATCCGAAAGTCCTGTTTATTCCTTTCGTTACTTTACTTCTCTGCAGCATTGTGGCCTTTCAACACTGTCTGTCTTTTAAGATCCTCTCCTCTCTCTCTTCCCAGGGGACCAATCTCTCTTGTTTTTTTTTCCCGTCCTCATCTCCTTGAGGTCACAGTGCATCAAGGCAGGTTCAGTCTCTTTGCAGCTCTCAAGACTCAAAGATTCCATTTTCAGGAATTTTGCTAGACAGCGCATGTCACCTTGGCAGTTTGAAATTGGCTGAGGTGGGAGTATTTACACTATGAGAATTGTCAAATGCTACAATTTGTGGTCTTTAATCTTCTCTTTTTTCTCAGAACTGGTGTTAACCTGTTGCCAGCATACCACTGTTTCAGGCCTTTGGGTCAGGCCTTTCTGGTTTTTGCATCAGGCAGATAGATCTGGTTTTATATCTTCAATCATTCCATCATCTGGACCATTTTTCACACAGTTTGCATTGATCCAAAGTACAGAAATGATTGCCATTCCTCTGGTAAAATATTTTGGTGATGAAAAACCATTCTTGGGCATAGCAAAGGATGTTTGGCTACTGTCCTGTCTGGATGTTCTTTCGCACCCTGTGTTCAGGCGACGGTGGGTCGCGCTGCACACTCCAAGTTCTCAGCTTTGCTCTCACATTGGTTACCCTTGCCTGTGTCTTCAGGCATCATCTTCTCCACAATGACATCACCAGTCCTTAAAGTCTGCTCAGAGACCCTTCCCTGTGCCCCTACACTTCTGGGGACACTTACCACGGCCTTCGCGGGATTCATTTGCCAGCTTGCTTCCCTGATGGCCGGACAAGAGCATCCCTCCAAACAAACTTTTCACCCCAATTTTGTTTATTGTGGTGAAATACACACAATGTAAAATGTATTCTTAACCATTTTAAGTGTATTTAACCTGTCCAGTGGCATTAAATACATTCAAAATGTTGTGCAACCATTACTACCATCCATCTCCATTACTCTTCGTCTTGTAAAACTGACATTCTATACCCAATGGACAGTAACTCCTCATTTCCTCCCTTCCCACATCCCCTGGCAAAGTGCATTCTACTTTTTGTCTCTGTGATTTTGCTTAGGTACCTCACATAAGTGGAATCATATAATGTTTATCTTTTTGTGACTAGCTTATTTCACTTTGCAAAATGTCTTCAAGCTTCATCCATGCTGTAGCGTATACCAGAATTTCTTTCCATATTAAGGCTGAATAATATTTCATTACACATGTATACCACATGGCCTATCCATTCATCTGTCGTAAACCCTAGGGCTGCTTCTGTGTTTTGGCTACTGTGAATAATACTACTATGAATATTAGTGTACAAATGTCTTTAAGATTCTGCTTTCAATTCTTTTGTGTGTATATATGATAGTTGAATTACTGGATAATATGGTAGTTCTTTTTCAAATTTTTGATGCACTGACATACTATTTTCAATGGTAGCTGTATCACTGCATTCCCACCAACAGTGCACAAAGGTTACAATTTCTCCACATCCTCATCATCATTTATATTCTGTTTTTTTGATAGGAGCCATCCCAAGTGGTGTGTGGTGGTATCTAGTTGTAGTTTTGATTTGCATGTCTTTAATTATTAGTGATGTTGAACATCTTTTCATGTGTTTATTGGCCATTTGTATCTCTTCTTGGGAGAAATGTCTATTCAAGTCCTTTGTCAATTTTTAAATTGAGTTGGTTGGTTGGTTGTTTTTTTGTGGTTGAATTTTAGGAGTTCTCTATACATTCTGGATATTGATTTCTTACTAGATATATGCTTTACAAATACCTCCCCCCATTCTGTGGGTTTTCTGATTACCCTATTGATATTATACGTGAATGCACAAATTAAAAAAAAATTCATGAAGTCTCATTTGTTTATTTTTTCTTTGGTTGTCTGTTCTTTATCTTGATGTCTTATCCAAGAAATCACTGCCATCTCCAATGTAGTGAAGTTTTTGCCCTATGTTTTCTTCTAAGTTTTTACTTTTAGTTTTTGTATTTAGATCTTTGATCCATTTTGAGTTTATTTTTGTACATAGTGTTAGGTCGGGGTCCATCTTCATTCCTTTACATGTGAACATCCAGTATTCCCAGTATCATTTGTTGCAAAGACTGCGCTTTCTCCATTGAATAGTCTTGGCACCCTTGTCAAAAATCATTTGATCATACATGTGAGGGTTTACTTCTGGGCTTTGTGTTCTATTCCATTGGCCTATATGTCTATTTTTATCCCAATTCCACACAGTTTTAAGTAGCTTTGTAGTAAGTTTTGAAATCAGAAAGTGTGAGTCCTCCAGCTTTGTTCTTTTTCAAAATTGTTTTGGCTATTTTGGGTCCCTTGAAATTGCATATGAATTTTAAGATGATTTTTAAAATTTTACTGTTAAAAATGTCTTTGGCATTTTAATAGAAATTGTGTTTCATCTATAGATGATTTGGGGTAGTATTGACATCTTAACAATATTGTTTTCCTATCCATGACCACGGAATATGTTTCTATTTATCTATGTCTTCCTTAATTTTTTTCCATAATGTTCCGTAGTTTTCATTGAACAAATCTTTGACTTCCTTGGTTAATTTAATTCCTAAGTATATATTTTCTTTTTAATGCTGTTATAAATTGAAATGTTTCCATAATATTCTTTTTGGGTTGTTTATTATAGATATATAGAAATGCAGCTGATTTTTGTATTTTGACTTTGTATTCTGATAATTTGTCAGATTCATTCATTAGTTCTAGCAAGTTTTTTTTTTTAATTCTTAGGGTTTTCTGTGTATAAAAATATATAATCTGTGAACAAAGACACTTTAACTTTTTTTCTAATTTTGATTTTGTTTGTTCCGCCTAATTGCTCTAGCTAGAACTTCTAGTACTATGTTAAATAGAAATCATGAAAGCACACATGATCACCTTATTCTCAATCTTAGAGGAAAAGTTTCAGTCTTTCACTATTGAGTATGATGTTCACTCTGGGTTTTTCATATGTGGCTTTTGTTATGTTGAGGTAGTTTTGTTCTATTTCTAGTTTGCTGCATGTTTTTCTCATAAAATGATGTTGAATTTTGTCAAACGATTTTACCGCATTGATTGAGATAATGATTTTTTTTCTTTCTTTTAATGTGGTGTATTTTCTTTCTTGGTCAGTTTTGGTATGTTGAATTATCTTTGGATTCCAGTAATAAATCCCACTCGATAATGGTAAATTGACTTTTTAATGTGCTGTGGAATTTGGTTCGCTCATATTTTGTCGTGAGTTTTCTGCATAAGGGATATTGGTCTGTGGCTTTCTTTCGTAGTGTCTTTGTCTGGCTTTGTTATCACGGTAATCTGGCCTGCTAGAATAAGTCAGGAAGTATTCCCTCTTTTCATTTGTTTAGAAAAATGTGAGAAGGATTCGTCTTTGTTCTTTAAATTATGATAGAATTGAGCCGGGCGCGGTGGCTCGCGCCTGTAATCCCAGCACTTTGGGAGGCCGAGGCGGGCAGATCACGAGATCAGGAGATGGAGACCATCCTGGCGAACACAGTGAAACCCCGTCTCTACTAAAAATACAAATAATTAGCCGGGCGTGGTGGCGGCGCCTGTAGTCCCAGTTACTGGGGAGGCTGAAGCAGGAGAATGGAGTGAACCTGGGAGGCGGAGCTTGCAGTGAGTGGAGATCACACCACTGCACTCCAGCCTGGGTGACAGAGTGAGACTCCGTCTCAGAAAAAAATAAACAAATAAAATAAAATAAAAAAATTAAAAATAAATAATAGAATCAGTGAAGCTGTCAGGTCTGAGGATTTTCTTTGTCAGGAGAGTTTTGGTTAATAATCAATCTTTTTACCAGCTATAGGTCTATTCAGATTTTCTCTTCAATTGTGATTTAATCTTAGTAGGTTTTCTGTTTCTAGGAATTTGCCCATTTTATCTAGCTTACCCAATTTTTTTGACATACAACTGTGCATAGTATTCTCTTACAAACATTTTTTTATTTCTGTAGAATCAATAGTAATGTCCTCACTTTCATTCATGACTTTAGTAATTTGAGTATTCTTTTTTTTTTGTTTTAGTCCATCTAGCTAAAGATTTGTCAATTTTGTTGAACTTATCAAAGAAACAATTGTTGCTTCACTCTATTGTTTCTCTATTCTTTTATTTATCTACCTCATTTCGCTCTCGTTTTTATTGTTGTCTTCCGTCTATTAGCTTTGGGTTTAGTTTGTTCTTCTTTTTCTAGTTCCTAGTGTTGTAAAGTTAGGTAGTTGATTTGAAATCTTTCTTATTTTGAATATAAGTGTTTATGGCCATAGATTGCCCTTAGCACTGCTTTCACTGTTTCACCGAAATTTTGGTACATTGTGTTTTTCTTTTTCTTTCTTTCCTTCCTTTTTTTTTTTTTTTTTTTGATACGGTGTCTTGCTCTTTGGCCAGGCTAGAGTGCAGTGGCGCGATCTCGGCTCACTGCAGCCTCTGCCTCCCGGGTTCAAGCGATTCTCCTCAGCCTCAGCCTCCTGAGTAGCTGGGACTACAGGCACATGCCCCCACATCCAGCTAATTTTTTTATTTTTAGTAGAGATGGGGTTTCACCATGTTGGCCGGGATGGTCTCGATCTCTTGACCTCGTGATCAATGAGCCTCGGCCTCCCAAAGTGCTGGGATTACAGGGATGAGCCACTGTGCCCTGCCGTGTATTTATTTTTATTCATTTCTAATTATTTTCAAATTTCCCTTGTGATTTCTTCTTTGATTCATTGGTTGTTTAAGAGTGTGTTGTGTAATTTCCACAGATTTGTAAATCTTCTCATTTTACTTTTGCTATTGATCTAACTTCATTCCACTGTGGTCACAGAAGATACTCTACATGACACCAAGCCTCTTAAATCTATTGAGAGTTAATTTGTGGCCTAAAACGTGTCCTATTCTGGAAAATATCTAGTGTGCAATTAAAAATGTGTGTGCGGGCCGGGTGCGGTGGCTCACACCTGTAATCCCAGCACTTTGGGAGGCCGAGGCGGCTGGATCACAAGGTCAGGAGATCGAGACCATCCTGGCTAACACGGTGAAACCCCGTCTCTACTAAAAATACAAATAAATAAATAAATAAATAAGCCGGGTGTGGTGGCATGCACCTGTAATCCCAGCTACTTGGGAGGCTGAGGCAGAAGAATCACTTGAACCTGGGAGGTGGAGGTTGCAGTGAGCCAAGATTGCACTGCTGCACTCCAGCCTGGGTGACAAAGTGAGACTCCGCCTCAAAAATAATAATAATAATAATAGTGTGTGCTATTGTTGCTGGGTAGAGTGTTCTTTACATGTCTGTTAGATCTAGTTTGTTTATTGTGTTGTTTAGGTCCTCTATTTCCTTGCTTATTGTCTGTCTGAGTATTCCAGCCGTTATTGACAGTGGGATATTGCAGTCTCCTACTATTATTATTATTATTATTATCATCTATTTATTTATTTATTTTTAGACAAAGTCTCCCTCTGTTGCCAGGCTGGAGTGCAGTGGCATGATTTCAGCTCACTGCAACTCCACCTCCTAGGTTCAAGCAATTCTCTTACCTCAGCCTCCTGAGTAGCTGGGATTACAGGCATGTACCACCACACCCAGCTAATTTTTGTATTTTTACTAGAGATGGGTTTCACCATTTTGGCTAGGATGATCGCGATCTCCTGACTTTGTGATCTACCCACCTCGGTCTCCCAAAGTGCTGGGATTACAGGCGTGAGCCACCGCACCTGGCCCTCTCCAACTATTATTATGGAACGATTTCTCCCTTCAATTCTGTCAGTTTTTTGCTTCATATTTTTTATAACCTTTTATTAGGTGTGTTAATGTTTGTAAGTTTTATATATTCTTTTAACATTAAAATTTTATTAATATATACTGTCCCTTTCTATTAATATAGAATCTTCCTTGTCATCTTTTTAATTGAAATTCTATTTGGCCTGATATTAATATAACCACTTCTGCTCCTCCTTGGTTACTATTTGAATAGAGTATCTTTTTGCATCCTTTCCATTTCAATCTATTTGTGTCTTTAGATCTACAATGCATCTTTTGTAGATAGCATATAGTTGAATCATTTTAAAAAATCCATTCTGTCAATCTCTTTCAATTACAGAATTTAATCCACTTACATTTAAATTAATTACTGATAAGGAGGGACTTTTGTCATTTTGCTATTTGTTTTCTTTATGCCTAATAGCTTTTTTGCCCCTGATTTCTTGTTTTACTGTCTTCTTTTGTGTTCAGTTGATTATTTTTTTTTTTTTGTAGTGGAACATTTAAATCTCTTTCTCATTTCTCTTTGTATATAATCTATAGCTATTTTCTTTGTGGTTACCATGGGGATTACATTTCACATCCTAAAGTTATAACATTCTAATTTGAATTTCTATCAGCTTAACTTCAGTAACATACAAAATCTGTTTAATAGCTTAACATTTCTATCCCTATCCTTTTCAATTGTTGATGTCTCAAAATTATATCTGTATACATTGTGTGCCCCAAATCATCAACTCATAATTTAAAAAATGCATTAGTTCTTAAATTATGTAGAACATAAAATGTTAAGTTATGAACCAGTTACAATAATATGTGCTTTTACACTAATTATTTTTAAAAGACATAGTCTCTTAAATCCTGTAGAACACAAAAATATGGAGTTACAAAACATTGTAACAATACTTGATTTTAAAATGCCTATGTATTTACTTTTATTTAATTCTTTATTTCTTCATATATCTTTGAATTACTATCTAGTATTCTTTCACTTTATCCTGCGTGGCTCCCTTGAGCATTTCTTGTGGGGTAGGTTTAGTGGTGATTAACTTTGCTAGCTTTTGTTTGTCTGAGAACATCTTAATTTCTCCCTCACTTTTAAATGATAGTTTTGCTAGATATAGAATTCTTGGTTGACAGGTTTTTTTCTTCCTTCTTCCTTTTAGCACTTCAAATATATCAGCCCACTGCCTCCAAGTTTCTGAGGAGAAATCCGCTGACAGTTTTATTCAAGACCCCCAGCATATGATGACTCACTTCTTTCTTGCTGCTCTCAAGAATTTTTCTGTTACTTTGGCTTTGGAAAGTTTGATTATAATGTCTCTCAATGTGGGACTCTTCGAGTTCATCTCATTTGGTTTTTGTTGAGCTTCCTGGATATTTATATTTTCGTCTTTCATCAAATTTGGAAAAATTATTATTCCATTATTTCTTCAAGCTTCCCTCTCCTCTTTCTCTCTTTCTTCTCCTTCAGGAACTCCCACAATGCTTATGTTGGTCTGCTTGCTAGTGTCCTGCAGCTCCCTGAAGATTTGTTTACCTTTTTGCAATCTTTTTCGTTCTGCTTCTCAAACTTAATAATTTCCAATGTCCCATCTTCAAATTCACTAATTCCTTCTTTTGCCTGCTCAAATCTGGTTTTGAATTCTTTTAGTAAATTTTTCACTGCAATTATTGCACTTTTCAGTGCCAGCGTTTCTTTTGGATTTCTTTTTAGAATTTCTGTCTCCTTACTGATACTTCTATTTTGTTCATACTTCATTTTCTTTACTTCCTACACATCTTCCTTTAGTTTTTTAAGCATCTTTAAGTTGTTTTAAAGTCTTCATCTGGTACATCTGCCATTGGACCTTTTTTTTTTTTTTTTTTTTTTTGAGATAGTGTCTCACTCTGTTGCCCAGGCTGGAGTGCACTGGTACAATCTCAGCTCACTGCAACCTCCGCCCCCCAGGTTCAAGTGATTCTCCTGCCTCAGCCTCCTGAGTAGCTGGGATTACATTAAATTAGCCATGCCTGGCTAATTTTTTGTATCTTTAGGTGAGGGGATTTCACCATGTTGGCCAGGTTGGTCTCAAACTCCTGACCTCAGGTGATACCCCCACCTCAGACTCCCAAAGTGCTGGGATTATAGGCATGAGCCACTGTGTCTGGTGGCACATAATGTTCTGTCACCCAGGCTGTAGTGCAGTGGTGCGATCTTGGCTCACTGCAAGCTCTGCCTCCCAGGTTCAGGCCATTCTCCTGCCTCAGCCGCCCAAGTAGCTGGGACTACAGTTGCCCACCACCATGCCCAGGTAATTTTTTTTTATTTCTAGTAGAGACGGGGTTTCATCATGTTAGCCATGATGGTCTTGATCTCTTGACCTCGTGATCTTCCCGCCTCGGCCTCCCAAAGAACTGGGATTATAGGCATGCACCACCTGCCCAGCTAATTTTTAGTCTTTAGTAGTGTTGGGGTTTCACCATGGTTGTCAGGTGTTTTCTAAAACAGCCTCAAACTGTTTTTGATCATTTTAGTCTGTCTTTGTGCCAAAGAACAGCCTGAGGTGTAAACTTAAGGTTTTCTTAGACCTTTTCTGAACCTGTGCCTTTCTTTGGGCATGTGTGGCCACTTTCTTACTTTCCCCATATATGCAATTGCTTTTGAGTTACCTAGCGTTTAATGTCTGGCTCCCAAAAAGGCAGGGTGGGGGCAGGGTTCTGGCCCTTTAAAGGGGAGGGGAAAGTATGCCATCCCTTTAATTCCCTTGGCAGTCACTTTGGCCATAGGAGGAAGGGACTGCAACAATGGCTGTGAAAGAGGAGGAGCTTGCATGGATTGGAGGAGGTGCGACCACACCGCTTTGCACCTCTGTGATGAGAGGCAGCAATCAGCAACCAGAGCAGAGATTACTGATGTTTAGAGGACAGGGTACTGTTTGCTCACCCTGGCTCCTACCACTATATGTCCTTGTTCCAGGAACACAGGTACAGCCGGCTGCCACGGCGATGGTGGGGGCTTGGGTAGCTACTCTGCTAAAAGCTGAAATTGGCCAGAATTAAACACCTTTACGTGGAAGGTGAGAGTCTTCAGTAGACTCCAGAGTTCCGAAATAGTTACATAAGAAACTTTCTGTCAGTGCAGTTGTCTCAGTGAGAAACAGAGTCAGGCTCTTCCTGCTCCACCATCTTCCCAGAGTCCTTCCCCACTTTGTGCATCTTTATGTACTGAGGTATAAACACAGTGCCAGGCACAGAGTAGATACTCAGTGCGAGCTCTCGACTGACTGCAGTAAGTGAACAGAGTATTGTGTTGGGGGGACTAGCTGTTGCTCCTTAGAATAGAGGAAGCAGCTCTTATTTTATCCATTCAAAAAATATCCTCTTCAGCTCTGCAGTGTGAATGGGAGAGGCCTGGGAACCATGGCTACAGGCACTTTCACAAAACCAAGCTCTCTAATGGCCAGGGAAGGGCACAGCCTCTCTGACTTCAGAGTTACTCATTGAGAAGCATAGTTTAGCATAAAGCTATGCTAGTAAACACAGCATTTGCCCTGGGCTCATGTCTATCTCTGCTTCACCTTCTTGTAAAATGTGATTACTAGCTAAAAAAATTTAAAAATTTTTCTGGTTGCTTGATACTGTGTGTCCAAAATGCTGATTCATTTGCTATGTTGAGAGCAAACAATTTCTCTAATTTTACCTCCAAAAGGAATTTCAGGACACAGAGGCTCTGCATTTTCCAGTGCATCAGTTGATTGTGGGCTCCCCCTGTCTCAGCCTGCCTCTTCTTCTATATTTATTTTCATATTTTCTCTCATTTTATTTTATTTTATTTATTTTATTTTTTGAGATGGAGTTTCACTCTTGTTGCCCAGGCTTAAGTGCAATGGTGCACTCTCGGCTCACTGCAACCTCTGCCTCTCGGGTTCAAGTGATTCTCCTGCCTCAGCCTCCGTAGTAGCCGGGATTACAGGCGCCCGCCGCCATGCCCCCCTAATTTTTGTATTTTTAGTAGAGAAAGAGTTTCACCATATTGGCCAGGCTGGTCTCGAACTCCTGACCTCAGGTGATCCACCCGCATCAACCTCCCAAAGTGCTGGAATTACAGGGCGTGAGCCACTGCGCCCGGCCATGTTTTCTCTTATTTTAAAAGTAATTTGAATAATGCCCATTCCAGAAATTTGGGTCTTATCATGGCACTATAAATCATTTTGTAATTAATTAAAGTTCATACATTATTCAGATTTCTTTAGTTTCTCCCTAACATCTTTTTCTGTTCCAGGATTCCATCCAGGATCCTACATTGCATTTAGTCGTCATGTCTTCTCAGGCTCCTCTTGGCTACAGATTCTCAGATAGTGTTTTGCTTTTGATGGACTTGACTGTTTTGAGGTGTAATGGCTAGATATTTTGTAGAATTTTCCTTAGTTTGAGTTTGTTTGATATTTTCCCCATTGAGTTCATGGGTGCTTGGGAAGAAGAACATGGAGGGAAAGTGCCATGTTAATTATATCCTATCAGAGATGCATACAATCAACATCACTGCTGATGCTCACCTTGATCACCTGGCTGAAGCAGTAGTCATCAGATTTCTTCACTGTAAAATTACTCTGTTTTCCCTCTTCCTATACTGGACTCTTTGGAAGGAAATTATTTTGGAAATCACTTTGGAAAGAAGCCTACACTTAAGGCTGTGGAGCTATGCTCACCTCTTCGAGGAAAGAATATCTACATAAAATTATTTGGAATTCTTTTACATGGAGCATTGCCTGTTCTTCCCTACTTATCTGTGTATGTCATCATGTATTTATAC
The DNA here is from genome assembly GCF_043159975.1 of Macaca nemestrina. Lineage (NCBI taxonomy): Eukaryota > Metazoa > Chordata > Mammalia > Primates > Cercopithecidae > Macaca > Macaca nemestrina. Next base: position 175,993,900 of record NC_092131.1, read on the forward strand.
CAGGATGGACTCATGGATATTTATTTTATGCTCCAGGTTATAATCCAGTACAGTGTTACTTATTTTATTGCTGAGATTGTTCCAGCTTTGGCCATTGGGAGCTCTTTCAGTTGGCTCTTGTGTCCCCTCCACAAATCCATCATTTGATTTTTGAGAACTCTTTCTGATACTATAAGATGCTCTCGGCTCATGTTGTATATTCCTTGCCCCAGCCCTAGAATCAGCCATTTCTTCATGGCACCCTGATTCCGTTTATTGAAGTATATGGTATAAGGAACCACTGTCTGGGCACTGGGTTTGCTTATTGTCTCCGGGGTGAAGCATTTTGCAGGAATGTTGTTTCATTCAAAATATCTTTCCAAATAGTATTTGTTTTCAATAAACTCAAATCATAAGAGGTGTGTTTCTCTCAAGTCTTTTAGAACTTTAGATTTTCCAACTTTACTACTACTTAAGCTAATAAGATAATTTTTCTTTTGTTTTATAAATTAATACTATTATTCGTCTCTCCTAAACATGTACGTGGAACTCCAAAGGCATGGTTGAGGTCCGATTTTCACTTTTCTAAATTTCAGTTTTATTTCTTCTTTTTTTTATTTCTTTCTTTTTGTTTTTTTAAAGACAGCATCTCTCTCAGTTGCCCAGGGTGGAATGCAGTGGCATGATCATAGCTCACTGCAGCCTCCGATTCCTTGGCTCAAGCAATCCTTCTGCCTCAGCCCCCTGAGTAGCTAAGACCACAGGTACATGCCAGCAGCCTGGCTAATTTTGGTTTTTTGTTTTTATTTATTTATTTTTTTATAGAGAAGAAGTCTCTTTACGTTACCCAGGCTGTTCTCAAACTCCTGACCTCAAGTTGTCCTCCCATCCCAGCCTCCCAATATGTTGAGATTGCAAGTGTGAGCCACTACACCTGGCCAACCTCTTATTATTATTTATCACACAATGTGAAAGAGATTGTTTCTCTCCTCTAACAAGTGTCTCCATCAAAAAAGTTATTTCAACTTCCTTTGTTCGAGCTGATTCTGCTCCTGCTAGAACATTCTTGTTCTTCAGCAACTAGAACTTCAGGCAATGGTACAACTGGGATGTAAGACATGCCATGATTTCACACATAGGGAAGTAATCCTTTCTGGATTGTTTCCAGTCCTTCCTGTTGAATTAGAACATTTGGCTGACCTTTCTGGTAGCAGCAGCAACACATTTAAATAATGTCTTCAGTAAATGGTTTATAGTGAATGATAGGTCCATTTCTTGGATCCTAGCTGAAAGTTCATAAAGCTGAGACTCTTACAAAAATAGCTTAAGCTTCTTTTTCTTTTTCTAGATGTGTTATTTTGCTCTTGCTCACATTATTTTTCATCTGCCACTTTCCTGCAGCATTGCTAAATTACTTCCCAGATTCTATTTAATCACTGGCTATACCTGAAACTACTCTGTGTGTGCAGTATCAGAAATAGACCTGCTAAATATGAGACTTTGCTCTTTCTGAATTAGAGAATGACTTAATATTTGTACATTTAGCTATGAGTGGGGGTTGGAACACCATTAGAATGCAGGTGTACCGTGATTCTCAGGCTCATAATGATTGTGCAAAACTTTGAAAGTACCAGCAGTTTTCCAGAATGGATTTCTGGCCATGTCTACATTAGAGGCATATTATTATATTTTACTCAATGTGCATGAAGTCAATGGATGGAAGAAAGTTGCAGAAAGGAGAGATGCCAAATTCACCTATTTATTAGAGTTGATTTTGTAATCAACACTGGGGGGAAGATGGTGTGTGTGTGTGTGTGTGTGTGTGTGTGTGTGTGTGTATAATCTACTTTTAAATTTAAGTCAATGGATTAATTCAACAAACACTAATTGAGCATCTACTCTGTGCCATGTGCTTACTGGGAGTGGTGCAAAACAAGGCAGCAGAACTCCTTCTCCCAGAGCTTGCCTGATGCTTCGCATCCTTGGAGCCGAGGGCTGCCTGGAGATTCTTGATCTGGTTTGGGCATCTTCCCTGAGCAAGCCAGAGAAAGCTGAATTTATCCAACCTGTGCGCATCATAAGTAGGGGAATCTCAAATTTATTTTTTAATTAATTGATTAATTGACACATTGTTATTGTGCATACTTATGGGCTCTAATTTGATGTTCCAATACATGTATATGTTGTATAAGGATTAAATCAGAGTATTTAGCTTGTCCATCATTTCATGCATTTGTCATTTCTTTTTTCTTTTCTTTTTTGAGACAGTCTTGCTCTGTTGCCAGGCTAGAGTGCAGTGGCGCGATCTCGGCTCACTGCAACCTCTGACTCCCTGGTTCAAATGATTCTCCTGTCTCAGTCTCCTGAGTAGCTGGGATTACAGGCACGTGCCACCATGCCCAGCTAATTTTTGTGTTTTTAGTAGAGACGGGGTTTCACCATGTTGGCCAGGATGGTCTCAAACTCTTGACCTCGTGATCTGCCCGCCTTGGACTCCCAAAGTGCTGGGATTAGAGGCGTGAGCCACCACGCCCGGCCCACATTTGTCATTTCTTGGTGGTGAGAACATTCAAGTCTCTCTTCAGCTATTTTGTAATCTACAGTATCTTACTGTTAATCATCCTCACCCAACTATGCAATAAGATACCAGAACTTCTTCCTCCTAACTGTAACTTTGTACCCATTTGTCAACCTCTCTCCGTCCTCCCCATCCCCCTTCCCAGTCACAGAAGGACAAATACTACAGGATCTCACTTACATGTAGAATCTAAAAAAAAAAAAAAAAAAAATCTTAACGTTGATTTAAGAGTAGCACAGTGGTGATCAAATTTCTGATCTATAACCTTGAACACAAGTACCATTCTGTTAAAAGTACTTATTTCTAGTTTATCTAGTTTAGATTTTTAATTTGTTTTTGTTTTTGTCTTACTGTCAGTCTCCACCTGCATCACTTTTTACATTGAAATAGACCCCATGGGTAGTCATTAACTGCATGTTTAGATGTGCTATGTCTGTTGGGTGTGAGCCTGCTGATCTGGTATTTTAAATTCTTAAATTTCATGCCAGACACGACAGACTTGAAGGGAAGCAAGTGATTACCATGGCATTCAAAGATAGAGCTCTGAATACCACCAGCAGAATGTCACCACTCGCAGTCATAGCTGAAAGCAATTGGGTAGAGCACATTTTTCTCCAGGATTTAAGAATGTAAAATATAACTGTATTTTTGATCTTTAAATTAAACCTGATGCATTCCAGGCATTAAAAACAACGATGACAACTCTATTTCTCAACCCCTCTAGAACAGGCCTTCACAGGATGGAACTGAGTCTCGGGTCTGTTGTGTGTCCATCTTGAGACCATCCCTCCACTCTCTCCCTCAGGCCCAGTGGCGTGGCTTGAGACTGGATCCACAGAATGGATTCGAGATTGCAAAGTGAGCAGAGTGCTTGGCAGAAGGCAGGTTGTCATCATGGAGCTTCACTAGGACCACGCTGAAGTCCAGAAACACCCTGGTACTGACTTCGTCATGGTAGACAGTGCCTCTAGACAAGCTCTGGCTCTGAGCCCCAGGCAGGATCCCAAGTGTTGGGCGAGGTCAGTGGGGGGCCCAGCCCCACTGTATGGGCACCCAGAGGTGGTATCGCCCATGCACCATCTGGGACCCACTGATATCAAAGCGTTATTGCTACTTATCTTGAATTCAGACTCAACTGGGCATCCTGTATTTTACCTGGCAACCCTATGAGAGCGCACTTCCCAGGAGCAGCAGAAGGGAGGTCCAGCAAAGCCGCCCGAGAGCACGCGTTCCACCGCGGGCAACAAGGCAGTGGCCTCAGAGACCAACTGCTGCAGGAGGCGAAACGGTCCAAAGAGAAGGGGCCTCCCCGGCTGCCAAACATGGGGGGTGCAGAGAGAGCCTCTGTTCTTTGTCTTCCCTGAAACATGCAACTCCCCATAAGAAGGCCAGGAGGACCCCTCCTCCTGAACACCAGAGCTGCCTGCACGTCCAGTTCTTCTCTGGGGAAGAGCCTTGGGCTCCCCGTGGAGGCCACGAAGGGCAACAGGCCTTGTGTTGGGCAGAGCATCGCTGTACTTCACCTCCTACGGAGAAAGAGGGGTTTCACGGAGTAATGACCAGCACCCCCACCCCTGACCTGCAACCACTGCTAAAGAGGCCTCCAAATACTCCAAGTCGGAAAACAGCCAGCGTGGAGCAGGGCGAGCATGGGTTGTTTATGGTCGTTTCCACGCTGACTGGCCGTCACTTTGTGGATACTTGTGCTCATGTCCCTGGTTAAATTGTAACATACTACCCCTGGTTATAAAAACCCATGCTATAAAAGTGACAGGGACAGGCTCGCGGCGGGGCTGCAGAAAGCTAGAGGACTTTTGCTCCCCAAAAGGCTCGTAGCAGAGCCCGTGCATATACCTGTGGGGACCTTGTTACACTGCGTTGTAATCACTGTTACCATGCTCATGACATTTGCTTACCACGAGGTTCGTGGAGTCAAGAATGCTCCCATCACCTCTAGGGTCTGGTACACAGTAGGTACTTGAAAGCAGAACCAGTGAATGATGGAAGGCTGTGTAGATGGATACTATCTTGAAAAATGATTAGCAAGTGTATTTTCAATTTACAGTAAAGCAGGTCACCCTGCAGCCTCCCACCCATCATATTAACAGCATTTATCACCTCTGAGAGAGGGCAGATACCACCTACAGAAACGAAAAATCCACTGCTCAATTTTTAGTTTCAATCACCCGTTTCAGAGGCCATAATGGCAAAATCCTGGCCTTCATGTGTCTAGAGCCAAATGTGAAGATCTGAGAAGAGAGCTTGGCTGTGACCCATGGGTATGACAGATCCAGGCTGTGAGAGGAATGCTGAGCTGGTGGGACAGTGGTGTGGGATGTCACAGGAGGAGAGAGGTGCAGACACAGTGGGCCTGTGGAGAGATGAAAACAGCATTCAGGCTCTGGGGAATCTGAGAACTCTGGGGCTGGTGCCAGCTCCTCTGGGTTTAGCATGACCGACAGCTAAGCAGAGGAGCGGAAGGATGGTTATGAAGAGTGGAAGTTCTAGACAAGAATGAACAGTTTACAGTCACTTGTAGAACTGTCTGTCTCTTTCCAGTATCTGAAGTTTGACAATCTCAAAGGGCATCTCTGGGAATTTTTGAGTGTCAGTGTGCCGCTCAAAGAGTGGCAGGAGGGGCCCCTAGCAGCCAGTGCAGCAAAGCAGACAGGACCCGCATGCCAGCACCCGGCCTGTCTGATGACACTGATTCCGAAAGGTAAGTGCATCCTTTCCTGTGGCTGCTGCACACATTATAGCCAACTGGGTGGCTTCAAACAACACATATTTATTCTCTCACAGTTCAGGAGGTCGTAAGTCCAAAACCAAGGTGGTGTCAGGGCTGGCTCTTCTGGAGGCTCTGCAGGACAATCAGTTCCGTGCCTCTTTCCTGGCATCCGCTGGCTGCTGGCAGTCCTTGGACCCCGCTGGCTGTCAATGTGGCATTCTTACCTCTGTCTCTGTTTTCATCTTCACACAGCCTTCTCTGTGTGTCTCTCAAACCTCTGTATCCTTTTACAAAGACACCACAGGATTTAGAATCTACTGTAAATCCAGGATGATTTCATCTTGAGATAAATACATCTTAAATAATTACATCTGAAAGGCTCTATTCTAATAAAGTCACATTTTGAGGTTCTGGGAAAACATGAATTTGCGGGCACGCTATTCCATTTACTTCAGTGGGATTAAGGTTCAGCATTAACTGTTGGGAAAAGACAAAGACTCCATAGTAGGGAAATAGCTAATGTAATAAAATGAAACAGCACAGCCAAATCACTCTTATATTGGCCTGGAAATATTCTTGCAATCATGTTCTATATTGTTTGCTTTCTAGTCATAACTATACTCTGAATTTTAAGTTCATTTGTAGGCATTGCATCATTAGTAGTTTTTAGGTCTGATGACATTATTGTAGAGAAATCAGAGAAATTGCAAACATAAAGTGTGTATATGAATCATGAAAATTCAATACATACATGGATTGCAATGGGAATTCACCTTCCATTAGTTGTCTGTTCTTAAAAGCAGTGGGTGTGGAATAGGTTGAAAGTTGACATATGTGTCTAGGAAAGGAAGTCAGCACAGAAGTGCTCAGGTCAGGGCCTGTGGAGGAATCACCCACAGATTCCCCAAGGGTGTCATTGATGGGGCTTGAAGTGTTCTCCCTAAGGCTGTCTTCTCTAAGCTGTAATTCGAGGTCCTGCTGCTTGAGGCTCCTGAAGCATTGTCACTTCGGGAGTCCCCCTGCAGACCCCCACAGCAGGATGGAGGGGCAGTGTCTGGTAGGAGGGAGAGGTGGATGGTGCCAGCTGGCCCTGATGTCCTCCAGGGCATGGTTTACGCTCAGAAGCAGAACCCTTCACACAAGAAGACTTAGGTCAATCTTTCTCTATCTGTGGTGTGTCTAGAACTCGCTGCCGTATCCTGATGTACTCATCCAAATCACGATTTTAAGTTGGTGATGGAGACGTCGACCCACAGCTGATGTTGGTGACTCCTTTCCTCCAGCCCTCATATATCAAATGGAGACAGATGGAGATCAGTGCAGAAGTTACAACATTAGAAAGGGGGTGAGGGCCTGAAAGGAGGTGGAGCTGCTGAACGGGGGCTTTAGAAAGCTGAATATGCAGAACTTAGTTCTACACAAGTTGAGTTCCAAGTATAAGCCCCAGTGCCTCATAATTCCCCAAGCTTGACATGTAAACAAATAAGAATTATTGATTTTGTCAAAGATAAGCACATCCAATGCTTGGATAAACACATATATATGTGTGTGTGTATGTGTGTGTATGTGTATGCATATGTAAAATATAATGAATATATCAATATAGATACATATGTAGGTCATACAGAAATGTATTTTCTAAGAATGATGTGTAAAATGGTATCAAAATGGCACTAGGACTTTAAGGGTAGCTTTTGAAATGAACATTTTGATATGACTGTTTTTGTTATACATATATATGGCAGCTTTTCTCAGAAATTCAAATATGAATGGAATGAATGAAAAATATTTACACAATGTTTTCTTTAAAATCAAGAGATGGCAAAGAAATAAAATACTTTAGACTATAAGGACATCTAGAAATCTTAATGTCCAACTACCTTGTTTTTCAGACAGTGAATCTGAGGTCTAGCAGAAAGTACTTAGAGAATTTGTAAAAGCACTAAGTACTTAGAGAACTTAGTAGCAGCACCTATTCATAATATATATAGCTGATTACTAGAGACAGGTGGACTCCCTTCAGTTCAACCAAGGTTCATGGCTTTTACTCCAACTCAGTCATTTCCCTGTGTGGCTCTTAGGAGTCAAACTCAAGTAATGGATTTCATTTAATTTTTGAGTTAACATAAATGTATGAAGAAAAATAATTTTTAAATTATCAAGAATGCCTCCAAATTAAGGCTCTATATTTTCTTAGAAGAATTAATGAAATGATTACATTAATGAAAGTTAAAAAAAAGATCTTTCTGCTTTTGAATAGCCCCTGTTTTTACTGTTGTGCAAAGGCTTATTCTCTTGGCTGCAATTGTAATCACCTGGGGAGCTCCAGGGACTCCAGGGGCCCCCCAACCTCAGACATTCTGCTATAACCGGGGCCTGGAGGTGCGTGCTGGGCACCATTATTATTTGTGAAGAGCGTCAGATAATTCAAAGGAGCAGCCTGCTTTGAAAACCCCCGATCTAGTGATTCTTCTTTTCCTCCTTGATCTTCTGAAGCACAGCAGTTCGGTTCAGTACAAAATTAAAAGTTAATACCCCCACTGGGCATTAACGTTTGGGTACCATTACCATTGTGGGTACGAACTATTTATCTTAAAATATACTGATTATAGACATTTATCTTAAAACTATTTATCTTAAAAGATACTGATTATAGACATTCCGATTATAGACATTTACATGACCCAAACACACAACAACACTAACAAACAATTCCAGGTTCTCACCGGTGTTACGAAGCATCATGAGCTCTTTCTCCGAGGCCTGACTCTGTTTTTCACCCGTAAATCAATCTCACTTCTGTATTTTCTACCTCAGGGCACTTTCTCCTCTATTTCCTGCTTTCGACAAAGGGCGCTCCTATCATTCCAGTCACCGAAACAGAGATTTCAGAAATTCATGCTAGGCAGAGTGCTGGGCATGGGGGATTCGGTGGCTGGCAAGATAAGCCCCCTCTGTCCTCAAGGTCTGACTCTGAGGTCAAACCATCACTGAGTCGGGGCTGCCAGAGCCCTGCGTGTTGACCACCATGTGGATGGACACCATGGGGATGGCCTCTTTCCACATCTTCCAACTCAGCTTTCTCCTGCAGCCAGCGAGCTCTCTCCAGAGAAAAGTGCAGTCATGCCCTTACCATCTAGTACACAGCAATTTTTCATCATTGACAGAAAATGTACAGCATTAACCCATCATGACCTACAGTCCTCCATGTCTGGTCGTAGCCCCAAACACATACCTTTCACATCCACACAACATCCCTGCATCGTACCACCAGCCAGCCACCTTCCTCCTCCCTTACCCGCTGGGAGATTCTTACAGTCGCTGTAGACCCCAGCCTCTGGGTGACCTCTCCTTTGAAGACTTCCTCCTTCACCCTCTTAGGAATTCAGGCTTTTTCACCTGATATTTGTCTCTGCCCATTGAACATGAAGTCATGGTTTCTGTGCTGGTTGTTATTCTTTCTGTTATTTACAGTGTTGTTTTTTTTTTTTAAAGAGTATGTTAGAAATACTTTATATACACCGCATAAACTTGAAGTCTCTCTGAAGAAAGGTTTATGGTTTAGAAATTTATGATACAAGGTTTAAGATAGTCTGTTTCATCTGCTGTTTTGCCTTTTTCTCACATCAAGTGTCACCTCACTTTTATGAATGTTGCCACACTGGCTTTGTATAGCCACCATCCATCACTCTTCTATTTGTTTATTAAACATCTATCTCCATCTATCTGTTATCTATACTCTATGAATCTGTTCCTATCTGCCAGTCACTTGTCATCTACCTATCCATCTCAATATTTGTTCTGAACCATTTGAAAGTAAGTTGTCAACCTCACAACCACATGAAAGAGAAATCTTACTTCCATCTCAATCCGTTTTGTAACCATTGTTATTGATCTCATGTATCTTAGCAATAATTCTTTTTTTGCAATAATATGCAAATTTGTTTTCTAATTACTTCACTGATTCTTCTCATACCTTTCTCTGTTGTTATTATTATTGCCTGGTTTCCTTTTCTGCAGTTGACCTTAGGGGAAGAAGATCTCTGCATCCTTGAACGTGCTTACAAATCACCTAGGCAATTATAAAATTGTCATTATAAAAATAAACATCACCATAGATAAAGGAAATATATAGTTCAGAAGAAAAATGTAATACAGAAAAATAAATGCAAATATATTAAAGAAAATTAAATATACAAAGACAATCAATACCCTTTAGTACACACAGTTATGAAAATTGACTTGGTAGCAACAGATGGGTGGGTTGAATACTTTTTTACATTACAACAATTTCCATAAAGGTGCAGACCCCCAAATAAAGCAATGTTTTGGCCCAAGCAGGTTATTGAATTTCTGCTGCATTAATTTTGAACTGTATCTAATCTCTTGCAAAAAGAGAAAACCTTCGGGCTAGGCGCTGTGGCTCACACCCGTAATTCCAGCACTTTGGGAGGCCGAGGCGGGTGGATCACTTGAGGTCAGGAGTTCAAGACCAACCTGGCCAACTTGGTGAAACCCCATCTCTACTAAAAAATACAAAAATTAGCTGGGCATGGTGGCACATGCCTGTAGTCCCAGCTACTCGGGAGGCTGAGGCAGGAGAATTTCTTGAACCCGGGAGGCGGAGGTTGTAGTGAGCCAAGATCGTCCCATTGCACTCCAGCCTGGACGACAGAGTGAGACTCCATCTCAAAAGATAATAACAAAACAAAACAAAAACCTTGGTGGCTGGGATTGTAGGTGTGAGCCACTGCACCCAGCCACTTCGCACTATTTTTATCTTAATGCCCTAGTGAATAGCTATGGAAATATGTTGTTTTGTATTTGTTGATATGAATCTTGAAGTAAGATTCTCAAAAGTGAAGTAACTGGATAAAGAGGTAAATGCATGTGCAATTTTGTAGAATATTGCCAAATTCCCTCCTATTTAATGCATGATTCTCCTTAGCCTTGCCAGCAGAGAGTAGGTTCTTAAGTTTTACATTTGTGCCAACCTGGTGGGTGATGAATGGCTCTCAGTATAGTTTTAACGTGCCTTTCTTTTACTATGAGTACAAGTAAATTACTATAAATATTTTTGTATGTTTACATGATTTGTTTCTGTTTCTGTACTTTGCACACAGATTGTATTATTAATTTTTTGGTCTTTTCTTAATACCAAAAATTTAAGAGTTCTTTTTTTTTTTTTTTTTCGAGACGGAGTCTCACTCTGTCACCCAGACTGGAGTTCAGTGGCCGGATCTCAGCTCACTGCAAGCTCCGCCTCCCGGGTTCCCGCCATTCTCCTGCCTCAGCCTCCCAAGTAACTGAGACTATAGGCACCCGCCACCTCGCCTGGCTAGTTTTTTGTATTTTTTAGTAGAGACGGGGTTTCACCGTGTTAGCCAGGATGGTCTCGATCTCCTGACCTTGTGATCCGCCCGTCTCAGCCTCCCAAAGTGCTGGGATTACAAGCTTGAGCCACCGCGCCTGGCCAAGAGTTCTTTATACATTAAGACAAATAATCCCTTTGTCTATGGTATGAATTGTAAATATTTTCTCCAATCTTATTTGTCTTTTGACTTTGCTTATGTTTCTTTTTTTGCAACATTTTAAAATATAGTGAAATTACCAACCTTTGAGTTATATTTAAAAGGCTTTTCCATTCCCAAATTACTGAGACATGCATCCATATTTTCTTCTAGTACTAGAATGATTTCATTCTGCACTTACATTTCTAATCCGTTTGGATGTTATGTTGGTGCGTGATGTTCAGTAGAGATGCACAGGTTTTGTTTTCCACAGGGCTATCCATTTTTCCAACACCTTTTATTAGCTATTTATTCTTCCCTGTGATTTGAGATGCCACATTGTGGTAGACAGACCCTAAGGTGATCCTCACCTTCTGGTATTCACAGATTCATACATCCCTCCCTGGAGTGTGGACAGGACTTTGCTTCTAAGCAATAGAACATGGCAAGAGCGATAGGATGTCATTCATGTGATTACATTACATGACATTATATGGCAGCGATGGTGGGGTGCCATTCTCGTGCTTCTGTTACATTGCACGAGTCCATATGGCTGGCAGTATCTGATGCTGTAATCAATCTCTCTCCATTGCTGGCTTTGAAGAAGCAAGTTGTCAAGTTTGAGAAGCCCACATGACAAGGAACTGCAGGGGGTATCTGAGAGCTGAAGGCAGCCTTCAAGTAGGAACTGAAACCTGCAGTCCTGCAGACCCAAGGAAATGAATTTGGTCAACAGCCTGAAGGAGCCAGGAGTTGGTTTTTCCCCAGTTAACTCCCTGAGGAGGCCACGGCCTGGCTGACACATAGATTCTATCCTACTGAGAGGAGGCAGAGAGCCCAGCTAAGTCAGCCTCAGGCTTCTGAACCGCATGGCTGTAGGTTTGAGTGTTTTAATCTGCTACGTTTGTCACAATTTGTTACACATAATCGACAAATAATATATTTAGTCAGCCCCAAATTCCAAATGTGCTATGGATTATTTCTGGAATTCCTATTCTACTGGTCTGTGTGTCTTTTTATGCATTGTTAATATGATTTAATTGTAGCACTTTATAATATGTCTTAATATCTGGTAGAACTAACCTCATTCATCATTATTCCTTTTCACAGTTGTCCTGGCTATTCTTGATTGCTTAATTTTCCCCATAAAAGTTAAAGTCAAGTAGCCTGGGCCAGTGGAAAAAATGTTATTTTTATTGGGATCACATTAAAAGTTTGATATTAACTTAAGGGAGAGTTGACAAGCGTGTGATCCTGAATCATTTGCTCCAGAATATAAGATGTCTTTCCATCTTATATTCCATCTTATATTTCCATTCTTTCCAGAATATAAGATGTGTTTCAGGATGGCGTAGGGATTCTGCCCAATTTTGGATGGTCTATTATTAAGCTTTTAAAAAAAATTATAGCTAAGTGTCAAATTGTTTCCAATACCGTTTTACTATCTATAGAAGTATCTGAATATGATCTATTAGCATGGTAAAATACTAAGCGTTTTTTAAAACTGTGACTGAGTAGCAAATATTTTAGAATAACATTTTAATATCTACGGCAGTATCCGATTATGAGTTCTACTCTCAGAGCTATTAACATGGTGAAATGTATTGATACATTTTCTCGGATTGAACCATCCTAAAATTCCTGGAATTCCATGTATTTCTAGAATTCCTTCTTCATAATGCTGCATACTTTTACAAATGCGCTGTGGGATTTTTCTTGTTAATATTTTATATAAAATGTTTACATTTGCATTATAAGTGAGATTAGACTGTATTTTTCTTTTGGTTCAATATTTGACAGGATTGGAATTCATGTTATAGATCAATGTAGTTTTCCTTTTCTGTGATCACAAATAACTAAAACACCTTAAGATCTTATTGTTAAAGATTCGATAGAATTCCTTTGATTCATCATCCTGACTTGGCGCCTTTATTTATTTATTTATCTATCTATCTATTTTCTGGTACAGGGGAGCATGCAGCTTTTTGGATGCTTACTCTGTTTCATCAATGAAAATTAGCCTATTAAACTTTCCATCTGGGCTGGGTGCAGTGGCCCACACCTGTAATCCTGGCACATTGGGAGGCCAAGGCAGGCAGATCACCTGAGGTCAGGAGTTCGAGACCAGCCTGGCCAACATGACGAAACCCCGTCTCTACTAAATATTCAAAAATTAGCCAGATGTGGTGGTGCACGCTATAATCCCAGCTACTCGGGAGGCTGAGGCAGGAGAGTTGCTTGAACCCAGGAGACAGGTTACAGTAAGCCAAGATCACGCCATTGCACTCCAGCCTGGGCAACAAGAACGAAACTCTATCTCACAAAAAACAAAACAAAAAAACTCAACTTTCTGTTTGTATTGGGTTTAGTTTTGATAAGTTATAATTTATAATGGGACATTTATAACTTTCTAAGCACAGGCTTTTGACTGAGCAGGACTCTAATAAAAAACAAAATCTCTATCTTGGTAAATTCAATCCATCAGAATTGTGTTTTCAATTTATTCAAACTTCAATTATTGTCAAACTCCAATTACTGAAATTATTCAAATTGAACTTTGATAATTCTAATATTTCTACTAAAAGGAAAATATAAAGTAGCAAATTAAAATATTATGTAAAAAATTCAATTTTGATAATTTATTTTTACGAAAGTATTGCTTTAGAAAACAATAGTTTTAGGAAAGTATTCCTTTAGAAAAGAAAGCAATAAAATTCCTTTTCCTATTGACTAGTACTGAGCAAAAATAGTCTCATAATTTTTTAAATTTCTTATGTTTTAATATGTATTTCTCTGTAGTTATATCTCAGTTTTGGTACTTTGCTTTTTCTCTTTTTGTCTAGTGTGGGATGTATAGAAATGAGTGTTTTGTTGATCTTTAAAAGTCTCTTTTAAAAATGGATTTCACAATTCTCTTTTTCTATTATGTAATTCATTATTTTCTGTTTCTTCTTTCTTTTACTTTTTCCCCCTTTTTAAAGTTAGAGATTTAATTCACTTATTTTTATTTTCTAATTAGTATTTGAGGCTACATTTTTTCACTTATCACTGTATTAAATGTATCCCATAGATTCCTGTGTTTATATTTTATTACCAATTTTTTGACATAAGATTTTAAACTATCAAGACAGAACTTTTAATATTCATTTTTACTTGTCATTGCAGTGTAATAAGAATTTTTTTCATTATTTCTACTGTAAGAGATTTTCTTCATATCCTTGATTAGTTTTATGAATACCGCATGTTTATTTGAAAGATATGTTTGTATTTGCTATTATTTTCAGTGCAAAGTTTCTATTCATAATATCTACAACATTAGTCATGTAGTTTGGTGCCCTATTTTCAAAAAAAATATATATATATATACATATTTATATATATATATTTTTGAGACTGAGTCTCGCTCTGTCACCCAGGCTGGAGTGCAGTTGCATGATCTCGGCTCACTGCAACCTCTGCCTCCCCAGCTCAAGCCATTCTCCTGCCTCAGCCTCCCTAGTAGCTGGGACTACAGGCGCCCGCCACCACGCCCGGCTAATTTTTTGTATATTTAGTAGAGATGGGGTTTCACCATGTTAGCCAGGATGGTCTCGATCTCCTGACCTTGTGATCCACCTGCCTCGGCCTCCCAAAGTGCTGGGATTACAGGCGTGAGCCAGCATGCCTGGCCAGGTTTATATTTTTTAATTCATTTTGTTAGTCTTAGAGTAACAACAGTGTGAAAAAACATCTAATTATTTGATTTCTGTATTTTTCTCTTCAAATTTTTGGTAGTTTTTATTATTATATGATAAAATATGAACTTTGTGTTGTTTTATATATCGTTATTATACCTTTTGGCCTGTCCTTTTATTTTTATAACTTATAATTCCTTTCTACTAAGCACATCTTTTTTATACAACATGGAAGTTTGCTTTGCTTTGTGAAACAATATGAAAAAGTTTTTTGTTGTTTACTTATGTGAGATATATATAGGCCTATTAATTATGACTATATATAATTAATAGACCTATATATATGCCTATATATAATTAATAGAACTATATATATGCCTATGTATTATATATGCCTATATATGCCTGTATATTGTACATCTATATATAATATACATCTATATATAATATATAGGCATATATATAGGCATATATATATATATATATATATATAATCCCAGTCATGGGATTGCTGGATCAAATTGTAGTTCTACTTTTAGTTCCTTAAAGAGTCTCCATACTGTTTTCCATAGTGATTTTACTAGTTTACGTTCCCACCAGCAGTGTAAAAGTGTTCCCTTTTGACCACATTCATGCCAACATCTATTATTTTTTGATTTCTTAATTATGGCCATTCTTGCATGAGTAAGGTGGTTTTGATGTGCATTTCCCTGATAATTAGTGATGTTTAGCATTTTTTTCGTATGTTTGTTGGCTATCTGTTTATCTTCTTTTGAGAACTGTCTATTCATGGCCTTAGCCCACTTTTGGATGGGATCATTTGATTATTTCTTGCTGATTTGTTTGAGTTCCTTGTAGATTGTAGATACTAGTCCTTTGTCGGATGCATAGATTGCGAATATTTTCTCCTGTTCTGTGGGTTGTGTGTTTACTCTGCTGATTATTTCTTTTGCTGTGCAGAAGTTTTTTAGTTTCCTTAAGTCCCTTCTATTTGTCTTTGTTTTTGTTGCACTTGCTTCTGGGTTCTTGGTCACAAACTCTTTGCTTAAGCCAATGTCTATAAGAGTTTTTCTGATGTTGTCTTCTAGAATTTTTATGGTTTCTCATTTTAGATTTAAGTCTCTGATTTATCTTGGGTTGATTTTTGTGTAAGATGAGAGATGAGGATCCAATTTTATTCTTCTCCATATGGCTTGCAAATTAAGTCCTCTGATTTGCTTTTCCCTAATTACTAATGATGTTGAGCATCTATTCCCGTGCTTATTAGTTATTCATGTATCTTCTTTGGAGAAATGTGTATTCATATTATTTTCTCATTTTTAAATTGAGCTACTCTCCTTTTTGTTATTGAGTTGTCAACGTTTGTATATATTCAGAATATGTCACTCATCAGATGAATGTATCACTTGCAAATACTTTCTCCTATTCTACTGGCTTTTCTCACCTCATGGTGGTTTCCTTTAAAGCACAAAGTGTTTAATTTTTATGAAGTCCAACTTACTAAACTTCTCTTTATTGCTTGTGCTTCTGACGCCATATCTAAGAAATCATGGCCCACCTCAAGATCATGAAGACATGCTTCTGAGTTGTCTTCTAAGAGTTTTGTGGTTTCAGATAATGCTTTAAGAATATACACCACTTTGTTAACTTTTGTGTATGATAACAGTTAGGGTCCAACTTCTATCTTTTGCATGTGGACATCTAGTTTTCCCAAAGCTATTTGTTGAACAGATTTTTCTTTTCCCTATTGAATTGTCTTGGACCCTTGATCAGTAATCAACTGACCATAAGTTTTGGAGTTTATTTTGGAGCACTCAATTCTATTCCATTTATCTGTGTGTCTGTTTTTCTGCCAGTACCACACTGTCTTAATTACTATAGCTTTATAGTAAGTCTTAAAATCATAAATTATGAATCTACCAACTTTGTACTTTCTTAAAAAGATTGTTTAGTTATTCTGGGTCTCTAGCATTTTCATATAAATTTTAGAGTCAGTTTATCAATTTCTGCAAAACAAATGCGTGCAAGAATTTTGATATAGATCCTGATAAATCTGAATCAATTTGGAGAGTGCTGCATCTTCATTATATTGTCTTATTGATCCATAAACATAGGCTACTTTCTATTTATTTAGATTTTCTTTAATTTCTTTCAACAACATAATTTTCTGAGTACAAGTCTTAGACTTCTTTCAATAATTTTTTTTTTCTTTTTTGTGACTCTGTTGCCCAGGCTGGAGTGCAGTGGTGTGATCTTGGCTCACTTCATGCAGCCTTGACCTCCTAGACTCAGGCGGTCCTCCCATCTCATCCTCCCAGGTAGCTGGGACTGCAGGTGTGAGCCACCATACCCAGCTAATTTTTGTATTTTTTGTAGAATGGGATTTGCCATGTTGTCCAGGCTGGTCTCAAACTCCTGAACTCAAGAGATTCTGCTACCTCAGCCTCCCAAAGTGCTGGAATTACAGGTGTGAGCCACTGCTCCTGGCTTTATTGACAAATTTACTTTTATGTGTTTTCTTGTCTTTGATGCTGTTGTGAATGGAATTGTATTTTTTTTAAATTATATTGTATATACTTAAGGTATACAACATATTATGGAATGCATATAGACAGTGAAATGTTTGCTGTAGTGAAGCAAATTAACATATCCATCATCTCACATCATTCCCTTTTTGTTTTGCAAGAGTAGTTATCATCTACTCATTTAGCAGAACTCCTTAATGTAGTACAATTTGTTCACAATACTCTTCATATTGTACAGTAGATCCTTAGATTTGTTCATAATACATTTCTACTACTTTGTATCCTCTGACCTAAATTGCCTAATTTCCTTTCTTCTCCCCAACTCCCACTCCTGGTATTATTGTTTTACACTCTATCTCTGAATATTTGACTTATTTTTTATATTCCACAATATTTTTCTTACTGTGTCTGCCTTATTTTACTTAGCATAATGTCCTGCAAGTTCATCTGTATTATGACAAATGGCAAGATCTCCTTTTTTAAGGCTGAATAATATTTAACTGTATATATATCTACATGTGGAGCATCCTAAATTCAAAAATCTGAGATTCAAAATATCCCAAATCCAAAACTTTTTGAGCACTGACATGACACTGAGAAGAAATGCTAGTTGGAGCATTTCAGATTTTGGATGCTCAGCTTTTAGCTATAATGCAAATATTCCAAAAATCTGAAAAAGTCCAAAATCTGAAACACCCCTGGTCTCAAGCATTTTGGATAAGGGATACTCAACCTGTACCAGTTTCTTTCTTTTTCTTCCTTTCTTCCTTTCTTCCCTTTCTTTCTTTGACAGTCTCACTCTGTCACTCAGGCTGGAGTGAGCGGCGCCATCTTGGCTCACTGCAAGCTCCGCCCCCCGGGTTCCCGCCATTCTCCTGCCTCAGCCTCCCGAGTAGCTGGGACCACAGGCGCCGCCACCACGCCCGGCTACTTTTTTGTATTTTTAGTAGAGAGGGGGTTTCACCGTGTTAGCCAGGATGGTCTCGATCTCCTGACCTTGTGATCCGCCCACCTCGGCCTCCCAAAGTGCTGGGATTACAGGCTTGAGCCACCGCGCCGGGCGAACCTGTACCACTTTCTTTATCTTTTCATCCATCCACAGATACTTAGGTTGTTTCCACATCCTGGCTGTTGTGAATAGTGCTGCAATGAGCATGGGGCTGCAGATAACCTTTACCAGATGATGATTTTCATCTCCTTTTGGTATATACCCAGAAGAGGGATTGCTGGGCCATATGTTAGTTGTATTTTTAATTTCTAAGAACCTCCATACTATTTTCCATAATCTACCTCAATCTACATTTCCACCAATAATGTACTTGGGTTCCCTTTTCTCTACATTCCACCAACATATTTGTTATCTCTTGCCTTTGTTTTGTTTTGTTTTTTGTGATGGCATTTCGTCCTTTGCCCAGGCTGTAGTGCAGTGATTCGATGCAGGCTCACGGAAACCTCCAGCTCCCGTGTTCAAGTGTTTCTCCTGCCTCAGCCTTCTGAGTAGCTGGGATTACAGGCATCCACCACCACGCCCGGCTAATTTTTGTATTTTTAGTAGAGACGGGGTTTCACTATGTTGGCCAGGCTGGTCTTAAACTCCTGACTTCAGGTGATCCACTCTCCTCAGCCTCCCAAAGTGCTGGGATTACAGGTGTGAGCCACTGCGCCGGGCCTGTTGCTTTTTTTTTTTATAACAGTCATTCTAACAGGTATGAGGTGATAATTCACAGTGGTTTTAATTTGCATTTCCCTGATGATTAATGATGTCCAGCACTTTTTTTTTTGTTTAACAGTGATTTATTCAAACATGTGTCACGTTTGTGTATTATTGGGTAACAAGGATATTAGAATTGAGTCTTTACTCGTATCCTCTAGCCAGTTAGTTTTATCAGGGAAATAATGCACACGTGTGTACATGGAAAGATAAATAATAATACAATGCCAAAAAAAAGGAACTCAGAATATGACAAGACAGAACTTGAGCTAGATCGTTTAAAAAGTTAGAATTTAGATAAGTTGAGAACAATAAGAGAAATTACCTCACAAGAGTTAGGAATATTTGTGATGTGTTTGGGAAAAAAAAGAAATGGAATCATTTCACTGGAATTGAGAGATCAGTTAGGAGATATTACAAGCTGGGGAAAGTCTGGATTCTAGGGGTTTCATATGTCATGAAGACATAGATGATTTGTGAGCCAGGAATATTCAAGAAGCAGTGTTTTGGAAAATAGGCAGCAGTAAATAAATGAAAGAATTAAAGAGATTAGAGGCAGGTAGATTTCTAATTTAAAATTGCCAAAGGCAGAGAAGAGGAAGGAATGAAAAACAAAGGACAGTATATCAGTTATGTTTCTTTCAAGTGATCAAGATGGCAGCTGAAACCCGGGTAAGCAAAACAAGGCCATTTTAGTGGCAAACAAGTCCAGGGATAATTCTAGCTTCAGTTATAACAATATTCAGGGTTCAAAAACTGTTGCCGGTACTCAGTTTTTCTCCAGCATTCAGCTCTGCCTTCTTTGAGTGACAGTAGGTGGTAGTAAAGTAGATACTGCTGTTCAGCCTCTTAGCTACCCAGAGTTTCGGCAGGAAACTCAATCTCTACTCACAGCTCCTTCTGAAGTTCTGAAATTCACTCTGATTACACCAGTTTAGCTCAATCTGGAACTAATTAATGTCCAGCACTGTTTCATATACCTGTCTATTGAAGTCTTTTGCCCATTTTTAGATAGGTTATTTGTTTTCCTGCTATTGAGTTGTATGGTTTGTCTATAAACTTTGGATATTAACTCCTTATCAGATATATGATTTGCAAATATTTTTTCCTAAGAATCAGTAGGTGGCCATTTTATTTTGCTGATTATTTTCTTTGCTGTGCAGAAGCTGTTTAGTTTGATATAGTCCAGTTTATTTATTTTTACTTTTGTAGTCTGAGCTTTTAGTGTGATTTACATTGTATTTTTAATTTCATTTTCAAATTTTTTCTTGGTAGTGCATACACATAGAGGTGACGTTTGTATACTGATAGTGTATCCTACAATCTTGTTGAATGTCTTTATTAGCTCTATTAGTTTTTTGTGGATTCTTAATGATATTTTATATATGTCATTGGCAATTAGAGATAATTTTACATCTTTCTTTCCCACTGGATTTCTTTTTTATTTTTTTGCCTAATTGCCTGAGATGTAACCTCTGGTAAATAAATGTAAATGATGAGAGAATACATTTGTGTCTTATTTCTACTTTTAGAAAGAAAATATTCAGACTTTTACCCTTCAGTAGAATGGTAACTAGAATTTTTGTGGATGACCTTTATCAGGTTGAGAAAGTTTCCTTTTACTCCTACTGTGTAAAATGTTTTTATCATAAAACAGTGTTGGATTTTGTCATATTTTTCTTTCTGCACATATTGAAATGAACACACACTTTTTTCCTTATATCTTATTAATGTGTACATTAGTGTGCATTACATTGATTATTTTTGGATGCTAAACTAACCTTTAATTCCTGGGATAAATACAATGTAGCCATGGTGTATAATCTTATTTATATGTTGCTGGATTTAGTTTTTTGCCTAGCATTTTTGGATACATATTTATAAGAGCTGTGTCTGTGATTTTCTTTTTTGTGATGTCTTTGGTTTTGGTATAAGAGTAAGATTGTTCTCATAGAATAAGCTGAGTAATATTCCCTTCGCTTCTATTTTCTGGAAGAGTGTAAATTCTGGAAGAATTTCTGAAGGATTGGTATTAATTCTTTGAGGGTTTAGAAGAATTCACCAATGAAATTGTGCCTGCTGGGGATTTTCTGTGTGGGAAGTGTTAAAATTACTAATTCAATGTTCTTACTTGCTAAAATTCCATTCAGATTTCCTATTTCTTCTGTCAAATCAGTAATGTTTGTCTCTCTAGGGATTTGCCCATCTTACTTAGTTTTCTCAGTTGTTAGCATGTAGCTGTTTGTACTGTCCTCTTGTGATCCTTCTTATTGCTCTGAGTTTAGTAGTGGTGTCCTCTCTTTTTCCTGGAAGTTAATAATTTGATTCTTTTCTCTTTTTTTTTTTTTTTCCTGGTCTGTCATGGAAAAGACTTGTCCATTTTTGTTGATCGTTTCAAATAATCACATTTGGTTTAATTAATTTTTCTCTATTATTTATCTATTTTCTGTTTCATTTATTTCAGTTCTAATCTTTATTTCCTTTCTTCAACTGGTTTGGCTTTATTTTGTTCTTTTTTCATAGTTTTCTAGAGGGCTGGTTAGGTTATTTATCTGAGATCTTTCTTCTTGATACAGGTGTTTAAATAGCTATAAATTTTTCTCTAATAACTGTTTCAGTTGCGTTCCATAAATTCTTGTATGGCATTGTCTCATTTTTATTTACCTCAAAGTATTTTATAACTTACCTTGGTGATTTCCTTCTTGACCCATTGGTTATTTAAGGGGGCTTTGTTTAATTTCTCCATTTTTTCAGAATATCCCACATTTTCTTTGGTTACTGATTTCTAATTTCATTCCATTACTGTTAAATAATATACTTTGTATAATTTCAATCCTTTTCAATCTATTGAGCCTTTTTTATGGCGTAGCACATTGTCCATCCTGAGAATGGCTTTTGTGCACTTGAGAAGAATGTGTACACCTCTGTTGTTGGTTGAATGTTCTGTAGATGTTGATTAGGACTTGTTGGTTGAGAGTGTTGTTCTAGTCTTGCATATCTCTTTTTTAAAAAAACAAACTGGTTGTTCTATTCATAACTGAAATTTAGATATTTAAGTCCCTAACTATTATTGCTGAGTTGTCCGTCTCTTCTTTCAAGTCTGTTAGTTTTTGTTTCTTGTATTTTGGGGCTCTATTGTTGAGCCTATTTATTTTGAAATTGAAGTCTATTTTGTTTAACATTAGTACAATTCTGTTGTGATTACTGTTTGTATGCTGTATCTTTTTTTATACTTCCACTTTCAATAAATGTTAACTTTATTTCTAAATAGTGTCTCCTTGTTTTTTTTGTTGTTTTTTTTTGTTTTTTTACTAAATTTGACCATCTCCTTCAATAGGATTGTTTAATCCATTCATATGTGATATTATGATGGACATAATTGATTCACTCAGGCCAGGATGCCTTTTTTCTCTATGTCCCGTTATTGCTTGGTTTCTTTATTCCTTCTTTATTGCCTCTTTTTGTCTTAAGTGGATATTTTCACATGTATGATTTTAACTCCTTTAATTATTTTTGTACTTCTTAAAGTTACGTTCTTTAGCATTGCTCTAGGATTTACCATACATTCTCAGAATCCAAATCAGATTTATACTAATTAATTACAGGAATTTACACAAATTATACTTCTACAAAGCTCCATTTATGCTCCCTTTATGTGCTATTATTTTAGAAATTACATCTGTGTATATTACAAACCCAGCACTGCGTTGTTACCATTATTGCCTTATAGAATCACATTTTTTAAAGAAGCAAAGAAAGAAGAGCAGAAATTATATATAGAGTTTAAATATCTATCTGTCTTTTATTTACTATTTTTGAATTTGCTTCATTTTTTTTCTTGTGGATTCAGGTTACCTTCTGCTGTTTACTTAGTTACTACAATATAGCTTCATTCCCACCCCTCTCTTTTGCCTTCTCATTGTCAAATATGTATTTCATTTTTATATATAAGTAAAACAATTCCATTTATATATATAATGTTTTATGCAATTGTCTTTTAAATAAGTTAAGAGATGAGAGAAAAATATATATAATTATAGTGTATTTTATTATTACTTACATAAATTATATTTACCAGAACTCTTTTTTTTCATGTGGTTTCAAGTTATTTTCTGGTGTCACTCTGTTTCAGTGTGAAGAACTTCCTTTAGTACATGTTTTAAGGAAGATATACTAGCAACGAAGTCTCTCAGTTTTTGTTTATCTGAAAATGTCTTTATTTCACCTTTATTTTTGAAAGAGGCCTTTTTTTTCCTTTTACCATGTTGAATACTTAATTCCATTGTCTTTTATTATCCACAATTTCTGATGAGAAGTCAGCTGTTAATCTTATTGCAATTTCTCTGTACACGATTAAGTCATAACACATGAATCTTGTGCATAAGCCTTGAACATAAAGTCCTGTACATGAGTCTTGCTGTTTTCAAGATTTTTACTTCATCGTTAACTTCAATGTTTTGACTTTGAAATGTTGTCTGGGTAAGGATCTCTTTCCATTTAAAAATCAATGTTTACTCTAAATTGGAGTTTACTTCTTTGATATGTTGGTTGGTGTTTTTACTTAAATTTTAAAGGTTTTCAGCTCTTGTTTCTTTGAATATTTTTTTCTGCTCTTTTCTCCCTCTTATCTCATTCTGATTTGCCTATTATGTTTATGTTGGTGTGATTATGTCATTCTGAGGCTCTGTTCATTTTTCTTTTTTTTTTTTTTTTTTTGCCATCGTGTTCTTCAGTCTGCATAATTTCTATTTATCTTCAAATTTGCTGATTTTTTCTTCTGTCAGCTAAAATCTAGAGAGTTGAGCCTCTCTAGTGATATTCTTTAAGTTTTTATATTTGGTTACACCAACATTTCCACTTGGTTCTTTTAAAAAATAATTTCTAACTCTTTATTGATAGTATCTATTTAATGAGTCATTGTTAGCACACTTTCTTTACTTCCTTAAGCATGGGTTTCTTTAGTTTTGTTACCATATTTGTAACAGCTGCTTTTAAGTTTTTGTCTGCTAAGTTACACATATATACCTTCTCACAGGTAATTTCCATTGCCTGATATTTTTTCCTCTCTATGGGCCACTCTCTTCTGTTTCTTTTGTTGGTGTTTACACTGTGCATTTTAGATAATGTATTGTAGCAGCTGTGGATACCGATCTCCCCTTCTTGTGGGTTGTTTGGTGACTGGACTGGACTAATTCTGTGTATTTATTTCCCCGGTATTATGCTGCCTCTGATATCCCTGCTTAGATTTTTCTTTCTTGTTTTGTTTCTTTAGCCTGGAATTCTAGGAATCATCTCTGGATCTAAACAAACAACTTATTAGTTAAGGGTTGTACTTCAGTTTCCTTAGCCACATAACATGTTCAGCCTTTACCACTGCAGGTGTGTGTGCCTTAGAGACTTACTTCACTGTTCAAGGAATTTACTGTTTTGTTCCACATTTGTCCAAGGATTCAGAGTCTCTGGTCATTCCTGAGAGAGCAGAGCCTTGGGCATCTGCACAGTTTTCCAGACCACGGAGGATGAGAGGTATTTTGCTTTTGCGCATAGCTCACTAGGTGTTTCCTTGGGTCAGAGTAGCTTATTGTCCAGCCAGTCTGTGATCCAAAGCTCCAGGCCCTCTGTTGATGGATCTCTGTGAGGCTGGGGAAGGCTCTCAAGTCTGTTCCACGTCCTGCTCTGATTGCTTCTGAGTGGTGCAATCCAGCACGTGGACACAGTCTTCCAGACCTCCGAAGATGAATGTGATTCCCCGAAGGGCTCTTTTTGGCTGTCTCTTGCTTTGATACTCTTTTAAACTTCCGGCAGGTCTATTGTTTTGCTTTTTGCTATTAGCATCATGGGTCTACCAACTCGTTTAATTGCTTGCCATTAAGGTCTCCGTTGTTTTCCATAATTTACTCAGACATAAACTTCTCCAGCTCTGTTTCAATAAAGTCTGTCCCTTTAGGCAGTACCTTGAAGGTATCCATCCTTATGACCTACCTCTTACTTTGGAGAAACCCTATCCTGGATCTGGGGGTGGAAACAGCTGCCTGACTTTTTTGAAGTAGCACTTGTGCTCTCTGAGTGAGCTGTGGGGAGAGTGGCCCCTTGTTTCTTGACTTTTCTCTTCTGGCCTGGAACCTCTATGAGCAAGCTGGAGAGGGAGCAATTGGGTCCAGTGTTCTTAGCCTCCACACTTAGAGCAGAGTCCTTGCCCTAAGAATGGGGGCTGAATGAGGGAAAGGAGCCGTAGTTTTTTCTGGCTGCACTTACCCGGAATAGCACTTTCACAGCATGGAGCCGGGAAGGAAGACAGATGCTGGAAGCCTGCCACTTGTGGCATGCAACTGTAGCCTAGCCCAGCATCTGGGGAAAGAGGAAAACCCTTGTCTTCCTGGTTGCACCCACCCTGAACAGAGTGTCTAGAGTAAGACCCACGTTACGTGGGGTGGATAGAATAGAGTAAGACCCACGTTACGTGGGGTGGATAGAATAGAGTAAGACCCACGTTACGTGGGGTGGATAGAATAGAGTAAGACCCACGTTACGTGGGGTGGATAGAATAGAGTAAGACCCACGTTACGTGGGGTGGATAGAATAGAGTAAGACCCACGTTACGTGGGGTGGATAGAATAGAGTAAGACCCACGTTACGTGGGGTGGATAGAATAGAGTAAGACCCACGTTACGTGGGGTGGATAGAATAGAGTAAGACCCACGTTACGTGGGGTGGATAGAATAGAGTAAGACCCCCATTACATGGGGTGGATAGAACACAGAGTGGCTCAAATCCCACCAACTGTCGCTGTTCTTACCAAGATTTAACCGATTTGCTTGAATGATTATTTCTCTACTTTCTGTATTTACTGAGGAAAATTTCCAGAGACTTTAAATTGTTTTTTCAAATAATTTTCACCAGTTAAATTTTTGTAATTGTTTCACTGGGGAGAGTCTGCCAAGCTCCTCGCACCTCCATTCCAGAAGTCCTATCATTTTGTAACTGCCCCATTCGTCCCAGAGACAGTTTTTTTCCTTAAAAACGTAAAAATTGACCCTCATGTCTTAAAGCTTGAAACTTCATTTGTTTTATCTAAGTACCTTCCTCAAAAAATGACCTTCAGGCCTCTCAAAGTATTGAAGAACTGAAGCTCAAAGTATCAAAGAACTGAAACTCACCCCATCCAGACAGTGAGATGCCAGACCTCTCATTCATCATGATCGCTTCCTTGCCCCTCCCTAGTTCCTGTCTTCTTACACATTGTTACATTTCTTCCCCAAGTTTTAGTCAGTCAGATGGATATGAAACTGAGCTCCCATCTCCTTGGCTACAGCACCTGATTAAAACCTTCTGGGGCAGGCGCAGTGGCTCACGCCTGTAATCCCAGAACTTCGGGAGGCCAAGGCGGGCGGATCATGAGGTCAGGAGATGGAGACCATCCTGGTTAACACGGTGAAACCCCGTCTCTACTAAAAATACAAAAAATCAGCCAGGCAAGGTGGCGGGCGCCCCTAGTCCCAGCTACTCGGGAGGCTGAGGCAGGAGAAAGGCGTGAACTCGGGAGGTGGAGCTTGCAGTGAGCCGAGATCGCACCATGCACTCCAGCCTGGGCGACAGAGCAAAACTCATCTCAAAAACAACAACAACAACAACAAAAAACCTTCTCCTGTAGCAATACTCATTGTCATCTCAGTCATTGGCTTCCTGTGTGGTGAGCAGCAGGCCCTAGACCAAACCCTTGGTGTTTCTGTAATACTCTCATTAGCTCACTTACTCTTCATAGTAAGTCTATGATATCACTGATGCTACTGTCTGCATTTTACAGAAGTAGAAGCTGAGAGAGGTAACTTGTCCATGTTCTTCGTTTAGAGAGGAACAGAGCAGCACATCAACCCCAGCCAACCTAATTGTAGGCACCTGCTCTTTACACTGTGCTCTGTTGCCAAAAGAACCAAGTCCAGGGGTCTACAAAGTGAGGGGAGCGGGGAGTGCCCATGGCATCATAAATTTACTTCTGGGAAATGATCTCTTATACTGCAATTGCATTCATTCATTAAAAAGCATCACGATAGTAGCTAGAAATGTTGAAATTCATTACCTCATATTTCAGAATCTGATTTGTAATGTATATTGAAAACGAACATTTTTTAAAAACAGTAATTTACCATGCAAAGATCATCTCATATAGTAGGAGAAAAAAATACATTTTATAATTTATATTTTGACTTTATAAGTTTGCGTCGCTTACCCATTTTATATTTATGATGTTTGTTTGATGGAAGAAATGTCCCAGGAAGACTGGAAGCCATAGAGGTGGCGTGGAAGCGTGTTATAATACAAACAATACACACATGGAGACGTTAATTTGGTTTATTGAATTCACCACATATGTAACCTAAAACTAACTGTGCTGTTTCTCTAAAAACATGTAATAGGTTCTCACTAGTCTCAGGATACAGCTTCTACCTCTTGGTGCACATTTGATCCTTCATGATCTTCCTCCTGTCCCCATTTGCAGACCCCTGTCCTGCTACTCTCTGCTTTCCGTGTACTCTGAATGCCGACCACATGCCTCTAGTCTAGGCTTTGGCTTATCCTGTGTCCTCTGGCCAGGTGCCCTCTCCCGCGTTTCCTCTTTCCATGGTAATTTCCTGTTCAGCAGGTACACTCTGACGACATCACCCATCCACAAAAGAACCTTCTGATACCCCAGGAGAAGGTGATATCCCCATCGCCGGATTCCAGCAGCACACTGGGATATCCCTGTGGCAGGTGTCACGTTGTGCGAATCTATTTACACTTACTTCACCCACCTCCTTCTTCAACACTTTCTTGGCCACAAATACCATGTCTTACTCATCGTTGACATCCAGTGGTGCCTGGTGCATGCTCCAGAAGATTTAATGACTGTTCATTCAGTGGACGAATGCATGAATTTATGTATCTGTCAAAAATGAGTAAACGTCTCAGAAGTGACTGGTCTGAGAGTTAGCTTCCATAGACAACTGTCCTGAGCCAGTCACTGGGGGGTAAGGAAAAGGGAAAATTGAAAGGTGGTCTGCCATTTCAATTGGGGAGACTGTGGTTTCAGCAAAACACTAATTGCAGCTAGCGAGTGAGAGGCCAGGCAGAATGGCCTGCTGATGGCCCTAGGAAAGGGTCTCGGGTGAAGGGCAGGCCTGGTACACCCTGCTGCACTCCTTCAACACTGCCATTCAGGTGCCACCTGCTTCCCCATCGTCTCTGCTGCTGTTCTCAGCAGGCACAGCCAAATGCCGAGGCCTGTCACACTCAGCCGCAGAAACCCCAGATACAGCACCCCCGACAGCCACTGTCTACAGAAGCTAATGATTAAGGTGGAACAAGGACTCAGATTGCTGAATTCCATCCAGAGTTTTTAAAAGAACTCCCGGGTATACCGATACCTGCCTGACAGAGGTGTTGGGAGGATTAATTATTCATTTACTTTTCCTCTTCCTTTGCAAAGAGCAAAGAGGCAAACCTGTATGGAAGTCACACGGGCAGTGCATGGATCCCCATCAACTGCAGTGTAAACAGAATAGAAATAACTCCTTACGAAGATGCATTATTTGGGTGGCATTACCATATAATACCTACCTCTGCAAACAGCACTACCTAGCAAACAGTATTAACTGTAAGTAATTTAGAGGAAATAACAGAATATGGTAACAGTTTTTTAAACGATAATTAGATTTTAGGCAACACTAACAGAGATACAGTGTTGAAAACAGGAGAGATCAAAACTCTTTCTTAGAATGGACTTTAGGAAAAGCAAACTTGATGGTACGGAGCAAATGTTTGTGTCCTTCCCCTCCCCCACCAAATTCATACACTGAAATCCTAACCCCCAAAGTAATGGACTAGCCGGTGGGGGCATTGGGAGGTGATGAGGTCACAAGGGTGGAGCCCTCATGAATGGGATTAGTGCCTTTATAACAGGGGCCTCAGGGAGGCCACCAGCCCCCTCCAGCATGTGAGGACACAGCAAGGTGCCGTCTATGAATCAGGAAATGCACCCTCACCAGACACCAGTCTGCTTGTTGCTTGATCTTGGGGTGCCAGTCTCCAGAACTGAGAAATAAGTTCTGCCATTTATAAAGTAGCCAGCCTGAGATATTAGAGCAGCCTGATTGGACTAAGACCCTGATCACTGATCATGTCATTCCTCTGCTTGAAATCTTGTAAAGAACCCCCTTATTAATAAACTCCCCTAGTCTGTCTCCTGCCCATGTTCCAAGCAACTCTTCTGCCGATGGACGCCCACACTCTTCTCTAGCATTTTATGCTCTGCTAATTCTGTTGTCTCTGTACTTCCCCAAATGCATGATACCTACCTTCCCTCTCTACCTAGAAAGTCCCTGCAGAACTCATACAACTTACCAACGTTTTATTCATCTTGCAAGACCTCTGTCTGACTTCACACTGCTCCTGTTTTCTTTGTACATTGTTCTATGCATGTTTCTTTATACATTGTTCTATGATTTGGTTTACATGTTCTGTTCTGCCCCCATCAAGTAGGTGACCTGAGGGGTAAGGACTGCGTTGAATTCACCTTTGTGTGTCTGCTGACTTTGACTGTCTGGCACAGAGGAGACACAGAGTCTACCTTTGAGGGACTGAACATAACCATCAGGCATGCCGGAGTGCTGCTGAGGGCCACTGAGGCACAGGAGGCAACGGTGTCATAGCAGGAACCCATGACAGTTGGCAGTCCCAAGGGGAGCCTAGGAAGTGATATTGACGAGACCCTGAGATACGGGGCCTCCTGACTTCTGCTGCATCTCCCTGGATGGTGGCACTGGAGTGGAGGGTGGGATGTTACAGAGAATCCCATTCGGGTCCCAAATAGGGCCCAGTACTTTCTTATAACCACATCTCAAGCTTCCAGGACAGTGAGGGTCCAGTGGCTGTGGCTGGGGATGTGGGAGGGAAAACGATGCACCGGGCAGATGGTAGACAGGGAGCTCTGAATCAAGCACTGCACAATTCACCCAGGATGGCCATGCGAGGTGAAGTCGCCACCTGGGAAGGTCCTGCCATGGACTCAGGACTCGGCTTCCCAGAATAACTCAAGGGTAAGCAGGCAGCTGTGGGAACACAAAAAGCCAGCAACATTGCAGAACCCTGGACAAATCTCTCTCAGACCATCTGTTGAAAGGGGGAAATAGGCTTTTTGACCTGAGGTCAATGAGGAGACTCGGGAGGAGGCTGCCGGCAGCACAAAACCACACATGCCAAAGGGCGGCTTGCTCTCCCTGCACCAGTGGGGGTGCCCTGGGCTCTGCAGACACTGTCTGCACCCTGGTGTATCCCTCCCTCGGTGGCGTTCTCTCCTGACTCCTGCCGACCCCTGCAGTCAGCGGCCAGCACACTGGAGAGGGTGTGAGGAGCAAGCGACAGGTGGGGCAGTAGGTTTAAAGGATGCTTCCAGAGACAGGTTCTTGGAGCTGTGGGCTTGACAGCCATGTGGACAAGGTAAAGGCTGCAGGTCTCAATGTGTGGCCAAGCAGCTTTACAAAGGTTGTTTACAAAGGTTTACAAGCAGCTTCACAAAGGTTGTTTCGATCTGGAATCGTTCAGTGTTGCTTCTTCCTCTGTGTGGTTTTGTGGCACCAAATAACCATGACCAAGTCCTGAGAAAGAAAGAACAGCCGGAGTTCAGGGTGTTTTGAGACAACGCAGGCAGGCCCAGAAATGCCTGGCCCCGAAAGCCTGTGCCAATAGAACACGTTGTCAAAAGCAAATGCCAATTCAAAAGCAGTTATATGTGTATTTCTTCTTTACGGTTGTAAACTTGTCCACAGACAGACATTCTATTTTCTTCCCACCTTTCTCCGTCCCTGTGGACCCCACACTTTCCCAGCCCCTTGAGACTTGCCCTGGAGGCAGGTGTGTGTTGTCTGCTGTGTTCCTTACTGTTTTTCTCTGGGTCCCTGTCATCCCTGCACTTTCACTTACTCCACTTATTCCAAGTAGTTCTCCCAGGAAATAATACTCAGCATCCTTTATTGACGACCCGCTTTCTTCCAAGCACCCTCCTAGGCACTGCGGAGCCACAGCAGCCTGAAAGCTGCCGTTGCCATCGAGCAGGGATGAGCCTCAAGAAGGAAAAATTCCCCCAGTATCAGGTGCTATGGGACTACGGGAGTTCAGTGAAATGTGTGCTTGTTGGTTTGGGATTCTGAAATATAAGCCTCCTGCCTGGAGGCTCTGCTGTCAGCATCTTTTGCAAATGACAAGGAACAGGCCAAGCAAGACTGAAGGACAAAAGATCCAGGTTAGTGACAGGGCATTGAAATCGCATTTAAATCCCTGCTTATTGTGGGCCCTGCAGTCCACCAGGGAAGGAGGAACTTGGTCAATTTCCCCCTTCTCCTCCTTTAATTACAAGTCCATTCTGATACATTGGATCTGTTGTTTCTGTTTGCTACTTTTGAAAGGGGAAAGAGGTTTTCCAACAGGTGCAGCCACAGGGCTGGGTGCAGGTGAGTGCTCTGTCGTGCTCATTGTGTAGCAGCTCTGCAGAACTGATTAAAAACAGGGAAGGGAGTGGAGTAGATAAATTACTGCAGCGGATCGGGTTTCTCCAGAGTGGATCAGGCCGATTTCAGTTACCAAGGAGCGATGTGCCTGCAGCTTGGTGTGCTGTTTTCTAGGCTCTGTGCCAATTGCTTCTGCATCGTGAGCCCATCCCTTCTGCCATCTTCATTGCGTTGGAGAAGGGATCTATCTCAGAAGCCTTGGTATTGATTATCGGTTATCCAGCAAGATACAACTATAGGAAGAGCAAATTGGGAGAAACCTATTTGTGAAATTCATTTTCCTATACTCTAAGACATGGGCACATCAAAAGGGAAGAAAGCAATCATTTAAAGAGAAATTCTCCCAGCAAGGCCTCCCTGGTTCCTTACAGGCTAGAAGTCCAAGAGACCTGGGCTCAGATCCTAGTGGGATTCATCAGCATGTTAGCTAAGCTTGCCTTGCCTCAGATCTGGCTCCTCTAAAAAGCAGAAGTTAATCTGCTTTTCCTCGAAGACTCTGTTTAAATAACAGAAGTTCAGGAAAAAGAAGTTCCTGGCATGTAGCAGGTGCACGTTTTATCTCCTCTCTCTTTATAATTTCCAACACTTTCTAATCTTATGAGTTTGCACTTAAAGCCTGTGTCTGATAAACCAAAATCCCAGTTGAAGTTGCTGCTTGTTCTAAAGTGGCCTTTGATAACATTCACTTGTGTCATTTTACTGTCCTTGAATGGTGACCAGTTCCTGGGGCTGGGGTGGGGATGTGTGTGTTTTCCCACAGTTTCTCAAATTCTTCTGCTTCTGCTGCTGTTTGAGTTTTTGGAACTGGGCCACTCCTGAGCAGTTATAGCTGTGCATGGCTTTAAGACATTCATCTCAGCTCTTGTTTCTCTTATGGCCTCCCAAGTGAAAAAAATAAGCTGGACTCCACTGTGGGTGAGATGATGCAGGGACGCTGATAACAGCAGTGCATTTGGAGGAAAGGCCAGGGATAGTTTAGCAGTGACGACAATGAGGCCTGAAAGTGTATATTAGCCCTTTTTATCCTCGGCAATGGAAACAGGAAGAGTTGTCCAGGAAAGATAAAGGGGTATTCAGCAAAGCCCACTGAAAGTAGGCAGGTGGCATTCATCTATTCTTGGGGAACATAACCTGAATATAAAAGTTTAAAAAGACTTGGCAAGATCCATGGTTGCCAGTGCAGTGTTTTAGGAAAAAGCAGTAGCATGGGGGAGTTTTGGGAACGTGGAGCTGTTCTGTGTCCTGACTATGCTGCTGACTGCGTAACTCTGTCCATGGGCCAAAATTCATAGAACTATACACCCAAAACAGTCCGCTGTTACTTTATGTAAGCTTTAAATAATAATAACAATAAAGGAGGCTCAAAGATTGAAAGTTGAATGTTTGGTTCCCACTATTGCTATCACAGTCAGGCACCCCACATTTTTGCATCTGCAACCAGGATGACAGGTCCCTGACCTGGGAGTCCCAAACCAAGGATTGTTCCTTCTTTGCTTCTGCCCCGTGGGGAGGCCCCCGTGCCTCATTTAGCCCATGAGTGTCCTCATCTTACAAAACAGTTGTCCTGGGCAAACTGGGATTTGTCAGTCTGTAGTTCACACGGGCTCGTCTTTTTCAGTTTTAGGAAGCACGGCTCCTGCCCAAAGTGAGGTCTGGATCCAAGCCTGCACCCAAGACGGCTGAGAGCATTTGGCGATTCACATGTTCGCGGCACATGGTGGATTTCGTGTAAGGACTTTTCTGTGAGTCAGTAATCTGAGCACACAGTGAATCACATCACAAGGGGTTTCCATTGCTAAAATCAAAACCTGGAGGGAGGGATTTCGTTTTCTTTCTCATTTGCTTTTTTTAGGTATAAAAAGACCCTGAAGGCTGTTTTCATTAATTGCTCCAACATTTATGCTTGCTAGCTTCCAGTGTATCAGCCTGTTCCTAAATGGCACCTAAACATGTGCTTATAAGTAAGGCATGTTGCTGTCTACCAGATGAAACCAATATTCTTTGCTTCATGGAATTCTGAAAATTTTGCTTACTGAAATAAAAATGTTACTCTAAGCTCCATGGAGATGAAGAAAAGGGAAGAAATAATTTCAGAATTTGACTTATATCTGTTTTCAAAAAGCAAAAAATGTAACATTGATTCTGCTCTAGTAACCAGTTGGTAACCGATATATGTAACAATGAGGAAGGAGCTTTCCCCTTTTCTTGACGGAAATTTTCAAACATGTAAAAGCAGAAAACAAAGAACAACGACCCAGCACCTGGGAACGCAGCCCGTGGCTCCGACAGCCACTTCCACTCTGCATTTCTTCTGTCACCAAATTCATTTGAGTTTTGCCATTCTCACAAGGAGAGATACTTGTTTAAACCTTACTTACATTGTCACAAACACAGTGTCATTGTGGACCTGGTGGTATCAAGGGAGCTTGGTGCAAATTCTAATCCTGTGTAATGAATCAGCTCCACAAATTAACCCAATTTTCCCATGAGTAGACATGGGAAATCATTTCCCATCAGTAGACAACATTTTCAGAGTAAATCAGCCATCAGGATTTTCTGGTTTTTTCAGCTTTTCCTGCCCCTATTCTTCAGACCACACCCATCCATCCCTTCTTTTCTCGGGGAAGTTTAATCCAGGCATTGCAAACAGAAGGCCTCTGTGTAGGGACTGTGGTCAGCAGAATAATACTCCCTGCCACCGACGCCCAAACCTCAAGCCTGGAACCTGAGACTATGCTACCTTACCTGGCAAAAGAGACATTGCAGATGTGATTAAGAATTCTGAGATGAGGAGATTACACTGGGAGTCCCAGTCTAACTGAATGAGTTCCAAAAAGCAAAGGACTTTTTTCTGACTGGTCGGAGAGATGTGACAATGGAAGAAGGGTCAGAAAGAGGAGATGTTGATGGCTTTGTAGAGAAAAGCAAGAGGCCTCGGCCAAGGAATGAGGACCTCAGGGATCTGGAAAAGGCAAACAAATGGAGTCCTTGCTTGATGTTAACCAAGACCTTGATTTTAGCCCAGTGAGACCATGGTCAACTTCTGACATATGGAACTGTAATAGATAATACATAGATAACAAATTTGTGCTCTTTTAAGGCCACTCCAACTGGTAGTCTGGTAGTTAAGATTCTGTGCTTTTTATCTACCACTGTGCCCTGGAGATGTAAGTCCTTTAACTCAGAAGGAAAAAAAGAGAGATAGAGAAACAAACTTTTGCTGTTATATGTCACTAGGTTTGTGGTAATTTCTTATGGCAGTAACAGGAAATGAATACAGAAGTTTTTACAGTTATAGTGTTCAAGAACCAGTAGTAACAGGAAACAACAAGGAAAATATTGACTGCTTTCTAAAATTCTGAAATTATTTCGTGTGTGTGTGTTTGTCAATATTATACTGGCAGTAAATGGAATGGTTTAACACCTTGTCAAAATAAAAAATTGGCAGTCTAATTCTAATCCTGTATTCCACAGACATTTAATTAGTTATATATTTTAGAAGTTTGTAACCACTGGTATTATCATTTAGTATATAAGACCGGATATTATTTTTTTCAGTTTTTAAAACTTTTCTTGCCACTTAGCACACACATACAAGCACTCAGCTCTACATGCATTGCTAGAAATGACAGATGAAGGGGTGAGGACACCATGGCTGCTGTCTTCAGAAAGTTCATTGTGACATATAGGGAAACATGTATGTACTCATTTGTTGGAGAAAAAAATAGTAACTCTGGTGATGAGATGCAGAAGCACCAACTGTGACCTCAGCAAAAGTCTGAGAGGGTGCAATGGAGAACTCGCCAAAGACAAAGTTTGCAACCAAAGCCCCGTCCTGAGTACTTCCCTTCTTTTCTTGAGCCCTCCACTGAAAAATGAAGATGCAGCCTCATTAAATAGAGCAAATGTGTGTTGGGAGAATAAAAGTAAGTAACTTGGAACATAGAAAATAGAACATCTAAATATGGCCTAAGAAAGACTCCATAC
This sequence comes from Macaca nemestrina, assembly GCF_043159975.1. Taxonomy (NCBI): domain Eukaryota; kingdom Metazoa; phylum Chordata; class Mammalia; order Primates; family Cercopithecidae; genus Macaca; species Macaca nemestrina. The sequence goes on from NC_092131.1 coordinate 176,029,134, forward strand.
CTCTATATCTGAGTCCTTGTGGAGGAACTGCAACCTAACCTAGTAGGTAGACAAGACTGAAAACCTAACTTAGGAGTATCCACCTGTAACAATTGCTGAGTCTTGGCCAATCCTAGCAGCCATACTTCAACCACTCATGGACTGCTGGGAGTTCAAACTGTGTTCAAAGAAGGCAAATGCTGACCTGTAACCAATCCAGCTGTTTCTGTACCACACTGCTGATTTCTGTACGTCACTTCCCCTTTTTTGTCTACAAATGTGTTCTGAGCATGAGGCATCCCTGGAATCTCACTGTATCTGCTGTGATTCTGGGGCTGCCCGATTCATCGCTCATTTGTTGATTGCTCAGTTAAACTCCTTTAAATTTAATTTGGCTGAAGTTTTTATTTTAACAATAACAATGTAATGGTGTCCAGGAGCTTTCCTTTAGTTAGGGAGATAAGAATATCTATGCATCTCGATCTTCTTCTCACCCTGAATTGTTTCACACTGTCTAAGGTCTAAGCATTTTGATGGCCATTTTTCAGGCTATATCACAAACAAACCTATTTGACTTCAGTAGTTCCCCCATATCCATGGGGGTATATTCCAAGACTCCTAGTAGATGGTTGAAACCACAGATGGTACCAATTCTTATATATACACACCACACCATTTTTCCCATACACACATAGTTATGCTAGATTTAAAATTAGGCACAGTAAGAGACTACCAACAATAACTAACCACAACATAAAACAACAATATACTGTAACATAAGTTATGCGAATGTTGTCTCTCTCTCTCTCTCAAAATATCTTTTTGTGTGTGCTGTACCGCTTCTTTTTTTTGGGATGGAGTCTCGCTCTGTCACCCAGGCTGGAGTGCAGTGGCGCAATCTCGGTTCACTGCAAGCTCTGCCTCCTGGGTTCATGCCATTCTCCTGCCCCAGACTCCCGAGGAGCTAGGACTACAGGCGCCCGCCACCACGCTCGGCTAATTTTTTTGTATTTTTTTTAGTAGAGATGGGGTTTCACCAGGTTAGCCAGGATGGTCTTAATCTCCTGACCTTGTGATTCGCCTACCTCGGCCTCTCAAAGTACTGGGATTACAGGTGTGAGCCACCACGCCTGGCCTGTACTGCTTATTTTTGAACCGCAATTGACTTCAGCTAAGTGAAATCTCAGAAAGCAAAATGTCAGATAAAGATGAACTACTATAAAATGTATAAACCCACATAAATCCACAAAGGCACATACTTTTTAAAGCAAAGTATTGTATCAATTTGCAGCTTATAATGACTAAATTAGGCAAATATCTCATAATCTAGATTTTTGTTTCTTAACATGAGAGTGGTCATAATTTTAATAGTTAGATGACATCATGCCTCTATTGCTCGAGATATAAAATGAGGAATTGTAAACCAAGGTGATTAAATATTATAAAGCTATTTTGAAATGTAATGTCAATAAAATCCATAGTATTTTCTGCTCATATTCTGTTTGTAATGTTTTCTTCCCCCAGAAGAGTTTTTGAAAAAAACAAAAATATGGTCATTCAATCTGAAAACAAAATTGCTATAGCTGAGGAAAAATATCAACAAATTTAGTCTCTGGTTGTCCCAGAATTTTTCAGAAGAGCTGATAGAGACATCATCTGAGCAAGCATTGAAATCCTCCTCATCAAGCATCTGCAGTGCGACTAGAGATCAGTAAACCACGAGAGAAGTCTGAATAGCTGAGTAAAACACAGTCATTGATTTCCAAAGGTGGTAACAACAACTGTGAAAGAAGATCTCAAAATTAAATTAGCATTAATGCTTGCATTACTCCTGGGATACTGCTTCTGTTTATCTCAAAAAGAAATGCTATTTCTGGAAAATGGTCACTTAACACTTCCTAAATCAGAAGAAAATCTGAGGTTTTGTGATGTCAGAAGAGCTCAGCTTTAATGATTCTTTGCTTAATTTGTTGGAGTTGCGTCTCTCTCTTTCAAACTGTTTTGCTTTTATGAAGGTACACTGTGATATTTTAAATAAGAATCTTAGTTTTCATGTTCTTAAAGGGTTGTACAATAAATTACTCTTTTCTTCTTTTCTAAGCTGCCTAGGACATGTGCTGCCTAGGACATGTACTTCCAGGCTATACTGCCTAGGACATGTACTTCCAGGCTATCAGGAGACAAAAGAAATACAAGAGCAAAACAGGGAAGCTTGCTTTCTACCCAGTTTTAAACGCTCAGCCTCCTGTTTAATTCCTGATTCTCAGTCTATGCCTCAGTATAATGATGCACTCCTGTGACATTGGGTTTCCACAGAATAGAGTGTGTATGCAAAAAATGGACATCTTACCCTAACAGAAGTTCTTTTTGAACCTTTCATTCAATGGATGCTCATGTGCAAGAAGTCCCTTCTCTGTCGCCCTCCCACCCTGGGTATGAGCCACACCTTACCCTACCTAGGATTTCTGTCACTCCTGATTCAAGTGGATAAGGTTGAACATTTGCATCCCTCCCAGATGGGAGGTGTTTTCATCCATTTTCTGCTGCTAACAGAATACCATAGACTGCTGGTAACAGAATACCATAGACTGGGTAACTTATAGACAAAATAAATTTATTTGACTCACAGTTCTGGAAACTGGGAAATCTAAGAGCATGGAGCCAGCATCTGGTGAGGACCCTCTTGCTGCTTCATAACATGATGGAAGGATGGAAAGGGGAAGAGAGCCCTTGGGACACAGACATCTGAGGCTGGACTTGCTTTATAACAATCCACTATTGATATAACTATTCCACTTCCAAGATAATTGACATTAGTTCATTTATGAGGGTTCTGCCCTCATGACCCAGTCACCTCTTATTAGGCCCCACCTGCCAACACTTTTGCATTGTGAATTATATTTTCAACATGTGAGCTTTTGGGGGGACATATTTAAACCACAGCAGAAGGTAATATACCAGTGACATTCACTCATCCCGAACAGAATGAGTCCTTGGGTGAAAACACTTCATAGATATCATCATTTTCAAAACTTGACTCTGCTAACTTAATGCTGCACTTATAAGAGGTTTTAATAAATGATGTGTCCTTTTTTAAAAGCCAAAGTATCATTTAACAGTATGGTAAGGCAAATATTGTTATATTCTGAGAAATAGCTGTGTCAGGGAAACAAAAGCTTTTTTTAGTGTAAAATCAGCACAATTTATTTTTCATTTTTGAAAATGTACCCAATACTATATCTATTTAATTCCATCTTGAACATTGCCCAAAAAACACTAGTGTATCCCTACTGTGTTCTGCATTTTACAAGGAAATTTTACAAATGAAAACTTTCCACCTCCCTATAAACACATACACCTTTATTTACTTTTATTTGTGGTTTCCTTGAATATGTTTCCATTCAGAGAACATTGTTTTTGAGCAACTACTAGATAAAAGGACTATGTGTGTGGTTTAAAATGTAAAGAATGTTGTTCCTGCTCTTAGATTAGGCATATTTTAAAAAACAGTAATGATTATTTAAGTAACTGAGAATTATCCAGGATAAACTTTTGTGTGTTGAAGTAATAAACAATCTCTGAATATAGTTGCTCAAAACAACCAATGCTTGTTTCTAGGGAATGCTGCCCATCCATCCCTGGTTGGCATGGAGTTCAGATGTTTGGTCACTCAAGTCATCTGGTAGACAGGGCAGCCACCATCTCTATGTAATGCAACTCAGCACTACACACAGGCAGAGTCCTGGAGGGTCCCAAGGAGAAATCGAGTCTTGCATTGGCCCTCCCAACCTCTAAGGGGCTAGGGAAGAGCACCCCTAGTTATGTGCCCTGGAAATGTTTGATGAGCCTTCACACACACAGAAGAGTGGATTGAGTGACATGTGAGAAGGCCCATGTAGCAGCATGGGGTCGGAGCAGAGCTGTGAAGTCCCTGAGGGGAGATGGCCAAGCACCATGAGGACAGGTATCTCAGGGGAGGCCTTGGGTGGGAAAACTGTCAAGAGGCACTAGTAGTGCTAGGTAAGGGAATAGCCTGAGAGGAAGACACACGTTACAGGATTACAGGTCTACATTTCGGAGTAACTCACATTTGGGGGATATTTGAAGCATTGTACATATGAGATTTGTTAAGATATCTTAGGAGGAAAGTGTGATCAAAAAAGCAGAAGTGGAAAGATTTGGGGAGAAAAAAGATCTATCAATAAAGTTAGAGGTAGGTATCCAGCCTCTTATGGACAGCACAGGCTGTCTTCCTTCATCTTATCGTACAAATGCAAGGGCAACACAGGTGCCGCGGGCTGGTCACGGCATCTCCTCTGGTTGTGAAATTACATTCTTATGAAAATGTGCTCTTAGGGTGCCCCATCCTACACATTTCATTGATTACATAATATTTCACATACAGTTGTCTCTCAGAGGTAGGCTGCATTAAATAGCCTAACAGAAGATAAATAATATTATGAGACAAAAATCAGAATTGTAGTCTGTGAGGCCTTCATAATGAAGGTAAATATCACAAAGGGAAATATTGTGGCTTTTAAAACAGTAAGTGTTGAAAAGCACAGATGTACGCATTTGCATGGGAGGTAACTGATTAAAATATCCCATTCTGACTTCATGCTGCTTAGAGAGAACTCAGGGCACGGTCGAACCAAGAGAGGAAACAAGATTCAGTGCAATGCAGATTCTTCTGGACCCTGGAGTCTATGCTTGTCAAAATTGATAGATATAATGTAGGAGGTTAACTGCTTTATTGATATTAATCCCGCTTTAAAAAGAGCAAAAGGAAAAAAAATATACCTCCCTGGATTCCCTAAAGGGATCATTTTAATGATGCTGTGTAATTTTGCAAGGCCCATTCTTAATATTTGGCGAGCAAAAATTTTTGTGCGTCTATTACCAGGGGAAGTCACGTATTCACAACAAAGGCAATGTACTCTGTTCGTTGTTTACCAGAAAGATAAACAGGCATAAGCTGTGCAAGTTCCTAGAAGAAAGTTCCATTGCTCAAAGGGCCACAGAGGGCAGGAATGTGCTTCCTCCATGGAGGCACACCTAGGGAGGGCTCACTGTGGCCCAGGTGCAGTGCAAGTCATGGGAACACCAATATGAAGACGAAACGCAACTGCTGACCTCAGAAGGCTTAGGCTAAACACGAATAGCAATTACAGACTGAGAGAAATGCTGGGAGTGGAAGTGAACGATGCACTAAATAGCAAGAAGTGAGAGCCTTTCCGATGGGGAGGACAGGGAGGAGATTCAGGCCAAGACATAGCATCAGCTAGGTAAGAAGTAGAGTGGAGGGAAGAGACAGGAAAACACTCCGAGCCAAGAGGACGGCTGCAGCAAGGCCCACCTAGGAAACAAACCAGAGGGAATACAAGCTCAGGAATAGTTTCCATGGATTTTGCAGAGTGGAGAAAGTGAGCCAAGTATGCTGAGGGGATGCAGAGAGGCAAGAGGGAGGGAGAAAGACAGGAACGGGTGAGGTGACCGAAACCCAGAGCCTGCAGAGCTGAGGCCAGACCTCTGAGGATGGCACCACCAGTGATTCCGGTGCTGGGGCCTCTGATCAGGTGCCATAAGGTTGGTGCTGGAAGCACCAAACAACAGGCAAGAGGCTGGTCCACTACTGCACACGGGGATGCATGGCCATCCCAGGTCCACATTGGAGAGGGGAGAATTCGAGGGCAGGTCTGGGGCCAATGGATAACTGTTGACTGGCTAGTGAAGCTGGCACAGAGGAAGGATCTGTGGCCAGAATGCAGGGAGACTTGAGATCAGAGAAGCAAGACAGATCCAGCCACGCCTCACATCCGTAGCCTGGAGTTTGGGTTTAAGCACAAGAGGAAATTGTTGAGGGACTTTGAAGTGAGTAACAGCAATGGTAATCGTGGTCTTCAGCGTAGCAGCAGCCACAGCGGCTGTTATTTATTGTGAGCTTGCAATGTGCCCAGCCCTACTCTAAGTGTTTTGCTTGTAACTCTCACAATCATCCTATGTGCAGAAACTCTTAGTCCCCTCACTTTTTCTTTTTTTTTCTTCTTTTTGTTTTTTTGAGGCAGAGTTTTGCTCTTGTTGCCCAGGCTGGAGTGCAATGGCATGATCTCGGCTCACTGCAACCTCCGCCTCCCGGGTTCAAGCAATTCTCCTGCCTCAGCCTCCCAAGTAGCTGACACTATAGGCATGTGCCACCATGCCGGGCTAATTTTTTGTATTTTTAGTAGAGATGAGGTTTCACCATGTTGTTCAGGTTGGTCTCAAACTCCTGACCTCAGGTGATCCACCTGCCTCAGCCTCCCAAAGTGCTGGGATTACAGGCCTGAGCCACTGCACCCAGCTACTTTTAGCTCCTTTTTATAGAGAGAACCAAGCCACAGAGAAGCTGAGTAATTTGCTAAAGGTCACACCACTAGGAAGGGGCGGAAGAAAGATTGGAAAGATGTGCATATAATTATCTATGACCAGACTATTTACTAAGTAAATAAAGCACTCAGGCTGCTGAGTGGAAATTACATTGAGGGAAGCAGGCAGGCTAATAGTTACTGCGGAAAATAAGGTAAGATGAATCCCTTATCGAAATGAAGGAACCGCTCCAGTATAGAGTTTGCTGGAATAGGTTTCTCTACAAAAGTTGATTCAGTGGTAAAGGACATTGGGAAAACACTGCCCACCTTCACTTCTCTTAGAAGCTCACAATATACATTAACGTGTTAAATCTTCCTAGAAGTCCCACAATAAAGAAATGTGTTTCAACCTTAAAATAATTATTATCGTCATTCCCACTGAAAATAAAGATTAAAAATGGCACTAGGCTGCCATGCAAAGGTCAGCCACAACACAGAAATGATGGGTAAGTTCAAGTTGAAATAAAGATTCCGCTTCAGAGACACACACCATCCCCTCTCATGGGCGAAGTCTTCGGTGTGTGTGCCAGCAGCTCAGAGTTCGATTAACGGGGGCATGGGGGCAGCAGCCATGCAGGGAAATATGGAAACATGCCAGCAAGACATCCGGAGTCAGAGGATAGCCCCTGCACTGAGTGAGTTCCCTTTCATATGGGGGGCAGTTATGAGTACTGCTTATACCTGAAAAAACATAAACCCAAGTTCAGGTGCAACCCAGAGACACATGCCATTAAAACAGTAGATTTTCCAGGACACAATGATCTCTCCTTTCACCTAATGAAACAATCCACATGTCACAGAGTATGTTTATGATACAGAGACCTGCCCTAGTGCTATGGTAGTTGGGAATGGCACCCAATGAGCTCTGCCTGACTTAGAGCAAGGGACCCATGTTGGGATCCCTTTGGGAAAAAAAAAAGCAAAGATTTAGGGCTCAAAGGAAGGTCAGAACTAACATCAGAACCAATCTCACTGGTCTGGAGATTTACCATAGGGCTTTGGGATCCCTAGCTCCCAGTTGACTTAACTGGCCATAAGTAGGCCATGTGCATCTAACCCTGTGTGTGGTGATATGTGTGTGTGTGTACACATCTGTCAAAGACTGTCCATAACCAGGGTGAGCCAAGGAGACCAGGTCTGGAGAATGGCCTTATAAAACTTTACATCATAAAGAAGTACTAGATTATCTGCTGTTTCTGGATTGGTCTGCAGAGTAAAGGAAACACAAATGGTATCTGCAACCTTGCAAGAAATGTATTTGCTCAGGAGAATTTCAGTTTAATTGTGTACTAAGACCCAGTACAGTTTGAAAGTTTTGATTAAATTTGATAAACCTACAGGCGGCTGGACTTAATAGTCCTTTGCAGTTTGCTTCCTCCTAATTAAAAACATAATTCTTAAACAGTCACAGTAACATGCTTTTCTGTTAACTCAACATATACTACAGGACTAGGGGAAACGAGTACCTAAAGGTTAGCATTTATTAAATCACACGAGGATGATGCATTTAGAGTTTGTAAGTAGTGGTAAAATATATTTAGAAAATGTAACTAAATGCAACTTTGATTAGTGACCAGCAATATTTCTGATTACACTAAATAGACTATATTTTTTAGTAATTAAGTGGATACCTATTTTTTTAATTTTTATTATTTTTTTTTATTATACTTTAAGTTCTAGGGTGCATGTGCATAATGTGCAGGTTTGTTACATATGTATACTTGTGCCATGTTGGTGTGCTGTACCCATCAACTCGTCAGCACCCATCAACTCGTCATTTACATCAGGTATAACTCCCAATACAATCCCTCCCCCTCCCCCCTCCCCGTGATAGGCCCCGGTGTGTGATGTTCCCCTTCCCGAGTCCAAGTGATCTCATTGTTCAGTTCCCACCTATGAGTGAGAACATGCGGTGTTTGGTTTTCTGTTCTTGCGATAGTTTGCTGAGAATGATGGTTTCCAGCTGCATCCATGTCCCTACAAAGGACACAAACTCATCCTTTTTTATGGCTGCATAGTATTCCATGGTGTATATGTGCCACATTTTCTTAATCCAGTCTGTCACTGATGGACATTTGGGTTGATTCCAAGTCTTTGCTATTGTGAATAGATACCTTTTCTTAATTTAATATTTGGCATTAGATGAATGGGAGAAATGAAGATGCCCTTTGCCAAATAAATACTTTGTCTCCTTAGAGCAGACAATATAAAGAATCATTGCAGTTAACATGTCATGTCCAGTACTACTTCAATTGCAGGCCCAAGGTTTAAGAGGAAATAGAGACTTCTGTTTACAATTCAGAGATGTAGAGCACTGGGAAGAATATAGTTCCCACCATGTAATAAAAAAGCTGTACAAGGCCAGGTGCAGTGGCTCACACCTGCAATCCCAGCATTTGGGAGGCCGAGGTGGGCGGATCGCTTAAGTTCAGGAGTTTGAGACCAACCTGGCCAATGTAGTGAAACCTTGCATCTACTAAAACAGAATAATAAATAAATAAATAAATAATAAATTTGCCAGGCATGTTGGCGGGCACCTGTAATCCCAGCTACTTGGGAGGCTGAGGCAGGAGAATCCCTTGAATCCTCAGGCGGAGGTTGCAGTGAGCCGAGCTTGCGCCACTGCACTCCAGTCTGGGTGATAAAGCAAGACTTCATCTCAAAAAAAATAAAAATGTTAAATTTAAAAAAATTTAAAAGCTGTACAAACTTCAAATAAATGACTTTTGAAAATTCATTAGAAAGATTTGGTCACAGAGTAAACAATTGGCACGAAATTTAAAGAGAGACAAGTACCCTCAGAGAAACAGAACCTGAGTACTGGCTTACCCGGTATAGATACCACTGAACACCAGAGAATCTGGTAGAAAGATGAAAGTACGCATCTTTAACAAATCACTAGAGGCCAAGTTAGGGCTAATGAGAACATGTGAAGCCTTTATGGACTGCAGACCTGGATGAAAGGTGTTGTTACCTCTTGGAGGCCTTTTCTCCAGGAATCCACCAAGTGCCCACAGCTGGCATCAGGGGAATCTTGAGAAAGCTCAGAGGTGGTACTGGCTGGTGAGTGTGTGGATGGTAGGAGGGAGGAACTCTAGCCACCCAAGGGCTCTGGGGAATCTCATCATAAGTGGGAGAAGAATAGACTCTGCCAAAACTTATCTTCCCTAAGGAACAAAAGTCTTAATCTGCTTGGGAAGGACATCAAAATATAGCCTATGGGCAAAGACAGACACCCCCTGAAACTTCAGGAAAGGACAGAGGAGAAAAGAGATGTCATACCCCCGCAGAAGGGGCAAGAATGTGTGCTAAGACAGGGTTACATATGGAGTAAGGACAGGAACACTTACGAAGACCACCCTTTCAAGGTCAGGTTCCCAGTGCCTGCCTGGGACTAAGGATTAACCAGGACAGCGGAGGAAGCTCCCTTCTGCCACTCACAACCAGGCTAACAAGCAGTGAGGAAAAAATCGTGGTCAAAAACATCTGGGGGATCTGCAAGAGACAAACTCTATCTGTGGAGAAGTGTAAAGAAACAGCCCAATGCCAAGTGGGGAGACAAGCGGAAGGTAACACTACAGGAGTTTGAAGCTTTCCGGGTGTATTGATGGTAACCATGGCAACAACAAACTTCACATCCATCCTAATTCCTAAAGAGACTGACACAAAAGTCCACACCAAAGATCCAGCAGAAGGAAAATTATGCTCATTTCTGAGCATAACATGTACATGCCCAGTATTACTATCCTATAAAACATCAAGCTTCCAACAACAAAAAAATTACACAGTATACAAAAAGGAAAGAACAAACACAGTCTGAAGAGACAAAACAATGAGAAGAACCAGACTTAGATATGACACATGGACTGGAACTATTAGGCAGGGATTTCAAAAATCACTATGATTAATATGCTAATGAATGTTATAATGGAATGGAAATTGTAATGAAAATCCAAATGTAATCCAAATTGTAATGGAACATGCGAAATCAGACAGGTAATTTTAGCAGAGAGATTGAAACTGTAATAAAGAAACACAAAAATGCTAGGGATAAAAACTAAAACAGTAATGAAATGAAGAATGCCTCCAGTGGACTCATTATCAGATTTAACACAATTGAGGAAAAACTCAATGAACTTGAAAATAGGTCACACTGAAATGCAAAGAGAAAAAAGATAACAAAGAGTAAAATAACAAATGCTAGATTTTTGTTAACAAATAACAAAGAGCAAAAACAGAACAAGGCATCTAAGAATTGAAGTAAAACATCAAATAGTCAAACATAACCTATATTGGAATCCCAGAAGGAAACATGAGAAAAGTTGAAGAAAGTGAAGCTACAAAACACATGAGGCAAAAACTGATGGAATCGGGGGGAAAGAGTGAGTTCAGTTATAGCGGGAGAAGTTCACTGGCTGCTTTTCATAATGGATACAGCAACTAGACATAAGCAAGGATATAGATTGGATTAACATTATCAAACAACTTGACATCTGACAACAATAACACTCCACACATCAACAGAATATACATTCTTCTCTAGCACACATGAGGATAGGCCATCTGCTCTGCCATAAAACAGACCTCCCTTGGTCAATTTTAAAAGACACAGTACGTATTCTTTGTGGGGGCCATAGGCTCCGAAAAGTCACTGACATGAGGCCGATTGATTAATAAGAGAAAAAGCTGTAAAACAAAAATAAAATTCTAAGCTCCCCTGACTGACTGATGGACCTTCTTCTTGGGCAAGGGCATTCCCAAGTTAACCTGAAAAATGAGTTCAGGCCATAATGGGAAGCAGGGGGTCAGACATGCCTCATCATACCCTCCTCCCGTTGGAATTCAGGCACAGCTGACCAGCATTAACATCAAAACAGAGACCTTAAAACTGATGGAACACACTCATTGTGTGATAAGAAACAGTTACAATTGATTCTCTCTGAAGCCTGTTACCTGGAGGTTTCATCTGCACAATAAGAAACTTGGTTTCCACAAAAATCCCTTATCTTAACCCAGACACTCTCTTCTGTTAATTTCAGGTCTCATCCCTTATCTTAACCCAGACACTCTTCTGTTAATTTCAGGTCTCCCACTTGAGACCTGAAATTAACAGAAGAGAGTGTCTGGGTTAAGATAAGGGATTGAAATAACTCTTTCAGCCAATTGCCAATCAGAAAATCTTTGAATCCATACATGACCTGGAAGTCCCTGCTTTCAGTTGTCCCATCTTTCTGGACTGAACCAGTGTTCCCTCCTGACCACCTTGGACACCTGTTCTCAGGATATCCTGGGGCTGTGTCACATGCCATTGGTCATTCATACTTGGCTCAGAATAAATCTCTTCAAATATTTTGAAGAGTTTGACTCTTTTCATTGACAAAGCATACAAATTTATTTAATGTGTGTACATGGGAGCCTTCAGAATGAAGATCCAACCCAACAATAAGATACAGAAGTTTATATACCATCCTGAGGCCACAGAAAAAAACACAGACTCAATGTGGCCAACATCAGGTTATGCTGGTAACTCAAGTTTAGTGGCAAGACAGATGACAGGAGAGAGAAAGGAAGAGGCATGGCTAGCAAAGGGTGGCCTTGTTATGTAGATTAAGCCTCCCTCAGAGAGAATAGAGAGTAACTGTTTCTTTTCAGACTTTTAAGGATGTCAGATTCCATCCTCTCCTGGATTAGAAAGGCACAGAAAGGGGAGGCAGGCTGCATTAATGGAGATTCTCTACAGTTGCGAATTTCTCCCACTTGAGTCAGCTAGCCCTGATGCAGTCATTTCAAATATGTCAGGGAATTATATTTTGGAGTAAAATATTTTGAATTATTTTCTCTTCAATCATAATGCAATTAAATTAGCAACAAGCAACGGAAAAAAATTAAGAAATCTACAAATATTTGGAGATTAAATAACATACTTTAAATCACACATAGTTCAAAGAGAAAATCACAAGGGGACTCAGAAACTATTTTGAGCTGAATGGAAAGAAAAATACAACTCATCACAATTTATTGGATGTAGTGAAGTCAGAGCTTAGAAAAAAGTTTTAGTTGTAAAAGACGATATTAGAAATGATGAATTCTCTCGACTTGATAATCTAAACTTTCACCATAAGAATTGAGGAGAAGGCCAGGCACAGTGGCTCACACCTATAATCTCAGCACTTTGGGAGGCCAAGGCGGGCAGATCATGAGGTCAGGAGATCGAGACCATCCTGGCTAACATGGTGAAACCCCATCTCTACTAAAAACACACACAAAAAATTAGTCGGGCTTGGTAGCGGGCACCTGTAGCCCCAGCTACTTGGGAGGCTGAGGCAGGAGAATGGTGTGAACCCGTGAGGCGGAGCTTGCAGTGAGCCAAGATCGTGCCTCTGCACTCCAGTCTGGGTGACAGAGCAAGACTCCGTCTCAAAAAAAAAAAAAAAAAAAACAAAAACAGATGTGGTGGTGCCTGCCAGTAATCCCAGCTACTCAGGAGGCTGAGGCAGGAGAATCGCTTGAACCTAGGAGGCAGAGGCTGCAGTGAGCCAAGATTGTACCACTGAACTCCAGCCTGGTGACAGAGCGAGATATGTCTCAAAATAAAAATTTAAAAAAGGAAAAGAAATACTAAATATTAAAGGAGAAATGAAAAAGAAACCCAGAAAATTAATAAAGTCAATCAATCCAAAAGTTGGTATATTGAAAAGATAAACAACATTAACAAATCTTTAGCTATTCTGACAAAAAAAAATAGGAATAAAGACTCAAATTACCAAAATTAAATATGAATTAGAGGTCATCACTACTGACCCTGCAGAATTTTAAAATATTGTAAGGGAACACTATGAACAAATTTATGCCACTATATTAGACAACTTGGACAAGTTTGAAAAATTCCTAGAAAGACACAAGACTGACCATGAAGAAATAGGAAATCTGAATAAATCTATGACAAGTGAAGAAATACAATAAATAATTAAACAGTCTTCCCACAAAGAATAGGGCAGGTCCTGATGGTCTAATTAGTAAAATGCAGCAAACATGTAAAGAAAAAATAATAACAAACTTTCACAAAATCATCCAGAAAAATAAAGGATGAGCACTTCCCGACTTATTTTATTAGGGCAGCATTATGCTGATACTAAAGCCAGAAAAAGAAAACTACAGACCGATAACTTTATGAACATAGATGCAAAAATCAACAAAATATTAGCAAACCAATTCTAGCAACAAATAAAAAGGATTATAAATATGACAAAGTGGTATTTATCCCAGGAATGCAAGATTGGTTTAACACGCAAGAATAATTAACATAATACAAAATATTAATATAATGAAAGACAAAATCCACAAAATCATCTCAATAGATGCAGTAAAAGCATTTGACAAAATCCAACACCCATTAATGATAAAAGCTCTCAGTGAATTAGGATAGAAGAAAACTTCCTTAATCTGATAATGGACATCTAGGAAGAACCCGTAGCTCACATTATACTTAATGAAAAAAGCCTGGAGATTTTTCCAGTAATACCAGAAACGCAGTGGAGGTGTCCAGTCATGCTGCTTTTGTTCAAATCGCAGTGAACATTCTATCCAGTGCAACCTAGCAAAAATATATTTAAAATGCCACCCTGACTGCAAAAAAAAAGACATAAAACTGTCTTTATTTAAAAATGACATTATCCAATAATCCTAAAAATTACACACACACACGCACACACAAACTAATAAGTTCAGCAAGGTTGCAAGATGCAAGATCAATATACACAAATTAATTGCATTTCTATATATAAAAATAATATGGAAATAAAATAAAAAATAAAATTCTAATTACAATAACCTCAAAATGACAAAATACTTAGGAATAAATTTAACAAAAGTACAGTTTTGCTGAAAGAAATTAAATGCAATCTGAGTAAGAAATGTTCCATGTTCATGGATTGTGAGACTGGATGTTACTAAGTTAATGATTCTCCCTAAGTTTATCTAAAGATTAAACGTCACCCAATTGAAAGTTAAGTAGACATTGTGTTTATGCATAAATGGTACAATGTTTCAGAAATTAATGTAAAAAAGCGAAGGTCCCAGAATTGTCAAACAATGTTGGAAAAGAAACATAAAGTTGAAGAAGCTTTCCTTCCTGATTTCAAAGTTTACCATAAAGCTACACTACTCAAGACAATCTATTCATGCTGGCACATGAATAGATGGTAAATTAATGGTGCAGAACTGAGTGTCCACAAATAAAACTTTTCATTGATGAACAATTAATGTATGACAATGGTACCAATTTAACGGAGAAAATGGTAGTCTTCAAAGAATGCTACTGAAACAAGTGAATAGACACATTCGAAGATTTGAACTTAGATTCTGACCTTATACCATACATAAATATTAACTCAAACTAGGTCAAAGACTTAAATGTGAGTACTAAGTGTATAAAACTTTTAGAAGAAAACATAGGGAAAAAGTCATGGTCTTGGGGTAAGCAAAGATTAAGAGAGATTAAGAAAACTATCAAGAAATTTTTGCCTAAAAAATCCATTAAAAAGTGATGTTTAGTTCATTAACATTTTGTGAATTGTACGTATTAAAAGTCACCGTTTGAATAGGCAAGAAACAGAGTGGAAGAAAATATTTTCCAATCATGTATCTACTAAAGAACTTGCCTCCAGAATAGACAAATAATTTTGCCACTCACTAACAAGAAGACCACATATTTTATGATTCCACATGTACACAATGTCCAGAAAAGACAAACCAGCCAAGACGGAAAGTAGATTATTGGCTGGCTGGGGTGGGGATGAGAAGGCAGAATTCCCGCAAATCAGATCGGGGATCTTCTTGGAGTAATGGACATTTTCTAAAACTGGATTGTGCTGATGGTTGCAAAGCTGCAAATTTTCTAAAATGTATTACATGTTAAAAACAAATTGCATGGTATATAAATTTTACCTCAAAAATGTGTCAGAAGTAGGTAAGCGTAATAATCTTATATCCTTTTTCTAAAATTGAATTTTTAGTTAAAATTCTTACCTCAAAGAAATCTTCAGGCTCAGGTGGTCTCACTGGTTAAGTCCACCAAACATTTAGGGAAAAAAATTATACCAATTCTTCACAGTCACTTTCAAGAAATAGGAGAGAAGGGAATATTCTCTAAATGATTGTATTAGGCTAGCATTACTCTAATACCAAATCCAAAGACCTTACAAGAAAGACAACTGACCTTATACCATACATAAATACCCATGTTCCTCACGCAGTTAGATACAGTTACACAAAATATTAGCCAATCAAAGTCACTGATATATAGAAAGGATCTAGACTATATTAGTCAGGGCTCTCCAGAAAAGCAGAACATATACATACACACACACAAACACAAGCACACACTCACAGGTTGGGCATCCTAATCCAAAAATCCAAAATCCAAAACTTTGTGTGTGCTGACATGTTGCTCAAAGGAAATGCTTGTGGGTACATTTTGGATTAGAAATTCTCAACAGAGGAGCACCAGCAGCCCAGTACTTGTACAGAAATGCTCAACGGGTAAGTATAATGAACATATTCCAAATCAAAAAAAATTATATACATACACATATATGAGTATATATGTGTCCATATATATGCATATACATAAATATATATGTATATATGGAGAGAGTTATTATGAGAAACTGGCTTATGCAGTTCTGGAGGCTGTGAAGTTTTACAATCTGCTATATACAAGCTGGAGACCTATGGGAACAGGTGGTATAATTCAGTCCAAATCAGACAGCCTGAGAACCAGGGGAGCGGATGGTGTAAGTCTCAGTCTGAAGGCAGGAGAAGACAAGATGTCCCAACACAAGCAGTAAGGCAGAAAAGAAGGGAGTGGCTTCCACCTTCCTCCTCTGTTTGCTCCACTCTGGTCCTCAATGGATTATTGCATGATGCCCGTCCACATTGGGGAGGACAGTCTATGGTACCAAGTCCACCAACTCAAACGCTAATCTCATATCCAGAGACACTCACAGACACACTCAGAAATAATGTTTAATCTGGTCACCCCATGGCACAGCCAAATTGCCACATGAAATTAACCATCACACAGGCCAAGTGGGGTTATCCCAGGAATGCAAGGCTTGTTTAATATTCAAACATCAATCAGTGTGACGTGCTACATTAACAGACTGAGAAAAACCAAAGGATCATCTTAATGGATGCAGAAAAAAATCATTTGACAAAACTCAGCATATAGTCACGATAAAAACGTTCAGCAATCTAGAAAAAAAGAGATCTTGTAACAAACAGTATCTAAACAAACCTACAGCCAACGTCATTTGTAATAATAAGACGTTCAATACTTTCTCCCTAAGACTGAGAACAAGACAGGCACCTCCTCTCTCACCGTTCCTATTGAACATTGTTTTTGGAATCCAAATCAGTGCAATAAGAAAATAAATAAAATACATACAATTTGGAAGGAATAAATTAAACTGTCTCTGCTTATATACGACACGATTGTCTATTTAGGAAACCTCAAAAAATCTACAAAAATCGTTTAAAACTAATAAGAGAGTTTAGCAAAATTGTAGAGAACAATAACAATGTATAAAACTCAGTCACATTCCTATATACCAATATACCAATTAGAATCTGAAATTTAAAAAAAATACCATTTACAACAGCACAAAAACATAAGTACTTAGAAATAAATCTAACAAAATATGATCATAGTTTGAATGTGAAAATGTACAAAACACCAAGGAAAGAAATCAAATACAAGGTATTTAAAGAGAGAGATTTTGTTCATGGTTTGAAAGACTCAAAATTGTTGAGGTCAGTTTTCTCCCAAATTGATCTATAGATTCGATGCAACCTCAATCAAAATCCCAGCCAGCTTTTTTTTTTTTTTAATAGAAATCAACAAAATAATTTCAAAATTTGTATGGAAAGGCAAAGGATCTTGAATAGACAAAGCAATAATGAAAGACCAAAATTGGATCTCACAAGAACCAGTTTTATGGCTTCCTGTAAAGTTACATTAATCATATTGTGCCAAGACAAATGTAAATGCATATGCAAAAAAAGTAAAATAAAATAAACTTGTATGAAACTCAAACTGGATAGACTTTAGTGGAAAATATTAAACTATGCAATTTCTAGAAGAAAACAAAATAGTGAACCTCTTGATCTTGGGTTAAGAAAGAAATAAAAATAGGATAAATGACATTTAAAATATCGGGAATAAAAGAGAAGCTATCACTACATATTCTAGAGTAATAACTTGTTATGTACAAATAATTTGTTTTGAACAATGTTCTGCCAGTAAATGTGGCAAGTTAACAAAAATGGGTAAATTCCTTGAAAGGCACAGCTTACCTAAACAGGCACCAGAAAAACATACAAACCCGAATCACTTTCTATCTATTGAAGACATCAAATTTATAATAAAAATTTTCTACAAAGAAAACTTGGGGCCTAAATGATTTTACTGCTGAATTCTATGAATCATTTAAGACAGAGTTGATGTCAATCTTATACAAAATCATCAGTGAAAAAAGAGGAGTAGGGAATACTTCCCAATTTCTTTTATGAAGACAAAATAATCCTGATCCGAAAACTTCACAAAGATCGATTGAACACAAACGCAAAAAAACGAAGAGAAGAAATGATGAAAAATGAACACTTTAAAGCTTAAGTGTGAAAAACCATGCTGCCCTCTATACGCTGTCAGGCGTCTTTGATCGAAATATCTTCATCCTAGGGCTTCTCTGTTCCTATTTCTTCAGTTAATGTACCTATTTTTTAAAAACGCTAATGAAAAAGTCTCTTAAAAGGAGATCTTTTAAAAGTGGCAAGGGATGCATTTTATTTGGGTGTGGCACACAGTGGCAGACATGGCATATGTGCTGCTCCCCGACCCTGTCATGCCTCTGGCCAGCACAACGTGTCTAAGCCCGGATTCCTACAGAACAATCCATGCAGCCACCTTAGAGTGGCTCAGCCCTTAGAACTGACTAGAAATAAGGAGGTAACGTGGCAACTGCCCAGCTGTTTGTATTCAGACAGTCGCCCCGAACTAAAATCACGATGAGGTACCATCTTACACCAGTCAGAATGGCATTGATTGATTGATTGATTGATTGAGACAGAGTCTCGCTCTTTCGTCGAGGCTGGAGCACAGTGGTGCGATCTCGGCTCACTGCAAGCTCTGCCTCCCAGGTTCACGTCATTCTCCTGCCTCAGCCTCCCAAGTAGCTGGGACTACAGGTGCCACCACCACGCCCGGCTAGTTTTTTGTATTTGTAGTAGAGACGGGGTTTCACAGTGTTAGCCAGGATGGTCTCGATCTTCTGACCTCGTGATCCACCTGCCTTGGCCTCCCAAAGTGCTGGGATCACAGGCATGAGCCACTGTGCCCGGCCCAGAATGGCTATTATTAAAAAGACAACAAATAACAGATGTTGGGGAGGATGTGGAGAGCAGGGTACTCGTATGCACTGTTGGTGGGAATATGTAAATTGGTACAACCTCTATGGAAAGCAGTATGGAGATTTCTCAAAGAAATAAAAATAGATCTACCATTTGATCCAGCAATCCCACTACTGGCTCTCTACCCAAAGGGAAATTAATTATTATATTAGAAAGATACCTGGACTCTTAGGTTTGTCACAGCACTGTTCACCACAATAGCAAAGATATGGAAACAATCTAAGTGACCCTCAAGCAATGACTGGATAAAGAAAATGTGGTGTATTGGCCAGGCGTGGTGGCTCATGCCTGTAATCCTAGCACTTTGGGAGGCCGAGGCAGGCAGATCACCTGAGGTTGAGAGTTTGAGACCAGCCTGACCAACATGGAGAAAACCCATCTCTGCTAAAAATACAAAAGTAGCCAGACGTGGTGGTGAATGCCTGTAATCTCAGCTACTCAAGAGGCTGAGGCAGGAGAATTGCTTGAACCTGGGAAGTGGAGGTTATGATGAGCCAAGATCACACCATTGCACTCCAGCCTGGGCGACAAGACCGAAACTCCATCTCTAAATAAATAAATAAATAAATAAATAAATAAAATGTGCGTTATAAACCCAATGGAATACTATTCAGGCATTACAAAAAGAATCATGTATTTTGTAGCAACATAGATGGAACTGGAGGCCATTATCTTAAGTGAGACAAGTCAGACACAGAAAGACAGATTCCACATACTCCCACTTATAGGTGGAAGCTAAACAGTGTGTACACAGGGACATAGAGTGTGGAATGATAGACACTGGAGACTGTAAAGGATGGGGGAGGGAGGAACATGGACGATAAGATGGGTACAATGTATATTATTTGAGTAACAGATATCTTAAAAGCCCTGACTTCACAAAATTACACTTGTAATTTATGTGAATTTTCAAGTTTTTCAAATTAAATTTTTCCTTTATTATGGTTATAGAACTTTTATCGCAGTGCATAGTTTACAACAAAGTTAAAACCAAGGCCACGTATTTCTGAGGAAAAGGACGGCAAAAGATTGCGGAGTTGGTGATCACCAGGTATACCACAAGGGGATTCCTTTCTGCAGTAGGTAAGGCCCTAGAGGGACAGAACCAAGCCCTAGGATGCAGGCGTAGCGGAAGAGAGCAGGCTACAGCCTTCCTTCCCCACACTCCGATTTATGGTGGGAAGGCTTCGAGATGGAACAGTGGAACTGCCGTGTGCCAGAGACGGCTAGAGTGAGATGGGGCTGAGTCCCAGCAGTGTATCCACACCACAGAAGAAATCAAGTCCTGAATATGGTCACTGAGACAGTTGTGTATCCACTTCGAAGTCGTGATGATTCGAATGTTGGTACACGAACAAGACATTTGGTCAACAGTTGCAGATGGCAGAGACAGACGCCGCCACATAACCCTGTGTTAAGTGAACATCTTAGTTGGAATTAGGCTGGGGACAAGGCTGTTCACCAAAGTTCCGTTAGCTTAGTTAGTTGCTCACCATAGTTTTGGGTTTAACGTTAAACACTAACATTGCATTTACATACTTATCACTAAAAAGGTGCTAATTAAATTCAAATCAGGGATGGTAAATGCATCTCATTTCATATAAATACTCTGACCACTCGGAGGTGGCTTGCCTGGATTGTTCTGCAGGAATCAGGGCTACGACCTGTTACTGTGCCGACCAGGGACAGGGTGGGTTGGGGTGACAGCACATATAGCACATCTGACACTGTGTGCCACACCCAAATAAATGCATCCCTTGCCATTTTTTAAAGACCTCCTTTTAAGAGACTGTTTTTCATTAGCATTTTTAAAGTAGGTAGGTCAACTGAAGAAATAGGAAAAGAGAGTCCCTGGGATGAAGATACTGGATCAATCAAAGATGCCTGACAGCATAGAAACGACAGCATGGTTTTCCACGTTTGAGCTTTAGAGCATTCATTTTTTATCATTTCTTCTGTCTTTATGTTCAGGTCGATCTTTTTAATTTAACTGTGTATATTAGACTATGAGTTTCTTTCAGGGCAAGATAGTGTCTTTTTCTCAGGTACTAGGAAGTGTTGAGCACCTGACGATGAGATTTATGCGTCGTAAATATGGGATAGGAACAGGGGCTCTAAACCTTGTATTGGCCAGAAATCTAAAGGAGTAGAAATAGTGGTGTGTGAAGGATTACAATGAGACACACTTTCAATATTCTGGCCTCATCGCACCATTTACATGGTCTGTTGTACACGGTGTTATCTGTGACTACATTTGCAACATAAGTTAATGTATGTCCTATCAATTAAACAAAAATTGTTAAACACACACTCTCATGCAGTGTGTACACCCCTCTGGACCAGAAAATGGGAAGGAAACCCCATGATTGGCTTCAAAATATATGTGCAAGAAACAATGAGATTATCAAACGGAATTCCACTGAGACATAGAGCAGTCAACCAATGAGATATATTTTCCTAGATTTCCTTTCGAACATCTGACATACAAATATGATACATAAAGTGGGCCTTAAAAGGCCGGGCGCGGTGGCTCACGCCTGTAATCCCAGCACTGTGGGAGGCCGAGGCGGGCAGATCACAAGGTCAGGAGATCGAGACCAGGGTAAAACCCCGTCTCTACTAAAAATACAAAAAAGTAGCCGGGCGTGGTGGCGGCACCTGTGGTCCCAGCTACTCGGGAGGTTGAGGCAGGAGAATGGCGGGAACCCGGGAGGCGGAGCTTGCAGTGAGCCGAGATGGCGCCACTGCACTCCAGCCTGGGCGACAGAGTGAGACTCTGTCTCAAAAAAAAAAAAAAAAAAAGAAAAGAAAAAGAAAGGCCTTACATTAACCAGAAAAAAATTGATACTACATGCAATGGTTGCTGTTTACCCCCAGCCAGCAGTTTGAGGACTACCCAGTGGAAGTGACGGAAAGGCAAGGCTGGCATTCTCCCTGCACTCCACCTCCTGCCAGGGTGAGGGCGTCACGGAAGGAGAGGGTGTGTCTTGCGTTCTCACCGTGCTCCAGTCATTGTGGGTGGATACAGCGGTGGACAAGGCTGTATCCGTCTCTTTGTGGAGACGGATGGTGCGCTTGGCTGGTTTGCTTTGTTCAGTGTGTGTTGTGTTTAACCAACATCACTTATTGGAGAGCACAGGAAAGGGCACCCGGGTGTTACTGACTGATGGGGTCTGGCTGTTTTCGCCACCATAAGATGATCACCGCAAGGGCAAGGGAGTGTGAAGCTTCTCAGCCTGTCTCAGGAGGAGAAGGGTCTGCGCCCGGAAAGCCCCAATCCCTTCTCATGGCTGGTGGGGAGCTCTGCAGGGGAGCGCTTGACTTGTAGATGGAGTTCGTCTTGCACACATGCATTTTATGCTCATTCTGAAAGAGCAGATTCAGTGATATTTGTTAAGGGATAGTTGATCTAATGAAATAATAGGTCTTCGTTTAAACTGTGAAGTAATTAATGAATGTTACAGGTTGTAGAGGACAGATACAGGATACGCAGTTTGTTATCTTTTTTGTTTGTTTGGTTGGTTTTTTTTTGAGACGGAGTCTCGCTCTGTTGCCCAGGCTGGAGTGCAGTGGCCGGATCTCAGTTCACTGCAAGCTCCGCCTCCCGGGTTCCCGCCATTCTCCTGCCTCAGCCTCCCGAGGAGCTGGGACTACAGGCGCCGCCACCTCGCCCGGCTAATTATTTTTGTATTTTTAGTAGAGACAGGGTTTCACCGTGTTAGCCAGGATGGTCTCGATCTCCTGACCTCATGATCTGCCCATCTCGGCCCCCCAAAGTGCTGGGATTACAGGCCTGAGACACTGCGTCCGGCTGCAGTTTGTTATTTAACTGTTTTTTCTTGCTTAATAGGTGCAAGAAACATAAAACATGTGAAAACTACACTGAAGGTGGGAAGAACTTATTGTCCATTTGGGGACAATTCCAGGGTGAAAAGTAGTGCTTAAAATGACTAAATTATATATATTAGGATATATTTATGTATTGGTTGATAAATCAGGTTTATTCTGTGAGTAGACTTATATTTATCTCCAAAACTATTTTCAATAATAAATTATGTCCAAAATAACACATTTATAAACATTAAAGCAAAAGTGTTTCAAAAAGTTCTTTGTATTGGTTTTCCATTAAGAAATAAGTGAAATAACTATTCTTAGAATATACTTGTAATTTTTGGGGGGGAGACAGGGTCTTATTCTGTCACCCAGGCTGGAATGCAGTGGCATGATGTCAGCTCACTGCAGCCTCAACTTCCCAGGCTCAGGTGATCCTCCTGCCTGAGTAGCTGGGACTGCACATGCATGCCATCATTCCCAGCTAACTTCTGTTTTTTTTTTTTTTTTTTTTTTGTAGAAATGGGGTTTTGCCATGTTGCCCAGGCTGGTCTTGAACTCCTGGACTCAAGTGATCCACCCACCTTTGCCTCCCAAAGTGCAGGATTACAGGCATGAGCCATGTGACTGGCCATAAACTTTATAAAGTTTTTAGTCATATCTATGTCCAAATACCATTTTTCTGGTATTTTTTTCCAATGAGTGCTTTTATTAACAGTCTTTTCAAAATAAGATGGTCTACAACCTTGTTCAAAATCACATTTTATTGTCCTACATTTTAAATGATTGACAATTCATGTACCTGTATATGTCATAATATATTTTCAAACTTTTTACTATGGAACATTGCTAACATTTAAAAAAGACAGAAGAGTAGCAGGAATCCCCATGTGCTCATCAAACAACTTCAATAATTATTAGCTCCCAGTTAGTCTGGTTTCATCTCTACTCACAACTAATTCTCCCCTCACATTATTATGAAGCAAATCTCTGGCATTGTGTCATTTTATTCATAAATATTTCTGTGTGTAACTCTGAAAGACAAGACTTTAAAAAACAGCCAAAATACCATGATCACATCTAAAAACTTAAAATAATTTCTTAATATCCTCTAATATCCAGTTACTGATTAAATTTTCAGTTATCTGATTGATCATATTTTCCAGATTTCTGAATAGAGATCTAAATGAGATACAAATGTTGCATTTCTTGATATATCTTTTGTCTCTTTTCCTCAATGTTTCTCCTATATTTGCTCTTTTTTTCTTTTCTTTTTTTTTTTTTTTTTTACAATTTATATTTTGAAGAAAATAAGTCATTTGTCTTGTAATGTTTTCCACAGTTTGGATTTTGTCGAGTACATTTCCTAAGTGTCTTTTACCTTGTTCCTCTATCTGCTGATTTTCCTCAAAATTGATAGATGGATTTGGTGCCTTGATTTAATTCAGACTTGATTTTGTTGATAAGACAATTTATTGGGTGGTGTTATGTTCTTCCATCAGGAAGTACTTAATGTCTAGTTGTTGTCCTTTTTGCGATTTTTAGTATCCATTGGTGATTAATGCCTAGATTCACTAGTTCTTTCAGAATTGCAAAGTGGTGATATTCTAGTTATGTAATTCCTTCTTCCTTTATTAACGAATATATTACTGTAAAGAAACAGTTCTCTGAAATATCTGTTTGCCAGTTGCAGCAGTTTGTATAGGAAGTCTTGATAGGTGCTGATCTTGCTCTTGATTTACCAGTTTTCAATAGCATCCTCTACTATTTACTGATCAAACATTTCTTATGTTAGCATCATTGTGAACTCAGGGATCTAAACATATCTGATATGTTTCAATCCATTACAGTTATTATTCTTATTGATTCTCAAATAGTCTCATTTTTAGCCAGTGAAAGCTTCTTTAAATTGGCTCTTGATTTTTTTTAAAAAATGATGACCCTCTTTTGTTGGAATAACAAGAGTGTTCTGGGCCCATCTTGTACAATTCCTAAAATCTGACATTTCTTCAGAGTTCTGGTTCTTTTTAGCAGGAAGTGGTTGTTAAAGAACACAATCCTGGTCGGGTGCGGTGGCTCATGCCTGTAATCCCAGCACTTTGGGAGGCCAAGGCGGGTGGATCACAAGGTCAAGAGATTGAGACCATCCTGGCTAACATGGTGAAACCCCGTCTCTACTAAAAATAAAAAATTACCTGTGTGTGGTGGCACATGCCTGTAATCCCAGCTACTCAGAAGGCTGAGGCAGGAGAATCTCTTGAACCGGGGAGGCAGAGGTTGCAGTGAACCAAGATCACACCATTGCACTCCAGCCTGGTGACAGAGTGAGACTACATCTCAAAAAACAACAACACACAAACACCACACAATCTTTTAACTTTCTGGTAGGGTATGGGAAAGAACAACACCTGGACACCAGGAGTTCTCATAACCACTAAAGAACCATTGTTTCTTGGTATTTTTGTTTTGTTTTGTTTTTGCGGACAGGGCTAGGAAATCTGTTTTTTGTTTTTTTTTTGTTTTTTTTTTTTTTTTTTGAGACAGAGTCTTACTCTGTCACCCAGGCTGGAGGGCAATAGCGCAATCTTGGCTCACTGCAAGCTCCGCCTCCCGGGTTCATGCCATTCTCCTGCCTCAGCCTCCTGAGTAGCTGGGACTACAGGCACCCACCACAGTGCCCAGCTAATTTTTTGTATTTTTAGTAAAGATGGGGTTTCTCCATGGTCTCGATCTCCTGACCTTGTGATCCACCCACCTCGGCCTCACAGAGTGCTGGGATTACAGGTGTGAGCCACCATGCCCGGCCTTTTTTTTTTTTAAATGATCAAAGACACCATGAGTTTCAGCTGACATTCCCAAATCAAATTTGTGACTAGAGGGTTTTTAGATCACTTCTTCTATCAATATCTTTCTCCCCTGTCTCCATGCTGAGGATACCAGTTACTGGTTCGTTTCAATCAATGTCTCTGCAGTAATTGCAGTTGTCTCTAAACTCATTCTCTAATAGATTCCGCAGGAAGGGCTCCTGGGACAATATTTTCTGAGCTCTCACATGTTCATGGAAATTTGTAGCCTATACACCTGAGAGTCAGTTGATAAGACTTTCAAGTGTACAGGCTACAAATTGCCATGAGGTCACATTTTCTTACTAGAATATCTTACTATATGTCTCTGTCTTCTGGCATAAAATATTACTGTTGAACAGGTGAACTTGTTTGCAATGTGATTTTGGCAGCATTTTCATTTTCCCGACAATCCTTTGAAAGGTAAAAGAATTTAGTATATTAACTAAAAGATACTAACAGGCTAGGCGTGGTGGCTCACGCCTGTAATCCCAGCACTTTGGGAGGCTGAGGCAGGTAGATCACCTGAGGTCGGGAGTTCAAGACTAGCCTGGCCAATATGGTGAAACCCTGTCTCTACTAAATATGCCAAAATCTGTAATCCCAGCTACTTGGGAGGCTGAGGCAAGAGAAGCACTTGAACCCAGGAGGCAGAGGTTATAGTGAGCTGAGATCATGCCATTCCACTCCAAACTGTGTGACAAGTGTGAGACTCTATCACAAAAAAAACAAAACAAAACAAAACAGATGCTAACAGAGAAACTTAAGGAAAAGAATATTTACTACAAGTTAATGCCTTCTGAATTATTTCAAATATAGGTAATTGCTAAATAGAGCTAGGCCATTCAATCTCAAAAATCTGGCTCTATCAAGCTCCCCCAAATTTGAATCGAAACCCTGAATATTTCCATTCACAAAGATGTGACAGAGAGAAAACAACAATGGACTCATGAAATATTCTATAAGAAACAGATTTTTTAAAAATTCTACTTAGGTAAAGAAGTGGGAACAATTCAAATTAAAAGTAACGGAAAGATTAATCTAGACCAAAGGGTAAGATGGGAAAAGAGAAATAAAAAAGAAAAATGTATCTTATTACAGATTTTACTGTTGCTGTTTTTTAATCTTTACTGTTGCTGTTTTTTAATCTGGAATTTTAATCTTAAATTCCAGATTTATTTTTAAGTAAAAATGGAGGCCTTTTGGATGATATTTTGAATGTAATAAACATCATCTTTTAGTAAAACAGATATCCCTGTTCTTTACTTTGAACCAACATATACTATCATTCTATTTCATGCAAATATATATTTACATTAAAAAATTTAACTATCATATAATGTTCTCAAAACTTAATTAAAGTATACACATATATCACTGCTATAGCAAAAAAGGGCTTTCCTACACATAGCACTGTACCCTAAAGTTCTATTTAAATTTTAAAAACAGGTCTAAATTAGTTTCAATTTAGAACCTCTGCTTTGATTTTCACACCACATGTATTTTATACCCACAGTAAAGTAGCAAATTCAGAAAAACCTTTTAAGTGCTAATAGCTCTAATAAAAGAATGGATCTTCACCTCAACTGTGAAACAGTTAATGTCATGAGTTGTAAGATACAGACACACCGTTCGCATTTTGAGTTACTTGGCTGCTCTTCCTTGCCCTTGCTTCATCATACAAACAGTAATAAGGTCAAGGCAGGAATTCTGCTAAGGGTGGACTTCTTACTAGTTCATTAGTACCCAAGGAGTGTCCACAGAATATTCAGTCACACAGGATCTGAAGGCCCTGATCAGCACCAGGCACCACAAGAGGCAGGAGGAGGATTCTGGGTGTCATTACATTCTTTCTAAGTAGAGATCATCTTAGTGCCTTTCAATGTGTGTTATTGACTTTTAAAGAGAAGGCAGCCAGATGCGGTGGCTCATGCCTGTAATCCCAGCACTTTGGGGGGCTGAGGCAGGCAGGTCATGAGGTCAGGAGATTGAGACCATCCTGGCTAACACAGTGAAGCCCCATCTCTACTAAAAATACAAAAAGTTAGCCGGGCGTGGTGGTGGGCGCCTGTAGTCCCAGCTACTCGGGAGGCTGAGGCAGGAGAATGGCGTGAACCTGGGAGGTGGAACTTGCAGAGAGCTGAGATTGTGCCACTGCACTCCAGCCTGGGCAACAGAGCGAGACTCCGTCTCAAAAAAAAAGAAAAAAAGGAAAAAAGAAAAAAAAAGGGGAGGGGGTGAGGCAAAAGAACTCCTTAAGAGTTTCTCAAATGCGTTTAATTACAGAATGCTGGGGGGCCCAAATTAGCCTTGCCAGAACACTGCCCAATGAGACCTGTGGCAGAAAAGACCTAGGAACATGTGGTTGAAAATAGAGGTGGTTATAGATGACAGACAGGAGACAGGGATAACTGTGCTGTGAGTTTGAAAACTGACATAAAGCAGGTTTAAAATGGGAGAATAAATATTGGGAACATGAACTGCTGAAACAATCTTTGGTAGTCAAAATCAGGCCAAGTGCTTCAGGATTAAATCTTGCACAGTGAGAAGTTGATGGCATCTTATTTTTAATGTGGTGCCAATAAGTGACACAGGGCTAAGTGAGTATGATAATAGGTGCACTCAAGAAAAAGGCAAGAGGCTGAGGGCAGTGGCTCACTCACACCTTTAATCCCAGCACTTTGGTTGGCAGAGACAGGAGGATCACTTGAGTCCAGGAGTTCAAGACCAGCTTGGGTATCATAGTGAGTCCCCGTCTCTACAAACAAAACAAAATTAGAAAAAGGCAATAGAAAATATCGAATAAGAACACTATTTAAATAAATATTACCAACAAGCAAACTTGTCATCCATCGGTATGAGTTTTGGGGTCAATTTCAGATTTGCAATGGGGTTGAAAGAGGTCTTGGATCTACAGAAAGTGTCAGAGAAAAAAGACCAACGTTGATACTACCTCAGAGCTCATTCAAGATGTAGATTCTCAGACTCAGACCTTGTGACTCAAGGTCTGGATTTTAAAAGAAGCTCCTTGCAATTCATGAGAGCATTAATGCACTTAAAGCATTGCTGCAAATCTGTTTCTCCACTTTGGCTGCACATTATATTCACCCGGAATATTTTAAAACTTCAAATGTTCAAGTCACACTCTAGAGGAATGAATCAGGATGTGGGTGGAGTGGTGGGGGAGTTGGTCAGAGGAAGTGAGACCCACATATCAGTAATTTTTCCAAGTTTCCCCTATGAATCCAATATGCAGGCCAAACTGGAGAATTACTAGTCTAAATACAAGCAAAATTAATG
This sequence comes from Macaca nemestrina, assembly GCF_043159975.1. Classification (NCBI taxonomy): domain Eukaryota; kingdom Metazoa; phylum Chordata; class Mammalia; order Primates; family Cercopithecidae; genus Macaca; species Macaca nemestrina. The sequence continues at coordinate 176,057,962 of NC_092131.1, forward strand.
GGAGAGGTGCAGAATGAGAGTACCTATAGAGGAAATAAATTTACCCTGTGACTTTCAGGTGCAACAAACAATATGCTTTGTTCTTTTCTAATTCCAAGAGCTGACTCTTCCCAACCCACTTGAGTTGGTAGGGAATTCTGTCCCAATCCTAATTAAGAGCCTCTATATTCATGTCTGTAATCAGGATAATCAGGCAGCCAAAAGGAAGATATCGTACCTCAGGATACATTTCAAATTAATCCAAGGACCTAAAGAGAGTTACATCATAAAACAGCTGATGGAAAACATACCAAAATATATTGCAACTTTAAAGCAGAGAAGGTCTTTCTGTCATTCAATTCTATAAGCCAAAAGAAAAAGATAAAAACAGTTACACATTCTTGTTGAGACCTTTCTCTGCTTAGAATTGCAAGTAGTGCCTTATTATCCCAGAATGTTTAGCTTGCTTTCAAGTCCGGCAGACTGTGAATTAGAATCATGTTATTACACCTAAAGGTGACCCAATAGTAAGAGAGTGACTGAAAAGGGATGTGGGATGGGTTCAGGGGCTAAAGGAAATGAGGCTGAAATGAACGCTGAATAATTTTTATGTACTGAAAACGCAATGCCCTGGGTGAGGCATGGTGAAGTTCAAGGTCTCAGAAGTAAACACAGCTCACAATGCTGCAGAGTTGTAGAGAGGGCATCATCAGGAGACCCTGGCTGGGGAAGGGCTGTGAATGAAAGGCCAGATGCAGGACGTGCCCTCAAGGCCTTGCATCCTAATAGGGGATGGTGAGGCCAGAAAACTGTCTCCTGGCTTTCCACCTTCAGTGCTGATGTGGTTTGGCTGTGTCCCCATGCAAATCTCATTTTGAATTGTGACTCCCACAATTCCCGTGTGTCATGGGAGGGATCCAGTGGGAGGTAATTGAATCATGGAGATGGGTCTTTTTCATGCTGTTCTCACAATAGTAAATAAACCTTATGAGACTTATTATGGTTTTAAAAAGGGGAGCTCCTCTGCACAAACTCTTTTTTTTTTTTTTTTGCCTGCTGCCATCCATGTAAGAAGTGACTTGTTCTTCCTTGCCTGCCACCATGATTGTGAGGCATCCCTAGCCGTGTAGAACCATAAGTCCATTAAACCTCTTTTTCTTCCCAGTCTTGGGTATGACTTTATGAGCAGCATGAAAACAGACTAATACAGTAAGTTGGTACAGGGCATGGGGTGTTGCTAAAAAGACACCTAAAAATCTGGAAGCAACTTAGGAACTGGGTAACAGGCAGAGGTTGGAACAGTTTGGGGGCTCACAAGAAGATAGAAAAATGTGGGAAAGTTTGGAACTCCCTAGAGACTTGTTGAATGACTTTGACCAAAATGCTAATAATGATATGGACAATGAAATCCAGGGTGAGGTGGTCTCAGATGGAGATGAGGAACTTGTTGGGAACTGGGCAAAGGTAACTCTTATTATGTTTCAGCAAAGAGACTGGAAGCATTTTGCCCCTGCCCTAGAGATTTGTGTAACTTTAAACTTGAGAGAGATGGTTTAGGGTATCTGGTGGAAGAAATTCCTAAGCAGCAAAACATTCAAGAGGTGACTTGGGTGCTATTAAAGGCATTCAGTTTTAAAAGGGAAAGAGAGAATAAAAGTTTGGAAAATTTGCAGCCTAACAATGTGATAGAATAGAAAACCTCATTTTCTGAAAAGAAATTCAATCATTAATTTGCATAAATGATGAGGAGCTGAATGTTAATCACCAAGACAATGAGGAAAATGTCTCCAGGGCATTCCACAGAACTTTGTAATAGCCTTTCCCATCACAGGCCCAGAGGTTTAGGAGGACAAAATGGTTTCCTGGGCCTGGCCTAGGGTCCCATTGCTGTGTGCAGTCTAGGGACTTGGTGCCTTGCATCCCAGCTACTCCAACCATGACTAAAAGGTGCCAACATACAGCTTGGGCTGTTGCTTCAGAGGGTGAAAGCCCCAAACCTTGGCAGCTTCCACATGGTGTTGAGCCTGCAGGTGCACAGAAGTCAAGAATTGAGGTTTGGAAACTTCCACCTTAATTTCAGAAGATGTATGGAAATGCCTAGATGCCCAGGGAAAAGTTTGCTGAAGGGGCAGGGCCCTCATGGAGAACCTCTGCTAGGGCTGTGTGGAAGGGAAATGTGGGGTCAGAGCCCCCACACAGAGTCCCTACTGGGGCACTGACTAGTGGAGCTATGAGAAGAGAGCCACCATCCTCCAGACCATAGAATGGTAGATCCACTGACAGCTTGCACTGTGCACCTGGACAGGGGTGGAGCTGCCAAGACCATGAGAACCCACCTTTTGCATCAGCATGACCTGGATGTGAGACATGGAGTCAAAGGAGATCATTTTGGAACTTTAAGATTTGACTGCCCTGTTGGATTTCAGACTTGCATGGGGCCTGCAGCCCCTTTGTTTCAGACAATTTCTCCCATTTGGAATGGCTGTATTTACTCAATGCCTTTACCACACTGTATCTAGGAGGTAACTAACCTGCTTTTGATTTTATAGGCTCATAGGTGGAAGGGACTTGCCTTGTCTTGGATGAGACTTTGGACTGTGGACTTTCAAGTTAATGCTTAAATGAGTTTAGACTTTGGGAGATAGTTGGGAAAGGGATGATTGGTTTTGAAATGTGAAGACATGAGATTTGGGAGTGGCCAGGGGTGGAATGATATGGTTTGGCTGTGTCCCCACCCAAATCTCCTCTCAAATTGTAACTCCCACAATTCCCATGTGTCATGAGAGGGACCCAGTAGGAGGCAATTGAATCGTGGGGGCGGGTCTTTCTTGTGCTGTTCTCACAATAGTGAATAAGTTTCACAAGATCTGATGGTTTTAACAAGAGTAATTCCCCTACACAAACTCTCTTATTTTTGCCTGCCACCATCCATGTAAGACGTGACGTGCTCCTTCTTGCCTGCCATCATGATTGTGAGGCATCCCCAGCCATGTGCAATTGTAAGCCCATTAAACATATTTTTCTTCCCAGTCTCAGGTATGTCTTTATGAGCAGCATGAAAATACATTAATACTATAGTGATGGGAGCCATTGGAAAGAATATGATTTTTGAGCTTTCAAATTGATAAAAAAGATAATATTTTGGGGAGGTAAAGATAAGTGAACTTTAAAAATATATATATTTGCCTAGTATGAGACTATAAACTGATGCCAGCAGCCTGAACAACAGATAAACATTGGCCATTCAGTTTTGAAAGTACAAAAAATTTGCTTGTGCTTTGACCCAGCAGTTTCATTCTCAGAAATTTATTGTAAACTGGCCAGGAACAGCAGCTCATGCCTGTAATCGAAGGACTTTGGGAGCTGCTGAGGAGAGAGGATCTCTTAAAGTCAGGGTTTGAGATCAGAGTGGGAAGCACAGCAAGATGCTCTACAAAAGATACAATAATTGACTGGGCATAGTGGTGTGCAGTTGCAGTGCCAGCTACTTGGGAGGCTGAGGCTGAAGGATTGCTTGAGGCCAGGAGTTCAAGGCTGCAGTGAACTACAATTACACCATTGCACTCCAGCCAGGGTGATACAGCAAGGCCCCATCTCTGAGAAATGTATTTATAAGAATAGCTGCAGGCTGGGCATGGTGGCTCAATCCCAGCACTTTGGGAGGCCAAGGTGGGTGGATCACGAAGTCAAGAGATTGAGACCATCCTGGCCAACATGGTGAAACCCCGTCTCTACTAAAAATGCAAAAATTAGCTGGGTGTCGTGGCGTGCACCTGTAGTCCCAGCTACTCAGGAGGCTGAGGAAGGAGAATCGCTTGAACCCAGCAGGCAGAGGTTGCATTGAGCCAAGACTGTGCCACCGTACTCCAACCTGGCAACAAAGCAAGACTCTGTCTCAAAAAACAAAACAAACAAACAAACAAAAGATTTAACAAGAAGAGGAAGTCTTAGTCAAAGCAATCAAGATAGAGAAATAAATCAAGGCATTCAAATTGGAAAAGAGGAAGTCAAACTATCTCTGTTTGTTAATGATATAATCGTATACCTAGAAAACCCTAAAGACTCCTCCAAAAGACTCCTAGATTTAATTTAAAAATTCAGTAAAGTCTCAGATTACAAAATGAATGTACACACATTAGCAGCACTGCTATACACCAACAACAGCCAAGTTGAAAATCAAATTAAGAACTCAGTTCCTTTTACGATAGCTGTAAAAATAAATAAAATACATAGGAATATATTTAATCAAGGAGATGAAAGATCTGTATAAGAAAAACTGTAAAACACTGTTGAAAGAAATATAGACGACACAAACAAATGGAAATACATCCCATGCTCTTGGATTGGAAGAATCAATATAATGAAAATAACAGTATTGGGACTATACTGCCCAAAGCAATCTACAGATTCAATGCAATTCCTGTCTAAATACCAACATCATTTTTTCATAGAATTAGAAAAAACAATGTTAAAATTCATATGGAACCAAAAAAGAGCCCAATTAGCCAAAGCAATCCTAAGCAAAAGAACGAATCTGGAAGCATCACATTAACCTACTTCAAATTATACTACAAGGCTATCATAACATAAACAGTATGGTACTGGTATAAAAGTAGATACACAGACTTTTGGAACAGAATAGACAACCCAGAAATAAATCCAAACACAACCAACAGATATTTGACAAAGCATAAACTGGGGAAAGGACACCATATTCAATAAATGGTGCCAGGAAAACTGGATAGCCACCATAGAAGAATGAAACTGAGTTCTTATATCTTACCATATTAAGAAAACCAACTCAAGATGGATCGAAGACATAAATCTAAAACCAAAACCATAAAAATTATAGAAGAAAACATAGGACAAACTCTTCTGGACATTGGCTTTGGCAAATAATTCATGACTAAGACCCCAAAAGCAAGTGCAACAAAAAGAAAAAGAAATAAGTGGGACCTAGTTAAACTAAAAAGCTTCTGCACAGGAAAAGAAATAATCATCAGAGTAAACAGACAACCCACAAAACAAGAGAAAATATTTGCAAACTCTGCATTCAACAAATAACTAATATCCAGAATTGACAAGGAACTCAAACAAATCAGCAAGGAAAAACAATCTCATCAAAAAGTGGACAAATTACATGCAAAGACACGCTTAACACTACTAATCATCAGAGAAATGCAAATTAAAACCACAGTGAGATGCCACCTGACCCTAGCCAGAATTGCCATTATTAAAAAGTCAAAAAACAATAGATGCTGGCATGGGTGTGGTGAAAAGGGAACACTTACACACTGCTGGAAGGAATGCAAATTAGTACAACCACTATGATAAATAGTATGGAGATTTCTCAGAAAACTAAAAGTAGATCTACCATTTGGCCGTGCGATCGAGCAATCCCATCCTGGGTGTCTACCCCAAGGAAAAGAAGTCATTGTATAAAAAAGACACCTGCACATATATATTTATGGCACACAACTCACAATTAAAAAGATATGGAACCAACCTAAGTGCCCATCAACTGATGAGTGAATAAAAAATGTACGGTATATTTATACTATGAAACACTACTCATCCATACAAAAATGTAATAATGTCTTTTGCAGCAACTTGTGTGGAGCTGGAAGCCACTACTCTAAGTGAAACAACTCAGGAATGGAAAACCGAATACCACATGTTCTCACTTGTAAGTGGGAGCTAAGCTATGGGTATACAAAGTCATACAGGATAGTATCATGGATATTTAAGCCTCAGAAGTGGGGAGGGTGAGAGTAGGGGTAAGGGATGAAAAAAAACTGCACATTGCTTACAATGTACACTATCAAGTGATGGGTGCACTAAAATCTCAGATTTCATCACTATACAATTCATCTGTGTAATCAAAAACCACTTGTACCCCTAAAGCTATTGACATTTTTTCAAGGATATGTTTAAGCATTGTTTATAATATATAAAACACCAAAAACATGCTAAATAAAACACAGTATTTCCATATAACAGGATGCTAAAAGAGCCATTCAGATTCCATATATGATTATTTATTAACATCAATTAATGTTTACAATAAAATGAAACGAAGAATACACATTGGTACATCCAGCATTATCTCATTTATGTGTTCCTGGACGTGTACCTACACGCACACATATACATCCAGAGGACGTGCAAGCCAGTGCATTTTTGGTGGTTGCCTTTGGTTGGTAGGAAATACAGATTTATGGGTGATTAGTATTTGTTGATTTATACTGTGTTCTGCAACAGCAGCCTGTGTTTGTCTTGTGTAATAAAAAAGCATTATAAAAAAGAAAAACCCTGGACCAGCAAAGGTGTTTAAAGCCTATAAAACATGAATGGACAATCAGGAAGAAGTAAATGACAGTTGTTCTAATAGAACTGTAAGTTTGGCTCTGAGCTCCCAGGCAACCAAATCATAAAGGGAAATACCCAGCTTTTTAATGCTTATTCCCATGAAGATTAAAATATATCATCTGAGGGAAAGAAAGCTCTAAATGGAATTTCTTAAATGAAGGTGTTTTCATATCAATTTTTTATCTTTACTTCTTGGCTTCATCTGCTTTTTTCATCTTTTGAGTAAGAGAAATGTGGTGGGAAATTTTTATTTAATTTTTTTTTCAAAACATGGGAATAGCATGTATTCTAACTAAAAAAACCATCAAGTGTGATATAACAAGTGGTTAATATTGAGAGCTTTTCACATATATTTGTCACAAGATTTACTATTTCTAACTTTAACAGGATTTTTATCTCCAGCGAACAGAAAAGTACACACCATTTTAAATTTATTTTGTCTTTGCTTTTCCATTTCTTTAATTCTTGCCTTCCTGACTGCTTTCCCTTTCCATCTTTTAATGGCACCAGCAGTTAGGAACTATTGGGTTGAAGGGTCAGGTAAATAAATCCATTTCCTACCTCCACCGAGCAAATGCTCTCCGCCTGTCAATCGTTTTAGCGCCTGCTTTCATTCTTCCTTGTTCAACTTGCAGCTCTACAAAATGTGGAAAACATTTTGATTTAGTTTTTTCTGGCTTGGTAGGGAGTTTTAACTAATTCTGTAATCTGAGCAGATAGTCATTTAACTCCAGGTCTCTGCTGTGGCTGTCCTGTTCGAAATAGACTAGCACTTTATTTTTGACAAAATAGCATTAGTCTGTTTCCCTGTTTCCTCCCGTCCAGATCTGGCTTTCCTTCTAAGAGCAGTTTTATAAACAGTGCTTCGTTAAAGGAAGTTAGCACCTGCTCTGCCTGGCAAGGCACTGACGAGTTCACACTGTGACAAACTACCCTCACCTGAATTTCCCAAGCGTGTCACTCTGCTCCTCTGATGTTTATTTAGGCTTCTAAATTATGTCCGTCTCTTTAAAACCAGTGATTTTTAAAAGAACCTCTTGCAATGAGGTAATGCTAGTGGCAGAACGGGTCTCACTTCCCAATCTCCGGGCCTTTTCCTCCCGACCTTGTTGTCCTCCCTCATCGCCTGACAAGAGGCACTGAGAATAAAATGAAATTCCCGTCATCCTCAAGTTCAGCGTCGTCAGCATGCTCTGCAGAGATCTGCCAGTTTCTGTAAGACGTTTGCTCAAAGCTTCACAAGTCACACACTTGTCTCTATGCATTTTTCCATTGGCAAACTTTCTAGTTTTACTATCAAGAATATTATTTTTTAAGCAAGGAAGATAGAAAATGAAGTGGAAAGTAAAATTCCTCCCCAATCCCCACACACGTAGCTTCTTGCTGTTAATCTCCAGAAACAAGGAAGTCAATAGCTCTTCTCCAGCCTTTCCACTCCCCCAAGGTGTGTGCTAAGAAATTTTGGTCCATGTTTCTAAGAGAACTGGAGTGAGAAGAGTTCAAGAAGAAGGAGGTGCAGGTTGAGCATCCCTAAACCCCAAATCTGAAATCCAAAGTCCTGCAAAAATCCCAGACTTTCTGAGTGTGAACATGACATCACAGGTGGAGAATTCCACCCCGACCTCAGGGGACGGTTTGCACAACAGAGTTTATCCAGCGCCCCCAAGGGGAAAATGAACCTCCAGTTGTGATGTGTTTTTATGATGGCTCCATGTCCACAAACCTTGTTTCAGGCACAAAATTATTACAAATATTGTATAAACTTGCCTTCAGGCTATGTGGATAAGGTGTATATGAAGCAAATGAATTTGGTGTTTAGATTTGAGTCCCATCCCTAAAGTATCTCATTCTATATATGCAACTGTCCCACAGTCCAAAACAAAACAAAACAAAATCCAAAATCAAAAATGCTTCCAGTCCCACACATTTTGGCTAAGAGATACGCAAGCTGTAGAGCATCAACAAGACTTAAGAAGGAGGTGCCTGAGAACTGCTTGGGAGACGTCAGCTGCTGATGGGCAGGTGGAACAGGCTGGGGAGGGCTGAGGAGAAAGGGAGAAAGGGAGGCTGCCGGCCAGATCCTAAAGCTGGAGGGAGACTGAGGAGTCACTGATGCAGGCAGGCTAGGACCGCAGGGGTCAGGGACCAGAGGCTGCAGCCACAGAGACAATGGCCGAAACGACCAAAGGTGTGGATCAGAACTGAAATCTGCACAGAGGCCAATGTTAAGAAAGTGGGGGTTTGGACACTTTGGCCCTTTTACTCAGTTTGGTGCACTTTTATGGGAGCAAGCATGATAACTTAGAGTACGATAGTCAGCTGGGGCTGTCATAGGAAGTACCACAGACCAGCAGGCTTGGACCACAGGGGTTTTTTCTGCCACTGTTCTGAAGCCTGGAAGTTCCAGGTACTGGTGTTTCTCCGGAGGCCTCTGTCCTTGTGCGTGGGCGACTGTCTTCTTTCTGTGTCCTCTGTGCGTGGGGATCCTCACCTCTTCCTATAAGGACACCCATCGGATTGGATTAGGGCCCCACCCTAAAGACCCCATCTTATTTTAATTACCCCTTAAAGGCCCTATCTCCAATATAGTCCTATTTGACGTCCTTCAACACGTGAATTTCGGGGTGATACAATTCAGCCTGTAACACCAGGGAGGTGATTGAAAAATATTCAGAAGATTTACAAGTAAGGAAAGACCGTGAATTCCAAAATGCTTTCTACAGCCTGCCCCCCATAGGCAGCAAAAGAGAGAATCTCCCAAAACGTTCTTCTGGAAGAAGGAAGGTAGTGTGCAGTTCTAATGACCCTCCACCCCGTTATCAGGACCAAGTTTATGTGCATGACAGAAAAACATGCGCCAACACAGAGAGCGCCTTTGCCAAGCCCGTGCAATTACCCAGGCTCAGAACAAATGTCTAGACATTGCTTTACTTCAAGGAAATGCTGAATGGTTTTTCTAAAGCCACATATCAGTTCATTCCCTTCTTCTAAGAAGGAGACTCAGGGCCGGGCGCGGTGGCTCACGCCTGTAATCCCAACACTTTGGGAGGCCAAGGCGGGTGGATCACAAGGTTAGGAGTTTGAGACCAGCCTGGCCAACATGGTGAAACCCCATCTCTATTAAATACACAAAAAATTAGCCAGGTGTGGTGGTGGGCACCTGTAATCCCAGCTACTCGAGAAGTTGAGGCAGGAGAATTGCTTGAACCTGGGAGGCGGAGTTCAAGTGAGCCGAGATCATGCCATTGCATTCCAGCCTGGGTGACAGTGCGAGACCAAGACTCCATTTCAGAAAAAAAATAAAAGGAGACTCAGAGTTGAAGAGGATGGGTTGACTCTGAGATAGAGTCACTGTCCCCTGTCCAACCTAACAACCATCAGGCTTCAAGACTTCACCCTGTCAATCCCGGGGACCGCTCAGCCCCTGGAGACGCAGGGTCTCCTCATTGCATGCTGGGCTCTGGGGTAGGGCACTGGTCACTGATCATGCAGGTAACTGAGAAAGTGAGAATCCTGCTCACCGCATGCCTCTTTTGCCAGATATTTAAAATTTTCAAGGAGACACATTTATGAATATGGTAGAATCTGGCTGGTGTTTCTTGCTGAAGGCATGAGTATTCACGGTGTGAATGCGCCCTGGGGAGGTTCCAGGCAGCGCCCCGCAGGCAAGGTGGCTGTAAAACTACCCCAACACGCCCGCACCCACCGGCAAGAAGCTGGTGCTCCACTCCCTGTGTACCAGCTCCCTCGGTCCCTGGCCCCTCACCTGGGTCCTCCCCAGCAGCCCTAGGTGATGGTCAGTCTCTGAGAGCAGGAGGCTTCCAGGACCTGCTTCTGACCTGCGGCCATCCTCAAAGCGCACCCTGAGGGTTGAGGTCAGAACCCTGCGGGCCAGCTACTTTGAAAATCACTCTTCCCGATAGGCACTTGGCACAGTGAATATTTATTTTCTGATTAAGGAAATGGAAAGAAACGGGCAGAAAAGCTGCATGTAATTCAGCAAGTGATTACAGATTGCCTACTGGGTGCAGTGTGTTACTAGGTTATTTGGGAAGCTTTGAAATGAATGAAACCTGGTCTCTGAATTCAAGGAGCTCATGGTCTGTATAAACTGTGGTGGTTAAGGCTGACAGCTGAGATTTTCATAAACTGTGTTTACTTTCTTAAATTACCCTGATTATAGTCTTCCTACTTCGGCTTCTACTCAGCGACTTATTTAGATTTCTGGACTGGCTTTATCTGCTCACTCTTTGCACTGGCCTTCCTTTTTCCATCTCCCCCTGTCCCCCCAAAAGGCAGTGAAGAGTAACTGGATCAACGATGGCTTTTTCTAATCTTATCAGAGTACACCCAGAAGGGGACATAGAGTTCCGTCGCGCCCACCTTGCCCGGTTTTCAGCAAGCACAACATGCTGTTGTCTAATATTTGGCTTCAGTCTATCAACTCCCTGTCAACACTGGAGAGTCAAGGTCTGCGGGAGCTCAGCAAGCTGTATCCATGACAACTGTACCTAGAGCAGGGTACTTAGCATATGGGTAATAAGAAACATCACCCCACTCACTCCTGTTTTTCAAGAGATCATATGATGAAAAATTGAATATTAAACCAACTGAAACATTTACTTTATGCCAACCAATACTAGTTCCATGCCACATTTGATCTATATCTAACTCATACTATTATTTAAAACAAGACAAAACAGAAGGGAGGGAAGGAGGAAAGAGGGGAGGGAGGGAGGGAGCGAGAGAGAGGAAGAAGGAAGGGAGGAAGGAAGGGAGGAAGGGAGGAAGGGAGGGAGGGAGGGAGGGAGGAAGGAAGGAAGGAAGGAAGGAAGGAAGGAAGGATGTACGTGTGATCAAAATTAAAGCTAAACTTACAAAAGGACGCTATTGTTAAATCAGTTGGAGGGCTAGAGAATGAGGCTAGGAATTATCTGGAAGGACACAGCCAGGGCCAATGCCAAAAATCAAGCATAAAGGAGCATGCAACACTGCCCCACATCTAGGCAGAAGACTACAGCCTGACCACTGACCCCGCGGGGCGAGAGGCCATCACACCACCCCTGGAGAAAGGCTTTGTCATTCACGGAAGATCTATGTGCAGAGAAAAGCAAGAGGGCAATTGCCAGCCACAAGCTAGAGGACGTTCACTGACTTTGCTAGATGTGCAGTTTATGTATTTAAGGGGAAAAAAGAGAAAGTGCTAAACCACAGTGAATTAAATGTCTAGAGTATGCAAATCTATGGAAATGGAAAGTAGATTCGTGGTTACCTACACCTGGGAATGTGGAGGGGTTTGGAGAGTGAAAGCCAGTGGCTATGGGGCTTCACTGTGGGGTGATGAAAATACTCTAAAGTTAGATTACAGTGAGGGCTGTATGAATATGATTGTACAACTGGGTAAAACCATTAAATTTTACAGGTTAAATCAGTGAATTTTAGGGCATGTAAATTATATCTCAATAAAACTGTTAACCATGAATTTCCTTTGGTTGCAGTGCAAGATGAGGTAGGCCCATCTGGATAGAAATTATGACAGTGCTAAGTATTTTCTAGGGGATGTATGATTACATTCCAAGATGACACCCTCAAAAGGTGATTTGCAAGGGGAACTTTTATCATGTACTTTGAAAAAAAATCACTAAAAGTTGACCAGTAAAACGTTAAATATAATGTATACATATATAATGCATATATACACAAAGTTTTTAGTATTTTTCTAGGGAAGTACAATGTTAATGATTTCCTTGTTTTTTGAGCCATTAAGCTTTTAATATTCTTCACATGAATTGTATTTTTGTATTGGAGCTGCTTCACTTCTTCAACAATGACAGCACAGAATGGTATCTGCCATCCTACTATTTCCACGACCACTAGTGCCCTGGAGATTTGATCTTCTTGTGACTTCTGCCATCATGGCCAGAGACAAGGTACTTCACCCACCCTGAGGCTCCAGGTTCCAGCAACACATTTGCTGGTCATGAGCAAGTAGATGCACAGATTCCGTGTTTGGTTATTTGACGTACACTTTCATCAGCACTCTCAATGCCCTGCTGTCCCTAGCATCCTGCCCCATACTTACACCACACAAGCCTAGTTCTTTATTTTTATTTATTTATTTATTTGTTTGTTTGTTTTGAGACAGAGTCTCGCCCTGTTGCCCAGGCTGGAGTGCAGTGACTTGATCTTGACTCACTGCAAGATCCGCCTCCCGGATTCTCACCATTCTCCTGCCTCAGCCTCCCAAGTAGCTGGGACTACAGGCGCCCACCACCACGCCCTGCTAATTTTTTGTATTTTTAGTAGAGACAGGGTTTCACCGTGTTAGTCAGGATGGTCTCAATCTCTTGACCTCGTGATCTGCCCACCTTGGCCTCCCAAAGTGCTGGGATTACAGGCGTGAGCCACTGCGCCTGGCCAAGTCCAGTTCTTACCTAATATTTCTGCCTGCCTTCACTCACTGCTACAGCCAGCTCGTTCTGGAGAATGAATTCATGGTGTCTAGCCTGAGCTGCTGTCTCTGCTTCTTGTTCTCGTTGAGCTCCCCATCCCCACTCTCTCCTCAGCTATGTAAATCCCTTGCTGTGCTCTGCAACCCCCGATTTAACTGCCACCTCACCATCTCTAAATCTTAGTGGAGGACAAGGTCTTCTAACTCCAAATAAACTAAATTAAAAAATAGATTGTTAATTCCCTCAACCGGCCTCATCCTAACTTCCCACCAGTTGCAAACTTCTCTACATCCACATTCATCCTCATCAGCCGGTCTCCAGCTTCCCAGAGAGGTGTTCTCCTGTTCAAAGGCAAGCCCCTCCACCTCCCATCCCACCACCCCCTATCCCGCCACCTCCCATCCCTCCACCTCCCATCCCTCCACCTCCCATCCCTCCATCTCCAATCCCTCCATCGCCAATCCTGCCACCTCTCCTCCTCTAGGACCTTGCTTCGGCATTTATTTCTGCTGATCTAAAATTAGCCATATGGGGGCCTAACATCACAAGGAAGTGGCATGAACTGGCTCTGGGATTGGTAAGTCTGTTTCTAATGGTTCCTTTCCTGGGAATTCTTATTGTGCTGCAGTCTTTCACATCTTTAAAAGAATTTCCACAATTCCACATCCTTCTTTCGAGCTCTGTCTCCACCTTGTCTCAGAGCCACACTTCTCAACAGCAGTGTAAACCCAAGTCTCACCTACTTGATGTCTTATCATCTTTCAACTCACCCCACATTAGCTCTGCCCTCCACCAACTGATGCCACTTTTCCTGGGGTTAGCACTGAATGCCCCTGTGCCACCATGCCAGCATGTAGATTTGAGGTTCCGTGTTGTCAGCCTTCTGTATTCCATTCAGTGCAATCAATCTTGTTCATTTTTAAAAAGAAAAAAACATTTAAAAAATATTTTTAAACTGACATATAATTGTGCATATTCATGGGATATGTAATGAGGTTGCAATGCATATAATGTATGGTGATCAGATCAGGATAACTGGCATATCCACCTTCTCAAACATTTATTATGTCTTTGGGTTGGAATAATTCAATATCCTCCTTCTTGCTGTTAGAAGTTATATAATATACTATTGTTGGCTATGGTCATCCTACAATGCTGTAGAACACTAGAACTTACTCCTCCCATCTATCTGTAATTTTGTGTTCTTTCACAAATCTCTCCCTATCTCCCTCCCAGCTTCTAGCATCTTCTGTTTTACTTTTTTTTTTTTAACTTCTGTGAGATCAGCGTTTTTAGCTTCAACATATGAGTGAGAACATGCCAGCCTTGTTCTTTATCCTCCCTCTCCCCTTAGTTTTTATGGCACCCCTAAATTCCCCCATCAATCTCTGCTTATTGAGAGGTTCCCTTGTTGTTCATCTATACCTAAAATAATCTATTTCATCACAATTTTAGGGCCTTTCTCTTCTATTTCTATATCTGTTTATTAATAATCTCATGTAATTTTATTTCAACGATCAACTAAAAGCTGACAACTCTAAAATTTGAAATTTGCAATTAAGACTCTACACCCAATTTAGCTTCACGTTGTTGTTCATTGCCTCATGGACACCTCTACATGGGCACACCAGTAACCCTAAGTACAACATGTTCACAGTGGAGCCCTGCCCATGTCTGGTCTTCCACCTCTGGATTTTATCTTCAGTGACACCATCACATCCCTCAGTCTAAGTACTGTGTGCCATCTTCTGTCCCTCCCTCTCTCTCAATCCCCATATCTATCCTTTAAGCCTCTAAATTTTATTTACCTCCTAATGAGTTTTCCAATCTGTCTCCTTCTTTCTGTCGTCATGGACACTCTATTATTTGGACACTTGGTTATTATTCATCTGGATGCATGAACTAGCTGCCTTACTGTGCCCCCGCACCCTTCTCTCCACTCAGCACAACGGTGAGTTTTAACGTATATACAACTTTGGTCATGTCTATTAATTAGTTTGGAAAGATAATTTTACTGATAAGACAATGTTTAAACTCCATTTCCAAGCATACAGAATGTTATGTAATTTGAAACCTTGCTAGCTTTTGATCCTCACTCTTGCGCTTTATATGTTTTTACACACTCACCGTTGTTTCTTACCTCTGTCGCTTGGCTTCTATTGTACTTTCACCCTGGACTTTACCCCATTCTTGCGGTGATACTCTTGGCATATAAAAAGTTTCAACCAATATTTATTGGAAAGGAAAGAGAAATAAAGGGGGAAAAGTAGGATGGGTGAGCACCTTTCCCCTTTCTAACTTCTTTTTGTTTCTTTTCAAACCCGGGTAACTCGTGCCTCTCAATGCTCAGCTCTAAAGTCATCACTTCCTGGAAGCCTTCTTTGATTCCTTCCCCAAGGCCAATAAAATAGCTTCTTTTCTGGTAAAAATGAGTGTCTACAACTCTACATTGCATTTAGCGTATTATACAGTATTGCAGTTACACCAGACTGATTGTTTAAAGGCAGGGCAACCACGCGTTTTTCATCTTAATATCACAAATAGGCTTTACATGTACAGAAACTTGGTGAATGTTTTGAGAATCAATCAATTCTTAAATTTTACAGATAGTGCCAAGACAATTGACAAGTGAAAAAGTTGAATAGTAACTTCAGAAACCTGAGACGCTTCCCCAGAGCAGGAGGTTGTTGGAGGGCTTTGCCATTTGACCTCAGGCCGTTCTGCACTAGAGGACCATAGAAGACGATTCTCATCAGATGAGTAAGCATCGTTTATGCATCTATAAAACCTGTGTTAATTTAAAGATGTTTTAAATTCCAGATGAAGTCTTTTTGAAAATCAAAACAATTGAAGCAGCATAATTTTGAGAACTTAATAGATTCAGGAAATACAATCTGTGACCATGTTTATTAGTCATGACAGGTTATAGAGATAATAGAATAATGCATGCTTCAAAAGGACAAATAGATGCAATATCTTCAGGGCTCAGCATAAGTCATTTAAGATAACATTATAATCATTGATTTTATTTTTATTGCATTTCCATTATCAAAGGAAATTCTTGTGCTTGCTGGATACACAAATTCAACACTTTCTCAGCAATTTCATTCCAAGTTAGCATTAAATAATGTACAGAAAAAAACATTAAAATTGTAGTTGTTTTAAATTATTTACTCCAAGATTTGTGGCATGGTTATTACTCTTTCCCCAATGAGTTAGTATAGGAAAATCAGTGTATAAGGCAATAGAATAAAGTATTAATAAGGGAAATTTCTGACATTCTATTATTTTAGCCATCAGACCAGACAGAATAGCACTGAACTTTACCATCTTTTAAAGATAGACTGAACTACATGCAAATAATCTGAACACACCGTGCTTAAAACAATCAATGCATGTTCTATTAATAGACGATGCTCCCGACTTCAGTGATGGCTGAATGGCTGTTTTTAGCCTCGTCAGTGTTTCTGATGGTACTCTCCTTCCCCAGCCTTGATTCTTTGCTAGCTGTTTTCTGCCTCTCTCTTCTCCACATGGTAGCTATCTACTCAGCTGTCTAGCTTGGGAATTCAATGCCGATGATGCTACCATAGCAAGATAGAAGGAATGAATAGATGTTAAATAAATGCCAAGCTTTGAAGCAAGAAAATTTACTTTGGTAGTTTGCTGAGAATAGCTTGCTCAGAATATGCACTGTCATTTGCTTAGTGTGTAAAAGTGAATTCTTGACCTCATTACATTCTTCGATTTAATTGGTCTTTTAAAGAATATTTTACAAGACAATACAGACCAGGCATCCATGGGATGTATCTAAATGACAAATCAGCCCCACCTTATGCTAGGCTCTGAGATGAGTCTGTCACAGATGCAAAGTCTCATCATCCAGTCCACCTTCTCATCAGGTCTTTTATCTATTATGTCACTGAATGTGCTTTAAACCTCTGACCATTTTAAGAAGGAATTTAGCATGCATAAAGGTAAGGCACAAAGGTTGAAAGACAAAAGGCACAGAGTGATAAGCAGGGCCTTTTAAGCCATGTCAAGGAATTAAGACTTTATCCTAAATGTCTAAGATGAATTACCATCATTTTATGTGACCCAAGAGAAGATGTTTAAAATGGAATAAAAAACACAGCTAGAACTTGTTAAAGGAAAACAGTGCTTGTTACTGTTGAGCGGTTTAAACTTGAGTACCTACAGCTGGAACTATCAAAAACATATTTGTTCATTCAAAAAGCATATACACTTATTGTAGGGCTATTACCGTAAGTCACATATTGCACTAATAGCTGGGACTGCAGCAATGAACAGCACTGACAGGATCTCCATTTTCCTGGTTAAATTCAATACACAATCCCAATATGTCAATGAATGCAATATGAAAAGGAAAGTAAACAGTGTATGACAGCACCTAAAAAAGGAACTTAACCTTACCACGGAGGGAGGAGTGGTCAGAGTGGACTTCTAGAAAAGGAAAAATAATTGTGTTCACGTATTAGTTTAATCTGCCAAGGGAAAGTCAGGAAGTATGCAGGATGTGTACTAGAGAAAGGGTGGGTCATTTTAGGAAGGAGTTCAGCGTGGATAAAGGGTACAGTGCAAAAGTTGAAAGACAAAAGACACAGAGAAGTCCACAGGGTCTAGAGCAACTGTAGATGAATGATCACTATTTTATGTGACCCAAGAGAGGGTGTTTAAAATGGAACATCAAAGATGTAAGACTTTAGTTTAAAAGCAATGAAAAGTGACACAAGGGTTTTATGGAAGAAAATCCTGTGACATAGTCATGATTTATTAAGATGTCTCCAGATATATGTGGGATATAATTTGAAAAAGAAATGAAATTGTTGTTATTACACAGTTAAGAGAAAGAAGGGCGTGGACTTGAGTAATATTTGTGGAGGCAGAAATAAATAGATGTAATACAGGATGTTTAGGAGGTGACTCTGGCAAGATTTGGTGAAAGATTTGACATGAGGAAGAAGAATACTGTTCAAGGTTTTGACTTGAGCATATGGCTTGGAGACAGTATTATCATCTTAGGTATAGAAGCTAGGTATTTGAGCAGGAAGAGGAGCTTTGGAGTTGGAGATTGGATTATCTGTGGGACATACACATGGTAAAATCCCGTAGATAGTGCAAGCTCATGACAATAATTTGGGTTGAGAAATAAAGGTTTGGAGTCAGTATAGAGATTGCAAGTACGCCTGTGGAATAAGCATAAACGTGCACAGTGTCGGAAAAAGTTGGTGGGGACACAAAAATAGGGGCAAAGCAGAGGAAGAGATATGTACACAGGAGGCTGGGCAGGTATGGCCAGAAAAGTAAATGAAAGGGGTGATTATTTTTTTTCTCTCTCAAGAAGAGAATAGCCAACAGTGTCAAGTACAATTTAAAAAACCGGGAAAGATGAGTGGAAATGTGCAGTGAGTAATACCATTATACATTTATAGTTGTTTAGCCAGGTTTTTTCACTTCCTTAGCACATCAATTGTCTTCATTTTTTCTCTTTATACCCCACCTCTCATCGTAATCATCTACTTTATAAAAATAATACCGTCTCGATCTTGTCTTCAGACCCAAAGCTACATTCTCTACCCGTAACATGTCAATCAATGTCAAACACATTTGCCAGAAACATTCTTCCCTGCCCATAGCCTTGAATTTTTCCAGTTTTAAAAAACTGGTTTTCTAGTTTCTGTCTAAAGAAAAAAAAATATGAGCTTAGACTAGTGGAAAATATATTTCATTTGAGTTTAAACATAGTTGCTAGTTCAAATGATTTTTAGAATAATTATTTGCACCTATCTTAACAATTTCTCAAGTAGTCAATCAGAACATCAGTGCTATGAAGCAGATAGCCCAAAATAGGGAAAGCATTTTTTCAAAGTGTTCGTACATTGTGGCTTTGACACAGCTCTAAGTTCAACACAAGGACACGTATTAAGGAGAAAGGTCTCTTCTCTGATATTTTACTCTTCTGAAATGTACAAAACATGCATTTTTGTGATCCGTAATTGTCTTTTTAATGATTTTTAACATACGATCAAGTCTAATCTTTCTATAATCCCCTAATAAATTGAGGGGGAAAATAAAAATTACACCATTTCGATAGTTCTATCTTGGCTCTAATGAATAATGATGAGGAGTCTTTGGCAAAGACATTAGTTATGAAAATGTTTGTATGTGAGCAAGAAATGTAGACCATAATACTAGATTTCTTTTAGGGAGACAGAATTCCAAATATAAGGCAAGACTATAAATATGTGAATACATTGGAGACTAATTTAAAAGTTTTGAACTGTACTTATTCATGGAACAAAACGTTCTTGTGAGTTTTTCTTATTAATGTCCCTAGCTATATCGGCATGTCTAGCTACATGCCACACATTTGTTATTCAGTGATAGCAGATGCATTTAACACATACCACACAAAAAGTCTTCCTTTGATGGCAAAAATCACTTGACAATTTGTGTGATTAATTTTCATTGTGAACATCAATTAGATGCAACAATAAAATGTCACTGCAGCTAAGAAAAGAAAATGTCCCTATGGATCTACTGTCAAAGTAAATTAAATCCTGTTTAAATCTCTACAGTGATTGAATTTTTTGTAAACTTTGTTTCATTTCTGAGCTTTGTCCCAAACTGACAGGAATAGGGCATAGGGCTGGAGATATAGAAAAACACAGGGGAAATCTGCTTTTCCCTTAAACAAAGGGGCAATGTCATCTCAGGAGGTTGGGGCAGCACCTCCATCAAGATGGCTTATTCAAGAGAGTGAGAACTAGCTCAAAGGAGGATGAAATGTTCGGGTCATTCTAGAGTATTCTCATTATTGCTTTTAGGCACAAATAGACAATAAGATGTGATGCAGCCATTTCTGTAACACCAAAATTAGATGATTAATTAGCATAATATGGTAGTTAAAACAAGCTGCTTGATGCCCCTCAGTGACTTTTCTGTCTGTCTGTCTTGTCCTTCCTGCCTTGTTTTCTTATGTATGTGTGCAGTGTTTTGCCATAGCAGGATACGTACTTATGTAGCAGGAATATGAGGAAACCTTAGTGAATATGGATGAAGACAATTCAGTTATGTGTCTTTATGAAACTATTATAACTTGATATGTATTAAACATGTTTAACACATTCTACTGAATTTTGCTATGGGTGAGAGATGTTATAAATTTACCACACCATCTTACTGTATTTTCTTTCAGGAAAATCCATAAGAGATTTAAAAAATCATAGCCAAGCAAAATGTTCCCCTCCCTCCCTCCCTCCCTCCCTCCCTCCCTCCCTTCCTTCCTTCCTTCCTTCCTTCCTTGATTCTAAAACATATTTTAGAGTCAAATAGTTCTATAATTCTGCATTTGAGAGCCCACATTCCCATAACCAGTTCACACTCCATCCACAATTTCTGGATGCCCAAAGGCTTTCAATATGTTTCTCTTTCATGATGATGATGATGATATTTATTTTCATAAATCTGTATGTCATGCTTATAGTATCATTATTTTATTTATTTATTCATTTTGAGGTGGAGTTTCGCTCTTGTTGCCCAGGCGGGAGTGCAGGGGCGCGACCTTGGCTCACTGTAACCTTCGCCTCCGGGCTTCAAGTGATTCTCCTGCCTCAGCCTCCTGAGTAGCTGGGATTATAGGCATGCACCACCATGCTGGGCTAATTTTTGTATTTTTAGTAGAAACAGGGTTTTGCCATGTTGGTCAGGCTGGTCTCAAACTCCTGTCCTCAGGTAATCCGCCCACCTCAGCCTCCCAAAGTGCTGGAATCACAAGCGTGAGCCTCCATGCCAGTCCATTTCTTTATTTTTAAATGAATTACCTATTGACTTATGTCTCTGACTACCTCCTTACACATTTGTACACATTTCATTCATCTACCTTCCAATATAGTTAAATAGATCCAAAACATAATCATATTTTTGTTAAATCAATGTTAAATATTTTTTAGAACTGAAGCCTATAGTGTATACTAACCTATACTACATTAATCTTTTTTCCTGAATTTTTAATGTGATAATCATATTTTTGCCATTGTTTGCTTAGCTTTTCATTACCACTAATACATCCTAACCTCTCCCTTCATTGTCTGAATCTCCTTAAAAACAACATATTCTATCAGTTTCATCTTTTGGGAGGCATCTCTTGCTAAGCTGTCTGAGTTCTCCATCTAGGCTGGTACTTTCTGAAGAGGCCTAGTCCTCAGCTGTCATATTGAGTTGCCCCTCACCATCATCCTTAGGACTTTCTGTTCCTTAGATTGCATTGTTATCTCCCTGAATAATTTTTTCACTTGGGGAAGTCATGTTCTTCAGTAGCTTTCTGAGAGAGGATTCCTGGTAGGTAAATTTTTTGAAAATTTGAATACCTGAAATTGCCATTTATTTTTATTTGTAATTATACTTCGTTGGGTATAGAGCTGAGTCTGGGATTCGTTCTCCTTCAGAATTTTAAGGGTAGTATACAAGCATTGTTGAGATTGTGGTGTTGATGCTGAGAAGATTGAGCCATTTTTTTCTTTTTTTTTTTTAAGACGGAGTTTCACTGTTGTTGCCCAGGCTGGAGTGCAATGGTGAGATCTCAGCTCACTTCAACCTCTGCCTCCTGGGTCCAAATGATTCTCCTAGCTCAGCCTCCCGAGTAGCTGGAATTACAGGCACGCGCCACCAGCCCAGCTAACTTTTGTATTTTTAGTAGAGACGGGGTTTCACCCTGTTGGCCAGGATGGTCTCTATCTCTTGACCTTGTGATCCACCCGCCTCAGCCTCCCAAAGTGCTGGGATTACAGCACTGAGCCACTGTGCACAGCCACCATTTGAATTTTTAATCCTTTGTCTATACTCTGTTTTTGCCTTGTCTTCTTCTAAATTCTTTTAGAATATTCTCTTTATCCCTAGCGTTCCTAAATTTCATAAGAATGTGCCTTGATTTGGGTCTATTTTTGTCCCATTTTGCCAAGCACTTATGGGATCTTTCAGTCTGCAAATTAATATTCTTCAATTCCTGGAAGGAGTCTTTAAATATTTCTTAAATGATATAATTTTGTTCACATTTCTTATTTCTATTTTCAGACCTTTTATTATTTGGCTATTAAACTTTCTGAAACTAATCTTTAATATTCTTGTCTTTTCTTCTTTTCCATTAAAAGCCTTTTGAGTCTAATTTCTGGGAGATTTTCTCAACTTTATCTTTCAATCCATCTGCTGAGTTTTAAATATTTGCAACACATTTTCAATTTCTAAGAGCATTGTTTTTTCCTCTGAATGTCTGTCTCCTCCTTTGTGTATAGCACAGTACCATTATTTTCTTAGGTGTGAGGTCTGCTCTTATTCCTCTGAGGGTGTGGCTACTCACGCACTTTGGGAATTTCAGTCTCTGTGCCATGCATAGTCTGTTTTCTCCAAGTTGCTTCTTTCTGTTTGTTTGGATGCCTTTCATGTTAGAGGCTTCCCTTGGATGTATGATAATCCCTGACTGTCTGCCATATTTAAGCCTGGGTAACTAAAAAGCTGGTTGAAAGTTCTCTACACACAGTGAGAGCTTGTTAACTATAAATTTCACTGTATGATGATCTGGTTAGGGCACTATATTGGGTAATCCCAAACTGTCAGTATCTTTAGGGTTTATTTTATACACTCCTCCACCCTTGACTTTGGGGTTTATTATCTTCCCCAAAGAAGTGCCTTCTAATCTCATCCAAAGCCCAGTTCTGAGGTTTTATATATGCAGAAGGGTCAGAGCTCTGGGGGTTACATAATTCCTCTGTGCTGGCTTATAATTTACATTTCTCAGGTCTTGTTAGTCAATTACCACTCGTTCTGCTTTCTGGTTCCCCTATCATTTTATGGCTGATTTATCTTTTGATCCTTTGGAATTATGAGTTTATGCCTTTACTTCTTTTTAGTAGCGTCTCAAGAGGGAATAATATTCTACGAATAAACCCTCCTCTTTTGTTGCTGAATCAGCCACAGTTAGGTTCTACAGCTTAAATTTATATACCGCAACTTGTATGCAGATGCATAAATAATTATAATTCAAGTCAATACTTGCTATAATAGGGGACAGTGCCCAGTGTGTTGAGCATAGAGAGTAAGTCTGCATTCATTGACAAAAGTTTAGGATGTCTTCACTTTAAAAATTTTTTGACTAGCACTTAAAGTATGTATTCAAAGTGTTATCTATTGTGGGAAGTGAAAGGGGTCTTAACATTGAGTTTAAATTGGGCAGGTGTATCACTGGGTTCTTTTATAAGACTTTGTATTTAAGGCATCAAAATAATTGTCTTAAATAGGATTAATATGTCATATTACAGATAAAGAAAGTGATAGCAAGAGAGATTTATTTTTAAAAGGTTAAAGTTATCTAGCAAAAATGACAGAACTTGAATTGAAATATAAGTTCCTGTTTCTCCAAAGCCATGCCTTAGGTGTAGAAATTTACAGAGTGAAATAAGGGTCTTTATCAGAGCCAAAAATGGCATTCCTGTTTACTAAGAAACAGACCTCTCTCAGAATTTTTAGAAGTGATTATCCAATTTATGTAATACCTAAGTTCCATTTTCTCCCTTCATCTCACTGGTAAATATTCCACTTTAATGTTTTTTCAAGCCATTTTCCTACTCTTGCACCTATTATGTGTACAGAATAGAGGGGAAAAAATCTTTTTTTATTTCCAGGAAAGTATGGAAGGAAGATGAATCAAATCATTTAACTTACATTTATGGATTCAGGGGTTCATTTTCCACATGCTTTCTGTCCCACGTTTCTATGGCCTCCAAACTCTGTCTCTCGTGTGTTAGCAGAAGTAAAGGGATCTGCAAATACACAGCCTCCGCGGATGCTCAAATGTCCTCTCTACCTGCTCCACCTCTTGTCTCCCCTTCCCCTTCAAGGCTTGGCATCCTTGCTTCTGACCCAGCCACAGTAAGCTCTTCTTAGGTAAATTCCTTTCCTTCAAGGGGGCATTGGTTTGGACTTAAATGACACTAAGTGTGCCTTGTGATTTTCTTTAAAATATTGCTGCAGTACCTATTATCAGACTTTATTTATTCATTCCCTTATTTGTCCTCTTATGAGACACTGATTGAAACCCAGCTTTGAGCTGGAAGCTAATACTAGAGAAAGAGAAATAACAACATCTAGAATTTACTGACTGTTTTGTGTTAGATCCATTCTAAATGCTCGCATATATTGTCTCATTTCTCACACTTCAAACCTCTGTGAATTTCTATTTATTATTCTTATCGTCATTCCATTTTATGGATGAGAAATTTTTTGGTATAGAGAGATTTAAATAACTCTCCCCAAATCCACATTACACAGGACTGAGTGGACCAGGATTTGAACAAGCAGAGTCTGACCCGTGGGCTTTCAACCGGTCCCCTACACTGCTCTGCCCAGATGAGTCTTGCTCTGGAGCAGCTCACTGAAACTTCCTGGACATTTTCGCTAATATTTCAAGCCTGTTTGTGCATCTGCAGACACTTTATAAACATTCAGAGAGTGGAGGCCCTTCAGGCCAGCAGAAGAACAAGGGAGGCACTCAGAATTTATAAACTGGTGGATTGAATTTAGGCCAGAGGGCCCAGAGGATCAGGAAGCTTTCAATGCACCTCCAGCCACACAGAACCCGCAGGCTTTTGTCTATTTTGTTCAGTGATGTCTCTCAAATGCCCAGGACACTGTCCTGTCTGGCATGGGCTGGACACTCAATTAACATCCACTGAACAAATGAATGAATACCAAGACGTAATACAAACAACATTAAAGTGTATCAGAAAGCACAGCCTTTAAAAACCGTGGAATAAAAGGAGGTTAGAATTGGATCTGTAAAGAGAGGACTGACATAGACTTGGATGCGTTGAACTCCTGATTCCCGAACTTTTCCACAGGTAGCTCCCAGCACTGCACGTCGAAGAGCCGGTCTTTTGCTCACTTGTATCAGGAGAAGAGAGGGCGTTTTGGAGAAAGAAATTCACAAATCAGAATTTTCTCCCTGTCATCTTTTAAAGTTTATTTTTAGTCCTGCTTGAGCAAAAAGGCAAAGGCTCTCTTGTTTCCCAGGATATTTCTTCTCCTTCTTAAAAATACTTGAAACTCTTGTCACCAATGATGACAAAATCCATCATTCCACAGTGAGAGAGAAAAAGCCCCAAACTCACATGCTTTTTCAGAGCATTTGTGTTTAATCTAATTGAATCTAATCTAAATTCTAATGAAGTCATTAAGCAATAAATTTAAATAGCCAATGTCTGATGCTTCCCCTTTCCGTAAAAGAACAAGCTTGAGTGACTTAGACGGCTCAGGGTACTGAATATTGGGGTCAATCCAATGAAGGGAGGGGGCATAGGATGGGAGGTTGAAAATGACAGTGGCGAATGTTTCAATGTAGACAAACTCACAGCATTATCCCTGTTTCCCTTAAGCAGCCGTTTTACAGGCTCTGCTCGTGATTGCACGAACTGGACAGTGCTCGTGGAGCACTGAGCTGTTGATCTATCAAGTGTCAGTCCTTAGAGTCTGCTCGAGGCTCCAGAGCCCTCCCCAGGGGAGGACCCGGTGCTGGACAATGGCTCAGCAGGGAGAGGCTTTCCAGGTCAAGCTGCGGAGATCGCTGCTGTTCCTTTTTGCCATGCCACCTCTGTTTCCCATGGCTATATCCTTAAAAAACGAACAGGGGGCATTTAAAAACATTGAGATACTAAAGAACTAGTCAGCAAAGTGTGATTGTTATTAAAATATAAAAAATAGTTAACGTTTTGGTCAAATGATAAAGTCTGGTAAGGTCCTTAATGCTCAACCAGACTATGGCGCGCACACACACACACATGCACACACAGCTTGTATGCATGCAATTATTTTTCTACCAAGTGTAATAAATCTCTGACTTCATTTTCCTCACTTTCTATTGACTGCTTTTGCAGAAAAATGTTTTCATCGTATGCCTATTTTCAAGGCTTGTGATATCTCTTTATTTATAAAAATACTCACCAGTCCTAATTGTCTAAATCATCTTCAGTGAAGTAACATGGGGGCACACAAAACAGCCTGAATCTAAGGGGCTAAGAAGAAAGTGTGCCTACAGAAAAACTGGTTTCCATAATCTCTTCCTTGGTTCAGAATGTATCTATTTAGGTGCCAACAAAAATAGCAAAAATTATAAAAGATTCTTTGATTTTTATAAAAGGCTTTTTTGAGGTATATTTGGTATACAGAAACGAATACTGCACATATTCAAGGCATACAATTTGATGAGTTTGGACATATGCATAGACCTGTAGTAGTACCATCCCCACAATCAAGAGAATAAACATACTCATCACCTCCAGAAGTTTCCTTGTATGCCTTTGCTTTGTGTGTGGGGTGGGGTCAGGGTATACAAAATGCTTAACATGAAATCTGCCCTCTTAGCAAATGTTTAAATGCACATCATATTGTTACCTATAGACACTATTTGTATAGCAGATCTGTAGAACTTACTTGTCTTGTATTTTTTGATTGTTCTTTTGATAAGATGACTAACTGTATTAGTCCGTTTTCATGGTGCTAAAAAAGACATACCCAACACTGGTTAATTTATTTTAAAAAATGAGGTTTAATGGACTCACATGGTTCCACATGGCTGGGAAGGCCTCACAATCATCGCAGAAGGCAAAGGAAGAATAAAGTCACATCTTACATGGCAGCCCGCAAGAGAGCATGTGCAGGGGAATTCCCCTTTAAAAACCATCAGATCTTGTGAGACTTATTCACTATCACGAGAACAGCATGGGAAAGACCTACACCCATTCAATGACCTCCTACTGGGTCCCTTCCACAACACGTGGGAATTGTGGGAGCTACAATTCAAGATAAGATTTGGGTGAGAACACAGTCAAACCATACAACTAACCCACTGCCCATTTATTTTAAGATTATACTGTAGACTAATTTTCCCTTCAGCTCAAAAACTAAATTAGATACCAACTTGAAAGGAAAGAGTGACATAGAATAGGGATATCAAGACACACATAATACTCTTCCCCAAATATCCTCATGACCTGTAATATTTTTCTCACTTATGCCGCTGGGATTTATATTATCATTCCTGTGTCTTAGAGTAATTTCAAGTCCATAAATGACTTTGCCTGTTGTATCTTAACATGTTAGAGAATTGTGTACTTTTCTGTGATTGTCAGCTAGCTGGACTATTAAATCCATTTTACTCTCTGCTTGATGGAGTGGTCGAAAAAAATTGCAAAATTATCTCATGTTGTTAACAGAAGGGGCAGATTAAATCTATAAACAACTTGTTAGCACAGGTTTTAAACCTTTAAATATTCATTTGGTATGAATCATGTTTGAAGGCCTGTTTTCTATATTATTTCTAAATGTACAAAAACAAAGTCAATTGGTTACTGGAGCCCGCTTTATAAACTCAGTCCTCAGTGTTTTCCTCCTTTGGTTTATCAATTTCTTCAGGCTGGATATCAAGTGTATCCTCATACCCTGTTCTTGTCCAAACACAAAAAGAGTAGTGCAGATGCCTTCCAGGGTATTTGGAAACCTCACCCTAACATAAGGACTATTTCTCCTATTGGAGAGAACACTGAGGAACAACAGATGGTTCAGGAACACACAACTGGGCCAAGTTTTAACATTTTAGTGTTGCCACGTTGGGTTTTGTTTCCCAGTATTAATGCAGCCAACTATCTTGAAACTCTTGCCCTTAGCACAAGGCTGATTCTCTGTGGTTCTTATGTGGGAGGGCTAGACTTTTTACCTTCATTAGATGGCGGTTAAGTCAACACAACTGCCTACTAATATTTGGCCCAGACATGCCTTACCTCATTTTTAAGTTTAAGCTACATACAGCTCCCAGGAACATAAATAATTGAAAGATATTTTATATTTTATCAGCTTCTCATACACCTTTATGAAGTGGGGAAATGTTACTAAGGCCTCATTGCAAATGCAGTGAAGGATGCTGGGTGATGTGACGCTTCCTATTCACACAGTGAGTAGCAAAATGGGGTCACAAATGAGCATCTCTGGGATCCCACAGAATTTGACTTCTAAAACTATCATTATTATCTACCAAGATCCAACAAGTCACCTTAAATTGAATATGACCTGTGTTTTGTCTGCATAGTGGTTTGAGAGGCTTGGGTCCTGGCTAGCCCAGTTGAGGGAGAGGGGGAAGGATGTCAGTGGAAGGTCAAAGCTTCTGCCTATACTCATGTTGTAGGCCTGGAACTCGATCAGGTTCAAGTTCCTACTTTCTCAAGATATGTGATTTTTCTAAAAAAATCATGAGTTGCAAGGGAAGCTCTGTGGACAGGCTCAGACCATGCTCAGAGGATAAGACACAGCTGCAGGGGCCTGTGGCTCACTGACTGATGTGGTGTTTATCTGCTTCTTGCTGCACCACATCGCAATGCTCCTTTGGAATCTTTTCTTCCAAATTAAAAACAGTCCCTAAAATGAAAAGCTAGGTAGAAGGAAGATTCATGTTCTTTAAGGACCATCTTGCCATAGTGGTCTTGGTTTTCTGTTCCTAGCCTGCTCCTCCTGCCCATCCCCGGCCCACTGTCTGTCATCAGGGATGTCACACTGTTGGTTGGAATGAACACAATGCACCTTCCCTTTTTGTTGTACTTCTCTTGCAGACTCAGCTAAGTTGTGTGCTGAGGCTCTGTCCAGCTTAATTTGGGTGATGAATCTCACTCAAAAGACACAGCATGAAGCAGAAGCACTCATTCCAAAAAGATTACCTGAGCATGCACTCTGACAGCCCAGCATGGCTAGTCCCCAGAGAAGAGGAGATGCACAAGGCTGGCCTGTAACAGGGTCCTGGGGCCAGGATGAGCTATCAGGGCAGGGGATGCTGAAGAAGTTCAAAAGTGTGGCCTAAACTACTTCTGAATCTGTATAAGCATAAATGGCCCTTAAACCAACACCCATGTCCTAGTTATTTAAGTGGTTTAATTCATTACTTCATTTTAGAAGTAGATCTGGGGATTTTCCAAACGTAGAGAAGCAAGACATTCTGAAAGGTGAGTCATGACTGGTCATGTTGCCAAGTGCCAGGGATTCGGCCTACGTCCTGTTGCTCACTGCACAGAAAGCCAATCACCAAGACAACAAGTATTGCCAGGGAAGAAAGACTTTAAAATGAGTGACATCAGCTAGGAGACAGGAGGCCAGTCTCAAATCGGTCTCTTCCTAAAGTTAGGGGTTTATATAAGAGTTGGTCAACAGGCCAACTCTTATATGATTGGATGAAGAGTCTATTGCCTGTCTAGATGCAGTGAGTTTCAACTCTAATACTATTTGGGAGGCCTGATGGTTGGTTTTCTGAGTAAGAAACTCAGATAAGACAAATGTAAGTTTCTCGAACTTCAAGAATAAGAGGGTCAATTTCTATGTTTAGTCAAGAAAAAAACCCATTAACATCAGTTCTATGAAATATTAGGCTGGTTTCAGTCATGGCAGGTGGCTCTTCAGTCCTGTTCTGTGATGTTCAGGGGTTTGGGTGACAGTGAACTTTGTATTTTTGTTTTATGTCCTAGCAGTTTCCTCAGAAGAGACCACCTCAGCTCCTTGGGTTCTATCTTCATGTTTCAGATAGAAAGACATTAAAATAGCCCAAGATAGGTGACAGCCTTTCAGATTATATGCCTTCTATGGTTAACCTAATTCTTGATCACTTCTAGGTTGGAGATTTTCTATACACTTAGAACTAAGCATCTCTGCTAAATATGTCACTACCTCTAGTTCTAACCTTATTTTATTGAGAAAGACCTGGAAAGGTGGGAAATGTGGAGAATTAATAAGGGAATGGTAAATTCTCAACCTTCTATGAAGGGTGTAATGAATGTATTACTTTTTGATATGATATTAATGGATTACTCTAACATTTTTTTTTCCAATGAGGCTGGCAATACCCGAATCCTGTTCCAGATCAATAACTTGCATCTTCCTTGTCTCCAGTGAAGTGAATACATGGAAATAAATCCAGCAGCGCTGGGCAAGTAACATGTGTTCCTAGGTAGGGCATTGACTCAATGAAATTTTGGGAGCCAGGCTGTCTCCTAAGAACATTTTCGGGCCCTAATATTTGTGGGCTCAAGGAGCCATTACTGTCCTAAGCCCACACCTAAACCTTCTGATGAGTGTAAAAGTCAATCCAAAGCCACGAGTAGCTCAGAGCCTGACTGCCAGGTGCCCTGTGAAGAATGTTCTCGCCACTGCAGGTGATGAAAGGAAGAACCAAGTGAGGAGGACACCACAATGCATGCAGTGTAACCTCGATGCACATGCACCCTCTTGCCATGGGGTTGTCATTCAGTAAAAGCCTCAACTCTTTGGACTACAGGTAAGGAAGATACAATTCAGCCCATGCTGAAAAGAGGATTAATTGACTTGTGAATGGGGGAAGAACAGTGTTTTAGCTGGTGGTAACGGGATTGGCTCCTCATCTCCTGAGACTGAAGCATGGTGCTCCATGTCTGGATTCTCACCTCATCATGCATCACTGCCAAAAAGGAAATAGACATCTCCTGGCTGCTTCTTAAAAACCCTAGGGGATACTTTTAGTGGAGCCGACTTGTGTCTCTGTGTGAATTATTGTGGTGAGGGATGTGAAGGACAGTGATGGCTCAGTGTCTGCTGTCAAAATCAGTGTGAGGTGTGTGCACTTGGGTTGTGGACAGGTGCTACACAGGGAGCAACCCCTATATGCTAGACTGGCACATTCATCACTGTGCACAGTCATTTTCTGGAATACACTGAATCAAATCACCATTCTTTTGCCTTAGGGTGAAGTTAGGGTAGTGGAAGAGGAGGGGAAGACTCGAAATAAATCTTTAGTGCTTCTAGAGAGGAATATGTAGGGGATTAAAAAATGAGTATTTCCCTTCCTTCCTTCCTTCCTTTCTTCCTTCCTTTTTCCTTCCCTCCCTTTTTTCTTACTTCCCCTCCTTCCTTCCTTTCTCCCTTCTTTTCCCTTTTCTTTCTTCCTTTCTTTCCTTACCGCTTTTCCACCTCTTTCTATCTTTCCCTCCTTCTTTCCTTCCCTTTCCTTTCTTCCTTCCTTCCCCTCCTTCCCTTTCCTTTCTTCCTTCCTTGCCTTCTTTCCTTCCATTCCTTCATTCCCTCCTTTCCCTTTCCTTTTTTCCTTCTTGTCCTTATTTCCTTCCCTCCCTCTGTTTCTTCCCTTCCTTCCACTCCTTCCTTCCTTCATTCCTTCCTTCCTTCCTTCTTTTTCTTCTTCCTTCATTTTCTCCCTTTCTTTTCTTTCCTTCTTCCATTCTTCCTTTCTCCTTCTTTCCCCTCCTTCCTTCCTTTCTCCCTTCTTTTCCTTTTTCTTCCTTTCCATTATTTCCTTCCCTCCTTTCCACCTTCTTTCCTTTTATCTTTACCTCCTTCCTCTTTCCATTTTTTTTACATAGGAAAAAAATTACACGTTTTAAATTATTTGCCAGAGATTTTGCAAGCACATACAAGAATTAAGGATATCTGAAAACCAGATATCCTCCCTTCTGGGTCTCCTCTGCCATAGATGCTGACCCGGACATTGCACCCTCAGTGTGAGTGGTCTATTTGTCAGCACACCATCTTGCCCCTTCACTTTCTTTATTGGTCAAAATTATCATTTGATATTTTTTAAGTTGCTACTTGCTTACCTCTTGGTGTGAACCACACATGTCAAAGACCCAGTTTCTTTACTCTTTAGTTAGACTTTGATTAAACTTTTATTATATGTGAGAACTGTTAAAGCTCAAAGAGAACTTAGACACGTACAGGTGAAAACGATAGAGACTCAGATAATGCATGATTGACAGAGACTGAACCAGAACTCAAATCTTCTGGCTCTCATTTCACCATGAGGGACAGTGTTGCTGTGTCATTGAGGCTGTGTCTGATCCATGCAAATTTTGGCCTTATAATTTAAAAGCAAAACTCTCACAAGCTTTATATGCTATATGTTTAATGATGTGTGTAATTATTCCACTATGTGGCAAATTGTCATAAAGAATAAGCCGTTTATACAAGGTGTGGTGATTCCTAATATTCATATGTAGCCAAACCAAGCATTTCTGATCTTGTATTAGTTTCTTCTTTCTGCTGCAGCAAATTCCCACAAAATTAGTAGCTTAAAACAGCACGAATCTATTATCTTGCACTTGTGGAGGCCAGAAGCCCTAAGATGAAGGTGCTGGCAGGGCTGCATTCCTTCTGGAAGCTCTGGGGAGAAGCCCATCCTTCTCTCTTCTAGTTTCTAGAGGCTGCCACGTTCCTGGGCATGTGGCCCCACACTTCTGATGTGTGATGCCTTCATCACGTCTCCTCTCTGACTCTGACTCTCCTGCCACCCTTTGTAATTTACGAGGACCTCTGGGATTAGACTGAGCTCACCCAGATAATTCAGGGTCACCTCCTCATCTCAGTATCCTTAATTTGATCACATATGCAAAGTCCCAATTGCCATGTAAGGGAACATATTCAAGGATTTTAGGGATGATGACATGGAAATCTTTGGGGGCTGCTATTCTGCCAAACACAAGTGTCTTCTGGGAATAAACGGAGAGAAATCCAGAAAAGAAGCTATCCCCAAGGTCCCTTGGAAGCTCCTGGATTTGCAACCCAGACCTTAGGGGCAGGCCCCATTCCGAAGGCTCGGGTGGTGGAGAAAACTCCCTTTTCCTAGCTCACCTCACACGCAAGCAGACCAGACTGCCGGGTGGGACCTCACAGAAGTCTGCCAGAGACACTGCGACATGTGAAAAGAGAGCCCCTTTGGCAGAAATATCTGTATGTGACTTGGAAGAAAGTCAAAGACAAGGAATTTGATGTATACAGGACAAATGACAGAATAAGCCAAAGCCTGCTCACCTGCCTCAGGGGTCTATGCAGACTGAGGAGAATGAGAACATACTGTTTGAGAAGGTGAGGGGCAGGAGAGCAGGGGGAGGTGCTTGCTGGGAGAAGGTGGATTTGCTGTAAGGGCCTTAGCTCGGAAGATAAACGGAGCCCTGGCTACTGCTTTCTCGACCACTTTCTTGCATTGACCACTCTTTTCTCATTTAGTGCATTTGGCTGGTTTTATCCTCTCTCTCTCTCTCTCTCTCTTTCTCTCTCTGTCTTTTTTGCTTGTTCGTGTTTATTGTAGCAGACTATTTGCTGTCAGATGGCCACAATTAAAATAGACTGTGTCTTTATATCGTATGTGCAAGCAGAAAGGCACACCACCACCACTTGCCACGTGACATGCGAAGGCTGCTAAGTGATGCCCACTGACAGGGTCTGTCCGCATAAGGGGGCATTATTTGAGATGCCTATAAGGCACATCCATAAGTCGTAGAAAATTTATCCCTGTCACAGAAAGAGGCCATCAGCCGCAGGCTGAGTTGGGGGCAGGTGCAGGCACCCTTCACCTTTCTTATGTTTCCCAGGCCATATGCTATCAAAGCACAATGACGGGAATAAAATTCCACTATTTGGGGAAAATAAATGTTCTTAATTGTCCTCACATTAAATAGGCATTCTGCTAATTTTAAAGAAGTTTAGTTTTTTTAAAAAAATACCACATTTGTCCAAAGTGGACACGTTCGTCCACTCCAGGTGCACAGGTTTATGGCCCAGTAGGATCAGGAGGCAGGCAGTGATCTGTCCACAAATGGGTGGAAGGCTGGGCAGTTCTCATCAGACTTACTGACCAGGAGTCTTTCCCATGGTGAAGAGGTCAGGTAAATGAGGTGAAATATGAGCGTGTCCTTCGGGAGACAGAGGGACAGGGTCTGTCTGCATAAGAGGGCATTATTTGAGATGCCTATAAGGCACATCCATAAGTCATAGAAAAATAATCCCTATCACAGAAGGAGGCCATCTGGGTTACTAGATCTGGGTTACTAGATGTCGTTATACATGTGAGCTCCCTTGCACACTTGCCCTGTTCTGAGCACCTACTCAGCGGGTAGCCTCTCACTTCACCTCCTCTGGGATTGTGCCTGAGACGGTTCTGACCACAGCACAGCTGTAACTTTACTGCACATCGTGAAATGGGCAGCCTTCTGAGCGGGAGTAAGCTCAGGCCTCTCAGGCCTCTCAGGATGCTGTCAGGCGTGGGTTGCTGGGCCTGGGGGAATGAGGGTATCCCCGGTCAGCACCACTGTGCGAGCACCTATTCAGCAATGCAAATTTATTTTGTTTCTTTATGCATTTTTTTTTTTTTAAAGAATGCCTCTGTTGATTTCCACACCTCCAGAAAGAGTGAGTTGTGGAGCAGAGAGTGAGGGAGGTTCCACGTGGCTGTCCACACACTCCTTATTAACATGTGGCCTGTCAGGGTCCCAGCAGGACAAGAGCCAAACGGAATGATCTCAGGATCCTTCAGCAGAGCAACGGAGCAGCTGCAGAGCTCAGCACTTCCTGCCTGTCTGAGAGGAACCATTATAACCTGATGGTTTTCAGCCTTATACTGAATGTCACCTCCCCCATCCACGCCAGTCTGTTGAGTTACTCCCCGTAGAGGAATGCCCAAAGCGGAGGCTCCCCAAGGAGCCCGCATCTGCTGCTGCCCTAGCCCTGCAGGAAGTTTGTCTCTGGCCTCAGATGACCCTTGAGAAACCACGTTGCCATTCCTCCCTCCCCTCCACTGTCTCTTATGCTTGTGCCACACTCTGGCAGCTCAAAATCCCCACCTCTTCCAATCCAGGCTTGTTCTCCAACTACAAACTGTCTGTGCCTCTGTCCAGGCCTGCTGCTTCCACACACCCGCAGTGCCTGGGCGTCTGATCAGGGTAGCTCGCTTGTGAAAATATGCTGAGACTCAGCAAGTTAGTATTCGTAATTTCTTGACAAAGACACTGGCTAACTTGAAGAGGCATTCTGTGTAATTCACAGATTCGGCATTTCAACAATATGGCACAATTTGTCTCTGGTGCCTTTTTAGGGATAGCCAGCCAGGTGTGTGGGGTGGGTGGAGAGGACAGAGTGCCTGTCTGGGTGAGCAGTGAGCGGGTGCCGGGAGTGGTACAGAAGCTCGTTTCTGTCCCTTAGTTATGCTCAGCAAGTGACAGGTGCAAAGATACTTTGGAGTTCCACTGCGTGGACCTTCCCAGCAGCCACAGCCGTCCATTGTGGCCAGCTTTCTGCACATTCGGAACTACTAACGGATCCCACAAGGACACTTTCCAGCTCATCCAACTTTGTCGTTTATAAAGATGGGAAGCATTATTGAAAAGAGCTCTAACCGCTTCAGAACACCCCTCAAAAGAGCACTAAGATAAAATCCACTGTTCCCTACTGACAACTGGCAAGCACAACTGACTTCGACAATAGAACATTCCATGGTGATGAAAATGTTCTGCATCCGCTCTGTCCGATACGGCAGCCACTGGTTACATGTGACTACTGAGCACTTGAAATGTGGCTCGTCCAACTGGGGATCTGGATTTTTTATTTCGTTTCATTTGAATTGATTTGAATTTAAGTGGCCACGTGTGGCTAGTGGCTGTCATATTGTACACAGAGCAAGGGCATTGTGGCTTGGTTTATGGCAATAAAATCTATAGTAATTGTTGCAAAATTGAATGTAATCACTTAAGAATCATCCTCAGGCCAGGCGTAGTGGCTCATACCTACAATCTCAGCTACTCAGGAGGCTGAGGTGGGAGGATCAGTTGAGCCTAGGAGGTTGAGGCTGCAGTGAACCATGATCTCTCCAAGCTTCTGTATATTTGGGATGTTCTGTTATTTCAAATCAAAGAAAGAATGCAATAGGATTTGGTAATTTTTGCCATTTTAATCAAATGCTTTTCACTTTGTGCCTGTATTTGGATAAGTAAAGATTATAGCTGTAAGTTTTATTTTAAGCTAGCGTAACTTCTGATAGACATATAAGGAAACTGTCATTTCTACACATAAGGTTAGTGAAACACCGTTGTGTCCTTTACATTTATTTGAGAAGGTTTTGATTGCCAAAATAAAGAAAAGGAAAAACTCTCAGAAAATATGAAGTTTGGAATACTTCAAAAATAGAAACTGGGGGAAGAGAAAAAAAATATCCAATCACAATTACTTCTAGCAACATGAAAGTTAAGAATGCAAATCCACAAATCGCTAAAAATGTTTTATTCAATCAGTCCGGTAGTGAAACTTGTATTTCCCTAGCAAGAAAGTAGCGCATATTTTTTCCTTCTGAGGCAATCAGGCACATACTGAACAAAACCACGATTTCCATCATTCTGCAAAATGAAATAATACCAACAGTGAACATTTATCGATGATCTGCTGTGGGTCAGGTACTATTCTTTGCAATGTACCTGTATTAACTCCTTTTATCCTTATAAGAATACCGTCATGTGGCTCACTATTGTTCCTTTCATAGTTAGATAAACTGAGGAAAAGTTTGGTAAATTTCCTAAGGTTATATAGAGAGCTTGTGAAGAAAGATCTCCAATTTAGTAACTTCCTTCACAGGTGCTAACATGCGTATTTAGCCCCTGCTGTCTGACTGTGATTGTACTAAGCCAGGAGAATATGAAACTGCATCAAACATTTTCCCCACACTG
The DNA here is from genome assembly GCF_043159975.1 of Macaca nemestrina. Taxonomy (NCBI): domain Eukaryota; kingdom Metazoa; phylum Chordata; class Mammalia; order Primates; family Cercopithecidae; genus Macaca; species Macaca nemestrina. The sequence goes on from NC_092131.1 coordinate 176,094,338, forward strand.
CTGTCTACTCCGAGACAGAGAAGCACAGCAAAAGATATTGTAATTGAAGTGTCATTCGAGTGTTTGCCGCTACTTCTCCTATTCCCATACTCATGAGCTTTCCCGTCTTTCAGCAATCTGGTTCATTTTCTTATCGACCTGGCAACCCACACTGCCAGTTGATAAGGCCAGGGGGTGGATACACACTAGGACATGTGGTCTGCAAGTCAGTGTCATCAGCATCATCTTAGAACTTGTTAAACAGTGTGAATCCCCATGCTCCAACCCAGAGATGTGGATTGAGAATGGGCCATGGTGGGGTAAGGGGAGGGAGTTGGAGTCTGGCTTCTTCCGCTGAGCAAATTGCATGTAAGATTCATCCACGTGCTGGAGCACAACAGTCCACCCTTAGATAATTGCCGAGTAATATTCCATTGTATGGATGTACCAGAGTTTATCCGTTACAGGTTAAAGAGCATCTTGCTTCCTTGCAGTTTGGGGCCCTTATAAAAAAAAGCTGCTAGAAACATTCATGTACAGGTTTTGTGTGAGTATAGCTTTTCAATTTACTTTGGTGTATACCTAGGAGTGGGGTTGCTTGGTTATTATGGTAAGTGTGTGTTTAGTTGTATAACAAGCTGTTTTTCCAAAGTGGTGGTGTAATTTTGCATTTCCACCAATAATGAATGAGATTTCTGGTGCTCTTCATTGTGGCAAGGATTTGGTATTGTCCTTGTTTGTTGGTTTTGCCATCTTGATAGTTGTGTAGTGGCAAGTCACTGTGGTCTTGACCGATGTTGCCAATGCCGTTAGACAATCATCTTTCGTATGCTTATTTGTGACCCTTATATTTTATTTGGTGAAGTGTATGGTTGAATATTTTGCCCAATTTTTAAAATTGTATATTCTCTTATTATTGAATGTTGAGATTTTGTGTATTCTAGACACAAGTCCTTTACCACATATGTGACTTTTAAAATGTATTCTCTCAGTTTGTCTTTTCATTTTTTAATTTTTTTGACAATCTCTTTTTCAGAGTGAAGATTCTAATCTTTTTTTTTTTTTTTTCTTTTCTTTCTGAGATGGAGTCTCGCTCTGTCCTTCAGGCTGGAGTGCAGTGGCGCGATCTCAGCTCACTTAAGCTCCGCCTTCTGGGTTCACACCATTCTCCTGCCTCAGCCTCCCGAGTAGCTGGGACTACAGGCGCCGCCACCACGCCAGCTAATTTTTTGTATTTTTAGTAGAGACGGGGTTTCGCCATGTTAGCCAGGATGGTCTCGATCTCCTGACCTCAAGATCCGCCTGCCTTGGCCTCCCAAAGTGCTGGGATTACAGGCGTGAGCCACAGTGCCCAGTCAAGATTCTAATCTTGATGAAGGCCAACTTTTCAGTTTTTTTCTTTTATAAATCACACTTTTGTAATTGTATCCAATTTTCTCTTATGTTTTCTTATAGATGTTTTAGAATTTAAAATGGCATCATTTAAAATGTTACAGATTATTTCAAATGTTAAATTTAATTTTACATTGAAAGTTATATATTTTGCATGTATAGTTTAACATTCATATTATATTTATATTTAAAATTTAATCATGTAAAATGTATATTGATAATGTGAAGTGTTTAAGTTGTGAGACAGGTGCTATTTCCCTTTTTTGCATTCACGTCTGCAATTGTTTCAGCACCATTTATTGACAAGATGGTCCTTTCTCCACAGCATTGCCTTGGCACCTTTGTTGAAAATCAGCAGACTCTATTTGTGTGGTTCTATTTCTGGACTATGTTCCATTGATCTGTGTTTATCATTCTTCCTAAACCCTGTGGGTAATCTGAATCCTCCCAGTTTGTTCCTCCTGTTCAGATTTTTTGGGCTCTTCTACTTTCTTTGACTTTCCATATACATTTTAACATTCACTTGCCAATATCTGAAAAAAGCTGACTGAGATTTTATGACTGTGATGAATCTATCAGTCAAGTAGGGAAGAATTAGCATCTTAACAACACTGAGTTTCATGATTCATAAATATGGTATATCTGTTCATTTAAAACATAAAAAATATTTCTTTCAGTGTTCTGCAATTTGCAGCCTACAGATCCTGCACAGGTTCTGTCTGGGTTACACCTAGGTAGTCGTGGTGTGGTTAGAAATGGTTTTGTTTTTAGCATTTCAAATCTCAGTTGTTCATTGCCGATAAGTAGGAATACAAATGACTTGTACACTCATCTTTTGTCCTGTAAACTTGCTACACTAATTTATTAGTTCTAGTAGCTTTTGCTTAGATTCTTGTGAATCTCCCACTTACAATCATGCTGCCTGTGAATATGGCTATTTTATTTCTTTTTCTTCCTGCCTTCCTTCCTTTTTCTTTCTTGGCTTGGGCTTTCAGGACAACATTGTTTCTGATTCTGAGGAGTGGGGAATGATATTGTGTCTTTTACTATTAAGCATGATGTTAGATGAAGGTATTCTGGTGGATGAGCTTTATTGAATTAAGGGAGTTTTGTTTAATTTTATTTGCTTAGAGGTGTGATCATGAATGGATATTGAATTTTTGAATCCTTTTTCTCCATTCATTAAGGATGATCATATGCTTTTTTCTAATTACTTGGTTAACATAGTGAATTATATTGATTGCATTTAACATATGGAACCAGTCTTGCATTTTGGCATAAGCCGTAATTACTAGTGACATATTATCATTTTTATATATTTCTGTATTTGACTTGCTGCTTTTCTGTTGAAAATTTTTGCATGTATGTTCGTGAGGGATATTGGTCTGTAGTTTTTTCTTCTTGTGACTTTCCCTGTCTGGTCTCGGTATTATTATAAAACTAGCCTTCTAGAACAGGTTGGGAAATGTTTTCTACTTTCTGGGAAAATATTGTGTGGAATTCATGTCATTTCTTTCTGAAAATTTTGGAAGAATTTACTTGCAAAACAATACAAACCTTCAGTTTTATTTTTCTTTTTATTATGGGGGGAAGCATTTTTAACTGCAAATTCATTTTTAAGAAACTAGCAATAGCACACTATTCATATAGTCTTTTTAAGTAAATTTTGATAGATTTTTGTCTTTTAAGGAATTAGTCCATTTGATCTGTTTTCTTGAATTTATGGCCATAGAGTTGTTAGTAGTATTACTCATTATCCCTTAATAATGTCTGTAGGGTCAGTATTGATGCCCCTTTTTATCATTTCTGATATTGGTAGTCTTGTGTTTTCTCTTTTTTTCTCTATCAGTCTATCTAGAGGTTTATCAATATTTAAAAATCTTTTCAAAGAACCAGCTTTTCTTTTCATCAGTTTTCTGCATTTTCTGTTTTCTCCATCACTGGTTTCTGCTCTCACATTTATAATTTACTTCCTTCTACTTGCTTTAGGTTTCATTTGCTTTCTTTTCCTTCTAGTTTCTTAAGATAGATATTTAGATAACCGATTTCAGACCTTTGTTATTTTCTATTGCATCCACTTAACACTGTAAATTTCCTCCTAAGCTATGCTTTTGGTATCTCCCCCAAATGTTGACATGTCGTCTTTCCATTCCCCTTGCCTTCATTCTTTTTAAAATTTCCCTTGAGACTTCTTCTTTGACCTTTCAGTATTTAGAAGTGTGTTATTTAAATATCTGAGGAGCAGTTTTCAGATATTCTTCTAGATTGATTCTCTTATGGTCTGGAATGTATTTTGTATGATGTCGATTCTTTTTGCTTTCTCGAGGTTTGGTTTTCTGCAGTCTGTGTGTGGAGCATCCTATAAATATTAGTTAGGTCCAGTTGGTTGAAAATGTTTATATAACCTTGAAGAAGGGCTGCTCTGCAGGCCTCTAAGGAGATTACTTCTGCATCCTATAATTTAGGAGTCGTCCTGTCCAAGCTGGCCAAGGTGGGGTATGCCGGTTTCCAGGTCTCCTGGTACTCTTTTAGCTTCTTTCTGATCAGCAAGTTTTCGTTTCTTCTGACGCAGTAAGAGAAGTCCAAGGTCTTTCCACAGAAATAGCTGAAGGAGCCAGTATTCTATTATATGCATTAATATGCATTATTTGCTCATTTTAGTTATTTAGTCATTGAAAAAATATGTATTAAGTGCCTCCTGTATAGCAGCCTGAGAATACTGTCATGCACAGAGGAGAGCAAGAAGTCCCTGCCCTCCAAGGGCTTATGTTTTGTAGTTCTGTCTCATTATCCTAAGCTTATGAGGTCATCAGGTGGAACATCCACAATTAGCCCAACTTCCTGCTCTGTTTTCAGGAACCATGATGCAAATCAATGTACGGCATCTGGTTATGATTTTTAAGGGCACTTTGTTTATTAGGCAGGCACTGCTGTGCAGCTTATGTTTGGTTGCCACTATATCGAGTCTTGGCTTTGGTTGTATTGTAGCCAGATAGTTTGTTTGAAGAGACTATTCCTCTCTGTGATTTATAGTCTCCCTCAAAAACTGGCCAGATCTTGCAACCTACTCATCTGTGCTACTGGGCATCCTCTTGGCCCCTCTGCCTCCAGCTCTTCTCCCCATTGCTCTAGCCCACTTGTCTCAGGGGTGATCAACTTCATGTGGATGCAGTCCAATGGCACCCTGCCCTGCACCCACACTAGTCTCTTTATATCCCCTGTTGTAGGTTTTCCAGTCAACACTGAAGCATAAGCTGCCAGGGTACATGTTCTATGCCGACTTCTGTGCAACCTGGCAAGGCAGGAGCAGGAAAGTGCTACTGGAAGATCCCGTGACCAATGGGAGATGGGGGTCAGTGGGCACATTCCTCTTCCTTCTGTCCACTGTTTGGGCCATCCTGAGAAATGGACGTTCACACAGCCTCTCAGGAGACGGGTACACAAGGCGGAGGGGTCGGGTACTGATCACACCAGGTGGCTGGTTGGATCAAGCTGCCTCCTCACCTGTGTTGCTTCGTTTGGCCCCACGCACACTCCCTTGGGATCGCCCTTTCTATATAGGAATCCATAGCTTTTGCCGCCCTCTTTGCATTCTAGGGAACACAAATTCAGACATCACTCTTTCCTCAGCAAATTACTACTTGTCAACAGGAGATAACATCAAAAGAAAAGCTAGTAAAGAATAATCAAAACATCTTGATAATAGGCCCAGCATGTAAGGTGTCTGCCCGTCCTCGTCTCCTTTCCATCTCTAAGCCACCTTGTTCTTATGTAGACCCCACAGGAAGCATCTCATAGGAGCCAAGATGCGAGACCCTCACCCTAACTCTCACTCTAACCTTAGGGGAATACAGCCCAAGCATTTGGCTTTTCTCATCCACAGAAGAGAAGTAAAAAACAGCATTTCAAAATGAAATGTATTCAATTAAAGAGAGCCAGCTATTGTCATTGAAATGTATTCAATTAAAGAGAGTCAAGTAGATGCAGGTGAAAAGTTAAGGCTGAGGCAGACAGTCAAAGGTGAAAAAGCAGAGCCTGGGTTGAAAAGCAGCTGTGAGAATCACAGCCTCCTGGGGACGCGTTCCAGATGCAGAAGTGAAATGATATGCAGTCCAAAAAGCATGAAGAAGATGGGGGAAGAGACGGCAGGACTGAGTACTAGAAAAATAGGGTAAAAATAGCACTCAAAGTAGAAAGAAAAGCCACTTAGAAGCTGCCTCCTTTTACTCTCAGAGGAAAAATCTCATAGAAATATGAAAAAAAAAAAATCTCACCTGTTCTTGAAGGAGTCCTTCCATCTCAAAATCGATTTTGAAATGCAACTTTCTGTTTAGATTTCACTGTGTCATACACCTTGCTTTTCATTGTTCCCTCTGAAACCCGGCCCTGTGCGTGGCAAATGAGACCTACTGCACACTGCCTAGTAGAATTAGCAGCAAATCTAAGTTTGCTGTTTTTCAGCCTAGAAAAAACATGTGCAGTATTTTTCCTATTGAGCAAGAAATGTCAGCAGGGCAGGAGAGGGCGTTTGTAACTCCTAGCACCACCTCAGAACGTCACAGAATGGCTTCTAGCCTTTTGTTCATTTCAAAAATTGAATTGAACAAACATTATCTGGAGAGCATGAGTTAGCTGACATAGATCCCACTAAAGTAACACTGTCACACCTGATAGAATGCGTAGGGGATATGTGAGTGTGTAACACCGAGGAGCCCGCTTTGCCAGGACTCTGCCAAGAGCCCTTCACATCAGCCCTGAGACAGATATGCTGCTGATAATTTTTTCAAATATGAGGAAATGGACTTTGAGGGATTAAGCCTCTTGCTGAACATCACATGAGGAGCGGAGTGCAGGGATGTGAAGATACGGCGTCCCGTGTGTTCTGTGTGGCGTTCAATCGTGTGCTGTGAAACTGGAAATAAGTTTTACCTTTTTTACACATAGCTCTGATCCACACAAACCTGTGTCAGGCAGGTAGAGTTATTCTTCCTTTCCTGATGAGAAACTGGAGTCCCAGGAAACTGAATAGCTTATCCAGACTGACACAGTTAATAACTTTGGACATAAGTCTACCGGACTTCACTATATATGAGACCCCTGTTTGTTTGGTTTTATTTTCTTTTTAACTACACTGACATCAACATGATTTATGAAGCTTCCAATATGGCACATGGTTCATTGTGGTTGCTTAAACATTGGTGCCCTTTTCTGTTTGATCTTAGACCATTAGGTCATATAATACCACTGCTCTGTCCAGAGTTAGCGAGGAATGTTGGTCATCCAACAGTGAAGCACAGTGGATCTGCCGTTCCTTGCAGGTTCATCTCATAGGGTATTCCTAACAAGGCAGACCTCGTTCATGGGGTAACTCATCACATTTTTTTAATGCAGTAAAGAAGTGTCTGCCGATGGTGCTTGGGGATCAGAAAAGCAGTTATAACTTCCCGAGAGTGAGATCTCAGAAAAGAACAGCCTCAGGAAGCCTGAGAGTCCGACCGTTGGCAAGTGGCTGTCCAGGTCCACTGTACCTGCCAGCGAGCTGTGTTATTTCTATCATCGCCAGATTAGACCCTTAGAGCCAGGATTTGTCTGTTGGTGTCATAGAGGGAATCCTAGGGATGATCTAATTTTCTCCCATAATTTTTCAGATGAGAAAATTGAGACCCTGAAAGGTAAAATGGCTAGCTAAGTTCACATGATGTTAAGTGGAAAACAGGAAATAGAATTCCCCTCGTTGAGGGTGGAAGCATGTCCAATATTCCTTCCCATCTGTAGCCAGCAGTCCAGGGCCTGGGCAACACTCACAACTCGGTAGCAGGGGTGAGTGCCTGCTCTGAGGTCCATGGTGGCCCAAGTGAGGTGATCAGTGTGTAGAACAGTGTAGGACTGACCCCTCTCCACATACCGCACGATTACTGTACTCACTCTTGGAGCTGTGCCCCTGCATCCACTCGGAGGAAACTCAGAAAGAGTAGTTTCGCCCATGGCAGTTCAGTCCCTGGTAGCAGATCATTTCTCATCTTCCCATAGACAATCAGAATCAGAATTTGAGAAACAAACATTCATACAGCATGCCTTATATTCCAGATAGCAGCTCCAGTACTTCTCACACATCTAGTATCTTATTTAATCCTCTACCTTTATTTAGTCATTTAATCAGACTACCCTGTCTGGGTCATCCCGTGCACTCCACAGGGGAGAAACAGAGGCTCCCAAAATTCAAGTGATGTTTTTGCCCTGCTAGGATGTGGATGAACAACCAATGGAGACTGGGGTCTGTGTGATTCCAAAGCCCAGACATCCTGAGACGTTTCTAGGTAGAGCAATATGCTGGTGTTGATGCAATCCAATGAATAAGTGAAATTCCTTTTTTCCAGTTTGTGATTTAGAGCAAAGGCACTTGAAGATTTTGTTGTTGTTGTCGTTTAATTAGGGACTCATATTAGAGTAAAACTGCAAAGTGAAAACCCAAGCTGATAAGTCCATGGAAAAGTGGATACTTAGGCCACATTTATATATCTACAGTCAACATTTAGAGAGCCTAGATTAATAGAGCAAACAGAGTAACGGTGATTACCCTGGTAACAAAATCTCCATTAAGCCTTGCTTGAGGAGAAAATGAAAAGCTTGAACATCTGTCAGGTTCAGCCAGAGTTCACTTAGGATCAAAAGAGTTATGTGCTCTTTTTTCCTTATAATCAAAGTTACCAGAATGAGAACAGATCACGTTGTCTGGGAGCTCTGTGGGTGAGAAACTCCACTAGGGTCCAGGAAGCAACATGGAGTGACTTATGTCAGCCACACAGCCTCGCGGGGTCAAATCAAGGCCTGACTCCTTGGAGTCTCTTCCCACACAGAACAAACCGTTGCCAGAAATCTTAACTTTTAGTTAGTGAACCTGAAACCAAGAGCTAAATTTGGTATAATGACATATTAAGAACTTGTTAGCACATGAGTTGCAGTTGATAAGCAAAGCCATCTGGCATTTTAAAAACTGCCCTTTTTGCCTTTTACCAGATGAAGAAAGAGTGTCCGAGAAGCTGGCAGCTCTGTCAGATTTTCATTTTCCTTCTCTTCTTGGGCAGAACAGTTTAAGCCAACCAGCTCACGTCAGAAGAACAGCAGCTACAGCCCAGCATTTATAGGAGCGTTCCTCTTCCTGGCTAGTACCTGCCATCAGGTTGGTGCTATTTTGCCCTACTTCATAGGGGCCTGGACAGACATACATGCACCCGCTAAAGGCAGTGCTCTGTACTTTTTTAAAACATATTATTTGGCAATGTGTTTTTTCACCCAACAGGATATTTGGGGGGATTTGTTCATTCCACAGAAATCTACCTTATCATATCTATCTCATATCTGAAATTAGAGAAGCTTCCTCCAGCTTGGGTCTCAGAGCGAGAACACACCCAAGGCTGACCAGAGCTGACCTGCAGGCCGCACAGGGAATGGCTGAGAAAGAGGCAGTCCATGCTGTAACACGCTGGAATCGTGGGGTCCCTCAGTACCACAGCAAAGGTGGAAGATGACAACCAAATCCTGAGAAGTCGAATTGCTGAGTCTTCAGTCCGTTCCACAAACATTTTGAAGAGAGATGCTTTGAACCTACTGTCCTGGATTCTGGAGATCATAGTCGTGAACAACAGTGAAGGAAACCAAGTTCCCCAGGTTAGGGTGCTTACATCTTGTCAATGTTATCCTTTTTAAAGTTCTAATAGATGCTTTAAAAATTGCCCTTCTCTCTACTATGTATTGATAAAGATAGAGGGAATTCGTGGTGCTTTCTCCTTCCAGATTTTCTCTTCTGTTTTCCAATCTTTAAAAGACAATTCTCACTCTGAGCTTGGGCTCAGCAAATCTGGGTGTCAACCGACCAGCCCTTTCCCTAGGAGCCACTGGCAGCCAAAGCAGATGCCTGTGGAGTATCCCCTTGGCAGCCCCACCCTTCAGCTTCCCTTTGACTTCACGCCTCTGTAGAAAGGGCAGACTTGGCTTTACTACACCTGAGTGTCACACACATGAGATTATGGACAGTCATTGTTTACATGGCACGAATGCTAGGTGGGAGCAGGTCCTTCTGTGGTGGCGTGGCCACGCTGGGCCACTGAGCCCATGGCTCTCTGTGGGGCATGACAAGTGGAATGGCCAGCCTGAGAGCCACTGGGGGGGCGGGTGTGAGTGTGGAGCGGGGAAGACCGTGACTCCAGAGCTCATCCTGGCTAGGTCAAGATGCATCATGGAGGCGGGCATAATGATCCCAGCCCCTGCATGCTTTCCGAGTCACACACTTGTCCCTAGCCCCTTCCTGTCTGTTCTGCTCTTCAATATCGGTGTCTTGCTGAGTCAGGGCCCCATCTGGAAGTACTTGCCCGGGCTCCTGATGCCTTAATGGGCAATGGCTGTCAAACTCTTCTTCAGAGAAGCTGGGGCCAGTCACGCCTCTCAAAAAGAAAACCAGTCTTCAGAACACGGAGCTGACGTCCCTTTAGAAAACTGCTGCTGCTTCTCAGGGCACTGCAGGGACGGGGGAATGTGCCCGGCTTACTCTGGAGCCTAGGAGGTAGCACTTATTTTGAGAGTTACAGGAACTTTCCCATTGTTCACTGGAAAAGCTGAAGCATATAATGGCTGGTGAGCACTCCCGGCTAGGGGCCTCTGAGTTGAATCCACCTTCTCTTCTAGGGCTACAAGCATCTGCTGGGCTGGGTCTTCCTCTGGCTCCAGGCTTTATTTCCAGGCAATTACCTTCAGCTCTTGTACTGCCCTGGCCTGCTTTTCCCACTTGGTCTCTATCTGTGAGGCCTCCTGCTGCCATATCCATGAGGGTTATGACCAACGTGTCCCCATGTTCTTGAACTGCCTGCCTATAAGCATCTTTGGAAATGTGGCACCCTCATTTAACAAAGTACACCCTCCAAAAGTCAGGCATCACCATGCAGTAACAGCAGCAAACATAAGCACTCACTTTTTGCATGTACTCGTCAAAAAAGTTTGCGTGGATTGGCCAGCCTCGTTGGCTCATGCCTGTAATCCCAACACTTTGGGAGGCTGAGGCGGGTGGATCATGAGGTCAAGAGATCGAGACCATCCTGGCCAACATGGTGAAACTCCATCTTTACTAAAAAATACAAAAATTAGTTGGGTGTGGTGGCGCATGCCTGTAGTCTCAGCTACTTGGGAGACTGAGGAAGGAGAATCGCTTGGGCCGAGATAGCGCCGCTGCACTCCAGCCTGGTGACAGAGCGAGACTCTGTCAAAAAATTTCCATGAATTAATCTTCACACAATCTTATACAGTTAGCTGGTATTATTACTCCATTTTAAAGGTGAGGAAATTGAAACACAGAGCAGTTAAGTACCTAGCCCAAGGTCACACAGCTATTCAGAAGTTTATCTAGGAATCAAACCTAGATGTGCCTTATCCAGAATCTGTGATCAACACTGTATTTAAATGCAACCTGAAGAAGGCAGCTAGTGTAGGGGTTAGTGTTAAGGAAGTAAACTCAGCAGAACTGGCTAATTCCTCGATTGGAAAAGAGTGAGGGTGAGGAGGCAATGAAGAATGACCCTGAGTGCCTGGTTTAATGGAACCATCTAGCACTTGTCGGAGAGGAAGCGAATCCAAAGGCAGAGTCACAGGTGTGGGAGACAACAGGCTGAGCGTTGAGTTCTGGGGCCCGTGGGACTGAAGGTGGATGTCTTACAGGCTCAGCTTTGGCCTGGGGAGTCACACCCTGCCTGCTTCTGGGCCCCAGAGCCACCCCCATCCACTTGGGATCTGGGAAAGTCATTTAACACCAGGACCCTTGTTTTCTTCTCTGTAACATGGAGATGCTGGTAACTTGGGCGTCATAAAATCACTTGATGTGGGCGAGAGAGAGCTAAGTGTTGATGACAGCGTGGGCCTGACCTTGCCTGAGCGAGCCCCATGGGGACACAGCCGTAGCGGGCAGCAGCTTCCCAGCAGCCCTCCCCACCATCGGGAGAATCCCCTGAGGCCACGAGGGGGTCTCAGGGAGGTGGACGGCCCTCCAAGTGAGAACCGAGTGCGCTGTGCCCTCCGGAATCCTAGGACTCCTCTTAGGTAAGACTTTTAGATTTTACTTTGTTTTGGATAAACTGATTCTTCCAACATATGTATATGTCAAAATCTCACTAACTTAACAAAATTACAGTTAGATAGCAAAAATAGGTTCTAATTCTCTATAGCATTGAGGGTGAATATAGTTAAGAATACTTTGTTTTCTAAAAGCTAGAAGAGAAGATTTCGAATGTTCCTAACACAAAGAAATAATAAATATTTGATGTTATAGATATGCTCATTACCCCAATTTGATCAATTTTATATACGTATAGAAGTGTCACTCCATAGCCCATAAATATGTGCAATTATTATGTGTCAGCTGAAAAGAAAAGAAAAAATACCAATAAAATACAAAACTTGATTTTTTTAAAAAAATCTTACACACTTACTAACAGCAAAATAACTGAGTGGTAAACATCATCTCATGTCTGCCCTAGAATGTCAAGAAATCAATTCGGAAGATAGAAAAGGGGCTTCCACATTTCTAAGAGTGTTGACGTTACTATCTGGACTATCCAGCTGCACTGAGAGGTGGTTCTACTGACTCAGCACGTGCTGGAATCACAGGGTTCAGGTGGTAGATGGGTGAGCAGCACTGATTTGTTTCAGATGAAAACAGCAGCCCTCTAGAGACCTTATTTCCATTAATATGTTCTGCTGGGACTGACGAGAGCATCTAACAGGCCACTTCACTGTTTTGTTTTAAAGATTTAGAATGGATCAGAGTCAAAGCTTGCATTCTCTGACCCTCTATCCGGTTGATGATTCTGAGTAAAAGGAGAATGGGTGTGATTGACTCAGCTCCACGGGACATAAAGCAAGACAAAAATGAGGGCACAATGGAAAACAAGTGACAGCAATGAGCAGGACAGCATCCTCTCTGCTGCGAGCATGTTGTCTGTGTCTTTAGCAATGCCGGAGAAGCTATTAGACAGAAAGAGGAACTGAAAAACTGTGGCTCCCACAGTACATCCAGCTGGGCTTGTTTAAGACACACGCATCAAGTGCTGGGCTGGAGGGAAATTGGAGACTGTGTGGCCACACGCTTGCACCAACAGCCAGCATGGTGAAGTGGCCTACTGAAGCTTAGCTGTGCAGAACCAGGTTCCCAGCTCCAGATTCCTGATCCCATTTAATTCCTAGTAACCAGGTTTTATTTGTATTTTATTTGTCTTTCTGTCCTCCAGTTCAAAGCCCCCCTTCTCTGTGCAGCGTCCTCACGCCCTCTGTCCCGGAGGGGTGCCTCCCCCTCTGACATGGCACTGCCATCTGTCATCTCTGCCCAGGCCAAGCTGGGCACTTTCTTCAACCTTTTGTTGCAGCCACTTTCCTTGACTTTTTCTAGAGTGTAAAATTCTTGAGGGCAGAGGCTGCACGGTGCTCCTCTGAAAGCTAGGACTCCAAGCAGGACCAGACTAGGAAGCCCTCCAGCAACACACACACTTAATCCTCACGGGAATCCTTGTCAATCACTACCCCCTGGGAGATTGAAGGGATGAGAAAACTAAGCAGCATATCCAAGGTCAAAGCCCACTTGAAAGAGAATTTGTTGAGGTCCCCAGAAAGTTAGCCACTGCTTGCTTTTAACTCTCCTGCCTACCTGACCATCTCTTCTCTGAGTACACAGAGTGGCTCTGAGGGGACTGCAGGTGAACCCCACCTGTGCCAGCCCCTGGAAACCACCAGTCTGTTTTCTGACATAATGATTTTGCTTTTTTTTTTTTGGTAAGGTGATATACATGTATTCATATAGCCATTTGGTCTTGCCTCTTTTACTTTGCAAAATTTATTTAGTATCGGTCCATATTCTGTGTGATTCAGTAGCTCATTGTTTTTATTGCTGAGTAATATTCCATTGTTGCACGTGCCAGAATTTGTTGATCCATTCACGAGTGGGAGGGGATCTTAATTATTGTAGAACTCATCAGTGAAACATCTGGACCTGGAATTTTCTTCATTGAAAAGTCTGTACCTGCAAATTTAATGTCTTTCATAGATATAGGACTATACCGATTATCTATTTCCTTTTTAATGAGTTTTGATACTTTTAGTCTTCCATGGAATTGGTCTATATCACATAACTTTCCAAAAATTATGGGCATAGTGATGCTTTGCGGGTTCTGTTATTATTTTGTAATGTGTGTGGGATCAGCAATGATACTTCCTGTTTGAGTTATAATATTAATAATCTAGGTTTTCTTGGTTTCTTTATGATCCTCACTAGAAGTATAGCAATTGTATTGATCCTGTTTTAGGAATAAGATTTGTTTGTTTTCTCTATTGTTTTTCCGTATTCTGTTATTAATTATATCAACCTGCTCTAATTTATTCTACTTTATTCTTTCTGCTTGTTTTAGTTTTAATTTTATTCTTTTCTCCAGTTTCTAGTTTTCCTAAGTAGAATATTAGGTTAACAAATTTAAATCTTTCTTTCTAATATAAGGCTTTAATGTTATAATTTTCCCTCTCAGCACGCATTTAGTTGTATTCCCCCAAATTTTGATATGTTTTACTTTCATTCTCTTTCATTTTTTAAATTAATACACTTTTTAAGAGCATTTTTGAACTTACAGAAAAATTAAGTATGTAGCACAGAGAGTTCTATCTGTACCTATTATTAACCCAAACACACACACACATGGTTTACCCTAGTTTTTTTTTGTTTGTTTTTGTTTTTGTTTTTGAGATGGAGTTTTGCTCTTTTGCCCAGGCTGGAGTACAATGGTGTGATCTCGGCTCACCGCAACCTCTGCCTCCTGGGTTCAAACAGTTCTCCTGCCTCAGCCTCCCTAGTAGCTGGGATTACAGGCATGTGCTACCATGCCTGGCTAATTTTATATTTTTAGTAGAGATGGGGTTTCTTCATGTTAGTCAGGCTGGTCTCGAACTCCCGACCTCAGGTGATCCACCCGCCTCGGCCTCCCAAAGTGCTGGGATTACAGGCATGAGCCACACTGCGCCCAGCCAGATTACCCTAGTATTAACATCTTGGATTAGTGTGGTACTTTTGTTACAGTTGATAAGCCAATATATACATTATTTTAACTAAAGTTCATAATTTACATTAGGATTTATTCTTTGTATTGTACAGTCTAAGAGTTTTGACAAACTTACCATGATTTGTATTCACCATTACTGTATACTATAAAATAATTTTACTGCCCTAAACATTTCTGTGCTCTGTTTTTCTCTCCTTTCCTTTCCCCAAATCCCTGGCAATGATGGAACTGTTCACTGTGTCTGTAGTTTTGCCTTTTCCAGAATATCAGGTAGTTGGAATCATGTAGTATGAAGTCTTTTCAAATTGGCTTCTATTACTTAGCAATATGCATTTAAGTCTCCTTTATGTATTTTTACAGCTTGATGGCTCAAATTTTTATCACTGAATAATACTTTTTACCTTTTACACTGAATAATAATTCACTATATGGATGCACCACAGTTTATCCTTTATCCATTCACCTATTGAAGGACATCTTGGTTGCTTTCAATTTTGGTAAATTATGAATAAAACTGCTAAAATATTTTGTGTGCAGGTTTTTGTATGGACAGAAGTTTTCAACTCATTTTGGTAAATACCAAGGGCTATAATAGCTGGATCATATGGTAAGCATATGTTTAATTTTGTAAGAAACTGCCAAACTCTCTTCCCAACTGGCTGTGTGGGAAGTGACCATTTGTATTACCAACAACAATGAATGAGAATGCCTGCTGCCCCTTATCCTTGCCAGCATTTGATGTTGTCAGTGTTTTGGATTTTAGCCATTTTAATAGATGTATAGGAATAACTCATTGTTGCTTTAATTTACACTTTTCGAATGACATATGATGTTAAGAATCTTTTCATATGCTTATTTGTCATCTTTTCATCTTATTTGGTGAGCTGTTTATATCTTTTGCCTGTTTTTCCAAATTGGTTTGTTTTCTTATTGTTGAGTTTTAACAGTTCTTTGTATATTCTGGATGCAAGTCCTTTATCAGATCTGCAAATATTCTCTCCAAGTCTATGGCTTCTCATTTTATTTTCTTAATAGTGTCTTTTGCTGAGCAAAAGTTTTTAATTTTAATAAAGTCCAACTCATTAACTTTTTCTTTCATGGATTGCCCTCTTGGCATTGTATCTAAAAAGTCATCACCAAATTTAAGGTCGCCTAGATTTTCTCTTATGCTGTCTTCTACAGGTTTCATTGTTCTGTGTTTTACATTTAATCTCTGGTCTATCTTAAGTTAATTTTAGAGAAAAGTGTGAGGTCTGTGTCTAGATTTTGTTGTTGTTGCTGTTGTTTGTGATGTCTATTTCTTCCAGCACCATTTGTTGAGAAGACTATCCTTTCTCTATTGAAATGCTTTTTTGCTCCTTTGTCAAAAAAATCAGTTGTCTATATTTATGCAAGCCTTTTCTGGGCTCTCTGTTATGTTTCATAATCTAGCCATTCTTTCATTGTCTTGATTACTGTGGCTTTATAGTCTTTAAATCAGGTAGTGTCAGTCTGCTGACTGTTCTTATCTTTCTATATTGTGTTAGCTGTTCTGGTTTTTTGCTTTTATATAAGACTTTAGAATTAGTATGTTGATATCTACAAAATAATTTGCTGGAAATGTCACCAGGATTGCATTGAATCTCTGTATTTAGTGGGGGGAAACTGACATCTTGATAATATTCCACAAACATGATATTCCAAACATAAATATTCCAAAAATATTTATGGATAATATTCCATAAATATCTTTCTGTATATTTAAATCTTCTTTGAGTTGTTTCATCACAGTTTTATAGTTTTTCTTATATAGATTTTGCACATATTTTTATAAATCTGGTACTTTTTTGTTAGGTTTATGCTTATATTTTAGTGTCAATGTAAATGATAATGTATTTTTAATTTCAAATTTCAATTGTTCGTTGCTGGTATATGAGAAAACAATTGACTTCGCATATTAACCTTATAACTTGCAATCTTGCTTTAATCACTTAGTTTCAGGGGTTTTGTTATTGTTGATTTTGTGAGATTTTTCTACATAGACAATCATGTTATCTTTGAACAAAGTTTTACTTCTTCCTTTACATATACCTACCTTCCATTTCCTTTTCTTGTCTTAATGCATTAACTAGGACTTGCAGTACTATGTTGAATAGGAGTAATTAGAGGAGACATTCTTTCTTTTATTCTGATCTTAATAGTAAAGCATCTATATATTCTCACCATTAAGTGTGATGTTAACTGTAGAATTTTTTTAGATGTATTTTTTCAATTTGAGAAAGTTCCTCAATATTTCTACTCTGTTGTTCTTGTCATGAATGGGTGTTGGATTTCCCTAAATGCATTTTCTGCATCTCTTGAGACAATCATATGATATTTCGGATTGCATACCTGGAATAAATATCACTTGGTCATGACGTATAACTTGTTTTATACTTTGTTAAGTCCAACTTACTAATATTTTGTTGAAGGTTTTTCTCTTCATTCTCTTCTAGTTCAAAGTATTTTAAAGTTTCTCCTGAGATTTCCTTTTGACCAAGGAGTTATTGATAAGCGTTTTTAGATTTCCAAATATTTAAGAATTTTTCAGATATCTTCTGTTATTGCTTTTTATTTTATTTGATATGGTACACATACTTTTTTATGGTTTTTATTCTTTCAGATTTATTTTTAATTTTTAAAAATATACTTTTAATTGTTTTTGTACTGATCTGGAATATGGTATATCTTAGTGAATGTTTCATGTTTTTCCTGCTATTATTGGGGTTGCTTTACACATCAGTTTTGTTCGGTGGGTTATGAATGTTTTTGGTCATCTAACATTACTATTTTTTGCCTGCTTGTACTGTCATAGCAATTACTGAAAAAGACGTGTTGAAGTCTCTAACTGTAATTATAGATTTGTCTATTCCTGTTTTCAAATCTACCAGTTTTTAGCTGTATGTAACTTAAATTCTGTTAAGTCATTTCATAGTTTTTCATTCTTAAAGGATAATACCAGAATATACTTATATTTCTGAGTTGATAGGGTTTTTTTTTTTTAAATCTTTCTGCATTTTAACTATGTTACTCCGTTTTTTTCTGGTTTGCATGATTTTGGAAAGTTTTCAACCACTATTTCTTCAATTATTTCTTCTCTAAAGTCTTTTATTTCTTTCTGGATTTTCTAATTACTTATATATTAATTCACACAGCTCTTTAGTTTTGTGGGTGGGTTTTTTTTCTTTTCTTTTTTTTCCTTCTTGCCTTTTAGTTTAGGCTGTTTTTATTGTACTTTGTACATTTCTAAGCTCCCCAGTTGTTTGTTCAGCTGTGTTGAGTGTAATGAAGAACCTATGGATGGCATTCTTCACATCCTTAGCTGTGTTTGGTTATTTTAACTTCCCTGTATGATAGTTCCTACATTTGTGTCATATCTGGGTTTGGTTCTGATTGCTTTGACTCTTCAAATTATGCTTTCTCTTGCCTTTTTGTTTGTTCTACAATTTTTCTGTTGAAAGTCAGATATATTTGTAATAAATTAGATATTGAGTAAATAGTTTTCATGCTTTGAGACAAGCATGAATGGGTGTTGGATTTCCCTAAATGCATTTTCTGCGTCGTCTTCTCCTAGGCCCGCATATAGGATGGGTTTTGCATTAGTGAACTTACAGGTTGGGCTGGGTTTGGAGTTTGTTGTTGCCGGGGTTCTCCACAGTGCATACGAAAGCTCAGATTCAGCTTATTCAACGATGCCTGGCTTGTCTCATCACTGCGCTGGGGCCTTCCCTTTGGGCCGCTTCCCAAAGAGTCTGCCTCTTGCTGCTCTCTGAGTTATACCCCACTGTGGTTCTTATTCTACCCTTGTCATGGTGGGTGTGGGTTGTAGGACATATGTGTTCTCTCAACAATTACTGTTTTGACCTACATACCTGCGGTGTGGTTAGTTGATCATAAATTCCTTAAGAATTAAAGCATCTTTGACTAGAGTCTTTCTAAGTAGAAATACTCAAGTCAACCAGGCAGAAATGTGACATGAGTTGCTCTATAGGGATTTTTAGATTTATTTTATTTTTTTTTTTTTGCCCAGTTCCTAAACCCAAGGACAGTTCACAAAATGAAAGTTCTCTGATTGAGGGAGACGCTTGTTTGTTTTGAAGGATGAGCCTGACTGACAGCTACACATACACATGCGACTCTGTACCTTCCCCAGAAGGACTTGTTGCTATCTGCCAGAGTTACTGTGCACTGGAAAGGAAAATATTCACATGCTAATTTCTAGGTCCCCAGAAAGTCAGTGTGGTCCATGATTCAGAGTACGTGCCATAGTTCCTAGAAGGGAAATACAGTCTTTTTTTTTTTTTTTTTTTTTGAGACAGACTCTCGCTCTATGGCCCAGGCTGGAGTGCAGTAGCGTGATCTCGGTTCACTGCAAGCTCCGCCTCCCAGGTTCACCCCATTCTCCTGCCTCAGCCTCCGGAGTAGCTGGGACTACAGGCGCCGCCACCACGCCAGGCTAATTTTTTGTATTTTTAGTACAGACGGGATTTCACTGTCTTAGCCAGGATAGTCTCGATCTCCTGACCTCGTGATCCGCCCGTCTCAGCCTCCCAAAGTGCTGGGATTACAGGTGTGAGCCACTGCGCCCGGCCAGGAAATACAGTCTTAACTTGAATTCAACTCATACTGGCTTCTGTGGTACACACACCTTGAGGTAAGTTTCTGAGCCCAGAATGTAACTGGGACTTGTTATGCTTAGTAACATGCAGAGTTCTCACATTAGCTTCCTGGTGTGTAATGAATGTGATTTTAGTAGGAAAGACCTTTGAATGCCGACTCTCCAAGTTATTAACAAAGCAATACCACATTCCAGGGGAAATTTCGGAGATTAACGCCACCATAAAGCTCTTGAAAAATAAAGGTATTGTGATTCCCAGTATAGTCTATGTAACTCTCCTATATGACTACCGCAATAAATTGTAAAGATCTTGGAGGGTGATCAGGGACTGCTGGACAATTAATCAGATAGAGATGCTGCTCAGAATATAATATTCTAGCTGGAGTAAATCAGTGAAGTCCCTGGTACCTGCCATTTAGCTATTGACCTAACGTTTCCCTGCCTAAGTCTTATCAGCAAAGATAATTGTTTTATGCAGTTTGCTTGTGACAAGAGCAGCAATATACCTTTGGTGTCTTAACTCCAGGCCAGGTTTGCTCTCCTATTCTCTTTTTGTGTATTGTTTTGAGGGACTCTGATTTTGCTAATTATCCACAAAACCTCACACTGATCCATTACAATAATGTCATCATACTACCTGGATCTTCAAAGTAGGAGGTAGCAAGCAGACTTGGTTAGACCCATGCATATCCCAGGCTGAGAAATAAGTCCTACAAAAGTTTAGGGGTATGACATATTAGTGAGATATCCAGGGACATATGAAAATAAGAATTAAAAACAAAAATATTTTTTAAAAACTTTTTTTTTTTTGCTTCTTTAAAGAAAAGGAAGTGCAAAAGAGTGAGGCTTCAGAAGACTCAGCAAATCAAAACATAACAGGCATTTAAATGGAAAAACTCCTCAAAATCTGTCAAGGTTAATGAGTTTTCACATAACCTGTTTATCATGGAGAAAGTAATTTTCTCACATATTATCATATCCACAAAGACAAGACTTATCTTCAAATATCTTTAGTTACATTAGGGGCCGAGGTTGGAATTATTTTTGTTAGAGAATCAGCAACTGACAGGGAATTCTGATGATTTTATTATTTCTGGTGCACATCAATGTACAACGTATTTTTTTGAAACTCTCTGTGGAATGCTTACCCATGGGGGACATCAGGGGAGATATCAGTTTTGCCCCAAATCGTCCACATCAGGAATTGCTTCCATCTCTGCTTTCTTGGCTTTACTAGGTTTGGAGGCTCTGGTGATAAGGGGAAATGCTTCCAGCAGAGAACAAAGTCATGGCGCTGTGAAACTGAGACCACCCACTTAGGGCTTTATGTGCCCCGGGAACCACATGCAGATGAGGTGGGTGGGTGAACCGTTCAAGGTGCTGTAGCTTTCAGGTAAGTATGACTGAATCGACATCTCCTTGTTATGATCCTGTAGCTGATGGGACTCAGTCATTCCCCTGGGACAGAACCTTGGTTTTTCGTACGAGCACAGAAATACTTGATGTTGACGAAGAAAAGTGGTGGGCTATGCTGGACCATCTGCTTTTGTCCTTCCAGACCCACCCTCCACCGTCAGCATGCGTCTGTCCCCAGGATGGGCTGGGCTTGTGGGTGGTGCAAGGAGAGAGTGGTATTACGCCACTGGACCCCTCCATGCCAGGCTCCTGGGGTGGCAGTGACTTCCTTTCTCTTCTGGAAGCACAGCTTCTTATGTCTTTCTTTTAGAACAGCAGTTTCCTTGCTGAAGTTTTGTGCCCCTCTTTCCAGCTGCTGGCCCTGGAAAAAGTGCCAGCAGAGTTCCTCAGGTTCTTTGCTGTTTTCCATTACTGTGCCCGTGTTATTGTAAATTATCGTTGCATTTAAGCTTTTTCTTCAATGTGCCACCTATGTCCTGTCAGGAGACTGAAACAATATCAGAATATCAGAAAATACCAGAATATGAAAGTGACCGTTAACAACAACAATAACAAAACCACTTTCTGACAGCCTGGAGTTTTCTGAGCTCTCCTTCACTGGAGGTTTTCATTAAGGTTGGTTTACATATGACCTCAAACCGTAGACGGACTACAGAACTAAATAAATCAGTTAAGCTGGGTGGTTGCCCCCAAGAGCTGCGCGGAGAAACTCAGATAGCTGATGGTCCATGGACTAAATGAGTTTCACTGTTTTTCTAATGCCAGCACAGACTTTTATGGGTTCCCATCTGGCTCGCGGACTCAAATTTATGAGTTTTCTCTTAACCAAATATGTGTGCTGTAGTCACTTTTGAGACTCTGGTTTTGGTAGTAATAGGCTCTAGTATTTTTTGTAAGGCAGGTAAGACAATGCCATGTCACACCGTGATCCCAAGTCTGAATGAAGAGAATACAGATCCAGAAACAGACATAGCTGATTTATTCTATCTTCATTATAAAATACAGTGCAGAGATGCTGGTCAGGAATGAACAATAAGGCCAGGCACAGTGGCTTATGCCTATAATCGCAGCACTTTGGGAGGCCGAGGTGGGAGGATCGTTTGAGCCCAGGAGTTTGAGAGCAGCCCGGATGGCCTCGAGAGACCTCATCTCCACCAATAAAAAAGTATAATAATCAGCCAGGTACAGTGGCATGCACCTGTAGTTCCAGTTACTAGGGAGGCTGAGGACCCAGAAGTTAGACATTTCAGTGAGCTATGATCACGCCACTCCCCCCCAGCCTGGGCAACAGAGTGAGACCCTGTCAGCAACAACAAAAAGAATGAATAATAACAGAAATTTAGAAATACATTTAGTAGAGGAGTAGAGACACAATAGCAGTGTGGAAGATGCAGGATGGATCAGACTGTTTGATATGTAATACTTCTATTCTTTCTCCTTAACGGCTTAGGATAAGATAGGGTGGAAGGGGCTAGAAGTGTATTGAAAAGAAAGATTAAGCAAAGCCAGGGTTAGAACCTGTAATACTACAAATCAGGAAGTGAATCTTATGTAATAATATAAGATTTTGTTGTCTGACCTTTAGTTTTCTATGTCACAAACTATTTTTGCTATTTAGAGCAGTGTCTGATATATGGTAATTCTGAATAGCTATTTGTCTTGTGGAAGAATGATACTTCCACTTGAAATTACAGAAATGAGCTTAGCAATTCCTGTTGTGATCAGCATAGCTATGTCACATTATAGAAAATATTGGCCGGGCGCAGTGGCTCATACCTGTAATCCCAGCACTTTGGGAGGCTGAGGCGGGTGGATCATGAGGTCAGGAGTTTGAGACCAGCCTGGCCAACATAGTGAAACACTGTCTCTACTGAAAATGCAAAAAATTAGCCAGCTGTGGTGGTGGGTGCCTGTAATCCCAGCTACTTGGGAGGCTGAAGCAGGAGAATTGCTGGAACCTGGGAGGCGGAGGTTGCAATGAACCCAGATGGCACCACTGCACTCCAGTCCAGGCGAGAGTGGGAGATTCCATCTCAAAAAGAAAGAAAGAAAGAAAGAAAATATTAATGAATATGTGAAGCAGTTGACTTCTGTTTATTATGGCAGAAAGGGTGTCAGAAAGAACTAAACCCTCTCACATGTGTAACCAAAACTCTGGCCCAGGCATATGAGAGGCTCTTCATGTATGCCAGGCACGTGGGGGGAGGGAGGCAGCCAGACAAGGACGGAAAGGTTTCCTCCTGGCTACTGAAAGCCAGATGACCAAGGGAGACTTGAATTTTCTCCAGCTCTTCGAAAGACTATACTCAATTCCGTTTCTTATTTCATTATACTTTTTCATGCATTAGCCTCATCACCCTGGACAGCACAGTCATTAAGCACTTGTTCAGAGAGCCAAGCAAAGGTTCCTGCATCATACAAAGCCATTGTCTTTGGCCCCAGTGATTCTACAAGGTGGTGGATATTCCTTATTTTTACATTCCATTTGTGTATGTTTTATTTCCGTCATCGTGACTATACACCATGATTTCACTGGAGCTGCAGGAGCCTCTTGTGGATGAGAAGTGCAGCCCTGCAGTGGCTCTCCTCTTTCTCCAGGGAGAGTCGGGTGGCCCACACTGCTTGTCCTGAGATTCCAAGCAGAGCCCACCTCCTGCCGTGTGGTCACTAAGTAGCCTGCCAGGCTCTGCTGCCTTCTCAGTGGTCACACTCAGGCGACGACATTTGAGAACAGAAGTGACTAAGCACATTATTTGCCCGCATAAAATTTATTTTGCAATGGGATTGGCAAAAATGTATCTAACTTGCCAAATTTTCTGAAATGGATCTCTTAATTTGAGATGTTTCTGAGTAGCCTGGGAGGTGCAGTTCTATCTGAATCTCAGAGGATTGCGTGCTTACGTCTGTTTTCAGATAAGTAGTAATAATGCCAGGCATTTTAATGGAAAGTCACCTGTCACTAATGAAATGGATGATTTACTCTTTTATCTTTAGCACTGGTAACCATGGCAGTACATCTCAAGTCTTGTAGAACAGTATTTCTAAGATAATTCCTCAAGGCTACTTAGACTTAGCACATCTTCCAGACTACAATTTTGTACCATAGTCTTTTGGAGGAATCCGTGCTTAATCATTTTAAAATCCTCAGATCCAGGAGGTATATAGGACTAAACCATAGGAATTAGGAGAATGTCAATAAAAACTGTTGTACATATCTTTTCACAGTTAGAAAATTCTCAGCCATGACTCTGCAATGGACTCTCCTGGGAACTCTAAAAATGCTTACACCTGGACCCTCACTGTATCAGAATGTCTGAGGTAGGGAGAAGTCTGCCTGTTTTCTCAAAGATCCCCTGGTGATTCTAATGCGCATCCAGGAATAGTACATTTAGCTTTTCTGCAACGAAATGGATCAAGAGATTAAATTGTAACACCCAAAAACCCTTGCCAGTTTTTCCTGAGCATACCACAGTCATCATCTCTTCCATTGTGTCTGTACGGAGACCAGGAGCCAGGTATTTTCTGACAAGCAATTCCCTTCCACCGAGAAGATAAGGGTGTCAGTAGCGAGACGGTGATGAAGTGAAGGCCAGGGTATCGTGAACACCGTATCTTAGTTCATCTGCGTTCCTCGGCTGTAAGCAGAATGTCGTTCTGAAAATAGCACAATCAAGTGAGATACCTTGAGGAAAAAAAAAAAAAAAAAAAAAAAGGAGACTGAACTGCCTTCTCAGCACATCGCCTTTCCTGTACATGATTGCTTTCTATTATCAACTATAAATCAGGTTTGATTTAGAGCTATGTTCTGCTTATATCAGGACTTTTCAGTTACTCCATCAGAATTCCCTAATATGATTTTATTTGTAAAAGTTAATTCAGAAAGTGTGTTTCTGGGAACCTACAGCAATCATTCTTGCTTTTATTGCAAATATGTTTATGTGTATATATATAATTTTTTTCAATTCAAAAGCTCATGGAACTCCCTTTAACTGTAACCACTAAAATGTCAGTAAATGCAGTAACTATCTGAATTGATGAGACTCTCAACGGAAACCCAGTCTTTCTGACATATAAGCTGTCCAATAACAGGACTGATTGACAGCTTTCATAAGAGGAGCTTCCACAACGGGAGCTTCCACATGCATTACCAGGCTGCGCACTTTGAATTGCAGCCTTGTCAAAAGATGCTCTCAAAAGACTGATTGGTTCTGATTCACCTAAAAAAGGAGACTTGCCAGCGTGCATCAAAATACAGAGAAAAGTGGAGTATCCTCACCCAGCACTCTCTATGCTCTATTTTGTAATATTAATACCAAGGAGAGTTTACCCAGAAACTGTCAAAAGTCAAACAGATTTCTTTCTTTTTCCGTTTTTTTTTTTTTTTTTTTGACTGAGTCTGACTTTGTCGCCCAGGCTGGAATGCAGTGGTGCAATCTCGGCTCACTGCAGCCTTCGCCTCCCGGGTTCAATCAATCCTCCTACCTCAGCCTCCCGAGTAGTTGGGATTACAGGCATGCACCGCCATGCCTGGCTAATTATTTTGTTTATTTAGTAGAGATGGGTTTTCACCACATTGGCCAGGCTGGTCTTGAACTCCTGACCTTATGATCCGCCCACCTCAGCCTCCCAAAGTGCTGGGATTACAGGCATGAGCCACCGCGCTGGCCCTAGATTTCTTAAGACAGACAAGAGTCAGCCTCAGGAGAAAGATTAACCTTTTGAGAAGAACTGCTTGGACTTAACTTAAGGGACTATGGTTACATCCAAACCCCAGTAGAAATATTTCCACTCGATTTTAAAACAGGACTTATTTTGTTTCTTAATTAATCAATATATTCAAAAGAGAACAGGATTATCCTTCCACAAGGAATGAAACGGTGATGCCTCTTGCCTGGCGTTTTCCTCTGGCCTGACACCATGCTATGCAGCAGAGGCTTAAACATGGTTGGGGCAACTCCTGCTTCAGGGAGAATGTCTGAAATTCATGTCCACAAAAAGGTATACAGACCAGGCATGTACTCTTCACAGAGAGTATGTTATCAAAAATGGGAGTGCCAGGTTTTTCTAAATGTTAATCCTATAAGAAGAAAAAGATTTGGCAGCACCGTGGGTAATATAAAATGAGCGGCGATAGGTGACCCTAGAATAAATGAAAGAAGCAACATTTTTTCCTTAGGGCGGAAGGAGAGTATGCAACTTACGAATAACAGCAGGGTACCAAAGCAAAGCTCCAAGACCGCATGGAAAGACAGGCTACATTCTGCTTAACAACATTCAGCTCACAGGGCAGACCTATGCAGAGCAGGCAAACTGGGATTGTTTTATGTTCCCAAATTGCCAGGATCTTTGTGTTGTAAAAATAACAAAGATGATGAGGATGATAGTTAACATGTATTAGATACATAATATGCACAGGCTCTGTTCTAAGAACTTCACTGGTGATATCCCTATTTAATCCCATAACAACTGTAGGAGGCAGGTATTATTATCTCCATTTTACAGGTAACTGAGTCTCAGGGACATTAACTTTTTTTCTTTCACTTTTTTTTTTTTTTTTCTATCAGAATGCTTTAGCCAAAGCATCATGACTCACTCCTGTAATCCCAGCACTTTGGGAGGCCAAGGGGGGCAGATCACCTGAGGTTAGGAGCTTGAGACCAGTCTGGCCAACATGGTGAAACCCCATCTCTACTAAAATTCCAAAAATTAGCTGGCTGTGGTGGCACACGCCTGTAATTAGCTGGCTGTGGTGGCACACTCCTCAGCTGCTGGGGAGGCTGAGGTGGGAGAATCACTTGAACCCCGGAGGTGGAGGTTGCAGTGAACCGAGATGGCGTCACTGCACTCCAGCCTGAGTGACAGAGTGAGACTTCATCTCAAAAAAAAAAAAAAAAAGAAAGAAAAAAAAAGGAATTCTTTATTAGTCAAAACCGCATACTATGAAAGTGCTTTAAAACGCAACAGGATGTGATGTGAAGACATAAAGAACAACTGCACAGTGACACATGGCTATCAGAACACACTAAGAATCCACACTGCCTCTACTCTTTACCTGGTAAAGGAAGGACTTAGGCCACCTCCTCCTCAGCACACTCCTCAGACTCTCCCTCCTCCTCAACTGTGGCATCCTGGAACTGTTGGTACACATTAACGTCCCTGAATCTCAGTTACCTGTAAAATACCTACCTGTCCTATCATATAACTAGTAACGATACGAATAGGAATAAAACTCAAATAGAAATCCTGCATCTATGCTAACCTAAATAGCAACTGTATTGTAAAATACCTGCAGTCTACCTTGCTTTCAGGAAATAGAGCAGGCTGGGCATGGTGGCTCATGCTTGTAATCCCAGCACTTTGGGAGGCCAAGACGGGCGGATCATGAGGTCAGGAGATCGAGACCATCCTGGCTAACACAGTGAAACCTCCGTCTCTACTAAAAATGAAAAAAAAAAAAAAAGCCAGGTGGCTGGCACCTGTAGTCCAAGTTACTCCAGAGGCTGAGGCAGGAGAATGGCGTGAACCCGGGAGGCAGAGCTTGCAGAGAGCCCAGATCGCACCACTGCACTCCAGCCTGGGCGACAGAGCGAGACTCCGTCTCAAAAAAAAAAAAGGAAAAAAGAAATAGAGCAAAATTGTGCACACAAACGAATGGCACTTTCCTGTACGTGCAGCCGGCGTGGCACCTGACCACACTCCCCACAAGTCCTGTCCTTGGCCACTTCTCCCGCCACGTGCCCACGAATCACACAACCTTCTACATAATCATTGTGATGTAAAGATAATCAGTTCCTGAAGCTCAAGTATTTTTCCTGAGAAATGTCTCTCTTGCAGTATTTAGACAGTAGTTATTATTTGTGATCGAATCTGGCATTCTGGTAAAAGTTACTTGACATGCCCCAAGAAGTAAGAAGCACGCGCAGATTAAAGTATTTCTCCTTTGTCCACATTTCAGGTGACTTTTTCAGATGCCCCACTTAAAGGGACGTGATTAATGCTCTGTGGGTGTATCCTCTGCCTTTCCAGATCAAAAGAAAGGCTGTGCAATCTGTTGCCACCATTATTCTGGGGTCACAGATGTGGCACAGAGCAACGAACTAGATGACCGCGTCACAGAGTGAGGGAAAGAGACTGACCTGCCTGGTCTTCGTCCGTGCACTGCAGGCTGTGCAGGAAGCTGGAGAGCTGTGACCACCTCCAACGCATCAGGCCACGTGCCCCAGAGAGCAAGTGGCAGCTCCCCGGCACATTGTCATCACAGCCTCACTCCAGAGCTGCTTCCTGGGGATTTAAGTCAGGAAAAAAAGCAAACAAAATGATAATCCTATAAGAAGAAAAAGATTTGGCAGCACCATGGGTAATACAAAATGAGTGTCAGTAGATGACCCTAGAATAAATGGAAGTGCTGTTTTCCCATTTATCCATCCATCCATTCTACAAATATTTACTGACCATGTACCATGAGCCCAGTAGACATAGCTCCTGTCCTCAATATGCTCAAAGATTACTGAGGGCGTAAATAAGAAAATCACCCATGTGATTTACGGGCACAGAAGGGGCACTCCTAACCCAATACCAACAAATCCATTCTTAAAGAGGCCACCTGAGAACTGAATCTTGAGGGACTGGTAGTGGTAGCCAGGACCCCAGGCAGAGGTGCTGTCCAGATGAGGATGGAGCAGGTGAAATGCTTGAACAAACACGGCCTGCTAAAGAAGCTTGTATGAGACTGAGGCTGAAGAGTCATGTGAGGCTGCGTTTGGGGGAGAAGAGAACAGTGGGACCAGATAGTGAAGAGCCTTGTGAAAGACGTCATCTTAAAAACAACCAGGTCGCAGTGAGCCGAGATCGTGCCGCTGCACTCCAGCCTCGGCGACAGAGCAAGACTCTGTCTAAAAAAAAAAAAAAAAGTCCTGAAGAATATTACAAGGGAGAAGAGCACTATCTAATTTGTACAATTCTGAAATAACTGCAGAGCCTATGCAGAAGCGATTGACAAGTGAGAAACGCATTTTAGAGGATTATTACTTTGGCACAGGGAAAAATCCTGTTGAGGGTTGAAACTGGAGAACGTAGTGGTGGTGACGGATTGGAACACGGCAACTGACATGATACGTGGGATCAAAGAGGAAGGTTGACTCACAGGTGGAGCTGGTACCTGAGTGGGAGATGGCGGTGCCAAGGGAAGAAGTATGTGGAGACTGAGGATAGGCAGGATAACACTACAACTTCAGTTTAGGGTAGGATGCTCAAATGGTTTGTAAGAGGTTGAGATGACTCTAAAATACTGTGTCTAAAATTAAAGAAGGAGGACAGAGTTAGAGAAATCTGGATTTTTTTGTTTTTTGCAATAAATCATGGATTAAGTCACGGGGGTGAATATGTTGGACGAAGTAAATGTTTTCTCACACTGTCAAGATCCGAACGCAGAACCCTGAGGAACACCAGCCTTTACGTGGCACCAAGAAAGATGAGGCAAAAGAAAGATTGGTTGAAAAATAATGGCCTGAGTGGTTGGAAGAAAGCCAGCAGAGTGTCACAAAAAGCAGGGGAGGCCTTCCAACTTTTGTTCAACCTTGTAAAGCACTGAGGTCACAAGAACAATCACCACTGCAAAATCAGGAGAATCTGGAACATGCCAACAGATACAGGACTCAAGAGTTGCTTACTTGGAGTGAGGGCCTCAGATGCCAGATGCGAGTAGGAACACTTAATAACAATTCAGATGATTTCCCAGAGGCTGAGGCGCTCCCGGGGCCTGCAGTCTGAGGGGAGCTCCGGCACTTTCCCAGATTTTGCCTCTAGGACCTCCACCAGGTTTTCACAGGCGGATCCAAGAGAACTCTCAACGTGACCTGGCGGGGGTGGGAGGACTAGCCATCCTGAACCCTCCCAAATCCTTCCACAAACAAATGGCAGTTCTGAAACCTTGTTTTGGTTGGGGGAGGAAACCTCTTCCCCATCCGGGCTGCTCTAGCCTTCTTGTCACACCAAAGGGAAGAAAAAGCCACAGTCAGTAGAGGAGAGGACATAAAGAAAATAGCCTGGGGATGCTCAGCGCCTTGGGGGCCACTCCTAAGACACTTCTGAGGGACACATCCCTGAGTCGCAGGTCCACTGAAATACCGACATGTAATCAGAAGATGAGAGAACGCCTTTCTCCCTCACATATACCATCAAACTAACAATCCTCCATTAATAACAGTGGATTGCAGTTCAAAGAGCTGCAAGGCACAGAGTCTCTAAAGAGCAGTACGAAGAGAAACCCCAAAGCCAGAAGGAGAAAAAAAGCAAGCCCAGTAGAATCCTTGGAAGGCTCTGCTACTCTACCTACATCAGACATGAACCACAGCCCAGCAGATATTCAAATTACACACTAAAGGCATTCGTCTCCGTAACTGTTACTCTATAAAACATGGGCCAATTTCTGGGCCAGGTGCAGTGGCTCATGCCTGTAATCCCAGCACTTTGGGAGGTCGAGGCGGGCAAATCACAAGGTTAAGAGATCGAGACCATGCTGGCCTACATGATGAAGCTCCATCTCTACTAAAAATACAAAAAAGTAGCCGGGTGCAGTGGTGGGTGCCTGGAGTCCCAGCTATTCAGGAGGCTGAGGCAGGAGAATCGCTTGAACCCGGGAGGCAGAGCTTGCAGTGAGCCGAGATTGTGCCACTGCACTCCAGTCTGGTGAAAGAGTGAGACTGTCTCAAAAAAAAAATAAAAAATAAAAATAAATGGGCCAATTTCTCTAAATATTAAAAGCCATGCCAATAGGCAAGAATAAACACAGTCTGATGGCTCTAAGTAATTATCAGAACAAGGCTCAGATAAGACACAGATGTCAGAGTTATCAGACGAGGAATTTAAAATTCCTGTGACTGCTACAGTTGAGATACGGTTTGTGCCACCAAATCTCTGTGGAAACTTGATCCCAGACATCGGAGGTGTGGCCAGGTGGGAGGTGTTTGGGCCGTAGAAGCGGATCCCTCATGAATAGATTAGTGCTTTCTTTGAGGATGGGTGGATTGAGTGAGTTCTTTATTAGTTCTCTCAAGAATTGGTTGTTAAAAATACACTGGCCCTCAAAACAACAAAAATAGAGCTACCATATGATCCAGCCATCCCATTGCTAGATATGTAGCCTAAAGAGGAGAAATCAATACATCACAGAGGTATCTGTACTCCAATGTTCATTGCAGCTCTATTTAGTATAGCCAAGATTTAAAGCAACCTGGCTGGGCACAGTGGCTTACGCCTGTAATCCCAGCACTTTGGGAGGCCAAGGCGGGCGGATCACCTGAGGTCAGGAGTTCGCCACCAGTCTGCCCCACATGGTGAAACCCCATCTCTACTAAAAATACAGAAAATTAGCCAGGTGCATTGGCATGTGCCTGTAATCCCAGCTACTCAGGGGACTGAGGCAGGAGAATCACTTGAACCCAGGAGGTGGAGGTTGCAGTGAGCGGAGATCATGCCATTGCACTCCATCCCAGGCGACAGGGTGAGACTCAGTCTCAAAAAAAAAAAAAGAAAAGAAAAAGAAAAAAGATTTAAAGCAACCTAAGTGCCTAAGTGTCCATTAACAGATGAATGGACAAAGAAAATGTGGTATATATACATAATGGAGTGCTATTCAGTCATAAAAAGGAATGAGAGTCTGTCATTGGCAACAACATGGAGGAAACTGGAGGTCATTATGTTAAGTGAAATAAGCCATGCACAGAAGGACAAACCTCACATGTTCTCACTTATTTGTGGGAGCTAAAAATTCAAACAATTGAACTCCTGGGGACAGAGTGTAGAAGGAAGGTTACCAGAGTTTGGGAAGGATAGTGAAGTTGGGGTAAGTGGTGGTGGGGAAAGTGGGGATAGTTAATGGGTATAAAAATATAGTGGCCAGGCGCAGTGACTCCCGCCTGTAATCCCAGCACTCTGGGAGGCCGAGACGGGTAGATCACGAAGTCAGGTCTTCGAGACCATCCTGGCTAACATGGTGAAAACCTGTCTCTACTAAAAAATGTGCCTGTAGTCCCAGCTACTCAGGAGGCTGAGGCAGGAGAATCGCTTGAACCCAGGAGGTGGAGGTTGCAGTGAACAGAGATCACGTCACCATACTCCAGCCCGGGCAACAGAGACTCTGTCCCACCCACCAAAAAATATATATATATACATACATATATATATATATATATATATATGTGTATATATATATATATATATGTATGTATATATATATATATGCATGCATGTATAGTTAGAGGCCGGATGCGGTGGCTCATGCCTGTAATCCCAGCACTTTAGGAGGCCAAGGCGGGCAGTTCACAAGGTCAGGAGTTCAAGACCAACCTGGCCAACATGGTGAAACCCTGTCTCTACTAAAAAAAAAAAAAGAAAAATACAAAAAGATAGGCGTGGTGGCAGGCATCTGTAATCCTAGCTACTCAGGAGGCTGAGGCAGGAGAATCGCTTGAACCTGGGAGGCAGAGGTTGCAGTGAGCCGAGATTGCGCCACTGCACACCAGCCCTGGTGACAGTGAGAGACTCTGTCTCAAAAAAAAAAAAAAAAAATATATATATATATATATATATAGAGAGAGAGAGAGAGAGAGAGAGAGAGAGAGAGAATAAGATCTAGTATTTAGTAGCACAATGGGGTGACTATAGTCAATAATAATAATTATATATTTTTAAATAACTGAAAGAGTATAATTCAATTGTTTGTAACACAAAGGATAAATGCTTCAGGTGGTGGATAGCTTATTTACACTGATGTGATTATTACACATTGTATGCCTATATCGAAATATCTCAGGTACCCCATAAATATATACACCTACTATGTACCTGCAAAAAATTAAAAATTAAAAAAATAGCCTGGCACCTCTCCCTCCCACACCAGGTGATCTCCAGATAGACCAGTTTCTATTTGCCTTCCACCATGAGTGGAAGCAGCCTGAGGCCTCGCCAGAAGCAGATGCTGGTGTCATGCTTCTTGTTCAACCTGCAGAACCATGGGCCAAATAAGCCTCTTTATAAATTACCCGGCCTCAGCTATTTCTTTATAGCAACACTAAATGAACTAAGACAAGGACTAATATGGTAAAGGTACTAATGGAAAAAGTAAATAACATAAAAGATGTGATAGGAATGGTAGCAGAGAGATGGAAGCTATAGAAATCAAAAAGAAATGCTAGGAATCAAAAGTAATAGAAATGAAGAATAACTTTGACAGGCTCATCTGCGGACTCAACACAGCTGGAGAAAAAAATCAGCGAACTTGAAGATAGGTCAATAGAAAGTTCACAAATGGAAACATACACACACATACAAATAACAAAAGAAAACTTCCCAGCGCTGTGGCACAATATGAAAAGGTGTGACATGCACATTTTTGGAGCACCAGAAGGAGCAGAAACAGAATGGGGCAGAAGAAATCTTTGAAGAAATTATGACGAAGGAGTTTCAAAATCAATGACAGGTACCACATCACAGATTCAGGAAGCTCACAGAATAACAAGCACAGTACACAATTTTTTTAAAAAACTAGAAAATACATATTCAAGCCATAAAGAAATAGACAAAATTTTGAAAGAAGACAAGGGACAAAAATCTACAGAGGAACAAGAATACAAATAACAGCAGACACCATCCAAGAAAGAAAAGATTGGAGTAAAATATTTAAGAAAATAAAAACCCTGCCAATATGGGATTTGATATCCAATAAATGTTATACCTTATTTTTTATTAAAAGCGAAGGAAAAATATTTCTCAGCAAAGAAAATCTGATCCAGTTCATTGAGAGTAGACCTGCCATATAACAGATGTTAAAATGTCTTCAGGCAGAAGGAAAATGATATAGGTCAGAAACTTCTTCTCACAAAAGAGGGAAAGTATCAAAGGAAAGAAATGAAGGTAAAATAAATTATTTCATTTTTCTATTCTTAATTGAGCTAGAAGATAACTGTCTGTTTGAGGCAATAATACTAACATATTAAAGTTGACAGCATATAGATAAGTGAAATGAATAACTTCATAAGGGATGGAAGGGAAATTGGAAATGCTCTGTTATAAGGCACTAGCACTACACATGAAATAATGCTATTTGAAGGTGGACTTAGATTATTTTAAAATGTATGCTATAAACCCTGGAACAATCAATGCAAGACATTTATAAAGAAAGTATCATTGATATATAAAGAAAGGAGGCAAAATGAAACTATATAAAATATGCAATTTAAACCCCTAAACGCAGAAAAATGGGGAGAAGAAAAAAGAATAATACAAAACAATTACTAAGATTCAGGTTTTAATCCAACTATATTCATTACTACTTTAAATGTTAATGGTGAAAATATACCAGATAAAGGATAGAAATTGTCAGATTGGATATATAAAAAAGACCCAACATGTACTGCTTAAGAAAACTCACATTAAATGTAAAACTCAAACAGGTTACAAGTAAGTGAATTGAGGAACATATACTATGCCAACACTAATCAAAAGAAAGCCAGAATAGTTATACTGCTTTAAGACACAGCTGAGTTTAGAACAATGAAGATTATCAGGGATGAAGAGTGACATTACATAATCATAAATGAGATCAATTCTGCAAGAAGACATAACAGTCCTAAAGTGTATGCACCTAAAAACAAGCACCAAAATATATGAGGCAAAAACTTTCACCACTAAAAAGAAAAACAGACCATTTCACAATTATATTTGGAGACTTCATCACTGATAAATCAAGAAAGCAGAAAATGAGTGAGGATGTAAAGGATCTGAACAGTACTATTAATCAACTTGATCTAACTGACATTTATAGAAACTTCTTTCAACATCAGCAGCATACATATTCTTTACAAGTGCACCTAGGACATTCACCAAGATGGACCATACTCTGAGTTTAAAACACACCTTAATGCATTAAAAACAACAGAAATCATACAAAGTACAATCTAAGAGCTCAATAGAATTAAACTAGAAATCCACACCAGAAAGATATCTGGAGAATTCCCAAATTCTAGGAAGTTAAAAAATCTATGAGTCGAAGGGGTATCAAGAGAAATTTTTAAAAATATTTTGAACTAAATGAAAATGAAAATGTAGCTTATCAAAATTGATAAAATGCAGCTTAGACCATGATTAGAAGGGATTTGTAGCATTAAGGGTATATATTAGAAAACAGAGATCTAAAATAAATAATCCAAGCTTCTACCTTAGTAATAACAGACAAAAAAGATCAAATTAAACCTAAAACAAGCAGAAGGAACTAAATAATAAATATTAGAGTTAAAAATCAAAAAACTTGAAAACAAAAGCAATCGAGAAATTCCACGAAACCAAAAGATGGTTGAAAAGATCAATAAAGGCCGGGCGCGGTGGCTCAAGCCTGTAATCCCAGCACTTTGGGAGGCCGAGACGGGCGGATCACTAGGTCAGGAGACTATCCTGGCTAACGCGGCGAAACCCCGTCTCTACTAAAAACACAAAAAATTAGCTGGGCGCGGTTGTGGGCGCCTGTAGTCCCAGCTACTTGGGAGGCTGAGGCAGGAGAATGGCGGGAACCCGGGAGGCGGAGCTTGCAGTGAGCTGAGATCTGGCCACTGCACTCCAGCCTGGGCGACAGAGCGAGACTCCGTCTCAAAAAAAAAAAAGAAAAGATCAATAAAATTGACAGTTCTTTACCCGGACTAATCAAGAAGGAAAATAGAGAAGGCATTAATTACCAATTACTACTGATTCCAGTTATTAGAAGAATAATAATTGAAATAATAAAAGCTATCAACAACTTTCATCCCATAATGATAATTTAGATAAAAGGGGCCACTTCCCTAAAAGATGCAAACTACCAGACTCGCATGGAAATAGACAACCTGAATAGCCCACATCTCTCGATGAATTGAATAACCAACATAATGTTTAAAGAAAGGAAGAAAGTTGGAGGATTCACATTACTCGATTTCAATACTTACTGTAAAGCCACAGTAATAAGGACAGCAGGGTGTTGTTATAAAACTAGATGTGTTTATCAACGGAACATAACAGGGAGCCTGTGCAAACAGACCCACATAAATACAGTTAACTGATCTTTTTAGAAGGGCGCTAGAGCACTTCAATGGAAAGGACAGTGTTTTCAACAAATGGTGTTAGGGAAATTGAATGTCCATCTACAAAAATATGAGCCCTGACATGGACCCTATACCTTACACAAAAATCACCCAAAATGGATTATAGACCTAAATTAAAATTGAAAGCTGTAAAATTTATAGAAGAAAATACAGGAGAAAATTAGTATGACCTTGTGTTTGGTGACAAGTTTTTAGATTAGACAACAAATGCATAACCCATGGAAGAAAAAATTAATCAATTAGACTTTACTAAAATTAAAACTTTTCCAGATTGTGGAGAAAAGAGAAGGCTTATACACTGTTTATGGGAGTGTAAATTAATTCAGCCATTGTGGAAAGCAGTATGGTGATTCCTCAAAAAGTTAAAAACAGGACTACCATTCAACCCAGCCTTCCCATTACTAGGTACATACCCAAAGGGATATAAATCCTTCTGTCATAAAGACACATGCACACGAATGTTCATTGCAGTGCTATTCATAATAGCAAAAACATGGAATCAGTCTAAATGCCCAACAATGATAGATTGGATAAAGAAAATTTGGTACATATACACCATGTAATACTATGCCATCATAAAAAAGAACAAGATCATATCTTTTGCAGGAACATGGATGGAACTGGAGGTCATTATTCTCAGCAAACTGAGGCAGGAACAGAAAAGCAAATACCACATGTTCTCACTTATAAATGGGAGCTAAATGATAAGGGCACATGGACACAAGAGGGAAAACACAGACACTGGGGTCGAGTGATGAGGGTGGAGGATGGGAAGAGGGAGAGGAGTAGAAAAAAATAACTAATGAGTACTAGGCTTAGTACCTGGGTGATGAAATAATCTGTATAACAAACCCCCATGACACGAATTTACCTATATAACAAACCTGCACATGTACCCCTGAACCTAAAATAAAAGTTAAAAAAGAAAAAGTTTCCACTGCCAAAAGTACTGTTAAGAGAATAAGAAGATAAGGCACGCCGTTGGAGAATGTGTTTGCTAATCACATACCTGACAAAGGTCTTGTATCCAGAATAAATAAAATATCCTCAAAATTAACAATAAGAAAACAATTGAATTAAAAATGAGCTGAAGTCTAAATTATGATGTGTTTTTATATCGATTTCATTGGATTTATCCTATTTGGGATTCTCTAAGCTCCTTGAGTTTCTAGGTTTATGTCTTTTACCAAATTTGGGGAGTTTTCAGCTATTATTTCTTTAAATATTCTTTCAGTTCCACCCTTATTCTTTTCTTCTGCAATTCCAATGATACAAATGCTGGGATATTTATTATTATCTGACAAGCCCAGAGGCTCTACACCTTTTTTCCCAGTCTTTCTTTTGTTCAGATTGGGTGAATCTTTTGATCTTTTTTCATATATACTGTCATCTCCAGTCTACTTTTGAGCACATCTGCCAGCTTTAAAAACATTATTAAATTCTTCAGTTCTATAATTTCCACTTGGTTCTTTTTTATGACTTCTATTTCTCTGCTGACAAATTCTTATTTTTAAAATTTGCCCCAAGATAATTTTGTAATTGCTTATTGAAGCATTTTATGTTGGCTACTTTAAATTCCTTGCCAGATAATTCCAGCTTCTAAGTCGTCTTATTGCTGATATCAGCTGATTGTCTTCTTATTCCGGTTGTGACTTTCCTGGCTTTTGGCATGACAAGTGATCTTTAATTGTGTCCTGGCATTTGAGATTTTATATTCTGAGACCATAGATGCTATCTTAGCTTCTTCACTGGCAGGCAGTCTCACTCACTGTTCAGTACAGAGGTCGCGGCCTATTTTTGTGGGCCGTGGTTCCAGTGAAAGTAACATTTTCAAAGCCTTTCCCGTGCTATTCCAGTTGGCTTGGTTTATGTGGTGCTGCTGTGGCTCCCATGGGCTCCCCTGGGGCTTCCTGAAGTCATAGAGAGCCCTTCCCAGGCAGGACTTCCTGGAGAAGAAGGGAGTCTCTGGCCTGAGGGAATAAATGGCTTCTGAGGCCACTTGCTCCAGTGGGATTCCCACTGCAGTGCTGCTCACCGTCCAGTGTCCCTGTGGGAGCAAGTGGAGTCTCAGGCCAGGACACAGAGGCTTTCCAGAGGACAGAGGCTTTCTCTTGGGTGATTGCTGTGGCTGAAATTTCTGTGCCAGCACTTCCTGGCCACCTGGTGTCTCTCCATGGCAGAGGGAAGTCTTAATTCTGCCACTGGCAGGAGGCAGGACTTCCTGGGCTGGACACTTGTGGCAGGATCCCCTTCCCGGGACTTCCTGGCCGTCTGCCCAGAGTCTGCCAGTGGGGAAGGCCCTGTCTGAGAAGGCGTGTCCCCTGGCTGCTTTTTGTTAGCAGGGCTCTTTACAATTGCACCATTCTTACTCTTTATATATCCTATACACAATAAGGTGTTCAAAATAAAGGTAGCCGTTGTACTAACATTGTTCTAATTATCACAAAGTCAACACCTGTGGGAGCACAGGTCATGGATAGAATATTGCCACCAACCTGGAAACCACCAGTGTTTACTATCGATTACTCCTCCACCCCCCACCAGCCCCTCACCTATTTCTGCTAAAAGTTAACTGCTATCCTGATTTTCTGGTAATGACTTTCTTGTTCTTTTTTGTTTTACGGCCTAAGCGTGTATCCCTAAACACTTTATTTAATTTTGCCTGTGTTTTGAACCGCATGTACTCTCTTTTTTTCATGAGGTTTTTGTTCAACATTGTGTTAGTAAAAGGTATGCCTATGGATGTTATACCATATATTTTCAGAGGGGATATATACATATTATATACATATATATAGACACACTATATATACGTATGTGAGTGTGTGCATGTGTTTAGAGAACGGTGTGAAAGGATTCATATCATATTGATGATAGTGATACCTCTAAAAAGGGAACTAGAAGTGTCAAAAGCTTTGGATGAACTTCAAGAGCTATGCTTTATCAGTTTTTTTTTTGTTTTTTTTTTTTTTTTTTTACTGAATGAACTGCTTTACAATACCCAGAAAGATAATAGAACTAAAGTTTAATCTCTTTAATTCTCTTTGAGAATGTGTCGAATCTTTGACTTCAGTTACACACCATATCACTGCTTTAAAAGCCGTATGAAACCTCGGCACACTGACATAAGAGTAAGCTGGTTACTAGCTCTGTACAAGTGGAACCTTCTTCATTTTAATAAGGGTTTTGAGCTCTCCTCAGGTGTGTACAGGTGCCAGGGAGAGAACTCACATCAGAGAAGCGTCGGAAGAACTGGGAAAGAAGAGTGACACACATGAGCTGGCGTGCAGCCTTGTATTGGGGATGCAGGAGTGAGTAGTGGGCTCTCTGGCAAAGGGGAAAGGCCCTGCCCGTTTGAAGGAGCAGCAGCTACTCAGCTGCAGCCGACTTCGCCTTTAAGAACGTGGACCAATTGTTGCCTGAATCGGATTCTTCTTTCTCCTGATATTTTAGCTGCCAAGGAATCTTGGTACTGACCTGGACCCAGCGTTGCTGGCCCCCCACACCGCTTACTGTTGCTGTTGGCTCCATGGTTAGGTCAGTTTCCTGTGAATTCATTTCCTATCTTCCTCTTTTACGTATTTCTCCAATAGCCAGGTCTTATCACATCCACAGCTAAGCCTAGTAAAATCCCACATAGGAAAGGGTTTACATATTTCTTTCTTTCCTCTTAAAACCTCCGTTGTACAGTAAAAGTGGGATTAACTACCCTGTCCAGGTGCTAATCTCAGGGCTGGAAGTACAAAGATGAAAAGCGCACCCTTTAAGCATGTCATAGTTAACAGTCCTTTTGACAAAGTTTCTCCAGCCATGCTTTGGCTGGATGAACTCGGCTCCTTGGAGAGGGGGTTCATGAGTTCAGTATTCTCTGAGCGCCTACCTATTTAAAACCTTTCTTCTATAGCCTTACTGTTTAAAAGAAAGCCTGACCGGATATAAATCCTTTGTTCACACTTTATTTTCTGGGGTGTCTTAAAAATGCTTCACCTTTATTGCCTTGAGTTGCGTGTTGCTTTTGGAACATCTGGCGCCTGCCTCTTCTATCTTTGTAGGTTATTTGGTCTTTTTCCTGGAGGCCCTGAGATTTCTTTTCTTCTTCATTTTAAAGTCTGAGCATTTTAAAACATGTCTTACGGTTAATCGTCTGAGTTAGTTTTTCCACGTACCTTGAAGCTCTTTTCAGTATGTTGACTCCAGACCTCTTTCTTCTTTCTAAAAATGACCTTGGATTATAGTTTTAAATACTGGTTCTATTCTATCTTTTTGTTTTTGATATTCAGGGATTGCAATTATAAGAAGGCAGGAGCTCCTGTACCCATTTTCTATTTCAACTCTTTTGTCTCTGATGCTTTTTACTCCCCCTTATTTTCTGAAATTGAAAATTGACAGATTATGGTTGTATATATTTATGAGGTACAA
Source organism: Macaca nemestrina (assembly GCF_043159975.1). Taxonomy (NCBI): domain Eukaryota; kingdom Metazoa; phylum Chordata; class Mammalia; order Primates; family Cercopithecidae; genus Macaca; species Macaca nemestrina. The sequence goes on from NC_092131.1 coordinate 176,134,390, forward strand.
AGTGATGTTATGATTCATGACTATAATGTCGAATAATTGAATTAAGCTAATTAACATATCTACCACCTCAAATACTTACCATTGTTTGCAGTAAGAACTTTTGAAATGTATTCTCTTAGCAATTTTGTAAGGTAGGATACGCTATTATTAGCTACATTTACCACACTACACACAATAAATCTCAACAAAAACCAGTTATTTCTCTTTTCTAACTGAAGTTTTGTACCCTTTGACCAATATCTCCCTATTCCTGCTACCCCCAGCCTCGGGTGACAACCATTCTACTCTCTGCTTGTGTGAGGTTGATTGTTTTAGACTCCACATGTAAGTGAAAGCAATGGGTATTTGTCTTTCTGTGCCTGGCTTATTTCCCTTAGCATAATGTTCTCCAGTTCCATCTATGTTATTGCAAATGACACCATTTATTTCTTTTTTAAGGGTGAATAGTATTCCATTATGTATATATACCACCTTGTTTTTATCCATTCACCTGGGGATAGACAGAGGTTGATTCCTAACTTAGCTATTTTGAATAATGCTACAATGAAAATGGGAATGCAGAAATACCTTCAACATGCTGATTTCAAATCTTCTGGTTCAACACCCAAAAGTGAGATTGCTGGATCATATAGTAGTTCTAGTTTTATCTTTTTGAGGAACCTCCCTACTGTTTTCAGTAATGGCTATACTAGTTTATATTCTATCAACAGTGTCCAAGAGCTCCCTCTTCCCCATATCGTTGTCAACATTCCTTATCTTTTGTCTTTAGGATGACAGCCATTCTGACAAGTGTAAGGAAATATCTCATTGTGGTTTTAATTTGTATTTCCTTAATTATTAATGATGTTGAGCATTTTTCATATATCTGTTGGCCATTTAGATGTCTTCTTTTGGGAAATGTCTGTTCAGATCACTTGCCCACTTTTTAAGTTGGGTTTTCTTTATTTCTATACAGTTGTTTGCATTCTTTATATGTTTGGATTTTTTATTAGATGTATGACTTGCAAATATTTTCTTCAAATTCATAGATGGTCTCTTCATTCTGTTATTTTTTTGTTGTTGTACAGAATCTTTTTGTTTTGATGTAATTTCATTTGTCTATTTTTTGCTTTTGCTACTTGTACTTTTGAGGTCAAATCTAAAAACTCATTGCCCAGACCACTGTTGTATAGCTTTTCCCTCATGTTTTCTTCTAGTAGTTTTACAGTTTCAGGTATTTATGTTAAGTCTTTAATCCATTTTGAGTTATTCAAATATAGGGTATGAGGTAAGGATCCAATTTCATTCTTCTACATATAGATGTGCAGTTTTCCCAATACCATTTATTGAAGAGACTGTTCTTTTTCTATCACATATTCTTGGCACCTTTGTTGAAAATCAATTGACTTCACAAGTGTGGGTTCATTTCTGGGCTCTCTATTCTGTTCCATTGGTTGATGTGTCTATTTTTATGCTAGTATCATGTTCTTTCAATTACAATCACTCTGTAATACAATTTTAAATAAGGTAGTATGATACCTCCAGCTTCGTTCTTTTTGCTCAAGATTATCTTGGCTAGTCAGGGTTTTTGCTGTTCCATACGGATTATAGGATTTTTTTATTTCTATGGAAAGTTACATTGGAATTTTCATGGAGATTGCATTAACTCTGTAGATTACTTTGGATACTATGGACAATTTACCAATATTAATTCTTCCAATACATGAACATGGAATACTTTCCATTTATTTGAGTCTTCTTCAATTTCTTCAATTACTGTTTTATACTTTTCAATGTATTGGTCTTTCACCTTCTTGGTTAAATTTATTCATAACTATTTTATTTGCAGCTATTGTAAATGGGATTGTTCTCTTTATTATCTTTTCAGATCATTTGTCTTTAGTATATAGAAACATTACTGATTTTTATGTGTTGAATTTATATCCTGCAACTTCACTGTATTTTTTATTAGTTCTAACAGTTTTTTGAGGAATTCTTCAGTGGTCTCCAAATAAAAGATTATGTGTCAGCCATGATAATTTCACTTCTTCCTTTTCTATTTGGATGCCTTTTATTTCTTTTTCTCGCCTAATTGCTCTGCCAAAAACTTCTAATACTATGTTGAATAAAAGTCTTGAAAGTAGGCATCCTCTTGTTCTATATCTTAAAGGGTACCAACTTTTTACCATTGAATATAATGTCAGCTGTTGGTTTATCATATATGGCCTTTATTATGTTGAAGCACATTCCTTCTATTCCTAATTTGTTGAAAGTATTTATCCTGAAAGGATGTTGATACTTGTCAAATGCTTCTTCTGCATCTAGTGAGATGATCATATGGTTTTTGTCCTGGATTTTATTAATATGATATATTATGCTTATTGATTTGCATATGTTGAATCATCCTTGCATCCTTAGGATGAACCCACTTGATCACGGTGAATGATCTTTTTAATGTGTTGTTGAATTCAGTTTGCTGGCATTTTGTTGTTGAGGATTTTTGCATCTACATTCATCAAGGATATTGGCCTATAATTTTCTTTTTTTGTAATGCTCTTTTCTGGCTTTGATATCAGGGTAAAGATGGTCTTGTAAAAAGAGTTTGAAATTATTTCCTCTTTGATTTTTTGGAAGAGTTTGAGAAAGATTGGTATTAGTTCTTCCTTAAATGTTTGGTAGAATTCAGCAGTAAACTCATCAGGTCTGGGGCTTTTTTTAAATTGGAGACTTTGTTGATTCAATCTTTTTACCCATTATTGTTCTGTTCAGATTTTCTACTTTATGGTACAGTCTTGGTGGTTGTATGCATTCAGAAATGTATTTCTTTCTTCTATTTATCTGTTTTTTGGCATGTAATTATTCTTAGTCATTTCTTATGATCCTTTAAATTTCTGTGGTATCAGTTACATGGTCTTCTCTTTTATTTCTGATTTCATTTATTTATCGTCTTCTCTCTTCTTAGTCTAGCCACATGTTTGTTACAGTTTAATAAAGCAAAATTATAGTTTAAAATTAACACAGGGAAAAGATGCTTGAGGAAAAGTCCAAGAGAAATCGAGTGCAAGCTTCCAGGTGTCCTTTCCAGTAAAGGCGTGCTGATGCAGCTAACTATTCCAGCAACGATGGGTGACAACCGGTACAAAGTGTACTGACCAGGGAACTTCACCTGAGCCTTGAGTTCAGTGTTGTTACTGGAGGTTAGTCATGTAGCCATGCAGCAACTGCATTACATATCTCTGCTACCCAGACTTCAGCCCCCCAGAGCAAAAACAGACAATCGCCCGAAAGCCACAGTTATTAGCATAAAATACCTGATCAAACTTACACAGTGTGGCACAAGGCCTCAGGCATACCAAATCACTCTTATTAGGCCAAATATTCCTAGGGCTCAGAGCTTATCTGCAAGGATATAGCCAAGGGTCAGTTCTTAAAACAGGGTTTTGTTTTGTTTTGTTTTTTGGGGTGGGGGCCAGTGAGAATGTGCAAGGTTTGAACAACCTAGGTCTGTTGAGTTAACTCTTGCCTGCACAGGAAGGAATGGACTGTGAGTGCTTTCTATTTTTTCTTTTGTCTGTCACATTCTTAAACTGTTCTTCTTTACCACCCAGTACCCAAAGGGCTCATCTTCCTTTTCAACATTTTTATCCATTTCCTACCTCCAGAAGCAATGCATGCATGTTTGGGACTATTACCTCAGACCCCATGGACTTTTAAATCTCCTCCCTGAAATCAATTCTCTGATCTAGGACTGCCCTTCAGGCTGTGATTTCTGTTCCCTTTTAGGCTCTCTTTTGTTTTCTGTCTCCTTCACAGAGTTTAATCAGATTCCTCCTGTTTGCCCCAAATGCCTACAAGTGGAAGCTTCAGCTACAGCTCTGCTGAATTTGGTGTTTATGTTTGGCTTACAAGTACTTTAGAGTTTTTAGTGTTCCCAACCTTCTAGTTATGATTTTTGTGGAATTTTTTTAGTTGCATTTCTTTTTCTTATTGATCTGTATAATTATGTGTTAGTCGATTTTTGTTTGTTTGGGATTTTGAAGAGAGATGGGATAGAGATAGTTGCCATGGTCTTTCTTACTATTCTTTTAGTGGATACCCTCCTTCCTTTGTTTTTTGGTACACAGGCAAGATGTCTTAATTGGATTAGAAAATTAGGAAAATCAAAAATTAAAGAATGCAACACCAAAAATGTAGCATCATATGCATGCATTTATGTTCATGCTTCAGGCCTTCCTGTCCCTCTGTACATATAGATATGGATATAGATATAAATATACTTTTGTATTAAAATACTTTTTTTTTTTTTTGAGACAGAGTCTCTGTCGCCCAGGCTGGAGTGCAGTGGCGTGATCTCGGCTCACTGCAAGCTCCGCCTCCCAGGTTCATGCCATTCTCCTGCCTCAGCCTCCTTAGTAGCTGAGACTACAGAAGCCTGCCACCACACCCAGCTAATTTTTTGTAAAATACATATTTTTAAGAATGGAATTCTTCTACATATCTTGTTTGGTAAAGTGATTATTTTCACTGATTATATTATAAAAACATTTTGCTGTTAAAAAAATGTATATATCCAAATAATCCCATTAAGTGTTTATCTTGTATAAATGCATTTAACATACCATTTGTGGTGGCATATTTACGTTTCCCCAATTTTTCTCAATATTTATAAAAAAATTATAGCTCCTTTAAGAGGTCCTATGTTCTCATAATTTTTATTCCTCTGGCAGGTAATAACATATATATAAAGCAAATGATAATATATTTAAATTTTCATTTAGACTTTGTTAATATGGCTATTAATATGACTTGCTTTCCATACCAGCTTTGTAAGATAACAGGGTAGGCCATTAATTATCACTGCCACTAGACAGTTTGAATAGCTCCTGTTCAGCTTACTCTGCAGTCTTTTTCCCTTGACTTCAGCACCAATGTGGGAGAAAGCAAAAAGCCAAAAGGATCTCTTCTTTGATTTCTGAAATTGAAACTTTAGTGGTTTTAGTAGAGTTCCTGTTAATTTTAGAGTTTTCACTTGTGAAAGAGACCTTATTCAGAAATTCATTTTGAATCTTTTGAGAGCTATTTCAGTAAATGCAAATCAGATAACAGGTAAGAATTTCGCTATTGCATTCAAAATAATGAAAATTATTGCTTGTGAAGTAGTTTCAGTGGCAGGTGCTGTTTTCATATAATTGGATCCTTTGAAAGGAAACAGAAATATGCACAAAGGAGTATATTTTAGAATTAAATAAAAAACTTCAATTCATTACTTATTTCATTTTTCATAATTGCTTATTCAGTTTTGAACTACTGATTGAAGGTTATACATTGTCTTTCTTTCCTTAGTGTTGCCTATAATTTGTTAGCATATGTATTTGAAAAAATAAACAATTAATCAATGTCCGTATCCTTCCAAACAAGGTAATAGTCTCAGTATGAAATCACGCCCTACCTCTGCCTCCACCATGTTATAATCTGGCATTTTATTGCTGGATTTAGATCGCAAAGTTGAAAAGCAACTCATTTAAGGAAAAATATCTTTCACTAATGTCATTGTTCATTATTTGTTTCTGTTCTGTTTCTTCCTCATGTTATTTTTTCTTTTGAAATATAATTCTTCCTCATTTTCACAGAGAGAGTATGTCAGGATAAAAATTCTGAATTCTTGATGATCTAAAAGTCATCATTTGCTCTTACATTTGAATGCAATTTTACTGAATATAGAATTCTAGCTTAAAAGGACTTTTCTTCCAGCATCTTAAAAATAGTCTTTCATTATCTTCTTTGGTTCCCTGTTTTTCATGAGAGACTAATTCTTGCAACTTTGTAGGTTATCCTTTTTTTTCTCTCTCTTTGGTAGATTTTAGAATTCTTTGCATACTTTTTGTTAAATTTGATTCTGGAAAATTATCAGCCATTTAAAAATATATATCGACATATGACACACATACATAAAAGTTCAGAAAATATAAATACACAATTGGTGCCTTAGTACAAAGTTCAACAATTTGTGTAGCACTGTGTAACACTACCTAGGAGAAGAAAAAGAAAATGCCAAGACCCCAGAAGCATCACTTACGTCAGGGGTCAGTGGTGTACATAGAAAATCTCCAGAAATATACCAAAAAAAAACTTCCTTTTAAGTGTTTCAAGCACATCACAGGACACAAGATCAACACACAAAAGTCAATCACATATCTATATAATAGCAGGGAACATACAGAAACCAAAATTGAAAACACAATACCACTCACCATCACTTCAAATTAAATGATATACTTAGATATGCATGTAACAAAGCATGTACAGATCTGTATGATGAAAATCATAACATGCTGATGAAAGAAATCAAAGACTTAAATAAATATAAAAACACACTGTATTCATGGGCTGAAAGACTCAACATATTAAGAGGTCAATTCTCACGAAATTGATCTATAGTTTTCACATAAATACCCATCAAAGTCCTATAAAAGTTATTTATAGACATAGACCAGCTATTCTAATATGTATATGAAAAGAGCAGATCGTAGAATAGCTAAAACAATGTTGGACAAAGAGAAAAAAGCAAGAGGAATTGCTATACCTTGTGTTAAAGCTCACTATAAAGCTACACTGATCATGATAGTGTGGATGTGGATAGACACATAGACACATAGAACAATGGAATAAGATAGCAAACTCAGCAACAGACTCACAAAAGTAAGCTCCACTGATTGTTTTTAAGAGATGGAGTCTTGCTCTGCCACCCAGCCTGGAGTGCAGTAATGCAATCATAGCTCACTGCATCCTAGAACTCCAGGGCTCAAGTGATCCTCCAACCTCAGCCTCCTGAGTAGCTGGGACTACAGGCACACACCACCATGCCTGGCTATTTTTCTTTATTTTTTATTTATTTATTTATTTTTTGTAGAGATGGGTTTTCAGATTCTTGCTATGTTGCTCAGGCTGATCTCAAACTCCTGGGCTCAAGCATTCCTCCTGCCTCAGTCTCCCAAAGTGCTGAGATTGCAAATGCATCTCACTGTGCCTGGCCTTGATTGGTTTTTTAAAAGGTTTATTTTATTTGTAATTGACACATAATACCTGTGTATACTTAGTTGATTTTTGACAAAGGTACAAAAGCAATTCAGTGAAGGAAGTATAACCTTTCAACCAATGGCCCTGGATCAATGGGACACCTACAGGCCAAAAAGGAACTTCAACCTAAACTTCACATCTTATACAAAAATTCACTCGAACCATAGACTTAAATTAAAATATAAATCCATAAAAGTCTTAGAAAACAAATACAGCATAAGATCTTTGGGTTCTCTCACCAGGTTGAGTTCCCAGACTTGACATAATAATACTATCTGCAAAAGGAAAAATCAATCCTACCTCATTTAAATGGAATATTTTGCTCTATCAACCCCCATGTGAAAAGGATGTAAAGATAAGCTACACACTGAGAGAAAATATTTGCAAACCACATGTTTGACAAAGGATTAGTATCTAGAACATACAAAGAGCTCTTAAAACTCAGCTCTTAAAACTCAATCAATGTAATTAGAAAATGGGCAAAAGTCATGAAGATAATTTTCACCAAAGAGCATATAGTACAAGTGGCAAATAAGATGAAAAGATGTTTAACTCATTGGGCATCAACAAAATGAAAATTAAAACCATAATGAGAAATCACTGCATATATATAGGAATGGCTAAAAGGAAAAAATCGCTACCACCACCAAATGCTGGCAAGGATACACACACACACGTTGCTAGTGGGAGTATAAATAATACAACCCATCTGAAAAATTGTTTGTCAGTTTCTTATAAAACTAAACATGCAATTACCATGTGAGCCAGCCATTGCACTCCTTGGCATTTATCCCAGAAAAATAAAAATTGTATTCACACCAAAACCTGTAGATGAAAGTAACTTTATCTGTAGTCACCTAAAACTAGAATCAGCCCACATGACCTCCAATAAGTACATTGATAAACAAGGTGTTCTATAAGAATGCCATGGAATCCTACTTGGAAATAAGGAACAAACTATTGATACATGCAACACCTTGGATGAATCTCCAGGGAATTATGCTTTGTGAAGAAGCCAATCCCAAAAAGTTACATACTGTATTTTTCAAGAATATAACATTCTTTTAAATGAAAACATTTTAGAAATGAAGAAAAGATTGTGGTTGCCAGGGAGTTGGGGGAAGGAAGTGGCTGTATTTATAAGAGGGCAACAACAAAAGGGGTCTTTGTGGTGTGGGAACCGTTTGGTGTATGTACTTTTGCAGTGGAGACACAAACCAACACAGGTGAGAATTTGTGTGCAGCCTAATAAACACACACACACACACACACGCACACACAAATGAGTATCAGTAAAACTGAGGAAATCTGAATAAGATTGATGGATTACATCAATGTTAATATCCTGATTGTGAAATTATAATTTTGCAAAATGTTGTCATTGGGGAAATTGAGCGGCGTACAAAGGGTTTTTCTATATTCTTTTTACAGCTGCGTGTGAATCTACACTTACCGCAAGAAAATTTTCAATTAAAAAAATGAGTAAAATTGCTGGGCGTGGTGACTTACGCTTGTAATCCCAGTACTTTGGGAGACCGAGGTGGGCGGATCACGAGGTCAGGAGTTCGAGACCAGCCTGGCCAACATAGTGAAACCCCGTCTCTACTAAAAATACAAAAATTAGCCAGGTATGGTGGCACACGCCTGTAGTCCCAGCTGCTTGAGAGGCTGATGCAGGAGAATTGCTTGAACTCGGGAGGCAAAGGTTGCAGTGAGCTGAGACCATGTCATTGCACTCCAGCCTGGGTGACAGAGTAAGACTCTGTCTCAAAAAAAGAAAAAAAATTAGTAAAATTGTGCAGATCAGTGCATCCCTCCTAGAAACAACAACTTATTTCTCAGCGAAGGAGCTCTACCTTATGGCAATGCTAAAAAGGGACATTGAGTTAGTCAACCCTCAAGATGAAAAACATTTGTTATTTTCCAGTCGTGATGTACAATACCCTATAGACTAAATACCACATACTGAGCCACATTTCACTTTTGGGAAATGTCATGTCATTCATATGAGTTAAATGCTAAGGATATGTAATTATTTTCTCTCTAAAAGACAGTCTAAAGCATGCATGGGGAAAGTTATTCTCGGAATGAACAAGCAAAGCAGACACAGAGGAAGGCTCCGGTGCACTTGGTTTTTTCAAGAATCAGACATTCTTGTCCGAGGATGTTCACAGTAAAAGGGGACTTCATTTCTCAATAGTCCAATTTGATTCTGTTAATATGTTAATATCGATCGTATTGGACTTCTTCTCAAATCTGTTAAATCTTTTCATTTTTCTGTCATTCCATAAACGTACTTTCTGTTTGGCATTGAGTCAATGATGTGCTGGACCTGCTGTGCCCACAGACCCCTTGGGAAACCCCTTGTACTTAGGTCACTTTGACTTTTGTGTCTGGACTCCACAGTCCTCATCACAGTCAAGCGGGCAGAGACGGGGACTAAGCCAGGAACTGCTGTCCAGCAACAGCTCCCTGCCCGTGACCACCACAGGCGGGGGTCAGCCTCCACGGGACTGGAGGAGCTGACTCATTCTGATGCCTCGGTGTGAGTCGTAAAAGTAAGCACCAGACGCCCATGCACAGGTGTCTGCACATGCACAGAAAGCTCTAGAAGAACCCATGAGGCAGTGTGAGCCTGAGAAGCAAGACCACTAAGAGGAGAACAGAGGGAAGTTCACAGGCAATGGTGGGAGAAGCAGAGCCAGTGTGCACAGAGCAGTAGAGGGCAGAGCCAGGAGCCGAGAGGAGTCCTGAAGCCTCAGTGGGGCACCAGGGAGGTCTGCGGCTGGCAGGGAGGGGATCGGTGCCTCTATGGGCTTCCTGAGTTGTTGTGGAGACTGGAGCGGCTGGGGCCCCTCACTCTCACGTTTTCAGTCCTCTATGGGGCCTGAAGGTGTGGCTGCCATGTGGAAATGGACCCAAGTATTTTGGATCCTTGATCAAGGGAAGGTAACAAGGGTATTTGTTCTTGATTTCCCATATCTGCTAATACCGAGCCTCGGCCATGAGACTGACTACATATGTGTGGGTCATGCAGCCAGATGGTGCCCTGGAGTGGCCCCTAAATGAGGTGGTTATCACATCGCTCTTCCAGGGATTAGGAAAAACCTGGGGAAGGAAAGAAATGGGAGACTTTTCTTGGCCCTGCTGAGGTTGAACGCTGAGTTGCCTGTGGCCAGCTGGGAAGTTGGAGTGAGCCAGGGAGCTGTGTTGAACAGACCCGAAGAGGACCGGGGCCTGGTCCACGGTGTCAGTCATTCTTCAGAGCACTTGCTTTATTGTTACCGAACTGAACCTGAGTCTGGGGCAGCAAAGCCAAACACTGACATTGGGTTTTGCAGCAAGAGAAAGTGAGGCATTAATGATAGGGCACCAAGCAAGGAAAATCAGGCAGCTCACACTTAAGACCCAAACAGTGGCTTCCAGGTAAGGTTTTTTAATGGCAGGAAATTCAGGAAAGCAGAAGTTACAGGCAAAATTGCAAATCAGTACATGGAGGTTCACTATTGGTTTGAACTGAAAAGGTGGGATATCTTGCCGTGGGGTTTACAGGTCACAGGTAGAAAGAAGGTTTTCTGATTTGCAGTTGGTTAAGGAGGGAAGCTTCGACTAAAGTCTTGGGGTCGGCAGAGAAGAATGTTAGGTCTGGCTTGTGAGCATGACTTCCTCTGGGCCCTCAGAAGAAATTAAGAACAGAGAACCATCCAGTCCTTGGTTGCCCCTCATCTGCCCCTTTGGTGGAGGTCTGGGTTTCTGAAAAACAACTCAGGGATATATGCTAACATGTTACCTTTAGTTTCTATAGGGAACCAAACATCTCCTGACTTTAATTTCCTTGACTATTGTTTTAGGCTTCAATTACCTTTCTGCTTACAAGGTTGCTTTTTAACTTCTCAAGGATAGCTTGGGCCTGGGATTTCCCTTGGAGGAATGCAGGGTTTTACTGTTTTTCCATGCTGTGGGCAGGAGTGGCAGGCCTCTAAGAGAGGTCCCTATGTGTCATACTATTCCTGACTCTTTCGTGATGATGATGATGATGACGACGATGATGATGATGATGATGATTTTGCTGTCACCCAGGCTGGAGTGCAGTAGCATGATCTCGGCTCACTGCAACCTCCGCCTTCTGGGTTCAAGTGATTTTCCTGCCTCAGCCTCCTGATCAGCTGGGACTACAGATGCACACCACCACGCCCAGCTAATTTTTGTATTTTTAGTAGAGAAGGGGTTTTACCATGTTGGGCAGGATGGTCTCAAGCTCCTGACCTCGTGATCCACCTGCCTCGGCCTCCCAAAGTGCTGGGACTACAGTCGTGAGCCGCGACACCCGGCCTCATTATTGTATTTTTAAGGGCAGCTTGTTCTCTCTTGTGCTTTGGGGGCCATGAATGGGTTCGTCCCTGTAAGCGAAGAATAGGGCCCTTGTTTGACTTGCTAGCTTGTCTCAGGCTGATGAGAGACATAATAATCCTAGATTATTTTCCTTTCTGGTACTGTAGAATCACATTCACAAAAGTAGCTAGAGACTAACACAGTGGTGATTGTTCTCAACTCACATACATATTATTATGTGAATTTTAAGGGAAGTTTGAGTAAATTAAATCACAACTCAAATCTCATTATTCTTTAAAAACGATTTTTAATACAGATTAGGAAAGTGTTGCATCTGAATTACAAAACAGGTTTAGTAGTATCTTTCTTTGGGTGCTACTGATGTTTCATGATTTCTATGCTGTTTTGTCTGTCTCTCCCCTAACTCAAAGCCCCTGGGCCCACCATTCATTCATACATGTATGACTTCATCAAAAGTTTTATGGAACACCTATCACGTGCCAGGCACTATTTCCTGTTGGAAAACATGAGCAAATTCTATTCTTGGCCTTTTCGCCATTAAGGCCTTTTGTGTCCATTCTAAACCATAAATTTCTTCAGCATTGTTTTTCTGAATTAAAAAAATGTAAATCACAAACTTGCATGTATCTTACATTTTACAAATGCTTTTTCCTTTGAAATGAGAGATGTGTTTAGCTTTCCTTCTCTCAAAGTTATTTATTGATTTTGTCAACCATTATAACTTGTATTTTTTTCCTTTTAATATCTTTCTGGGAAGATGATGGCTACTGTGCCCACTGAATATGTGTCACACTTCGGAGGGAGGAGTGCTGGAAGTCATGGGTGAACAGAAAGCATCTGAACCTTGGGTTCAGCCTGCATTGTATGTAAATGTTTGTATTACAGGAAAGAAAATAGTATATATCCATCCTGACAAATATATGTGCTAAATGCTGTACAAGAATAAACAGATTGAGGCAGGAGGATAGAAATAGATGGCTGAGTCTAAAGCTGGGAAGCAGAGTTTTCAAAATCCCTTAATACTTTATGGTTTTAAACTATGTGAGTGTTTATTTGCTTACAAATACAATAAATTTTTAATGAAGAAAGCTTATGGACTCTTGGGCTCCACATTGCGAGGTGAATCAGAATTCCTCATGTACACAGGAGCTTGCTGTGCCCTGGAACTGAGGCAAAGGGAGGAGAGAGGCAAAGGGAGGAGAGAGGCAAAGGGTGGAGAGAGGCAAAGGGTGGAGAGAGGCAAAGGGAGGAGCCTGCTGGGCCGCACTAAACCCTTGGACTTCATACTGTGGGCAGAGGGGACAGTGCACACAGGACCCCAGCAGGGTGAGACTGAGCCATCGCCTGAGAGTGTGGAAACCATGTGATAGTGGGTCCGAGGAGCAGAAGACAGACAATGAATGCAAGGGGTATAACTAAGAGCTGTTGTAGACGTAGTCAAAATAGGAGATGATGCTCTGATGGAGGACGTTGGCACCTCCGGCCTCCACAGCATTTCAGGAATCCATGGAGGAACTAGGCCACACTGATGAGCCCTCCAGCCCTCCCTGATGCCGAACCTGACACGGTGGGGCTCCGGGTTTGTCTCATCACGACACCGGTTCTAATACTCTGGTCCTTACCGGCTCTGCTTCTTCTGCCCCATGACTTTTCCTCTGTTCTCCTCTTTGTAACTGTTTCTCAGGCTCCCACTGCCTTGCAGGTTCTTCTAGAACTTTCTGTGCATGTGTGGACCCAAGTGTGCGTGTGGGTGTCTGACACTTATTTTAGAGCTCACACTGAGGCATCAGAGTGAGTCAGCTCTTCCAGTCCTGTGCAGGCTGCTCCCTACCTGGGGTGGTGACCTCCAGGGAGCTGTTGCCAGACAGGCAGCTCCTGGCTCGGCCCCAGTCTCTGCCCCCTCATCTGTGATGAGGACTGTGGGTCCTGACAAAGGTCAAAGTGACCCAAGTGCAAGGAGTTCCTGAAGAGGCCGGTGGGCACAGCAGGTCCAGCACATCATTGACTCAACAACAAATGCAAAATCCATTTATGGAACGGCACCTGCACACACACAAAAATAAGATATAAAAATTGTAACATATTTGAGTGAGCTGGACGATTGGCTCTAAAGCTTCTAATTCCCTGCAGCTTGGTCCGTGCCTCTGCGTCTCTCACACATCACATCTTCCTTGCTCTCTCTGTTATAGTATTTATCACATTTTGCCTGGAATCAGGCTCATTTATGTATAGCTCCATTTCACCCACTAGACTGAAACTTTTTTAAGGTTCATAGTGTTGTCATTGTTCCTAGCACCTAGCAAAAGGCATACACACAGCATCAATTCCACAAATATAAATTACATTGAATTATCTTACTCCAGTTGATAGCATTTTGTTATAGCAGTCCAAATGGACTAAGACAATGGGGGAATCATGAAGATTTGGGGACAGGTGAAAGCAACTTCCATCTGCATGGGTTCACTAGCATGCTATCTTCTTTTTTTTTTTTTTTTTTTTGAGACGGAGTCTCGCTCTGTCGCCCAGGCTGGAGTGCAGTGGCCAGATCTCAGCTCACTGCAAGCTCCGCCTCCCGGGTTCCCGCCATTCTCCTGCCTCAGCCTCCCGAGTAGCTGGGACCACAGGCGCTGCCACCTCGCCCGGCTAGTTTTTTGTGTGTTTTTTTTTAGTAGAGACGGGGTTTCACTATGTTAGCCAGGATGGTCTCGATCTCTTGACCTTGTGATCCGCCCGTCTCGGCCTCCCAAAGTGCTGGGATTACAGGCTTGAGCCACCGCGCCCGGCCGCTATCTTCTCTTAATTCTAGTATTGGGAAAGTCCTCGCCTACCCCACATGAAGGCAAGGTAAGGAACAAGGTGCTTCCTGGGCAGGGCCTTTCACATGCGCATAGTCCTTCTGGGACTAATTGCAGTATGTTCCAAAATGGGATTGGTCTGTGTCCACGGAGGGGGACCAGTTCTGTGTGGTTCTTTTATTTGCCGTGGAAACTGAGCAAGGCTCCTTTGTCTTTCCAGTCTTAGGGAAAGGGCGCTCTTAGAGAGACCCAGAGACATGGACCTTGCAGGATGTAAACTGAGTGTGAAGGTGCTTTCTGCCTGGAGTGAGTGATAAGGCTCTGCTCTTCCACGGCCCTCTGCACTCTGAAGTGGGCTCAAGGGCTGGGAGTGTCGCACATCGGATATCTGTGTGCGCTGAGTAGTAGCCCTACATTCTCCTGGTCCTGGTATGCAGGTAGTGGGAGTTTATCCCTCATTCTACCAAAGGTGGATTCTGCCTCACTCCAGCTGGGCTGGCTGTGTGACCTGCTTAGACCAACAAAACGTGGTGGATGTGGTGTTCAAGACTCCTGGGCCTGGGCCTTAGGAGACCCTGCAGTGTCCACTTCTCCCTCGCTGCCCAGAGGTCACTGAAGCATCAGTGGATTTGGTGTCCAGCGAGGGCTCACGTCCCCATTCACAGAAGGGTCTTCATGTCCACATAACGAAAGGAGTGAGGGAGCTCTCTGGGACCCCTATTATAAGGGCACTAATCCCATCACAGGGGCTCCAGCCTCATGACTAATAACCTCCCAAAGGCCCCATCTGCTGACACCATCACACTGGTGATTAGGTTTCAATATATGAATTCGTGGCAGCCACAAGCATTTAGACCCTAGCACTCACAGTGCACAAAACAGCTTTAATGTGGCATTTGCAGACCTCTCCCGCACCCACGCCTCCAGCCCCAGCTCAATTTTCCAACTTATTGCCTGAGGCTTCCCTCATGAGCCTTTATTCAGCCTTAGAGGTTTTTCAACAAGACTTGCTCTGTGCTGTGCTGGTGCCTTCTACTAATTACTGTTTGCTTTTCTCATCCTGTACCAGCAAGAATGCCACCTCCCTGAACACTATAGAATGTATTGTGTACTTTTTCAGTACCCCCTGCCAGAGCTAATTTCTCTCCTCAGTGCCCCCACGCCAAGCCTAATCTTCTGTGTCCCCTCCCACCCAGCACAGTGACTTGAACACAAATTGTGGAAGAGACAGTCCAGGTGAGACTAGTGTCACAGCGAGACCAGGGTCATAGCACCAGGCAAATGAGCTGGGCGGTGTGATTAGACTCTGAAAGCCTTGGCTTCCTTGTGTGTAAAATGGGTCAACAGTAACTTCCTCTTGGGATCCTTATAAGGACTTAGCGAGGCAGTACATGCAAAGCACACAGCCCAGCAAGCAGCAAGCATTCAGTCCACTGTAGCTGTTAGCAGCCGTCAGAGCAAGAGCAGTAGTACCAGTACAAGTAGTAGTGTTCAAATAGAATTCCGTCCCAGCAAATCTATTAGGGTTTCCCCTCTCCCTCCCCTCACCAGGAACTGGGAATACATGTCATTCCAATTTTTCTCAACGCATGCTTATTTCTTCCTTTGCACCCAAGTCATCTAGGATAGGAAGGCTGTGTAGATTAAAGCAGTTACACACTGAGCACTCCTGCATTCTGTTTATTTGGGTCTCCGGACATTGCATTTGATTTTTACCTGACTGCTGGGCCATGCACCCATCATTTGGAATGGATCATTTGGATTCTAAGGAAGATGATCAGTCACTTGTAAAGTGACGGCTTCTCTCTTACGGTTTTTCTTTCATTACCCACGAACCTCACTTCTGTTCTTTTTCTTCCCTATTTTTTGTAAAGCATTGCAAGTAAAAAGGTTAGCATAGTTCTTTTTCTCTTCCTTGATTCTCCATCCTTACCACTTGTGCTTGTCATATATTTCACTTATGTGTATGTAATAAACTTACAGTGCATTGTCATTGGAAGCATATAAAGTTAATGTGTTAGCCGCCTGTTACCATGTAGGGAAACTTAAAATTATAAAAATATTTTATTTCACCTCTATTTATTTCACTTTTTCCTCAAATTTATTTATTTTTTAGAATGACATAAAATTTTTTGTATTTATTGTATATAGCATGATATTTTAAAGTACACATACATGGTGAAGTGGTTAAATCTAGTTCATTAACACAGGTACTGCCTCACAGTTATTTTTGTTTTTTTTCGTGGTAAGAACACTTACTGTCCACTCTCCTAGCATTTTTTAACAATATCATATTACTATAGTCACCTTGCTGTATAACAGAGCTCTTGAACTCATTCCTCCTAACTGTATGTATTGTTTGACAAACATCTCCCCAACCACCCTCCACCGTACCCTTCCCAGCCTCTAGTTACCTCCTTCCTACCCTCTGCCTCTATGAGATCAGTATTTTTAGATTACACATATGGCGAGATCATGCGGTTTTTGTCTTTCACTTCTGATGTTCTTTATTTCTTTGTGTAGACCCAAGTTTCTAATCCACATCACCTACCTTCCACCTGAAAAACCTCCTTAACTTTCTCGTAGAATATACCTGGGTGCAGTGAATTCCCTGTGTTTGTCTGACAATATCTTCATTTCTCCACAACTTTTTGAAGCAACTTTATTGAGATATAATTTACATACCATAAGTTTCACCCATTGAAAATGTACAATAGTTTTGGGTATGTTGATAGAGTTTTGCAACCATCTCCATAATGTAATTTTCAAACATGTTCATTCCAAAATGTCCTAAAAGAAACAATGCAGAGTAACTCCCATCATCCCTGCCTTTGGCTCCCCCGACCAGTCACTGGCAACAACGTATTTATTTTCCTCTATGGATTAGCCTGTTCTAACTATTGCATATAAATTAGATCATAAGACAAGTAGTGTCTTGTGATTAGCTTCTTTTACTTAGCACAACATTTTGAGGGTTCATCTGAGTTGTAGCAGGTATCAGTACTTCCTTCCTTTTTTATTGCCAAATAATATTCCATTCTAGATATATTGCATTTTGTTCATCCATTCAAGAACTAATGGGCATTTGGTTTGTTACCACTTTTTGACTACCATGAATAACGCTGCTACAAGTATTCACGTTTAGATTTTTGTGTTGACATTTGTTTTTGTTTCTCTTGGGTGGATATTTAGAGGATAGAAATTACCAGTTTATATAGTACCTGTAGAGTCAACATTTTCAAGAACTACAAAAGAATTCTCCAAGGTTCCCGGACCATTTTACATTCCCATCACCAATGTATAAGAACTTCAATTTCTCCACATTCTCATCAGCACTTATTATCGTCTATCTGTTTTACTTTAGCTATCATAGTGTGTGCAAAACAGCATGGTACTGGCGTAAAAAAAAGACACACGAACCAACGGACTAGGTTAGAAAGCCCAAAAATAAACTCACACGTTAATGGCCAGTTGATTTTCAACAAAGGTGCTAAGAACACACCATGGGAAAGGGACAGCCTCTTTAATAAACGGTGTTGGGGAAACCGGAGATCCACAAGCAGAAGAATGAAATGTGACCTTTATCTCACGTCACAAGCAAGAATACACTCAAAGTGGATTAAATACTTACATGTAAGACCTAACACTGTAAAACCACTGAAAGAAAACATAGGGGAAAAGCTCCATGACACTGGTTTGGACAATGATTTTTTGGCTATGACCCCAAAAGCACAGGCAACAAAAGTGAAAATCAGACAAATTGGATTAGGTTGAGCTACAAAGCTTCTGCCTGGTGAAGAAAACAATCAACAGAGTGAAGTGACAACCTACAGAACAGGAGAATATATTAGGACATCAGACATCGGATACAGGGCTGATGACAAATATGCAATAGATAAAAGGCTAATGTCTAATATGTAAAAGAAACCCCAGCAGCTCGATAACAGGAAAATGGATTCTTTTACATGAGGATACCCAATTGTCCCAACAACATTTCTTGAAAAGACTATTCTTTCCACACTGAATTGTCTTGGCTCCTTTGTTGAAAATTAAACGAGTATAAATGTTAAGAGTTTATTTCTGGACTCTGAATTCTATTTATTTGATGTATCTATGTGTGTTTATACCAATGCCACACTGTCTTTGTTACCGCATCTTTGTAGTAAATTTTGAAATTGGTAAGTGTGCGTCTACCTACTTCCTTCTTCCCATGATGGCCTGAACTTTTTCAGGTTAACATTGGAATACCCTTGTCAGAGAGGAGGGGTCCATTCAGATGACTGGACATGTGTGCCCAAGGTGGTTGGGCACATGGCAAAGTGGTCTTGATACATGTGCCCAAGGTGGTTGGGGCACGTGTGTAATCCGGCTGTAATCCCAGTATAGCCTCCTGAGTAGCTGGGACTATAGGTACATGCCACCATGAGGGGCCTTAGAATTTTATTTCTGGTTTACACTCAGTTAATTTTTGTATTTTTAATAGCGATGGGGTTTTGCCTTGTTATCCAAAATGGTCTTGAACTCCTGACCTCAGGTGATCCACCCGCCTTGGCCTCCCACAGTGCCGGAATTATAGGCGTGAGCCACTGCGCCTGGCCTGATTCATGTATTGTTTTTGACAATGCCCTGCAGTAGGAATTGTTCCAAAGTCTGATCCAATTGAACCCAGGCTCCTTGGCAAGGGCAAAGAATTAGCCTCCCTGGGGCAGCATCTCTGCACTGTGGCGCAGAACCTAGGTGGAGGGAGGACTTTGCCTTCTTCCAGCTTTCTGTGTGGCAGGAGCTGTGTGTGGCAGAGGCACTGGTGCTGTAACCCAGTTGTTGCCACACCATCCACTATGGATCTTCCACAACCTGGTCAGAGGAGGTGAAATGGGCTGGTGTCCACTGGCTGCCGCATCTGCCTGGAGCAGAGCTTCCACCTTAGGATGCTGGGAGAGACGGGAGGTGTCACCGACAGCCGTGCCTGCTGAAGCGGCTGTCCTGCCACACAGATGTGTGAGGGACGCAAGGGCTGTACCCTTTGCCAGATGCCTCTCCCAAATCCTCCCTACAGAGCAGGAGTTGGGCGTGGGAAACAGGCACCACCAGCTGCTGGTGCTCATGTGATATGGACCTTACTTTGCATGGAGCCGTGAAAAATGGTGTTTCTCATGTTCAAGGGCTGGCAAGACCACCTAAAGTAGCTCTGCCACCTCCAGGAGCTGGGGAGATGAGAACAGCTGCTCGTGTGCTGGGGACACACAGTGACTCCACGAGGCAGAGCTGAGGGAAATGGGTTTAATTCCTTCCCCATATGGCACAGCCTCCCACCGCTCTGTCATCTAAAAGACCATCAGGATGGCTAAATGGTAGAAAGGAGAGCTTGACTGGTGATGTTTATGGAAAGAGTCAAACTCTATCAATCTGAAGAGATTTATGGGTCACCTCAGGAGAACTTGAGAGCATGTGCCCAAGGTGGTCAGGCACAGCCTAGTTTTAAACATTTTAGGAGACAATCAAATACATGTAAGATTTACATTGGTTCGATCTGGAAGGATGGGACAGCTCAAAGGAAGGAGGGTTCCAGGTCATAGAAAGGAATGTCTGGATTATGATAAAGGGTTGTGGAGAATAAGGTTTTATCATGCAGATGAAGCCTTTAAGTAGCAGGCTTCAAAGGGAATAGATTGTAAATGCTGGTTGAATTTTCCTGAATTCCAAAAGGGAGGATGGTGTAATGAGGTATGTTCAAACCTCCTTCCCATCAAGGCCTGAACTACTTTTTCAGGTTACCCGTGCAATGCCCTCGGCCAAGAGGAGGGGTCCTTTCAGATAATTGAGGGGCCTTAGAATGTTATTTCTGGTTTTTAGTGTTATCAGTTTGGAAACTGCGTGGGAAGCAGCAGTCTCAAGCGTGGACCATAGGTGCTCTCTCTTTGAATGGGGGAAGGATAGGTTGGGTTTTACACCTCACAGGTCCCGAATCACACAATAGAGACAAACGTCTTCCGGAGGTTTGGGGAAAAGCTGTACCTATTCCTGAGGGCACCCAAGCACATTCGCAATGGGTAAACATACGTCCCATGCTCACTTTGGGGTGGGTGTTCGCATTAAAGTGAGGTGGAATTCGGGTCTTTGTTTAAAAAGGGGTGAACTGTAGACACGGAAAGTTTGTATGCAGTCTCTAAGAGCTGCTGCAGGTGGCTTAAGGTCTGCAGTTGCTTATCAGGAAAGAGCATGGGTGAGGCCGGTCCTGTGTCCATTCAGAGCTGTAGTGACCTGGGTTGTAAATCAGGGTTAAGAGGGATCTGATCATTTGCCTGATGGCTCCCATTCTTGGAGAACTTAACACAAGTGCGGTGTCTTGTAGCCATAGGAATTTAGGAAGATGCCACGCCAGCCAGGCTCAACCCTCCAGCCAGCGGTGACCTTTGTGTCCTTAACCTTAGTGTCCATCATGGCTGATGAAGGGGAGTCTGTTTTGGTCTCTCAGATCAATTCTTACTGAGTTTCCATAAGTTTCATTGAATAAGTGGTTCTCAGCTTGCTATATATAGTCGTCAATTAGTTATAATCCCTTGATTAGACCTCCAATGATGTTGAATGATGTCTTTGCTAATTTTGCCAACTTAATATATGTCTCTCCATGGGAGAAGTTTCCCTGAGCCCCTCATACCATCATTGTGGACTGCATTTTGTCTTTATTATGATTTCCTTACGGCACCTTTTAATAGAGTAAGATTAATAAGAGCCAGAAGCATTTGCAAGAACATTTTTAATGTTACTATATAAAGCCTTTATCTCATCCATCTGGCCCACTGCTTCTGGCATTTATTATCCTAAATTGTTACAATTTCCCTCAATCCAACACACAAACCCACATCCACTCCTGATATTTGTAAGCCCTTGTGTTGTATTCCTTGTGTTGTGCAATGTGAATCTTCTCCAGCTCCAGCTGTGGTTTGTCTCTACTTGGGGTACAATTAATAGCATAGGCAGTCATGTGCTGCCAGCATTCCTTTTATACAGGCTGGATATATGTGTGAGTATACCCAACTTTTTATTTCATTTTATTTTTGCGCAGTGCAGCATTGAGACCTTAGACTTTTTCTGCTAATAACTCTCAAGCCTTCTTTTCACAACTACTTTTAAGATAGCTAAACTATAATATAATTTTTTATCTTTACTGTTATTATTTTTGATAGGATTTAGCATGACTCCCAAAATATATTTTACACTGGCCAAAAAGAAAAAAAAAATCCCTCTAAATTGTTATTTATTTTTTTAATATACTTTAAGTTCTAGGGTATATGTGCATAATGTGCAGGTTTGTTACATATGTATACTTGTGCCATGTTGGTGTGCTGCACCCATCAACTCGTCAGCCCCCATCAACTTGTCATTTACATCAGGTATAACTCCCAATGCAATCCCTCCCCCTCCCCCCTCCCCATGATAGGCCCCGGTGTGTGATGTTCCCCTTCCTGAGTCCAAGTGATCTCATTGTTCAGTTCCCACCTATGAGTGAGAACATGTGGTGTTTGGTTTTCTGTTCTTGCGATAGTTTGCTGAGAATGATGGTTTCCAGCTACATCCATGTCCCTACAAAGGACACAAACTCATCCTTTTTTATGGCTGCATAGTATTCCATGGTGTATATGTGCCACATTTTCTTAATCCAGTCTTCTAAATTATTTAAGGACAGACATATTTCTAAAAATTTATTTTTCAATTGTTACATTTCTCAGCGTATTCATTTGCTGGGGCTGCCGTACCAAAGTACCACAGACTGGGTGACTCAAACAACAGAACCGCATTGTCTTACGGTCCAGACGCCCAAGATGAAGCCGTCCACAGGGTGGTGGTGCCCTCTCAAGACAGTGAGAGGGAATCTATTTCACGCCTGTCTCTCTATTTCTGGTGGTTTCCTGGCAATCTTTGGCATTACTTGGTTTGCAGAAGCATCAGTCCCATTGTTGCCTTTATCTTTACATTGTGATCTCCCCTGTGTGGTGTCTGTGTCCAAATCATTTCCTCCTAAAAAAACACCAGTCATGTTGGATTAGGGGCCCAGCCTACTCCAGTATGGCCTCATCTTAACTAAAAATGTATTTGCAACGACCCTGTTTCCAAAAAGATCACATTCTGAGGTACTGGGTGTTAGGATGTCAACATACGCATTTTGAAGGGATAAAAATCAAGCCATAAAAATCAGCAACTTCATATATCTATTTTCCTAATTTACTTTGTTTTGTTTTCCAGGTCATTGACTAATAACATCAACAATGAAATGAATCTAAGGAAACAGGAAATTGAGAGCAAGGGGGGGGAAAAAAGTGTTAATTATACTGATTTTTTATAAGACCCCTTTGAACACATTTTTTAAAAATCAAATAGAAGGTGCCCAGGCCCACTGTGCCTGTGGGTATTTGTCTTGTGTATCCTAGAGAGCTATGCATTCATGTGGGAATTGAAAAGGACCCACGTTTTTTGCCTCAAAACAAACAATGCCCACATGTCAGAAGAACTTTCACAATTCACAGGAACAGCGACCTAATTCACCAACCATAAAATTGCCAAATCCCTGCTTCTCATTGTTTAATATGCTTAGAAAACCCATTCAGATTGTGAATTATCAAGTGATCTTACACGGATAAATAGATCCAATATTCAGGAATTTAAAAATCTTCCATTCCTTTTTTCTTTGTCTTTTTAAAAATAGAACATTAGACTGTGTCCTCCAGGTTTTAGAGATGGGGGAGACATGCTTCCCTTTGTTTCTCAGTAACTCAGCCCAAAACAATCTGGAGAGAATGCAAAGACACCTACTGGAAACTTTGAAAAGTAGACGTGAGCCCATCAGGGAAGAGCTAGAGAATCTGAAATCCACTCAAAAAAGTGAGTTTCATACTTAGTGGGTCTTGTGTTCCTATCCTAACTCAACACAGTCTGAAACTTGGAAATAAGCATGGTGGAGTGGATACAGTGAGATGCAGAAAAAATCCTCCAGTTTGGGCTGGCAGGGAAGAAAGGGACCCCTAAAACTCAGAGATCGTGGCAGAAATTCCTGCAGCTTTTCCTTCTCTTTTTCTCTGTTCTTCCACGATTTAGTATTGACTATAGGCTCTCCATGTTACAACGATAGCACTGAAATGTTGTAACCATATGGGCTGCAAAGCCAACAATATTTATCTGACCATCTACAGGAAAAGTTTGCTGATCTGAATGAAATATTCTGATATTAAATATTCCATTGTGTGAGTATACCACAACTTCACAATCTACCTCTGGTTGGCTATTTAGGCTTTTGTGTCTTTGTTTGTTTTGTCTGTTTTCTGGTATTATACATTGTGCTGCTATAAGCTGATTTGTGTGTGTCTCTGGATGGATACGAGCAAAGTTTCCTAAGATTGTGTACCCTGAGAAATGCCAAGTCATAGGTATGGCTGTATTGCAGCTTTTCCAATTTTTAATTTCTCTTTTCACATTTTCTACAGTAACTTTTGATAAATAAAAGTTCCCAATTTTAACAGAATATACTTTTTTTTTTTTTTTTTTTTTTTGTAAGTGCATTTTGTATCTTCCTTAAGAAATTCTTTTTTTTTGGTCACAAGATCGGGAAGACATTTTGGAATGGTTCATTTGATGTGTCAACTTGACCAGGTTAAGGCATAGCCAGGAAGCTAGTAAACATGATTTGTGGGCGAGGGTATTTCTGCAGCAGGTTAGCATCTGAATCTGGCTGAGTGAAGACAGTTACCCTCCCCAGTGTGGGCGGGGCGGACATCATCCAATTCGTTGAGGGCCTGAATAGAGCAAAAAGGCAGAGGAAGGGGAGATTGGTTCTCTCTGTTTGAGCAGAGACATCATCTTCTCTGGCCCTTGGACATCAGCACCCGTGGTTCTATACTACAGCCCCCTATTCACCCCGACCTCCACTCCCACCTCAGTTCTCAGGCCTCCAGACTTAGACTGAGTAACATGACCAGCCTTTCTCATTCTCCAGCTTGCAACCTGCAAACCCTGGGACTTCTCAACCTTCATACTCAAGTGAGCACATTCCTTTAACAGATCCCCTGCTGTCGGTTCTCTTTCTCAGGAGAACCCTGACTAATATCTATTTATATTCTCATTTGTCACCAAAAATAAACAAGGCTTTGGTGTTCTGAATGGAATTGTTTTGAATTTTAGATTAATTTGGGGAAAATGGCATCATTAAATATTGATTGTTCTCATTCATAAATATGTGATATGTCTCCAATTATAGCTCTTCTTCTCTGCCTTTAACAAGTTTCTTTTTATAATTCAGTGAATATGGAGCTTGGATAGCTTTTGGAAGGTTTTGTAGTTTTACTCTGTCTACTAAAAAGCATAAGAAAATTTGTAAGCCTCAACGCAATTAGAAGAATTAAGCTACTAATGGTGCAACTCTATAAGCAGAAGGCATAAAAAACAAGTGTTATGGCCAAGCCACACAGTGAAAGAGGTATGAATCACTGCAAACACCGGTTGAAGGGAAGCTGTCCTCCAAACAGAAGCATCCATTTTTGTACTTTATTTATTTATTTATTTATTTATTTATTTATTTATTTATTTTGAGACGGAGTCTCGGTCTGTCGCCCAGGCTGGAATGAGTGGCGCCCTCTCGGCTCACTGCAAGCTCTGCCTCCCACGTTCGTGCCATTCTCCTGCCTCAGCCTCCCTAGTAGCTGGGACTACAGGCGCCGCCACCACGCCCGGCTTTTTATTTTTAGTAGAGACGGGGTTTCACCGTGTTAGCCAGGATGGTCTCGATCTCCTGACCTCGTGATCTGCCCGCCTCGGCCTCCCAAAATGCTGGGATTACAGGCGTGAGCCACCACGCCCGGCCCCATTTTTGTACTTTTAAGGGAGTGAAAAATAAACTACTTTTGCTTTTAAGCCATTATAAAATTTGGCATGAATTTGCCAAGCAACTCAACATTAATCTACTGTCCTTCAATTATAAAAGCTGCAGACAGTCTTGAACATTTAACAACACAGACACAATTATTCCTGAGGAATTAAAATTGAGAAAAGTTCTAATACTTTTTTTTTGTAAAACATTTTTACTGTTACCGATTTTAAAAAAAGTGGTCATTATAGATTAACTTGAAATCACAATGCAGAATTGTGTTATGCCATAGATCACTCAATAATTTGTTGTCAAATATATGCTTCTCTGCCAATCCTAGCAGATTTCACACCTTGTGCTAAATTATTAGTCTTCCTTTTATGAGGCAGGTAGTACCCATTTCATAAAATATGAAGACTATAGCTTCGGGCCAGAGGATTTGAATTTTCATACTAGAGGTTATAATATGTGATATCATGAGCTTGTTTTTATTGTCCTAGGAGGCTGACATTCCTAATCTATTGATAAGGATGACATATCTACCCAGTGGGCCTGCTGGGACTCCAGTTAACTAGTGCATATACATTGCTTGGGGGTCAGTAAATATTCTTTTGCTCTCTTCATTCCTTTGTGGAAAAATTTCAGGTAGAGAAGAAACCTGAAATAATTTGAAGAACTTTAAAATTTTTTTCACCTACTAATTTATATTCTCATTAGCAAAAAGAACCTAATATTGGTAGTGCTATACTTTAAATAAAGATGTGGAACTTCTCGATTACTCTTTCCTTCTTCTCCATTGACTCATTCTATCACTTAGTAATTCACTCAGGAGATGCTGATTGAGCAGCTCCTTTGTATAAATGTTACTAGCATGGTTGTTGCCGTAGGTCACAGAGGTTGGTTTGCTGAGCAGCTCTGAGAACCCATGTTTAAGTTCCCTGACTCTCCTATTCACTGGAATGGAATGTCTTGCTCTCTGGGCCCTCCTTGCTTCACCTTCCAACGAAGCGAAATCATCACACGGATCATACTGTACTGGAGAGTGTTGTGTTAAAACCACAACCATCACCCCCAGTCTTGAGACCAGCCTTAGCTCTGTCACTTTCTTATCTCCTCGGATGCAGCAGATAGTTACCTCTGACTTTTAGTTCGCCTCAGACATTAAGAATAAAATCATATTCAGCATAATTTAGGTGTCATTGTCCACGTTCCATTGGTGCTAACAAACATTTTTAAACTGTTCCCATGTGTCAACAACAGTAATCTGTGGCTCATTATAAATGGCAGCGACTGTCGACAAGCCTGCCTCCTGGAGATTGTTTGTAAAGAGTCTTTATCAGTGGTTGTTATTTATACCCCTGGCTTCTACACTCATTGATTATTCTATATATTTTCCTCCCTCAAGTGCATGTATAAAGAGACCAAGTAAACCTCAGTCAAACTTGGACATTTCCTTTGTAATATTCTTTTTAAAGTTAGTTATGGTGAGTTCCTTATTATCTGTCTGTTAAGAATTGGGATGCTGAGCTTGGTTTTCTGGTTTGGTTTTCTGGTTAACAAGGAATTAGCCAATCATCAAGAATATAAAGGAAACACTGGTTAGCGAAGAATTAAAATCACAAAAGCAATGAATTTTTACCTAAGTCCTTGAAAGTTACACGGTTTTGATTCACAGGGTGCATCATGCTTCTGGTGTCCAAGTGCAATATTCCAAACGTCAATTATCACCGTACATTGGTTTATCAAATATTTTCTGATTGATTTGCTTTATCTAGATTCTACATAATGCTTTGTACTAAACTATGAATACTTCACATTTATGGAAAAATGTCCAGTTTGAGATCACAGAGCAATTGAAGATTATCTTCCAGAGACTTATTTTTATCCTTAAACTTTTGTTTCCTTAATTTGGCAAACAAAGCTAGTCACTTTCTGTCGCATTTCTTTTTTTTTTTTTTTTGAGACAGAGTCTTGCTCTGTTGCCCAGGCTGGAGTGCAGTGGTGCAAATCTTGGCTCACTGCAAGCTCCGCCTCCCGGGTTCAAGCAATTCTTCTGCCTCAGCTTCCCGAGTAGCTGGGACTACAGGCGCCCACCACCACACCCGGCTAATTTTTGTACTTTTAGTAGAGACGGGATTTCACCATATTGGCCAGGCTGGTCCCAAACTCCTGACCTTGTGATCCACCCGCCTCGGCTTCCCAAAGTGCTGGGATTACAGGCATGAGCCACCGTCCCTGGCCTCTGTCACAAAATTTCTATCCCATCTCATTCTATCCCATATCATCCACTGCCATTGTACCACCAAACTCTACATTGCCATCTCTCAGAATGTCCTCCTGTTCCTTGGAGATGGCACTATACTGCTGTTACCATAGAGGCAACCCTCAGGCTTCATGCCTGCACGGCTTCTGTACCTGGGTACGTCCTGGAGACCTTTGCAGCCACCTAAACAGACACACTACCATCTGTTCCAGCACTCTGTGCTTGGTTCTGGTCTTGCTGGCATGTGCTAGTCTGTGTTTCATCTGTTGATATGTGTGTCGCTTCTAGTAAACGCTGAGCTCCTTGGCTTCAAAGTCTTATGTTGTGCCATTTCTTTCAATCGCCAGTATTTGACACATCACTTGGACACTTAAAGAATAAATGAAATAAATAAATGAAGCATTTCTTCCAGTGTGCAAAACAATTGAATAAATGAATTAATTCTCAACTAACAAATAGAAGTGCCAAGGAAGTAGTTAGTTAAATGATTTGGTCCTGGTTAACACAGGGCTTGGGATGGCCACCAACTCTCACCTTATCATTCGATCTACTGACTAGTTGGCCTTGAATTTGTTAATCTAAAAAAATTTGAAGTTTCAATGTTCTTGCAGCAAACTCTAACATATATACTTAATGATTAAAGGCAAGACCTCAAGGGTAGCTTGGAAAACTAAGAACAATGCCAAAAAAAAAAAAAAAATTACTTCCAGGGTTTTTACTACTTTCCAAAATTAAGTAACAAATCACTGACTTGAAATATTTTTCACAGCAGCAGTGATATCCTCTAGGTATGGTTTAAAACACAAATCTCAATTTTTCCTTTCCTTTAGCTGAAATAATAAATAAGATAGATTTTGCTATGATTTGAGAGGAAAGATATCAGTGCCTAGATTATCCCATGTAAAGGAGTTCACTCACTTTTAAGATGCAATCTATTTTTGCCTAAAACGTCTTCTGCAAACAGCCTTGCTGCTTCAGTGCTTGCGAGTTGATGTATGTGTCAAGAGGACTGAGCCAGGTCCCGGCTATGCCGCAAATCATTCACATGGTGCAGCTGGACACATGTTCTGTTAGTCAAATAAGCATATTAGATTCAATGACTGAAACTCTCTTCCAGGTCAAATAGCCTGTTATTTGTGCATTCCAATATGATCACTGCCATTTATTTAAACTATCTCTGCCTATACGGATATTAGGTACTAGCAACTCAAGTACACGTTAGAATTGTTTAAAAGAGCAAATAAACCTCTCACTGCAATGGCAATTAAAGACGCCCGTCCTGCTGTGTGCTTTCTCCATTTGCTTCTAGTGGCAGTTTCATGTGAATTTTTGGTGATGATGCTCCATGGAACCTCTGCAGATGTGCTGTCAATTTGGACAGGTAAGATGGCTTTAGTAATTCAAGATGTCACAACAACTCCTTGACAGTTAATCTCAAGTGAAAAATGGGACAAGGATCTGAGGTCAACAGGAAGACTCATCTGCTTTGCAGGTTTTCTTAGCCAGGATACCCCATTTTGTCAAGATGACTTTGGTTTAGTGAACAGTTCTCATTATGTTTCTAAACAGAGGAATTTTTAAAAATCTACCATTATACCTGAGAAAAAGCAGATGAGAGATTTTATTCGAATACTATTTCATTAATTTTCTAAATTGAGATGGAGGAAAGAACCTAATTTTGACTTTATATTAATTGAAGAGTTTTTCATTATTGATGACTGCTCTTTAAAGATATTTTACATATGGTATTTTAAACACAGCTGAGTGCTTTTGTTATCTAGTTGAGAGAGTTGTATTTTTTTTCCTAATGTAGTTTTCAAAATATTGTCATTGACCGTGAACAACATTAAGAGTGGATAAGGGTAGAGAATAATGATAAAGATGAAGTATACAAGTCACTGAATTCTATTTTGAAAACACTGATATTTTTATTTTCCAAAAAGTCATTGCTCATACTCACATACCCATTACCTTGTTCTTTAATGCCAGCATCACTGCTTGGTTTTATGTTAGGCCCTTAAGGAAAATAGTTTTTTCTAACAACTCATATCAGTAAAGATCTGTAGCAGTGCTAGGTAAAATTGGGAAGATCATAAGATCTGGAGATGACAGTAAAATGTATATTAGGTTCAGCTATGAAGCAATTTATTTTTTCATAAATAATTTACAGTCTAAGTTTAGGCATATAAACGAAATGGAAAGTCCGTTGCGGTAGTCCTCTTTAAGGCTGTGTACCTGCTGTGAAATTGCTGCCTCTATTTACATCATTTTCAGAGGACTGCTTGTGTAATTACTATCTAACCCAGTGCCTACGCTGCACATAAAACAACGGGTCTCAGTCGTTTATTTTCAGATTATGTTTTGAGTAAAGAAAAAAAGAAGAAATGATTCAGATCGAAGAGCATAATTTCAAAACTCGTGTCTCTCAATGTGCAGGATGCTCTTAGAACCTCAAATATTTGCCACCATTAAATGTGACCAGGGCCCTGAAGTCCTCTCAGCTGCCCCAGTGGTACTAGTGCACATGTGTCCGACCATGTTGACCCTCAGGAGGGACAGCGCTCGTCCGGTTGAATGTGCTTGTTAAGTTGCCCAACGAGCAGCCACTAAGAAAAGCTGACACTTAGAACCACTATGCCATGGTTGTGGTGGAGAGAGGAATCTAAAGATTCGAGGTGCATGGCACCTCCAGTCCCTTCAGTAGCAACCCACTGAACCTATGCAGCCAATAAATGTGTCTCAGATGAGCGCCAGGTGCTGGGCACCACGCTGGGTTCAGACGTACAGCAGTGAGAAGGAAAGACGGTCTCTGCTCTTATGGTGGTGGGAAAGAGACAGTATCCAATAATCCCTGTGACAGCAGCCAGGGCGGGCAATTGTGGAGAAAGAAAGCTGAGAAGTCAGAGATGCTCAGGTCGAGTGACATTCAAGCAGAGCCCCGAAGACAATGAGGGAAAGAACCACGCCAATGTGGGTATTGGAGAGGGGGTTGTGGGGGTCACCTGGGCCAGGTGCTCCCCAAAGATCAAGCAGGAGGAAGGCAGCGGGGTTGGGAAATATGGAGGTGATTGTTTGCTGTGGCGAGGCCAGTTGTGGCGGACCGGTGGGGCTAACCCACATGGAGTGGTTCAAGGGAGGACAGGAGGGGGAGACAGAGAGAGTGGGGAGTGTAGACTGGGGAAGAATTCTGCTTCTGGGCCACCAAGCACTGCCACATACCCTGAGCAGCCGGCACAGCTGAACCAGAACCAGCACCCTTAGCAGAAGCAGCCAGAGGATCAGCCCCAAGGACACAGGGAGAATGAGGTGGGGAGACAGGCGCAGACCCACCAGAGCCTGCCTTAAGGGCAGTGAAAGACCAGCCGCCCCAGCCACATGATGTGTGTCTCCAGAGGCTTTAGATGCCCATGTGTACACAGCACCCTTGATATAGTGGCTCCGTCATCTTACAGTTCACAGGACACTCTGCCAACCGAGAGTTTGCCTAATAAATAAAGCTTGCCTCCAACCAGACAAGGATATAAACACACTCTTCCACTATCAGCCCTCCCCAGAGGACTCTGGCCAAAAAAAAAGAGCAGGACATGAGCTGCTCAAAACGGTCATGTTATTTGACTCCATCTTGCTGTCACTTGTGATAAGCACCCAACATCTGCCCACATCAAAGACTCTTCCTTGCAAGACTGAGGAATCGCTGGGGCCAGATGGGGAGATTCTTTTTATCTTTTTGTCACTCTCCCTGGACTGCCTTGTTAACCCTTTTTCCCATCTTCTTTTTCTTAACGCTAAACGTGACTTTGTTTGTTGTGGACTGTTTCATCTGTAACGTTTCTATATTGATTAAGTATACCATTATGTATGGTTTGCAATATTGACTGCCTTATGGAGTGGCTTGAACCTGTGAGCCCGTGGCTGTGACTACTGAGTGAATGGGAAGTACTAAGGAGAACTGCCTGCTTGGGAACTCCATGAAGTTCGTGGCTTTTGTGATTAAAATAAAAGGTTGACACTGTGGAACATGGACCTGGTTATCTCTGACCTTGCACCACTCACAAGACCATACCTGAGCCCTTCTCTGCTTTGGCAGAACTGTTGCATGGCCTGTCTTCGTATAATACCTCTCCGTACACCGCAGCTCAGAGAAAGAACGTATGCTCCCTGTGAAGACGAACGGAACTGTCCCTCCCGGTCCTACAGACTTCCTCTGGCCTAATGCATGTGCCATTGCATTATATCTGCCATCTACATACACATACACCTTTCAACCCTGCACACTCTGAGATGGCTGGACTCATGCCTAAATAACTGATGCTGTCCCTAGTGTAAGGTAAGCACTCAATAGTTTATCAGGAAATGAATATGATACATATTTTGGCTGTTTAGAGGCTTTCCTTCACTTCCTTTACTTTCTGTGTCCCCTTATTTAAAAAGGAGTGCTCACCAGAGGTTACCCGAAGACATGTCTGATCCTTGAAACCTGCAGTAGTCTAACACAGAGGCCAAGACCACAGGTCCTCATAAAAGTAACACTTTCCTCATGACAATGAAGTGCCACAGGGCCAACTCAAAAATTGCGACTCAGCCTGGGAGGCCATGGGGGTCCTTGGCTTTGTGCAGGAAGGCATTCAAGAGCCAGCCAACAGAGTGAAGTGAAAGCAAGTTTACTAAGAAAGTAAAGGAATAACAGGGTGGCTACTCCATAGGCAGAGCAGCCTGAATGCTGCTGGTTGGCTATTTCTTTTTTTTTTTTTTTTTTGAGACGGAGTCTCGCTGTTGCCCAGGCTGGAGTGCAGTGGTGCAATCTTGGCTCACTGCAAGCTCTGCCTCCCGGGATCACACCATTCTCCTGCCTCAGCCTCCTGATTAGCTGGGACTACAGGCGCCCGCCACCGTGCCCGGCTAATTTTTTGTATTTTTAGTGGAGATGGGGTTTCACCGTGTTAGCCAGGATGGTCTCTATCTCCTGACCTCGTGATCCACCCGCCTCGGCCTCCCAAAGTGCTGGGATTACAGGTGTGAGCCACCACGCCCAGCCCTGGTTGGCTATTTCTATGGTTATTTCTTGATCATATGCTAAACAAGGGGTGGATTATTCATGAGTATTTGGGGAAAGGGGAGGACAGTTACGGGAACTAATGGTTCCTCCTCCTTTCAGACCATATAGGGTAATTCCTGGACATTGCCATGGCATTTGTAAATTGCCATGGCATTGGTAGGAGTTTCTTTGAGCAAGTTAATGTATTATAATTAGCATATAATGAGCAGTGAGGATGATCAGAGGTTGCTTGTGTAGCCATCTTGGTTTTGGTGGGTTTTGGCTGGCTTCTTTACTGCATCCTGTTTTATCAGCAGGCTTTTTTTTTTTGGTTTTTTGCTTGTTTGTTTGTTTTTTGAGCTGGGTCTTGTAAAACAGTCCTGCCAACTTCCTGTCTCAGAAGCACATATCTCTCATTGTCCTAGCTCATGGTGATAGCACAGGAGGCATGCCAGGTTACTGGTCACCCAACATTCATTCTCCCGTTCTGAGTCAGAAATGAATGAGAGGCTTGGCTGTGATGTTCTCCTCTGGAAAGAGCCCCCACTTCGCAGCTAACTTGAAGCACGTGTGGCCTTGTGTCCAGGTGTGTGGCCAACAGAGATGTAAGTAGAAATCTTACCAATTATTCCAGGGAGTCTTCTCAAAGAGACACTGGATGGCCTTCTTTCTCTCTCCATCCTGAGGCTTGGGAAAGGGATGTGACATCTGGGGTCCTGGCAGCCACCTTGGAGCACAAGATTGAAAGCCCCAGCTAAGGCAGGAAGAGCGGCAGGCAGAAGGGAGCAAGTGCCCCTGGGGAACTCACCGCTTACCCTGGGCTTCTTTAAAGTAAAAACAAAAAACAAACAAACAAAAAAAACATGAAATTCCACTTCCTATCAGCTCTTTTATTGTGGATGTCTCAGCCAAACACAACCAAACCCAATACTGACAAAAGTTGTCAGTATTGGCAAATATTTGTAAAGTCTTCACTTTTGAAATTACATATATTCACCGTGCTGCATAAAGTATAATATGAATGCTTTTTTAAAAGCTATTTGTTTACTGGGATTCTATTTGCCTGTGTGAGCCAAAAGAAGCATTTGTGCCGATTACTGTGGGAGTTTTCAGAGTATGGGTCTAAGTGGCGATATAGCCACTGAATCAAAAGGCAGACTCGGACGTGGTTTTACAAAGAGAAATGCGAACGCTTTTCTCATTGAGATAACCATTACATCTCAGTTTAAAGATCCAAAACTAATTTTGGAAATTATTTTTGAGGCACAGAGGAAAAACATCATGTGAGCTCACAGGTCTGACACAGTTGTGAACAGCTTGTTTTCTTATAGAAATGCTGCGGTGGCTGCCCGGGCGGGGGCATTTGCATTTCAACCAAATGTTCTTTCAAAGTCAGAGCCAGAGCAGCTAGAAGCTTCCTTAAAACCAGGTGAACCCTAAACATAGAAACAGGAAAAACAGTGGCCTCCACTGTGCCCTCTCACATCCCAGCCTCTGAACTTCGGCCTGAGACACTGGAAAGCTGCACCCTTCCTCTGTCTCCTCAAATCCTGCAAGACCCAAGGCACATCGCCTGACACCAAAAGGCCATACTCATTTCAGGTGGATGTCCCATTTGATTGACAGCAACTACTTGTGTTTCAGAACAAGATTTGCATAAAAATCACTTGGTATCCTTGTGAACAGGGAGTCTCCCAAGGCCTGACTCCATATTCTGCAGCATTAGGCGAGCACATGACCCAAGAATCTATGTCATTTATGACTTCCCAGGCACATTGACTCAGATGCTCCTTGGACCACTCTGAGGAGTACTGGTGTCAACATTACTGGTCTCAAAATGAAACCATCCCAATTTACCCATAGAAATGATGTTTACCAGGTTTGGAGGGTTCTTTTGAATAAACAGAAATTGATCCTCTGGTCTTAAAACTTGAAACTTACAGTTGTCTTATCTGAGTTCCTTTGTTGGGCAAGGTACTGAAACTCACTAGATCACCACATCGAAGCTCTAAGACACCAGACCCCTCATCCATCATGATTGCTTTCTTATCCCTCCTTAATTTCTGCTTTTCTGCATGTAGTTACATTCCTGCCCACTATATTAACCCCAAGTGTTGGTCAGGTGGGGAGACAGGTTTGAGAATTATCTCTTGTTTTCCTGGCTGACATTACTCAAATAGTGCTTTCTTCCTGGACAATATTTGTCGTCTCAGAGACTGTCTTTCTGTGCAGTGAGCAAAGAGACCTGGACCAAACCCCTGGTGTTTAGGCAACAGAAATTCAAATCTTAAAAGGTGTTATATGTCATACCTTCCTCTCCTATGTCTAAATTTGAGCTCAAAATTAAAGAAATCTTCCTTTGACTCGGTTGGGAGTCCACACTTCCTTGCATGCCCAAACTTTTGGTTGGCATTGGGTGTACTGAAGGGAGAACCCACTGCTGAGCCTGGCTTCCCTGAGGTCAGCTCACCCTCCAGGA
Organism: Macaca nemestrina; assembly: GCF_043159975.1. Lineage (NCBI taxonomy): Eukaryota > Metazoa > Chordata > Mammalia > Primates > Cercopithecidae > Macaca > Macaca nemestrina. The sequence continues at coordinate 176,169,226 of NC_092131.1, forward strand.
ATTTATAATCTACTTGGAAAATCAAATGATGGACTACCAAGCACAATCATTAACCTATTCTTAAGCAATTACTTAAAGGCTTGAAGTGTGCATTGAGCGTGTATGTAATTATAAGGCTCTATCACCTGACTTTGCTAGATTTTGATGCATTTTGTACACTATGCCTTAGATCCTAAACATTCCGGCTGTGGTCCTATGACTCCTTTCTCTTCTTGGTTTTGAATGTGGCTCTCCTGGCTGTACCTGAAGAGAGGCTAAGGGTGAAAAGACATAAATATACCATTTGTGAAATTAAATAATTTAAACTTTAAGATATTGGGATTTTAAATCATTCTGAGCCTCGAGAGGAATGTGGCTATGCAGCCTGAGTCACATAGCAGACAGCCGCAACTCCTTTTTTTTTTTTTCTATAAATTATTAAGATCAAACAGTGCCAGAGGTAAGAACCTCTTGGATCACTCTTCCTCCTCATGGAGGAATAATCCTCCTTGGAATATAGCAATCTGTAAGCAATCAATTGCTACAGTGTATGCACTAGTCTTGTCTGGAAAATGTTCTAATCCTGCTAATAATATGTCTACCTACGTGATACTAACTTCTCCACTTCAGAATGCTAACGCCAGTCACGTGGGGTTGGTGTTTCCAGGTGGTTCTCCTCAAGTTTTGCCCTCAAATAAACTCTGTCATCAATCATATTTTCTGAATCTCATTATTTAAAGATGATGTGCTCATGCATGCCTACTCGCATACATGGTGTACTGTGTGTAGAATATTTCCCATTATGGATTCAGTTCTTCAGAGAAGAGATGGACTTGTGCATGCTTGAATTTAGTTCAGGAAAGCACATAACAATCACAAAGATCTCACTCAAATACCTACCTTCCAGTGAGGTGGCTTCGTGTCTTTGAAATATGAAAAACAGGCCCAGTGCGATGGCATACACCCGTAATCCCAGTGCTTTGGGAGGCTGATGCAGGAGGGTCACTTGAAGCCAGGAGTTTGAGATCAGCATGGGCAACAATACAAGAGCCAGTCTCTAAAAAAAAAAAAAAAAAAAAAAGTTTTTTTTTTAGTTTAGCTGAGCGTGGTGGCAAGCACCTGTAGATCCAGCTACTTGGGAGGCTGGGGCAGGAGGATGGTTTGAGCCCAGGAGTTTGAGGCTGCAGTCAGCTATGACCATGCCACTGCACTCCAGCCTAGAAAACAGAACAAGACCCTGTCTCTAAAAAAAAAAAAGAAGGAAAATGAGAAGGAAGAGGAAGAGGAGGAAAGTAGAAGAAATATAAAAACAGAGAAATGAGAGCTGTTTTTACAAAGAGATGTTAAGAAGGTCAGTATTTTTTGGATTCACCCAATCTGGCAGAAGTCCTAGAGAAGGCTGGACATACAAATCATCCTTGGTAGGAGAATGGAGGCTGGTGCTGTGAGATGTAGGGAGTTCTGTTGCAGAGAGAGCCTCTACAGTGTTAAGGGGAAGAAGGTATCCAAGCTACTCCTCAGAGGTCAACCAAAAGGTACAAACAGAGCTTCTATATGGACCCAGAATGGGCATGGGCATGGCCAGTTTGATAGATGCCAGTAGGGACCATTGATCTTGAGAAAAGGTGATAACTTTTATTTGAGGAATATGAGTCCTTTTAAATTATCAGGCCCAGAGAGACATAAAATGAGATAACAATCACATCCTACTTACACCATGAGCTATGTATTCATTTCTTGCAACTGCTTACTATTGCCACAGGTAGCTATAAATTAACCAAATAAAGCTGCACCAGACACAATGACCCACATTTCACTGTTATCTCAAATTCCTGGACTCAAGCGGTTCTCCCACCTCAGCCTTCTGAGTAGCTGGGACTACAGGCATGCGTCACCACACCTGGCTACTTTTTTTTTTTTTTAATTTTGTAGAGACAGGGTCTCACTGTGTTGCCCAGGCTGGTCTCACACTCCTAACCTCAGGCAGTCCTCCTGCCTCAGCCTCCCAAAGTGCTGGGATTACAGTTGTGAACCACTGTGCTCGGCCCTCTACTTATATTAATTTTGCCTCAGCTTTTTCCTTTTAGGTCAAAAATGTAAGAATGTCTATATAAAATTACCCAGCTGTCCTTTGGGTTTTACATATAAGTTTGTGAGGCTCCAATAGTGTTTTAGGGATGTTGAATGGTCCATAAAACCTCTGTAAATGAGGAGTCTGGATAAGCTATTATCCAAGACCCCTGGCAGCTCTAAAATGTTTTCATTCTAGTTAACAATACAATATACTCTCTCCTGGACTGCCCATCAAACAGTCTTGGCATTTCACTCCCCAGAACTGACTGGGTCCTCTCCCAGGTTGCTGACCTCTGCAGAAGGGTAGGTGGCGTGTTGTGCCGCTGAACTGTGTCAGCAAAGTCAAGCAGCCAAGTGTGCACAGAGATCTTGAGGGTAGTCCGGGTCCAGACACATCCCCTGTCCAGCACCCCACCCTACTCAGTTATCTGGAGAATGACTACCACTATCCTATGCCTTTCTTCTTATGTTTTCTTTTCATATACTTTATTTTTTAGAGCAGTTTCAGGTTCCCAGCAAATCTGAGCAAAAGGTACCGCGGGTTCCCATCTGCCCACTACCCCTACACATACACAGCCCTCCCCCAGTCAACATCCTGCACCATCCTCTCCACTGGAAGAGCCTGCATTGACAGATCATTGTCACCCAGAGTTCATAGCTTACACTGAGGTTCACTCTTGGTGTTGTGCATCCTATGTGTTTGGACAAGTACATAATCACAGGTACCCGCCATTGTAGTATCATAAAGCAGTCTCATAGCCCCCCCCAATCCTCTCTGCTCCTCCTGTTCATCCCTCCCTCCCTGTCTGCTCATCAGCTGGCTTTCAGGGACTCAAATGGGGACCCCATGATTTTGTTTTATACACTGCTTATTTGCAGTGCCAGTCCCTAAAACATGGTGTATTGGGAGGTACCACATAACAGTTTGCAGAAGGAATGAATGAATGGGTGAGTGAACAGGCAATGCCAAGCAAAGGTGTAGCCAGGAAGTCCCACTGACACCAACACAGAAGGCAGGGACTGGCAACACCTCAAACTCCTTCATCTCCCTCTTGCTGAGGTGTTGTAATAAAGAAAGCAGGAGACCATCTTGATTTCTGATACGGTTTGGATTTGAGTCATTGCCCAAATCTTATGTCAAATTGTAATCCCCCATGTTGGAGGAGGGGCCTGGTGGGAGGTAATTAGATCATGGGGGTGGACTTCCCCCTTGCTGTTCTCCTGAGAGTGAGTTCTGTTGTGATCTGGTTGTTTACAAATGTGTAGCACCTCCCCCTGCTCTCTCTTCTTCTTCTCTGGTCATGTAAGATGTGTCTGCTTCCCCTTTATTTTCCCCCATGATTGTAAGTTTCCTGAAGCCTCCTCAACAATGCTTCCTGTGCAGCCTACAGACTCATCCCTGGCCCCCAACAACTCTAGGGGAATTGGTAAGTTGGACTGGCAAGGAGCAACCCTGTCTCACCACGAGCCTCTGGAACCTTAGCAGGAGGAAACGCTTTGACCAGCACAGACAGTCCAGTTGGCAGAAAGCTGCTTACAGAAGTGGTAGCGGTGGCATGCCTACTGAAGCAGAGCTCAGAGGCTTTGGAGCTGGAGCATCTGTAGTGGAGCATGGCCAAGGAAGCCCATCCTTTTAGCCTCCACTTGCTCCCATAGGAGATGGTACCCTTAGGGGAACTGTCAGACCTCATCTCTGCAGGGCAGTCTTGTCCATCACATGGGGCCTGTCCAACCTGAGCATCCTTTGGTCTGTTTGTCTCTCCCAGGGCCCCCAACCTACTTGCAGGGCAGCTTTGGATACCCTGGGGACCCGCATCATATCTCCTGCACTGGTAGACTACGCCCATCCAGTGGAGAGCTCCATCAGGGCAGCCCCTATGACCACACACTATACTGCATGCCCCCTCCCCACACTGAAGCTTCCCATGGACCCACAGCCAGTCCCTACATTACTTATGCCAACATGTGTGTGTGCAGATGCATTTGCTTTCCTTGTCTCACCAGCACGCACGTGTGTGTGTGCACCCTGCCCTGCCACTGCTGTGGTGGGAGTGCACTCCCCTCACCCTACCCCCACCAGACCAACATTGCAGTTGGAACTTTGACAGGCACAGAGCCAGCCAGCCACACCCCCACCAGCACCCCACCCTTGTGTCAACATTTCTGGGGGACTAAAACTGGACATAGAGAACAGTGGACCCTCCCCTTCCCTGAGTGACCACTCCTGACTGTGGTGCACAGAGAACACACACAGACCTGTGCCCACCAGTGCCCCATCCCCTGCTAGTACCACCGCCAACACGACCACATGTACCATCAAGGGCCCCTCACCCTGGAGCTGTGCTGCTTCCCCCGCTGTGGTGAATACCCGCATGGAGGCAGGCATCCTGGCACACGCTAGCACCCCGCTCCAGTTAATGAGTGTGCACCCTGCCGTGTTGCCACTGCTGTTGCTGCTGGCACATGCAAACAAAGACGGATCCAGCTGTCTCCCCACTACAAACATTTTGGCTGACACCACCCACTGGAGTAGTGACCAATGGTCCAGAAGCACCTCGGTCGCCTAGTGCGGTGAATTCACAAACTCAGGGAGCCAGAGAACAAAGTCAGGACCCAATACGAGTCTCCCAGAGTTAGGGCACATAGTGCAAGAGTTGGGAGCTCAGCATTGGCCCCCTAAAATCTTGCAGAAACAAAGCCAGTTGGCTGAATCCACCTTATACCATAATCAAACCCTCAAGGGCATCAGATAGGATAAAAGAGAAAGAATTCCCTCCACAGGTCAGCAACTTCAAAGATGGAAGAAACATCAGTCACAGAGATAAGAACCAATGCAGGAACTCTGATAACTCAAAAAGCCAGAGTCTTCTTTCCTCTAAATGATCACACCACCTCTCCAAGCAAAGGTTCTGAACCAGGTTGAGATGGCTAAAATGACAGAAAGAGAATTCAGGATACAGATAGAAATGAAGATAATTGAAATGCAGGAGTACATTGAAAACCAATTCAAGGAAGTTAAAAATCATAATAAAACAATACAGGAGCTGACAGACAAATAGCCAATATAGAAAAGGCTGTAACTGCCCTTATAGAGCTGAAAAACATACTATAAGAATTTCACAGCCGGGCATGGTGGCTCACGCCTGTAATCCCAGCACTTTGGGAGGCTGAGGTGGGTGGATTACCTGAGGTCAGGAGTTCAAGACCAGCCTGGCCAACATGGTGAAACCCCGTCTCTATTAAAAATACAAAAATTAGCTGGGCGTGGTGGCACACGCCTGTAATCCCAGCTACTTGGGAGGCCGAGGCAGGAGAATTGCTTGAGCTTGGGAGGCAGAGGTTGCAGTGAGCAGAGATCGTGCCACTGCACTCTAGCCTGGCCGACAGAGTGAGACTCTGTCTCATAATGCAGTCACAAGTATTAATAACAGATTAGAACAAGGTGAGGAAAGAATTTCAGATCTTGAAAGACTGACTTTCTGAAATAAGACAGACAAGAATATAGAAAAAAAAAAAAAAAAACAATGAACAAACCCTGTGAGAAATATGGGATTATATGAAGAGACCAAATCTATGACTCACTGGTGTCCCTGAAAGAGAGGAAGAGAGTGTAAGCAACTTGGAAAGCATATTTCAGGATATCATCTATGAGAAATTCCCCCAACGTAGCTAGAAAGGCCAACACTCAAATTCAGGAAACTTCAAGAACCCCAGTAAAATACTTCACAAGAAAGTCATCCCCAAGACACATAATCATCAGATTCTCCAAGGTCAAAATGAAATAAAAATGTAAAAGGCAGCTAGACAGAAAGGTCAGGTCACCTACAAAGGGAAGCCCATCAGACTAACGGTGGACCTCTCAGCAGAAACCCCACAAGCCAGAAGAGATTAGGGGGCCAATATTCAACATTCTGAAAGAAAAGAAATTCCATCCCAGAATTTCATGTCTGACCAAATTAAGCTTCATAAATGAAGAGAAACATGATCCTTTTCAGAACAGCAAATGCTGAGGAAATTTATTACCACTAGATCTATCTTACGGGAGCTCCTGAAGGAAACAGTAAATATGAAAGACTGTTACCAGACACTACAGAAACACACTTAAGTATACAGACTGGTAACACTATAAGGTAACCATCTAAACAAGTCTGCAAAATAACCAGCTAACATCACAACAGGAACAAATCCACACATATCAATACGAACCTTGAATGTAAACAGGCTACATGCCCTAATTAAAAGGCACAGAGTGGAAAGCTGGATAAAACACCAAGATCCATTAATATGCTGTCTTCAGGAGACCCATCTCACATGCAATGATACCCATGGGCTTAAAATAAAGAGATGGAGGAAAATCTACCAAGCAAATGGAAAACAGAAAAAAGCAAGGGTTGCAATCGTAATTTCAGACAAAACAGACTTTAAACCAACAAAGATCAAAAAAGACAAAGAAGGGCATTACATAATAGTAAAGGGTTCAATTTAACAAGAAGACCTAAGTATTCTAAATATATCTGCACCCAACACAGGAGCACCCAGATGGATAAAGGAAGTTCTTAGTGACCTTCAAAGAGACTTAGACTCCCATACAATAACAGTGGGAGACTTCAACACCCCACTGACAGTATTAGATAGATCATCAAGACAGAAAAACAACAAAGATATTCAGAACCTGACCTCAGCACAGGATCAAATGGACTGGATAGATATCTACAGAACTCTCTGCCCAAAAGCAACGGAATACACATTCTTCTCACCACCATGTGGCACATACTCTAAAACTGACCACATAATTGAACACAAAACACTCCTCAGCAAATACAAAAGAACTGAAATTATAACAATCTTTTGACCCACAGCACAAATTAGAAATCAAGACTAAGAAATGTGCTCAAAACCATACATTTACATGGAAATTAAATAATCTGCTCCTGAATGACTTTTGGGTAAATAATGAAATTCAGGCAGAAATCAAGAAGTTTTTTGAAACTAATGAGAACAAAGATACAGCATAATAGAATCTCTGGGACACAGGTAAAGCAGTGTTAAGAGGGAAATTTATAGCACTAAATGCCCACATCAAAAAGTTAGAAAGATCTCAATTTAACAATCTAACATCACAACTAAAAAAACCAGAGAACCACAAGCAAACCAATCCCAAAGCTAGCATAAGACAAGAAATAACCAAAATCAGAGCTGAACTGAAGGAGACTGAGACATACAAAAAAATACTCAAAAGATCAATGAATCCAGGAGTTGTTTTTATGAAAAAAATTAATAAAATACATAGACCACTAGCTAGTCAAATAAAGAAGAAAAGAGAGAAGATCCACATAAACACAATTAGAAACAAAAAAGCTGGCATTACCACTGACCCCACAGAAATACAAATAACCATCATAGAATATTGTGAACACTTCTATGCACATCAACTAGAAAATATAGAAAAACATAGATAAATTCCTGCATACGTACACCTTCTTATGACTGAGCAAGGAAGAAATTGAATCCCTGAACAGACCAGTAACAAACTCGGAAATTGAATCAGTAATAAATAGCCTGTCAGCCCCAGGACAAGACTCATTCACAGCCAAATTCTACCAAATATGCAAAGAAGAGTTGATACCATTCCAACTGAAACTATTCCAAAAAATTACGGAGAAGGGACTCCTCCCTAACTTCTTCTACAAGGTCAGGATCATCCTGATACCAAAATCTGGAAGGGACACAACAAAAAAAGAAATCTTCCAGCTGATATCCTTGATGAACATTGAAGCAAAAATCCTCAACAAAATATTGGCAAACTGAATCCAGCAGCACATCATAAAAACTTATCCGGCCAGGTAAGGTGGCTCACACCTGTAATCCCAGCATTTTGGGAGGGTGAGGCGGGCAGATCACGAGGTCAGAAGATCGAGACCATCCTGCTTAACACAGTGAAACCCTGTCTCTACTAAAAGAACAAAAAATTAGCCAGGCATGGTGGCGGCGCCTGTAGTCCCAGCTGCTTGGGAGGCTGAGGCAGGAGAATGGCATGAACCCAAAAGGTGGAGCTTGCAGTGAGCCCAGATTGCACCACTGCACTCCAGCCTGGACAACAGAGCAAGATTCTGTCTCAAAAACAAACAAACAAACTTATCCCCCACAATCAAGTAGGTTTTTTTTCCTGGGATGCAAGGTTGATTCAACATACACAAATCAATAAATGTGACTCATCATATAAACTAAATACAAAAAATCCATGATTATCTCAACAGACACAGAAAAGGCATTTGATGAAATGCAACACCCTCTCATGTTAAAAACTCTAAATAAACTAGGTATTGAATAAACATACCTCAAAATAATAAGAGCCATCTATGACAAACTTACAGTTAACATCACATTGAATGGGCAAAAGCTGGAAACATTCCCCTTGAAAACCAGCACAAGACAAGGATCCCCTTTCTCACCACACTCCTACTCAACATAGTAATGGAAGCCCTGGTCAGAGCAATCAGGCAAGAGAAAGGAATAGAGGGCAACCAAATAGTAAGAGAAGAAGTCAAACTATTCCTGTTAGCAGATGACATGATCACATATCTAGAAAACGCCATCGTCTCAGTCCAAAAGCCCCTTAAGCTCATAAACAACTTCAGCAAAGTCTTAGGATACAAAATCAATGTACAAAAATCACTAACATTCCTATACACCAATAACAGGCCAAGGCTGGGCACGGTGGCTCATGCCTGTAATCTCAGCACTTTGGGAGGCTGAGGTAGGCGGATCACTTGAGGCCAAGAGTTTGAGACCAGACTGGTCAACATGGCAAAAACTCATCTCTACTAAAAATACAAAAATTAGTCAGGCATGGTGGTACATGCCTATAATCCCAGCTACTTGGGAGGCTGAGGCATGAGAATCACTTGAGACCTGGAGGCAGAGGTGGCAGCGAGCCATGATTACACCACTGCACTCCAGCATAGGCGAGAGAACAAGACTCTGTCAAAAAAACAAAAAACAAACAAACAAAAAGGCCAAGAGCCAAATTAGGAATAAAATACCAAGGAATACTGCTAGCAGAAAACAAGAAATAAAGCTAGCAGAAGACCAGAAATAACCAGAATTAGAGCTTTCACCAGGGAGGTGAAAGGTCTCTACAAGGAGAACTACAAATACTGCTCAAAGAAATCAGAGATGACACAAACAAATGGAAAAACATACCATGCTCATGGGCAGAAAGAATCAATATTGTTAAAATGGCTATACTGCCCAAAGCAATTTACAGATTCAGTGTTATTCCTATCAAACTACCAATGACATTCTTCACAAAAGAAGAAAAATATATTTTAAAATTCATGTGGAACTGAAAGAGCCTGCAAAACCAAGGCAATCCTAAGTAAAAAGAAGAAAGCTGGAGACATCATGTTACTTGGCTTCAAAATATACTACAGTGTTACAATAACCAAAACAGCATGGTACTGGTACAAAAACAGACACACAGATCAATGGAACAGAAAAGAGAGTTCAAAAATAAGACCACACACCCAAAACCATCTGATCTTCAAAAGCTGACAAAAACAAGCAATGGGGAAAACACTCTCTTTTCAATAAATGATGCTAGGATAACTGGCTAGCCATATGCAGAAGATTGAAAATGGACCCCTTTCTTATACCAGATACAAACATCGACTCAAGATGGATTAAAGACTCAAATGTAAAACCTGAAACTATAAAAAGAGCCTAGAAGAAAACCTAGGCAATACTATTCTAGACATAGGGATAAGCAAAGATTTCATGATGACGACACCAAAAGCAATTGCCACAAAAGCAAAAACTGACAAAAAGGAGCTAATTAAACTAAAGAGCTTCTGCACAGCAAAAGAAACTATCAACAGCATAAACAGACAACCTACAGAATGGAAGAAAATTTTTACAAACTCTGCGTGTGACAAAGGTCTAATATCTGGCATCTATAAACAAATTTACAAGAAAAAACCTCATTAAAAAGGGGCAAAGGATATGAATAGACACTTTTCAAAAAAAAAAAAAAGACATATGCAGCCAACAAGCATATGAAAAAAAAGCTCGACATCACTATCATTAGAGAAATGCAAATCAAAACCACAATGAGGTATCATCTCACACAAATCAGAATGGCTATAACTAAAAAGTCAAAAAACAAAAAATGACATGATCATGTATCTAGAAAACCCCACAGTCTCAGCCCAAAAGCCCCTAAGCCCATAAACAACTTCAGCAAAGTCTCAGGATATAAAATCAACATACAAAAATCACTAGTATTCCTATATATCAATACCAGTCAGGCCAAGGCTAGCAAGGTTCTGGAGAAAAAGGAATGTTTATACATTGTTGATGGAAGTGTAAATTAATTTAACCATTGTGGAAAACAATGTGGTGATTCCTTAAAGAGCTAAAAACAGAACTACCATTCAACCCAGAAATCCCATTACTGGGAATATACCCAAAGAAATATAAATCTTTCTATCATAAAAACAGATGCACGCATGTATATTCATTGCAGCACTATTCACAATAGCAAAAACATGGAATCAATCTAAATGCCCATCGATGGTAGACTGGATAAAGAAAATGTACCTGTACACCATGGAATACTATTCAGTCATTAAAAGGAACAAGATCATGTCCTTTGCAGTGACATAGATGGACCTGGAGGCCATTATCCTTAGCAAACAAACATAAGAACAGAAAAGCAAATATCACATGGTCTCACTTATACCTGGAAGCTAAATGATAAGAACACATGGACACATAGAGGGCAACCACACATTCTGGGGCCTACTGGAGTGTGGAGGTCGGAAAGAGGGAGAAGATCAGGAAAAATAGCTAATGGGTACTGGTCTTAATACCTAGGTGATGAGATAGTCTGTATAACAAATCCCCATGACACGAGTTTACCCATATAATAAAACTGCACATGTATCCCTGAACTGTCTTCAAGAAAGGGAGAGAAATGAAAGAAAAGAAAAGAAAAAGAAAAAGAAAAAGAAAAAGAAAAAGAAAAAGAAAAGAAAAGAAAAGAAAGAAAGAAAGAAAGAAAGAAGGAAGGAAGGAAGGAAGGAAGGAAGGAAGGAAGGAAGGAAGGAAGGAAGGAAGGAAGGAAGGAAGGAAGGAAGGGAAGGAAGGAAGGAAGGAAGGAAGGAAGGGAGAAAAAGAAAGAAGGAAAGAGAAAAAGAAAGAAGGAAGGAAGGAGAAAAAGAAGGAAGGAAGGAAGGAGGAAGGAAAGGAAAGGAAGGAAGGAAGGAGAAAAAGAAAGAAGGAAGGAAAGAGAAAAAGAAAGAAGGAAGGAAGGAAAGAAAGAAAAAGGAAGAAAGAAAGAAAAGAGAAAAGAAGAAGAAGAAGAAAGGGAGGGAGGGAGGGAGGAAGGAAGGGAAAGAGAGAGAAGGAGAAAGAAAGTTACCTATAAGGGTTCAGAGCCCAGCTGGCATGGCAAATTTCTAAATTCCTAGGACTACAAGAAAGGCCACACGCTTGCTAAACTTCCTAATGCTACAAGGATAATTTAAACCGAGGTCAACAGAACTCTGTTAGACAGAGACTCGCCCTTACAGATGCTCTTTCCTGATAAGCAACTGCAGACCCTGAGCCAGTTCCCGCAGCTCCTAGAGACTGCATACAAACTGTCCAGTTCCCGCAGCTCCTAGAGACTGCATACAAACTGTCCAGTTCCCGCAGCTCCTAGAGACTGCATACAAACTGTCCAGTTCCCGCAGCTCCTAGAGACTGCATACAAACTGTCCAGTTCCCGCAGCTCCTAGAGACTGCATACAAACTGTCCAGTTCCCGCAGCTCCTAGAGACTGCATACAAACTGTCCAGTTCCCGCAGCTCCTAGAGACTGCATACAAACTGTCCAATTCCCACAGCTTCTAGAGACTGCATACAAACTGTCCTTGTGTCTACCGTTCACCCCTTCGGAAATAAAGACCCAAATTCCACCTCACTTTAGTGCGAACACCCACCCCAAAGTGAGCATGGGACGTATGTTTACCCATTGCGAATGTGCTTGGCTCCCCTCGGCAACAGGTTCAGCTGTTCCCCAAACCTGCTGAATATGTTTGACTCTATTGTGTGAGTCAGGCCCTGTAAGTGATAAAATCCCTTCTTTGAAAAGAGAACACCTCCAGTATGCTTTGCACACATTTCTCTTCCCAGGTTCCAAACTGCTATCACCAAGAAAGCTTTCCATTTTTTACTATTTAGCCATCCTGGAAGTCTTTTGGATGACACTTAGATGTAATGTTGTTACAACGGGTAGCCAGACAGGCATGAGCAGGGCAGAAGAGGCCCCCATCCCACCAGGAATGTCAGGCGACCATCAGGTGATGGGCAGGCAATTATTAAGCTGTTTCTCCAAAATAATAATTGGTTGCAGCTGGTGCCAGGGAACGGCCATCTCTCAATAGAGAAAACACCTGAAACTGGTGATCGACGTCCAGATAGGATATCAGGATCTGGGGGAGTAGGCTTGAGCAAATGCCAGAGTCTACGTGGTCTATGACCTTCCTCTAGGAGCATTCGACTGGCAATGGGAAAATGCCTCAAGTGAGCATATACAAAATGCCAGTAACACACTGCACCTGCGCCCACTGCCAAGTGCTGGCAGGCCACTGCACATGCGAGAGTCCACCCCAAGGGAAGAATCGGGGGGCGGGGGGAGTGACAGAACCCCAGAAGCATGCCGACATATGAGACCCCAGGTCAAGGTCAAACCACACGCTTGACACTCGTGTTGCCCATTTGGCCTGTTTCCAAGTGTACACTTCCTTTTGTTCCTATTCTGAAGATTTTTAACAAACGTTCATTCCTGCTATAAAACTTACCTCAGTCTCTCACTTCGGCTTATGCCCCTCAGTCAAATTCTTTCTTCTGGTGAGGACAGAACTGAGGTTGCTGAAGACCTGTACGGATTCGCCGCTGCTTACGATATCCTTGGGTAATTTTGTTTGGCCATTCCCTTAGCACCGGCAACCCATGTCTTTTATAAGGACCACAATGACCACAGCTGAGACTTGAAATCCCAAAGAGCAGGAGCAATAGGCTGCAGGCCTTTCCTCAGCATCTGCCACACTCACTAATTTCTTACCATCACTTACTTGTTTGGGCACATCCTTATCTTTCTCTCCAGGGCTAGAAGTGGTTTGGAAAGCCCCTGCCAGGGGTGTCTTAAGTGGAGGTTATTTATTTCCAGCCTGTGTAGAAGTCCAGGAAAAGCTTCCTCCTCACCCTCTGAAGGTTCAGTGAAAATCAATCCACAAAAGGCAGATTAATAGGAGAAAAAGCATCCAAAATGTCATTTTAATATACATAGCATGGGAGAACCGAAAGAGAACGATTACCCAACACCCCAGTGGGGGAAGAGAAGCATATATACCTTTTTTCATGGCAAAAGGGGCTATCGGGAGTGCAGGCATTCTTTTGAGGGGCAGCAAATCATTAGAGAGAATGAATGGACCCTGGAGATAGAAATTAATTTGTAAAATTTGTCTTTGGAATTTGAAAGCATCTGAGAGGCAGGCATTGTCTTGTGAAAAGTCCTCCCAGGTGTGGCTTCATTCCCCAGTCTTCTTTTCTGAGACAGATAATGAGATTTCAGCCAGAGAACTGAAGGCAACCAGGTTTCCCCTGGAAAGAAGCTTTCTTGGTCAGATAACAAAATCCCAGAGTCCCTCCCTGTGCTTGTGGGTGTGGGCATGGGCACAGGGAGGGACTCTGTTAGCTAATATTATGAAACCATGTTAGCTAAGATGAGAAGTGTTTACCTAAAAGGAAGAAGCAGAGGTGAAATTAATATAAGTAGAGAGTTTATTTGGGCTGAGCTTGAGGATTGCAACCCGGGAGCATAGATTCAAGTTGCCCTGAATCTCCACTGTGATGAGGAGTTTTTTTGGTTTTTTTTTTTTTGAGACAGAGTCTTGTTCTGTTGCCAGGCTGGAGTGCAATGGCGCAATCTTGGCTCACTGCAACCTCCGCCTCCTGGTTTCAAGCAATTCTCCTGCCTCAGCCTCCCGAGTAGCTGGGACTACAGGTGTGTGTCACCACGCCTGGTTAATTTTTGTATTTTTAGTAGAGATGGTGTTTCACCATGTTGTCCAGGATGATCTTGATCTCTTGACCTCATGATCTGCCCACCTCAGTCTCCCAGAGTGCTGGGATTACAGGTGGGAGCCACAACACCTGGCCCCAAGTTGATGTTTAAAGGAAGAGAAGAAGCAGTTCCTGAGTTGTTTACTAAGGTTAGAGGGACTTTGGTTCTGAGGCAGCTCTTAAGGCCTCTTAGCATGGCAAAGCCTCAGCGTTTGGGATATTGCTTTCTGAGCCCCAGCACATGTAACCATTTGAGAAAGAAAAGTAGCTCTGGGCAGTCTGAGCTATGTGAAGTCTGCAAAATTTATCAGGCTCAGAGAGACATGAGCATGAAGCTGCAGTCAAAGAGCCCCCATTCCCCAGGGCAATTGTTTAAAGGCATTTTGCTCTTTTTATCCTGCCCTGTAGTTCCCAGGCGAGCTGATAAATTACCCAAAATGTTATCACAATTTGCACAAAGTGACCCTCACCTATTATCTTAATGTTCCTGGAATTTGTGATACAAAGAATAATGTATACCAATCAGTAGCTTATGTTATTTTAATGAACCAGTGTAAGAACTGCCCGTTCGTTCTTCGTTTTAAAAACTCACTTACAATTGTTGCTAATCAGAGTATACATTCAGGGCAACTTGAATCTGTCTCCCGGGTTGCAGTCCCCAAATAGGGCCTAAATAAACTCTCTACTTGTATTAATTTGCCTCAGTTTCTTCTTTCTTCTGGACCTCACATTTTAAAAATGCCATCGTCTTCCATTCGATAGCATTATATTTGTCTATGGCATCCTCTTCCATAAAACATGCATATACTCCCCCTGTGTTTGACAAAATCTTTCCTAGATGAAGCACAATAGTTTATCACTTATAAACCACATTATTAAGATAGAGGGCTGATGTTAAAGTCTGAAAAGGTCTGACTTCCATAGAATCTTGTTTTGCAAAAATAAAAGTCATATTCTTTTCACTTAAATATAGAACAAGTATCCACACTTTAGATCTCATAGAGTGAAAAAAAAAAATGTTGCTTTTGCCAAGATCTTTGAAATGAGTACTTTCTTTAACAACTCACAAGAGGATTTAAGTTTCTATTCTTTTTGAAGAATTACAGCTTTCATCAAATCAAATGAAAAGGATTCGTAAAACTGTGCTGGTACAGCACTGATTCAACCAAATGTAACGAAATGATTGAAAATTTCTGTTGACAAAGTGCCAGAGCTAGAGCTAATATTGTGAAACCATGTTACTTAAGATGAGAAGTGTTGACCTAAAAGGAAGAAGCAGAGGTGAAATTAATATAAGTAGAGAGTTTATTTGGACCAAGCTTGATGATTGCAACCTGGGAGCACAGATTCAAGTTGCCCTGAATCTCCACTCTGATTAGGAGTAGTTACTAGTTGATTTTTAAAGGAAAAGAAGAGGCAGTTCCTGAGTTGTTTACCAAGAATTTGCATTAAAATAATATAAGCTATTGATTGGCTGTACACTGTTCTTTGTATCACAAATTCGAGGAACATGAAGATACTACGTGAGGCAGACAGTCAAAAACAAAATGACTTTAAGCAGTTGTCTCCAAGGCAGGAGGAGCGTGATTGAAGTCCCACACTCAGGTTTCCCTGAGCCTGATAAATTTTACATACCTCACATAGCTCACACTGCCGGGAGCTATTTTTCTATTCTCAAAAGGTAGGGAGAAGAGGTTCTAAAATTAATGTGTTATTTAGAATTGTATATTAATTCTTTTCCAATGCCTATAACAACAAAGGATGAGGCATGAAGCCTTGTCAGTTGTCTAGGTGCTATCTAAATGGAGAGGCAAAAATACTTTTAACAGCTTTATAGAGGTGAATTTGATATGCAAAAAAACTGTGCATATTTAATGTATGCAATTTGATGAGTTTGGACATTTGCAGACACCCGAATACCATCACCACAGCCAAGGTAATAAGCATATCCATCTCCTCCAAAAGTTTCCTGTGTCTCTTTCCATGTTTTTTTCTCAGCACATAGTATTTTTCATCAGCACATAGAATTTACATAAATAAAGGGAAGAAAACATTAAAGACATGTGAAAAAATTCTTAGCATTCTATCATAGAAATAATCTTAGCAATCCCTGTCTTCTCATTTTGCATCTGAGTGAACAGGGCACAGGGTGGGAGGTTAAATGGCTTATTTTGGACCCACAGAGAAAGGGACCCAGGTGTTCTGGTTCCAAATGGCAGAGGCTGCTGCTCTTCTCACACGGTAATTTTCCCTCCAGATCACCCCTGCCTGGTCCAGCCTCTAACACAGATCCTCTTTGCCCATTTTATTTAGTTTTTATTCCTATTTACAGTGTTGTTTAAAACAGTGATGACAGAAATGTCCAAATTCTGCCAAAACATGTTCCAGAGGTTTATTCTAAGCCAATAGGAATGGCCGTGGCCCAAGTTACATAATCTCAGGAGGTCCTGAGAAAGCACATCCAAGGCAGTTGGGTTACTTCTTATTCAGTCAGTCTTTGTGACTACAGAACAGCAACTAAACCCCAGGCAGTACTTACCATCTATCATCTGTCATCTACAACCTGTCTGTTCCACATGTGCTAAGGCACTGAGTGGGATAGGGCCCCAGTCCAGCACAGGGACCCATCAGGGTGACAATTTGAAGTCTGGTAGGATTGCGGTGATGGTCATCACTATACCCTCGTGACCCAGGGCTTCACTGAGGCCAAGCCTAGTCCTCATTGGAGTGCTGGGTCAAGGGTCCTAAGGACTTTCCTTTAGTTTTGCTGTTCTGGACTCACTTGGACCAGCTCCCTGCCCATCTCAGCTGCAAGGTTTGCTTGAGAGTCTCTCACACTCATCAGGCCTTTCAGCTTCTTCATTCCCCAAACAGAAAAAGAACTAGATGCTGTGAACCAGTTTGTATCACTACCTTCCACTTGGAGAAGCTGGATAATTAAACACTCTTGTTTCCTGGAGTCTCTTGCAGCTAGGATCTAGGATGCTGATTAGTCCCTGCCAATTAAATTAACGTGCGTTATGGTTTCTTTTTAATGTGGTCTGGGGGGGTCTCTCTCCTGAGAGGGCCATAAACCAAGATAGAACCACTTTCTAGGACGGGACTGACAGGGGAAAGTTAAGTTCATGTGAGTCGGTCAGGTAAAACACAATGAGGAAGTAAAACCAAAATGCAGGGAGCAGAAGAAATGTATTACTCCCAGTCCCAGAGAGGCTGGGGGTGGTGACAGGAAGTCTGGAGGGGGAGGGAGCTCAACCAGTGAGAGGAAGAGAGGCGGGAGCTGGGACTAGGCCTTCGTTAAGGTCCATGGGCATTTCCTCAGGCTTTTCCATGGAGTTTTGGGTTGGCTAGTTTTTAAAAAAAACGCACAAAGCAGGAAGCCTCCTTAAATGATTCTGCTGTTATGGTGGTCAGCAGCTGCAGGTGTGTTGGGTTTTGGGTCAGTGGAACAAGAAGCCAGCAGACGATATTGCAGACAACCACACAGGGCAGGGAAGGCTGAGCTAGGTCAAAAGGGACAGATAGGACCGTTTCAAACAACTTATGTCAAGCCTAAAAATGGGTGCTGAGGCAGCAACTCTATTAAACCAATTCATGACAATTTGCTCAAGATTTGGAAGAGAGGATGCATGGAGGCTGGACTCCTGGACTCCTGTCTTCGTTAGTCGATTCTGTGCACAAGCAACGTCATGGGAACAGGAGGCTTTGGGCAGCAGCTTGCTCCCGGGGACCCTTCTCTTGCTCCCTGAGTGAAAGAGGCAGCCAGTGGGGGACATAGCTTTGTGATGGTTTGTCATCGTAGGAGAGATTTAGAGGCCACATTTCATAGCCTCAGGGGTAGGAACTTCCCTGTGGGTGGGACCTGTGTACTCAGGGCATTTTCTGGAGGCCAGCATGTCCCCTCCTGCTTTTAGCTCTTCCACCAGCTGTGTGCATATCTACCTCTGTGTACTACATCATTTCCTGACTAATGGCCCTGGAGTGAGTCCTGCATCCTGCAGTGAGCCCTGACCCCTGCAGGTGGGTCTGGAGGAAACCTGACCATCACCCGTCTTCACTGTGCTAGGCATGGTCTTAGGAAACGTTAAGGGCAGGATTTTTCTCATACATTGGACAGAAAAGACTCCGAGTGTGACAGTTTCTGAGTTAATTACACATAATAGCACACAAACCAGTAAATATCTTCTTCATGTAAAGATATGTTGGGAAATGAATTACAGAAGATTCTGGTCATCTGTTTATGATGTACTGCCTAATTTGGCTGTACATATATAGAACTTCTTTAAGCATCTTTCAAGGACACGTTAGAATTTTGTGTTAAAGAAAAACCATAAGATCTACAGGCTCCTCAGGGGAAGTTAGAAGGAGTTTCCTTTCTTCCAGTATTCAGAACATTCAATCATTTTGTTCCAAAATCAGAGAGAAAGAATGGTTTTTACTGAATTCTAGTACTGGGTTTTAAAGCCTGCAAGAGGAGATTAAAGGACAGGCCTAAGCTTTTAAAAACTTGTTTCCTTCGAGGCAACTGGAGATGTTTAGAAGGAAAGACCAATCTGAAGGCCACAGGGGTGTTCAGAGGCCCGAGGCTGGCGGAGGGGCGCCAATGGGCACATACTGGTGGTGAAGCAGAGGCAGGCTGAAGAGAGGT
This sequence comes from Macaca nemestrina, assembly GCF_043159975.1. Taxonomy (NCBI): domain Eukaryota; kingdom Metazoa; phylum Chordata; class Mammalia; order Primates; family Cercopithecidae; genus Macaca; species Macaca nemestrina. Next base: position 176,188,033 of record NC_092131.1, read on the forward strand.
CATTGCCTTGTCCCATGGCTGACACCTTCTAGGGCCCCTCATTAGTCATCTCTTCTCAGAGAGGACTCTGATCAATGGGCAACTTTTTCCCAGAAACTTGTTTCATGTCATGGTGCATTTTCCTCTTCCTGTCCAGATAAAAAGTCTTCTCATCTGTAAACTTAGAAATCTGGGTTCTATAAGAAGCTTTGAAAAGTAGCATAATGGATTTTACTCCGAAATAAAGTTGTCCCTTATTTCCAATGCTTTCTTTTGTCAAGCATGCCAGTGTTGGTAAATGATATGGATGACATGTTCCATCTTTTCTTTGCATCGAGTTCTTGTAAATATCGGTCCTAATCCCTCTGGGAGGGATCACTCTGATGAGAAAGGCACCTGTCTCAGCCCAGGAGTCTAAGTTAGCTGCCTGCTGGGCCAGTCTCCCTGCCACTCTCCCTCACCCCACACACCCTGTCTGCCCCTTGCTCTTCCGTAGAAGCAGTTGTGAGATTGGCCTCATCTGCCGGTGAGTGGAGAAAGAAGCAAATGACATTCTGAAATGGGCTTCAGTATCTGGAGACTTTCTGAGCTCGGGCCTTAAATCTCATTTCAGGCCATGATGAGGTTTCTGGTAGGTTTTCTAGTGAGACTAAACTGTGGCGGCTCCCTACGCTCCTGAGTTCCATTTCCTGGCACTGACACTGCCAAATTTCCTCCCATTTAGGTTTTTTTGAGGCAGAAGGGAAAATGTTCAAGATTATGCACTTTTGTTAAGATGTGCTAAATCCAACCAGGATGTTTTTAAAATGGAAAAGGTAATACAAACACCAAGGCCTGCCAAAGGATGAGCCCTCTTAAGCTCAAGTGAGAGAGCTTTACTAGGCACTATTTTTATCCTATGAGCAAGAGAAACTACATTTGAACCGAAGTAGAATCACATTCACTGCTTGGTATTTTACATATGTTTTTATTTCACTCCAATTAGCTATGTTACCTAACCTCTTGATCCTATGTGAAAATAGACAGTGAATTAGAGGTGCCTCTCGGAATTGGTGGTAACTATTCTTGACAGATGCTGAACAGCAAACCAGCTGCTAAGCGCAAGTGAAATATAGAAGTCCCTGCTGCTGGGCTAATTTAATCTAATTGGTACATTTGTCTTTATTCATGATTTTATGAGGAAAAAAAAGATCATTGACAACAGCATTTCAGATCAACTTTTTTCATTCCTTAGGGCCTTGGAAAGTTTTTCTTAATCTGTTGCATTTGCATTGGCAAGCACCTGCACCCCTCTGCCCACACTTGGTGGGGTTCCATGCTATTTGACTAAAAGGAGAAAGTATTTGCTTACCTGCAATGAAGATTTTTCAAGCTTCTTCATCCTTGTTGGTCTGCTGTTCTCCCTTGACAATTTAATACAGTTGCCTTATTTCCTAGCTCTTGAAATAACCACAAAGGCATCTTCCTTTGCTCCTCCTAGCCCAAGACAGATGTTCTTCTTACATGAGCATGAGTTTATCTCCCATGAGGAAGCAGCAAGGAATTAGTCTACAAAGAGAAACAGAGTGAAAATGGACAAGGTACTGATAACGGCAAGGTTTTGAAAGGAAACAGGTCAGGCAAATTAGAGAAGGGGTGAGGAAGAAGAGAAAATTGAAACGTAGGTTTTCAATCTTCTTCCTGCATCTGTGTGCTCTCCTAGGCTGGCAAGAGGGTTAAATTCATCGTCATGTCCAGCACAGACTTAACCATTCAATCAGTCGCCTGGCTTTCATTGTTTTAATCTACTTATGAGGACTAATTTTTAGTTGATTTCTTTAACTATCAGAATTCTCCAAGATGGAAGAAGAAGTAGCTCTAAATTTAATCCTAAACAATAAGAAATAAAGCCATGTTAAAAATATTTTGACATAATATGCAATTTGCATTTTTAAATGTCTGGAAAAATTGCAGTCATGATATCTCAAGTCCACAGTGAGATTTCTGAAAACCAACTGAGGCATTTAATATAGAAAGTTGTGTGCTTTGCTATATTTGGTTTGTAATTTCATCTAAGGTTGAAAGCTAAAACAACAGGAGAATCAGTTCTTCCCTCATTTATGTATTTGTTTTTCTTTTCTCTTTTTTTCCTTTTTTTGAGATGGTGTTTCACTCCTGTTGCCCAGACTGGAGTGCAATGGTGCAGTCTTGGCTCACCGCAACCTACGCCTCCTGGGTCCAAGCGATTCTCCTGCCTCAGCCTCCTGAGTAGCTGGGATTACAGGCATGTGCCACCATGCCTGGCTAATTTTGTATTTTTAGTAGAGACGGGGTTTCTCCATGTTGGTCAGGCTGGTCTCGGACTCCCGACCTCAGGTGATCCACCCACCTTGGCCTCCTGAAGTGCTGCCATTACAGGCATGAGCCACCACGCCCAGCCTTTTGGTTGTTGTTGTTGTTGTTGTTGGAGAACAGGGTCTTGCTGTGTTGCCCAGGCAGACCTTGAACTCCTGGGCTCAAACTGTCCTCCCGCTTCTGCCTCCCTAAATGCTGATATTGCAGGCATGAGCCACTGCACCTGGCCTTTTCTTTCCTGATTTACATTATTGATGGTAACCATTTGGATCCCTAAAGGGAAAAGAAGCAGCATGCTGAGGACCCAGATAATGCCATGGTTCTGATTAAATGAAGGTGCAAAACAGACACAGAGAGAATTAGAGTGCTCCTCAAGCCTCAGGTTCATCAAGTCCAAGCAGGAAGTGGTCCATACTCAGTCCTCATAAGTTCTTTGTTGGTCTTCCAAAGAGTTTTTTTGTTTTTAATTCTATGGGTAGAATTCATTTCTTTTAGCCCTATATCAGATAAATCACATTCTGAAAGAAAGTAAAAAAGAATCTGACAGTAAAACAGCAGAACAGTTTCTTCTCAAAGAAAATAGGTTTACTCCATTATGTTTCTTGAGAAGGAAACTTTCTTTCTTGCAAATCCTTGTAAAATGATCTCTCTAGAGCATGGATCAAGATAGCATCAGTGATCACCTTCACGATCGGTGATCACCTTCACGATCGGCAATGTATTCCAAGTATGACTCTGTGCCAGGTGATGTGAAATAAATATATAGAAACAATCCTGGCCCTGGTTATCATTTATTCATTCAGTCAGTCATTTTTCAACATCTCACACAACAGGACCCCTCTCAGCCCTCTTATGATGCCAGTGGGGTCACAGTCCAATGAAGCTAACATGTTGCAGATGCTACATCTACAGCAATACACATTGCCAAATACTGCAGGAATTCAGGGATGAGAGAGACCACAGTGCACGTTTCTAGGGATGTTTGGACTGAGGCTATGGAACTGGAGATTGGCCCTGAAGGGCAGGTAGGTCCTAGAAGAAAGGACCAGGAGTCAAGGTGGGACCTCAGCACATCAGGGCTCTACTCTCCCCCAAGAGGTTTCCAACACTCTGGATAGGCTATTTTGTCTCAGATTATACTTTGGATCTAAGTGGTCTTTCTCGATACAGGTTTACACAACCTCTAGGGATTTAAATTTTAGGGGATTTGTAAGTGGGGTAGCGGGTTAGGTGTGATTTAATGCATTTGCTTTTTGCCTTTCCTAGAAATTATCCTGGGACAAGCCATCGTGGGAAGTTGAATGACCTAGAACACAACTTCAAGCCAATCTTCATCCGATCTTCTACTCTATATCAGCACAAGGCTCCATGCTGGCACATAAAAAGCTATCAATGCAGGTTTGTTGTAATGTTTTTGAATGAAATTGTGGGCCAGATATAAAGACCTTTCAATGAAGTTGACGTGAAACATGTTAAGACAGCCTTTCTTACAGCTCCTCCCCACTTCTGAACTTCTTTACTTCAACTTTTCCAAAGCTTAATCTTGGCATCCAGTTACAGTTAATCCTATGACTATATTCCAATGATTCTGAGGGGAAACCTTCAACTGCGCATGACTTTTGGAGTGCAGGAATATACTGGCATCAGTAGAGTTAATACTCCTGGTTTAGGTTACTTTAAAGTATAAATTGCAATATAGTGTCATGACTACCCCAAAAGATCTTTGGAAGCTTGGTGTGAAGGAAGGTGAACAACATGCTTAGAAAAGCTTGCTTTGAAGGTGCCAGTGTGGCTAGTATGCAGTCCAGTAAGTGACGCTCACTGCCTACTTGGAAGACTTCTCAAATGTGGACATTGTTGGAAAGTTCCATGTAACATGCCTAGCGAAGGATGCTTTCCTCTACTTTCATACACTCAAGGAGAATCTATTTACATCCAGGTCCCAGCAAAAAAACAAAAACAAAAACAAACAAAAAAACTTAAAATACATATTCATACACATAGATTTTTGTGATTACTGGAGTACAACTTCATGAGTATTACATTAAGCTAACATCCCAATAAACCAGCATTTGTTGGGTATTTATTATTCTCTGCCTGGTGATTTTATACATAATTAGAAATACGATTCACATTTTATGATAGAAGAATCCCAGGCTTAAAGAAGTATGCTCAGAATAACACAATTAATAAATTGGCCAACTAATGAGTAGAGAAATTAGGATCCATTTCCTCAACCATTGTTCAAAATGTTTGTCTAGTACCTACTTTGAGTCAGGCACTGTGCCAGGCACTATATAATGATAAAGAAAATAGAGAAATTGCCCTTGATCTTAGGGACCATTGAGTAAAGGATATAGTTAGGAAGGATTGCAGAAGATTTGAAGAAAAAAGTAATAAAGCTTATTGGAAAAGGGATCAGTTAGCAGAAACTAATTAAACTTGAAGCAAGGGAAAGCATCCTTAAGGCAATGACACAGGTAAGTAGAAATTAGCCAGAGGAGCAGTGGATGGGGTGGGGAGAGTGTGCTCTTAAGAAACTGCAGAGAATGTGTGACTAGACAGGCAATGCAGTGGCAGATGACCTAGAGATGCCACCAAACCCCATGTCTCCTTTGTCCTTCCTACCATGCTTCCATTGAGAAAATAAGAAGCTCTCAGCAGGACCATGCTGTCTCTGGCATCGCTGGAAAGATTCCGTTCTGCCTTTTTCTAGTTCCTGGTGCTTGTAGTTCTTTGGAGTTCTTTGGCTTGAGGAATTATCACTCTAGTCTGTGCCTCTGTCATCACATGGAATGATCTCTGTGTATCTGTCTGTCTGTGTCTATTTTCTCCTGTGAGGACACCAGTCACTGGACTAGGACCCATTCTAATCAAGTATGACATCATCTTAACTAATTACATGTGCAAATGTTCTGTATCCAAATGAGACCACATTCTGAGAAATATGAAAACTATAGACCAACATTTCTTCTGAATATGGACACAAAATTCTCAACAACAAAGTAGCAAAAAGTGAATAGAACAATATATAAAAAGAGTTATATACCATGACCAAATTGGATTTATCTTAGGAATTCAAGATTGATTTAACACCCACAAATCAATTAATGTAATACATTATATCAAAAGAATAAAAAACAAAAAAAGAACCTCAATTGACACAGAAAAATCATTTTACAAAATCTGACAGCCTTTCATGATATAAAAATACTGCACAAACTAGGAATCGATGGGACTTCCTCAACCTGATAAAGAAAGTCTATGAAAATCTCCAAGTTAATATCATGCTCAATGATGAAAGATTGGATATTTTCCTCTAACATTAGGAAAGAGACAAGCATGTATGTTCTCACCACCTCTATTCAACATTGTACTAGAGGTTCTAGCCACAGCAGTTCAGCAAGAAAAAAAAAAAAAAAAAAAAAAAACTAAAAGAAGAAAGAAAGATAAAAAAGAAAGAAAGAACATGTAGATTAGAAAGGAAGAAGTAAAACTATTTATTTGCAAATGACATAATCTTGTACATAGAAAATCCTGAGACATCTACTAAAAAACTGTAGAACTAAAAAACAAGTTCAGAAAGGTTGAAAAATATAAGATTAATATGCAAATATCAGTTGTATTTCTATACTCCTTTAATGAACAATCTAAAAATGAAATTAAGAAAGCAATTGCACTTACAATGGCATTTAAAAGAATATTTAAGAATAAATTAAACAAAATAAGTGAAATACATCTGCAAAACAATGTTGAAGAAGATCTGATTGGAAAAATATCTCATATTCATGAATTACATAACATTATTACTATGACGATACTCCTTAAATTGATCCATACATTGAATATAATTCCTATTAGAATTCCAGCTGAGTGCTGTATATAAATGACATGATGATTCCAAAATTCATGTGGAATTACAAGGGACCTAGAATATCCAAAACTATGTTGGAAAAGAAAGACAAAGTAGGAAGACTCACACTTTCCATTTTAAACATGTGCTACAAAAGCAATGTCAATTAAGACAGTGTTGCGCTGGTACGAAGATAGACATGAAAATCAGTGGAAGAGAAGTGAGAGTCCAGACATAAGCCCACACAGTTATGGTCAACTGATAAGGGTGCCAAGACCATCCAAGGGAGATAGGATTATCTGTTCAAAAAATTGTGCTGAAACAAGAGATAGCCATATGCAAAAGAATGAATTTTGACCCTACCTCACACTAAATATGGCTGAAAATTTTCCAGATTTGACACAAGCTAACAGATTCAAAAAGATGAGTGATTCTCAAACAAGAGAAAACCAAAGAAATTCACATGAGGACACAAGCTTCTGCAAATGAAAGACAATGCGCATATATTGGAAGCAGTGTGAGAGAAATGATACCTTATCTATTGGGGGAAAAGAGACTGAGCGACAGTGGGCTTCTTATTGGAAGCAGGGAAGCTAGGAAAAAGTGCCACAATATTTTTCAGTGCTTAAAGAAAAGACATGTCATCTCCAAATTTTATATTTGCCAAAATTATCTTTCAGGAATACAGGAAAAGTAAAGACATTTCCAGACCAAAAAAAACCTAAAAGAATTTGTCACCAGCAGATCTGTAAAAGCATGTCTAAGGGAAATCTTGAAACATAAACAAAATAATAAAGGAAGAAAATGTGAACCATCAGGAAGGAAGGAAAAACAACAGAAAAAGCAAAAATATGATGGAGAAATACAGGCACCAATCAAGTGATCAAATTTATCAACAGTAAGTGAATAAACCAACATCCATACCTCCTGATAAGATTATTGGAGACGAATACAGCATTGCATCTGGGGCATTTCTGCCAAATGTAAGTGCCGTCAATTAAATAATAAGAAAATATCAAACGAACTCAAACTAAGGAGCATTTGACAAAATATCTGATCTATATTCTTCAAAAATTCCAAGGTTGTAAAACACAAGGGAAGAGAAAAGCTAATGAAGGCTAAAGAAATAGTTAAGACTTATGAGATCTACGAAGAGATTGTGGCAATTCTATTACTGACTTGATACTGCCACATAATCTAATTTATTGATTGTCATGCATATAATTGAGTTTTCATATGAGAGTGTATAGTTATTTTTAGGAACTCTGCATGAAAATAATAAGGGATATTTGGGCATATCTGCAATTTACTCTCAAATAATTTTAGATAGATTAGATAGATGTCTACCTAGATGCAGATATCTTTACTGATACACATATATGTGTGCGTGTGGGAAGAGAGAGAGACAAAATGAAGGAATTATGGTAAATATGGTAATATTTAAGTATGTAAGTATTAAGAAAATGAGTTAAGGTGTGTAATAGTTATCTATACTAATCTTGCAACTTTTCTGTAAGTTTGAAATTATTTCAAAATAAAAACGTAAAGACAAAAAAGTGGAGAAAAGATCTGAACAGATACCTTACCAAAGAAGATATACAGGTGACAAGCAAGCATATGAAAAGATGCTCAACTTCATTTATCACAGTAGAAATGCAAGTTAAAACAGTAACAAAATACCACTACACACCCATTAGAATGCCTGAAATAAAATAGAAAAAAATCTGAGCAGTTGTTAGCAAGGATGTAGAGCAATAGAACAATAATAGAATTCATTATTGGTGGGAATGCAAAATTATATAGCTACTTTGGAAGACAGTTTGGCAGCTTCTTCCAAAGCTAAACATAGTCTTACCATGTGATCTAACAATGACAGGTATTTACCCAACTGATTTAAAAACTTATGTTGACACAAAAATCCCATACGTGAATATTCATAGCAGCTTTATCTATAATCACCAAAAATTGGAAGCAACCAAGATACCATTTCAATAGGTGAAAGATAAACAAACTAATAGAATATTATTCACTGATAAAGAGGAATAAGCTATTAATCTATGCAGTAACATGGATGAGTATTAAATGTGTATTGCTAAATAAAAGAAGCCAGTCTGAAAAGGCCACATACGATATGATTCATTCATATGACATTCTAGAAATGGCAAAACGACAGAAACAGAAAAGAGATGGGTGGTTCCTGGGCATTTAGGGAAAGAAGGGTTTTGATTATGTGAAGCACGGGAGATTTTATAGAGAGATGAGACTACCTGGTACTGTAATGCAGTGGTAGATAAACAACATTATGCATTCATCAAAACCCTAGAACTTTACAGAACAAAGAGTGAAGCCTAATGTTTACCTTTTTTTTTTACGTTTTTGGATAAGTGGGGGACCTGCATGGACTACAAACTGATAAAATAATCCAGCAGTACCACAAATGCATATCATAACCTCACTGAAGAGGGTGAGGAAAAGTGATACGAATGTAAGTAACTTTGGAAAGGACCAGTCCACAAGACTGAAAACAAAAGGAACTGTAGAGTAGATTGTGCTAGTTGGTACGGATTTACAATATTGAAACTGCCATAAGTACATGTGTACTGGGGTTGAACAAATAAGTAACTGAATGGTGGATGGTGGGCATAAGGTTTCTCACTGTTGGGGTGAAAGGTTACAGACATGCAATATAGAAAGACTAGAATGAGGCATGTGGTACTGGGTTAGTCTGAGACATTAGCATGAACTCATGTTTAGCTTAATATTGATCCAGATGGTTACATATAGAAATGAGTGTGTGTGTACATGGGTTAGTTAGTACGCACACGCATGTCACCTAGCTATGTTCATTGAGAGGGTCTAGAAGCAAGGACATCCCAGTACCGATGAGCGCACCAGTATGCAGATCTCAGTTTTTTGTATTACTTTCCACAAAAAGGAATAAGGGCTCGTTCTAGGATTGCAACAGGGAATATACAAGATAAGGCTGGAGGACTTTGTAGTGCCAGAAAATAGAGAAGTGCCCAAAACACAAAAGGATTGGGGCATGTCAAAGGGACACAAGAGTCGACTGAAAGACTCCCAGTGGCCGAAGTTTGGACAATTTGGACAAATAAGTAATGCACTATTGGATTATAATCCAAAGTACAAATTAAAAATGTGTGGACCCATACTGAGATAAATAAACTATTGAATAAATAAATAGGGGAGAAAAACAAATCTTACGGAGAGAGAACTTTGTATAATTTATGCAGGTATTTCCCCATCAAGGTGCTGGAACAGAACTCCCCAACTCTAGCATGGGCGGTGCATAGTGACTTGCTTCCAAAGAAGAGAATATGGAAGGAAGGAAAGCAACTTCGCAGTGGAGAAATCTGGCCAATCTCAGTCACCTGATCAAGGTTAACGTGGCATGTTACTAGTCTGCAGTCTTGGTATATGATGAAAATGGCACTTCACCTCTTTGGTCTTCCTCCAAAAAACCCATACTGTCATCCTGTTATAAGAAAATCATCAGACAAATCCAAACTGAAGGACATTCTGCAAAATGTTACCCAGTACGCCTCAAAATTTTCAGTCATTGAAAATAAGGAAAGGGAGTCACAGTCTACAGAAGCCTAAGGAGATATGGTCACTAATGTAATGTGGTATCCTGGATGGGATTCTGCAGCAGAAGAATGTACTTAATTTTTGTTTTTGCTGCAGTGTCTATAAATATATTGAAAATGCTATAATAGCATATAGTAAATGCAGGAAACTGGAAATAAAAAACATTCTCAATGAAGGCCTCTGTGCAAAACCTTAAGATGTTCCTTAACAAATCTACCAAGATGGAAAAGGCTATATAATTACAACAAACTGTTAAGTCACATTTAAGTTGCAAACTGTTGCTGACTAGACACATCACTTAACTGCGTTTTTCAGAAAAATTTCACCGAAACAAGAGAAAAAAGGGTATTTTAAGTGGTACAGGTGGGTACCAGGACAAAGGGTATAGGACAAGAGACAACATTAATATAATTGCAAAAGAAAAAATGGAAACTTATTTGTAGAACTAAGAAAACTGAATCCTGAGCCTGCAGTGATGACAGCCAAGAAGAAAACCTTGTGTCAGCTCAGAATTTCCAGAAATCCCAGGAATTAGAAGCACCCAGATGGCTTTGGAAATGAAAGCAGATTATGAATAGGATTAGTTAAAGGTTATTTGAGAAACTGTTACATTATCAGATATCCCTCCTCCACCATAATCTCACACACACACACACACACACACACACACACACACACACACACACGGGCACAGAGAGAGAGAGAGAGAGAGAGCAAGCTGCATGATCCCAGCAGAACTCCTACAGTTTTATCCTCCCTGGAGAGTAACGTAAAGGTCAGTTGACACAGGGCACTCGGAAAAGCTGAGGTGCGGCGGGAAGATGGGTATAGTTCTAAATGCAGGGATATTAAGTGAAAATTTATTTACTGAATGTGAACCCCCTAGTCCTCTTCCCCCACTTGATACTCAGAAATCTACAAGGTACTCTCACAGCTCCAAGAAGGAGATGGGAAGAGGGACTTCTGCAGAAATCCTGAACAGACTGAGAAGAAGAACCTACAGTAAGATCAGGGCTCCCCAATGGCACTGTCCACCCCATTTGCAATTTGTGAAGCCCACTACTGAGCATTCCACCTGCAGATCTCCCACTCTTTACCCTGGGGGCCCATCCTTACATCGGAACATCCAGAAAGAACGACTGGATTATCTTAGGGAAGCCTCTTCTATCAAAGTTAACAAGCAAAACCTACCAATGTGGAAAAGGCTACTTGAAGAAAGGAGACAGTATGCAGGGAAATAAAACCTTAATAACTATAAAGCTCTCATTATAGCATCTCCATACTATATTATTATAGTATTCCTATAAAGAAAATGAAAGGGAAGATACTGTATCCAGGAAATAAGAACAGGATGTTGTTTAAAAAATTATTAATTAAAAAAAAGCAATTGCCAATGTGAATGCACAATGATACAGTCACCTTGGAAGACAGTTTGATATTGTCTTACAAAAGGAAACATGCTCTTACCATGTAATCCAGCAATGATGCTCCTTCATATCTACTCGAAGAAGCTTAAAACATGTCCACAAAAACAATCTGTACATATGTCTATAGCAGTTTTATTTATAATTGCCAACCAATATGTTCTTCAGTAGTTGAATACTAAAAAAAGCGTGGAACATTCAGACAATGGAATATTATCCAGCACTAAAAGCTAAGCTATCAAGCTATAAAAAAACAAGGAGGGAACTTAAAAGCATATTCCTAAGTAAAAGTAGCCAATTTGCAAAGGCCACGTACTGTATCACGACAACCATATAAGATTGTGGGAAATGCAAAACTATGGAGACCGTAAAAAGATCAGTGTTTGACAGGGATTGGTGGGGAATGAGTGGGGAATAGGTGGAGCACAGAGGATTTTAAGGGCAGTGCCATATCCTGCACGATATTGTTATGATGGATACTCGTCCATATAATTTGTCCAAACCCACACAGAATGTACAAGAGTGAACCCTCGTATAAACTACAGACTTTGATGGATAACCATGTAAATGATGGACTTGTATGGATTGTGTTGTGTCAACATAGGTTCATCAATTGTAATAAACGTACCCATTTGCTGGGGGATGTCGATAGTGAGGGAGGCTGGTGGAGGGCAGAGAGGGTGTATGTGAACTCTCTGTACCTTACCTTCAATTTTGCCATGAACTTAAAACCACTCTAAAAAAAAAATAAAGGAAGGCCGGGCATGGTGGCTCATGCTTGTAATCTCAGCACTTTGGGAGGCTGAGGCGGGCGGATCACTTGAGGTCAGGAGTTTGAGACCAGCCTGGTCAACATGGCAAAACCCCGTCTCTACTAAAAACACAAAAATTAGCCAGGCATGGTGGGTGCCTATAACCCCAACTACTTGGGAGGCTGAGGTAGGAGAATCGCTTGAACCCAGGAGGTGGAGGTTGTAGTGAGCCAAGACCGTGCCACTGCACTCCAGCCTGGGCAACAGAGTGAGACTCCATCTCAAAAAAAAAAAAAAAAAAAAAAAAAGCAAGCAAGGCAAGAAGTTCTGATAAACAAAAACTAAGATAAGATGCATGCAAAATTCAGTAAATACATTGGAAGGTAAGGTTAGAAAAGTTCCCAAACATAGAACAAAAAGTCAAATACATGAGTAACAAAAAGAAAAGATAGAAAAAATAGAGAATCAGATCAGGAGATCCAATACTCAAAGCTCAAAAAAGTCTTTCAGAAAGCAAAACACATTAAGAGAGTAAAAAATGATCTTTAAAATCTTCAAGGAGGTTTTCCAAAATTGAAGGACATAAATTTCAAATTTAAAAAGTGGATAGAGTAACTAACACAATACATTTTTTAAATAAAATCAAGCCTAACATTGTGAAATATCATAATTCTGAGAACAAGTATATCTGAAGGTTTAAAGGAAGAAAAACTGTCAGATACGAAAGAATGAAATTCGAAACGTCTTTGTATTTCTCAGCAGCAAAATTGAAAGCTGGAAGCAATGAAACAAAACTTTTAAAGTTCTGATGAGAAATTATTTCCAATCTTTTTTTTTTTTTTTTTTTTTGAGACGGAGTCTCGCTCTGTCGCCCAGGCTGGAGTGCAGTGGCCAGATCTCAGCTCACTGCAAGCTCCGCCTCCCGGGTTAACGCCATTCTCCTGCCCCAGCCTCCCGAGTAGCTGGGACTACAGGCGCCGCCACCTCGCCCGGCTAATTTTTTGTGTTTTTAGTAGAGACGGGGTTTCGCCGTGTTAGCCAGGATGGTCTCGATCTCCTGACCTTGTGATCCGCCCGTCTCGGCCTCCCAAAGTGCTGGGATTACAGGCTTGAGCCACCGCGCCCAGCCATATTTCCAATCTTAAACCTAGAGAAAAGTTCTGTTAAATGTGAGGGTTGCATAAATGTGCCTCTCTTCTACCTTTTCTTAGGAAGCTGCCTGACGAGGAGCTGCACGGAAATAAGAGTAACTCAGTGATGGGACCCAGGCATCCTAAGCATAAGGGGTCCATGTCAAGAAAGACCCAAAGGGCATCCTCAGGACATGGAAAAGGGGCATTCCAGGCTGGCAGCTGGGGAGGCCCAGAGAGCCCTGGAGAAGGTCTAAAGTCCCTTGCAGAGCTTTCTTTAAGACTATTGAATTGTACAGGAGAAGCAGAAATGAAAAAAAAAAAATTGAAACTACACAATTGATGTATTTTAATGAGATTCAAACATCTAGGGGAGAGTTTGGGGTGGGAATGCTGATAAGTTCATAGAAAACTAAGCAAATTTTTAAAAGACAAAAATAATAAAAGCAAAAAGGAAAAGTAATTACACTGTGCTAGTAGATTCAGTTCTGAGTAACATTTCATAATAGTAATAATGTAAACAGTAAATACTGATTTAAACTAAAATGTGTTATAATTATACTGAGAGTATTGAAGATGAGGAAATTTTGTGTGTGTGTGTGTGTGTGTGTGTGTGTGTGTGTGTGTGTGTGTGGTGTTGAAAGCAACAGGAACAAGAGATAAAATCTCTTCTCATAATGTCAAACACTGAAAAAATGAAGTGGCAAATATGAGTATCTATCTGGAAATATAAAAATAGAAACCAAAACAAACACTTCGAAATGTCAAAGGCTCTGTTGAAGAGGATTTGGGAAGGTGTTGGAGAGCACTTTTTCAATAATAAACTTTGAAAAACTGATTCTTTTAAAGGATTGAGATGCATTACATGAAAGAAGGTGAAAACTAAAATAGAAAGACTTCTAATGCCTTGCCATGTTTCTTAGATGATGCACCTGAGTGAGGTCACATCGCTCTGCAACTGCACAGCCCTCACCTGAGTGAGGTCACATCGCTCTGCAACTGCACAGCCCTCCAAAAGAAAAGATGAAGTTGTCTTTGCCAGAAGCAGTCCACCTGGAACCCAGTCAAGGGCACTAAGACTTTTTCTCTCTCTCTTTTTTTTTTTTTTTTTTTGAGTCAGAGTCTTTGCTCTGTCGCCCAGGCTGGAGTGCAGTGGTGCAATCTCAGCTCACTGTAACTTCTGTCTCCCGGGTTCTAAGTGATTCTCCTTCCTCAGCCTTCAGAGTAGCTGGGATTACAGGTGCGTGCCACCAAGTCCTAGCCGGACATATTTTTAGTAGAGACAGGGTTTCACCGTGTTGGCCAGGCTGTTCTCAAACTCCTGGCCTCAGGTGATCCACTCACCGTGGCCCCCCAAAGTGCTGGGATTACAGGCGTGAACCACCACACCTGGCCTTTTCTCCCTCTTTCATGCCACACCAAACCCTGACTCCTAGAAGGATACCCAGTGTATGGTTAACATATTGGTGGTTGCAACAGACAAATTCTTTACCCAATTATGTAGACAATCACCTTTTCTTCCAAGCTAGTGCCTTCCTTTATATACACCATTATATTCATTTTCACTATAATTTATTAAGGGATATTTTTAATGCACAATCATATATCATCATGGAATAGTGGAAGGTGTAACTAGAAATCAGAATACCAACTTCTATAACAGCTTACTGTGGTTGTCAGTCAAAAGGGTGAAGCTTATACTGCTCTAACAAAGTGCTCTAACAAACTATTTCACAATCTCAGTTGCTTTAACCCATAAACATCTATTTTTCTCTCAAAGTATTCTCTAAAGAAACAGGGAAATTGGAGAATCATGAAAGATTCTTTCACTACTTTAGTTCAAAATTGTCTCTTTTGCAAAATCAAGGGATTAAACTAGCCAGTCACTAGTTTGCAAAAACTTCCAGCTCTATCAACCTCTCTTCTCCTCCTGTGGACTCTGGGATATGTCAGAGATGATGATGTTGATGATGTTGATGGGCATTGTCACAAAGAATATAACAACTATAACAATCTGTTTGGCTCTTACTAGATGCCAGGTGCTGTTATGAGCCTTAGATACATTTGATCACAAGAGCATCATGATCAGGTGAATACTGTTAGGAAATAAAAAAGCAAAGGCTCTGATCCTTTTCCAGAACCTGCTCTACATAAAGCCTTTTGCATTTCAGTTGATGACAACTCTGTATTTCCAGCTGCTCAAACCAAAATCTCAATTCAATGTTTCACTTGCCCCACATCTCATCCAGCAAGAAGTGAGGTGCTGCTGGCTCTAAATCAAAATATCTAAAATATCCAGGTCTCTGTGATTACCTCCTTTGCTGCCACCTTAACCTGAACTGCCCTCATCTTTTGCTGGGGTTACTGCAGTCCCCTAACGGTCAACCAACATTTACCCTTGCCATCATACAGTCCATTCTCAATGCAGAAATAAAAAAGCAAAGGCTCTGATCCTTTTCCAGAACCTGCTCTACATAAAGCCTTTTGTGATACCTAAAAACCTACATCAGATCTGGCCATTCCTCTGCTCATAATCTCTGGGTTTACAATGACCTTTAGGGCCCTAAGTTATTTGGCCTTATGTGGTCCTGTCTCTCATCCTGCCTCTTGGGCCTCATCTCCTGCACCTTTTCCTCTAGTCACGTTGACCTATGTCATGTTCCTGGAGCACACAGGCTCTCTTAAGTCTAAAGGCTTTCCACAGACTTTGTCTTCCTTGAATGCACTTTATCCAGAGGTTTGGCAGTCAACTTCTGTAACAAACTGAATGTTTTTGTCCCCCCAAATTCATATGTTGAAGCCCTAACCCATGATGGGACTCATGATGAGATTGGTGCCCTTATTAGAAGAAGAAGATAGATCTCTCTCCACTTGAAGTAACCCCATGTGGGCACACAGTGACCTGGTGACCATCTGCAAGCCAAAGAGAGGGCCCTCACCAAGAACCAAGTAAGTCATCATATTGATCTTGGACTTTGCAGCCTCCAGAACTGTAAGAAACAAATGCCTGTTATTTAAGCCTCCCAGCCTATGGTATTTTGTTATAGCGGCCCAGATCAATGAAGACAAGTTCTTTCCCCCCTCGAGTCTTTGCTCAAATGTTGCCTTTTCAATGAGGCTCGTCCTAATCTATTTAATTTTGCATTTTGATCTCCATCAGTCTTCCCATTGTCTCCAGCACTTCTTTTTCCTTTCTTCCTGCTGAATTTTACTCTTAGCACTTTGCACCTTCTTTCAAGGTAGATACATCGCTTATTTATTATCATACTGTTTATGCTCCCACACTAGAATGCAAGCTCCAGAAGTGACTGGATATTGGTCTGTTTGCTCACAATTAGTCATCACACTTCCAGAACAGAGCCTAGCACTTAATAAGTGCTCAATACTAGCACCTATATTTAAGTTTTTAATACCATTCTCCAATACAAGAAACTGGGGCTCCTTAGAGAAGTGGTTGATTCCAGGACTGGGACAGCAAAAATATAAGATGAGCTTTGGAGGACCTTGTGGTTCCAGAAAGGAAGGAAGTGCTCGAAAAATGATGGTGACATGTTGAAAGGATGGAGGGGCCAACTTGCAAACGTTCCCAATGGCCAAAGTTGAAACAATCTGATCAAGAAAATGAATAACCATAGCAGGTCATAAGATAATATAAGAAATATGCTTGAGTTAATACTGATATACAAAAATGATTGGATAAATAAGAAGAGATAGCTCTTCCTTACAGAAGAATTCCAGTTAACAAATGTAGAAAGAGTGAGGAAGACACAAAATTATCATTAAGCAAACACAACAGTGAAATTGTAAGCAAGATCCACTAGCAGACGCCAAAATCCATGGGAAAAAAAGGAAAAACTAGACATTTGCATATTTTCAAAGTATCGCTTCCAAAATATTTATTAATTACAAAGAGAAAAATAGTAGCTTTATAGTGAAGACACCTAGCAGACACCATCCTAGCCAAGTGAGCAAGACATAATCAGACATGGACTGAGAAAAGCACAACACGATTGTCATATTCTTGAAGAAATCAAAAGGGGCAACCTCAATCCAGCCATGAGAAAACATAAATAAACCCAAATTGTCATCAGTCATGAGAGACCAGGGAAGACTAAGGAGCTTCTCCAGATGGGAGGAGACAAGACAACTAAAGGCAGATTGAGGCCCTAGTTGGGCCCTGGGACAGAAGAAGAACATTATGCAACACTGGCAAGGTGTGAATAAAGTATGGAGTTTAGTAATTCGTGATGTACTCTGTTGGTTTTGGTAGATTTACCATGGTCACGTATGAGAACATTCGGGAGAGCTAAGCAAAGGTATACAGGAATCCACTGCACTATCTTTGCAACTTTCTGTAAATCTAAAGCTATTTCAAAAAAGTATTTTAAAAATAGGTACATAATAAGCATGTGCAAATGTTCTCATTTATAAAATTTAAAAGTTGAATTTTAGATCTATTAAATGTTTAATAAATCCATCAAAAAATTACAACATATTATTTTATCGAAAAGAATATTAGGAGAATCAATCAGTCTGGAGAAAATCAGTAAGCACTGTCAGTATAAAATACAGTCAGTAATTGACAGTCTATCAAAATAATTTCACATATAGACAGCATTTCTGATTGTTTAGTCTAAGATGAGCAGCTACTTTGACAGTAAAAAGACAAATACATTGAATGAATCCATAGCTAGCCAAAAGGTTAACAAAATAAATGCTTGGGTAGTGAAATAACATACATTATGAATCTTAAGAACATTTTGAAAATCATATTATCATCTCAGAGCTAGAAAAGTGTAGCTTGGTGGCTCTGGAAGTACTTGTCTTAATTGCTTAATGATAGCATTCTACAAAAAACACACCGTTTTCACTTGTAAAAGCTGAAGCTGGTCTAGATACGTGGAGAAAGAGGAGAGATGGCATGTACTCCTCTTCTGAACGTTGCAGTGTTTTGGGTTTGAGTCAGGATGTGGAATGGGAAGAGTTTCTTCTATATTTGCCACATACAGCAAGAGTCAGCTTGGGAAGACGGCGTGGTGGGCGTTCATTTGGTCCTGACAAACCTCCACTGTTTTGAATACTCCAGATTGCCAGTAACACATCTGCTAAATGTTTGCTTCTTTGGGGGCTTAGTGGTGAACAATGCATTCAGTTGAAAATGTTTCATTTTTAACGTTAAGATGTTAAAACCATTGAAATTCCCAAATCTATTTTACTTTTTCTCAAAACATTTGAAATTTGAATTTTCACAAAGTTTCAGCACACTTATCATTCTAAGTAGGCCTTTCTATTTGTATAATCCTTTACATTTGTTAGAATTTATAGCCTGGTAGACATAAATTCAGTAACATATGGGGAAATTTGTTAGGAGAGGCCAAGAGATAACTTAGAAGACGTCGCAGGAAAAACTCCTCCGTGTCTGTACATAGTGACTCTGGATTCGCAACTTCCTGAGGATACTTGACTTCCATTGTTTCACTTCAAACGACCTTCCTCATTCAAGTGATTCAAGTTAGTAAAGAAGAAGAATTTTGAAATTTTACCTCTCGTGCTATATCATATTGAAACAGGTAATCTTGACAAATACAGCACAATCTTGCACAACATGAAACTCAATGTAACCCTTTATTTCTTCTTCATTTTACAGAACCTCACAGACACTGGGGTTTCACTGTGAGACATATGTGTACGTAATATTAACAATTCTAAAATACATTACTTTTTTACTTATGTGCACCAAAGTAGCTACTCGATATACATAATCTTATTATCCTCACAACATTTTTAGATAAAGAAACTGGGGTTGTAAAGGTTCAGTACCCAGTGCAAGGTAGCAATCCCAGATTCAAACAGAGGCGCGTTGATTCTAAGGCCAGAGTCATAAACCATTTAACATGACCACAACTGCCATACAAATATATGTTAAAAAACAGAGAAGAAATATAAAAGGCAGCATAACAACATGTATATTTCCTTTAAAACCCTAAAAGGGAATTAAAAAGATGGGTACACATATTTCTCATGTTTTTCTTGTTTATTTTGTTTTTTTAATATTTTTTTTTTTGAGACAGGGTCTTGCTCTGTTGCCCAAATTGGAGGGCAATGGTGCAATCACAGCTCACTGCAACTTTAACCTCTTGGGCTCAAGCAATTCTTCTGCTTCCGCCTCCTGAGTAGCTGGGACCACAGACATGCACCACTGTGCCTGGTTAATTTTTTATTTTTTGTAGAGATGGTGGGTCTCTGTATGTTGCTGAGGCTGGTCTCATGTTCAGGCAATCCCCCTGCCTTGACTTCCCAAAGTGCTGGGATTACAGGGGTGAGTCACCACACTCAGCTTTTTAAAAATTTTTGTAGGTAAATAGTAAGTGTATACATTTATGGAGTACAGGAGTTTTTTGTTTTTTTTGTTTTGTTTTTGTTTTTTTTTTTTGACAGGGTCTCGCTCTATCATCCAGGCTGGAGTGCAGTGGCATGACCATGGCTCACTGCAGCCTCAACCTCCTGGTATCAAGGGATCTTCCCCTCTCAGCTTCCCGAGTAGCTGGTACTACAGGACTGTGCCACCACACCCAACTAATTTCTGTATTGTTTGGAGAGATGGGGCATTGCCATGTTGTCCAGGATGGTCTTGAACTACTGGCCTCAAGTGATCTTCCTGCCTCAGCCTTCCAAAGTGTTGGGACTACAGGCATGACCCACCACCCACCGGCCATGAGAAGTTTTAATACAGGTATGCAAAGCATAATAATCGCATCACGGAAAATGAGGTATCCATCCCCTCAAGCACTTATCCTTCGTGTTACAAACAATCCAGTTATACTCTTTAAGGTGTTTCTTTGTTTGTTTGTTTTTTGAGATGGAGTCTCACTCTGTCACCAGGCTGAAGTGCAGTGGTGCGATTTTGGCTCAGTGCAACCTCTGACTCTGTGGTTCAAGCAATTCTCCTGCCTCAGTCTCCTGAGCAGCTGGGATTACAGGCATGCACCACCACGCCCAGCTAATTTCTATATTTTTGGTAGAGATGGAGTTTCACCATGTTGGCCAGGATGGTCTCCATCTCCTGACCTTGTGATCCGTCCCCCTCAGCCTCCCGAAGTGCTGGGATTACAGGCGTGAGCCACCACGCCCGGCCTCTTTGAGTTATTTTTAAATGTACAATGAAATTATTATTGACTATAGTTACCCTGTTGTGCTATCAAATAACTGGGTCTTATTCATTCTTTCTATCTACTTTTCGTACCCATTCCATCCCCACTTGCCTGCCAACTCCTACTACTATTCTCACACTCTGGTCATCATTTTTTTACTGTCTATCTCCATGAGTACAGTTGTTTTGATTTTTAGATCCCACAAATAATTTACTTATGTGCACCAAAGTAGCTACTCTATATACATAATCTTATTATCCTCACAACATTGTTTAGATAAAGAAACTGGGGTTGTAAAGGTTCAGTACCCAGTGCAAGGTAGCAATCCTAAATTCATGCGATATTTGTCCTCTGTGCATGGCTTATTTCACTGAACATAATGACCTCCAGTTCCATCAATGTTGTTGCAAATAACAATCTCATTCATTTTTGCAGCTGAATTGTACCCCATTGTGTATTAGTACCACATTTTCTTTATACATTTATCTGTTGGTGAACACAGGTTACTTCCAAATCTTGGATATTGTAAACAGTGCTGCAGTGAACATGAGAGTGCAGATATCTCTACTATATACTGATTTCCTTTGAATATATACCCAGTGGTGGAATTGCTGGATCATATGGTAGTTCTATTTTTAGTTTTTTGAAGAACCTCCAAACTGTTCTCCACAGTGATTGTGCTAATTTACATTCCCAAAAACAGGGTATGAGGGTTGCCTTTTCTCCACATCCTTGCCAGCTTTTATTATTGCCTGTCTTTTGGACCTAAGCCATTTTAACTGGGGTGAGATGATATCTCATTGTTGTTTTGATTTGCATTTTTCTGATGATCAGTGATGTTGAGCACCTCTTCATATGCCTGTTTGCCATTTGTATGCCTTCTTTTGAAAAATGTCTATTCAAGTATTTTGCCATTTTTTAATTAATTTTTTTCTAGAGAGTTGTTTGAGCTCCTTATATATTCTGCTCATTAATATCTTGTCAGAACAGTAGTTTGCAAATACTTTCTCCCATTCTATAAATTGTTTTGTCACCTTGTTGATTGTATCCTTTGCTGTGCAGAAGCCTTTTAATTCGATGTGATCTCATTTCTCCATTTTTGCTTTAGTTGTCTGGCTTGTGGGGCATTACTCAAGAAATTTTTTCCCAGATCAGTATCCTGGAGAGTTTCCCGAATGTTTTCCTGTGGTGGTTTCATAGTTTGAGCCTTTAAGTCTTTAATCTATTTTGATTTAATTTTTGCATATGGTGAGAAATAGGGGTCTGGTTTCATTCTTCTGCATGTGAGTGTCAGTTTTCATAGCACCATTTGCTGAAGAGACTGTCTTTTCTCCAGTGTATGTTCTTGGCACCTTTCTCAAAAATGAGTTCACTGTAGATGTATGGGTTTATTTCTGGGTTCTATATTCTATACTATTTGTCTGTTTTTATGCCAGTACTATGCTGTTTTGGTTATTCTACCTCCATAGTATAATTTGAAGTCAGGTAGTGTGATTTCTCCAATTTTGTTCTTTTTGCTTAGGATAGCTTTGGCTATTCTGGGTCTCTTATGATTCCATATAAATTTTAGGATTTTTTTCTATTTCTGTGAAGAATGTCATTGGTATTTCAATTGAGATTGCTTAAGTCTGCAGATTGCTTTGGTAGTGTGGACATTTTAACAATATTGATTCTTCTAATCCATGAACATGGAATATCTTTCCATTTTTGTGTCCTCTTCAACTTCTTTCATCAGTGTTTTATAGTTTTCATTATACAGATCTTTTATTTCTTTGGTTAATTCTGAGCATTTTTATTTGTGGCTATTGTAAACAGAATTACTTTTTCATTTCTTTTTCAGATTGTTCACTGTTGGCATATAGAAATGGTATTGACTTTCCGTATGTTGATTTTGTATCCTGAAACTGTAGTGAATTTGTTCATCAGTTCTGATTTTTTTTGTGTATATAGTCTTGAGGCTTTTCAAGATATAAGATCATATCACATGCTAACAAGGATCATTTGACTTCTTCCTTTCCAATTTGAATGCCCCTTATTTATTTCTGTTTGATTCCTCTATCTAGGACCTCCAGCACTATGTTGAGTAACAGTGGTGAAAGTGGAAATCCTTGTTGTGTTCCAGATCTTAGAGGAAAAGCTTTCAGTGTTTCCCCATTCGGTATGACACTAAATGTTTGTCTGTCATATATGGGTTTCATTATATTGAGGTATGTTCCTTCTACACCCAGATTTTTGAGGGTTTTTATCATGAAGGGATGTTGAATTTTATTCAATGCTTTTTAAGCATCAATTGAAATGATAATATGGTTTTTGTCCTTCATCTTGTTGATATATGAAATTGATTGATTTGTATATGCTGAACTATTCTTACATCCCAGAGATAAATCCCATTTGTTTATGATGAATGATATTTTTAACATATTGTTGAATTTAGTTTGCTAGTATTTTGTTGAGAATTTTTGTTATTTTGCAAATAACAATCCCATTCATTTTTGCAGCTGAAGAGTACCCCATTGTGTATTAGTACCATATTTTATTTATACATTTATCTGTTGATGAACACAGGTTACTTCCAAATCTTGGATATTGTAAACAGTGCTCATTAGAGATATTGGCCTATAATTTTCTTTTTCTCATGTGTCTTTGTCTGGTTTTGGTATCGCAAAAGCACTGGCCTTGTAGAATTACTCTGGAAGTATTCTATCCTCCTCTATTTTTAAAAATAGTATGAGTAGGATTGGTATTTGTTCTTCTTTAAATATTTGGTAGATTTCAGCAGTTAAGTCATTGGATGCTGGGATTTTCTTTACTGGGAGACTTATTACAGCTTCAATCTCATTTCTTACTGTTCTATTCAGATTTTTGATTTCTTCATGGTTCAGTCTTGGTAGGTTGTATGAATCTAGGAATTTGTCCATTTAGTCTAGGTTTTCCAGTTTTTTGGCATATAGTTGCTCAAAGTAGCCGTAATGATCCTTTGAATTTTTGCAGTAACAGTTGTAATATCTCTTTTTCATCTCTGATTTTATTTATCTGGATCTTCTCTCTTTTTTCTTAGGCTGGCTAAAGGTTGTCAATTTTGTTTAACTTTTCAGAAAACCAACTTTTGTTTCATTGATCTTTTGTATTGTTTTCTTCATTTTCATTCATTTCTTATCATTATTATTTCTTTTATTCTACTAATTTTGGGTTTGGTTTGCTCTTGCTTTTCTAGTTCATTAAGATGTGTCATTAGGCTGTTTATTTGAAGTTTCATTCTTTTTTAAAGTAGGCACTTATAGCTACAGACTTCCCTCTTAATACTGATTTTGCTATATCCCATAGGTTTTAGTATGTTGTGTTTCCATTATCATTTGTTTCAAGAAGTTTTTCAATTTTCTTCTTAATTTCTTTATTGACCCATTGGTCACTCAGGAGCATATTATTTTATTTCCATGTGTTTGTATAGTTTCCAAAATTCCTCTTATTTCTAGTTTTATTCCATTTATGACCAAAGAAGATGCCTCATATTATTTCCATTTTTAAAGATGTTTTAAGACTTGTTTTCTGACCTAACATATGATCTATCCCTGAGAATGACAGAACAATCCATGCGCTGAGAAAAAGACTGTGAATTCTGCAGCTGTTAGATGAAATGCTCTGTAACTATCTAATAGGTCCATTTGTTCTACGTGCAGATGAAGTCCAATATTTCTTTGTTGATTTTCTGTCTGGAAGATCTGTCCAATGCTGAAAGTGGTGTGTTGATGATGTCTCCAGCTATTATTGTACTGGGTCCTATTTATCTCTTTAGTTCTAATAATATTTCCTTTATAATATATCTAAGTGCTCCAGTGCTGGGTGTATATGTATTTAAAATTCTCATATCCTCTTGTCGAATTGAGCCTTCATTATTTTATAGTGACATTCTTTGTCTCTTCTTACATGTTTTGTCTTGAAATCTATTTTGTCTGATATAAGTATAGCTACTCCTGCTCTTGATGGTTTTCATTGGCATGGAATATCTTTGTCCATCCTTTTATTTTCATTCTATGTGTGTCTTTATAGGTGAATTGCATTTATTGCAGGTAACCAATCACTGAGTCTTTTTTTTTTTTTTTAATCCATTTAGCCACTCTCTGTCTTTTGATTAGAGAGTTTAGTCCATTTACATTCAATGTTATTATCCATCAGTCAGGATTTACTCTTGACATTTGGTTATTTGTTTTCTGGTTGTTTTGTGGTCTTTTCTTCTTTCTTGCTTGCTTTCTTGTCTTCTTTAGTGAAGGTGATTTTCCCTGGTGATATGATTTATTCTCTTGCTTCTTATCTTTTTGTGTATCCATTTTGTGTTGTTTGATTTGAGGTTACCATGAGGCTTGCAAATTTTATCCTACAACTCATTATTTTAACCTCATAACACTGTTTGCAAAAACAAACAAACCAGCAAAAAGAAAACGAATAAAGCCTCTGTGCCGTAAATTCATCCCTCTGCTTTTTCACTTTCTGTTGTTTCTATTCAAATATTCTTGTGCTATGTCTTGAGAAGTTGTAGTTATTATTTTTTATTGGATTATCATTTACTATTTTCTACTTAAGTCAAGAGTAATTTACACACCACAGTTACAGTGTGATAATATTCTCTGTTTCTCTGTATATTTACTATTACTCGTGAGTTTTATTCCTCAGATTATTTTTTCTTGCTCATTAACATTCTTTTCTTTCTGATTGAAGAACTTCCTTTAGCATTTCTTGTAGGACAGGTCTGGTGTTCATCAAATTGCTCAGCTTTTGTTTGTCTTGAAAAGTCTTTACTTTTCCTTCATATTGGAAGAATATTTTTGCTGGATATACTATTCTAGAGTAAAAGTTTCTTCCTTGAGCACTTTAAATATGTCATGCTACTCTCTCCTGGCATGTAAGTTTCCACTAAAAAGTCTGCTGCCAGATGTATTGGAGCTTCTTTATATGTCTTTTTTTTTTTCTTGCTGCTTTTAAGATTCTCTCTTTATCCTTGACCTTTGGGAGTTTGACTATTAAATACTTTGCAGCAGTCTTCTTAGGGTTAAATCTGCTTGGTGTTCTATAACCTTCTCAAATGTTGGTATCTTTCTCTAGGTTTGGGGAGTTCTCTGATGTTATCCTTTTGAATAAACTTTCCGCCACTATCTTTTTCTCTACCTCTTCTTTAATACCAGTAACTTTTAGATTTGCTCTGTTGAGGCTATTTTCTAAGCTCCTGTAGGCATGCTTCATTGTTTTTCATTCTTTTATCTTCTGTCTCCTCTGACTATATTTTCAAAAAGTCTATCTTCAAACTCACTTTTTTTTTTTGCTGTATCAGTTCTGCTATTAAAAGACTCTGATAAATTCTTCATTATGACAACTACATTTTTCAGCTCCAGAATTTCTGCTTGATTCTTTTTATTTCAATCTTTTTGTTAAATTGACCTGACAGAATTCTGAATTCCTTCTCTATATTATCTTGAATTTCTTTGAGTTTCCTCAAAACAGCTATTCTGAATACTCTGCCTGAAAGATCACATATCACTGTTTCTCCAGGATTGGTCCCTGGTGCCTTACTTAGTTCATTTGGTGAGGTCATATTTTTCTGGGTGGCCTTGATACTTGTAGATGTTTGTCTGTGTCTGGGCATTGAAGAATTATTCATTTATTTTAGTCTTCACAGTCTGGGCTTGTTTGTACCCATCCTTTTGGGGAAGTCTTTCCAGATATTCCAAAGGGCTTAGGTGTGGTGATCTAAGCTGTATCTGCTTTAGGGGGAACCCAAAGTCCGCTAATGCTTCAGTTTTTGCAGACTTACAGAAGTACTGCCTTCATCTTCTTAGACAAGATCCAGCAGAATTCTCTGGATTACCAAGCAGAGACTCCTGTTCTCTTCTCTTTCTTTCTCCTTTTCTTTCTTTCTTTCTTTCTTTCTTTCTTTCTTTCTTTCTTTCTTTCTTTCTTTCTTTCTTTCTTTCTTTCTCTTTCTTTCTTTCCTTCCTTTCTCTCTCTCTCTCTCTCTCTCCCCCTCTCTGTTCTGAGCCACCTGGAGCTGGGAATGGAGTGACACAAGCATTCCTATGGCCACCACCACTGGGACCGTACTGGGTTAGACCTGAAGCCAGCACAGCACTGGGTCTCACCCAAGGCCTGCTGTAACCACTCCCTGGCTATGCCTATGTTGTTCAAAGCCCTGGAGCTCTACCATTAGCAGGTGGCAAAGCCAGGCAGGCCTGTGTCCTTCCCTTCAGAGTGGTAAGTTCCCTCATGTCCTGAGTGGGTCCAGACGTGCCATCAGGGAGCCAGGGACCACAGTAAAAAGCTCTGGAAATCTTCATGGTGTTCTATTGTACTGACGCTGAGCTAGCCCTCAAACCACAAGATGCTGTCCTTTCCATAATTCCCTTCCCTTTCCAAAGGCAGAGGAGCCTTACCTCCTGGCCACCAGCACTATAGGCCTACAGGAAGTACTGCTAGACTACTGCTAGTGTTCCCTCAAGGCCCAAGGTTTCTTAAGTCAGGTTGTGATTAATGCTGTCTGGGCTGGGACTCACGCTTTGGGGCAGAAGGCTCCTCTCTGACCTAGCGCAGGCCCAGAAATGCCATTCAAGAGCTATGTCCTGTAATCAGGGACCCAAGAGCCTGCCTGTTGCTCTACCCCATGTGGCCATGTTGGTTTCTAAAGTGCAAGACAAAGTCTCTTTTACTTTTCTACTTTTCTCAAGCAGAAAGATTCTTGCCACATAACCACCACAGCTGGTAATGTGTTGAGTCTCACCTGAAGCCAGCAAGTGTCAGAGGCTCACCCAAGGCCCTTGACATAGTACCTGAGTATTGCCGATGGTTATTCAGGGCTCAGGTACTCTTCAGTTAGCAGGTGACTAATCATGCTAGGAATGGGTCTTTCCCTTCAAGGAAGCAGTTTCCCCTCTGGCTCAGGATATGTCTAGAAATGTCATCTGGGAGCTAGGACCTGGACCAGGGGCCTCATGACTCTGACCAGTACCCTATCATGCTGTGGCTGAGCTGATAGCCAAGATGCAAGACAAAATCCTCCCGTCTCGCTTCTCCTCTCCTCAAGTGGAAGCAAGGCGTCTCTTTCGGAGCCGTGAGCTGTGCAGCCTGAGATTAGGGGAGGGGTAACGCCAGCACTCTCTTAGCTACCCTGACTGGTGTCTCAGTAGGTTACATGCCCCCACCCCTCCACTAGCTCTGGGCCTGGTTCAGCCCTAGGACTCACCTAGTCTCTGTGGCCTAGATGACTTTTCAAATTTATTTAGCACCCCAGAGCACTTTGGCCCACAGTGGTGAGGCTTGTACAAACTGAAGTTACAACCACTGAGATCAACAATTCCCCTCTGACTAGGGCTAATTTAAATGCTCCCTCCTTGGGCAGGCATCAGCTGAGTTGGGTCCAGTTTTACTTTCTGCTGTAATGAGGCAGCACTGAGTTCAATGCCTCACTATTGCTGTGCTCTCCCTCTCTCACAACCACACAAAAATGCTCTCTGCATCACGCCGCTGTGGCTGGGGGATGGGAGGGGGTGACGCTGGTGATTCAAGATTGTTTTTTCTACCTCTTCAGTGCATCTTTTAGCAGTATAAAGTTAAAAACAGGTACTGTGAGGGCTCACCTGATTTTTGGTTCTTATGAAGGTACGTTTTTGTGTAGATAGTTGAATTCGTGTTTTTGCAGGGAGGACAACTGGTGGAGCCTTCTATTCCACCATCTTGCTCTGCCCCTTCCTCTTCTTGTTTATTTTTATTTATTGGCAGGCAATAGGTAAATATGAGCTCAAATCATTCATTAGAAAAAAAAGTCAATCTATGTATTTATATCAGAAATTCTGACTTTGTGACACAATTATGTTCTAACAAAGTACTCTATAATACTCATTGTGATTCTGAGTGAAGGGAACTTGCATTTCACCTGATTTTACTGATTTTATGTGTCAAGATATCTGAAAAATAGAAAAAGTGGGAAAGTAAAGCAAGATCATATAAATGTTTCAGTGAAGAGGAATCTTAGAAAACCCATGAAGAAAAAATGAAGAATGCATAAATCTAAAAATGAGAAGAATGAGCAGGGCTGACAATTTTCAGTGCCATATTACAATTAGTAATGTCTTCTCCATTATAAAGTAGGTATACCCTCTGATTTTATTATGACCCATAACAACTTTATGAAATATGCATGGCTTTAGGGATTAATAGGATTATATAGCTAGGAAGTGGAGAAACTGAGTAGGATCCAAGTTTCTGATTTTTATGTGTACTTTCCACAAGGCAGGCAGTCCTGCTGACACCCTTCGTGACTCAAACTTAATGGAGAAGCAAACAAACAAATCTTCCAACTTTTCCTTGTGCTGCATCTCTCTGACTCTAGCCAAAGAAGGTTCTCTGCTTTTAAGGGCTCATGTGATTAGATGGGCCCACTTGGATAATTCAAAATTCATAAAGTTGGTAACCACTTTTGCCATGTAGTGTAACATATCCACAGGGTCCAGGGCTTAGGGTGTAGATATCTTTGAGGGCTCATTCTGCCTGTCGCACTTCATTCTTCTACTTTCTTTTTCTTCTACAACTTTTGCAGCATAGTTGGGAATAATTAATGGGCAATGATGAGATAATTTCTATGATGGCTAAATATAAAAAATATTTCAAGATACAAAAATAACAT
The DNA here is from genome assembly GCF_043159975.1 of Macaca nemestrina. Classification (NCBI taxonomy): domain Eukaryota; kingdom Metazoa; phylum Chordata; class Mammalia; order Primates; family Cercopithecidae; genus Macaca; species Macaca nemestrina. Next base: position 176,216,927 of record NC_092131.1, read on the forward strand.
CACTAAGATCTCATACTGTGTCTTAGGTTTATCAAAAGGTTCAATGGACCCATATAATTGTAAAATAAAATATATTTGATTTTATTTAAAATAAGTAAAATTACTCATTTTTAGAAGACTTCTAAGAAAGAATAAGAGTTTTATAAACATAAATCCTTATAAACAGTTTGAACTTCTTAAAAAAAGAAACTCAAAAACTAAAAGCAGGTCCAATGGAAACTGGTGATTTTCCGAAGACTAATCTTACTAAATTTTAGTACTCCCATCTTCAGCTAAAATAAGCTAGAATAAGCAGTGACTCCTACCTAAATATATTTCTACCTTTTAAGCCATACCATTTCCCACCACATTGATTTTTCAGTACACATACAACATCTCTTGCTACATGGAAGCATCTTTCGGTTTTCTCAGCAAGCCCAGTCCAGCAGAACCCTCTCACATGAGAACTTCCAATACTGTGTCATCTTAATTACCTCCATAGACCACTTTCATCAACATTACCATCTTATCTATGTTAGTGTTCCTAATCTTTTCCACCTGTAATGGATGTTAGCAGGTGTCATTCATGCAAAAGAAATGTTTACTATCAAATAAGCTTAGGCTATGATAGGATGGTAAATAGAGTAGATAGAGATGTCAGTCAACTCCTCTACACTCCAATTCCCATATTTTCCTTTTTTTTCTTCTTTAGAGACAGGGTCTCTCTATGTTGCCCAGGCTGGTTTTGAACTCCTGGGCTCCAGCAGTCCTCCTGTCCCCGCCTCCCAAAGTGCTGGGATAACAGGTGTAAGCCACCATGCCTGGCTTAAAATTCCCATCTTTGAAAACTGATCTTGCCTACAACCCTGAAAAGTCTCATGTTCCACCAGACCTATCAAGGGGAGACTTTGATCCCTGCTGGTATCTGCTGTCTCTGGAGTATCCGAGACAGTGAGAGAATAGGCCAGTTAAACTATGAGAGGAGTTGGAACTAAAATACAGCATATATACTGGGATGGAGTTGTTCTTTCAAAAACAAACTAAAATTCAGTCGAGATGAGCAGACTAAATAGAAAAAGCCTGTCTGCACAAGGAACAGGAGAAGACAACAGACGAGCAACATGGAAAAGACGTCTCTACCAGAGATGGAAGAAGAGCTTGTTTTTCACTTTTCTGTCCAGTCTTATGTACAGTTTGGGTTTTCTGTAATATTGCCTTTTACATCTTCCCAATCCTTTTTTTTTTTTTTTTTTTTTTTTTTGAGACAGAGTCTTGCTCTGTCACCCAGGCTAGAGTGCAGTGGCGAGATCTCTGCTCACCGCAAGCTCCACCTCCCGGGTTCACGCCATTCTCCTGCCTCAGCCTCCCGAGTAGCTGGGACTATAGGCGCCCGCCACCATGCCCAGCTAATTTTTTGTGTATTTAGTAGAGGTGGGGTTTAACCGTGTTAGCCAGGATGGTCTCGATCTCCTGACTTCGTGATCCACCAGCCTTGGCCTCCCAAAGTGCTGGGGTTACAGGCGTGAGCCACTGCACCCAATCCTTTTTTATTTGGACTAACTCAAGTGACAACGAAGTCAAACCACCAAACTGTCACCTAAGTTGTTGTAGCTCTGACAAATACAGTTCTATATTGCTGTGGTAGCTCTAACAAATACAGTTCTATATTGCTGCACCAAATAGAAAAAATTCAAGAAGTCTGCTCACTACAAGGTTTCTCACAGCCTTTATATGATAGTGTGGTTTCTTTACTGCCAATGGTTGATAAACAGAATTATGGACTTACAGGACCTTTCTGTTCCCAGACATAGAGCTCATAGTGGGAAATTCTGATCTAACTTAACTAGTAAATTCATCCTCAGTCTATGCTTATACATTAATGACAGAGTGCATGTATTGGGATTTCAATTTAAAATGTCATAAAGCTGAGAATTCCTGACCACAATCTATTGCTAATATACCTATGAATATCTAGAAACATTACTAAAATAATGTTTAATAAAACATAATAAAACATTAATCTTTTTTTTTTTTTTTTTTTTTGAGGTGGAGTCTTCACTCCGTCGCCCAGGCTGGAGTGCAGTGGCACCATCTCGGCTCACTGCAAGCTCCGCCTCCCAGGTTCACGCCATTCTCCTGCCTCAGCCTCCCGAGTAGCTGGGACTACAGGCACCCGCCACCGCGCCCGGCTAATATTAAAACATTAATCTTACTAAAATATTGAAAAATGAGATTGACAATAGAGTGTCAGATCTCCAAGAACTTTATGTTCAAACTATAGTGAAAGGGGAATTGAAAACTGTTAAATGTGCCAAGCTTGTTAAGATGCTGTCTGCCAGCCCTACTGAAAGTATTTAGAAAGTATCCTCTTAGATATGCTACGGAAAACCCAACTCATGCGTCTATATATCAATAGAACAATAGGTGGCTATTGATATGGTTTAGATTTGTGTCCCTGCCCAAATCTCAGTTGAATTATAATCCCCAATAGTGGGAGAAGGGCCTGGTGGGACGTGATTGGATCATGAGGGCAGATTTCCCTCTTGCTGTTCTTGTGATAATGAGCAATTCTTGTGAGAGCTGACTGTTTAAAAGTGTGTCGCACCTCCCCTTTTTCTCTTTTCCTCCTGCTCTAGTTACGTAAGAGGAGCCTGCCTCCCCTTTGCCTTCCACCATGATTGTAAGTTTCCTGAGGCCTCCCAGCCGTGCTTCCTACACAGCCTGAAGAACAGACAGCCAATTAAACCTCTTTTCTTTATAAATTACCCAGTCTCCGGTACTTCTTTATAACCGTGCAAGCACAGACCAATACAGCTGTCCATTTGATCATAAAATATCTCTCTCTCCCTCTCTGCCTTTTTTTTTTTTTTTTTTTTTTTTGACCAGGAAAGTATTCTCATCCTTCCACCTTTATTATTCAGAGGTTGGGGAGAAGTGAGGGTACATTATACTCCAAAAAATGTAATCTTCACAAATACAATTCCTATAGGCAGGGTGAAGGTGAGGAGAGTGCTAGAGGCAATATATTATGTATCCTTCTATTCAGAGTAACTGAGAGCAAATATAATGCTGACCAGAAGAACTGTGTCAAAAGAAACCTTGCTAAACACTAGGAATCAAGCAAGATGCTGTCTAATTTGTCCTCCTCCTGATAAATCTGATGTGGATTGGACCAGTTTACAAATAGACAAAGAACCCTTAAGGAAGTCTAAAAACCCCTGTTGGCAAACAGTGAGTTTGAGGTTTATTAGAGGAAAACAAGGAAAGAGATAGCCAAGAAGAGTCATCCTGGAGACTCCCTCATCCTTGAGGGGCCATAAGAGTGTGCACAGGCACTATCTTGTACCCACTCTGGAATATCAAAGCACAGTGTGGTAAAGGCTTGAAAAAATCCCCTCAAGCCATTCACAGATCCCACAGCAAAAAAGCTTTGAGCCCTAAAGTCTCCAGGAACTTAAAAACAACCTGTGACCAGACACTGGCAGAAAAATAAGCTACTTAGACCTGGGGCAGCTCATGGGAAGACAAGCTTAAAATGAAATCTCACTCATCCCTGGTCCTCAGGACAACGGTGCACAGACCTAAGGCTGTGCTCTCCCGGGTGTCCCTGGAGATGTCGCCTCAGAATGTTGTCTCTGGATGATCACTGAGGTAGGGGAAGACAAAAACTGTAAATTTCCCAAGCAGAGAAAGCAGCCTCCAAGCTGCACTTATTACCAACAGCAAAGGGTGAAAACGTAACAGGTGAAGGGGAGTTAAGCACAACTTTTGACCAAGATGTAGTCAGTGCAGACTCCAAGTATGACCCTTAGAAAGCCAGGCCAAAAACAGGAGTGTGGTGGTGCATGCCTGTGTCCCAGCTACTCAGGAGGCTCAGGAAGGGGAATTGCTTATATCAGGGAGGTGGAGGTTGCAGCGAGCAGAGATTCTACCACTGCACTATAATTTGGGTGACAGAATGAGACTCTGTCTGAAAAAGAGAAAAAAAAAAAAAAGCCAGGCTAAAAATAAAAAAAAAGAAAAAATCCCAAGCAATGACATCAGATTGCTGCATGCTGTGCAGACATCAAAGAGTTGGTCCAACCAAATCAGTAAACACAATGACTGAACAACAAAACCTAAAAACCCCAGGAGGAGGGTGCATGTCCTTATCCAAAATTGCTACAATATATTATCTAAAATTTCCAGTTTTTTTTTTTTTGAGACGGAGTCTCGCTCTGTCGCCCAGGCTGGAGTGCAGTGGCCAGATCTCAGCTCACTGCAAGCTCCGCCTCCCGGGTTCACACCATTCTCCTGCCTCAGCCTCCCGAGTAGCTGGGACTACAGGCGCTGCCACCTCGCCCGGCTAGTTTTTTGTATTTTTTCGTAGAGACGGGGTTTCACCGTGTTAGCCAGGATGGTCTCAATCTCCTGACCTCGTGATCCGCCCGTCTCGGCCTCCCAAAGTGCTGCGATTACAGGCTTGAGCCACTGCGCCTGGCCCAAATTTCCAGTTTGTAACCAAAAAATATGAGACACGGAAAGAACTAGGAAAGTGTAGACCATGCACAGGAAATAAAATAGCCACTAGAAATTACAGTAAAGTTCTGAATACTTTCCTCCTACTGTAGGAAACAAAATTACCAAGATCTTACCAGGGGTGAGATATTGAATTTAATACAGAGAGAGCTAAAAACAACTAAAGAAAATTATATTTACAAAGTCACATATAGATATGAGAACAATAATTCAACAAATAAATAATGTCAATGAAGATATAACAATTCTAAAAATAACCAAACATAAATTCTGGAATCAAAAAATACAATAACTGAGATATAAATTTTACTAGAAGGATTCAACAGTAGATTTAATTTGACAAAAAATATCACTACTGACCTTATGGAAATATAAAGGATTATAAGGGAATAATACGAATGACTGTATGCTGCAAAGTAGATGACAGAGATAAAATGAAAAAATCCTAGAAAGACCAAATTACTGAAACTGACTTAAGAAGAAATATAAAATATAAATAGACAATGAACAAGCAAATAAATAGAATACTTTTACAACTTCTCATTAAAAAAAAAAGCTCAGATGCAGATGGCTTTAGTGGTGAATGCTATGAAACATTTAAAGAACACCAATCCTTTACTAACTTTTCCAGAAAATAAAGGAAAGGAAACACTTTCCCACTTGTTCTTTGAGATCACTATTATCATAATAGCAAAACCAAAAATATATGTATTTTTAAAACTACAAACCAACATCTTTTAGGACTATAGATGCAAAAAATCCTCAATAAAATACAAGCAAACCAAATCTAGTAACATATAAAAAGACATATACAACATGACTGAGTAGGATTTACTAAGAAACGGAAGATTGGTTTAACATCCAAAATCAATGTACTATACGCCGTATTAATAAAGGACAAAATACATGACTATTTAAATAGATGAACAATAACAATTAGACTACCTCAGACACTCTTTCATGATTAAAACCTACCCTAGGAACTAGGACTAGAGGAAAATCTAAATCCAATGAACAGTATCCGTGAAAAGCCTACAGTGAACATCATACTAAACGGTGAAGTTCGGAATGCTTTCCCGCTAATGTAGGAAATACAACACGGGTATCTCTTTCCTCTTGCGTTCAACATTGCGCTGGAGGTTTTAATAAGGTCAAATGGATTAAAAAATTAAAGAAAAGGAATTTAGATTAGAAAGAAATAATTTTTTTTTTTTTTTATTGAGATGGAGTCTCACTCTGTTGCTCAGACTGGAGTGCAGTGGCACTATCTCGGCGCACTGCAATCTCTGCCTCCCGGGTTCAAGTGATTCTCCTGCCTCAGCCTCCCGAGTAGCTGGGATTACAGGTGTCCACCACCACGCCTGGCTAGTTTTTGAATTTTTAGTACAGACGAAGTTTCACCATGTTGGCCAGCCTGGTCTTGAACTCCTGACCAGGTGATCTGCCCACCTCGACCTCCAAAGTCCTGAGATTACAGGTGTGAGCCACCACACCCAGCCTAAATTTTTCTTTATTCATAGATTAAATAATCTTGTTTAGAGAAAAATCCCAGTGAATACACATGTTGGTCCAGGCATTCATATGGAAATGCAGAGAACACAGAACAGTCAAAAAGTTAATGGATTCACATATTCTGATTTCAAAATTTACCATAAAATGTAGTAATCAAGCCAATTTGTACAGATTAATGAAACAAGATTGAGAGTCCAGAAATAAACTCTTAACATTTATGGCTAACTGCTTTTCAATAAAGAGGGCAAGGCAACTCAAAGGGAGAAAAAATAGTCTTTTTGACAAGTGTTTCTGTGACAACTGAATATAGTCATGGAAAAGAATGAGCCTAAGAAGAATGAGTAATCCAGTTTTGTTGGGCAGAGTATTTTTAAATATCAATTAGATTAAGTTGATTGTTAGTGCTTTTCAGGTCATCTTTACTGATTTTCTACCTGCTGGATGTATCAAATTACCGACAGAGATATATGAAAATTTCCAACTATTATAGTGGATTTACTTATGTCTTCTTTTAGTTCTATCAATTTCTGCCTCATGTATTTTATTGCTCTGTTATCAGGTGCATACACAGGATTGCTTTCTATTCTTGAAGTACTGACCACTTTAACATTAGACAGTACCTTTCTTTACTATTGGTAAGTGTTTTTGTCCTAAAGTGTATTTTTTTCTGAAATTAGTATAGATATTCCAGTCTTCTTTTGATTAGTGTTAGTAGAGTATACCTTTATTCATTCCTTTATTTTTAATCTAGCTGTCTTTATATTGGAAATGAGTTCTTGTAGACAACATACAGTTGGGTCTTGGACTCTATCTATCTATAGATCTACCTTTATCTGTATCTATAAGAAATATATAAAACAGAATATATATATTCTGTTTTAATGGCTGCATTTAGATCATTCACATTTTAAGCAGTTATTTATGTGAATGAATTAAATTCTACCATGCTTCTAATTGTTCTATACTCACTGAATTTATTTTTTCCCTCTTTTTCTGCCTTCTCTGATTTAATTGAGCATTTCATATGATTTCATTTCATCAAAATAATTCATTGTGCTTCATTTAAAAATAATTGTTGCTTTAGAGTTTACAGTATACATTTTAACTAATTTAAGTCTAGCTTTAAATAATGTAAGATACTTACATAACATACTTTACATGAAGTAGTGCAAGTATCTTATGGCAGAGTATTCCCAATTCTTCCTTCTCATTCCTTGTGACATTGCTGTCATTCATTTATCCAAATGCTACACTCGCTCAATGCATTGTACTATTATTTAACTATCATCTTTTAGATAAGTTAAGAATAGAAAACTTGAAAACTATTTGATCTACATTTATTCTACCTATGACATGCTTTCTTTATTTACATAGATCTAAATTTATGACTTACCATTTTCCTTCTGCATGGAGAAATTTTAACATTTATTACAGAGGAGGTCTGCTGGTGATGAATTCCCTTAGGCTTTGTATAAAAAGAGTCTTTGTTTCTCCTTCACTTTTGAAGAACCATTGCTCTGGATATAGAGTTATAAATTGGTCTTTTTATTCCTTCAATATCAAGTTTCACTCCACTTTCCTCGTTTGCTCGGTTTCTGATGATATGCTTGTTGTAATTCTAATTCTTGTTCTTCTGTATGTAAAGTGACTTTTTTTCCCTTGTGGCTTCTTTCAAGATTTTTCTCTTCGCTTTTCTGTGGTTTTCATATGATGATATTCCCTGCTGTGGTTTTCCTAAGGCATTTGTCCTCCTGCTTGGTATTCTCAGAGCTCTCTGGCACTGTGATTTGATATCTGTCATTAATTTTAGAAAGTTTTCAGCCATTATTACTTTAAATTTTTCCTCTACTGCATTCTCTATTTTTCTCTTTATGGATTCCAATTATGTATGTGTTGCACCTCTTAAATTTTTCATAGTTCTTGGATGGTCTATGGTGGGATTTTTTTTTTTTTTTCATTTTTTTTTTCTCTTTGCTTTTCAGTTTAGGAAGTTACTGTTGACTAATTATCAAGCTCATTGATTCTATCCTTGGCTGTGTCCAGTCTTCTGATGAGCCCATCTAAAGCATTCTTTATTTCTCTTAGTGTGTTTTGATTTCTAGCATTTACTTTCATCTGTGCTTTCATTATGCATCCATTCTGGCATGGTGTCCACTTTTTCCATTACAACCTTTATATGTTAATTATTATTTGAGGTTCCTGCCTGATAATCCCAACATCTGTGTCATATCTGAGTCTGGTTCTGATGGCTATTTTAAAAATCTTTTTGCATGACTTAAATTTTTTTTTCTGAGGAAGCTGAACATGTATCCTGTTTTAGAAACTGAAGTAAATCAGCTTTTAGTATACATATTTATGTTACCTGGGCTAGGAGTTGGGATATGTTTAATGTTTGTGTACTTATATGGCACAGTTGCTCAAGTATCCTGGTTTTTTTTTTGTTGTTCGTTTGTTTTTGTTATTTTGTTTATTTTTTCTCAAGTAATCTGTCTTTTATTGGTAATGCCATTCAGACACATTTTTCTTTTGCTACACAACTGAAAATAGATTACAGAAATCATATTTTACCTCTAAATACTTCCGTATGTCATGCATCTTCTCAAGCAGAAGTATTCACTACACCTAAAAAAAAAAACATTATTTCAATATTGTTCATACTCAGATTGCCCCAATCATTCCTGAAATGTCCGTAGCAGTTTTTGTCTTTCCTATTGACTTTAGACTTCCCTAAGTATTCTTCCTAGAAAGAGTCTGTGCCTTGCAGATCTTTCAGCTATCACCCACTGTTATACTGGAACACTTTTGGTGTGGTGATAGGAAATGAACACGCAAAGCATTCTGTAATTTTACGATTAAATCTTAGTCTTTTAGGGAGACCATGTGTCTGGGCTGTGACTTTCTTTTTTTTTTTTTTTTTTTTTTTTGTATGTACAACATACTTTTTATTTCCATGGAATGGAATCAAACACGAACAGAGACTACAGAGTATACACTAGAAATCAGCAAATGCCAGGAACGGAGTAGGAAAAAGACAAAGAAATGAGGCCTAAACACACAAAACCCTTCACTGGGATCTGTTGACCACAGCCAGAACCAGGGCTGGATCACGCAATGGAGACAGGTTCCAGGACAGTAGGAAAGGAAGTGGGGTGAGGGCTGGGAAGGGTCCGCACTGGGGTGCGGGTTTAGTACCAGGTAAATTGCTCTTGGTATTTACATACAAAATCAGTTGGCTCTATTTCTTAGAAATACACACGGGAAGAAAGAAAGATTTCATCATTACTTTATGAATCTGTCGCTTTGCAAGACCGACATCATCAGAAATAGGTACAATTCACTCAGATTCAAATTTAAGTAGCAGGAAATAAATATCAAAACATCATCACTGGCCCTCAATACAAAACCTCTATGCCACCCAAAACACCCTCCCTGTCCCAACCCTTAAATGGCCACTCTCTGGTGGCTGCTGCTTCACTGCTGCCATCTCCCATACATACCACAAGAGTGTCACACGGCCCTCCGTGAGGCTGGCACCGCAGGCTTAAACAGCTGGCTGAGAGAAGCAGGAGTGAAACATGCCAGGGACTCTGTGCTGCGAATCTGTCCCCACTTTCTTTTTATGCCACAAACTTCTTTAAGAATCTGGTCTTTCAATAGGAGCGATATATAGCTTTTTAGAAAAAGGAAAAAAAAAAAACCCTTAAAAAGGAGGAGGGTTCATTCTGATTACTCCAAACCGGTCATCTTCTCAAAGTAGAGCAGTTCAGATTCACAAAGTCTATCAGAGGTGAGGGCAGACCAGGAGGCCGCCTGGGCAGGGCAGGCGTCCTCCGGGCATGTGCCTGGCAGGGCTGGAGGAGCTGGTAGGGTGGGCAGGACACTATGTGCTCAGAGGTCTGGCCGGCTGTCTGTCCTCCACAGAAAAAGCTGCCAAGTTGGGGTGTTTTGGTTAAAAATTCCTGGTGGGGACAGGGAATCCCTGAAGGGAATACATTAAAAAAAATATACAGTGGAAATGGGGAAGGAGAACAAGAGCTGTTGTCCAAGAGCTTCTACGTAAAAATAAAAATTAAAAAAAAAAAAAAAGGGAGAAAGAGAAAAATAGAGTCTTTTAGATGCTTCTGAGGGTTCTACCGATGAACTGAAAGGAGGATGAGACGATGGAGACAGACAGTTTTTATTGCTGGCCTGCCCCGAGTGGCTTAGCTGGCCTCCATCCGGAGCTTCTTCCTGCTTTGGGGCTCTTCAGGCTCAGACTCCGAGCTGGAGTCCGAGCCCCCATCGAAGGCAGAGATGGTGCTGCCCTTGGCGTTGGTGTAGAGGCTGTTGTCTGAGGAGGGGTAGTTGGTCTGCAGTTGGGCACTTGACCTCGCCTTCTCCAGTGCACGGACTTGCTGCTCCAGAAGAGCATTCTGCCGCTTGAGGTCGTCAATATCTTGCTGGTGTGTGTGGTTTTTCCTTCGCATATACTGGATATACTCTGTGGCTTTGTCTAGGATTTGGGCCTGGGACGCCTTCTCTCCTTGGAGTGATGGGACTGAGTCCCGCAAACTGTGAAAGCCGTCTTTGATGTGGTCCCTACGTTTTCGTTCCAGTGCATTATGATGAGCCCGTTGGTCAGCGTCGCTCTCCACCTCGATGTCATCGTTATCGCTCATTTCCTACAGCCCAGGGAGCGGCCACTGCAGCGGCGGCGGGAGGGGAAGGGGTGAAGGAGAGGGGGAAGTCACCCACAACAACAAGCCGAGTCCCCCCACACACACACTCACTCACTCACTCGCTCTCTCACTCACACACACACACAACACGGGCCTGGGCTGTGACTTTCACAAGTGTTTCTCCAGTGCCGCAGCTTTTCCCTCCTGGGTTACTTCCCTTCCTGGCTGCAGTGCTCCCCATCTATTTCTTTGCAGTGTTGACTATAGTTCCACCTTTCCCTGCTCCAACCTGCAGGTGAAACAGGAGAGCTAGGGGCATCTGAATAGAGAGAAATGCCTTTCTCCTGGCATTTCTTTCCCCTGGCTTATCACTGCTTCTCTCTGGAGAGCAAGTGTCATGGGGAAAGGTCTGGGCGTATAACCCAGTGACTCCTCTTCCCCTTTCCATGACGGAGCCATGAGAGGGTCTTTCTGAGATCGTCACCATTCCTGGCAGGATTCCTACGGTGGTTCCTCTAAGACTACATTCCCCGGAGTTTCTCATTATTGGGCTGGTCCATCCTCAGTCTTACTCAATTTATCAAAATTTCCACTAAAGTATCCATACCAGTTTATGGCTCCAGTGGCTTGTTTTTCAGGTAAGAAGATCATGGCTGTGACTCTCTGTATTCACCTGGCTCTCCAGATTGTGGAGTTGTAGTTTGACTTGTGATCTCAGTTTTCTGATATGTGCAGGACATGTCATTGGATTTCAGTTGTCAGCTTTTTCTTGTTTTAAGTATGTGAGTTACAACTTCCAAGTTCTTTGCATAAAACTGGAAATCCCAGTATGGTCTAATTCATCAAATGCTGGCTTGAGAATGAAAGGTGAGGTTCAGTTCTTGCCTATACCAATGCGGGATTCTGGACAGAAAACATCAAGTAGTTTTGCTTTGTCAGAGCACAGCCCATGAGGCAGGAGTACTAAGGCAGGTGGGTCTAACTGCATATTAATCAAAACATATAAAATCACACTTTAAAAAGTGGCCAATAATTTACATTACAGAAGGTTATAATAATTCATTACATGGCTAAAATTCTAGTTTTTTTTTTTTTAACTGGGTGTTGGTATATTGTATTAAGGAGATAAAAATCCAATAAAAGAAACTTACAATTTCACTTATTAATTCAAGTTGAAACAGAAAGGAAGACAAATTACTACTAAAGCACTGCAAGCTCTAGGCAAATAAAAGAGGTTACAAATGCTCAAATCCTTAGGATTCAAAGAGATGGGAGATTCTGTAATTAGTAATAGAACTAGGATAACTCCACACAAGAAGACTGGAAATTGTTCTAGTATGAATTTGAGTTGAATTTCAAATTTCACATAATTGCCCCATTACTAGTTTTCTTTTTCCAGCATGGGGCAGATGAAGTGTTTAATGAACTCAGTTTTGTTATACCACAGGTTAGATTTACCGAAGAATAAGAACCATGTGATTACTCCATTGGCAAACTACTTGATTTGAAGTACAGGGAGTGTTGACAATATTTTAGCTTCAAGTTAGATTGTGGAAAGTTCACCTAACTGGACATGGTTCTTTTACCTAGTTGGAAATCTAACAGGGAACCTATGAAACACTGAGAACACAGCAGAGAAAGAATAATAATTTTGTTAAAACCACTTTACAAATGGAGGTCCCTTCACATTTGTCTTTATACTTATTTTCCCCCAGCAAAGGGTTTTTCCTTATATTGCTATTGTTACAAAGCTGCTATTCAGAAGAGAAGTCACTGAGCTTTTATCATCAATGTTTGCCTCTAGGAAAGAAAAGGAAAGAAAGTTGATATGGGTAGGGCTTGGGTAATCTTATTTTTTTTCCTTTTATGAGATTTGAATGTCTGTACTTAAAGAATAAAAAAATGGAGGGGAGGAGTTAAATAAAATCATATTCTAAATGCAACTAAATTAAATTACTTCTAATTCAATAAAATTAGAATATCAAAAGATGAAAACTGAAAATTTGTTCTTGTGACCTTTCATGATATTTAGGCATCTGGCTTCTTAGATCAAGTAATCAACACATTAATTAAAACTACATTTTTTTTCGAATGTCAAAACTGTCATCTGCATTTCAATGTTATCATTGTATAAGATTAAAAGAAAAAGAGGTTGCACATCAGTGAGCTCACCATTATAAATTTATCTCAATGACTATGTAGTGGAGACAAAGGCCTTGCAATCCAGGATATGTGGGTACATTTGAGGATGGCTCCAATTTACACATACAATGATCTAGGTCACTGCATTGAAAGTACCTGGTCAGCCTGCACAGCTGTGGGTAACTTAATCAGAAACCAAGAATCCCTACGGGGGACTCCATGCTTCACAAAGAACCACCTGATAGTTTGTTAAACCCATCCCCAGAGAGCCCTGTTCAGTAGGTCTGGGTGGGGCTTGGAGTTTGCCTAAGAGGCTGCAGACCATGCCTGTTGGAGGCAACTTTGCACGGTATTTCTGTGTGTCGTGGCAGCCTTCCTCCTAGGCTGTCTTTTCAAGGGTGACGTTATAGCAAACAGCCTTGGAAGACAGAGATGGTGTCTCCCTTCAGGCCAGAGAACATAGTTGTTTCCTGTCCAGGATAATATATAGTAAGTTCCCTTGGAACTCCCTTATAAGACTGAGGTTTCCTAAGCTCAGATTTGCTTAGCTGTGAAACAGACCCACCCAGTATGCGACATCCTCCTGAACCACCCCCACTGCCCTTGAGATACAGGGCAAGAGAAACTGTGCACATGAAGCTTTGACTTCTGGATTTTTTTTTTTTTTTCAGTCATTACTGTTTCGAGGTGAAAGCACTACCGACTGTGAACTCAAGACGTTTCAAACATTCAGATAAACTTAGTCCTTTAACTATAAAGGCACTACTCTCCAGAGGTATTTGGATATTAGACCTCTTAGATAACAAGACAATTCATTACTATGTGGTCTTAGCAACACATAAAGAAATACAAACCAGGAACTCTTCCTTGTCTCCCGGAGGCTGGCGTAGGTGTCCCTCACCTGTGTTCCTCTAATCTCTAACTTTCCAATTACATATGAAATCAGTAGTTAGTCTATAAACCACCTCTAGCCCCCTAGCACCAGCTGATTCAAGTTAAACCCACAGTTCCCTGAGCTCTGCCACTTACTACATAACTAGCATAGCAGCTGCAGTTTCTCCTTTGTCAAGGGGAGCTAGTAACGCTACCTTTCTCTAATTGTCTTAAGGATTTGAGGAAACAATAAAAATGCTTATGAAAGTATCCAGCACAGCATCCAGCCTACAAAAGTGATTATTTTCAAAATTGCTTTTTGACCTTTTGCAACTGAATTGGAAACTGCATCTGAGGCCAAGAAGTGCCCGGTTGCTGCCCCGGCTGGTGAGAGTGAAGCCAGAGCCACCGGGAGCAGTGACCCACATCCCGCTGTGGGATCCCCTGGCCGCTTGCAGAGCACGGGCAAAGCAGAAGGCTGGAGGCGGCTCCTGGAGAAGCAGCATCTGTGGATGTTTGAGTTTTGGCTCTCTGCACACCGGTGGGGATTGCCAGAGAAAGCATGAGGCTCCTGGTCAGCACTGAGGGCAGCCACTTTGTAAAGATACCCCTTTTGTCTTTTAAAGCTGGGAGCCGAAGAGGATCTCCCCAGGCTGTTCGCTTTGTATTTTTTCAATGCTAATCTCTTCCTAGGAGAGGTTACATCACCTACAACACCAACCTTTATTTAGTGCCTGCTGTTGTCGAATGATGGGCCACATACCCCAGCTCTCTCCTGGAGTGCAGGCGGCCAGTGAAGGACTCAGGGAGCACCTTGGCACTTCTCACATGATGAGAGGAACGGATGCGAATCACACCAGACGTGGATGGGCGTCTGTGAGAAGCCAGGGTCTGGTGGCTCCTGCCCCGCCACTGCCACTGCCAGCATCCTTTCAGTTCTTCCCGCGGGACCTCCCAGGCTCCACAGCACCCTGCACTGAGGGGCCTTCAGAAACCTCCTGCAAGTCACTAGCTCCCCGTCACCTAGAGACGTGGTTTGGATCTGTGTCCCTGCCCAGCTCTCATGTCGAATTGTAATTCCCAATGGTGGGAGGTGGGGCCTGGTGGGGGGTGAATGGATCATGGGGGTGGTTTCTCATTGTTTAATACCATCCCCTTAGCGCTGTGCGAGCCATAGAGTTCTCACGAGATCTGGTGGTTTTAAAGTGGGTGGCACCTGCCGCCTCAATCTCTCTTCTCCAGCCCCTACTTCGCCTTGGGCCCTAAGTGGAAGCTCCCTGAGGCCATTCCAGAAGCAGATGCTGCCATGCTTCCTGCACAGCCTGGAGAACCGTGAGCCCATTAAACTTCGTTTCTTCATACATTGCCCAGTCTCAGCTTTTTATTTTTATTTATTCATTTTTGCGATCTGGGCTCACTGCAAGCTCTGCCTCCCGGGTTCACGCCATTCTCCTGCCTCAGCCTCCAAGGGACTAGCTGGGACCACAGGCGCCACCACCACGCCCGGATAATTTTTTTGTATTTTTAGTAGAGACGGGTTCCACCGTGTTAGCCAGGATGGTCTCGATCTCCTGACCTCGTGATCAGCCCGCCTCGGCCCCCCAATCAGGTATTTCTTCACAGCAGCATGAGAATGGGCTGATCCACCCAGCAAACCCGTTTGCAGTGGTGCTGAGGCCCCAGCCAGGCACATCAGCACTGCCGTCTCTGCCTCACAAAACCAGCAGTACTGGGCCCAGCCAGGGACCAGAGAAGGCTGAATGGACCTCAATAGTTGACCCCATGCAGGTGTCCTAGGGAGGAGATGCTGTTTTAAGTGAATCCGTTGAAAATTTGGTAACTTTTTAAAAGCACGTTTTTGGGCAAATTCCTGTCTTGGAAATATGGGAGGCAAGAGTGCAGTGCGGAGTACCCCCCCCCCCACCCCATCTGGAATTCTGGTTCTACAGTCACTCCACCTGGTGATAACGTGATCTCCAGGCCCAGGAAACTGTGGAGGGAAACCCCCTTGGGCCTTCCAGGTGACGAGTCCGGGCGGTGGGTCTCTGCTTCCTCCCAACCCCAGAAAAGTGTCAGGTGTCCCCCAGCACCGCAGCTGGAGAACCTTTGCTCAGCAAATAGGGCAAGTTTTCTATGATTCAGGGGACTGAGTCACCTTTTTTCGGTGTTACGCAATTCCTCCCCGTTTTTGTCATTCTCCTTTTCCCAGTAGTCTTAATTTATGCCCAGGTGTATCACACAAAAAGCTGGCAGGCTCCAGTTTCCCGTGGCTTTTCTGGCACCGTTGGTGTTCACCACCCTAATTGCATTTCTGCAGGCAGAACTTCTGTGGGAATCTCACTCGGGCCTGAATGTTTGTCACCCCACATGGATATGTTGAAATCTTCACCCCCAAAGTGATAATTTTAGGAGGTTGGGCCTTTGAGAGGTGGGTCATGAGGGTGGAACCCACATGAATGGTATTAGTCCTTATGACGGAAACCGCAGAGAGCTCCTTCATACCTACCACCACCTGAGGATGCAGCTACTGTGTCAGGAGTTGGTTCCTTCTGGTGGTTCATGGTCTGGCTGACTTCAAGAATGAAGCCCTGGACCTTCACAGTGTGTGTCACAGCTCTTAAACGTGGCACAGACCCAAAGAGGGAGCAGCAGCAAGATTTATTGTGAGGAGTGAAAGAACAACACTTCCACACCACAGCATAGAAAGGGACCCAAACACTTTGCAGCTGCTGGCTGGAGGTGGCCAGCTTTTATTCCCTTATTTGTCCCCACCCATGTCCTGCTGATTGGTCCATTTTACAGAGCACTGATTGGTCCATTTTACACTGTGCTGATTGATCCATTTTACAAAGCACTGATTGGTCCATTTTACAAACCTGTAGCTAGCCACAGAGAGATGATTGGTGCATTTTTACAGAGTGCTGATTGGCGCAGTTTACAAACCTCTAGCTAGCCTCAGAGCACTGATTGGTGCGTTTTATGATCCTAGCTACAAAGTGCTGATTGGTGCATTTTACAATCCTCTTGTAAGACAGAAAAGTTCTCCAAGTCCCCACCTGACCCAGAAATCCAGCTGGCTTTACCTCTCAACCTCATACCATCTTTGAAGATGACTGCCAGCTACAGCTACTGCTTGAATTCTGCTCACTTCCTGCAGCCAGAGTGACAGCCCAAGCTGTCGTTGGGAGGCTGGGTATCATGGCCAGCGATGACACCCCACTGCCCTTTGGTCTCCAGAGAACTGCCGACTTCCAAACAGGAGCTGTGTCCTCTCTGACCAGGGCCAGTGACTGACATGGGTGCAGAAGCTACCCCAGCAGGGTCCTTCACATGGCTCCCATGGGATAGGACAGAAGCCAGTTTGAGTGTAGACCACCCCCATTCCCCTTTACCTGAGAACATCCCCACTAAATCAGTTGAATTTGAATACCTGCTTCAGGCTCTGCTTCTAGGGCACCTAGCTCAAGACAAGGGCAAGATTATTTTTAAAGGAAAGTAATCTGGATGTGTTATGAGATTTTGTTTCTTTTTGTGTGTGTGTGTGTGTGTGTGTGGCTGTTTTTCTGCTTCATGTTAACTAATTCTGCAATGTGGGCAACTGGAAAACAAAGGCTGTCATTTTCAGCAGCACCGTGCCATTGTTTCAAAAATTATATTCCTAGCCTTTAACGTTCACTAACAAATAGAAGCTAATATGCTTTCCTGTTAACACAGCACTGATGTAATGACTTTGTTTGAAAAAAGTCATCTACACTAGATAATCACGTGTAAGTCAAATTAAAATGGGTGCATGTATCACATTATACTTACACAACAGTAACATGTTAAACATTTAAAGCAAGGGAAAAATATTGCAACAAACTATTTCAGATGGCATGGTTTGAGCTTTATATTCTGGTTTGAAAGATTTCATTTCTATAATGGAAAACCCCAATGTTAATATTTGTCTTGAAGAAATACATTAAGTAATTCTCCCATTATCAACAGCAGTGAGAAGAACCTGACATCTGTCAGTCAGGAGGTAATGAGGATGCAGAGCCATTCATATGTCCAGGCTATGGTGATAGGTACACATCCTCTTCCCACTTACAATTCCATATTCAGAGAAATAAATCAGAAGGGAGACCAGACAAAGGCAAGGGAAAACATCCACAGGCGATTGAAAACACCGGTTTAGGCCTGACTCCACACACCACCACCCACCTTACCAGCTTTCCCCTTTTCCCCAAGTGGGGGTTTTTCTTTTTTTCCTACCCTTTTGTTCAAAGCTTAAAAAATGACTTGCTTTTAGAAAAAAATTCTGAATGGTAAGGTCAGGTGGGGGGAGAACAAAGGGTTGTAGATTCACACAGGCACTGGTTAGGTACAGGGAAAGATGACCTTTAAATTCCCTGGCCGGGCATGGTGACTCAGGCCTGTAATCCCAGCACTTTGGGAGGTTGAGGTGGGGCGGGTCACCCAAGGTCAGGAGTTCGAGACCAGCTTGGCTAACATGGTGAAACCCCATCTCTACTGAAAATACAACAAATTAGCCAGGCATGTGCCTGTAATCCCAGCTACTCAAGAGGCTGAGGCAGAAGAATTCCTTGAACCTGGAAGGTGGAGGTTGCAGGGAGCCGAGATTACACCATTGCACTCCAGCCTGGGCGACAGAGTGAAACTCCATGTAAAAAAAAACCACACAATTCTCTTACCACTCAAAGATGCTTTGACTCCAAGAATTGTGTCTAGACAATGTATTTATGCCTCTCTAAATGGTTAGCTCTCTATACTCGTTTATTCTTAGTCATTTGCAGTAGTCATTAAAAAAATTATTAAATACAAATTTCATTATTCATTGAAAACATGAAATAAACACGAGGTGCTTAATATGATGGTAAAAAAATGCCAAGGAAATTTTTTTTTTATTAATGACATATTTATAGATCATACAAAACCTGAAGAGAATTAGTATTGGTTCAATTAAAAGGTAATTATTTTTGTTTAAAAACTAGAGTTTGCATTGAGAAAAACAGCTAAATTCTTTTCTGACAAGGGGATTTACAGATATTTTTTAACAACCATAAATAAAAATAATTAATATTTGTTGTTCAATGAGATACTATATATGAAAATTCGATACACAGAACCCTTTATTATCCCTTTTTAGGGTTGCTTAGATGGCAACCAAAGTAGCAACTATATCTTTCCTCCTGGGATAAGAGTAACAATCCAAATAGAACCTTTCCCTAGCAGCGTGAAATGTCTGAAATAATGAATCATGCAGATACAGGTCAATGATCTTGATTTGTTTAACATCGGAGTGTGAAATCAGGAGCCCCTGATATTTTGAGCGCACACAACATGTTACGTGAAAGAGGGAAACCACCACGGGCATAGGCTTCCGTAATCCCCCCTCTGTTGGAAACAGATCACAGCACCACTCCGAAAACTGACCTCAGAAGCCAAGGATTGCCCTGGCCTGTGTGTGGCCACTGCAGTGCCACTACACAGCCACCCTCCCAGGTTGTCAGCTGCACACACTCCGACCGCTGCCTCCAGGCCAAGCCCAAGTACCATCCTTTCCTCTGTTCAGTCTTGGATTCTGTAAGGCTGATTCAGACGTCTCCTCCTGTTCTCCACTGCACTTCCCACGAGATACATTTCTTTCTTTCTTATCATGTTTTGCATGTCTCTCTCTTCCTGGGGAGATGCTTGGGTTCCTAAGGTCAACAAATGTATTTTTTCATGTACGTGTGCCCAGCAGCACGTCTGTGGTATACAGGCACTCACTGACAGCTGGAGGAATGAATAACAAACCTACAGCCGAACAAAGATTTCTTGGCAAAGTTCTCCTTGATGTCTTCTGCAGAGCGGGAATGCTGTTATTTTGACTCTTCATGCTTCTGCTGAACTAGAGTAAACAAAGATCTTGTTCATTCCAATAAACTACTTAATTAAGAAGAGTTGTTGAAATGTCAATAAATATTCAAAAGAGAGGCTTTCTGGAGATCATTTGAAATTCAAATTATCTGGCTGTGATAAATGAGAGCTGATGGTAGAGAGATTATTAGTCATTCATCTGCATGTGCTTATTAGTTCCATGGCAGTACTTAGCGTCATGTAGAGAGAGGAAAAGGTGGATAGGAAGGCTCTTGTGAAGCTCATTCGGCCAATGGGCAGGAGAGGAAGGAAATCTGACTCCTGCCCTTCTAACCCAGTCTATTCACCACAAGCTTCCAGAAACCGATTAGATGTGCGTGCACTCAGGACTGGGCAAGAAGATGTGAAATGAAACATCCTGTGATGGATGGGCCAACACTCTGGGATCAGGGTCAGCTGAAAGCCCACTTTGATCATCGCATCTTATATCAGCTGTTGTCCTCAACCAAATTGTAACCTAAATACCAATTTGAGAACCAATTATGGAAAAAATAAATGTCAATGGCCTGTGTAACTGGGCCTTCCCATTTTTCCACTGCCCCACGCTTTATATTCCACTGATGATCTTGATGCGTTTCCATAAAGGAGGAAAGAGGAAGGGTGGGGTAGGGAATATCTCATACCTAACATAGTCCAAGCACTTCAGTGATCTCTTGATATGAGGTGGGGATTACCATTCTGTACCAGAGGCAACTGAAGCTCAGTAAGGCTAATTAACTTACCCAGGGTAACACAGTTAGGAAGTGATATTAAACCCAGGTTTCTTAGGGTTCATCAAAGGTTCTTAAATGTAATTTCAGTAACATCTTTTTAAAGAAAAGTTGGGCAAATTCGGGTCTTTGTTTTTATGTACACACATTATTTATCTTCTTTTCCAATACACTTGCAAATAAGTTCTATCCATGAATGAGTTCCTTCAATTTCCAAGAATGTCTTTGTAAGCTATTATTTATAATGTTTATAATTATTTAAATTATAGTAGTTATTTTAAATTTATAAGTTTGAGGATACAAATGTATTGGTTTACTCAGTTTAGTGCACAATTAAAAATGTTACCACATTAAATATCAACACCTCCTCTGGCTACTAAATATTTCCTCATGTATTATTTACATTCCTTGACAGAAGTGAGGGCACTGCCAACTCCGCCATATGAACTAAGATTTGAAGCTAAAGTAAACACCTCTGGCTGCTAAATTTCCTCAACACACCATCAATTGTGCTAATATTCAAAAGCAGGCAACAGTATGGGCTGCAGATTAAATTACCTTGCTGACGGCACTCATATCTGATTTGTTTTGGCTCTCATGCTCTTGTAATAAAAAGATTTTGCTCCCAAATATCATCACCCATCAAAACTTTCCTTAATATACATTTCTATTTCATAATAACAAGACAAGGTATAAAAAGGAGACCACCCTTGAACTTTTAATTGATCTGCATGTGCTTTTCTTTACTTGCTTTTTGATGTTGACACTTCAGTAACTTAATTGTCTTGTCTTTCACCGAGAAGCCAAACTTCATCTATCTTCCTATTTCTTCAGTGCTGCCTTAAATCAGATGCTTTCTCGAAGCTTACACTTGGTTATTTGTAGTTTATACAACTTTTATATTTGATATTTGGTTATAAGGATTACATTGCCACTCAGAACCCTTAATACAGAATTTTGACATTATTTTTATATTTTTAGTTAAATATTATCTCTCTCCTCTCCTTCCTTCTCTCGATGCTCAGAATTAAGTCATTTTAGATTTTCATTGAGCATTGCTTTTTATAGCAACCTTGATAAAATTTATTTTATTAACATTGCAAAGATTGCTGATGTCCACTTACAAATGTTCCTCTTCTGTTTGATAAGAATAATACTACTGGAATAAAGATTATATTTACTGGCCAGGTGCAGTGGCTCACGCCTGTAATCCCAGCACTTTAGGAGGCCGAGGCAGACAGATCACGAGGTTAAGAGTTCGAGACCAGCCTGGCCAATATGGTGAAACCCAGTCTCTACTAAAAATACAAAAACTAGCCGCACATGGTGGTGCATGCCTGTAGTGTCAGCTACTCGGGAGGCTGAGGCAGAAGAATCACTTGAACTCATGAGGCAGAGGTTGCAGTGAGCTGAGATTGCGCCACTGCACTCCAGTCTGGGTGTCAGAGCAAGACTCCGTCTCAAAATAATAATAATAATAATAATAAAATAAAAAGATTATATTTACCAGCTTCATTTTCATGCAAGTACAAACATGTGACCAGATTGTGGCCAATTATGATACATGTAATTTTTGGATGTGCCATTAAAAGGGGAGTTGTTTAACGTTCTCCCTTCTTCATTTTTCCTGTTGTTTAACAGTCAGGTTTATGGCTAGCACTCCAGAATCCATTTAGACCATGAGATACCTTGAGAATAATGAAACAGAGGAAGCCAAAGTTCCTGAAACTTTGGACTGCCATATTTGCCATAGGCTGGCAATTTCCAGACCTTCTGAATGTGAGAAAAATTAAACATATCTTATTAAAACCATTGTTTTAATTTTTTTACTACCAACAAACTCAATTTTTAACAGCTTTGTTAAGATATAATTAATATATCATAAAATTCATCAATTTAATGTGTACATTCCAACTTTTAAAATATATTCACAAATATCTGCAACCATGACAACAGTCAGCCCTGAGGAACCATTAATCAATCTACATTTTTTTCCTACAGATTTCCCCATTCTGGACTTCCAGTGAATGTAATCATATACTATGTGGTCTTTTGTATCTGGTTTCTTTCACTTGTCATGTTTTCTAGGTTAATTCATGTTGAAGCATGTATCAGTACTTCACTCCTTTTTATGGCCAAATAATATTCCATTCTATGGCTATATTCCATTTTATCTATTCATCGATGGACATTTGGGTTATTTTCACCTTTGGGCTATTAATGACTAACGCTGCTATAAATATTTATGTACAAGTTTTTGTGTGGGCAAATGTTTTCATATTTCTTGGGCCTATACCTGTGAGTAGAATTGCTGCATCAAATTTGAATTCTCTGTTTAACCACTTGAGAAACTGCCAGACTGCTTTCCAAAGTGGCTACACCACTGAACATTCCTACCAGTAGTGTGTATGGGTTCCGGTTCCCCACATCCTTGCCAGCACTTGCTCTGTGGCTTTTTGCTTCTAACTATCCTAGTGCATATGAAGTGGTATTTCGTCGTGGTTTTAGTTTGCATTTCTCTGATGACTAATGATATTGAGCATCTTTTCAAGTGCTTATTGGTCATTTGTATTTCTCTGTAATAGAAGAGTCTATTGAAATGCTTTGTCCATTTTTAAATTAGTTCATTTGTGTTTTTATTATGGAGTTATGACAGCTCTTTATAGATTCTGGATACAAGTCCTTTTAGATACAGTATTCGCAAATGTTTTCTTCCATTCTGTGGGTTGTCTATTCACTTTCTTGCTGATGTTCTTTGAGTCACAAGAGTTTTAAACTTAATAGTGCAATTTATCTAATTTTGTTGTCTGTGCTTTTGGTGTCATATCTAAAAATCCTTCAAATACAAGGTTGTAAATATTTATCCCATGTTTCTGCTAAGAGTTTTACAGCTTTAACTCTTATGTTTAGATCTTTGGTCTATTTTTGGTTCATTTTGGCATATGGTGTAAGGTAAGGGTCCATTTTCACTTTTTTTTCATGACAATTCAACTGTTCTCACGCCACTTACTGAAAAGACCATTCTAATTTTTTTAATTTTATTTTCTGAATTGTTTGTTGCATATATAGAGACATAGAATTAATTTTTGTGTGTTGATCTTGTATCCTATAACCCTGCTGAACTAATTACTAGTTTTATTAATTTTTTAGTGAATTCATTAGGATTCTGGGCATATGATCATGTCATCTGCAAATAAAGTTGCTTTGCTTCTTCTTTTCCAAGCTGGATGTCTTTTATTTTTCACTTGGCTGATTGTCCTGGCTAAAACCTCCTTTACAGTGTTGAATATGTGTAGCAAAAGGAGACATCATAGACTTGCTCCTGATATTAGGGGAAAAGCACCCGCTCTTTTATCATTTAGTCTGATGTTAGCTGTGGGATTTTGTACATATCGTTTGTCAGGTTGAGGGATTTTCCTTCTTTTTCCGTTTATTGAGTTTTTTTAATATCATGAATAAGTGTTGGATTTTGTCAAATGATTTTTATACATTTGAGATAATCATGTGATTTTAAAAATTATACTGATATAATCTATTACATTAATTTATTTGTGGGTGTTAAACCAACCTTTGATTTCTGAGATAAATCCCACTTGGTCATGGTGCATTTTTTTAAATAAGCTGCTTGGTTTGGTTTATTAAAATTTTGTTGAGAAATTTTGAATCTATATTCATAAAATATGTTGGTCTATAGTTTTCTTTTAAAATATCTTTCATTTTGGCATCAGGGAAATACTGAAATCATACAATGATTTGGGAAGATTTTCTCCTCTTCTACTTTTTGGAAATGTTGGTAAAATTTTGACATTACTTTTTCTTTAAATGTTTGGTAGAATTCAGCAATGATATACCATCTGGGCCTGGGACTTTTTGTGGGTAATTTTTAAAATTAATAATACAATCTCTTTGCTTGTTACAGGTTTATTCAGATTGTCTGTTTCTTCTTGAGTCACTTTTGGCAGTTTGCTTCTAACAATTTGTCCATTTCATCTAAGTTATCTCATTTTTTAGTGTGCAATTATTCATGGTTTTCCTTTATAATTCTTTTATTTCTGTAAAATAAATAGTAACATCTCCTATTTCATTTCTGATTCTAGTCATTTAACTAGTCTCTCTTTTTTTCTTGGTAAATTCGTCTAAAGTTTTGTCAATTTTGTTGATCTTTTCATAGACCACCTTTTAGTTCCATTGATTTCCCGCATCCAAACTTAATTATTACTAGTGGAGACAATCAGCTTCATTTAATTATTTATAATTGCAGGAGACATATTCAGAGTGAAATCTGATGCTCTGTGAGCTATCTCCACAAATAACCATTTGTGTCTTTAATGGATGGGACAGGAAGCAGGACTTTATCTATCAAAGATGCAAGCTAAAGTTTGTTTCCCTTTAGTTCATGTTTACTTATTATTTGGAGAAATAATACCATTTTTTTCTGTGAAGGTAATGTATATAAAGCTTGTAAATCAGTCAACAGAGTAGATCCCACAAAACAGCTTTTTTTCTCTTTCCATTGGGAGGTTTATTCTTTTGTGAGTGAGGGATTACCAGTGGAATAAGTCCAGCACTGACTCGTGTGCTTTCAGGTCAGGGATAACTCCAGTTCCAAAGCACTGATACTAAATTGTTTTGACTTGGGTTATTTTAAAATGTAAAATTGGAATTTTGATTCTAAATCTTGCTTTTAAGCTTATCTTCTAAAGGAACTTTTGACTGCCCTAAAGGAGCTACCAGCTTTAGTTGGGTAAAGCTATGGCCAGATACAGATTTGATGGAAAAAGACCATTCTAACTCAATGTGGTATGGGGGAAAATTTTACTGTGCTCAGTCCACAGTAGTGAAAATAATAATAATTATTCAAAGAGAAAATCCTTTTGGGACTTAAGACTGGAATGTGATTTTACCTAAAAAGCTAGATTCTGAACCATTTGCTTCTGATTACAGGTTCATCTAAATATAGGATCTGAAATTTTTTTCTATAAATGCCAGAAAGTGAATATTTTAGGTTTTACAGGCCATACAATCTCTGAAACAAGTACTCAATTTTGCCATTGTAGCGTAAAGGCAGCTATAGACAAATACATAAATAAGTGAGTAAGGCTGTGTTCCAATAAAACTTTATTTTCAAAAACTGATACTGCTGGACTTGGCTCACTGGCTGTCGTTTGCCAAACCCTAATTTATTGAAATATATAACCAAGGCAAATGTATCAATAAGCCTTCTGGCTTATCCTCAAAAGATGTCTCTTTATAATTTTCTAAAAAATATGTCCAAAACAACCCCAAACAAACATGTAAAATTAAGAGTCTCATTCTCTACCCTTGAATTATGTTTTCTAAAAGTCTCAAATCAATTTGGCAGACCCAGCACAAGTACCTGGGTCCCCTCCTTCATAACACCTCATTAAACTGAGATTATTAAAAGGAATATGCACATCACAGTGAAGTTAACCATCAGTGGCCAACTGATTTCCACTAAACTTTTAGAGGAGAAAAGTGGATGGTAACCTGCTGATGACTAACATGAATAAAATACTCCCAGAACATAAAACAGAGCATTGCATCCAAGAAGAAAACTGATTCAGTCCAAGCATGAACATAAAGAATGTTAGCAGAATGAGAAAGAGGTGTGCAAAAAGCTGAGAAGTAATTGGAGACCTTTGTTTGGAACTATCAGTCCTGTTGGGTCTCCACACTCAACACCATCCTGTCCTCTTCCCTCCAACCCATGCATGATGTATTTTATTACCGGAATGAAAGAAGCAAACAAATAGATCAACAACAACAACAACAACAAAATCGTCAGACATTTTAAATAAAGACATTTAAATATAATTACCAATGAAGAACTAGCCTTCTAAAGAGGGCTTAAGGAGCCCAGAAAAGAAAGGCCTTTTTTATTCTGAGATAGGGGATCCCACCACTTAGGTCAGCTTTCTGTTTACTAACCTTAAAATAAAACATGTCTGCTGAAATCCCAGAAACATATCCAGACCTTTTATTTACTCTTAGTAAATTATAAAAGATAACCACACGACATATGATAAAGATAACCACATGTGCTAACACAAAATTATGAGAAAACTACCATAAAAACGCCAACCAGTATGCACTTTAAAATACAAATGGATCACAAAGGTCACCATTCAGTCTTAGAATGAAAACCACTGACAGGAGGGGAATAAAAGACCACAGTGAATTAAATAAAAGAGAAAAATAGCATTAAAAATAAATCCTTTGTGGATAAAAAAAATTATTACTATTCTTGGAGACAGGTAAGAAAATATAGACTACATAAATCAAGAATAGGATAACATTAATTTAGGAGGCCAAGAAAGGAGGCTCACTTGAGGCTAGGAGTTTGAGACCAGCCTGAGCAACATAGCAAGACCCCATTTAGAAAAAAAAAAAATTAGCCAGGCATGGTGGCACACCCCTGTCATCTCAGCTACTCAGGAGGCTGAGGTGGGAAAGTCACCTGAGCCCAGGAGTTCAAGGTTAGACAGTGAGCTCTGGTCATGCCACTGCACTCCAGCCAGGACAACAGAGTGAGACACTGCCTCTATAACAAAAGCAAACAAACAAGAACCTACAAAGGGCCACAAAGGATAGGCTGATATAACAACAGCATAATCAGAAAAAATAATTACCTGACCATATCAGCTTTAAATGTGAATGATCTACACATACCAATTAAAAGGCAGATATTGTCACATTGGATTAAAAAAAAAGCAACAGTATGTACCTATGAGACCCAACTGTATGTGCCTACAGGAAATGTACTTTAAAATAAAGACACATATAGCTTCACAGTAAATGGATAGAGACTGCTATAGTGGCTCATGCCTGTAATCCCAGCACTTTGGGAGGCTGAGGCAGGCAGATCACCTGAGGTCAGGAGTTTGAGACCAGCATGGCCAACATGGTGAAACACTGTCTCTACTAAAAATACAAAAATTAGCTAGGCATGGTGGCACACGCCTGTAGTCCCAGCTACCTGGGAGGCTGAGGTAGGAGAAGTGCTCGAAACCAGGAGGCGAAGGATGCAGTGAGCCGAGATCACACCACTGCACTCCAGCGTGGGTGACACAAAGAGACTCTGTCAAAAAAAAAAAAAAAAAAAAAAAAGGAATGAATAGAAAAATATATATCATACTAACACTAAGCAAAAGAGAGCTGAAGTGGTCATATCAATATTAGACATTGTACAATTCAGAGCAAAGAAAATTGGCAAAGATAAAGGGGGGCATTTTGTAATATTAAATAAGTAAGTCATTAAGAGGATACAATAATCCTAAATGTAAAGCACCTGGTAATAGGACTTCAAAATACATGAAACAAAACCTAATAGAAATGCAATAAGAAATAGCCAAATAAACAATTATAGGCGGAGATTTCAATACAACTCTCTCAACAGTCACAAAGTTGACAGAAAATCAATAAGGATATAGAAAACTTGAGCAATACTATCACCTAAGGTGACCAAATTGACATTTATAGAACACTCCATCCAACAACAGAATATACATTCTTCTCAGGGGCTGATGAAACATGACCAAGATAGGCCATATTCTGAGCCATAAGACAAATCTTGATACATCTAAAAGCATCCAAGCAATTTCCTGTGTGTTCTCTGACCAAGATGGAACCAAATTAGAAAGATCTGGAAAATGACCAAATATTTGTTAACTACTTAAAACCAATTCAAAATAACTGGTAGATCAATGAGGATGTCGAAAGGTAAATGGGAAAATACTCTGAACAGCATAGAGATGACAATACAACAAACAAAAATGTGTGGGATGCCACTAAAGTAGTACTGAGGGTGGTATTTATAGTCCTAAACATCTATATTAAAAAGGGAGAGAAGTCCCAAATTCAATGTCCTCTGCTTATACTTTAAGAAACTAGAAAAAGAAGAGCAAAATAAATTCAAATTTAAAAGAAAGGAAATAAAGATCAGAGTAGAAATGAATGAAATAGAATACAAAAAATAGAAAAATCAATAAAACCAAAACCTTTTTTGAAAAAAATAAGTAAAATGCTAAATCTTTAGCCAGACTAATCGGAATAAAAAGAGATAAGAGACAGATCACAACATCAATAATGAAAGTAGTAATATCATTACATATTTTATAGATATTTAAAGGATAATCAGGGAATCTTATGAACAACTTCACACCAACAAATTCAACAACCTCAATTAAATGGAAAGATTCCCTGAGAACTACAAACTAGCAAAGCTTATTCAAGAAGAAACAGATTACTTAAGTCGTCTTTTAGCTGTTTGAAAAATTTGAGTTTTGATTCCCTGGGAAAGATGGCTGAATCGGAACTGCTGTGGTCTGTGGCTGCCGGCAAGACCAACTCAGAAAGCAGGTGATTTCTGCCTTTCCAACTGAAGTACCCGGTTCATCTCATTGGGACTGGTTAGACAGTGGACGCAGTCCACAGAGGGCAAGCAGAAGCAGGGTGGGGCATCACCTCACCCAGGAAGTGCAAGGGGTTAGGGAACTTTCTCCCCTAGCCAAGGGAAGCCATGAGGGACTGTGCCTGTCATGAAAGATGGTGTTATCTGGCCCAGATACCAGGCTTTTCCCACAGTCTTTGCAACCCACAGACCTGGAGATTCCCTTGGGTGCCTACATCACCAGGACCCTGGGTTTCAAGCACAAAACTGGGCAGCCATTTGGGCAGATACCAAGCTAGCTGCAGGAGTTTATTTTCATACCCCGGTGGCAGCTGGAACACCAACAAGACAGAACCGTTCACTCCCCTGGAAAGCATGTTGAAGCCAGGGAGCCAAGTGTTTTGCTCAGCAGATCCCACCCCCTAGGAGCCCAGCAAGCTAAGATCCACTGACCTGAAATTCTCGCTGCTAGCACAGTACTCTGAAGTTGACCTAGGATGCTCGAGCTTGGTGGGGGGAGGGGTATCTGCCATTACTGAGGCTTGAGTGGGTCGTTTTCCCCTTATAGTGTAAACAAAGCTGCCGGCAGTTTGGACTGGGCAGAGCCCACCGCAGTACCTCAAAGCCGCTGTAGTCAGACTGCCTCTATAGATTCCTCCTCTCTGGGCAGGGCACCTCTGAAAGAAAGGCAGCAACCCCAATCAGGGGCTTATAGATAAAACTCCCAACTCCCTGGGACAGAGCACCTGGGGGAAGGGGTGGCTGTGGGCACAGCTTTAGTAGACTTAAACGTTCCTGCCTGCTGGCTCTGAAGAGAGCAGCGGATATCCCAGCACAGCACTCGAGCTCTGCTAAGGGACAGACTGCTGACTGCCACCTCAAGTGGGTTGCTGACCCCTGTGCCTCCTGACAGGGAGACGCCTCCCAGCAGGGGTTGACAGACACCTCATATAGGAGAGCTCTGGCTGGCATCTGGCGGGCTCCCCTCTGGGATGAAGCTTCCATAGGAAGGAGCAGGCAGCAATCTTTGCTGTTCTGCAGCCTCCGCCGGTGACAGCAAGGCAAACAGGGTCTGGAGTGGACCCCCAGCAAACTCCAGCAGACCTGCAGAAGAGGGGCCTGTTAGAAGGAAAACTAACTAACAGAAAGCAAGAGCATCAACATCAACAAAAAGGATGACCATGCAAAAACTCCATCCGAAGATCACCAACAGAAAAGACCAAAGGTAGATAAATCCACGAAGATGAGGAAAAACCAGCACAAAAAGGCTGAAAATTCCAAAACCAGAATGCTGCTTCTCCTCCAAAGGATCACAACTCCGTGCCAGCAAGGGAACAAAACTGGACAGAGAATGAGTTTGATGGATTGACAGATGTAGGCTTCTGAAGGTTGGTAATAACAAACTCCTTCAAGCTAAAGAAGCATGTTCTAACGCAGTGCAAGGAAGCTAAGGAACTTGATAAAAGGTTAGAGGAATTGCTAACTAGAATAACCAATTTAGAAAAGAACATAAATGACCTGATGAAGCTGAAAAACACAGCACAAGAACTTCATGAAGCATATACAAGTATCAATAGCCAAACTGATCAAGTGGAAGAAAGGATATCAAAGATTGAAAATCAACTTAATGAAATAAAGCATGAAGACAAGATTAGAGAAAAAAAGAACAAAAAGGAATGAACAAAGCCTCCAAGAAATATGGAACTATGTGAAAAGACCAAACCTACATTTGACTGTGTACCTGAAGGTGACGGGGAGAATGGAACCAAGCTGGAAAACACACTTCAGGATACTATTCAGGAGAACTTCCCCAACCTAGCAAGACAGGCCAACATTCAAATTCAGGAAACATGGAGAATACCACAAAGATACTCCTTGAGAAGAGCAACCCCAAGATACATAATCGTCCAACTCACCAAGGTTGAAATGAAAGAAAAAATGTTAAGAGCAGCCAGACAGAAAGGTTGGGTTACCCACGGAGGGAAGCCCATCAGACTAACAGTGGATCTCTTGACAGAAACTCTACAAGCCAGAAGAGAGTGGGGGCCAATACTCAACATTCTTAAAGAAAAGAATTTTCGACCCAGAATTTCATATCCAGCCAAACTAAGCTTTACAAGTGAGGGAGAAATAAAATCCTTTACAGACAAGCAAATGCTGAGGGATTCTGTAACCACTAAGCTTGCCTTACAAGAGCTCCTGAAGAAAGCACTAAATACAGAAGGGAAAAACCAGTACCAGCCACTGCAAAACAAACCAAAATGTAAAAGCCATCAACACTATGAAGAAACTGCATCAACTAATGGGCAAAATAACCAGCTAGCATCATAATGACAGGATGGAATTCACACATAACAATACTAATCTTAAATGGAAACAGACTAAATGCCCCAATTAAAAGGTACAGATTGGCAAACTGGATAAAGAATCAAGACCCATCATTGTGCTGTATTCAGGAGACGCATCTCACATGCAAAGACACACACGGGCTCAAAATAAAGAAATAGAGGAAGATTTACTAAGCACATGGAAAGAAAAAAAAAAGCAGGGGTTGCAATCCTAGTCTCTGATAAAACAGACTTTAAACCAACAAAGATCAAAATAGACAAAGAAGGGCATTACATAATGGTAAAGCAATCAATGCAACAAGAAGAGCTAACTGTCCTAAATATATATGCACCCAACACAGAGCATCCAGGTTCATAAAACAAGTTCGTAAGACCTACAAAGAAACTTAGACTCCCACACAATAATAGTGGGAGACTTTAATACCCCACTGTCAATATTAGATCAATGAGACAGAAAATTAACAAGGATATTCAGGACTTGAACTCATCTCTGGACCAAGCGGACCTAACAGACATCTACAGAGCTCTCCACCTCAAATCAACAGAATATACATTCTTCTCAGCACCACATAGCACTTATTCCAAAATCAACCATGTAATTGGAAGTAAAACACTCCTCAGCAAATGCAATAGAACAGAAATAATAACAGTTTCTTGGACCACAGGGCAATCAAATTAGAACTCAGGATTAAGAAACTCACTCAAAACTGCACAACTACATGGAAACTGAACAACCTCCTCCTGAATGGCTAGTGGGTAAATAATGAAATTAAGGCAGAAATAAATAAGTTCTTTGAAATCAATGACAACAAAGACACAAAGTACCAGAATCTCTGGGACACAGCTAAAGCAGTGTTTAGAGGGAAATTTATAGCACTAAATCCCACAGGAGAAAGTGGAAAAGATCTAAAATCAACACCTTAACATCACAATTAAAAGAACTAAAGAAGCAAGAGTAAACAAATTCAAAAGCTAGCAGAAGACAAGAAATAACTAAGATCAGAGCAGAACTGAAGGAGATAGAGATATGAAAAACCTTTCAAAAAAATCAATGAATCCATGAGCTGGTTTTTTGAAAAGATTAACCAAATAGACCACTAGCCAGAGAAAAGACAGAAAAGGAAGAAAAGAAGAGAATAAAAATAAAAGTAGAGAAAAAAAGAGAAGAAAAGAGAGAAGAATCAAATAGACACAATAAAAAATGATAAAGGGGAGATCACCACTGATCCCACAGAAATACAAACTGCCATCAGAGAATACTGTAAACACCTCCATGTAAATAAAGTAGAAAATCTTGAAGAAAATGGATAAATTCCTGGACTCACACATCCTCCCAAGCTAAACCAGGAAGAAGTCGAATCCCTGAATAGACCAATAACAAGTGAAATTGAGGCAGTAATTAATAGCCTAGCAACCAAAGAAAGCCCAGGACCAGATGGATTCACAGCCAAATTCTACCAGAGGTACAAACAGGAGATGGTACCATTCCTTCTGAAACTATTCCAAATAATAGAAAGAGAAAGACTCCTCCCTAACACATTTCATGAGGCCAGCATCATCCTGATACCAAAACCTGGCAGAGACACATACACAAAAAGAAAATTTCAGGCCAAAATCCCTGATGAACTTTGATGCAAAAATCCTCAATAAAATACTGGCAAACAAAATTCAGCAGCACATCAAAAAGCTTATCTATCCCAATCAAGTCAGCTTCATCCTTAGGATGCAAGGCTGGTTCAACATATGCAAATCAACAAATGTAATTCATCACATAAACAGAACCAGTGACAAAAACCATATGATTATTTCAATAGATGCAGAAAAGGCCTTCCATAAAATTCAACACCCCTTCATGCTAAAAACACTCAATAAACTAGGTATTGATGGAACATATCTCAAAATAATAAGAGCTGTTTATGACAACCCACAGTCAATATCATACTTAATGGGCAAAAGCTGGATGCATTCCCTTTGAAAACCAGCACAATGCTGGGCGCGGTGGTTCAAGCCTGTAATCCCAGCACTTTGGGAGGCAGAGGCGGGCGGATCACGAGGTCAGGAGATCGAGACCATCCTGGCTAACACGGTGAAACCCCGTCTCTACTAAAAAATACCAAAAAAAAAACTAGCCGGGCAAGGTGGTGGGCGCCTGTAGTCCCAGCTACTTGGGAGGCTGAGGCAGGAGAATGGCATAAACCCAGGAGGCAGAGCTTGCAGTGAGCTGAGATCCGGCCACTGCACTCCAGCCTGGGTGACAGAGTGAGACTCCATCTCAAAAAAAAAAAAAAAAAAAACTGGCACAAGACAAGCATGCCCTCTCTCACCACTCTTATTCAACATAGTATTGGACGTTCTGGCCAGGGCATACAGGCATACAGGCAAGAGAAAGAAATAAAGCATATTCAAGTAGGAAGAGAGGAAGTCAAATTATCTTTGTTTGCAGATTACATGATTGTATATTTAGAAAGCTTCATCATCTCAGTCCCAAAACTCCATAAGCTGATAAGCAACTTCAGCAAAGTCTCTGGATACAAATCAATATGCAAAAATCACAAGCATTCCTGTACACCAATAATAGACAAACAGAGAGCCAAATCATGAGCAACCTCCCATTCACAACTGCTACAAAGAGAATAAAATACCTAAAAATACAACTTATGAGGGATGTGAAGGACCTCTTCAAGAACTACAAGCCACTGCTCAAGAAAATAAGAGAGGACACAAATGGAAAAACATTCCATGCTCATGCATAGGAATAATCAATATCGTGAAAATGGCCATACTGCCCAAAGTAATTTATATATTCAATGCTATTCCCCTCAAGCTACCATTAACTTTCTTCACAGACCTAGAAAAACTACTTTAAATTTCATGTGGAACCAAAAGTTAACCCATATAGCCAAGACAATCTTAAGGAAAAAGAACAAAGCTGGAGACATCACGCTACCTGACTTCAAACTATGCTACAAGGCTACAGTAACCAAAACAGCATGGTACTGGTACCAAAACAGATATATAGACCAATGGAATAGAACAGAGGCCTCAGAAATAACACCACACATCTACAACCATCTGATATTTGACAAATGTGACAAAAACAAGCAATGGAGAAAGGATTCCCTATTTAATAAATGGTGTTGGGAAAACTGGCTAGCCATATGCAGAAAACTGAAACTGAACCCCTTCCTTACACCTTATACAAAAATTAACTCAAGACAGATTAAAGATTTAAATGTAAGACCTAAAACCATAAAAACAAAGAAGAAAACCTAGGCAGTACCATTTAGCACATAGGCATGGGCAAAGAATTCATGACTAACACTGAAAGCAATGGCAACAAAACCCAAATTTGACAAATGGAACCTAATTAAACTAAAGAGCTTCTGCACAGCAAAAGAAACTATCATCAGAGTGAACAGGCAACCTACAGAATTGGGAGAGAATTTTTGCAATCTATCATCCAACAAAGTGCTAATATCCAGAATCTACAAGAAACTTAAAGAAATTTACGAGAAAAAAAAAAACAAAGAACTCCATCAAAAAGTGGGCAAAAGATATGAACGACACTTTTCAAAAGAGGACATTTGTGCGGCCAATAAGCATATGAGAAAAAGCTCACCAATGGTCATCAGAGAAATGCAAATCAAAACCAAAATGAGGTACCATCTCATGCCAGTTAGTATGGTGATCATTAAAAAGGAAACAACAGATGCTGGAGAGGATGTGGAGAAAGGAAAGCTTTTACACTGTTGGCGGGAGTGTAAATTAGTTCAACCATTGTGGAAGACAGTGTGGTGATTCCTCAAGGATCTAGAACTAGAAATACCATTTGACCCAGCAATTCCATTACTGTGTATATGCCCAAAGGATTATAAATCATTCTACTATAAAGACACATGCACATGTATGTTTATTGCAGCAGTATTCACAATAGCAAAGACTTGGAACCAACCCAAATGCCCATTATTGTTAGACTGGATAAAGAAAATGTGGCACATATGCACCATGGAATACTATGCAGCAATAAAAAACATGAGTTCATGTCCTTTGCAGGGACATGGATGAAGCTGGAAACCATCATTCTCAGCAAACTAACACAGGAACAGAAAACCAAACACTGCATGTTCTTACTCATAAGTGGGTAAGGACACATGGACACAGGGAGGGGAACATCACACACCAGGGCCTGTCAGGGGGTTGGGGGCTAGTGGAGGGATAACATTAGGAGAAATACCTAATGTAGATGACGGGTTGATGGGTGCAGCAAACCACCATGGCAAATGTATACCGATGTAACAAACCTGCATGTTCTGCACATGTATCCCAGAACTTAAAGTATATGTACGTGTATATATATGTGTGTGTGTATATAATGTATATAAACCTTGAGTTTTTGGTTCAAAAGTTTGCCATAGGCTGGGCGCAGTGGCTCACACCTGTAATCCCAGTACTTTGGGAAGCTGAGGTGGGCAGATCACTTAAATTCATGAGTTCAAGACCAATCTGGGCAACATAGTGAAACCTGGTCTCTACCAAAAATACAAAAAATTAGCCAGGTGTGGTGGTGCATGCCTGTAATCCCAGCTAGTTGGGGGGCTGAGGGAGGGGCATCACTTGAGCCCAGGATGTTGAGCCTGCAGTGAGCCATGATGGTGCCATTGTACTCCACCCTGAGTGATAGAGTGAGACTGTCTCAACAACAACAAAAAAGCTTCCTATAAAGAAAACCCAAGTGATGAGATGGCTTTAATCTACCAAATATTTAAGAAAAAAATACCAATTTTACACAAACATTTCATCAATATTGAAGAGAATTCTCATTGAGAATTCTCAATGCAGTCTTTGAAGCCACCATCGGTTGATACTAAAACTGGATATAGACATCACAAGAAAAGAAGTTATAGACCACTGTCACTCATGGACAAGCATTTTTTAAATAAATTTTAACAAACCAAATCCAAAAATATGTAAAAAGGACAATACATCATGACCAACTGGGGTACAGCCCAAGAATGCAAGATGGGCTTTACATTCAAAAACCAATCAATATAATTCATCATATGAAAAAACAGAAAAACAGCTTTGCCATCAACTCATTAGGAGTAGAAGCATTTGAAAAAATCTAAGATGCATTCCTGATGAAATGCACTCAGAAAATTAAGATGAGAAGGGAACTTTCTCAATCTGATAAAGGGCGTGTATGAAAAACCTACAGCAAACACTAACTTAATTGTGGGAGGCAAAATGCTTTCTCTGTCAGGTCAGAAACCCGGCCAGAACATTATTGCCATTTCTATCCAGCATTGTACTGGAGGTTCTTGCTGATGAAATAAAGCAAGAAACAGAAATAAAAGGCATCCAGACTGGCAAGAAAAAATTAAAATTATCTTTATTTAGAGACAACAATACTGTCTTTGTAAAAAATCTGAGGGAGTCACTTTAAAGAGCTACTAGAACTAATTAGTGAGTTTAGTAATATTTCAAAATACAGGCCAATATAGAAAAGTCAACTGCATTTCTACATACCAGCAACAATGAGAAATTGAAATTTTAAAATTAGCATTTACAGTAACACTCCTAAATATAAAATAACAGGAATAAATCTGACAAAAGGTATACAAGGTCTCTACATTGAAAACTGAAAACTAGCTGGGCGCGGTGGCTCACGCCTGTAATCCCAGCACTTTGGGAGGCCAAGGCGGGCAGATCACCTGAGGTCGGGAGTTCGAGACCAGCCTGTCTTTACTAAAAATACAAAATTAACTGGGTGTGGTGGTGCATGCCTGTAATCCCAGCTACTTGAGAGGCTGAGGCAGGAGAATCACTTGAACCCAGGAGGCGGAAGTTGCGGTGAGCCGAGATCGTGCCATTGCACTCTAGTCTGGGCAATGAGAGCAAAACTCCGTCCAAAAAAAAAAAAAAAAAAAAGAACCCAAAAACTGTTGCTGAAAGAAATGTTAAAACACTTAAACTAGTGGTTTTCAGTCAGTTTTTTTTTTTTTTTTTTTTTTTTTTTTGCTTCAGGGGACATTTGGCAATGTCTGGAAACATTTTTGGTTGTCACACCTGGGGCTGGGGAAAACAAGTTATGCAGCTGGAATCTAATGAGTGGAGGCCAGGGATGCTGCTGAACAGTTCCCCTGAACAAACAGAAGGTTACTCAGTCCAAAATGTCAGCGTGCCACGGCTGAGAAACCCTGGCGTGGTGCCCAGTGGAGAGGTAAATAGTGTTTATGGGCCAGAAGACTTAACAGTGTTAGGGTGTCAGTTCTCCACAAATCTATACATCCAATGCAGTGCCAATCAAATTCCCAGAAGGCTTTTATTTGTGTGTGTATATTACCAAGCCAGTTCTAAATTTCATAGGGAAATGAAAAGGTCCTAAAATAGCTGAAACCGGTTTGAAAAAGAATAACAAATGGGATAAACTAAGACCACATGACTGTAAGCCTTATTCTAAAACCACAGAGGTCGAGACAGTGCGATCTTGACTGCAGCATAGCCGTGCGGAACAGGAGAGTCTAGATATGAACCAACACATATATATGGACAATTGATTTCCAGCAACGATGCGAAGTCAATTCAGTAGGGAAAGGAAAGTTGTTTCTTTTTTAACAAATGGTGTTTAACAATTGGGTATGCATATGTCGAAAATGAACTTTCATTTATATCTCACAGTATATGCAAATGTTAACTCAAAATGTATAAGTCTAAATGTGATACCTAAAACTATAAAGTTTCTAGAATAAAACATAAGGAAAATTCTTGGGGACCTTTGGTCAGGAAAAGATTTCTTAAATACAATACCAAATGCATAACCCGTAAGAGAAAAATAATTTGGGCTTCATCAAAATTAAAAACTTATACTCTCTGAAAAACTGTTGAGAGAATAAAAAGAGAAGCCAAGGAACAGGAGGGAAAAGTCACAAAGCAAAGCATATATCTTATAATGGATTTGTATCCAAAATATGTAAAGAACTCTCAAAACACAGTAAGAAACAAACCAATTAAAATGGACAGAAGACGTAAACAGGCAAGTAAACGTAAGGAAAGATGCTTAATATCCATTAATAATAAAACACCAATTGCAACTAAAAGAAATGCCACTACACAACTCTTAGAATGGCTAAAATTTGAAAGATTGACCACATCAAGTGTTGGAGAATATGTGGAGGAATTGACATTCTCATACACAAATGATAAAATGTGCAATGGTGAAACTAGTTTGAAAAATAGTTTGGTAGTTTCATAAAAGGTTAAACATATACCACCATAAGATCCTTTCTTGTGCCTTTACCCTAGAAAAATGAAAGCATTTCACTTCTCAGCCTTTTAGCTAAGATCTAGTGAAAAATGAAAGCACAGAAGTATGCAAAGACTTGTGCATGGATGTTCATAGCAGCTTTATATTGAAGAGTCAAAAAGTAGAAACAACCCAAATGTCGGTCAACAAGTGAATGGGTAACAAATTGTTGTATAGTCATACAATGCAGACAACTCAGTGATAAAACTGAGCTGCTGATCACACAACAACATGGATGAATCTTGAGTGTGTACTATTTGATTTCATTTACATAAGGTTTTAGAAAATGCAAACTTATCCCTAGCGTATTAATTGTTGAAAGCACATGTGTTGTTGCTTGGAGACAGGATTGGGAGGCTTAGAGTGGGGTGGAGATATTATAAAGTGATGCTAGTAAAATTTTGGTGGAGACGAATGTTTTCTATTTTGATTGTGAGGATTGTTTAATGATGTCAAAGTTGATTAAATTGCACACTTTAAATATGTGTGGTTTTTGAGTGTCATTTATAATTTTAAAATGTCATTTAGAAAATAAAATAGAATTGTTGAAAGATAAAAACAATTTCCCAGAAAACATAGCTAACAGAAAAAAAATCTAGAACAGGACAGAAAGACTATGTATTAAGAATCAAACCATAAAGTGCAAAATCAGATTAGTAAGAGGCAGAAGAAATTTTCTAAAAATAGAAGAAAAATGTTTAGAGCTAAGAGATACAGATCTTTAGGCTGAGAGTTTCACCCAGGATCCAACACCATAAACAAAAGATTCATAGTAAATTCACCTTTATGAAATACCAGAAAAGGCTCGCTCAGCCAGGGTCGGCTGGGTGGGGATAGTGAGGAAGTGAGAAGTTGGGGGTGAGTCACCTATAAGCAAATAAGATCATCTGACATCAAGCCTGTTATCAGCATCACTGAATGATAAAATACAATGGTACAATGATTTCAAAGTTCTAGGGAGATTACTTTCTAACACACAAGTCAATGCTTAGCTAATTACCAATTAAACATGAAGGACCAAAAGAACAGTCAAGAGATGCATGAAGCCTCGAAACCTCTTGTCACCTATGCTCTTCCTGAGACATTAACTGAAGATGAACTTACGCAAAATGGGGACAAAACCAGAAAAAAGGAGAAACATGAACGATATTTAAAAATTATGGAATATGGGAGTTTAGTGAAAATA
Source organism: Macaca nemestrina (assembly GCF_043159975.1). NCBI lineage: Eukaryota > Metazoa > Chordata > Mammalia > Primates > Cercopithecidae > Macaca > Macaca nemestrina. The sequence continues at coordinate 176,256,488 of NC_092131.1, forward strand.
AGTCTCAGGATGAGATTTATAATGAGGAATTAGTTTGCAGCAATTCGAATTTGTATGGGAAGTTAGTCAATGCCAAGAAGAATATTTTCATGAAGGAAAATGGAAAAGATTCCCAACAATAAATTTAATGACTGAAGTGGTGGTAATATTATGCACACAGTCAAGAAAGCACATACGTCTTTCTTCATTAAAAAGAATGCAAATTAGAAACCCCAGAATATATATTTGTGGGTGATGGAGTGAAATGAAATCTAAGAAGGTCTTGATGCAAACATAAATGTTATGTGGTTTGGATCAATTGAAGGAATGTAAGAAAAACAATTCATTTGACTTGAATCTTAGGAATATTCTCCTTGAAATAGCCCAAAGTTGAGATATTGTACTTCTAAAGGTCAGAAAGAAACCCAAGCAAACTGCTTAGCTCTGCTTTGAATAATATTTATGTAATCTTAATAACATCACAGTTGTTAATTTGTTTTTAACTTTTAGAATTTATTTATAAGTAAACCCCTCAAGGCTGGAGTATAGTTAGAGTGCCAAATGTACAAGTTCTCAATCTTGACAATGAAGTAACAACTGACAGAACATCTCTTTTCTCACATGGCATCAACAAATTCCACTTTCCAGGCTAAAAGCACTACAGTATTTCTGTTATTCTTCTTCTTCTAATGTTTACTTTTACACATTCAAACAACATACTAAACCTTGAACCGTACTTACATAATATAGCTCAATAATGTGGGTTGTTTTTAGTTTTCAACTTTTAGGATCAATCTGTAAACATAATCTTAAATACTGAAATATAATTTTATGATCTCAGTGTACATGCTTTCCACCTTGATAATGTAAAATTATAGTCACAGAAAACAGAAGATGGGAGGTGGAAAAGGAGAAAGAGAAACACATGGAAGGATGGGGGCATTGTATCTTCATCTAAGAAAATGGGGAGTCAAGAGATAAATGCCCATACCTAGTGAAATAAATGGAGATGTAAGTTGTGAAGACATTTTCCTAAAACTACCTGGCTATGAGAGCCACCAACTAGTTTCCTATTTGGTTTCAAGATGCACAGACCCACACCCACACCCAACATGCCATTTCAGTGAATTGCATTTTACTTACAAGTACCCTCTACACTGCTTGCCTGTTGATTTTAACTGTTTCTATAAAAACCAAGGGCCATGAAGCACAAGTCCCTCTAATGCCAGGAGTACCTCAAATAATAACCATTGCTGGTTTAGCAACATGGGGCTGTATGTCCTACCTTAAAAGTGGTATCACAGGTTCCAAAGTGTCTGTCTTCTTTGAAGAATAATGTTCTTATTCATAGTAGGGTTGATAATCCCTATCCTTTAGAAGCTGGTAAAAAGGAAGTTAGAGCAGGAATTGTAAGAAGGTGTCACACGTGGGTGTGGGCAGGGCAGCTATGAGACAGGAGGGAGGAGACCGTGCAGAGATGGTCTGGGTATCACTGGACCCCACATGCAGGGAGGCTTCCTCCACCAATTAAAAACAGAATACTCTTTAAAGAAAAAGCTTTAAGAAATCCAGTCCTTTGAAAATCCTTTCTTCTGTGGTTATGGCAATTTAAGATTGTCACCTGGGATGGATAAGGTTTTAACCTAGTGAAATGGGTAAGAACTGTCCCCATTCATGATGTGCCAGCCTTAGAAGAATTAGTGTGGCATATGTCCAAGTTGCGGTCCCCAAGTAGACCAGAAATGTAAAAAACTTATCCAAACAATGGAAAAAAAAGAATGAAAATAGGACCTGTAAAGAATTCCTAAAGAATCTGCATTATATTGCTTGAGAGTAAGGAAATTTGGAGGTAAATCTGAGGGCATTTTGTGAGACTTAAACCACCATGGGGAACATTCCTTTTAAGGTGTCTGCAGGTGAACCAACAGCTTCTCTGGGGGCCTAGATATAATTTCTCAATAATAATTCTATCTAAAACTGTCCAAGGATCTGAATTAATTAATTAACTAGTTCTGAGACATTGCTTGGTACTTTCTCACTGGAGGAAAAAAAAACAAAGAAACTGCCTTATCATACTAAAGAACTCAAGATAAGGATTAATACCACCTTGGCCAGAGCTTATAGGTAGGTTGGCTCCCTGACCTTTAATGTAAAAATATTTCTTGCTTAAAATACCTACATGAAGACAGGGACAAGTTAGAGCTCTGTGTGTCTAGCTGTCCTTTGAAGTTCAGGGTAAACAGTGATTTTCATTTTTTAAAGTCATAGTTCAATTGATCTCACACGCAGTCAATTTCAGGTTTATTTCTTTTTACTTTCAGCATAACCCAAATGGGCATGTGCTACTAAGAATGACTAGAATTAAAATAACCACACCGTCTTCACAAGATAGCCAAGGAAGAAAAAAAAAATCAGCCTTCACATTTAAGTCAGTTAGTCCTTTTTTAATAAATTTGAATTCATTCATCAACAAGTTTCATATTGTATCTATCACTCAATTTTGCTGTTTTTTTCATGTCAAATAATACCAAAAAATTACATCAATGTGCTTAAGCAAAACTGGGTTTAAATTTATCTTTACAATAAAATGAAATCAACATGAGAATTGATTATGACAGCAATCGCCTATTCCTACTAGAATAATCCTGTACTTACCTTAAACACACTCAACTGACTTGTGAAGTAGAAACATGAGACAAGTGTGACAAAACATGTTCACGGGGTTGGTCCTAGGGAGAGGCACACGGGAGCCACTCTCTGGGAGGTCATTGTTTACCCAGGTGTTGGGAATTTAGTATTTCAGCAAAACATGGCACCTTTCAATGCAGTAGAAGAGGTAATCAATCCAAGGCACACTAGCTAGTGTCCTGGAAAAATTTAATTCACCTGGGCAGCTCTTTACCCCAAGATTCGATGTTACTCTAATGGCTCACACTGAGAGCCAGAATCAATTCCAAGAGTAACAAAATATTTCACCAAGTGTTCGGTTTTGCTTACATAAAATGGCCAGAAATATGAACTGGTTTTCAGGTGGAGAGTTAAAATAAGAATTAAGTGATGGTTTATACTTTCAAGCCAGGAGATTCAAAGTCGGACACATTCTTGTTAGAACACACCACGGTGGGACAAACACCAATGGATTATCTACTAGATGCTGAAAACGAACACCTACAACTGCAATGTGCCTGTCCCCTTAAAACCAGCCCCAGACTTGTTCGGCGTCACCTTTGAGATGATCCCCTTGGTGAAAATGTCAGTGCTGTGTTTGGACGAGAGAGACGTGCCTTTGAGGGAGTGACCGAACATGTCAAAGTTCTGGGTGCTGGCGTTAAAAACACAAGATATTGCAGATGTACAGGTAGCTTCCACACCTAATGGAAATATTCTCATGACATACCTTCTAGTTCGTTTGAGATTCAGGGGGAAATGGATGTCGCATGGTATAGACAGTGGAACCCCTCCACAGTCCCGGGGTTGGTGAACAGGAGTAACACTTGTTTTAAGGAGCACTCAAGTCTATCAGTCTTTCTCTGTAGGGAGTTATGTAGCAGGGCTCTTCCATGATCTCAAGGATATCTGAATATGGGTAATAACAAACTGTCATAACAAGATTCTTCTGTAGATCTTGAGCCCCTGTGGCGCATTTTGGAAAGACAGGACTACTTAGAAAATTAACTTTTTATTACTTTCAGTTGTTAAGAAAGAAATCTCATTATATCCCCAATGATAATGTTTCTCTCCTTACGCAAGAGGTCTGGGTGTGGGGAGCAGCCACCTCCCAACAACGTCAGAGGTCCGGGTTCAGGATTCCTCAACGCGGCTCAGTCACTGGCTCAAATAACTACTGTGGAGTAATGAGAGGTCATTTGTACACAACAGAGACTCCAATTCAACTCTCTTCTGTTAACACAGAGTTCTCTTCTCAATGTTCTCACAAGTTTTAAAAATGGAGAAGCTATAAAATAATTTTGTTAGAAGAAAAGTAATTTTCTTCTGAAATGGAGTAAAGCAAACACATACCCAAGGATCTTAAAAAGTTTTCTCTTTTTGTTTTTACAGAATATATGTATGTATTTGTGTGTGTGTGTGTTTGTGTGTGTGTGTAGTTACAAACACTATTTATAGTATAGCTAATATGTTAACTTCATCGCGGTGTCTACAAAGTTGTGGATCCCAGTCTTGGTGCCAAATGCATATAAAAAGCTCAAAAGCTATTATGACTATACCATGCAAATTTATATCCAGAAAACCTCGGGAAGGAGACTGCAGCTCCTTGGAGCCTCATGGGGTCTCTGCCTGTGATATTTGGGTACCTCAACTATGCATCAAAAAAGTTGTAAATCACTTTTCTCCCAGAAAGAATTAATGTCACAGTTCTGAACAGTATACATTATACACTTAAATAGACCATCGACTGTTTTTGTCCACATCCATGTACATTTTGGGGTCCCTCTTCCGCATGTGGACCTCACACCTTTAATTACTGGATACGGAAAAAGATATACCTGAAGTATTGAAAGGGATAAGGTCTTTGCAAATGTATTTTTTTCTTTAACATGATAATAATGATAAGGCCACTTACAAGGTTTTTCCCAATCTGTTTAACTTTTAGGATCCCCCATTGTTACCGATGGAAAAAACTGTCAGAGAAAAGCCAAAGCCAAAGGAATCCCTGGCTAGTCTCCAGATGAAAATAAAACCAGAGAGCAGTGATTAGGAGGAAAAAGATAGGAATGAAGGAGGGAAAAGGGCCTTAAAGGAGGTAAATGCCTCTAGCGTGAGATTTTGTGGATTATGGTTCGTCTGATGGTGGGTTTTGAACTGTTGCAGATGCCCACAAATTAAAGGTTGTTACAGCCACCAAAGAAAAATCAAGTAGTGGTCAGCTCATGGGGATAGTCCACACCACACGCATCCTCAGGGAAGGTGGTGCCCCTACCTATGTCGAGACAACTGGGGCCAGCCATTGGAGCACTGGGCTAGACTCTGGTCCTTGGTTTTGGATAGAACAGAGAGGGCGAGGCATACGTGGCATTTTGGGATAAAGTATTAATTTAGCAGTTCTTCCTGCAAATTTTGCTTTTTATTTTTTCTCCAAATGCTCAACTTCACTGTGACACCTGTTTGCACAACTGTAGTCATTTCAGTTTATGGATGCCTGTGATAGAAATATTGTTTACAAAAAAATATATCATCTCTTTTTTTTTTTCTTTAGAAAGATCTCATCTAAATAGTAAGTTAAGGTTGCGTCTATGAAACCGGTGCACCTTGTCTTGTTTCTACGAGCTTTAAAAAGTCCAAATACTGATGAGGCTGTGGATCAGAAGGAAGCAACAGTGACTGTGTTTGCCGTCAGGTTGCCCTCCTTTGCCTCAGAGAACGGTCATGGGTTGTTGGGTGACGCGTGGTGTGTAGGGGTCATGTTCCTGCAGAATCCTAGTCAGTCTAGGAGTAGTTGGATGTGCTTATGAAGTATGTCAGATACAGAAATAAAGGCATGAGGATGTTTCTTAGTTTCCGAAATTGAACAGAAGTGTTTTAGCTTCAATCTTAATTTCTAGATAACAGAAAGTAGTTACATCACATAAAGGAAAATATGACATCGCATGCTGCCATGATAGCAAGCGTTAAGAAACAGAATCTTGGTAAATATACATATATATGCATATTATGCAAATATATTTTCTATTAACATACAATGTTATAAGAATGATTGATAACATAACTGCAAGGGGGAAAATCATCCTAGATGGTTTTACCTTAGAGTAACGAATAACCTGAGACGTCTATGCTTTCTTTTGGATATCAGGCCTAGAAATCCATACGAGATGTAGAGCACATTTTCAGTGATTGAAATGTCATTGGCAAAACGTGCCACTGTGTTCGCACATGACAGTGAAGCTGGATCCACTCCAAGTGAACAACAGAAACAAACTACACACTGTATATTAGAGTACTTACAATGAGATGCCATTCACTCCCGATGGGTTTTCAAAAGACGGTCGTTCAGACATCAACGTGGGATCTATCTATGTTTAAGACAACAGGTAAGCACACTGCCAGTGGCTCACCCCAGCCACTAAACCATTACAGAAAACGTATGCCCGATGAAAACAAACCTCATCACCAGAAAAGCCAAGAAGCCTTCGCTTACTAAACTGAACGAGAGGATATGAAGTGAGTGACTCAGTTTAAACTAGCAATACCACTGTATGAGTTTTCAAAGATTAACTAAGAATGTCTTTCTGATTTTTAAACTAAAACATCTAACTTATGGTAATAAAAGACACATTTGGGGATGATATTGTGTTTCACGCCCTCATTCTCAAGGCATAATATTTAGATACTTGTCCCTTTCAATTAAAAAAGAAAAAAACTATGACTTTCTTTAATATGCATCCTGTGGTAAATTGTCCATAGCTGCAAAATGTATATATGTATGTGTATTTGTCTTCCATACACATGGGCACTGACTCCTGTGTGTATAAACATATACACATACATCCTCATATACACGTGTATTTTATATATATGCTGAGAAAGTTCACATATATATACAATTGCGTATGTATATATGTGTGTGTCTGCTTGTGTGTGTGTCTGTGTGTGTACAGGTATAAAAACTTGACAGGCAGAGTAATATTTCACTCAGTGTTAAATGAAGTCTTTGAAAAATCAAGTACAGTCACTCAGTTAACATAGTACAGCCAGTAAACTAAGTTGAAAAGAGAAAAAGTGAATGGAAACACGATCCTGGACCATCTGTCTATGGCATTCACATCGGTTAGATCAGGTATTTTAATTTTGAGCTGCGAAGACCTCCTCCGTAGATGGGTCTTCTTGTGCGGGAGGCTTCTGTCCCCCAGGAATCGCCCATGCCCTTCTCGAGGCATGCTCTGTTTCCTGTACTGGATTCCTGAGTTGTCAAAGGATATTGCTGAATTCCTGGTATCGCCAACACCACCTGCGACCTCATTCATTTCGTTGTGAACTTCCAGCGATGTCAACAGAATGTTTCCATGAGCATCCACCTAATTGGAAGGAAAATGCACATGGTTAGACAGCCAGCAGGCCAATGAATCCGATTTCCCTATGCAGATCCCAGACAGAATGATGTCACGCCATCACCTTACGTGTTTTACGAGAAACTGTACATCTGTCAAACCCAGCACTCCGTTTTATTGGAAAATGTCATTTTGGAGGTTAATTGCAGTTGAGAGATTTTTATTTCCTTGATCTAAAAATGCTTGTGTAAGAGATTAGATGCAAGAAGGGGAGCGGCTTTTTCAAATTGCAATTTCACATTACGGATACAAATCCTTACTGAAAAACTTAAAGTACAAATGACTTTCAAGCTGTTAACTTAGGTGCTCTAACCATTTTCACAACGATGCTTTGAATAAAATCTATATTCTCCCATTTGTCTTTGGAAATCATCTCGTTCCCTTTTCTGATGATCTAACACCCCCAAATTACTAGAGAGAAACACATGAATAGTCCTGGGATCGAAAGGCATGCCTGATGACTTCCGTGGAGTAGATACACACATCCCCAACCCCAACTCAAGCAGGCGCCCCTTGCCCAATACTGGTCCTGGCAGGAGACTTCCTTTTGAAGGGCTACATATAAAATAGACGAAATTCCCTTCCCACAATGGAGCCAGACTTTACAATGATAGCGTTTTATTCTGTGCCAAATGTAGCTTCAGATGTTTCATGATGATGCCAAAGGTCCACTCTGTTTGTGGGTTGGTCTGCCCTGGAACTTTGAGCCTTTCACAGAACATCCTGGGGCTGGCGGCCCCAGTGGAGTCCTTTCTGAAATGAACTATTAGCATCTGCTTTCTGAGCAGTTCCCATCTCTGCTACAGCGTCAAGGGCCATTCCACGGTCCCCTGGGCTTTCACTCCAGCAAGCCCCACACTTCTCTATTTCTCTTCTCTTTCTTTGTCTGGAGGGCCATTTTCTCTGTCCTGTTTTCGGCTGTGGAAAGCCTACCCCGTGTTCCAGTACTAGATTAAGTGTCTGTGGCTTCCTCCATAACTCTTTCACAAAACACAGTTATTTTGTGTAGGAATAATTTATTGCTGTATTAATTTGTGTCTTCCCGCCTTCTGCAATGTCATCAGTGGCATCCAGCTAGATGAGCAGGAGGTGAGGTGGTGAGAGGAGTCCTGCTCGAGAAGGCGCTGGGCCTGTGTGAAGTTCCAAGTGGGGATAGGACCACTGGTGGGATGACCTCAGACTTCAAGGGGGCTGGGACACAGGAAGGGCTGCACATCCAAGGACCACTCAGACTTTGGTGGAAAGGCACCAAAGAGGACTCTCAGATATCTACAGGTTTGGTAACACCATTCTAGGTTACTTCATTATGCTTGGGGAAAGTGAGGTGGTCATCGGGGTAATGTCCCGCAGGGAGGTTGGAACCCTAGGATCAACCCAGTCTGGTTCAACCTTGTGTAATAAAATGGTGAGTTATTTTCAGTTGCCATGAACCCCCAGGTTGAAGGTCATGTAACCTGAGCATGCCCAGATGGACCAAGCACACAACCATAGGTGGAGCCTAACTGCTCAGCAAACACCACATGGCAGGATCCAGCATCCAATCAGATTGAGCCCTTGTGTCACCCCATGGCACGATGCAGCCAGACCACACCTCCCAGCATCACCTCATTGCAAGAGCCAATCAGAACATGCCTCATTACCCTATGCCTATAAAACCTGCCCCAAACCTCAGTTCCACGAAACAGATTTGAGCATTTCCTCCTATCTCCTTGCCAGCTGACTCGCAATAAAACTTTTATTTTCTCAAAATTCGGTGCCATCGTATTGTCTTCCAGCACATCAGGCAGTGAGCCCATTCATCGCTCGGCACCAAGCTCACAATCCTCACCAGATTCCGTGAGTATGTTACCCTATGCAAAAGTGACTTTGTGCTTGTCATTAAGGGCACATACCCCAAGATAGGAAGATGACCCGGGATTGTCCAGGTGGGCCCAATCCCATCACACCTTCAAAAGTAGAGAACTTTCTCCAACAGGAAGCAGGAGAAAAAGTCAGAGAGATAAAAGCAGAGGAACTCAAAGCCTGAGGACTTGAGTCACCCTCGATGGAAAGGCTGCAGGGAAAACATAAGAAGGAACAAGGCAGCTGATAGGAGCAAAGATGGCCCCAGCTGACAGCCCAAAATCAAATAATCCCATTAGAAAATGGACAAAGGATCTGAATACACATGTCTCAAAGGAAGACATACAAATGGCAAACAGGCACATGAAAGAAATACTCAACATCACTAGTCAGGAAAATGCAAATCAAAGCCACATGAGATATCATCTCACCCCAGTGAGAATGGCTACTATCAAAAAGACAAAAATAACAGGTGCTGGCAAGACAGCCAAGAAACAGGATCTCTTAGACACTGTTGGTGGGAATATAAATTCATACAGCCATTATGGAAACCAGTAGGGAGGTTTCTCAAATAACTAAAAACAGAACAACCGTAAGATCCAGCCAAGGCAATGGGGACCTCAATTCACAACCACAGGGAGTTGTACTTGACCAAGCACCTGAGCGATCCTGGAAGCACAGTTAACCCCAGAGCCTGCAGAAAGGAAAGGAACACAGACTGCCAGTACCTTAATGTCAGCCTCCTGACACCCTAAGGGTAGGACCCAGCTGAGTCTCACTGTACCTGCACGTCTGGCCTAACAGAATCATGAGATAAAACCAGGTGTCATTTAAAGCTACTACATTTGTGGTACTCTGTTACAATGGTAATCAACACTACTATAGGAGGTGAGAGGGAAGGTACATTTGCATTGTGCCTCAAAGAATGAGTAGAAATTTTTCAGACAAAATGCAGCAAAAACATCACAAGTGAAGCTTGAAGAGTACCTGAAATATTTTGAGAAAGGCAAACAGTGTTCCCAGCACATACTAAGCCTGAGACAGATGAGGTCACGATCGTCACCGCCATGATCACTCTCGTATCCTCTTATCACAAGAGAAAAGTACACCTCGTGCTGGGTGGAAACACAGAGTAGATTCAGGCCAGTGAGGTTTTTGTTTTCTGTATGTCAGGTGAAAGGATTTCTATTTAACTCTTTAGGGAACAGGAAGAGTAATTTCTAGGTAGAAAGTCATAGATTGCTGAAGTGCAACTCAAGCTATAAGAAATTGAATTTGAGAAGAGAGCGTGCAGAGCGGGGCCGCAGGGAGAGCGCCCTGCAATGGTCTCTGTTTCCTTTAGGGCGGTCTGGAATGGAAATGCCCGAAGCCCATGAATAACTGCTCCCCTGGCGACTGCAACCCATCTTGGGGTTTTCCCTAAGCCTTGAGCCACACACGGCATGCCCACAGCAGCAACGCTGGGCCTCCGCCTGCCCAGTGCTGAATCTCTGTAGCTCAGGGGCTGGGGAAGGAGTGGAGAGTCACTCAGCACCCCAATCCCATTCCGGCCCATGCACTCCTGTTCCCTGTGAGCTCCTAGCAGGAGCGTTCACACGGCAGCAAGTGTGCCATGAGTCCGGGTGGGGCCAGTGCTTCTAAACCAGTGCTACATCCTATAGTGCTAGGATGAACAGTGTCACTGCGGGTCTTCCCTGTCGTTTACGGCCAGCATTGGTTTAGAAGCGGTCAGAGAGTGACCTCATCTGTCCACCACTGGATGGAGTGGTCTCCTTAGAATGGAGGACGGCCAGGCTGAGAGCGCTTGGAGATGGGAATGGACCGAGATCACACCACCCGTGCTGGAAGGCCCTTCATGGAGACACATGATGTGGGAGGTGAGGAGGGCATTTTCTTATATTTTTTTATCCAGCAGAAGGAAAATTCTAATGGAGCTTGTATCTCAAAAGCACTTGGAATGTTAGACCTTGGTAAAATTTTGACTTTTTCTTTTTTTTTTTTTTTTTTTGAGGTGGAGTTTCACTCTTGTTGCCCAGACTGGAGTGCAATGGCGTGATCTCAGCTCACCGCAACCTCTTCCTCCTGGGTTCAAGCGATTCTCCTGCCTCAGCCTCCCGAGTAGCTGGGATTACAGGCGTGTGCCACCATGCCCAGCTAATTTTGTATTTTTAGTAGAGATGGGGTTTCTCCATGTTGGTCAGGCTGGTCTCAAACTCCCAATCTCAGGTGATCCTCTTGCCTCAGCCTCCCAAAGTGCTGGGATTACAGGTGTGCACCACCGCACCTGGCCTTCTGTTACATATCTGTCCTTTCTGTTTTCTTTCCATGGGATGATTAGCAGGAAAACTCTTTAAATGACAAAGTATGTCTGCACGTCTTTAAGACAAGGGAAGCATTCCTTGGTTTGGGAGACAGAGTTTCTCATTGTACCAAGAGAATATGGCAGGAGAAGCCCAACAGTTAAATTCAGGTGTGGCTGAAACAGGTGCCCATGGCAGTAGCATGTCCCCTGTGCAGGCCACCTAGGGCTAGCTGTGGGAGTGCTAGGGCCACATCCTCCTGGGGCAAGAGTAGCCATTCACTATCCCTGAGAAGGGGTAACCTGAACCTGCCCTGGATGCTGCAGGGAGGAGGGCTTCCCTGGGCAGCCCAGCTGGTCTTTGCAGGAAGAACGATTCACAGCAAGATTGTCCAGGACAGAAGCTTGTCCTCTGGTCTCTATCTCCTTCCAGCACCTTCTATGGTACCTTGTGCCACAAAGGAAAGACGTGGTGGGGAGAATGAGCTGCCTGGCTCACACTGGGAATCTTGTTGTGGGGAGGGCCTTGGAGGGGGGTCGGCCAGTGTGTTCCTGTTCATTTGGGGTGTTCCATTCATTCCATTTACTGCAACGAATACGCTTGGTACCCCACCAAATACGTCTGATTTTGAATCATGAATTAGAAAGTATATTAGGTTACCATGTAAAGGAATTTGATAAATTGAGGTCATTTATCAAACAAGCTCAATTTGATTTTATTAGAATGTCCAGCATTTTAAACAGTTCTACTTAAATGGTAAGCTTATGTGTTTAAAATTTATCTGATGTTGAGTCAGAAGATAATCAAAGGTGGAAGATGCTTGTAGTATTTTGTTTTGTTTTGTTTTGAGACGGAGTCTCGCTCTGTCGCCCAGGCTGGAGTGCGGTGGCGCGATCTCAGCTCACTGCAAGCTCCGCCTCCCGGGTTCACGCCATTCTCCTGCCTCAGCCTCCCGAGTAGCTGGGACTACAGTTGCCGCCACCACACCAGGCTAATTTTTTGTATTTTTGGTAGAGACGGGGTTTCACTGGGTTAGCCAGGATGGTCTCGATCTCCTGACCTTGAGATCCACATGTCATGGCCTCCTAAAGTGCTGGGATTACAGGCGTGAGCCACTGCATAGTAATGCAGAATTTGTTCTTTTCAATAATACTAAGTGGTTTGGGAATTACAGTATCAGAAAAGTGAAATCATTTTCCTGAAGATGGAAAAAACCAGAAAGCATTACTTAGCTTTAGAAAAATGGTCTCTACAGACTATGCAATGTTTTAAATAACAAAACTGTGAGATGAAGAGCCCAGTCGTCCACTTCAGGACGTGGGACGCCTCACTGGAGAATGCACTTCCACGAAGGGGCCGGGATTGTTCAAGACCATTCGTTAAAACATTACCACACGGCTGCTCCGTGTCACCATCTTGCTCTGTCCTTAGGAGCACAAAGTGAACACAAGAAGGTCCTCACCCTCAAAGGGTCTAGCTGATGAGATCTTAAATAATCAACAAGTGCATTTGAAAAAATACTGCAGTTTGCCTTTTAAACACATTGATAATTATTACTTTTCAGAGACAGGGTCTTGCTCTGTTGCCTGGGCTTGAGTCCAGTGTTGGGACCATAGCTCCCTGCAGCCCCAGATTCCTGGGCTCAAGTGATCCTCTTGCCTTAGCCTCCCGAGTAGCTGGGACCACAGGAACTCGCCACACCTGGCTATTTTTTTTATTTTTCTTTTTTTTTTTTTTGTAGAAACAAGGTCTTTCTTTGTTGCCCAGGCTGATCTGGAATTCCCAGGCGTAAGGAATCCTTGTGCCTCTGCCTCCCAAAGTGCTGAGATTACAGGCTTGAGCCACCGCACCTGGCCTAAACACACTTTTAAATACCATCTCTTTCCTAGTTATAAATAACATATAAAAAGCTCCTTTTATCAAAATCTAGTAGACCAGAATTAACAAATTTGTGGAGTGAAATACCAAGGAGAGCAATGTCTTTTCTTAAAGGAAGAAAGGGGAGTATTTTGCAACCTGTTTAGTCAGATGAACTTTGACGATTCTAATGACTCAGTTTTACCCGGCTTTATAAAGATGACATTTATAAGCCTTGTCCTCTCTTCCCACTAGGAAAGTGGAAAAAATACCCCTCCAGTGCGACCAAATCCATGACAACTAGCGCTCATTCATGGACACATGTTACAAGAGCAGGTGTACCACGTCCGTGTCATGGGTGTGCATATTTTGGAAGGTGCAGTGAGTCACATGCTGTCTAGCAGGCAAGGCTTGCTGGGCACATGGGATGTGAGTGATCTGCCATTTTCACAAGCATAAAGCATGTGCCCTGTAAGTTGGCAGAAGAGAAACAAAACCAACTGCTTAGAGCAGGGAGTGATGGGGGCAGGATGCAGATACATGGGAGGCCAAAAAAATCAAGGAAAATGTTGGCCGGGCGCAGTGGCTCACACCTGTAATCCCAGCACTTTGGGAGGCTGAGGGGGGCGGATTACAAGGTCGGGAGATCAAGACCATCCTAGCCAACACAGTGAAACCCTGTCTCTACTAAAAATATATATATAAAACTTAGCCGGGCATGGTGGCTGTAATCCCAGCTACTTGGGAGGCTGAAGCAGGAGAATCGCTTAAACCTGGGAGGCAGAGGTTGCAGTGAGCTGAGATCGTGCCACTGCACTCCAGCCTGGGGGACAGAGCGAGACTCCGTCTCAAAAAACAAACAAACAAAAAAAGCAATCAAGGAAAATGTCATGGAGGAAAACATCTGGCTTAGATCTTGGAGGGAAATGTGGACCAAGAAGAAAAGCATCCTAGGTAGAGAGGACAGGACAATGGAAGGGGAATGGGTCACATGTAGGTGGGGACTTCAGGAACTGCACAGGTAGAGTGAAGACGACACAAGACATCCGGTCAAATGAATGCTGAGTTGAGTTTTCAAGATTGAGATACAAATCTGTATGAATCCATGTCCTGTCTTCCCCAGCCCTGTGGCCAGTGTTGTGTCTGGGAAACGATCTCACGAAGGTGGGTCTCTAAGGCTGTGCCCTTGAACTCTAGTGAAGAAAACTTAGCCTGAGGGAAGTCAAACCCACCTCCCCACCTATGTTGTTAATAATTTACAAAACTACAGTGCTCTTGGGGGCTTTGGACATGTATGACTAACTGGTAGCTGTCTCAGGATACAGTGCATGTGAGAAAGAATTCGAGAACCAATACAATTTTACAGTATTCTTATTTCAGAGTGGGTGAACAGTTGTAATGGAAATAACAGTGCAGGTACCTCTCATTCTAGTGTGAAAAGGAACCTGAATATATATTGAATTAATAAGATCTTAGCTTGAAATAGTCTGGCTGCTTTATTTATGGTTTTACATTTGTATGGTTTTCATTTAAGCATGAACCAGTATGTAGAAAATTTCCACCAAAATTACTCATGGATTTTTTTTTCTGAAAGAACTAAAGGGTTATTAAAAATCTGTTAAATCTTAGGAGCCAAATAAACAAATATTTCCAAAAGAGAAAGTCTTTTTCTATTATCTAGAATTTAAGTCTTAAAGTAGAAAGAAGCGATTGTGGGTGAAATACAAGGCTGAAATGCCCTTCATAGAATGACAGATGACTTGCAATTTTTAAATCATTTCATGAATACTCTTTATTTTGAAGGGTTCATCTCATCTCTACTATAATTAGAACCATTGATTTCAATGAAGTTTTTCTTCCTGCTCTATAACCTTGACAGGTGCAAACATTCAAAGACTAAAAACATCTCATTCAGAATATAGCACAGAGAGATTTTTTGTTTTTTCCTAAAATATGTCACCAGATTGGCACACAGTTGATATCTCATTCTCTAATTTTCTTCCAGCTTCTAGTTAAGTAAAATACTGTCGTTTTAGAGGAATGAGAAAGGACGTGCCACAGGAAGAATGAAATCTTGCTCTTTAATAAGAATGATGTTGAGTCTGCAGCTCTGATTCCTTGCCAAGAATTATGACTCTCTACCACCTCATGAAATTCAAATACTAATTGGTCAACTTGTAAAATATCACAAGGCTTGTAACCATAATGCATGAATTACAACCAAAGATGAACTCTTGGGTATAGAAACAACTCAGGAACAGACGGTATGCACAGGCAAGTGAAGGTCAACGCTTACATGGTACCACTAGTCTGGGGAGATACTAAGTGAATATGCGAATGTCTTAAGTATTCATGAATCAACTACTAAGCTAAAATATGGCATAAATACTAAATATAAGGAAAATCTACTCATGGTTTTACAGTAGGGTCACTAAAACCACAGTATCAACAGGCAGTTGCTGGTGGCCTACAGTGTCCATAGGGTACTGTTTTCTCTTGAGATGCCTTACAGGACACAGAAAGTGGTCTCAGGAAAGACGGTGACAAGCCAAATCCCTGCTGTGGAGCCAGCAGCTGTCAGTCAGGGGAAAGCTGCAGGGTGTTGCTGGCCACACTGAGATGCAATCCCAGGTGCTATCCCTGACACGTCACAGCACTATTCACAATAGTAAAGACAGAGAATCAATCTAAATGCCCATCAGCAGTGGACCAGATAAAGAAAGTGGGGTACATATATACCATGGAATACTATGCAGCCATAAAAAGAAGATCACGTCCTCTGCAACAACATGTATGGAGCCGGAGGACATTATCCTAAGGTAACTAACATAGGAACAGAAACACAAATACTGCACACTCTCACTGACAAGTGGGAACTAAACACCGAGTATGCATGGACGAAAAGAAGGAAAACAGCAGACACCAGGGCCCACTTAGGTGTGAAGGGTGAGAGGAGGAAGAGGATCAAAAACATACCTTTTGGGCACTATGCTCATTACCTGGGTGAGGAAATAATCTGTACAACAAACCCTGTGACATGTACTTTAGCCATATAACAAACCTGCACATGTACCCTTGAAGCTAAAATAATAGTTAAAAAAAGAAACAAAGGACTAAGTAAGCTGTTAGGTTGTGTATATAGTACCGCTTCTGTTTCACATAAAATTTGATTCTTTTCTCATGTTCCTTTCATTCATCCACATTACTTGATATAAACTTTTTGGGAGGTACATTTCTATTTAAAAATTATCACTAAAGACTTAGGTGTGCTCAGGAACAATTTTTTAATGCTTATCTTTAGGAGCATCAAATATGCATTTAGAATTAGCATACACATAATCATATGTTGACTTCAAACCTTAAGTACGATCTATAATTACAGATTCTTAAACATATGAATATATAAAGGCCTTACTAAGATTGTTGAGAAAACACAGAAACAGATTTTTGAAAAACCAAACAATAAACACAGACTCATGAATCAACTAAAAATTTCTTCTGCATTTAATTTATAATACACTTTTTCTATATCCCGCTAATTTTCTCTACGGATGCTCGAGTTTTTTTGTCTTTTTGTTTTTATCTTAGATTTTAAGCCTTGTACCCAGAAAGGTATTTCTGCAGCACCACAATTTGACTGTTTTAAACAGTCTCATTTAGAAGAAAAAAATTTATAATCTGTTTAAATTAAGAGGAAATTTGGAAAGACAGCATTCGTTGTATGTGTATGTGTGGATACGTGTGCCTCTGTGATGGAAACAATAATGATGTGATGAATTCTAGTTTCCTTGGAAACAGCATGACCAAAGCGTACTGTGTGTTCCTAGTAGGATATGGACCTATTTGGAAATATAACAGTATGATACTAAGTATATTTTCCACTAAGAAATTTAAGGTAGTTTTGTCTGTGAAAAACCTCGTTTTATTCACAGATCCTCAGTTTTCTGACCAACTCTATTTATGCTGTGCTGAAAGGAAGGAGCCATTGACATTCACTTAATGTGCTTCCATGGGTTCATGAATGTTCGTGGGCCTCGTACGGGCACAGACAGTCCTCCAAGGAGCTACTGTGTTCGCTGGAAGGTGTGGACCCATAAAGGCATGGAGGGCACAGGATAGAGGAACAAAACCTCCACAGGCTAGAGAAATACGTATGTGATATGGTTTGGATCTGTGTCCCTGCCCGAATCTCATGTTGAACTGTAATCCCCACTATTGGAGGTGGGGCTTGGTGGAAGGTGTATTAGGCCATTCTCCCATTGCTATAAAGAAATACCTGAGACTGAGCTGGGTGTGGTGGCTCACACCTGTAATCAAAGCACTTTGGGAGGCCAAGGCAGGTGGATCATTTGAGGTCAGGAGTTCAAGACCAACCTGGCCAACATGGAGAAACCCCGTCTCTACTAAAAATACAAAATTAGCCGGGCGTGGTGTTACATGCCTGTAATTCCAGCTACTCAGGAGGCTGAGGCAGGAGAATCACTTGAACCTGGGAGGCGGAAGCTGCAGTGAGTCAAGATCACACCATCGCACTCCAGCCTGGGCAACAAGAGCGAAACTCCATCTCAAAAAAAAAAAGAAAAAGAAAAAAAAAAAGAAAAAAGGAAATACCAGAGACTGGGTAATTCATAAAGAAAGAGGTAAGAGGTTTAATTGGCTTACAGTTCTGCAAGCTGTACAGGAAGCATGGTGCTGGCACCTCTCGGCTTCTGGGGAAGCCCCAGGAAACTTATAATCATGGCGGAAGGTAAGGGGGGAGCAGACACATCTCACGAGGACAGCACCAAGCGGGGTGGTGTGGTATTAAACCATTCGTGAGAAACCGCCCTCGTGATCCAATCATCTCCCACCAGGTCCCACCTCCAACAATTTGACACAGTTTCCTCATGAATTGTTTAGCACCATCCCTTTGGTGCTGTCTATGATAGTGAGTGACTTCTCATGAGATGATCTGGCTGTTTAAAAGTATGCGGTATCTTCCCCTCCTCCTTGTTCCTACTTTTGCCATGTAACGTGCCTGCAGCTCCCGCTTTGACTTCCACCATGATTGTGAGCTTCCTGAAACCACCTCAGAAACCGAGCAGACATTATTGCCACACTTCCTGTAAAACCTGCAGAACCGTGAACCAATTAAACCTGTTTTCTTTGTAAATTTGCCACTCTCAGGTATTCCTTTATAGCAACACAAGAATGGCCTAACAGTATGTTTAACAAGAAGAATTAAAAAAAAAATGTGGTAAGAAACCCAATATGTAAACAGGTAGAAATATATCCTTGAGGATCTGAGGGGATAGAAGAGGTGGAAGGATACATTTTAAAAATTATATTGGAACTATAATGTGCTTTCATTCAAATGTTGTTTATAATCACAATAACATACCGCTTTTATATAAGCTGAAATGACATCTAAAGATCAAGTGGCTTTGTGGTTGGAAGGATGTAAGAGCATTGCTGAGTTAAGCTGGGCTGGAGGAGGGTGTGCGAGGGCTTTAGAAAGTCCATGGACTTCCTAAAACAAAGTGCCTAGGTCTGCCCAACCCTGGCTTTTTGCAGAACACAACTGCGAGGGGCCAGGGCCATGGCAGATCTATGAGAGCTTCCAGAGACAGCACTGCCCGTCTTGTTCGTTCCTTTTGAACTTTGCTTTTTCCCTAGAGGACAGTGGCCAGTGGGCAGGTGGACAAGAGACTGTATGCCTACTCCAGTGCAAAGAATGGCAGCACGCTGGATCCTCAAACTGATAATTTTACAACTAAAGGAATATTGAAACATTTTGGAAAAACGCTTCTACAGATCAGATTCACACACTCCACCCCAGCGTTTCATTCATTCCAGACCCACAGGTTTTGTTCTCTTTGTAGGAAACTATAGATGATTTTGGCTTCTCCAGCATCAACACTAATGTTGGTTTTATAGGAAACCCGGTAACTTGCACGAGGAAATATTTCAGATTATGATCATCAAGTCTGCCCAAGTCCTACTCAAAGCTCATGCAAGTATATTGAAAAACTATGGGGCCCTGTTACTTCTGTAAGTGGAGAATTCAGAAAGGGCAAGGGAGTCTTTCACTGCCAGCTCCATGTTGATCCTCTCCCTTGTGTTCAACACCAGGCCAGAGATTAACCAGCCCCAGTTCAAATGCCGTCACCCAAATTCAAGAATGAGCTCCACTTCTCAATAGGCTGTCCATCCAGATAGTTGCTGTTTTAAGGGGCTTATTGGTGAGAGGAAGAAGGCCTAGGTCTGTGCCCTGAGGGTAGACTGGAATAACGGAAGCGACTGTTGGGGAATGCATTACCTGAGGGTAGACTGGAATAATGGAAGCGACCGTTGGGGAATGCATTACCTGGGCAAAAAGCAACTGGACCAGGGTCAATGTGCACGGAAACACCACAAGTGAATTTCGTTGGCCAGGCCAATGGTTCTTTGTGTGTAAGCCTACATCCACTGGTTTCAGTCAACTCTGGCCAGTCCTAACTAGATGGCCAGAACTCCACTGGACTGGTCTGAATAAAAAAGAGCTGGGCACCATGTCATAAGGACTATATCACATGTACGAGAAGGGTGTGTGGCTTGACATACACTACTGGGGAAAAAACAAGGAAAGATCATGCAAGTAAATGCAGTAGCTGCTGAGCTGCAGGGCCCAGGTGGGGTCAAGGCGGTGGAGAGCCTACCCGGTTGCTTTCGCTCTTTGAACGGTCATTCTTTGCCTTGGCTGTCTTTTCCGCAAGCTTCTTCTGCCTTTGAGGGCCTCTTCCAAAGAAGATGTAGTTGACAAAGGCGTACTCCAGAAGGGCCAGGAACACAAAGACGAAGCAGCCCATAAGGTACATGTCGATGGCTTTGACGTAGGGGATTTTGGGCAAGGTCTCCCGAAGGTGGGTGTTGATGGTTGTCATTGTCAGCACAGTTGTGATCCCTAGAAAAGAAACAACGTGGTGAGAGGCTGCAGCTTTGCCACACTGGTCTTCACTGTTCACTGTTCTTTTACGTTTTCTCAAATAGCTTTAAGTAGTCGGAGATGATGGGCCGAATACGGCGGGGTGACTGGAATGCAACAGAGCATACATCGTGTCATCGGGGCCACGCGTCGCCGCTCAGAACAGCGAGCTGACATCTGTACTCTGGGGAAGTGAAGCTGTGCAGGGCGTCTCCCTCCCCCACCCAACCCCTGCCCACTGCACCTTGCTATCACACAGGATGGAATTTTGAGAGCAGAAGAAGAGATATGGAGAGCAGAAAAAAAGAATGTGGTTTTTATGAATGCTGGAAAAAATAAAAAGAAACCCAGAATTTAGCATTAATGATGAGAAACCTCCAGGAAAAAGAATGAATTTGAGGGGTCCGTGGCTGCAGAGGCAAGGCTATGAGTGAGAGCTCAGTGAGACAGCCTGTGAGAAGAAAATAATTCCTACTACAATATTGGAAGCGAGAGGAATGAGGCAATGATTTTTAAAATTATTAGCCATGAGATCCAGCCCTGAGCTCAAAGAGAAAGAAATAGCTGAGCTATTCTTCTCAGGGAAGATGATCTCACAGAGCAACTTCCCTCCTCAACTAAGAAAGAATCTGTACAGAAGCTGCTTAGGAAATGTTTGCTCAAGTTAAGGGTTAGTGATTTCATTCATCTTATAGAATCCCACCATACTCCGGGGCAACTCGTCAGATCCTTTTTTTAAAAGTCGTTACGTTGAACTCTTTACATAGTATTGTATGAATGATCTCACTGTTTCCCAAACAGAGCTCAATGTAGTCTAGAACCATGTAAGGACCATATTGTGCAATTCTCCCTCCTATAGCAATAGACAAGATTCCACACTGAATCATCCGAGGCCACAGACACCGGGAGGCAAGTGAGTGACGTGCCCAGAGCTTGTTGAGTTAAGCTAAGCTGCGCTCACAGGAAAGGCACGGATCACTCCCATGCGGTAGGGTGGGATGTCAGTACTGCAGCTGACACGCTGTCTTGGAGACTGTATTTTTGAAATATTAATACGTCTCAAGGATGCAAGACAGCTTTGAGGGCTGAGCTCTTTTCTACCCATGCAACTGATGCCACTGAATGTGAACATGTGGCTTTCAGGACCCAGTAAAGTGAACAGATTTCTCTGCATTGCTTTCTCAGGCTTTCCTCAAAAATGAGACTTTAAAAGGAGACACTCTAACCATAATCCTTCATCCTCAGTCACCCAAAACCTACATGACATCACTGAGGCCAAGAAGTAGTGCCAGCCCTACAGTTCAGCACTGCAGGATATGTACTCTGGGATGCAGCCCAGGCCATTCTGTACATGGTCCCAGCCCAGCCCTCCAGGGCAGGGTTTGAATTTACTAAGCATTCCAATTTCATCCCCCTCTGATTTCCCATCCTATCCTAGGGGGCAGCATCTCGAGGCCCACAGGGAGAAACTCGAGACTG
Source organism: Macaca nemestrina (assembly GCF_043159975.1). Classification (NCBI taxonomy): domain Eukaryota; kingdom Metazoa; phylum Chordata; class Mammalia; order Primates; family Cercopithecidae; genus Macaca; species Macaca nemestrina. The sequence goes on from NC_092131.1 coordinate 176,277,952, forward strand.
CAGAGCTCAGCTGGCCTGGGAATGAGCTGGAGAGCAGGCTAGATAGCCCAGTCTTCCATCTCCAACACAAGCACTCCCTCCACTGAGCTCTGAACTGCTACTAAAAGCTAAGAAGAGAACTGAAGAGCTGAGGAACTCTTTTTACATAGAACTGCAAACCATGGTTGCTGATGGAATGTACCGAAATCCAAGATGTCAGAGTATTTTAAGATTCTCTTTTAACATCGCATTCATGTGCACCTGGGGACTTTTTAAAATTGAAAATGGCAATGGGATAATTACTGTTTACAAATAAATGTGAAAACACTGTGCAAATGCTACAAAATTAGGCATTCTCACCATTATTCAAAAAGTTTGTAATGTTGTTGCCGCTACCGTGGTTCCCCCTTCAACGTGGATTTGGGAAGACTGAGCACTTTGCTTTAGTCACGGCTTTCCTGCTGGCTATTTTGAATGGACATGTATGACACAGGCCTCAGCAGATGTCCCAGACAATGGGCTGAAAGCACACAGGAATAGGTGCAGCCAGCACATCCCACAGGTACTCAGCCTGGTAAATGAGCCCCAGAGGGACCTGGGCTAGGACCCCGGACCCAAGCCCATCAGCACAGGCTCAGGAATCCCTGACAAAAAGATTCGCAGTGACTGCTCGGCCCTTTCTAGTTTGGACCCACAGGCCACATGAGTTCTTAGCTTAAGAGGCCAACGCATTTACTAACTCCTTCTGTTGCTTTACCTCCTATGTAGGAGACCGTGGATGGTGGTGTATTGTGGTGGTACACAGCCTGTAAAGGGGAGCCACACGGCCCACACCCAAAGCCCTGCTCTGCCTCTGTGGGTCTGTAGCCATCATTTGGAGCTGCTGGAAATCTGATGGCAATGTCTGAAAAGCTCTGATGTGCCAATAAATAGTAACTGGCACCGTTAACACTAACAACAAATAATCATATGAGTATCATCAGTACAGAAACATCATTCTTCGGTAGTCTCTGGGTTTCCTGGCCTTGCCTTGACCTTCTGCTCTCTAAAGGCAAATCATCCAGCTGCGGTACAGAAAATGGCTGGGTGGTGGCTTTCGTGTTGTTTTGTACATTCACTAGGCTTGTAAGTCTTTCTATAAATTGCCAGCCTCAATTTATTTGTCATTTAGATTGTGTATGAAATATTGTATTCGAAAGTTGTATTTATAAAAATGAATACGAAATAAAATATAATTTCTTTGCATTGTTTAATCACAATATTTTGTTTCTCCTCCTCATGAAAAAAATAATCTGGCCTAAATTTTATCAGTATACATTTTTACCTTTAGAAGTACCAGTACTTTTGCAGATTGAGCATCCCTCACCTAAAAATCCAAAATCTGAAATGTTCCAAAATCTGGACCGTTTTGAGTGCTTGCATGATGCTCAAAGGAAATGCTAATTGGAGCATTTCAGATTTTGAATTTTTGGATTAGAGATGCTCAAACTCTAAGTATAATGCAGATACTCCAAAATTAGAAAAAAATCTGATTTTCAAAACACTTCTGGTACCAGGCATTTTGGATAAGGGACACCAACCAGTATTCACCAAGGGTTTTGAGGGAGGCCATCTAATGACAACTTCCCACTTTAAAGTTTGGTGGTCGTTAACGCAAACAGTTCAACGTATCTGACGGTCAGACCCTGGGCAGCAGAAGCATATCATACTGAAGCCCACAGAGCAGCCGAGGAGCACGGCTGTCGGAAGAGCCAGCGGAACAGGCCCTGAGTCCCTCCTGCGTTGAGTCCAGGTCCGATAGTGCCCACAGCCCCAGGGTGAGCCCCCTCCACAGAGGCCTCTGCTGAGCCCCGCCCACCCTGTCTGTGCAGAGGCTGCACCTTTATCATGCATTTAGAAGCCATGCGTATTGATCACAGTGCAGCCCCTTCGGAGGAATGCAAAAAGCACTGTGAGCATTTCAAAGCTGTGCTACAAGATGAGGTGCTTGGGAAGGGGTGGCAAGAAGGGGGATTTCTCCAGTGAAAGCTCTCCAAACTACAGCTGTATCCTATGGAGCTCAGTAGCATCTTAACAGTTATGAGGGTTTCCTCAATAATAAGAGTTCATAATATTTGGTTAGCTTTCTTCTTTTCTTAAAAAAATCCATGGCTTTTATAACATAGTAGACCAAGTAACTCTTTACTGCAGTTTTATTGACACTTTAGGAATTATATGTAGTAGTTAAGGGAGAAGGTCTGGAAGTTAGACTAACTGGATTGAAATCTTTCTTCTGAAACTTGGTAATTACATGACTTCGTACCAGCTACTGAGCTTCTCTGCATCTCATTTTCGTGCTCTGTAAAACTGGGGCGATAATCCTCCGTACCCTGCTGGAATCTTCTCCAGGACAGATTGACTATGTGAATGGCCTTAGCAGAGAAAGTGGCGCCCAACTATGTGATAATTTTCAGCCTTTATTATCCTGGCTGTGGTATTTATGATGATGACGTCATTCAGTGCTCCTGACACTGCGTCATAATTGTCTGAATTCACCAACTGACGTTTCCCAGTGACTGCAGATCTGGACTCAAGTCTTGTATTGGCAGAAGGGACAGAGGGAATACATGTGCAGGTGTCATACTCTGAGAGCTGGATCTGTTGGGTTCTTGTCTGGCCAGACCCACAGCCCTAAGATCACAGCTGCCTTCTTGACCTCGGGGTCACGCTAACTCTAATGAATATCCCCTTCACTCTGGCTCTCATGCCTGCCTCCCAGAGCACAAGTGTCAATCCTCCAATGTTGAAGCCTCAGCAACCCTAGCCAGCCCATGCCTTCATCCCAGCAAAGCCACAGAGGCCCGACTGGTTTATATTAAAAATGCTGTGTCATGAAGAAAAAGTGTGGAATCTACTTTCATATACCTTAATGAAACTGGGTTAAATGGAACTCACTTTCGGGGTAATAACAGTTTAACACCGTAGAAGGCAACACTTTACAATTAGGGCGGGACAGAATCTGTGATGGCTAGGAAATTCACATATGCACATTTTCAGTACACCCCACCCCTTGTGATGTCAGATAATCATGGCTCCTTGGTACTCATATTTCACTAATTATCGCAGTGACTGGCAAATTCTCTGCAGCAGATTCACGGCAAAGCAGTGAAATGTCAGCTTCAGCTCGGTCTCCACTTTCATACGCCTTTTCTAGGCTTGCGGAGGGGTCCCAGCAACTTTGCATTTGTATATTTCATATTATTTTTCTTAAAAGGGGGTGCTTGAAATTGTATACGCTAACAGCTCTGCATAATTTAGATCTGCCCCTACACATGTATTGTATCTCTGAATTTTCCAAGTGAAAAGAGAAAAGAGTTTAACAAAGAGTAATCTAGTAAAACATATATGTATTTTTAAAGTAAGAGCTACATAAAGACTGACATGACTGGGGAAGATCTGCAGGCTGTAGAAAGTCCTGGAGACTTTTTTTTTTTTTTTAAAGAGAACGGTGTTTATGATACCTATTAGAAATACATAACAATTAAAACAGCACTTTCAGTTTTTTGCAGCTTTACTCTTCATAGAGTGGTTTTTTAATCCACTTAACACCCTTAGGAAGAGCTACCTGATTTTCTCAAGTCATAGTTATGTGTTATTTCCTGGGAAATAAATCTAACCTTGATTACAACTATGCAAGTCACATGTTTGTCATGCATATACACACATGTACTCACATTTTATTAGAAAAGAAAACATGTTATTCAACTTAAAGTCCTGGGAAAAGTTGGTAAACAGAAAAAGGGCTGGGTGTGGTGGCTCACGCCTATAATCCTAGTACTCTGGGAGGCTAAGGTGGGCAGATGGCTTGAGGCCAAGAGTTTAAGACCAGTCTGGGAGACATGGCGAAACTCCATCTCTACAAAAAATTAAAACATTAGCCAAGTGTGGTGGTGTGTGTGTCTGTTGTCCCCCGTATCCAGGAGGTAGAGTTGAGAGGATCACTTGAGTTCAGGAGGTTGAGGCTGCAGTGAGCCGTAATCATAATTGTGCCACTGCACTCCAGCTTGGGTGACAGAGTGAGACCCTGTCTCAAAAAGAAAGAAAAGAACAGGAAAGAAGGGATAACTGGAACCCTGAATTCTTATGTTTTTTTGTAAGGCGTTTTGCTAGATAATGCGTTGATAATTCTTTTCCATCAATTTTTATAAGTACTATTGACTTTCACTTTCAGGAAATAAATTCAACCCCACCCAAAGGGATGGACAGAAGATTGCCCAACAGTTCTGTACTTATGTAAATGTATTTAAATAATTATTTTGTCTATGCCGTTTCATATTAATCAGCTGAGTAGAGAATAATGTTTCTGAAAATACAAGCCTTCCCTTAATAACCAAAATGCTAAAAATAATATTGGAACCTATAGTACATATTGTACATCAGCTAATAATCCAGTTGTCAAATAACCAACGGTCAGAAAAGATCACCAGAGCCTTTGGGAACCATTCAGAATTGAATTCTACATTTTAGTGCTCATTACATTGTGCAATTCCAATTCTATGCTGTAATATTTGACTATTTTTCTGACTTATAAAAGAAGAATGCACAATTAATCAAGTCTTCTTTCTGGGCCATGGAATAATTTTGAACAGGAGATGTTAATCCTTGCTTTAAAATTAGTGTCAAAACTAGTTTTATCATGCAAATATTCTGCAAGCATATTTTCCCTTTCATGGGCATGAAAATTCACATTTGAGCCTTATAATTAAATTAACACATCAAGGGAATCGTGCGTGAAATTAGTGTTTCAAGATAAAAAGTGACTATATGGGCAACGCTTGTGTCACGATGTCAAAAAATGGTAGTTGAACTACAGCCTTTGAACTGTCTGAATCCTGTAATGATACGGTTACTTTACATTTAAATATCACTTAAAAATAGCACATACCGAGGGCGACTCTAGCGGCAGATGCATCATAATTGATCCAGAAGGACACCCACGACAGAATTGTTATCAGTATAGAGGGCATGTACGTCTGAAGAATGAAGTATCCAATGTTCCTCTTCAACCGAAAGCTCAGTGACAGTCGAGGATAGGCACCTACGGGAAACAGACAAGGATATTACACCAGAGGAACGACACGGCAGACTAAAGACTTTGCTTTGACTTCCACAGGTCAACAACATGCAATGGAAAAGTCTGTGAATGAAGGGAGTGGTCCACCACCAAGCAGTTTGCTTCTGTCTGCTAGCGGTATTTATAGAAGAATCAGGAGGGGGGTGCTTTTTGGTCTATTTATAAGATAGTGATGAGGATGCTCTTCTGAGGCTACATACTCAGTTGAGAACCTGGAAAAACTTAGAAGTTTTTAGCTTAGAATCCATAATAACGCCAAATGTCTTGTTTATTCTTTAATGGATGACTATTCCCTTCTTCCTTGTAGACAGGGGAGATGTGGCTCAAGGCTTTACTGGGCAAGAAAGGCTTTGACCAGTTGTCCTTTCAGCCCACCTGGAGTTCAGCCCTGAACCCAGATGTTGGAGGCGTGGTCCCTAGAGTGACTGGGCTGGCCCAGGGGCACCCTAAGAACAAGAGAGGCAGAGAAGCAAGTCCAGTCCCGGAGAAAGCAGCGGTGCACACTGACGGCGTCCGCTTCGGCCACAGAAAAGGCGTCAACGAGAGCGCGGAGGAGCGCCCATCTGCTTTCTTGTCCACGAGTCCCAGTATTAATTCTCAGATGTGAACATTCCACTCCACACACTTTGGAATCCTACCACACCACCAGGACAGAGTGAGAAAATATCCTGCCACATTCAGCACTGTATTTGCCTTTTCTCTCTTATTTCGTTTTTCTTTCCTTTTGTTTTTTTGAGATGGAGTCTCGCTCTGTCGCCCTGGCTGGAGTGCAGTGGCATGATCTCGGCTCACTAAAACCTCCACCTCCCTGGTTCAAGCGATTCTCCTGCCTCAGCCTCCCAAGTAGCTGGGACTACGGGTGCCCACCACCATGCCCAGCTAGTTTTTTTGTTGTTGTTGTTTGTTTGTTTGTTTTTGGTATTTTTAGCAGAGACAGGGTTTCACCACATTGGCCAGGCTGGTCTTGAACTCCTGACCTTGTGATCCGCCTGCCTCGGCCTCTCAAAGTTCTGGGATTACAGGTGCGAGCCACTGCACCTGGCCTATTTTGTTTTTCTTAGAGCAAGGCAAGTGTGGCCTTTGTTTCCCCCTGTTCGTTTCAACAGGCCACTTTCTCAGTTCCAATCCTCCCGCTCCTTGTTTTCTGGATTCTGATGGAGCTGCCTGAGAGCCCGCCAGTGAGAACCCAATGACCCTCTCTAATCAGCTCCTCCAACTGCTCCCCGACACTGGCAGGTGCCTTCTTTCTGAAGCCGCCCACACCCTAAACTCCAAGAGGCCTCACCTTTCCTGATCTCCTCCTACTCCAAGCCTGGCAGGCTCCTATTCTCCTCCTGCCCCTAAGTATATGCATTCTTCAGACTTTATTCCACGTCCCTTTCTGTGTCTGCCCCTAGATTATTCTCTTTGGCAGTCTGATTCACTCGTATGACTATTACCATTATGCAGGAGATGAACGATTTTATCTCCAGGCCTCCTACCTTTAGCATCAACCACATTTGCAGCCAGGATTATATAAAAGAGAAAAGAAATCACCAAACATACCCAGCTCTTCAAGGCTGACAGTCTCGGAAATTTCCTCCAGTCTTTGTGTGTGTCTGTGTAGAATTTCTCATACACAGCTCTGATCAAATGCATATATCCCATGTCATCATAGCATACAATTTTTTAGAGTTGCTACAAATTATTTGTAAACACAATTTTCGTTTCTTCCTAATGATCCATCAAATATCGACACAAGGACTCTATAAATATAAATTCCTGAATGCTGTAGATTTAGGTGTTTTCAATTTTTATAAAACTATAAATAGTACTCTTAAGGATATATTTGTGCAGAGCTATTTTTCTACATTGAGACTTATTTCTTGAGGATGAATATGCCAAAGGAGGGACTGGTAGGCCAAGGTTTAAAGCTTTTGATAAATATTGTCAAATTACTTTGCAAATGTATCACACCAAGGTATGCCACTGCCACTATCAGCAGATTAATAAAAGTACCTAGTGCACCTTGCAAATACGACAATATCATACATTATCTCTTATAAATAGGCTTTGCTAAATCCCTTGGGAAAACCTTGTGCTTTCAACGACTTTTTAAAAAATTGAATACTTCCTAAATGTTTGTTTGTTCTCTGTATTTAATCTTATAAATTATCTGATTACTCATTTATTTTTCTCATTTCTCTTTCCTCTGATGGCTTTTACCTTTTCATTGAAACACTTTATATGCTAATCCTTGCTTGTATTCTCTGCAAGCATTTTCCCAGTTGTCAGTTTGTAAAGCTTGTAACAGCTTTGAGTGGAGGACATACAGATCCCTAACTTTCTGTATGCAATTACATCTATCCATTTCACTTTTTCCCTCGTGACTGTTAAAACTTGCGTTTAGCCTTCGGTAAGTTCACAATACAGATCTACCTGCAAATCTATTTTTAGGGGTGGCAGTTATTTCAGTGTTTGACATGAGGTGAAAACATACATGGATTTTGGTTCCACAAACAGCAAACCGGTTTCTCCAACACCATCAGTAGAATGAGGCTTCCTTTCATAACACATTTCACACAGTTCTGTTGTTTTTAGACTCCGTTTCTTGTAAATGTGGATCATGGGCATGATGCACCACGCGCGGGTGCCAGACCCTCCTCGCGGGCCTCCTCCCAGTTCTGGGCCTTGTGCAACTTGGGCACATTCAGGAAACACGGAAACGATGCTCACTGTCATGCCACACTCAAAATCTCCTACGGCTCATTACTTCCCACAAACATCAAAACACGCATCCAGGAAATTTAGTTTCTCCATCTTTTCCCAATTTAACTTCAGTTTTATTTTCCACCATGTTTCTGCTTTAAGCACCACATTTTTTCAGTCAAAGAGGTTCTCACTGCCTCAAAATATTCGTCTCTATTTCCTGCCTCTGCTGACTCACATCCTGGTTTTGAAGACGTGTCTTTCCTTATCCACACCTCAAGGTCTTGGTCAAAGCCCCATCTTCCATGAATCCTTTCTTTTTCCTCCTTCCAAATGTAAGTAATCACCCTCTTGAATCTTTTTTCTCATTATTCATATTATTATAATTATAAACATTTACCAAGGTGAGATCTTCCTTAATAAGCCGTACAGTCCCCAGGGCAGAATTTGTGAGGTATTTTTTTTATATACTACAATGCCTAGGTAAATGTCAAAACCATCATAGGTTCTGAATAAATACTTCTGAATGCTGAATGAATGAAAATAGGAGTATTTAGTTTCTCTATGTGAATCTTTAGTTGAGCTTAATACACAAAATGCTCAACATCGTTATTGAATTGTAGCTTGAAATCCCATGGCAACTTCAATATCTTTACTGAAGTAACTTCAATACTGGCTCTTAATTTGCAATTTCATGGCAACCTCAGACCTTTCTTAGCACTTATTTGCTTCTCTTTGCTTCAAGTACATCTTACTATAATCCACCATACATGGAACAGTCTCTGTATCAGTCAGAACATGATGGCTTATGCTACAGTAACAAATAGCCCCCAAATCTCTGTAGTTTGTAACAAAAATTTTTCTTATAAACAATATATCCACTTAGCTCCCTCTGTTTTAACTCTGTTGGCCTCTGTGGTAGAAGGGCTGTATACACTTCCCGTCATATTTCTGTGGCCAGAGCAAGTCTCATCGCCAACTGTTATGTCAGGAGAATGGGAACGTTTAATCCTCCCCCAGAGAAGAGCAGCAAATATTTTTGAATGATAATGCAATTTACTATATCCTCCAACTTTCCATTTGCCAAGTCAACTTTCTTAAACATTTTCCAAAGTACATCTTCAGGGAAACTGTGGGCAGTAGAAACCAATATTGACACCCATGCAATGCCATGACCGTACAGTCAAACAAACACTTGGAAGATCATTAGGGATCTTGAGGAAGAGAATACGAAACTGATTTCAAAAACACATTCATCTCTGGAAATTCACCAAGATACTCATTGACACAGAATTTGGAATTAAGAAAATATACCATTTTCTTTTGTATTTATTTAGCAAATACATTCTATTTGTTAAAAGTAAAATGCCTTTGGGAGGCCGAAGTGGGTGGATCGCGAGGTCAGGAGATCGAGACCATCTTGGCCAACATGGTGAAATCCCGTCTCTACTAATAACACAAAAATTAGCTGGGTGTGGTGGTGTATGCCTGTAATCCCAGCTACTCAGGAAGCTGAGGCAAGAGATTGCTTGAACCTGGGAGGCGGAGGTTGCAGTGAGCTGAGATAGAGCTACTGCACTCCAGCTTGGTGAAAGAGTGAGACTCCATCTCAAAAAGAAAAAAAAAAAAAAAAAGGAAAATGTCATTTCCAATTAGCAAAATGTTTAGGTATTCAGCATATGCCCCACACATCCCAGTCTCTGAAGTGGAAACAGTGAGTGGGGCAAACAACGAAGATGAATAAAAGCACAGTTCACCCTCCTAACTGTTAGTAGCTCCTGACCCATGTCAGACAGATTCATTCAGAACTGGCCTCCATAAAGCTGTGGCATGCACTATCCTGGAGGTATAAAAATATGCTAGGGCACATGACTTAGTGATTTAGGAGAGGTTTCACGGTGTAGGCACCTCTGGTGTATGAGACAGTCATGGTTGAATAGGACTCCTTCAGGCAGGGAGGAAGGAGAGCTTTCAAGGTAACGGACCCAGCAGAGCCGTTCAAGATGCCACGAGACAGAGACCTCAGAGGGTTAGTCAACCTAGTAATTATCTGACGTAGTGGATCTATTCTGCTAGGCAAAGGCTTTTCCCATTTGATGTGCATCTTACAGAGTGCATAAAAGTATTTTTGTAGCTCTGGTAGACAAGGTCCTTACACTGGCAGGATGGAATGCCATGAAATATGCTGTATCTATGTGGAAAACTCCCAAGTGATCACAGCCAGTGGCTAATATTTTAAAGTTGAGAAGTAATGAGTCAGCCGCACTACGACATCCCCTTTAAAACGAAACGGAAGCTTGAATTTACAACTGAAATGCGCTGAAGCCCTAATGTCTGCGTGCCAATGCAGATGTGGTCAGGTCCCCAGGCAGACGCTGAGCCAACAGATAGAGGCACAGTCCCTGGGCACAAGTGCATTGTTCCAACGCAGGGATTCCTTGGCAAAACTACCTAGTGAAGATGCTGATCCCAGCCCTTTCTCCCCATATGCAGTTACCGTTATGCCAAAAACACGGCTCTGGATCTCTAATCCAGCCTGAATTTATATTATTCTCTAGGCATTAATGTTTTTGAAGAACTCATTAAAAATGCAGACACAGAGGGTCATGGCAGCTTTGTAGAGCGCTAAGAGCCACTCAAATGCATCTGTGAACTAAGAAGCTGGTATTTTAGCAGCTGCAGCAGAGTTCACTCATCACATGTTCCTCTTCCCAGCAAGGCCGCCATGGTGGGGCACTCCCACAGCAGCCCGGGAAGCTTTGTGAGCTCTCACTTAGAGGCTTTCTGGGCCCATTATCATGCTATATGATTCATTTATCATCTAGATGCAGCCTAAAATTTAAAATAGTCTTTCTAATTCTTACTCCCATTACTAGTCACCTTATTATATGTTGAAAAAAATCCATTAAGAAAAGGAAATATATGAAATAGAAAAGAGAAAGAAGAAAAATGGGATTGGGGTTTTAAAAAAAAGTATTTCAAATATTGTCTCAACCAGGCAATGAATCCTTTCTAACCCTCCACAGAAAAACCAGCATTGAACCATATAACAGTGCAGCAAAGAACAGGGATGGTTGTTTGAACAATCCAGCCCCACCGTTATTTGGGATACTCGTTTTTGAGAAGGTTACTATCCTCTCTTTCCTTGTGTGTAAAATCAAGGCAAGAATACCTTAAGTGGCAAAAAATTAAATTACACTTCATAAAAATTAAAAACAGTTAGTTATGCTCCAAAGTGTACCATCAGGACAACCTACAGAATGGGAGAAAATATTTGCAAATCATGTATCTGATAAGGAACTTATATCCAAAATACATAAAGAATGTGGCTGGGTGGATGGCTCATGCCTGCAATCTCAGCATTTTGGGAGGCCAGGGCAGGAGGATTGCTTGAACCCAGGAGTTCAAGACCAGCCTGGGCAACATAGTGAGACCCCATCTTTACAAAAATAAAAATATAAAACTTAGCTGGGCATGGTGGCACACGCCTATAGTCCCAGGAAATTAGGAGGCTGAGATGAGAGGATCGCTTGAGCCCAGGAGATTGAGGCTGTAGTGAGCCAAGACTGTACCACTGCACTCCAGCCTGGGTGACAGACTAAGACCCTGTCTCGAAGAAAAGAATGCTTACAAAAAAGACAAATAACTGAATTTGTTTAATTGGGAAGAGGTTTTGAATAGATATTTTTCCAAAGATAGAGAAACAGCCAAAAAAGCATAAGAAAAGATGGTCAGCATCATTAGTCATTAGGGAAATGCAAGTCAAGACCACAGTGAGATACCATACCATACCCTCTAGGATGGCCACAATAAAAAAGACAGAAAATAACTAGTGTTTGTGAGGATATGGAGAAATAATTGGAACCCTCCTATACTTCCAGTAGGAATATTATCAGGCCACCACTTTAGAAAATAGTCTGACAGTTCCTCAAAAGGATGTTACCCTATATGACCCAGGAATTCCACTCCTAAGTATATGAGTTAATTTCCTAAAAGAAATGAAAACATATACATACACTAAAACTTATAACTGAATGTTCACAGCAGACTTATAGCTAGTAGCCCAAAGGGGAAACAAGCCAAATGTTCATAAGCTGATGAACGGATAAAGAAATTGCAGTATATTTCTTCAGCAATAACATGGACTGAAGTACTGACTCATGACACAACACGGATGAACCTTGAAAATGTCATGCTAAGTGAAAGACCCAGACATGCAAGACCACACAAATGATTCCGCTGATACGAAGTGGAAGAGACTGAAGAGACAAATCCAAAGAAACAGAAAGATTCGTGGTTGTCTAGGGCTGGGAGAAAGGGGAAGAGACTGCTAGTGGATATGGGGCCTTCTTTCTCGGGTGATAAAAATATTCTAAAATCGATTTTGGTCATGGTTGCACAACTCTGCAAATATACTAAACACCACTGAATCTGCCTTTCAAATGGGTGAATTGTATGGTATGTGAATTGTATCTCAATAGATCCGTTACAAGGAAAAAAATGTTTACTACGTGTATTTTTACCGGCAATCAAATTCACATCAACTATGAAACACACTATCTGACCCAAAGTACACACTCGATAAATACAAGTTACTTCTTTCTTTTCTTTTTCTCCTACTTTGGTGCCTTCTCTGTTCATGATTCTGTAATCGGGGCTTTCACCGTTGAGCACAGTTTTAAATGTTTGCTGGAGGTCTTAAAGGCAATTGAAAAGGATGAAGGTAGTTAAAAACTCTTTCTGCAAAAAGATTTAAGGTAATGAATTTCTGAAGAAATCTGTTTTCTGTAATGAGACATGCTTCATATGTCAGGAGCACTTGTAAAGAGTGATGTCACAGCAAAAAGAGTATACAGTTAAGCTCTGCTTTGGCCCTGGGAGTGCGCATGCTCTGGCCCAGCATTTTGGACTGAGAGACTAGGGATTGTAACTGGCCAGGAAGCACAGGTGAATTGTCTCTAAAGATGCCTGTAACCAAAGTCAGTGGGGAAAAAAGAAATAGAATTTTTTCTCTGGAATTTCAGGTCAAATTAAATTACAAATAAAAGACAGATAGTAATTCCTCCTTTTAATGTTTCATCTATCTTTTCTGTACCTCTAGTAGATGGTATTTGCAGACTGAATTGGCAATAATTGGATCCCAGGCTTTAGTTAAGCAGCCTAAAGCCTGGAGTTCACAAATGGACTCTTAAAGAGAAACCTGAGTGCATGTATCAACAAACACCGTGACAGGTGGACTTTTAAAAAAATTTATAATTTGTCATGATCATTAATAAGAAAGTAAAGCAATATTTTGAAAATTGAGTTTTGAAAAAAAAGAGAATTCACATGTCTTAGCTGAAATGCCTCATCATTATCCATTTTGCCTCCTCCTCTTTTTCTTCCAATCTTAGCCAAAGTATTCTGAAATAAAGTTAGAATGTATCACTGTCCAAATGTACCACAGAAAAAAGGAAGAGAAAGACAGACATCACAAAATTAAAGAAGCACATTAAATCATCTGTTCTCCACATATCTTGCGAAAATCTCTATCTTTCCGTTCAAAGACAACTCTGAAGTTACGAGTAAATTTCAGATTTGGCAAAAACTGTATATCCCAAATTTTGCTCGTGAGCACGACGCATTTTCAAGACCCGTACAAAAGCTGAAGTTTCAATCTGTTGATCAGTGTGTTCACAGCGGTATTTGAGGAGCTCTTTGGTTTTCAGCTGAATATGTTTGTTGAAATAAATTTAATTCAGTATTTCTTTTAACCTGATCCCGTATCTGTCTGTTATGCAAGCGCTTGGCTCACGTTTTCACAGCTTGAAACTGTTACAGCCAAAGGCTCAAATATCCTGACTGAGCTTCATAGTGCTTTCTTCAACGACAGAGTATTCGAATAAATGTTTCCTCTTTATCATGTTTTCAGAAAATTACAGAATTTCCTGCAATGAAATTTTAAAAAAGGTTTCCTAAATTTTCTTTTTTTTTCACGCTCATGTATTAGTAGCCCAAACGAAGCAAGAATTACATATTGAAACAACTGGAAACTTTTCTGAAAAAAATAAAGAGGGGTGAAAAATAAACCACGGTGTTAGGGTATTATAGAATATACTGAAAATGACTGGAAAAAATGGACAGAATTTAAATAAATCTGCTTGAAGATTTATTTAAATCTGGAGAGATTTCAATGGAGAGATAACAAGCCAGTAAAGAGTCTGTATCAAGATGTGGGAGAGAAAGAAAACAGAGAGAAGAGCCCCATGTTTCACGTACCTGCAGTTTCCATAAGGGAAAGATGAGAAGCGAATTAGGACATCCAAGACTCAGGGGACTAAGGGGGCAGACGCTGGACACAGAGGCCATCAAGAAGGGGCCGCGTTAAACCTCCTACAGCTTGGGTTGGGTATTCTTACACAAAGAGTTTTGCTCAAGATGTGAAGATAAACCAGACGGACTCATGCATGCTCAAAGACTGAGCCTGAACTCAGAATTACTCATACCCCAGAAAGTAGATGAAGCTTATCCTAGATTGCTAATGCCTCCAGCTGTCTACTAGAAGCAAGCACAGATCCTCTCTAAAAGATACACCAAAAGAGCATTGCCAGCATGAAGCTTGAGAAGAAAATGAAAAGCAACATACGGAAAGAAATGAGCAAGATAGACAAGATAGGATGACAAGATCAGATATGTGTGTAATCAGGGTTCTAGAAGAAGAGAGAATGGGGCAGAGGCAGCCCTTGAAGAGATGATGGCCAGTGATGCTCCAAAACCTCAGACAGACATCAAACCAGAGACTCAAGAAGGTCCATAAACTCCAAGAATGGCCAGGTGCAGAGGCTCACGACTGCAATCCTAGCACTTTGGGAGGCTGAGGTGGGCAGATCACTTGAGGTCAGGAGTTCGAGACCAGCCTGGCCAACATGGTGAAACCCCGTCTCTACTAAAAGTACAAAATTTAGCCGGGCCTGGTGGCACATGCTTGCAATTCCAGTTACTAGGGAGGCTGAGGCAGGAGAATAGCTTGAACCCAGGAGGCGGAGTTTGCCGTGAGTGAAGATCATGCCACTGCACTCCAGCCTGAGTGACGGAGTGAGATTTTGTCTGAAAAAAAAAAACAAACAAAAACACAAAACAAAACAAACAAACAAAAAACTCCAAGAATAATAATCACAGAAAAAGCTGCAACTTGGTACATCATAATGATGTCCATGAAAACCAAAGGCAAAGAGAAAAATCACAAAGTCATCTGCAGGGGGAGAAAAACAAGTTACAGTCATGCCCCTCATAACCACCTGTAGGTCAATGGACGGGATCCCTTAAGATAATAGAGGAGCTGAAAACTTCCTACTGCCTAGTGACATCATAGTCTGGTCCTAATAAACTTTCAGAGTGTTCGTTCTTTTCTAGTTACCCCCCAGCTTTTTTTGGGGAGACAGCATCTTGCAGGCTGCAGTGCAGTGGTACAATCAGAGCTCACTGCAGCCTCAAACTCCTGGGTTCAAGCCGTCCTCCCACTTCAGCCTCCTGAATAGCTGGGACCACAGATGCTGCCACCATGGCCTGACTAATCTTTTATTATTTATTTATTTATTTATTTATAGTTTTTGAGACAGAGTCTCGCTCTGTCGCCCAGGCTAGAGTGCAGTGGCACGATCTTGGCTCACTGCAACCTCCGCCTCCTGGGTTCACGCCATTCTCCTGCCTCAGCCTCCTGAGTAGCTGGGACTACAGGTGCCCGCCACCACGCCTGGCTAATTTTCTGTATTTTTAGTAGAGACGGGGTTTCACCGTGTTAGCCAGGATGGTCTTGATCTCCTGACCTCGTGATCTACCCACCTCAGCCTCCCAAGGTGCTGGGATTACAGGCGTGAGCCACCATGCCCAGCCTAATCTTCTTTTTTTTTTTTCTAGAGGTGAGTCCTCACTGTGTTTCACAGGCTGGGCAGGGTCACCTGTGGCCTCAGGTGACCCTCCTGCCTTGGCCTCCCAAAGCACTGGGATTACTGGTGTGAGCCACTGTGCCCAGCCTCTAATCTCTTTTCCTGGGAATACTCTGTCAGGCCAGAAAGTCCTTCAATCCTGTTTACTAGTCGCATTCTTATTAATTGAGAATACTTGTGGAAAGGAAAATAAATCAGGATAATATTTAACATTAAAATATTTTTAAAACATTGCAACTTAGGCCATTTCTTCATGCGTAGGTGAATTAGAATAATTTTAAAGTGCAAGCTTTTGAAAGTTGGGAGGTTTTGTAACTGACTGATTGGGACCCCTTGGGCTACACCCAGTAAATGCAGGACTCAGTCCGTGCTGGGAGGAAGACGCAATCCTGCATTCTGATGGCCCCATGGGTCTGTGAATAGTTAGGTATTCTGCCACATACCTGTAGTGTCTGTTTTCTCCAGACATTTTTAGGATGTGTTCTAACACATACAGGCTGAAAAGACACGGATTGCACCTGGAGAACGGTGGTTCTAAGTGCTTTCAAGTTAGTGGATTCAGGGTCATTCTAAGTGGCTGTCCCCCTTGGAAGCAGGACACCCTCTACAAACACCTCACCCAGCTTTCTAATGAGGCTGCACGAAAATGCAGTAAGAAATTCGCATGGCAGCACCCTCATGGCCATCTCTGCAACTTTCTAGGCAAAGGCTGCACAGACAGGACTACTCCACAGTGAGTATACTAATCTCTGTTCTGAACAGACCCTCAGCTCACACCACCCAGGGCATGGAACACTTTGAAACCCAGTTTTAGAAGGAATACACCATTTTTTTCAATGCCTCACAGGCCAGCGTTCTTGGTTGTGGACACTATTTCTTAATGATAAGTCCATGTTCCTGCTGGCTCTCATTCCTCCCTGAGGTCAGCCTCTCAGTGCGTCTTCTCCGGAGAATGCAGGGACACCTGCAAGGCCTCCTGAGGCAGAGGATAAAGTGATGCTGCATTAAAAAAACGACCTGATCGGTGTCTTAAAAATTTGGGCTTTTACATCGACTTATCATGTACTTCGGCTCCTAGGGGCTGGGGTGGAGAGGGAACGTTGGTGACGGCCTTGACTGATCAATTACTTACTCACTGACAACGGCCACACACTCAGGACACACTGGGCATTACTCAAGAGGAGGGCGGGGAGCGGATGAACCACACATGACTGATACGGGTTCCTCCTCAGGGAGGTGTGTCCTTGCAGATGCAGGTGCCGTGAGCTGTGAGCAGAGCTGGAAGGTGGTCAGTACTGCCCTGCGGAGATGCACCCCAGCCACTTAACCCAGCCTGGGGGGCTGTGTGGGGCCAAGCAGGTCGAAAAGGCTTCCCAGAGGAAGTGGCATCAGATGAAGCCTAAGAATGAGTCGGAGCTAGCCACATGAAGGCGAAGCTGGTGGCCATGGGTCAGGAGCATTCAAGGAGCATTCAAGGCACTCACTGGCTTCATGGCTGCCATCACAGGACTGGGATCAATTTTTATGCACTCTTTGTTCAAGCTACATGGATGGTTCTGCCTTCATTGAGCATTTTCAACCCAGAGTTTGCGGTCTCTGTAATGCTTTACATTTTACAAAGCACTTTCATTTATTATATCAATTACAAGGCACAGCATTCAGTAAGCACAGTCAGCACTGCACACTGCAAAATACACATTTAGTAAAACCTGTGCAAGAATAGACTGAGGAGCAGAAGACGCCGTCTCAATCTTTGGGCAGTTGATATAAAGATGACAAGGAAACCCAGGCTAAGGCAACCCTCATCATAAGGTAACGTCAGGAGAAGATGACCATGTCTAATGGGGCAAGGCAGACTGGAGGTGATGCAAGTTCCTGGACCACCAAGGCTGGCTGCTAACTCCAGTGGAACGAAGGCAGCTTACTCTTGGGAGGAGAACAGCGCCTACCTCCTCTGGTCATCCTCTTTCCTTCCTCTTCCTTCCTGCCTCCAAGTTCATCAATGACCTGTTGTCTGCCCAAGGATGGGAGATTCTTATGTTATCAAACATTGATTGGTGAAATTCATCCTCAGTCTTTTCAATAATGTCCCAGAGAGCATCTTCTTCTCAGGTGAGCCTTCCTCCCCACCAAAGCCTACCACTCTCCTTTGATACAGAGAGCAGAGGGGTGTGTGACGTGTGAATGACGACAACACTCCTTCGGATGATCCCGCGCCGGGGGTCTGCTGCAGCGTATTCTCTCACTCCAGTCACACCCACGGAGCCAGTGCCCCTGAAGGGTCTGTAATGGATGCAGGACTCACCTGTAGCGAAGACAACATTCCTCGAGACCAGACGGTGCTCCACGATGGAGAACTGCGGGAGCTCGATCCTTTCCACTCCGGTGACAGCCTTGTCCCCGCCTCGCCAGTAAAACTCAATGTCATCCGTGGTGTAGCCATCTGCCGAGAGAGAAGCAGGGAGACAGGAAACATCACCATTTCGTACAAATGCACGGCTAAATAAACTATCATTAACACGGAGGTTGCGGCTCTGCTATGTTTTGAGTAGATTTGCTTAATGTGCTTGTCTAGGGGAAGCGTCATCAAAGAACTACCTTTCCAGTATTCTGAGTTATCGCTGCCATTTCATGTGTACCGGGTTGGTATTGAGAAGCCGAGAAGCTGGGGAGAATGCGTGCTCTGACCAGAGTTCTGTCTGTGAAGTGCAACTTCAGAGCTGACCCAGACACCACATGGAGATGAATTTAAAATACATCTCAACTGCAATGAATAAGATAGTTTCAAGAGAAAATGGGAATTGCAGTACGAAGAATTCTGGAAAGGAAAATCCTCTCGAGAGCTTTTGAGAGAGTTCAAAGACTGACGGTGAATTTCACCAATCGGTGATTGATTAAATGAGGTGAGCTCAGAGCAAAAGGAATGTTCTCCTTAGCATATTTGGATGGTTTTATCAGCTCTTCCTGGCCACAAAGTTTGCCAACCTTAGAAATCCCTGTTCTTGGGATATTCCTGACCCTTAGAGATGTGCACAGGTAGTCTCATCAGAAAGAACAGTGGTCGTTAGCTGGATTATAGCTGCAAATCCAGCTTTAGCGCAGTGTTCATGTTCACGTGGTGATTAATCACGGCTTCTCGAGAATGAGTAAGTGGGGCAATAGAGTCCACTGTTACTTGTAACACCAAGGAGTCTCCTAAAACATTAGGTCAACTTTGTCAATAAGATCAATTAAAACAGAGATTGGGAGAACAATATTATCTCAAGATAAAGGACTTTTTAATTTGAACATAAAATGTAAAAAAAAATATTCACTCAATATTGAATGTTAGTCAAACAAATGGACCAAAACCGTAGGGTGGGGAAGGGATGCTCCCCACAGCTAACGCCACCTTCCTGGTCCTACCTACTGTCCTCTCTTTAATAAAACATGCATCTTTCCACATGGTAAGTGGCATACTCTGCTTAAAACCTGCAAATGCTTCCCAGTGAAATTATTAATAGCAAAACAAGTACAAACTCCTTACAAGAACCTCAAGGACCTACAGACCTGGCCCCTGGGCCTTCGGCTCCCCTTCCTCCTTCACCCAGCCAGGCATCACTGGTCTCTTACTGCAGCTCAGACCAGCGTGCTGTGCCCAGGGCTTCTGGGTCCTGTGCAGGGGCACACCTCCAGATCTTCATGTAGCTCATTCTTTCCCACATTTGCATCTTGGCTGAAATCAAACCTCGCAGAAGCCTTCCCCGGCATTCCATCTCACAGGCAACCTCGCAATCTCTCACTATGCTTTTATCAGACTACTTTCTTCGAAGCACTAGCACTATTTGATTTTGGTCTAAGGGTTTCCTGTCTTCTGTGGACTAGAAACTCCACGAAGGCAGGTGTTTTGTCTGTCATCTCTAACTATCCCTGTGCTTACAACCGTGCCTACACAGAGTTAATGTCCAGTGAGTGTTTGTTGGATAAACTTTGGGTTGATGAATTTGACCTCCCATGTGGAAATAAAGACACCACTATTCTTTTGTCTATTCCCAACATGAAGACGTGTAGTCAGACCACGAGAGAATCAGGAGAATCCCTTCTTCCACTCAAATGATTAAACCATGGATTCTTTGCAGAGAAGGGACCTCACACATGGCGAGGATCTCTTCTACAGCAGATCTTCCTGCTCATCAAACACCCCTGCCCATACACCACAGCGGCAGAGTCCTCTCCCTCAGGAGTCACTCACTGTGTGACCTGACAGTTGAAATAGGAGCTGCTGCCTTACTTAGATTCCAAATTGCCCTTCCTGAAACTTCCACTGACTCACTGGAGTTGTGCCCTCCGGCCACACTGAAGCCAGTTAACTTCTTCAGATCGTCCTTCAAATACTGGGAAATCATCTTTCCCCTGAGCCTTCTGTCCTCTAAGGTAAACGTCCCCAGAGAATTCAACTACGCATCATTTGACAAGGCTTTACGTCTTTCTTCTTCTGTAAAAGCACAGCTCTCGGAAAACATGACAGTGATGTAGGTGGAAGTGAGGGGCACCGTGGAGCCAGCCTCACCCAAGATCTACACTAGGCTCTACCACCAGGGCAGTTTCTCAACATGGTCATTCACAAAGACGCTGGCTTCTTACCACAATTGTATCAAGTGGGACTGCAAAGTCAAAGTCATTTATCCCCACAAAATTCAGTACAAATATTGACAAGCCTAAATCCAATTGAGACTAGTTATAAACCAGTTTATAATAGGCCAAGATGAGCAACAACGAAAACCGTATCCTGATATGCCAGGAGGTGTAGTTTAGGTAGCAGGAGGCACATTGTTAGATGTTATGGATGCAGCTCTCATCTCTCATATAGGAGTACTCAATGCTGAATTATCAATAAAGCAACTGAATACTACTCAAATTGAAGAAAATTGCCGAGATGCAGAAATAGCCTGCTTGTAAAGCCGAGTTCCTGATGGGAAATGAGTTTTACTCTGACCGCCAGGGTCCCAGCAGTGCAGCCACTCATGCGTGATGAAGCATATTGTAGAAAAATAGCATCTCGGTGTTTGCTCTCCTCTCACTGAATGGACCGAAATGAGGGGCATTTGTTTTCTTCTATTTCAGCACAGCAAACAGACTCTCTTAATCAGATTAGAATGAAGAACTCCTTTGTACTGAGTCTCTCTCTCTGTCTTTCTCTCTCTCTGTCTTCCCCTCTTTCCATGTCAAAAAAATTATGGGTACCTTGAAAAAAGATGCTAAATAATGACAACAGGATCTAAAATACAAATAGGAGGAGAAAGAAACACAGATACGGATACACACAGCTTTCAATTTCCAGAGTGCAGTTCTGCTCGTCCAGAGGGTATCTCCTGAGGTCCATCATGCATGCTGCTGTCGTGGTGATTCTGAAATACACAGGGTGAGGGAAGATATTAAAGAAGGGCTGAGAAATGTATCAGGGAGACTGCTCCTATATAAACAGCGAGTAAGCACCCCGTGGGACCCCTGCCCAAAGTACGACTGGCTAAACATCGTTCACTATACACAGAGAGAAACCTGAGTAAATAAGAAACTCTTTTCAGCGTAATATACAAGAGATTTATCAAGGGAAAAACCACAAAACTTTATTATTTATTTTTTAATCATTTATTTTTTGATTCACATAAAAATTGTATCCATTTGTAATATACAGCATGATGTTTGGAAATATGTATACACTGTGAAATAGTTAAACTGAGGTAATTAACAAAGGTATTGTATCACCTATTTAGCTCTTTTTACGTGTGATGAAAACGCAAAATCTACCCTCTGGCAATTTTTGAGTATCCAGCACTTTATTATTAGCTATAGTCACCATATTGTACCAAAAACCTTACCATGTCTTATTGACTTTGGATCATCAATGGCAGAGAAAGGGGGTTTCCAAGGAAGTTCTCACCTTCAATTTTTGCTTCTCTTCTTGTCTATAGGCTCTCTTGCCTCTCTAGTACAGAGAGATCCTATGTGTGGGACACCACCAACTAGGTTTTAAGACTGAGTCTTTGACTTTCCACGGGAAGTGTTAAAGTAGCTACAGATGCACTTTGGAACTCTAAACCTCACCTCTGCTTCTTTCAATGTTATTATCGTTGTTTGTTGGGCTGGATTCTAATATTACAGATTTTTTTTTTTTAACTGTGTAATCATCTCTCTTTTCAAAGAGAATATTTGGCTTCTATTTTATCAATCATGAACCAAACTTGGGTGGGTTAAGTTCCCTTGGGGCCAGCTAAAGCCATGGAAATAATTTCTTCCCCAAAACAGTTAAGGCTCCACCATGCAATGGTTAAACCAGCCCTACACTGACAAACAACACTTCTAGAAATGTCCAGTCCTTTTCCTATTCTGTCTGCAGCCTCCTCTTAGGGAGACCAACTTACTCAAAGCCGCTTCTTTGAAAACGCAACTATTAGGGTCATTATATTTTGCATTATATATCTCTAGAACCCCCCCCCCCGCTTTTCCCCACCACTGTCAAAGGTGACTGGACTGGAGTGGGTTCCTGAGTCAGAGACAGCAAGCCATTAGTGGGCAAGAGATCCATGACATGGGCTGAGTTGGAAGGCAGAGTGGAGCTAAAGAGACTCTCTTCCATAGGAATGAATTGAACAGCAAAGATAAGAGTGGAAGTGCATCTGCAAGGCCATGGTTTACAGGCCTGTGATGTTGTTTTCAGACTGGAGAGCAAAGGATGAGAAAGCACCACAGAGGACAGAAGGTGCTGCAAGGAGAGTTGAGGATGCAGTCACAGCTGTGCCCTGGGCCGCAGCGGGGGGCCTTGCTGAATGTGTGCCCCACCTCTCCAGGGAGCAGCTTCTCAAAGCCTGTGCAGGCTCTGTGTAACCAGCAGTCCTGGCTATGCCCATTCAACGATGGGGAGGAAGAATGAAAATGTGAGAGTGCTTTCTCCTGAGATCCCTAGAGTCACCTTCAGTCCCCAGCTGTCCTTCAGGTTTCATCTTTCTTGAAGCTCAGTGTTGAGCTTTATCTGAATGGTCTTCATTATTAATATTCACAACAAACCTACTAATGCTGCAGGTAATGAGCAAGCCCGACTCTTACCAACAGATCCTAACCCAAACATCTGTAAAACACTAGACATGTGCCAATTCTGATGGATTTGTCTCATGTACCCTACACGCAGGTGATAAGGAAATAATGGAGTAAGGTATGTCCTTCTATTAGCATCTGGTTAAGCAAGCAGATAGAGCAACGTTCTGCTTTGCAATGATTGACAGAAGCAGTGAGGGAAAATGTCAACGTATTTAGCAAACAGGTCAATGCTTAATTTTTTATGCACACAGCACGCATGCACCATGCAGACAATCAGCAAAATCCATACCAATGGTGACAGTGTGTTCCTTCCAAATGTAGTAACACTTCCCTTTATCCTAGGAGTCAAGGAGTGCACTACGTTCTATGATCCCAAACCAACACATAGCTCTTTGCCACATTTTTCTACAGCATTTAACATTCTAGCCAACTGAAGTTCCAGACTCACACTTTTCAACTGTGGCATGTGTTATGGCAGATTGACAACCCAATGTCCATACAAGATGCCCATAATGCAAAATTAGAACAGAGTTCTGCTAAAATTATGAATCTTTATGAAGAAGAAAAAAACCTTCACTGACAATGTTCAAATTTTTAAATTTTCCTTTTTTTTTTTTTTTTAAAATACGGAGTCTTGCTCTGTTGCCCAGACTGGAGTGCAGTCGTGTGATCTTGGCTCATGGCAAGCGCCACCTCCCGGGTTCATGCCATTCTCCTGCCTCAGCCTCCTGAGTAGCTGGGATTACAGGCCCCCCACACCATGCCCAGCTAATTTTTTTGTATTTTTAGTAGAAATGGGTTTTCACCGTGTTAGCCAGGATGGTCTCAATCTCCCAACCTCGTGATCTGCCCACCTCGGCCTCCCAAAGTGCTGGAATTACAGGCATGAACTACCACGCCTGGCTTAACTGTCTTATATATTTTGGTACCTATTCACTTGAACTGAGTCAATGATTGAAATTTCTGTTTCTTACTGTTTGTTTTCTTATTCACTCTTCAAACCCCCCCCTATACACACACACAGACGCACGCATACACACACATAAACATGCCCAAATTGTTTGGGGACGCCATGGGGATACATTATTGGAGGGAGAAGGGGAACCTGAGGCTAGAAGAACTGGTGACAGCACACCCTTGTCCCACCAAGTACACCAACTACAGCAGCTGTCCAGGTCTTCTCATTCTGTTATAATTCTGGCTATAAAATAGAGGCCCATTTCAGTGAGCTGAGATGGGGCCACTGCACTCCAGTCTGGGTAACAAAGTGAGTGAGACTCCATTTCAAAAAACAAAACAAACAAACAAACAAAAAAAAAAACAAAAAGAGAAAAACAGAGAGAGAGAAGGGAATTCTGAAATTTGTGACAACATTGATGGAATTGGAGAACATTATGCTAAGTGAAATAAGTCAGGCCCAGAAAGACAAATACCACATGTTCTCACTTATATGTGGAATTAAAACAATTAACTTATAGAAATAGAGAGTAGAATGGTGGTGGCAGAAGCTGGAGGAGGGGAAATAGGGAGGTGATGAGCAAAGGGTAGACAATTTCAAATGGAGAATATGTTTTCTCTTTTTGTGCATTCTACTGCACAGCATGGTGAATATAGTTAGTAGTAGACTGTTGTACATTTCAAATTGCTAAGTAAATTTCAAATGTTCTTGCCATGAAAAAATGTTAATTATTTGAGGTGGTGGATATGTTAACTAGCTTGATTTAATTATTTCACATTGGATTCATAAATCGTAACATCATTTTGTACCCCATACCTTTTTTCCCCACACAACTCCCTCTTCACAGAACCCATAAATCTATACGATTATCATTGTCAATTTACAATAAGAAAAGAAAAAAAATGGAGCCACTTTTTTCTTTTTATGTGAGGAATAAGACAGACACATCTACTCACTACTCTTCCTCATTTGGAAGAAATCCTCAGAAAACACTCTCAGAGTGGAGAGTGAGGCACAGGAGCTCGCTCTTGCTCATGCTACAAAAGGTAACCATCAAGATAGAAGAAGTAGCTGAACAGCTGGGACAAAAAGGCCAAAGGGGAGAGAGTGGAGGTGAGGGGCAGAGTGATGCAGCCAACTGTGGAGGAGAAGCATGCCCCAACCCCTCCCTGAGCCCCAAAATCCCCATCCAAGTTGACTCAACTCATCAGAGACTGGCTAAGTGGGCCTTTTGAGTGAATCGATCCTGGGACATGGCAGAAATCATCAAACGTGCGCTCCACCTCTCCGGGGAGCAGCTTCTCAAAGCCTGTGCCGGAGCTGTGTTTGGGCTGACAAGGGTTACAGAAGGGCTGAGGAATTTCACAGATGGCAGAACTGAGTTCAAGCCAAGTGCACGGAGATCAACCAAGGGCAGAGAGGCCACAGTGACATCCGGGCTCCACCTGTGTAATCCCCAACACTCACACACACGTGGTTTTATATTTTCCCCAACAAACGTATATATTTTTCGTCCTGACACAATAATTTAACCAACATCTAGCGCCACCTTGTCCAACCCTCTGCGATCTGAGAATTCCACTGTTATTCCTAAGGAATGGTGATGAAGCTCAGCAGTCGGAATCCAGTAGGACTGGGTGAGGCTCTCCCAGTATTACTCTTCAGCAGATTCCCTTTTTTTTCTTTTGGTTGTTTCTTTTTTGTTTTATGATTTGAGAGACAGCAGTGCTTAGGGTCTCTGTGACTACAAGGCATGTCTCTGATAGAGAAGCAGAGAAAGATAATGGCCAAGTGACAGAAGACGTGCCTGTGTCCAATATATCCTTTCTTTACAGTCATACTTCAAGAATGCTGAAAGTAGAAACAAAAAACAAACAAAAAAGTTGACGAAGAGACAGAGGAGTGAGGACTAGAGAACTGGACAACATTACAGGGATGGTGCTAAGTCATCATCTGAGTGCCCAGCACACCCACCAGTCACATCTGTACTTCATGGAACACTGGTGGAGCACTTGCTCAATGCCCAGTTCTGTGCCAAGCACTTTAATACACACACGTTTACTCTCACAACAACCATATTATAGAAGTATTATTATCATTATATCCATTGTGCAGATGAGCGAACCAAGATTCGGAAAGAGTAGGCAGCTCGACCACGTTCCCAATGCCACTGGAAGGCAGACGTGGCATTCAAACCCAGGCAGTTTGAACCCTATGCTCTGCTACATCTGTATTACCTCTTTCACCTTAAACATACAAAATATATTCAACTTTTAAAGCCTACTCAGGAAATGAGAATCTTGTTTTGAATGAAGAGCAAGAAGGTTGATAAATTTATGTAGACAGATATAAATATTGATACTTATACCCATAATATATACTTTTATACCCATAATATTCTCATTAAATATGTCAAATTGGAAATATAATGAGTAAATGCAGAAAATAAATATTCTACATGCTATTTCTGCGGTAACTACAGTGACATTTAATCCAACAGTTTCTCACCCTTTGTGGAATAGGGTCATTTATTAGATCATTCCTGCTTTTACAAACAATATATGTCTAAAGATATGTTTAAGAACTAAAAGTATTAAAATGTAAGAAATAAACTTGAAGTTGTAAGGAGAGCACTATCTCTAGTAAGTGTAAAATCATATTTTGAGATTCTGGTGACACACCGTCTTTGAATGTTGTCTTCAACTACCCTCGGAGACCGTTCCCTGCACACCTAAGTGAGGAAGCCTGAGTCAAGGAGGTCAAGATACACGGATGTCAGTGTGTTGAAGGGTTTTCATTTTGTCTCACTTGTATTAAGCTTGTGAAATACTTTTTGGCGTTAGCATTTCCATTTTTAAAATAGTCACACATTGATATAATAAGGGCAGACACAAACTCTTCATGAACTGCATAAATACAAACTCCTCTGCATATCACCTGGTAGGACTGCTGTGCAAATGTTGCTGTCTGATGGTCAGGGACATGCTCGCTTCTGTAAACATTTGTCTGAAATATCCACCTGTTGACTTAGGTATACAAGTGCTCCTTGTCAGTGTTACTGGAAAAGGCTGGATATGGTCAAGGTCTGGGATTCACGCTTAGAGTGAATCCAGCAATGCACACAGTCTCTTCCTCCATTTGTATGAATAGCTTTGATTCACTGGAAACACTGGAGAGAACAGATTAAAATGTCCATTGCAAGCACCAATTCTGATGTCCCTGGCTGGTCACTGGATGTCAAGGTCCTGGACCAGCTTTCTCAGAGAAGCTTCTGGAACTAAACAATCTTGGTCTCTCTCTCTCCTCAGCTTCCTCCTTTTTAATGTTTTCATTACATTTCATTACACCTACAAATCAGAATGTCCATTATTTGCTAACTTGCTGGCCTTTCGCTCACCCCCAGGTGAGCCCACAAGAGCAGGACTTTATTGCTCCTGTCCACGGTTCTCTCCCCAGTACCTAGAACGGCAGCACCCCCGACCACACATGCAGAGTAAGTGTCCTGTAAATACTCTCAGAACAAATGACTTTCGAGATAAGAGGACCAGGCATGAGCTGAAGTGTGGGACTCGAGCAAAATGTGGAAAGGGAGTTGGTTTAGTCCTTCTTGGCTTTAATGTCCCAAATGTAAGAGTAAGTGGGGACACATGCCCGCTAACAGGCACTCCCAGCGTGAGTCCTGGCTGTGCATGGTTATGGACTCTGAGAGCCTCCATGGGCTCACTGGTCAAGAGGCTTGGATAAGAATCCCCTATTTTTATGGTCAAGTGGTCTCGGTGAATCTTTATGTTGCAGAATTCAATTCTTACCTGCAGAATTCAATCCTGCAGAATTGAATCTAATGTTTGTGTGTGAGAGCTTTATGGCTTCAGGTGCAGTGAAGAGCACGATGAAATGCTGCCTTCAGGGGAGTCCTAGAACTCTGATCACAATCTTGTTAAGCTGACAGGACCTGGAAGCAAGTTAGTAGCTCCTTTGGTGTGACTTCTGGCTTGCACTCAAGATGCCCAAACGTTCCAGAAATCTGGGCGAGAGTTGTATCTCTGGCCATGGGTTAGCACCACAGCCAAGGCCATTGCTTCACAGGTAACCATTTGGTCCTTTGCAGTCACCCTACAGCAACTCACTCGCATCTTCATTCCTCATTCCTCTGACGCAGGATGCACTGGCTGGCGGAGGCAGCTATCATGTTACCAAGAAAAGGAACTCAGATGCCAGGATGTAGGACCTAAATCGAGTAATTCAGACCAAGAATTTTCCTTGAGCAAGTGCTTATTATTCAATGTGAAGAAGTCACAGGACACAGGTCAATGTTTTGGTTATCCTGATTTTCGTTTTGCTTTTCAAAATATATAAGAAAACACATTCATAGAACCGTCCAAAGGCTTTTGCTATGGGAACTTGTTGAGGATGTTGCTGGGAAAATTCTTGTGCTAAGTTGAGTGTGTTAGAGCCCATTCCTCTCCTCTTTCCAGAATCCACGCTCTAGCCATGTCATTACAACTCTTCTCACCAAAGAGGAGCTGGCTGTTTGCCTACCTCTTGAAGGTGCGCCGACTTTGTGACCTGCTTTATCTAATATAATGGCTGGAAGTGACCATGTGCCAGTCCATGCTTAAGCCCCAAGATGCGTTCTTTTCCTGGGCTTTTCTGCTTCTACCTCTGCTGTGAGAAAGCCATACCCAGAGGAGTCTGCTGGTTTCAGGAGAACGAACACAAAGAGCAGGACTGAGGTGACCATTCATCTTTTCAGAGACTGCCCTGGGTAAGCTAATGGGTCCCCGACACCCAGCCTGTGAGAGCGCCAGCCAGAACCAGCAGAGATGCTCATTAACAACCCAGACACACAGGCAATGAGCACTTTGGGGTTACCGAATGCATCGAGGCTTTCCAGCTGATTGTTACACCGCACTCTTGTGGCAACAGATAACTGATACAGTAGTCAACACAAGTTCACTGCAAACATACAAAAGCATAAATTATCTTATCAATATGTAGGAATCACAACCTGATACTTCTGAGGAGTGTCATAAGACAGCAAAGCCCTCAGCAAAGAGCATTTTTCTAAAATAGGGACATCTGTTTCGATATTGATGCGTAACTCCACCACCATTCAGGAATGCTCATTTCTGGGAGTGAGAAGTCCCATCAGGCGAAGGAGACAGGCCCAACGTACCTCCTCTTGGTTTTCAAAGAATTTGGCAACATGCTACACAAAGCCACAAACTGGCAATAGTGCTCCAGCCAGAACAAAAGGTGTATGCCAGATTCTAGAATACCTGAAAGAAAGGAACTGCCCAGAGGGTGGAATGAGTTCTTAAGGACTACACCACAGGTTCAACCCTCTGAAGAGGAACAGAGAAAACAGTTTGAAAGAATCACTAAAGTACTTTGAGTCACTCCAACTACCTGGATCTAATTATGGCACTTGGGGGTTTCACAATCTAGAAATGCATTGTCCAAAACAGTAACCACCAGCTATGTGTGACTATTTATATCTACATTTAGAATTAATTATTTTAAATTAATTTAAATGAAATAATATTAAAAATGTAGCTCCTCCGATGTTCTCGTCACATACAAAGTGCTCAACAGCCCCCTGTGACTGACTGGTAGCTACTGTACTATGCGGATTATGGATACCCCCATTACCACAGAAAGCTCCATCAGACAGCACAAAAATAATAGCTTGCTATCTGTGTCTCTAGCCTCTGAGAACATGACTCCCTGGATGAATGTAGCTGGGGGGATATGTTCAAATGCATGGAACCCAGAGGCTTGAAGGAAAGCTGTCACAGCTGGAGGAAGCCATGCATGCCGGCGTAGAAAATGTCACTCAAGACTCTACCCAAAGTACCACAAAGTGTGTCTGACTTCATGGTTTAGCTATAACTCAGCAGCCGGACAGGAAGACCTACCCTAATTAACTGACAACTAGGCATAACAACCGGACCACCTTCACCTGATCTTCACATTTATATCCTAGAGGCTACAGCCTCCAACATGAGAGGGAAACTCAAGTCAAGATCACCATATCCATATTGGCACCAGCAAGTCACTTTGTTTCTATGAGTCTGTCCCACCAAAGCATAAACATTCTGAATGACAGAAGAGATGTCCCATGAAAAGCAATGGAAGCATAGAAAATGAAAAGTTGAAAAATTCACATGACATGTGTCTGGTTACTAAAAGGTATGAGTGGATACGGCCTCTTTTCAAGAAGAATGGGGAGGCAAAAGAACATTCTGAAATGAAGGCATAGATAGACAGAAGATGCCGCAACACTGAGAGATGAATGCAAGAAATCCTAGCCACAAATGCCAAATTGAAATCTGTACTGAAGACAAGGCGATAGAATTAACATGGCTGAAAATCCTTTAACAGCATGGAAAGCTTCTTACATTTTAATGGGCACATACGTTACTGAAGGACCTTGTTAAAATTCAGATTCTGTCCCAGCACTTTGGGAGGCCGAGGTGGGTGGATCACAAGGTCAGGAGTTTGAGACCACCCTGGCTAACACAGTGAAACCCCGTCTCTATTAAAAACACAAAAAATTAGTTGGGCGTGGTGGCACATGCCTGTAGTCCCAGCTACTTAGGAGGCTGAGGCAGAATTGCTGGAACCTGGGAGGTGGAGGTTGCAGTGAGCCGAGATCGTGCCACTGCACTCCAGCCTGGGCAACACAGCAAGACTCCGTCAAAAAGAAGAAGAAGAAAAAAAATTCAGATTCTGGAATTGGGTGAGTCTTTCATTCTGAAATTCCCAGATAATGTTCCCAGGTGATGCTGATGCTGGTCTCGGTGACCCTATTTTTAGTAGAAAGGAGAGGGCAAACTTGTAAAACCTACTCAAAGGCAGAGGTAGAAAAAAGAAGCATTGAAAACAGAGGAGATGATAGATATTGAGGGGATAAAATGGGCATATAACTGAGATTTATTAGAGCAAGACCAAACAGCATCCAAATTAGCAAATTAAACTTAAACATGAAAAAATAAAAAAACATTTTAATTCAAATATAATATACACAATATCAATGTACCATTTTAGCTATTTCTTTTTTGTTTGTTTTTGTTTTGTTTTGTTTTGGTTTTTGAGACGGAGTCTCGCTCTGTCACCCAGGCTGGAGTGCAGTGGCGTGATCTTGGCTCACTGCAAGCTCCACCTCCCGGGTTCATGCCATTCTCCTGCCTCAGCCTCCTGAGTAGCTGGGACCACAGGCGCTCACCACCACGCCCGGCTAATTTTTTGTATTTTTGGTAGAGATGGGGTTTCACCGTGTTAGCCAGGATGGTCTCGATCTCCTGACCTCGTGATCCACCCACCTCAGTCTCCCAAAGTGCTGGGATTACAGGCGTGAGCCACCACGCCCGGCCTTTTTTAGCGATTTTTAAGTGTATAATTCAGCACATTCACATTGGTGCGCAACCATCACTACTATCCATTTCCAGAACTTTTTCATCATCTCAAACAGAAACTCTGTACCTTTTAAACAGTAACATTGATGACCCTAACCCCAGCCCCAGTAATCTCTAGTTCACACACTGTCTCTCTGAATTGACCTATTCGATAGGTCACCACATATAAGTGAAATCATATAAGTGAAATAGTTGTCTTTTTCTGCCTAGTTTAGTTCACTTACTATATTGTTTTCAAGGTTCATCCATGGTGTAGCATGTATAAGAATTTCATTACATTTTAAAACTGAAAAATATTCCATTATATGGATATACCATATTTTACTTATCCATTCATCTGTTGGTAGACATTTGGGTTGTTTCTACCTTTTGGCTACTATGAATAATCCTACTATAAACATTGGCGTAAAAATATCTGTTTGGGTTACTTCTTTTGTATCTACCTAGAACTGGAATTGTGGATCATATGTTAATTTTATGTTTAAATTTTAAGGAACCACCATACTGCTTTCCACAGTGACTGAATCATTTTATATTCCCATCAGAAATCCCTAAGGTTCCTATTTTTTCTTGATTTTGACAACATTTGTTCTTTTCATTTAAAAAAATATATATATTAAAATGTTACATATATATATATCTCAGCCATCTCTAATGTGTGTGATGTAGTGTCTCATTGCGGTTTAAGGAAATGCAAGTCAAAACCACAGTGAAGTACTACATCACACACATTAGGATGGCTATTATCTTTTTTCCTATTTCCTTTAGTTCTTTGTCCATATTTTCCTTTACGTCTTTGAATAAAGAGATTTAAAGTCTTTATCAAGTAAGCCCAATAATTAGATTTCTGCCAATTTATTTTGTTCCTTTGACTAAGCCATGTTTTCCTCTTTCTTTGTATGCTTTGTGATTTTTTTCCCCTGAAAACTGGGCATTTCATTATTATAATGCGGTCACTCTGAAAATCAGATTCTTTCCTTTGCCCAGGGTTTGCTGCTTTTAACTTTATCAGTCCATTTGTTTTGAGTCATTTCTAAACTGTTTTTGAAAAGATTATTTCTTGTCAAGGTTAATCAGTGAAGTCTCTGTTGCTTTAGCTCATGTTTAGAGAATGTTTTACATTTATTTATCTATGTATGTATTTATTTCTTAGAGATGGGATCCCACTCTATTGCGTAGGCTGAGTGTAGTGGCCTGACCATAGCTCACTGTAGCTTCAAACACCTGGGCTCAAGCGACCTTCCTGTGTCAGCCTCCCAAGTAGCTGGGACTACAGTCATGCACCAACATGCCTGGCTAGATTTTTTCTTTCTTTATTGTTATTTACTTATTTATTTGGTAGAGACAGGGTCTTGTTGCATTGCCCAGGCTGGTCTAAAACTCATGATCACGACTGGTACTCCCACCTTGGACTCCTAAAGCACTAAGATTACAGGCATGAGCCACCATGCCTGGAAAATGTTTTAACAAGCATTTCCTTAAGTGCCAAGAGCTGAAGCAAACAAACAAAAAACGCACAAACGAAAAAGAGAACAGCATTCTTTCTCAGTCTTTGCAGACCAGCTATGTGCTGGGGTACACTTTCCTCTAAGCCTAGGGATTAACCAAAAGCAAAAATTGGAGGTTCCTAAGGACTTTTCTGTGCATATTTCTTATCTAGGCATGTGCATGGATTTTTAAGTATCTCTCTATATGTGGCTGCTTCTGAATGACCTCATTTCTCTAAGAGTCTCATCCCAGCTTCTCTTTTGAGCCTTAGATGGTCTATTTTATGCTTCCATCCAAAATCTCCCATCCCAGGCATCTTTAGGTTCGTCTTTACCCTGCAGCCTTAATGAGCACTGCCTGCCCCTTCTCTTACTTGCATTCTGAGTTAGGCAAAACTGAGATGAACATCTTGCTTCAATCCTTCAGGCATTCTCCAGACAGTTTAGAACATATGTACACAATAATTTGCAAATAAGATCTGCTCTGCTCCCTCTGGTAGGAGAGGGAGAACTGGGTATGAGGCTGCTGCCTGCTCAAAACCGAAACAATCCCTGCCCTAGGATGTGGGTGGGGGAAATGGCAAGTGAAAAATGCCACAAAACTTTCCTGTTGTTTTTAATATAGCCTTTTGCTAATTGGGCATTTGACTGATTACTGTGAACCTTAAACTGATTTCCAGAGCTTCTACAAGGTTGGTTCAGACAGCTTCTAGCTTTTGTTCTGTTTTGTTTGGATGTTTTTGTGAGGGGACAAGAGCTTGGAGCTTTTCAGTCTGCAACTTTGCTGATGGTACCATCCAAGTGGAGACTAAAGCCACCCCATTCTGGATGGTCATCTGCCATTCTGGCTTCTGATTAACCCCTGTTCCAGGAATGCCTCTAAGATTTCTGCTTTTTCTACTGTCACCATAAATCTTGACTTTCGGTCAAAAGAGCCTTGACCATCAATCCTGCCCTTAAGCAGATTCACACAGCATTCTTGCCTCTCCCTGAGAGGTCAACGTCGATGGTCCTACGCATTCCCTCACTAAGGTGTAGAAGCCCTGGATCTTGAGGGTAATTGTGTGAGGATCCACCATCTTGTCTCAATGCTGCCTGAGACAAAGACACGGCGCCTGTTCTTAAGTTCTCATTAAATGTGTCTTTCTAAGAAACCGGATTTGTCAGCCTCTTTCTTTAGCCTCTCAGCTTCCGCAGCCTTTGGGGGTAGGTGCGTACAGACCTGCCCACTGCGGAACAACCCAACACAGGGGCTGATGGGGGTAGGTGCGTACAGACCTGCC
Source organism: Macaca nemestrina (assembly GCF_043159975.1). Classification (NCBI taxonomy): domain Eukaryota; kingdom Metazoa; phylum Chordata; class Mammalia; order Primates; family Cercopithecidae; genus Macaca; species Macaca nemestrina. The sequence continues at coordinate 176,311,877 of NC_092131.1, forward strand.
CACTGCAGAACAACCCAACACAGGGGCTGATGGGGGTAGGTGTGTACAGACCTGCCCACTGCGGAACAACCCAACACAGGGGCTGATGGGGGTGGGTGTGTACAGACCTGCCCACTGCGGAACAACCCAACACAGGGGCTGATGGGGGTAGGTGCGTACAGACCTGCCCACTGCGGAACAACCCAACACAGGGGCTGATGGGGGTGGGTGTGTACAGACCTGCCCACTGCGGAACAACCCAACACAGGGGCTGATGGGGGTGGGTGTGTACAGACCTGCCCACTGCAGAACAACCCAACACAGGGGCTGATCACAGCAGGAGAGGGCGGGTGTTTCCAAAGCAAGAGAAGGGTCTTTGCAGGCAAGAGAAGGAGGGTGTTTACAAAGATAGATAGGAAGTTAGTGAATAGAGTTACGATATAAAGTCAAAGCCTAGTTCTTTAAAAATATAAATAAAATAGATATTTCTTGATACAAACAAACACAGCTGTAAATGAAAAAGGTAATATAACAGTTATGTTCTAAAAAGCTTAAAACATAAGAAAAAGCAATGTACATGTGCCTGCTAATGATTAGAAAGGCCAAACAAAAATGACATCTTCCTGAAAAACATGAATTCTCAAGGTTAATGCAAGCAGAAAACGTCGAGACCCATAAGTACTGCGGAAACTGAAGCCCCGCGTGCCAGTGCGGAAACTGAAGCCCCGCGTGCCAGCGCGGAAACTGAAGCCCTGTGTGCCAGCGTGGAAAATGTTACTCAAGATCCTTTACAAAGCAGCATGTATTTATAAAACATTCCCCCCAAAATATTTCATATAAATTATATATTTATGGGTAAACCTTTAAATGCTTAAAAGAACATCAACCCTTTCAGATATAGAAATTTCCCATACAACATGGCACATGTATACATATGTAATAAACCTGCACATTGTGCACATGTACCCTAGAACTTAAAGTATAATTTAAAAAAAAAGATATCCGAAAAAATAAAAATTCTATACTGACAGAAAATAGAATGTTTGTTTAGGGATAAGGAGTAAGAGATAAACTGCAAATGAGCAACGGGGAATGTTTTGGGTAATAAAAACATTCTGTTTTGATTGTGGCAGTGATTACATGGGTATATGTATTAGATGAATCTTATCAACCTAGAAATTGGGTATATGTCATTTCATGTAAAGTATACCTCAATAAAGTTGATTTTGAATGAATTAAATGATGACAGATTGTAGATTCTCTTAAAGGCTTTGAAAAAATAAAATCAATAAGCCTATCATTCTACAGAAAAAAAAAAAAGAAATTTCCCATACAATATAATCCACTGCAGAACATAAAAAAAGAGAGAAATCTACTTGATTCACGTGAGGACAAAACACACCAAAAAAGAAGACATATATAATCTGTTACTACATTTCAGAGACCATATATGGTATATATCACAGATAAATGTGTGAGACAACCTTCATTAGTCCATTTTCTGTTGTTTGTAACAGAATACATGAAATTGGGTAATTTATAGGAAATGAAATTTCTTTCTTACAGTGACAGAGATTGGTAAGTCCAATGTAGAGAAGGCGCATTTGAAGAAAGTGAGAACCTTGTTGCTGGAGGGAGCTCTCTGAAGAGTCTCAAGGCAGTGTAGTGTGTAATACGGCCGTGGGGGGACAGTATAGTGTGTCATACGGCCGGCGGGGGGCAGTATAGTGTGTAATATGGCCAGGGGGGCACTGTAGTGTATAATACGGCCAGGGGGGCAGTGTAGTGTGTAATACGGCCGGGGGGGGGGGGCAGTGTAGTGTGTAATACGGTGGGGGGGGGGGGGGGCAGTGTAGTGTGTAATACGGCCAGGGGGGCAGTGTAGTGTGTCATACGGCCAGGGGGGCAGTGTAGTGTGTCATACGGCCGGGGGGGGGGGGGCAGTGTAGTGTGTCATACGGCCGGAGGGGGGGCAGTGTAGTGTGTCATACGGCCGGGTGGGGCAGTGTAGTGTGTCATACAGCAAGGCGGGGCAGTGTAGTGTGTCATACGGCGGGGGGGGGGGGGGGGGGGGGGCAGTGTATTGTGTAATACAGCCAGGGGGCTGAGCAGGCTCACACGCTAGTTCAGATCTCCCTTCCTCTTCTTATAAAGCCACCAGTTCCTCTCCCATGAATGCCCATTACCCATTAATCTATAAATGGATTAATCCATTCATGAGGACAGAGCCATCATGACCCAATCGCCTCTGAAAGGCCCCACCTCTCCATGCTACCACACTGGGGATTCAGTGAGTTTTGGAGTTCAAGGAGTATTGGAGGGGACATTCAAACCATTGCAGGGCTTCCTACGACCACCTCTACACCGGATAGTTTATCTAGGAAACTTCAATAAATTGGCTCGTGTTTCTTGGAAACTTCAGCCAAGCCATGATGCTAGGTGAGAAAGAGGGAACTTGGAAATAGATTTCTTGGGAGAGTTTACACACATCTTGAAGAAAGGCTGGCACCTTCCAAGTGGCATACACGGAGTAATGGTGCCTACTTTATACCTGAGAAAAGTGCTGTTAAGGTGACAAGATACAGGAGACTGAATAGGAATTGGCCTTTCAGATGATGAAAACGCAGGCATATCTCCTGTTGCACACACACGGGCTACATGGATGAAATGGAGGTCCTGGATTTCTCATGGATCCTCTACAACAGGGCTGCCTAGATGAGTACAGCAATGGAAGATGACCATGAAGGATACAGTCCTAGAGCTAACAAAAGTCCCAGGAAATTCCATGGAACAGAAAACTAGTCTACCATCTTCACCACCAATACCCAATTTCAGTCAAGGAATTTGCTGGAAAGCTCTGAGAAGAGTTAATTTTCAATATCTTCCAGGTCAGAGTATGAAGCCACCAACAGTTAATGTAAAACTTATTATCCATTTTTTCCTCCACCCCCAAAATTAAATCTTTACATTAGGGAAGTCATATGTAATTTATCATACTGGGTAGGGGCAGGGAAAAGAGAAAGTAGAAGGCAGAGAGGTTGAGAAGCCCCAAGTCCCTGCTCTTTGCCACTGCAGGCTTCCAGTCTGAAGTACAAATGGGCTGTGTAAAGGGAAAATGTTAATGCTAAATCTGAATTTAGTATTAAACACCGAACTGAGAATACCTGTGTAACATAAAGACAGAAAACAACTTTTACTAAAACATTGGCAGAAAACCATGATATGTGCTCAAATTTCACAAAGGTAGAGAAATTTTATACTTCCCTGAACAAAGTTTAATAGTAGGGTATAACTGCATTATGACTAGATCACAGTTGTTTTTTTTTTTTTTTTAAGCAATAAACTCAAATAAGAATTTTTAAGGAAAAAAAAAAAAGGTAAATTAACCAAGAGCAAGGCAAAATTAAAAAAATTTTAAGAGGATTACCCATCATCATAAAATAGGACTTATCCCAGAAATTGAATGGATTGGGTCGGGGAAGTGATGTCACCGAGCTGGTGGAATAGGAAGTTAGACTCCACCTTCACCCCTCCACCCCACAAAGAAAGATCAAATAGCCACTGTCTACAGACCAGAACATCCTTTTGAAAATTTCAATATTGAAACAAGCCCGAGACATCCATTGGGTCTGCAGAACTGATTGAAATCCAAATTAGAAGAGTAAAAAGAATGGTCTGTCTTTGACTGCACTCCCCTTCCCCAAGTCAGCAGGATGCCAGAAGAAAAGGACTTCTATGGGCACACATATTCTACATGGGGAAAAGAAAACTGGAGGTAGTCATCCAATTTTCCAAGCATTTGGAAAGGCTTCCCAGGAAGCCCACCCCAGTTTCACCTCACTTAGAACATTAGGGGGAAACAACACGGCTAGATTGCCCAGGGTTAGATAGAAACAAAGAAAAGACGCAGAAGTCATAGTCACCAGCAAACAAATCTGGGTGGTACTTCTGTTTCTCCCAGCTGTGGCACCAAAACTGAAGGTACAAACCAATCTCATAAACCACCCACGAAGCTGATTCGGCTGCCTTCAGAAACAGAGTGGGAAGTTTGACCTAGCTCGAGTTCCCAGATGGATAGTGAACATGCTCAGCCTCAGGGCCTACCCAGTGACCCTGCCCAGGCAGGGAGACTCTCACCTCTGCACATTTTGGAGAAGTATGGAAGCTAGACCAGCTTGACCCAGGAAGTCAAGATGATTCCACTCACCAAAGAGCCTGCACAATGACCTTGCCCAGGAAGGGAGACTCCCACTTCTATGCACTTTAGAAAAGTGAAGGGGCTAGACTAGCTTAGACCAGAAAGTCAAGCAGTGTTCCATTTAGCCAAAAGTCCACTCAATGACCCCACCCGGTAAGGAAACTTCTATCTTTGCACATTCCAGAGATGGAAAGGGGCTAAACCTGCTTGAGCTAGGAGGTCAAACAGCTACTGAATTCAACAAAAAGGTGATTCCACATCAGAATGGGCTCCACCCATCCTGAACAGTGACCCCACCTAACCTCAGGGCCTGGCCTGCAGCCCTGCTCAACTACAGATCCCAAATAGCAAAAGTGCCCAGCCAGGGAATACAGTCCATAACCAGCCTGACCAGGAACCATCATAGTACCTGGCCAGCAGCTCTGCCTGATAGCAGAGTCCAGCCAGTAGCCTCACCAGAGAGTAGAGCACAGTCAGCAGCTTCATTCAACATCAAAGCAAAGGCAGTGACCCATCAACCACAGAATTGAAAAGTTCTGCCTGTGCAAGGTTGTCATGAGCTGGCCTTTCAGAATGACAGGCTAGAAGGTAGAGAGGATGAGATAGTGAAGGTCTATCACTGTCAAACAGAAAAACAAACAAAACAACAACAAAAAGAAAAACATCTGTAAAGGCCAGAAGAAGAGCTATCTCCTCAAATGTGCAGACAACAATGGAAGGGCACAAAGATTAAAAAGAATCAGGAAATCATGACACCTCTAAAAGAACTAATAAAGCTCCAACAATGAACCCCCAAGAAATGGAGATTATAAAATGACTAGTAAAGTATTAAGAATAATATTCAGAAAGAAGTTCAGTGAGCTACAACAATATATAGAGATAAAATTTACTACAATATGAAAAACAATACTCAGAGCAAAACATTGACAAAGAAGTAGAATGAATAGAAAAGAACCAGATATAAATCTGCGAGATAAAGACTACAATGATTGAACTAAAAAATTTAATAGAAAATTTCAACAGCAGACTCTATCAAGCAGAAGAAAGGATCAGTGAACTGGAAGATAAAATATTTGAAATTATCCAGTCAGATAAACAAGAACAACAAAAGATTTAAAAAGAATGAAGAAAGCTTCTGAGTATCAGAGAACACCATCAAGAGACTAAACAGTCACATAATAGGTTTTGCAGAAGTAGAAGAGAAAAAAAAAGCCAGAAAGCATATTTTAAAAAATAGTGGCTGAAAACTTTCTTAATCTAGTAATAGATATCGATACCCAGTTAAAGGAAACACAGAAGTCATCAAATTCAACTCCAAACAAAAGTACACTAAGACATTAATAATCAAACTACCAATGATCAAAAACAAAGAAAAAGAAGAGAAGCATCCGGAGATAAGAAACATATTGCATGTAAGAGGTGCCAATACAACTATCAGCAGACTTATCCACAGAAACCTTGCATTCCACGAAAGAGTGGTGTGATATATTCCAAATGATAAAGGAAGAAAACTGTCAACCAAGAATATTTATCCAGTTAAGCTGTCATTTAGAAATGACAAAGAAATAAAAACTTTCCCGGACAAACCAATGTAAAAGACATCACTGTTCTCTAGATCTGCCTTACAGAAATTGCTACAGCGAATTCTTTAAACTGAAACAACAAGCCAAAAATTAATAATATGCAACATACGAAGGAATAAAACTCAACCATATAAGTAAAACAGTATCAAATTCAGAATACTCTAGGTTAGTAATGATGATGTGTAAGATAATGTTATCTCTAGTATGAGGGTTAAATAAGAAAACTATTAACAACAACTATAGCTACCATAAATTGTCAGGGAAAACACATCACAAAATGTGGTAACTTCCGACATTAAAATATAAAATGTGTGTGTGGGTGGTAAAAGTATACAGTTGTTGTATGTAATCAAAATTAGCTATTATCAGCTTGAAATGAGATGCTATAAGATGTTCTACATAAGGCTCATGGTAAGCACAAAGCAAAAAGCTTTAGAAGAAACTCAGAATAAAAATAGAAAGGATTCTGCCAGACGCAGTGACTCACACCTGTAATCTCAGCACTTTGGGAGGCCGAGGCGGGCAGATCACCTGAAGTCAAGAGTTTGAAACCAGCCTGACCAACATGGTGAAAACCCGTCCCCACTAAAAATACAAAAATTAGCTGGGTGCCTGTAATCCTAGCTACTCGGGAGTCTGAGGTAGGAGAATTGCTTGAACCCGGGAGGTGGAGGTTACAGTGAGCTGAGATCGCACCATTATACTCCAGCCTGGGTAACAAAGCGAAACTCCGCCTCAAAGAAAAAAAAAATAGAAAGGATTCAAGGCATATTACTACAGAAAGCCGCCACAAAGGAGGACAACAAAAGAGGAAGAAACAAAGTATCCACAAAATAACCAGAAAATAACTAACATGATGATGGTAGTAACATCTTACCTATCAACCACTGAAAGACTGCTGAATGTTCAAACTGCATTCAAATAAGGCAAACGCCCAGCTGTAACCAATCTCGCTGTTTCTGTACCTCACTTCTGATTCCCGTACTTCACTTTACCTTTTTGGTCTATAAATTTGTTCCGACCACGGGGCACCCCTGGAGTCTCTGTGAATCTACTGTGATTCTAGGGGCTGCCCGATTCACGAATTGTTCATTGCTCAATTAAACTCTCTTATATTTAATTCGGCTTAAGTTTTTCTTTTATCTATGTATATATACAGACTCCACCAAAGAACTGATATAACTAATTTAAAAGTAAAATCAATGTGGCAAAAGGATTGTTAAAGGCCAGACATTCTACAGTAATCTGAGCAACATAACAAGACCCATCTCTACAAAAAGTCTTTTTAAGTTAGCCAGGTATGGTGGCACACACCTTTAGTGACAGCCACTATGGAGCCTGAGGTGGGCAGATCCCGTGTGCCCAGGAGTTTGAGGTCACAGTGAACTACGTTACTACGTTACAGCCTGGCTGACAAAGGGAGACCCTGTCTAAAAAAACACTCCCCAAACAAAAAAACAAAACAAAACAAACAAATAAAAAAACTAGGTAAGTCATGGGATATAAAAACAACTTACAAAAAGCATTAATAGTAGTGTTTCTATAAATTAACACTAAACTATCTGAAAAAAATAAGGGAACAATCCCATTTACAATAGTTTCAAATAAAGTAAAATAAAATACTTAGGAATAAATTTAACCAAGGAAATGAAAGACCTATACACTGCAAACTATAACATTCATGAAAAAAAATTTTTTAAAGATACAAATGAAATATATCTGTATTAGAAGGATTACTATTGTTAAAATGTCCACATTACTCAAAATGATCTATAGATTCATTGTAATCCCTATCAAAATTCTGACGTAGTTTTCCATAGAAATAGAAACAAAAATTATAAAATTCATATGGAACCAAAAAAAAAAAAAACCCAAAACCAAGTAATCATAGCAAAAGGAGCAAAGTTGGAGGTATCACACTACCTTATTTCAAATTATACTACAAAGCTATAGCAATTAAAACAGCATGGGACTGGCAAAAAAAAAAAAAAACAAAAGAAAGACAAATCAGCCAATGAAATAGACTAGAGCCCAGAATAAACCCATTCGTGTACTTTCAATTGATTTCTGACAACAGTGATAAGAATATGCAATGGGAAAAGGATAATCTCTTCCACAAATGATGTTAAGAAAACTAAATATTCACATTCAGAAGAATGAAATTGGACCCTTAACTCACACCATATACAGAAATCAGCTCAAAATTGATTGAAACTTAAATGTAACTAGGAACTGTTAAACTACTAAAAGAAAACATAGGGGGAAAACCACATGACATTAGGCTGGGTAATGATTTTTAAAATTTGATTTGATGCAACAAATGCAAAAATAGACAAATGAGACTACATCAAGCTAAAAAGCTTCTGCACCAAAAACAATTAATACTATACAGAGACAACCAACAGATTGGAAGACATATGTGCAAGCAATCCATCCATTAAGGGGTTAATATCCAAAATATTTAAGGAAGTCAAACAACTCAACAGCAAGAAAACAAAAAAATATCAATTTAAAAAATGAAGAAGGGACCTAAAGAAACATTTCTCAAAAGGAGAAATGCAAACAGCCAACAAGACATGAAAAGAAGTTCAACATCACTAATCATTAGGGAAACACAAATGGAAACTACAATGAGATAACATCTAACACCTGTCAGAATGACTAGTATCAAAAAGATGAAAGATAAGTGTTGGCAAGGATGTGGGAAAAAGGGAACCTTTGTACACTGTTGGTGGGAATGCAAATTAGTGCAGTCATTATGGAAAACATTATGGAAAACTCAAAAAACTTAAAATAGAATTACCATATGCTACAGCAATCCCACTTCTGGGTATTTACCCAAAAGATTTGAAATAAAATTTACTGAAGGGATGTCAGCACCCCCAAGTTCACTGAAGCAGTATTAACAGTAGCCAAATTATGGAATCAACCTAAGTGTGCATCAACAGAAAAATTGATTTTTTAAATGATACACACACACACACACACACACACACACAATGGAATACTATTCATTCTTAATAAAGAAAAAAATTTTGTCAGTTGTGACAACATTGATGGAATTGGAGAACATTATACTAAGTGAATTACGCCAGTCACAGAAAGAAACACCACACATTCTCAGTTATTTGTGGATTCTACAGTCGAACTCACATTAGCAGAGAACAGTGGTTACAGCGAACGGAGGATGGGGGGAATGGGGCAATGATTATCAAATGATAATTTGTAAGCATGTCTTCGAAGGTAGATTCAGTCTGTGAACAAACTATATCTAGTTTATTTTTGGTTCAATACAATAATTCTTTTAAGAAACCATGAAACAAATCTACTCAATATAAAATGCATTTTAAAACTTCCGTAAATCAGTCAAAACTCATTCCTTTTATCATATAAAGCTAACTACTTGAGTCACTAGTACTGCTATTTCTGAGCCATTTTCCCTATTCATATCTACATTGTGTGGTTAGGCAGCTGCTATATGGTGTCACATAATAAAATAAAGGACTTCCCAAATTATTTTTAAAAAATCTGTTAGGCAGGAAGAATATGTTCTTTTTAAGTTCCATTGAAGAGCATGGTGAATACAGTTAATAATAGAGTTTTATACATTTCAAAGTTGCTGAGAGAATACATTTGAAATGTGCTTACCATTAAAAAAAAAAAGTTTAGTTCAAATACTAGCTAGCCAGATAAATACGTTAGCTCACTTGATTTAATTATTCTGAAACTGACCCAATTGTCCCATAGAACTGTTGTTTACAGTTTCTTTTGAGTGACCATAGAAATTAACCCTTCCCATCTTCAAACTTGAGAAACTTACATTTGTCTTACCTGAGTTATTTTCTCTGGAAACCAACCATCAGGCCCCGCAGACAGTATCAAGGAACTGACACCTACTGGCTTACCACATCTGGACAATGAGACGCCAGACCCTCACCCATCATGATTGCCTGATCTGCCTCCTGTTGACCAACTCCTCTTCCTTATCCCTCCCTAATTCCTGTTTTCTCATATATAGATTTTTTTTTTCCTAGATAATACATTAGGTTGGTGCAAAAGTAATCGTGGTTTTTTCCGTTAAAGGTAATAGCAAAAACTGTATATAAACCCCTAATTTTTGTTGGTCGAAGAGATGGATTTGAGACTGACCTCCCGTGTCCTCAGCTGAAGCATCTGGAGAAAGCCTTCTTCCTTGGCAACACTCACCTCAGTGATTGGCTTTCTGTGTGGCTTGTAGCCAGACCTAGACCAAACCCCTCGTATTTCAGTAACAGATTTTGGTGCTGTGATCATAAATGTGTTGGTTGTTGCAGCAGTTGGATTGTGTTTTTGGTGACTGATTGTGTATGTATCGACATAGTAATGGGAAATCAGAATTTGATAAGCTGATACTCTTTTATAATACTGTTTGACCCCAGTAATTCTTTAGAATCTGGAGAAGTTTGGGCTCCCTATGGACCTCATTTTGCTGTTCAGTGGGAAAGTGGGATGGAGTTATGTGATGATCTTCTGTAGTGCTGTTTGGCCCCAGTGATCTCTGGAGCCTGGGGAAGTTTGGCCTTTAAAAATAAAACCGGAGGCCGGACGTGGTGGCTGACACCTGTAATTCCACCACTTTGGGAGGCTGAGGTGGACGGATCACGAGGTCAGGAGATCGAGACCATCCTGGCTAACACGGTGAAACCCCGTCTCTACTAAAAATACAAAAAATTAGCTGGGTGAGGTGGCGGGTACCTGTAGTCCCAGTTACTTGAGAGGCTGAGGCAGGAGAATGGCGTGAACCCAGGAGGTGGAGCTTGCAGTGAGCCGAGATCACGCCACTGCACTCCAGCCTGGGCGACAGAGCGAGACTCTGTCTCAAAAATAAATATATAAATAAATAAATAAATAAATAAATAAATAAATAAAAACTGGAAACTGCTTTACCTAAAACTGTGGTTCACAGCCTTCATTGGATTACCTATCAGAACAAATTTTAAGCATGTAAACCTGTTCGTAAACTGGTGGGTTTGTATTGCTATCTCATTGCTAGAGTTTCAAAGTAAAAGATGAAAATAGAAATGTCTTCAGAATTGTCGGCATACATTTTTGTCTGGGTTTTATATTTGTCTCTGCTAGATATTTTGAGGTGTCAGGATTTCGCACAGAAGGTTATAAAATTATAACTCCGCCAAAACAAAATGATCTTTGTTTATGTGACATTGTTTGAGAAATGGCTAATTTAGGGTTGTTGGTTTAATGAAAACAGCTGTATCTTCTGAGTTACTGGCCAAAATACCCATGTATTTAACCTTAAGGTCCTTACACAGGTGAACACCTGATATTCACATTTTAAAAAATGGTGGACAAGGAAGTAACTGCAAATGATAAGTAGCTTTGTATAATCTCAGTTCTCAGAATGAATCTAGATAAACTCTTTAAAAAATGAAAGGCTTGAGTAGATGTAAATAGAATAAATCCTGGTAGGTGAACTTTTTGTGTAATTTAAACCTTAAAATTCTTTTGATGTTCATTGGATGTCTGGGTCATTTCTAGTCAAATGAAAATTGTGAGGAAACATTTCTATAAATTACAGAATGGTTCTCATATGGAAAATGCTAACATTTGATAGGCAGTTCAGGATTTCTTGCTTCGTAGGTTTTCACAAAATTATTATTAACAATAAGAATTACAGTGAAAAGTTTTGTATATAAAATATGCCAAAGTAGATGTGTACTTATTGAATAAAAGAATGTTTTGCTAATTCAGATTTGATCTAAAAGTTGATTCAAATTACGGTCTATGCTAAATTTTTGTCCTAAAGTAAAATGACTGGTTATTTAAAAAACGGAAAATTTATGAAAACACAGAAAGTCCAAGCATGTCTGCGCAAGGCATACATACTTTTTTTTGGTTTCTCTCTATGTCTATCTTCATGCACATGCAGAGGAACTAGCAAGTTGAAAAAATTTAGATAATAATTGTTTTAAAACTAGATAGAAAATTGGAGAAGCTGGTTTAATTAACATTGGTCATAGTTAAAGCTCTTAGCGGTGATTAAAGTAAAATAAGAAGTATTGTAATGAACTACACTGGCAGTTTGACAATTCCTTTTTAATAGAGTTAAGCCTAAAGCCAGATTTAGCATGAATATACATTTCACATAAATGTTTTCATTGCTTTATTTCATACTGTACTTGCTTCTCTGCATAGATAGTATTAGCACTAACATGCTTACTGGTCACATGCCTGAAGTGAATTTCTAAATTGCACAAAACGCATAGTGGTGTTGGTGGACTTACAGATATTAATGTATATATCAGGAACAAAAAATAATGGAAGTAAAAGAATAAGGAATAGTTACATTAAACTAAAAGTGCAGCTCATCCTTCATGGTGGGCCACAAGAAGCACCCATTACAATGAAAAATGTGCTGATATTAACACTGTTAGCACTGGTTATCATTGTTCTGGAAGGTGAAAATACAAAAAAACAGAAATAAGAATAAAAACAATTGAAAATGAAGATAAAAAATCATCCTTATAAGCAATATGACTGTAAGACTAAAATAGTCAGGATTAACTAAACTGTTGAAAATAATGAAACATTAGACTGGCTAGCTATATTATTTGATAGATGCATACTTAAAGATAGTTATGTACAAATTGACCAAGAGCCTTCCCACATACCAGGGAAAGCCAGCTAGAAAAATAATGGAGCAATAATTCTACTTCTAACAGCATCACACTTCCAAAAAGTGGAGTAAGTTTAGCAAGAAATGTGAAGTTAAAAATGGAAAGTTTAGAAGTCAATGGAGTAAATGACAAAACTTTACTGAAAGCCATAAACAAAGACATGAATGCAAACGTGCCATGCTCATGCAGGAAACATTGAATATAGTGTAGCTTTTGCTCTTGCCGAAGTAGTGCTAAATGAGCATAATTCCAACAAACAACACAAGATATACGTTTAGGAATTTGATAAAATAAATGATTCTAAAGTTAATGTGGAAGAATAAACAAGTATTGGGACAAAGAGCTAAGCATTTAAGAACAAAAAATCAGACAGTGTATGGTGACTCATGCCTGTAATCCCAGCATTTTCGGAGGCCAAGGCCTCCTGGAGGATTGCTTGAAGCTAGAAGTTTGAGACCAGCCTGGGCAACATAATAAAACCCCATCTTTACAAAAAAAAAAAAAAAATAGCTGGGTGTGGTGGCCTGCGCCTTTGGTCACAGCTACGCAGGAGGCTGAGGCAGGAGGATCATAAGAGCCTGGGAGTTGCAGTATCAATGCACCATGATTGTGCCACTCTACTCCAGCCTGAGCAACAGAGCAAGAACTTGTGTCAAAAGAAACAAACAGGCCGGGCGCGGTGGCTCACGCCTGTAATCCCAGCACTTTGGGAGGCCAAGGCGGGTGGATCACGAGGTCAGGAGTTCGAGAGCAGCCTGGTCAACGTAGTGAAACCCCATTTCTACTAAAAATACAAAAATTAGTCATACATGGTAGTGCACACCTGTAATCCCAGCTACTTAGGAGGCTGAGGCAGGAGAATCGCTTGAACCTGGGAGGTGGAGGTTGTGGTGAGCCGAGATCATGCCACTGCACTCCAGCCTGGGTGACAGAGCGAGACTCCGTCTCAAAAAGAAAGAAAGAACAAAGAAGAGGAAAGAAAGAAAGAAAGAAAGAAAGGAAGGAAGGAAGGAAAGAAGGAAAGAAGGGAGGAAGGGAGGGAGGGAGGGAGGGGATAGCTACATCACATCCTACACCAAGATAAATTCCAAGGGATTGAACACCTAAATGGAAAATATGAAAATATAAGTACTATGGAAAGGCTAAATGGAATTCAAAGTTAACGCTCAGGCCATACTTTTTTTTTTTTTTTTTTTTTCCCCATGAAGCACTACTCTAGAATTTGGGGATGGAATAATGAACAAGACAGAAACCATTCTTTTCTCCTAGAGTTTATATTCTCATGGTGGCTTCCCCGTCATCATGGATGGGAACACTGAGTCAATAAATAAGAAATGCAATAAACTGACAGGATAATGTCAGCTCTGGGTAAGTGCTATGATAACAACCCAAAACGTAATGTAATAGAAAGTGAATGAATGATCAGCGAAGGGCTCTCCCTATGAGTGTGACAGCTGAGCAATCCTTAGTTACCTAATTACATTATCATGATGCTGAACACACAACCATCTAGACACAGAGGAGTCCGTGTCCCGCAAGGGCATGTGCAAAGGCCCGAGGATGGGGGCATGCCTGATGTTTCTAAGAGCAGAAGGGAAGTGTGCATACTGGAAGCATGATGAGGGAGGAGGAGAGGAGCAGAAAGGGAGAGGTCAGGACTGCAGGAGCCAAGTCCTCCAGCAGTGACAGGGTGCCAAGGCGAAGCTCATTTTGGAAATGGTCAGGACGCCGAGCTGCTCTCCATTTTGACAGGGGAGGCAAAGAGTGAGCAACAGATAGCTCAGGTGGGCTCTCTGTAACTCAAAGATGAAGTTTTCCAATTAAAGTGTGAAGTAATCTCATCAAATCCAAGTGAGGGGGGAGTCTGCGGAGAAGGTGAGAGAGTCCTTATAAGGAGGAGAAGAATAAAACATGCTGGGGGTGGGGAGCAGAGAAGTGTATGAGCCAGAACTTAAAGCAAGTCAGGCGATCTTCACCAGCCTTGAGAGATGAAGAAAATGGATAGATTACTTACAGTGGCCTCAGTAATAATAAATTCCAAAGCAGGTATCACAGTCCTAAAGCTAATATATACTTTATTGCTGGTGGGAGTGTAAACTGGCATAATCCCATCTGGTAAGAAATTTATCAATATGCTTTTTAGTTGGATAATTTGGGAGATGGTGACAAAACAAGGGTTTGGGAGTTAGGGACGGCTGCATAAAAATCATGCGAGCCCTAATAACTCTGTGCGTTGATATCTTTTCTGAGGAGAAAAGTATTTTAACAGAACCACTGTATAAAATAGTTACAGAATAAGATGCTAGTCAAACGAATTTGATGAGTTCATTTGAATCGTCTGATATAAGTTCTGGCTTCATCTTAATATTGCTTTCAATCTTTAAGTATAGAAATGGCAATTTTGCCAACTTAAAGCAATTTTTAGCCACAAGTGAGAACTTTATCATGTATGGTCCAACGGATTTTGCAATACACTTCTCAGGCAAAATATGGATTATGTTGTTTTGATGACTCAGCCTCAGATTCCCAGGTGCTTTTTGGAGCAAACTGAATACTACTTTGTGAACCCCCCTTGCCAACTCATAGCATCAGAGAAATGATAGGAAGATACAACATGTATGGCACGAAGAAAAGACCACATTACAAAGTATGCTTAATGATGCAAGGTGAAAAGGTCAATGACATCCGAGGTCCAAGAGACTGAAAAAGAAAGTTAGGAAAAGGGATGATAATTCTGCCTTCTTACAGACAGAAGAAAACTTCAGTGCAGCATCAAAGAAAACAGAAAAGCTGTGACTGGGCCAGGACAAAGGCCCATTAGTTTCTTAGTCAGCCAAGATCTTCCTAGTTCCTTAAAAGGTTTGACTGTCCAAAGGAAACTGTCAAGGATTTACATTTTATTTTAGGATGGCATGCCCTGTCCAGAGCGTTCTCTCCCATCACATGCTGACTTCAGCTGGTGCAGGGATCTCAGTTCACCGTCGTATTCAGCTGAGCTCAAGCTGCTAAGAAGAGCAAGCTAGTGTTAGCCCATGTTTCAAGTTCAAGGGGCTACAAGAGTCATGGGGAAAATGGCTCATGATTTAAAACAACCTTTTATCACTACAAGAATGTGATCACTCTCAAGCATCTGCATGAGTGGTCAGTGACTACTTTTGCAGAGTCATCAGAGTTAAGGATTAATGATTTCCCAGAATAAGGCTGAGTTGACGTGCAAACCTACGTCATGGACAGCTCATCTACAGCCAAAGGTCTTCATCTAGCCTAGATAAAGCAAAAGCCCACTGATGCTGTTCCCATAACGGCTGGGCATGAGACGAAAGAAGCCTAGAGGAGCTAAGTGGTGACTGACCTACCAGTGTAGGCCACTGCTGGACAGACAAGGCGAGAGCCAATCCCAGTGTCCAGGGGTGAGAGAAATTCAAGCTGAAGGTCTCAGTGATACAGCCAGTCCAACCAGTATTTCACACACATAATGAGTAGGAAAGCAATCTCTGTGGGCAGGACCTTCCCCAGCCGTACGTTACAAGCAGGAGAGCAGGAACAACCCCAGCTCTCTGCAAACCTTCCACCATGGGGAATTTAACTTCAGTGTTCTCAGCTGTGCCAGACCTCCTCCAGGCCAAGGCCATAGTACCCATTTACCGAAAGGATGCAAGGCATTGTTGGGTTACACACACTGGCCCACTCCTGGCCCGCCATGTCACCATCCAACCAGTGCAACAGTAAAAAGACCGGGAGGGAAGGTGGGCCTTGGGGCCAAAGAGAGGATGGAGGGTGGCTGATCCAAGTGAGCACTCACACCTTGATTTTTATCAAAGGTCACATGTAAAATATATAAATGGTACTGAAGTTTACATAGGATAGCAAAGAATACGTGTATATGAGTTTAATGATCAGTGTTGAGACTTTTTAATTTGCTCTTTTGTCCAGAAGTTCAAATCAATCTCTAGAGCTACGTGTTTTTTAAATATCAAGGCAGAAATTTCTAGAATAGCCAATTTCTAATGAGCAGATGACATAAGTTTAGCTGCTAAACACATGAAGAATGTTGCAGTCATTCTATACTTTGGAGATTTTCTTTATGATAGCTTATCCAGGTCTATGTAACTCCGAAGAACTGTTTCAAAAATATGATGCTGTAAATAAAGAGCTAAGGAGTATACCTATACCACACTTGAAAAAAACCCAGCTACTTACTTAAAAATCCATTTCTTGATTTAAGAGACGTTTGAGAGGCATAATGGATATAAATTTGACTAAGGCTTTTTTAGGTTATTGTACAAAGTTTACTACTAAAGGTCCCCATGGCTTATTATTACATTATTATTTAACGTTTACATATAAACTTACAGACCAAGCGATTTTTTTTTCTTGGTTTATCTTATTCTTACCTAAAATCCAACATTTTCCAAGAGTTGGGGAATTTATGACAGAGTTTTTATGTGTATTACATAATTCTATTTTAACAGAGTTAAAGCTCTTTGCTTTTAACAAAGACATACACAGACTGACATACTCTACTTCTGGTAAAAAAAAAAAAATAAATAAAGAATGCAAAAATAAAGTGGAGAAAACCCAAATAGCACGTCTTGTTTAAAAAGTCAAAAATTCCTACATTAATTTTTATTGATATTTGCTTCTTTTTGCTCTTCCCCATCACACACACACGTGCACACACATACAATACACACATTACCACACAAAACACACACCACACACACAGGCACAATGCACGCCGACACAACACATACCACACACACAACAAACCCAACACACACCACACACACACACACACAAGTACACACCACACACGTCACATACCACACACATACAAAACTCAACCCACACCCACACACACAGACTCACACGCATTTACACACACAGAGCTTCTTTCACTTCAGTTTTTTGGGGATGGGGGCAGGTAAATGGCTCCTCGTTCTACATTTCCGAGACGTCTGAAGAGTCGGTTTGTGCAGCGGATGCACTTACCAGAACCCGAACCTTCAGAGCCTTACAACCATAGGTCTCATTTTCAGGCAAAAACAGCAAACGCTGAAAACCTCCCAGAGAAACTCCAGGCTAGACTCTCTTTCAAGGAAGACCATGGCTTGGGTGACATGTGCCGCTTACCATTAAAAACATGTGATTTTGCCAAAACCCCAAATTCTACTCTCTAAACTGTGGTTCTGAGAAAATCACTCACACGTTCTATTTGAGGCAATGTTACATCATTCACTCTACCCATCTTGAGGCATGACAGTCACAGGGATGTGGATTTAAATACATACGGTTATGATTTCGCTTATAGCTGTTAGGGTCTTAGCTTGAAGGCTCTGGGTTCACAACACTTTCAGATACATCTTTTCTCCAAGCTACCCACATGTGTCCCACTCAACACCGAGAGCCACGGCTAGAGGGTCTCAAGGGCACTTTTAGGCCAAGAGTTCGAGAAGCAGACACACATACACACAAAACACTGTTCTACAACAAAGCAAACCCAAAATCAGGCAAAATCTATGCAGGGGACAGACGGTTTTTAAGGGCACCATTTAGCAAGGTGATATTCAAAATAGTTGACCACCAGCTGGGATGGAGCCCCATGGAAAGGCTTGGCGGTTTCCAAGCAACCAGGGAAGCCCAGGGCCTCCTCACTGGGACTCAGGAAGGCAGCCTGGTTGCCTGATTTGAGTGATTAAGAGCGCTGGAGAGAGATGTTTCTCATCAGGAAACCTCTCGCTTAGTCATTCCCATAAATATTCGTGGCACTACCTCAGTAAAGCTCCGTGGAGAGTAAACCCTACAATCTGCGCAACAGACGTTTTTTTTCAACTGTGCAGACAGCTTTGAAAAAAACTTCGCTGAAGCCACTGCAGTGTCAGGGCGATATTAATTACAGGGCTCTGTGGCTATGATACGGAAAATCCATCCTGAGGGAATCTGTGTTCTTAGACGTGGCAATCCAATTATATACAATTGATCCAAAGGTGGCTGTTTTTCAACTGCTTGATGACTATTTATAGTAACAGTAATGCCCCAAATTTTATGGTTATGAGATTTTTTTTGTTTTCTGCAAAGCTTAAAGTGCTTCATAGACGCTTCCTAATTAATCTGAGGTCATTGCCTCACTTACGATAATCATCTCAAGTGAGCTATTCCACACCCATGCACCATGCAACAGCAAAATTGGCCCTGAAGAGGCACACAGACCTGAGCCCATACAGCACTGTCCCATCAGGGTGAAGGCGGATCATGCGGTTTTTCACTGTCACTCCATGCACAAATGACTTTTTGTCATTTAAGAAATATGTGTCGGGCACCCATAGCTGGTCAGCCACTCGATTGTCAAGCGTGAGGTTGAGAGGGATCCCAGAATAGGCGAGCCTTTTATCTCTCCAATATTGTTGAAAATACATGGTTAAGGTATAATCCTGGGGGGAAAAGAAAAGAAAGAAAGTTAGTTTGTACTCATCCACAGGCGTATTTCCTCCACGATCAGCCAAATTCAGGTTGCAATCTAGGCTCTACAGCCAATAACCAGGAGAAATGGATGTCATTTTTATGCAGGATGGGAAGCAATGGCTGCTTTCTTGTGAATGCAAATACCAGCTTTAATAGGGACACGAATCTGTGTGTGTCACGTATAGACGTCCTCTGTTTTACTTAGGTAAGAAGCAGACGAGACAAACTGGCATTTAACAGATAACAGCATAGAAATAAAGGTGAAAAAGTCATTGTAAAATCAGATTGCTGGCGGGGAACTAGATTGTTCCCATGGATGTTCCCTCTCCCAGCAGGCAGACAGGTGCTTTAACCACCCACGACAGATGAGCTCTGTCTACAAACTCTCTCTCTGCAATTTGAGCCACTTTCCTCTGGTGCTGCCCTCCACGAGGGTTATAAACACAAACCCGCCATAAACATCCTCCGGAGACGCCAGGGCCTGTGGGAGGTCTCCATGCCCTACCTGTCGTACTTCTGTTTTCCTCCAACTTGCCGTGGCCATTTCTACATTAAGCGGACCATAGAATCACCTGGAGATGATGAGCTATTCACCTGGGGAAAATGGGACCCTGAGGTCAAAGCAGGATGTGGGAGGTGGAAGACAGACGGGGCCATGGTGTTGTCCACAGGCTTGCCCACAAAATTACCAAATGTCTACGTGATGGTTCTGCTTTTGTTTTGCCAAAGCAGTTAGTTCAGTGAGAACAAAGTGGAAAAAAAGACGAATCAGAGGCTAGACATGGGGGAACAAAAGAAATTCTCTTTTTGTTGGGGGCAATCACCATTCAGTTCTAGAATGACCAAGTCTAAAACTCTGGTGATATTCACAGGACATTTCGAACCACTCTGTGGAAGGATACAAGCTGGAAAATCAAAAGTTAGGAGGTAAATTCTCCAACCACGGAGGGAAAAAAATCGCTGCCATTCTGCACAAGCCGCGTTCTGAGTTCACACCCTCTAAGATCATGTCTGTAAACATCTCATCACCTGTAGGCAGTGAGGGGTGGAGAGCTAATCAGCTGAAGAATCCAGCCTAGACACAGCCTCCTGACAACCCTTCCAGTGTTCTCTTTGCTTCTCACAGGGCAGTTCACGGTGGTGCTAACCGATGACTGTCTATGGCTGCTCTCGGTAGTGCTGGAATACAGAGGCTTAGAGACGGATAGGGGACATGGGTTTGTCTTCAGGTGCTTGCCACAAGAGGGGGAAACAAAACCAGCTTGTACTATAGCACTATAAACAAAATACATTTTTAAGCTTCGAGTCTCATAAAAATTAAGAGTAGAAGGAAAGGCAAGAAAGTCCAAATAGGCTGGACAGTCTTTAGAGAGGCCTTGTCTTCAACTGAAAGGAGAGGCAGCATTGAAGCAGACGAAAAGAAGCAGGCATTTTTCTCCCCAGACACGTTCGTAGGCAGAGCTCTGTGCCTAGTAATAACCTGTGGGGGCCCTCACCACCACCACCAATGGAAGATTCTCACAGAGCAGATGGCACTAAAGATAAGCCTCGGCTAGGCAGACAGCACACAGGGCACATCGAAAACACACAGGCCGTTGCTTTTAAGGGCCTGATGAAAAAGCCTGTGGAGTGCAGTTTGGCTGGAATGCTGGGTTTATGGGGAGAAGAGAGCAGAGCGATGGGTCGGGCTAGACCCCAGGGCAGTGACCAGAAGGTGGAAACTAGAATGCCACCTTCGCAGCCAATGAAAGCCATGGACAGTTTCCATGGAGCAGAGAGTCATGACCAAGAGTATTAACCGTGTCTTTTATTTCTGTATTCTGATGCTTGGATCTGCGACCCTGTGGACCTTGGAGGGAGGGCCCCTTCCAGGGCTGGCTAACTCCTAGAGATGGTAAACAACTAGCTTTCACATACAAACCAACCAGTCCAGAACCCACACCCCAGCCACCTCTTTTGTTTGTTTTTACAGTCCAGAGGTCTTTTATTTTTTATACCTATTATGCCATAAATTCACAGGGCATAGATTTCAGCGGCTAAGACTCCAACCTCCTCTTTTACTGAGCTTGCACATTCTGGGGTCCCTATCACCCGCCTAAACTGCCCCAGGTCCAGGTACTGGACAACTAAAGACAGCCCCTGTGGCCCATGGGCCTGAAATTATTTAAACCGGCCAATTCTGAGCCTGCTCCCCCCGTGCCACCCATTCCTTCCCAGCAACCACAATAAAGGCATTTCCCCTCCCTCTGCTGCCTGACCCACCCTGGCGCCCCCAGAACAGCCCCCATGGCATGGTGTGGCTCCCCGCTGCCCCGGAACTGGGAGGAACACACTCTTCTCAATGGCAGTCGTCTCCTGATCTGTCGGCCTTGCCTGACCTAAATAATAATAAAACCTCCATCTTAAAACACAAAGCCACTTGTGAGGAAAACTAGCGTAGCAATGGTGAGTTCAAGGGGTAGAAGGGATGGCGTGCAGGGGCCTCTGAGGAGTGGACAGTGCTGAGTGGTGGGTAAAGCAAAGGCCTGAAAGGTTCTTGGACACTGGGCTGATGCGGAACATCAGGAAGAGAATGCACCTTCCCAGGGCATATTCCACCCCTTCATCACCACTACCTTTCACTGGTGTGGGTGGTGCGCTGGAACTGAGGCGTGCGAAGCTGTGGTTTCACAACAAAAGGACGCGTGTTAGCAGTGGCAACCACAGGGTTTCTCTACTATCACCCTCCATGTGACATTCGTGTTGAAATAGAAGTTTCCCTTGTTTCTTTCTTTACTCCTAACCCCGCATCCTTAACGCCTGAGTCGCGATGTCTGGCGCCCTTCTCAGAGCCCCTCTGGATGGGCTTGCACGAGGCTTGCCACGAGAAGGGAGAGAACTCGTCCGTCAGCCCTGGGAGCCAGCTGTCACTCACAGCCTGACAGCTTGGGCTCCGCGCCTTATTTTGGACTGTGTCGCTCTCCGCACCATCAGCGGCGCCTCTCAATTTGGGTCTGGGTCTCGGGTGTTTGCTGAGGTGACTTGAGTGGACTAGGGGGTAAGAGCTTAGGTAACAGCAGGAGGGAAAAGCTGGTATGTAAATCCAAACCCGCTGCATGTGATCAGCCATGTCTGGCAAGGACTATCACATCAGTGGGGGCACAAATCAGTGTCCTCCTTCTTTTCTGGGATACTTACTAGCTGGCAAAGAAAGGGAAGGGGATGGTGGAAAGGTCCAAGCCTCCCTCCACTCTCGTGCAGCTGTGAGTAGCAAATGCAGGGTTCTCCTGTTCTGGGGGCCACGGTGCCGCCCCTTGTGACACGCAGTGGTGAGCACTGAGCCAGGAACAGCGGGCAGCCGCTTGTGTGCATGATCCTTCAGCAAACTCCAGGCCCCGTGCTGCCTAGCACCTCATTGAACTACGAAGCAGGTATTATAATTATTATCCTATATCGATGAAGTAACAAAAATTGAAGAGCTGAAGTAACTTGCTCCTCATCCGCTCCCTCCACTCCCTCAAACACAAGTAACCCGGGACAGCGGGACTTGAAGTTCGGGCCACCTCCCTTCAGGGCCTGGCTTTCAATGTGGAAGCTCCAAGGGGTGGGAGCTAAACAGTTCCTCATAATAAAGGGGAGTGAGCTTGGCAGGGTGGCGCTTTGAAAGGATGTCCCTGAGCATGGACAGTCAGGTCATGCAGGGGTTCTTCAAAGAGAGTAATCGGAACTCCGGCACCACCAACTCCTCCTTCCACGCCCAACCCATCACCAAACATTTAGCATAGTTGCTACAGAAAAATGCTTTGTAAAAGTATCCTTTCCTTCAATGCATCCCATGCATCCCAGGGAAGTTACCAATTTTTACATTTGCAGTGATGTGGCATGAACCAAAGAGAAGAGCACAGTCACAAAGAGATGGAATTTGCATGGGATGCAGTGTCTGTCAGAATTTGAATTCCAAGCCCGTCTGCAGAAACGGAAGATCCTTTAGACTTTAAAAGCTCCAAGGATTAAAGGAATATTGGCTGTGGGGAGCAGAGGGGACACTGGACTCCTCACAGAACATGAAATGGAAATTAAGCCTTTGTTCTTTAACCTTAATTAAAGGCTCGAGGTGGACTCAGGTGATGTCTGGGTACAAAAATAAGAAATGACTGGGAAGGGTGGAGCTTCTCAAAGAAGAGCCAAGCTGGCCATTCTGGGGCAGGGTGGGCCCGTTGCTGTGGTTCCTGCTGGCTGACAAGGGGTTGGGGAGGTAGCAGTGGACACCAAATGAGACAGATAGTTGATACCATTTATAGAAGCAGCCTGCGTCCTCCACCAATTGAGTTGCTACCGTTCCCTCTTTTGCCAGAGCCCCAGGATGCACAAGAAAATATCTGTATCACCAGATACAGGCTTGCCTTACTTTACGGTGCTTCACAGATATTGCATTTTTAACAAATCGAAGGCTTGTGGCAACCCAGCGTTCAGCATGTAAGTCGATCAGCACTGTTTTTCCAACAGCATATCCTCACTTCATGTCTCTGGGTCATATTTCAGTAATTTTCACAAGATTTCAATCTCAGTATTTCATTATTTTTATATTGGTTATGGTGACCTATAATCAGGGACATTTGATATTACTATTATTATCGCTCTGGGGCACCAGGAATAGCACCCACGTAAGACAGCAAACTTACCGTACAGATGTTGTTTGTCCTCTGACTGATCTACCAACTGAATCTTAACCCTGTATCTCTCCCTCTCTTTGGGCCTCCCTATTCCCTGAGACACAACGATATCAAAATGAGGCCAGTTAATAATCCTCCAATGGCCTCTAAGGCTTCAAGTGCAAGGAAGAGTCACCCATCTCTCACGGTAAATGAAAAACTAGAAATGATTAAGCTTAGTGAGGGAGCAGGTCAAATGATTGATGTGCAAAAACGTTTTATAGGCCTAATGTTAGGCCTTTTCTACCAGTTAGCCAAATTGTGAATGCAAATAAAAAGTTTTAGTAGGAAATTCAAAGTGCTACTCCAGTGAATGGTAAGAAAGTCAAACAGCCTTATTGCTGATATGGATAGAATATCAAACCCACCACAACATTCTCTTAAGTCAAAGTTTAATCTAGGGCAAAATCCTAACTCTCTTCAATTCTTTAAAGGCTGAAAGAGGTAAGGCAGCTGCAGAAGAAAAGTTAGAAGACAGGAGAGATTGATTCATGAGGTTTAAGCAAGGAAGCCATTTCCATAACATAAACGTGCAAGGTGAAGGAGCAAGTGCTGATGGAGAAGCTGCAGCAAGTTATCCAGAAGATCCTGCTAAGATCACTGATGAAGGTGGTTACACTCAACAAAAGGTTTTCGTGTAGACTTTGGAAGAAGTCTTTTCTAATGGAAGAAGATGCCATGTAGGGCTTTCATAGCAAGACAGAAGTCAATGTTTGGCTTCGGAGCTTCAAAGGACAGGCTGACTCTCTTGTTAGGGGCTAATTGTAGCTGCTGACTTTAAGTTGAAGCCAATGCTCACCGACCCTTTTGAAAATCCTAGGGCCCTTAAGAATTATGCTAAGCTACTCTGCCTATGCTCAATAAATGCAACAATAAAACCTAGGTGTCAACACGTATTTACAAAACTGAATATTTTCAACCCACAGTTGAGACCTTCTGCTCAGAAAAAAACATTCCTTTCAAAATGTTACTGCTCATTTTCAACGCACCTGGTCACTCAAGAGCTCTAATGGATATGTACAAAGAGATGGATGCTGTTTTCAAGTCTGCTAACACAACATCCGTTCCGCAGCCCATAGATCAAGGAGAAGCTGACTTTCAAGCTTTATTATTTAAGAAATACATTTCATAAGGCTATAGCTGCCATAAACAGTGATTCTTTTGATGGATCTGGGCAAACCCAACTGAAAACGTTCTGGAAAGGACTCACCATTCCAGATGTCAGTAAGAACACTCATGATTTATCGGAGGAGGTCAAAATATCAACACCAACAGGAGTTTGGAAGATGTGGATTCCAGCCCTCATGGATGACTTTGAGGGGTTCGAGTCATTGCAGATGCGATGGGAACAGCAAGAGAACTAGAAGTGAAACTTGACGATGTCCCTGAATTTCTGGAATCTAATGATTAAACTTGAATGAATGAGGGGTTGCTTCCTATGGATGAGCAAAGCGTGGTTTCTTGAGATGGAATCTACTCCTGGTGAGGATGTTGTGAACATTGTTGTGATGACAACAAAGGATTTAGAATATTACATAAACTTAGTTGATAAAGCAGTGGCAGGGTTTGAGAGGATTGACTCCAATTTTGAAAGAAGTTCTACTGTAGGTAAAACGCTACCAAACAGCATCCAATGCTGCAGATAAATCTTTCATGAAATGGTCAAAGTAATACATTTCATTGTTGCCTTATTTAAAGAAACTGCCAGAGTTTTCAGCAACCACCACCCTGATCAGTCAGCAGCCATCAACACTGAGGCAAGACACTCCACCTGCAAAAAGATCATGACTCTCTGAAGGCTCAGATGATTGTTAGCATTTTTAGCAACACAGTATTTTTAATTAAGGTATGTACATTTTATAGACACGTTATTGGACAGTTAATAGACTACAATACAGTGTAAACATAACTTTTATATATCTTGGGAAACCAAAAAATTTGTGACTCACTTCATGATATTTGCTTTACAGCAGTGGTCTGGAACAGAACCTGAAGTATCTCTGGAGGTGTACCTGTATTTACTCAATTATTCAGAAAATGTTTATTGAGTGCTTACCGCCTGCTAGACAACTTGAGGGAGGCGAAGATGAACTACAGCCACTATGGGCCCTAAGGGACTGGCCATGTGGCAGAGACAATAATTGCAGGTTCCAAGAATTCAAAAGCAATCTAGGTTAAGTGCCATCCTAAACTCGAAGGGATATGGTACTCAGAAAAAGCCACTTCTGGGAAGGATGACTACAGATGAATTCTTGGACAAACAACCATCTGATCTGAAACTAGAAGTAAAAGATTCAGCTATGTGAAGGGCAGGGCGGCTGCCCCTGGAGGGCCAGTCGTGGGTATGGACATCTGGACGAAGCAGCTCCTGATATCAACTTACCCCACACAGCTATTTTCACAAAAAAGCAGTGCCACAGGGCGAGGCAGAGGAGACAGCTCCACAGGGTGAACCTCACCTTCTACCTAGGTTGGTGACCCCCTAGGGTAGCTGAGGGAGCCTTAGAGAGAAGAAAGGGGGCCAGCAGAGGCCTGAAACGGCAGTCCTCAAAGAGAGGCTCTGAGGCCTTGGAAATCAGAGCTGGGAGGTGTGGGGGATCAGGTGCAAGAGCGTCCCCACTCCTTGTTACTCTGCAGAGAGCCCGCGTCCCCGACTTTCACCGCTTGTCTGGTAGCTGGCCCACATGGGGACCCGAGGGAGTCTCCTGGTATCCCGGTGCTGAGGTCCCAAAGACCCCGAAAGCCTCCGCCAGGCTAACCCAAGTCGTAACTGTTGCTTCTTCTCCATCTCTGCTCTTTACAGGGGAGGCCAACGCTGGGGGAGGCACAGGGGTGCAGTGTGGGGAGCAGCAGCTGCCTGGAGGCGCAGGGCTTTGCGAAGCAGAGGCAACCAGGGGCGGGGCCTGCGGAGGAGGGCAGCTCCAGGAAGCGGGCCCGGGCGGCAGGAGGCGTGGCCCGGGGCGGGAGGAGGCATGGTCTGTGGCTCGAGGGGCGTGGCCCCTAGCGGAAATGACGTGGCCCAGCTCCCGTGCCTGGCCGGCAGGCTCCTCCCGCTGCGCTGTGCGCGGTGCGCCGTGCGGCTGTGTGGTGGGGAACCTCGTCCTGGGAGGCTGGACCTGATTAGCTCAGCACACACTCGGGAGACACAGGCTGAATCCTGGCACTGGCCCTTGGCTGTGGCACAGCCAGCATTATCAGCACCTCTAGACCGAATGTGTTGGCAGGAGGAGGAGGAGGAGCGGGTATTGGTGGAGAGGTCAGAGCTTGCGGAAATCGCTTCCAGTGGGGTTGCAGAGACACAGCCCCGTGTCCAGGGGATGCAGAAGCGTCCTGGGCTGTGGGTGGGCCCCACAGACCCAAGGTGGTAACACTCAACTTCTCACATCACCGAAATCTTCAGCCCTGGTGCAGCTTCTAAGCTCACCGAGCCCCTTCTGGTTATAATTCGATATAACCTGACTTTAGCAAACTACACTGTTAGTAAGAGTTGAGATTTATAGCCATTCAAGCATTTATAAAATATCCCTCCTGTAAATTAATTAAGACACAATGAATGTGTGTGCACCAATAGTCACTCAACTTATTTTGTTAGCAGGTGTCTCCACAGCCCTGGGCACCCTGAGAACGTTTGGCTTCTGGTTAAGGTGCAGCGCCAGTCCTGAGATGGGGCTGGCCCTGGATGGATACAGTACTCGGAAGGCTCTAGGTATAGGAAATCAGATGTCCCGGCGCCCACCAACCCTCCACGACCTCTGCCACCCCACTTACTCAGCGGTTCAACCCCAAACCCTCACCAGGGAAGGCCGCTGGGGAAGCCCATGTGGAGAAATTATCCCTGGACTCCTGCATTCCTAGGCCAGGCTCCCGGAGGTAAGGCTGTTTCCTCTGGGTGGGCAGGAGCCCAGGGCACCTGCAGAGACCTTCTGGGCCCCTGCTGTACCCAGTCCCTCCGTACCTGAAACAGCTGTCCACAGAAGGGAAAGCTGCCAGCACCTCCAGTTATACCGTGACAGGTTCCTGTGGACATGGAGGCCCTGGGATATGGGAGTTAATGGAGAGTGCTCAGGCAGTGAGGAGGAAAGCACAAGGGAATCGTCCAGTCCACTGGGAACTGGACCTCTCTGGAGTATGCTGTATACATGTGAGTTGTTTTGCTGAATTATAGTTAGTTTGAACTATTGTAGTTTGTCAAAATCATTAGATAAGATGTCTTGAATACCTTTCTTTCTCTTATGAAAGCCTTCTGAAGAACTTAGAATCAGCATGAAGAAATATTCGAGTAAGAATTGCATTCACAACAAAGGGTCTTTCTTAAAAACAGGGTCTTTCTTAAAAACAGAACCTTTCTTTAAAAAAGGGGTCTTTCTTAGAAACTTTGCAAACAAAATCCCTTGAATTAAAAAGTTATTTATTCATCTTGGTTTATTTTAGGGATCATAAAGCCCTTTGATAATCTAATGAAATCAGGGGCCCTCTCCACAGACAATACAGTCTCTCGGGATTGGTGTGTGTATCAAACAGCACAAACCCTGAAGTTCATGGGATGCGTGTTTTACAAGCTCAAATTGCTTTCAATACTAGTGGGTAGAGTTCTGCAAATTTGTAATTCATTTGTTTAGGATGTGTGCAATGTTTTCCTATTGAAAAAAATATGACAAAAAGGGTTGTTAGGTTTCACTCCAGATTATCAATTTCATGCAAAGGTTAAGAGGCCATGGTTCCTGGTGAGACACCAGGACTAGCCCAGGCTCCCTGTTTTGGAGCCACAGTGCTGCTGGGAGGTGAGGAAAGTATTGCTGGACCTAGAAGCTGTAGAGGAAGCCCTGAGTGCTGGGAGCAGGCATTCTGGAATATGAGCCACCCACGAGTCAAGCATTTATACATAGTGACTGTCCTTTCAAAATCTCCTGAGAATATACAAGCAGCAGCAACAACCAACCAAAATGAAACCTCAGCTCATCTTTAGGTGTGTAATTCAGGCAGCTCAGATGAACTGCAGTAAGACATATAAACAACAAAGTTTCTTCCTGCTTGTGCAAATCTCTTGGCACTTATCACATGAAAATGACAAGAATACACATTTGAAAGTGGAAATATTGCTCATTATTCTGCAATTAAGTAATTGACTACATTCCTTAGCACAGGAAATGAAGAAAAAATTTACTATCCCTGAGAAAGAAATGCAATTTCTAAACCAAATTTAAATATTTAACTGCAGCTGTGAAAACCACAGGACACCTGCATTTGCATCTGGTTCAGCAAGTTTATGATACAAAACCTTGCAGGTAAGTTGTTCTCAGGTCAGGGAAGATGGAAAATTGTTTTGAGAAGCTTACATAAGCCCTAGGTGGTGGTGACTTCCTTTGCAGTAATTCCTACAAGGAAGGTTAGGCTGAGGGAATTGGCACTTTTGTTAACAAAATTTATTTAGGAAATTCCAATCTATTCCATTTAATGACCAAGAACTGAGTATCTAACATTACAACCAACTCTCCTCTGACAACAGACTTCGATGGTATCTAGCTTTCCATTCGCTGACTCTATTTGATGTTTAATAATAAAACAGCTTCCTTCTCTGCCTCCCTCCATCTTGCTTGAAGCATTGATTATCTAGCATAAGCCAAGAACCATGCTTAGTGTTAGGGATCCAGAGATAAGGAAGACAGAATTGATACCTCCATAAAGCTCACTATCTAGTGGGGAGAAAGAAAAATGGATCCAAGTACATTTAGAGTGATTAGGAGCAGCAGCTTTGGAAGCAAACGTGCCCAAGTCTCAAGTCGGCCTCCCATTGGCCCAGCCAGTGACAGGCGACCTCACTGTCCTATGGCTGTCACTGGATGTGTGAAGCCTGCCAGCCACACAATCTGAAGTCCTTAGCAGGGGGAGGACATGGTGTGCTGAGTTAAGTGTACAGCAATGCAAAAGAAGTGTGTATGTAAGGGTCCTCTCACTAAGCCTAGGGCTGGCAGGAGAGGAGTCCAGTTACTGAGGCTTTTCAGCCTTTATACCTGCCCAAAGGCAGAGTGTGCATTTATGCACCTCAATGCTGAATGTAGTCAGAAGATGAAGTAGTCACCTCTGTATGAAATCTGAAAGGGCTCGTGAAAAGAGATATAAGTCTCCCAGGCCCCTAAAGCCATCTGAGAAGCTGGCGTAGGATAGGAATTATTTTGAAAATGTTTTTCTTTATAAGTCTAAAAAGATACTTTTCTGGAGTCAAGTAAGTTTGAAAAGCAAAATGATTGCACTGACCTACATTCAAAGGACAAATAAATTGTACTGTGAGAAGAATCTGGAGAATTCAGCCTAAGCCAGTGAGAACCAGGGAAATGTAAGAGAGATGCCCTTCACTAAATAAACTCTTTATGCAGGTGCTGGTTTGCCGATGGTGTGGGGTGTGGTGGAGCAAAATGTGTCAGACTCACTGGGTGACACCCTTGCCATGTGCCTTACTTGGGAAAGTTATCTAATTGTTCTGAGCCTCAGCAACCTCTTGTGTAAAAATGAAACTAAAAATGCTCCTTTTGCAAAAGTGCTGTAGCCATTAATTGATCTAACGATGCTTAACACAGTGCTGGACTCACAACAGGCATTTGGAAAATTCTACCTTCTCTTGTCTCAAAAGCAGGGCCAGTCACCCCTGAAAGAAGACGCTCCAGAACCGAATGAAAAAGGACCCTCTTCATTAGCTGCCCCCAGCCCCACTGTTCCACAGCAAGTACACACCAAACCACAAAGGAAAATGTGCTTGTTTTCCTGAGATGCGGGTGAAGAAATCTCAGTCCAATGGTGTAGAATTCCCAATCCTATCTGGAGCAGGCTTCACCCTTTGCTCTCAAATCCCAAGTTTCATCGTCTACTCGATATCCAAATGTAATACAAGCTTGTTTCCGGAAATGTATCCGGTCACGAGCTTTTTTCCATAAAACATTTTTTTCTGCTGTGAATTACTTTGAAGTTACAAATTAAAATTAAACACAAATTTGTAAAATAGCTACAGTGCTAATCAAAATGAAACCACCACCAGCCATCCTACTGCCGCTGACCCTGACAGCCACCCTTCCAGTGCTCCAGGGCTCACCTCCCACCCACCCTCTCTTCCCTGTGCCTTTAGAAAACCCCATCCTATAATCAAGTGATTCCTCCATATAAGGAACTTTTCAATAAACATTCCCTCTGCAGCCCCCTTTAGTTGTAAGTTGGTGACCTACTGTAGCCTTTTTTTGGGGAGGTTACTTCTTCTACCAAACTGGGCACCAAGGAGCTAAGGGAGGGGAGCACCCTGTTTCCCACTCCTGATCAGCCTCTGGGTCTTCGTTCTTCCCCTGCTGTCCCTGGCCCATTCTGCTTCCCTGGGATTTGGATGCACTGATCCCACTGCCTTCTGAACCTTTCCATCCAGATGCTCCACATGCAACCCAAGATCGCCATGTCCAAAATTAACTCACTGTCTTCCTGCCTCAAATGTGTTCGCCCACCCACCCACCCACCCACTCAACCCCACCTACACCAGAAGCAGTATACCAGCCTCTTCTTTCATTCTCACCCTAACCTCCAACAGTCACTCAGCCACTGTGTTCTACTGTAACTAGTTCCTAAAAGTCTTCCATCTCTAGAATGGGATCATGAGGTCAGCTGCAGTGCTGAGGGCTGGAGGGTTTCCACTGATGTCACCGTGGCAACGGATTAGCGGATGAGTGCCTAGACTCACAAATTGCATCCCAGAAGCAGGCTTACCCATGGTGGCTAGAGTATGGAGGTCAAATACCAGACCTCAGACATGTTCTGGGTTAAACAGAATAATATAGGGAATGACCAGATGTCTCACACTCTATAGGGGGGAAGATGTTCCAACCAACACAATATTATATGAATGAACTTCTGGAATGTGCTGGTAAACGACGGAGTCATTGCATACTGTCCTTTATTTTAAACAGGTATTTATCTGAACAATACTCACTACTTATGTATATATGTGTTTGTGTGTGTATGTATTGTCTCTCTAAATGTATGTATACATTTAGAGAGAAAAAACTTTAAAAAATTTTATATATATATATATATATATATAAAAGATAATCTCTAAAGATTAGATAATTTTCCCAAGTAAGAGAGAGGAAGAGAGAAAGACCTTATATGTTGAAACATATGGTTACTAATCAGAGCCATAGTTTTATTTTGCAGCAACTGTCTTCAGTTAAGAGAATTCCCAAAGGGAATGCAATGACTCCCAACGATATTCTTCCAAAGATGCTCTGAGAACTGGCTGTGAAAAACATCCATATTGCTTGGACAAGGCACCCTCAATCTCCATATTTCAAAGCTACTTGAACTGGGTGAACATTGCCCCTGGAGACTGGTGAGTGATTCATCCCCATTCTGACTGTGTGACGTGTATCAGGCTGGATGATCCATGCCTCTGTGCTCTTCCCCTGCTTAAGCAGAGCTCCTGCAGATGGCCATAAGGTTAAGAATTCTATGTTCTTAAATGGTGATGGTCCTCTCTTGGGTGGCATGGTTTATCGAGTTTGTGTTACTAGATTTGCTAAACTGAGTATCACTTAAAATTACTTCTCTGAATCCCTTCAAGAGAGCAGACAAGGCAAAAAAAAATGCTGAAACAGAATGAAGGACGTTTATTTATCAGGAGGAATGATTTCTGATATTTGGCACAAGTGAATGCCAGTGCCGTACCAGTCAACCTTTCTTAATGGGTTTTTTACTCCTTTTCATTTACAGAATGAGTATTTCTGTCTTAAGACTGCTCCCATACCCTTACACTGTGAAAACTGAATTGCCCTTTTATTTCATGTATGTGCATCTAGATCAGGATTTGTCAATGGATTTCCTTACCTCAAAGACAAATCATGTGGATGAGTGATGCCATGCATTTTAGAGTTCTTTCAATGTCTGAGATGTGCTATTTTTAGACAGCAAGGCTATTCATTTCTGAGATCATGCCTATTTCTAGTTTCTGTGCAGAACTTATTAGATTATTGCTGTTAGACAAATCACAGTATCAACAGTACTGCACTTGATATAGCTGAGAAATACTAGTTTGATAGTTGTCTTTTCTGAATTGCTATTAATTGGAGAAATATTTGGATGGACGTCTCTGCAAGGCATTGCATAAAGCAGCCCTATCCTCTGGAATACTGTAATCAAAGCCAGGTAGCCAGACAGGAACTGCAATGCAGGTTTCATATACCCAATCAAGCACAGTGCCAGAGGAGGGAAAACACAAGTGTTAACCTTTAGATTAGAGAATAATAGCACCTTATTTCTACTTTTTGAACAAAGGACCTTGTACTTTCATTTTGCCTTAGGCCCCTCAAATTATATAGCTGGCCCTGGTTGTGAGTAGTGAACTAACCTTGTCCTTTGTCTCTGACCATTGAGATCCATGTCTTCCTCCAGCATCCATGGCACCAACCTGCTAGCTTGCAAGAAGGGCAAAATAGACTCTCCACCATTCTGGACACATGCTCTCCTGCATTTTCTCCTACCTAACTGGCTCGTCTTCTTTGCTACTCCCTCCAATGCTGCCTCTTCTTTTTAATGCTAGAGGGCCCCAAGGCTCCTCTTTTGATGCCACCATCCGCCCACTCATTCCACCAGACCTTGGTCTCTTCTCTATCGGCACTCCCTCCCTTAAGTGATTGCCTCTAGCTGCATGGCTGATCCTGATCTTTCCATCTATATGCTTAGAATTCCTCAATGTTGTCTCCAACCAAATTTCTAAATCAAACTCCAGAATCAACTCAACACATTCAAATGGAATTATTGATCTTACCCTCAAAACCAATCCACTTGTGGTTTCCCAGTTCACACGATGGCATTCTCTCCTTGCAGTTACTCAAGCCAACATTTCTGGAGTCATTTTTCACTCATCTCTTCTCTCACATTCTTCATCAATCTGTCTGAAATTCTGTTGACCCCATGTTAAACACAGACACAGGTTCCACCATACCTTACCATCACTGCTGCTACCACCCTTGTCAAACATGCCATCTCTCCCCATTCCTAGTCTAGAGGCCTCCTAACTGGGTCCTTGCACTCTTCTCTTCCACGGTCCTGTTCTCATCAGAGCAACCAGAGTGATTAATGAACAATTGAAGTCAGATCATTTGCTCTCCTGTTCAAAATCCTACAGTGGCTTCCTGCCTAAGTAAAGCCTAAGTCAACATGCTCTGGGCCCACTTAGCACCTCTCTGATCTCACCTCTTGTTATTGTCACCTTTGCTAGCTTAGTTCTGGCAACAATGCCTTCTATGTTGCTCCTCAAACAACCCAGGCATCCTTCCACCTTGCATTCGCTGTTCCTTCTGCCTTGAACTCTTTCCCCTAACAACCTTCTCCTGACTTCCTTACCTTAGTCAACTCTGCTCAGATTCACCCTCCTGACAGTGGCAACCTGCACCTTCTACACGCTCCCATCCTCTTAATCCTAATCATACTCTAGATGATAGTTCTTTCCTTTTTCTCCCTGCTAGAACATCAGCTGCATGAGTGCAGGAAATTCTGTCTCTTTGGTTCATAGATGTATCCACAGCATCTAGGATGGTGCTGAGCACAAATTAGGCATTGCATAAAAAAAATCTCCTGAACAGTGTGTAGAAGTTCTGTATAACCTGGCTGTTGGTATGTCCCTTCAGAAAAGAGCTATATGTTCTTTCACAGGTGTTCCAGATTGATTGATAGCCTTGGATTACTTCCAGTGAAAACTTCTCTGCAGCTTAAAGTTAAACCCCAAATCCAGATTAGTACAGGAATGTGATACAAATTCTTAGAGCAGATGTTGTCTTGGCCACCTGAAGCATGAGCAAGACAGATACATTTCCTCGTTCTCTCTCTCTGATAGCTGGGGACCACTGTTCTAGAACACCCTTTTACTATGTACCCCTCTGATTGCACCAGCTCTGTGGGGACTCCACTTCAACCCTCTGCTGGGAGGATTCGCCTAGTCCCTAGTCTCCTGTTTCTGCCTAGCCACTGACACCAAGCCACTTGGTTACCAACGGCAAAAGACCACAGGCTTTCCATCCTCCAAGTGCAGCTTACAATGCTTTCACTCTCAGCTGGGGCTTCCTATTATTTTCTTATGAATTAAGTAATACATTTAAATACGTGCATTACAATTTATCTGCCATTTCTAGTGCTTTATATGGAGAGTTCTTTAGAACTGGTAGGCAATCATATTTCTGGACACTGAAGTCCCCATCCCTCATCAGCCCACCAGGGTTCTGAACCTGCCGCAAGCCTGGTCAGAGCAAGGTCACACAGTGACTTCCAAAGGGCACTCTTTTCTCTTCATCCTACTCAATATCTAGGCAGATGCAGCAGGGCTGAGAGCTTGTTCTCTTTATGCCTCTGTGCCCAGTCTCTGTGATACCCACTCCTCTTGCCTTTTTACTTCACTGGCTGGCTGCTCTGGCTCAGGGCTCCCGGGATAGATGGCACCTGTGTTCTAGGTTTAAAGGTTAGATTACCTCAGTTGAGCCCTGCTCCTTCCTTCCTGTCTTCCAAGGTGATCTCAATCATTCCTAAGATGTCTGACAAAAACCACAGCTGATGACACCCATTTCTGGCTGAAGGCCGGAGACCCCCGAGTGCCGAGTCCTCATCCAGCTGCTCTTCTGACAGCTCTACTTTGTGGTCTCTTTGTCATCGTTATTCCTTCTCTTTCCTTGTTTGCTAATCCAGTTCCAAGATCCACCCCAGCTGCCTTGAGTCAGAATCCCAGGAGGTAAAGCCCAAGGCTGGTCTTTTGTTAAAGCTCCATTTGAAATTTTTATTTTTGCATGTAATCAGTCTTTATGACATTAATACATATTCTGGTCACTATTTTGATTTAAACCTTTCAACTTCACCCAAATCAGAAAACTCTATCTCCTAAAATCAACAGTCTATATTTAGAAACACGCACGTGTGTGCTGGGCCACTGGCAGAGGAACAGCCCCCACCACGCTCCGCCGGGAACCAGGAAGAGTCTGTTCCGGTGAGGTGAAAGAAAGAACACAGTCTTCCACTCGCTTCTGGGATTCTAGTGGATGTCAATATGGTCTTGCTGCAAACCGCTTCAAGCGGGTCTCCAAAAATCCATCAATGCCATGTCAACACCTGACAATGACAGCAAGTAGACACGGGTCATGGCTCTAACATCACCGGTTTTCAGATGGCACTCCCTGCAACACAGGTGTCTGAGGATGGCCTCGGCATGAGAACCAGCCTTCGTCCAGGGCCTGATGCTATAATAATCATGGCCATCAACCCAATGCCCATTGTTAATTCCAAAATGATGAGGTGTTTCAGTAAAATTAAGAACAGAAATGAATACTTCAGAATACAGTAGACCCCCCGTATCTGTGAATTCTCATCTGTGGAGTCAAACCAAGCTCAGATGGAAAATATTTGAAAAAAAAATGATGGTTGTGTCTGTACAAAACATGTACACTTTTTTTCTTGTAATTATTCCCTAAACAATACAGTATAACAACTATTTACATGGCATTTACATTTTATTAGGAATTATGAGGACAGAGATGATTTAATGCATACGAGAGGATATGTGTAGGATATATGCAAACACTACATCATTTTATATCAAGGACTTGAGCATCTGTGGGTTTTAGTATGCTCAAGGGGTCCTGGAACCAATCCTTCAAGGATATGGAGGGAAAACTGTACATATCCAGTACATGTTAACTTTGCTTGCTGGTCCCTATCATTTTGTAAAGGATACTTCCGTATCCTACAGCGTATTCACATAGTGTATTCATCTAGAAATCCCTTGCTCTTGTGAAATTCAGACATGCCGGTACATTCGATTTCTTTAAGCTGTTGGGTAATGATTGTGTTTGTTTTAATGCCTCTAATATCTGCTCCTGGTAAATGTAAACAGATGTTTCTAATTATTCCCTTTCAGTGGTGATGCACAGATATCAGGCAGGCACGTGGAAGATTTCGGTTTCACAAAGAGAAGGTGAAATGTCTACGATGCCAACAAGAGTCGTGAATGGATGATTTTCATTGTAAAAATCGCCATATTTTGGTTTGAAAGTTGGTAAACAAGAAGTATTAAATTACTCAAAGCAGACAGCATTGTTTTAATAAAGCAAGGCATTCCCTCAGCTACAAGCTGTAGTCCGGTTAAACTTTAACGTAACATCTTACACTATTCATATTCAAATGAGCTCGAGGGAGTTATGACAGAGGCATGGACCAGCCACGCCAACTTGAGGCCACTGAATGCAAACTTTCCTGTAGCATCCAGATGGTGATTTACAGTAGCAAAAGGTTGGCCGGGCGTGGTGGCTCACTCCTGTAATCCCAGCACTTTGGGAGGCCGAGGCGGGTGGATCACAAGGTCAGGAGATCGAGACCATCCTGGCTAACATGGTGAAAACCTGTCTCTACTAAAAATACAAAAAAAGTAGCTGGGCCTGGTGGCGGCGCCTGTAGTCCCAGCTACTCCAGAGGCTGAGGCAGGAGAATGGCAGGAACCCGGGAGACGGAGCTTGCAGTGAGCCGAGGTGTCTCTATTCACCATGGCACTGGTTAAAGCATCAACTATCAAGTTAATTGTACATTTTCCTGATTTTGTAAGTTGGATATTAAAATACAGGTTTTCCATATGTGAGAGTTGCCTCAAGTTGGATAGCAGCTAGACTATTTTTAGTGTGAGAACAATAATTCAAAGTGTCCTTTATGTTTCTCATTCCTTTGCAGGCCCTGCCCAGCCAGGATTCAGCCACTGCGGAGATGATTACACAGCTTAGAGATACACTGTCCAAACCTTCCATGAGCTTGGAGTTATGCATGCCAGATGCAGTTGTAACATAACCAGAGATGTCAATTCATTAGCTGCTGTGTTAATCAAAATTAGGTTTTATAATTTATAACTGGCAATATAATTAACAGATGGTAATTTAATCAGTCACGATTCACTTGCTTTACGTTCACCTTTAAAACTGTGAAACTGTTGTCGCTTATGATGTATAGGATGTGATGTCACAAAAGCTGCATCCTTTTCCAACGCCCTGTTCTAACCTTGTCCAGGAGCAAGGTTAAACAGAACAGCATGAGGAGTGGCGAACATCTGTGAAGATCTGTAGACTCCCATCTCAGCCGCTACAGCCCAATATCAAATAGACCTTTAGGAACGACAGCCTGCAATGATCAGATCGCCTTCTGACGCAGGACGTGAGGTGGAGAAGTAACACCGAGAACTTGCTCACTGCATGCTACGACTTCCCAGAGCTGGAGCCAACGTTGGGAGGCTCTGCAGAGAAGACTTGTTCCAGCCAGCCGGCATCTCCCCTCACCTCTCTGGGATGCCTTGCCTCCGACACTGGCCAGAGGAAGGCAAGACAGTGAAGGGACAGGAAAGTGAATTGACTGGCATAGCTGACATTCAAAGATGACACTAAAGGAGAAGGGCACTGAGGTGCAGGAGCCAGCATTCCTATGGAATACAAACTTGGTTAGAATGAAGGTTTCCAGCATTCTATTTCCACCTCTCAACTGTCCGTGATTGAAGCCTCCGCACCTGACAGGTAGATCACATCTGCCTCTGGTCATTTCCATCAGCACTGCCCGTGGGCCACACTTACCATGCCGACACCACTTTGCCAGTTCACGGCTGGGCCATGGCCAGATGCCCCTTGGCTTCCCTGGCTGTGACGGAGGACAGCTCCTGGTGTCCTGCAGTAATGAAGTGGCTTCGGGAATAAAGAACAGGGATAACAGACAGCCGACCCTTGAACAACACAGGTTCGAACCGTAGGGGCCCATTTATACACAGATTGTTTTATTTTTTCTTTTTTTTCTTCTTTTTTTTTAGAGACAAGGTCTCACTCTCACCCAAGCTGGAGTACAGTGACTGGATCATAGCTCACTGCAGCCTCAAACTCCTGGGTTCAAGCAATCCTCCCGACTCAGCCTCTCAAGTAGCTGGGACTAAAGGCACTCACCTCCATGCCCAGTTAATTTGTTAAAGAAATTTCTGTGAGACAGGGTCTCATCATGTTGCCCAGGCCAGTCTTGAACTCCTGGCTGCAAGCAATCCTTCTGCCTCGGCCTCCCAAAGCTCTGGGATTACAGGCATAAGCCACCAAGCCTGGCCCACAGAGTGTTTTCCGTAAATATAGTTCAACCTCCATATCCACGGGTTCTGAATCTGCAGCCAAATGTGAGTCAAAAATAGAGGATTGACTTTTCGTATATGGTATACTTGGGTTCCATGGGACTGACTGCGGGACTTGAGAATGTGTGGATTTTGGTGTACTTGGAGGTATGGGGGTGGTCCTGGAACCAATGCCCTGAATATACTGAGGGACAACTCAATACACACATTTTCAATCCCAAACTCCTGGAAAGGAAAAACAATGAATCTATAAGTCATGTTAGGTCCACAGTGGCTGAATCCTAGCTGTGCAGTTCCTGCATAGCCTGCAAAGAAATGAGAAACATGAAGGACACTTTGAATTACTGTTCTCTTGCTAAAAAATAGTCTTAACTGCTACCCTACACATAATTCCCCCCTCCTCTCTATCTACCTGCATATATATGCATATATGTATGTGTACCCGCCCCGTGCACACACACCAAAGCAGCAATAGAGAGCTGCACTGATACACAATTTTTAAATATTGTGAGTTATTTGCAAGAAAGATTATCACTCAACAGATGAGCATTTATTAAATAAATTCATTTATTTATGAACTCAGTTATTGTGCTTATCCATTCAACATTTTCTATTCATTTATTCATTACATTTGCCTCACCAAGTTTATAAAAGAAATATGTTATGGACTCAGTCCACAGCTTCGGGCTTGATTTCCCTGCTACACCGGTATCGCCAGTCTGAGTCCCTCGGGGCTTCCCTGCTACTCTTCTCACGTGGCTCTCCTCTGTTTTCACCATCTCACAAGTCTTTCCCATCTGTCCCATCTCACCAGAGAGCCCTCAGCTGACACCTCCACCCTGACCTTCTTAGACTGTCTCCTCCATTCTGCACTCTGTCAGTTGCTCATCGAACATAAGAAGGTTATCCCTGATGGCCAGCAAGATCCTGTCCATGCGAAGATTTTACATTTCTCCACATCACAGGCCCTATGTAACAGTTCCCCGAGGAGCTGTTCTCCCCTGGTCTCATGCACTGCCCTGTGCCCCCATCCTGGGGGCCAGGTGCCTGACTGCAGTCATGGTGGGACACAGCCTCAGGGTGATGGGACGCCAGAAAGCAGAAGAGCAGGCCATGCAAATAGACAAGGAGCTGTCAGAGATGGCACAGCCCATTTTGACCACATCCACCAGGCAACCTTAAACCTTCAAGATCAGAGTCACTCCACACAGCAAACTCTGAAAACAACAGCTATGGGTACCGGCCAAAGGGTAGTTTTCAACTTCAGGCAGGAGCAATGTTGATGTTGTGGTGTCTTCAGTCTCCAGCCCCCCACAACACAGAGGTCAACACTTCTATGATCAGCATTCTCTTTGAACAAGGAGAATGTAATAGAACCAACATGCACCCCAGCTTTCATGACACTGTGTGTGTGTGTGTGTGCGTGCACACGCGCATGCATGCACACACATACACACTGCAGGGGTTCACCCTACTGGTTCTGACACAGGAGCAGTCCCATGGGTGACCTCAGCCTGACCTCCAAAGTACAAACTTTCCTCCTCTTCTGTTACTTTTTCATTTATTCAACAAACACTACTGGTGACCCACCACCTGCCGTCATAGGGGAGACAGTAAGACACTGTGAGGATCTTGCTTATAGGCTAGCA
Source organism: Macaca nemestrina (assembly GCF_043159975.1). NCBI lineage: Eukaryota > Metazoa > Chordata > Mammalia > Primates > Cercopithecidae > Macaca > Macaca nemestrina. Next base: position 176,352,261 of record NC_092131.1, read on the forward strand.
AAGACCGAAACTGTGGATCCTTCCCTTTTCCATTCACTCAACGAGTACTTGTTTAGCACTTCCTATGTTGCAGACGCTGCCTTAGTGGGGCTTCGTGGAATTCAATGAGAGAGGCAGACACTGACAGACATCCACAGAACTATTACACCATGAGAAGTGACGGGGAGGTGGGCAGTGATGACTGAGGGTACCCAGGGCAGGAGGTGAGGGAGGGAATTCCAGGTTGACGGGCGCACCAGGGGTTGCAGGGATGGATGTTCAGACCAGAAGCAGAAGACAGGATTAGTCACTCCGAGATTAGAGGCTCTGGTACGGATTTTTGGTTTTGTTTGGAAAGCACTGAGAAGCTACAGCACATTTTTGGGTTTGCACTAAAAATCTCAGTCGTACTGCTGTATGGAAAACTGCCTTCTCTACAAATTCAATGTTGGGGTGCTGAGCCCTGGTATCTCAAGAATGTGACCTTATTTGGAGATGAAGTGTTTACAGAGATGATTAAATTAAAATGAGGTTGTGAGGGTGAGCCCTTATCCCAGAAGACTGGTGTCCTGCTACAAAGAGGAGACTCGGAGACAGACACGCACACAGAGAGAAGGCCTTGTGAAGGAGGAGGCAGAGATCGGGATGATGTTCGTACAAGCCAAGAAACGCCAAAGATGGCCAGCCACCACCACAAGGAGGGGACAGGCCTGGGGCAGATTCTCCTCCAGGTCCTCAGAAGGAGCCAACCCTTCTGGCACCTTGATCTGGGGCTTCCAGCCTCCGGAACTGTGAGGGAATGAACTTCTGTTGTTGAAGACCACGGTCTGTGGTACGTTGCCATGGCAGCCCTAGCAGACGGATACACCGCTGCAGCCCACAAGGCGTGGTGACAACAGTCAGACATGGCTGTGTTGGGGAGAAGTTTAAGCTGCCAAACGACAGGGCCTTCCTGATGATTTGTCCATAGCCTGAGGCGCCGCGGCAAGTCCACGGTGAGTCCACATGAGAACAGTTCCACTCACGGACACGTGAGCATGTGCGGGAGACCCACAGAAAACCTGATAGATCTGTAGTGAAATTTTCAAATGAGCTAAAGGGAGAAAACGAAAAACACTTCCAATGTCTTCAATACAAAGCTACACTTAGTGGCTCACGCCTGTCATTTCAACACTTTTTCTAAGAGGCTAAGGAGGAAGGATGGCTTGAGGCATTTGAGACCAGCCTGGGAAACAGAGTGAGACCCCCTGTCTACAAAATGTGTAACGTGAGCCAGGCCTGGTGGTGTGTGCCCGTAGCCCCAGCGATCTGGAGGCTGAGGCGGGAGGCACGCTTGAGCCCATGAGTTCCAGGTCACACTGAGCCATGACTGCACCATGCACTACAGCCTAGGTGAAGGAGTGAGACCATATCTCCCCCTCCAAAAAAACAAACAAACAAACAAACAAACAAACAAAGCCACTTGTTCCTGCTCTGGTGAACTCTTTTGGTCATTTTCTGTGTGACAGTGACAGTGCGTATCTGGATGTGTGTATCCAAAGATAGTGACTTGTTAACAGAAATGGAACTATCTTCACATGCCTCATGTTAAGAATATATGAAAAATAATTATCCACATTTCAGTGATATTTTACCAAATAATGGGACCTATTTCTTAACAGTTTCAGTGAGGTATAATTTACACCCCAAAAATTTCAGTTGTTTTTAAGGGTACAATAAATCATGTATTGTAGCAAACTGATGGTCGTGCATCCATGGCTGCAGTCTAATTTTAGAACATATCCCTCACCCCAGAAATGAACCCGGTGCCCATGTGCAGTGACTCTCCCTTCACAGTCCATCACCCCAAGCAACCCCTAAGCCACTTTCTGGCTCTATGGATTTGCCTATTCTGGACATCTCAGATAAATGGAATCATACAGTACGTGGTATTTGGTGCCTGGCTTCTTTCACTGAGCATCATACTTTTGAGGCACATCCATATGGTAGCATGTATCAGTGTTTCATTTCTTTTTATTGCCAAGCATGATTAAATCGTATGAATAAACTAACTGGTTCATGCATTTACCAGTCAGTGAGCATGTGGGTTATTCCACTTCCAGGAAATTGTGAATACTGCTGCTACACAGACTCATGTCTGAGTCTTTGTGTGGAACAGTGTTCTCATTCTGCTTGGGTATACGCCTAGCAGTGGAATTTCCGGGTCATATGCTAAATAACATCAGAAACTGCCAACATGTTTTTCCAAAGTAGCTGCATTATTTCACCTTCACCCCAGCAACATGCGAAGTTTCCAATTTCCACACATTCTTATCAACACTTACTATTTTCTGTTTTTTAAAATTATGGTCATCCTAGCTGGCATTAAATGGTATCTCATTGTGGTTCTAATTTGCATTTCCCTAGTGACTAATGATGTTAACGGTCTTTTCCCTATCGGCCATCCATATAACTTCTGTTTTTTTTGAGACGGAGTCTCGCTCTGTCGCCCAGGCTGGAGTGCAATGGCCGGATGTCGGCTCACTGCAAGCTCCGCCTCCCGGATTCATGCCATTCGCCTGCCTCAGCCTCCCCAGTAGCTGGGACTACAGGCGCCCGCCATCACGCCCGGCTAATTTTTTGTATTTTTAGCAGAGACGGGGTTTCACCGTGTTAGCCAGGATGGTCTCGATCTCCTGACCTCGTGATCCGCCCACCTCGGCCTCCCAAAGTGCTGGGATTACAGGCGTGAGCCACCACGCCGGTCCTCATATAACTTCTTTGGAGAAGTATCTATTCAGAGTCTCTGCCCATATATGTTAAAATTTGTTTTTCTTATTTTTAAGTTGTGCGAGTTATTTATATAGTCTGAATACAAGTTCCTTGTCAGTTATATGCTTTGCAAATATTTTATTCCTGTCTGTGAATTGTTTTTCAGTCTCTTAACGGTATTTCAAAGAACTGAAGTTTTAAATTTTGATGAAGTCCAAATTATCAATGTTTCCTTTCATCACTTGGGCTTTTGAAGTCATGTCTAAGAAATCTTTGCTGAGCCCAAGATCAGGAAGATTTAGTACTAGGGTTTTTTTCTCCAAATGTTTTATGGTTTTAGCTCTTACATTCAGGTGTAAGATGCATTTTGAGTTTGTTTCTGTGTGCAGATCATTGGTCTGTAAATCTGCTTGTCACAGAAAGGAGACAGTGCAATCAGGCCTGGTAAAGAGACAGCAGGTGCCAAGGCCAGGCATTCTACAGTACGGGGTACAATTTGAATTTTTTTTCAATTTGAAAAAAGACAATTTGGAATGCAGTCTGTAGACTCAACGGAAGTGGTAGACGTTCTCAAGAGATGAAAGCAAACCCAGGCCACAGCGGGACCTGTGGGACTGTTAGAAAAGGCAGGATAAGGCAGGATCCCAGAGTGGAGCTGCCTGGCCAGCACTAGGGATGATCTGAAGTATCCAGGGGCACAGCTGCCTCCCCCACTGCTAGTCAGGGAGGAGAAGCAGTGACCCACAGCCTTCTCAAAACAGACACAACTAACGGGTTCCCTGGTTAGCAAGCGGACAGATCAGAAGAGAAGGGGAAAAACTTATTTTTTTTATCCAATTGTGGTAAAACACATCTAACAAGATTTACCACCCTAACCGTCTGTAAGTGTTCAGTTCAGCGGCATGAAGTACATTCCCATTGCTGCGCTACCGTCATGACCGTCCATCTGCAGAACTCTCCACCTCCCCAACTGGAACTCTGTGCCCATTAAACACCAACCCCCTGCCCCCAGCCCCAGCCCCTGGCCACCTCCATTCTCCTTTCTGTCTCTGAATTTATTGCTCTGGGAACCTCATATGAGTGGAGTCACATAGCGTTTGTCCTTTGTGACTGCTTTTTTCACTTAGCATAATATCCTTAAGGTTCATCCATGTGGAACCATGTCTAAGACTTTTCCTTTTTAAGGCTCAACAATAATTTATCGTAAGAATGTTCTGTTTCGCACAGAGTAATCTGGAGGTGCCTGTGGGGCAAACTAGGAAGGAGCAATCACTGTGCATGTGGAAGAGAAGCGCTAAAGTTCTAAATTTAAAATAAGTGGAGGTTTTGGCATAGAAAACACCATGGAGAGGGTGTACAGTGAGAACCTCATGATCCCGGAGAAAGCAGCGAAGAAAGGGTCATCAGTTAAAAATACTGAGGAGGAACAGGGAGCAGCAGGAGAACAAGGCAGCGGGAATCTCAGGTAGCCAAGAATAATGTGGCAAAAAGTTTGGGACAAGACATATGGAAGAGGCCAAGGTCTTGGGGACCCAAGAGGTCACAGGAGAGAAACAGGGTCTGTAAAACCACAGGCAGAAGCCCAAAGGTACCTCGGCAGGGCGAGGCAGGAGACAGAATCACTAGTGTGGAGACCGTGGTTCCTCTCTGATGGGGAAGGAAAGAACTGACAGTGGCTGGGATTTTTAGCAGCAGGTGGGTGGACAGAAGGGGGTGCCTTCAGAATGTGGATGACTGGTGGGGTTCCAGGGAGGCGCTGGAGCTTGTGGGGTGCCTGCAGAGCCGAGAAGCTGAGTCATGGAGGAGGTAAGCAGAGATGCAAGTGTGGAAATAGCAAAGAGCTAAGAGGTGAGAAGATACAGAGGGTCTGGGCGAGCAAGGAGGCAGCAGAACCATCTACTTCTCTCGCGCTGTTTTCTTGGTGGATCCAGAAGCTGGGTCATTTGCTACGGTGAGAAGCATTGCTACGATCCGCATGTATGCATTTCTGCAAAATTCATATGCCGAAGCCTAATCACCTTGGTGATATGAAGTGGGGCCTTTCAAGGTGATTAGGTCATGAGGGCTTTGCCCTCACAAAAGGGATTAGTGCCCTTGTAAAAGGGCTAGAAGGACATGACATGCCCTTCTGTCTCTTCTTCCATATGAGGACACAGCATTCCTCTCTCTCCTCTCCCTGCACCATGTGAGGACCCAAAAGCAAGTCAGCACCTTAAAAGCAGACCGCAGTCCTCACCAGACACTAAACATGCTGACACCTTGCTCCTGGACTTCCTAGTCTCCAACTGTGAGAAATACATTGCTATTGTTTATAAATTACCTGGTCTGTGGTATTCTGTTATAGCAGCAGGAATGGACCAAGACAGGCATGAATGGAGGTAAAGAGACATGTCAGGTTCTTGTAACAGCCACTACAGGGAAAGTGAGCTGATGAGGAGGAAGGAAAATTGCTGAGCCCATAGAAGAAAGCAGGACAGACACAAGGCTGTGCGTGCGTGTGTGTGTGTGTGTAATTAGAGAGGACAGGGAGAGAGAGAGAAGATAAGTCGATAAAAGAACGGACGGATGAATGCATAGATAGATGGTAGCTATGGAGACATCAATATCAAAATACACTAAAATATGGAAATATGGAATCATCACTGTCTCGGGGGGTGGGATCGTGAGTTTTTAATTTCAGTCTTTAATAATGTTTTGTAATTTCCAAAACTCCTACAAAGGGGATATTTTATTAGTGAGATAAAACAGTCCAATTCTATGTTTAGAGATAATTGGGCACAAAACCAAAACAAAATTCTGAGCAGTTCTGAGTGTCCAACAGAGACTGACACTATGCGTCTGTAGTGGAGCCAGCCAGCAAGTTTATGTGGCTTTGTTCAGCTCCCTCAGCAGCCCAGCAGCAACGAGCTTGGAATAATCACCACGCCAAGGCTGTGCATCGCTGAAACACTCAGTTCCTGTCCAGAGCTCTGTCGCACGCTTCATGTACATCACCCTGCCACCTTCCAAGGCTCACATGGCTATCACGCCATTTCTCAGGTGAGAAAGATGAGTATTGGGTTAATGAACTCCCTTGGGATTTCATAGCAGTACAAAAGTAGAGTCAAGTTGGCCTCACCCCAGCCCCACACATATCCTTAGCCCCATCTGAGCAGTGAAGAACTCAGACCTGGGTAACTGGGCTGGCGTGGGTGATGCTGAGAGAAGGACTTAACCTGTAAGAAGGAGAGGTCAGGCTGAAGACCCAGTAGGGCCAAAAGAGAAGCAGATTTTCAGAGGATCCCTCTGACTTCAGAAGTAAATGGAAATAGTTCCTTTTGATAGCAACAGGAGGCAGCTAAATGCTTAGACAGATGGGGCGAGTACCCAGTGAAACCCCACCTCCAAGCTGAAGACAACTGAAAGCCTGAAAGACGAGTTTTAAGTTAAATCCTCAGACTGGATTGAGAACTTGCCTTCCTTCTGGTTGATCCCCACCCTTCACCTAGTTTACATATACCTACCCTTTCCTAATTGGTTTTCTACACTGTTGTGCCCACCTTTGAGTGGTGTCTTCACCTTAACCTATTTTGCATGCTCACAAACCAATCAGCAGGCACTTCCCATCCTGTGCCTATAAAGACCCCAGACTCAGTTGGTAGATGGGGAGACGGTCGGACTTTGAGGAGACGGACTTCAGAGAAGAGGCAATCGGACTTCAGGGAAGATGGCCTGCCCGTCCTGTCCCCTCTCCAGCTCCACTCTCTGCTGAGAGCCATGTTCATCGCTTAAGAAAATTCTCCGGCTTCACCATCCTTCAACTGTCTGTGCCACCAACCTGACCTCATTCTTCTTGGATGCCAGACAAGGGCTAGGGACCTATGGAGTATGGGTACCCAGAAAGGCTGTGACACGGGCCCTTTGCCCTCGCTGACAGATGGCAACTGCTCTGGGCACTGCCACAAGGGGCCAGCTGAGCTGCTAACACACTGCCACCTGCAGACAGTGGAGCTAGGACAGCACCGGAACACCCCCTCTGGAGCTTCGGGGTCTCAGGCAACCCCACCTAGGTGCCACCGCAGGCCCCCCACAGAGCTTGCTCCTGCTGGCGCCCAGTGCAGCTGACTGGATCCCTCACCGGCTTGTTCACACACTCCCTCCCACAAGGGGTTGAGCGCATGGACTGAATAAACAGGGGACCCCTGTGGTGTGTCCAGCATGGACTGAATAAACAGGGGACCCCTGTGGTGTGTCCAGCAAAGGAGCCAAGAAGAATCCTGCATCACTTTAACTTCAGCCTTAGTATCATCCTTCTGCATTCAGCTACTTGCTGATAAAAAACAGAGGGTGTACATAGTGACTTGTGGGAATATTCAACTACGTTCAGAGCTATAAAAATCAGGTGTAAATATCCCTTGTATTAGTGGTTTCTGACTGAGGAAAAATCAGTGGTTAGAGCCCATTCCTAAACGCTAAGAAGATCAGAAAGGGAAATAATTCTTATACATGGTTACTGCTCTCAAGTGAGAAGTATACTCTGACCTTTTTTCCCTCTTGCCAAAATTCATATCTAAGGCACCTGGGGAGTCACACCCTAAAAACCATAACATCTCATTTCGATGGGTTTTTTCTTAACCCGATACGATGTGGCTTGCTCTCCGGCCTCACTCCGATACAGCATCACATGGCACACAGGAGGCCCCAAACGAAATCAAACCATGTTATCCCAAAATATATTTCTTTGACATATTTTGAAATGGCTGCCAAAGGACTAACAGATTGAAATATCCCTTACAAAGCCATCTTTTGTGGTGAAAATTTTCATCTGTAGAGCATCTCCATTCATGCGGCCAGATCTTCCCTTTATGGGCCTTTCCCGGATCTAGGAGAGATTAACTGAGAGCCTGACACCTCTAAGGTCTGAGAAGAGACATTCACCATCTATTCTCTCTGAGGGCTGCCACCTGTGAGCCTTCCTCTACATAACAAAAGCCTTAGCCCTACAACCCCCTTATCTTAACTCAGGCGTTCCTTTCCCCAGGGACTTCAAGTCTTTAGATAACAGCTTAACTCTCAACCAACTGTCAACTAAGAAATCTCTAAAACCCACCTAAGACTTGCAAGCCCCAATGTCCCTCCTTTTGTGGTAGAACCTATGTATACCTTCCAGGTACTGACGATTTTATCTGCAATTCATGTCTTGAACCAAACTGTAAAACCAAACTAACTTAACGGCCTCAGGCACTCTTGCTCAGGACCTCTTCAGTTTGTGTAACCCAGGCCATGGTCACTCCTACTGGCTAAGAATAAACCTCTTTAAATGTATTTTGGCAGAATTTGGTTTTCTTATAATCATGAGGCTAACATCTTATCAGAAACAAAGATGACAAATACAACCAAAGAAAAATCACATGAATTATAACTGCACGATGCAATAGAAACAGCTGGAGCCATAATTCCATCAAAACATAAATGTGTCCTTAATAAAAATATATCAAAAATATAAATATATACGTAGAAGTATAAATAGAGGCCATAAACCTTTCCTGGAAATAGTCAACAGCAAGTTGAGCATTAGCTTAGATGAAACCCTTAATCCTTTCCAATTTATGGCTTCAAAAAACAAGGGAAGATTTGCAGTTTCCTAGACCACGGAGTTGTACCCTAAAAGGAGGGTAAATCTGTATTTTTGTACTGCAACAATGAAAATGTTTATTCATGCTGATTTATTCTATCTCCAGAATACAGGAAATTGAAAATGAATGATGTGGGGCAGAAAAGGGAGAGTCTGTCAGCCTAAAGTTTTAAGTCCTGCTTTCCTCCTCTTTAAAATAAGGATAACACGAGTATACACCTTAGTGGATTATTCTGAGTACCAAGTAAAACTGAAACTGCCTTTGCAAAAATTACAACAGGGACAAAAATTATGACAGTGAAAGAGTTCTGACCTAATTGCCTCCATCTTGCTTCCAACTTCCAACCTGCCTTCGTTCATTCCTGGGAGTAGGCAGAACTAACTTTGGAAGAAACTTAGTTTAGAGTTTAACTTTAAAATAAGGTGGATAACAGGCCTTTCCCAAAACAAACTCCCTTCTTGCCTGGAGACAAGATTGCCTTTGTAAAACTAGCACATTCACCACAAGATTAGAACATAGGGTTTAGGAGTCAGGCAGAAAGAAGCCAGAAGATTCTGAACCTCCCAATTGCTCTTACGGATAACATCACTATTGTAAAACCTAAGATTGATGTTCAAGATATTTTTCAAACCCTGCATTCTAATGCATCAGGTGGCACCGTCCATACCGGTAATCTGACTCAACCAGTTCAGCAATCCCACCCAGGAACAGAAGACAGCAAGAACAATCCACTTCAATCACCTATGATCTCATCTCCAAGCTGACCAATCAGCACTCCCCACTCTCTGGTCCCCTAACCACCAAATTATCCTTTAAAAACTCCAGACTCTGAGTTTTCAGGGAGACTGATTTGACTAATAAAACTCCAGTCTCCCATTTAGCTGGCTCTGCATGAGTTAAACTCTCTATGCAATTCCTCTATCTTGATATATTGGCCGTATTGGGGCAGCAGGCAAAATGAACCCACTGGGTGGTTATAGTTACGTCAGATCTTTTTCACTGTCACAGTTTTCTTCCTGTCATAATTTTTGCAAAGGCAGTTTCAGAACTATGCATGTAAAGTTCTCAATACATCGAATAAATGTTGGCCTAAATATCTTTTACACAGGAAGCATGTAGAAACCGAGAAGGGATAAACCGCAGTGTTTGAATATTTAGATAAGTTCCTTTTTTCAAGGCTCATGGAAAATTTGGGAAGAAGCTTGGAAAAGTACTCAATCAGATCATGACTATAATGTTTATTCGGACTAATAAACTGCTTGAATGTTAAAACAATAAATCCCAAATGCAAAGAACACCAGGAAATAATACCATCATGAGGTCGGCCCTAGCTATTTCTTGCAACATACAGAAGATGCACTATAAATATAATATTCAAAGTTTGATGACTTCAAATTTTTTAATTTGTGGTAACTAAAGGTGTTTTTCTTTTCTTTTTTTTTTTTCTGAGACGGGGTCTCACTCTGTCACCCAGGCTGGAGTGCAGTGGCACGATCTCGGCTCACTGCAAGCTCCGCCTCCCAGGTTCACGCCATTCTCCTGCCTCAGCCTCCCGAGTAGCTGGGACTACAGGTGCCCACCATCACGCCCAGCTAATTTTTTGCATTCTTTAGTAGAGACGGGGTTTCACCGTGTTAGCCAGGATGGTCTTGATCTCCTGACTTCGTGATCCACCCGTCTCGGCCTCCCAAAGTGCTGAGATTACAGGCGTGAGTCACCGCACCCAGCCAATAAAGGTGCTCTTAAAAATGGGTTTGGCCAAGTGCAGTAGCTTACACCTGTAATCCCAGCACTTTGGGAGGCCAAGGCAGGAGGCCTGCTTGAGGCCAGGAGTTTGTGACCATTCTGAGTAACACAGTGAGACTCCGTCTCTCTAAAAAATAAATTAAAAAAAAAAATTAGCCAGCCGAGGCGGCACACACCTGTAGTCCCAGCTCCTGGGTAAGCTGATTTAAGAGGAGCATGTGACACCAGGAAGGCTGCAGTGATCTGTGACTGTGCCACTGCACTCCAGCCTGGGTGACAGAGTGAGACCTTGCCTCAAAAAAGGTAAAGGAGGTTCAATTTAATTTATCTTTGTAAATTATTTGTTTGTTTGTTTTTGGTTTTGGTTTTAGTTTTGCCTTTTTTGGAGATGGGGTCTCACTTCCGTTGCCCATGCTGGAGTACAATGGCACAATCACGGCTCACTGTAGCCTTGATTTCCCGGGGTTACGTTATCCTCCCACCTCACTCTCCCAAGTAGCTACGACTGTCGCCATGCTCTGCCTCGCAATTATTTTTAAATAAGTATATTCCTTTATCTGATTATAACATAATTTCTGTTTATTGTAGAATGTTTATAAAAAATAAAGCAAACAAAACCCCCACTATCTTGAGGTAAGTATTGTGAATATTTTGGTGAATTGATTTACAAGTTTGTGTTGCACATACGGGTTAATTTAATATAGTAGAGATCATGCTTATATTGAATTTTGTGCTGCGTGCTTCACATTATGTAAAATGTCATGCTGAACATCTTTCCACATTCAAAATTCTTTAATAATCACTTCATTATGTGCAAATCTACTGTCTGATATATCATAATTTATTTAACCCACCTCTCTCTTTTAACTATTGTAAATAACATAATGATGAACACCTCCATAGACATAAAGGCAAGCTTCCTCATTATTATTTTGTAGGATGCACACTGGGGGTGAACGCACATTTTATGGCTATGAGCACATGGAAAACCCCTCGGTTTCTGCATACCTGTGTACTTGTACCTGTCGGTGCCTGTGTACCTGAACAGCCTCACAACTCAGGCACCTGCTAGTCCGCTCAGCAGACAGACCAAAGAGGAAACTCATCACTGTTTTCATTTACATTTTTCATTTTCAAGCACAAGTCATCTGCATCACTGTTTTGTTCAGGGTTGGAGTTATTCCTATCATAGCACTCTTTTTATATTATGGTTATTAAACCTCTGACTAGCATATTTGGGCAAGTTAGTTTTCCATTTCTGTTATTTGCCTCTCATCTCTTCGTTACTTTGGGACATGCATGTTTTATCAGCCATCAGATACGGATGCATATTTTCACAGTGGTCAGAGAGCGCTTGCCTCCTCTGTCAGGCCGCGTGGTACAGGGGACAGCCCCAAGCTGAGCTTTGTCACTCTCAGCAGAACTCACCTACCTGGGCTTCCGCCTCCGCACCTGTAAAAAAGGGAGCCAGTTGTCGTCTCTCATTTCCCTCCAGCTCCGGAAAGATAAACTGTCTAGTGACTCAGTGCAAGGCAAACTCAGTTCATCCTTCCCAAACTTCATAAATAGCAAATGTTGCCAATAAAGATTAGTTGACACATAAAATCACAGTCTCTCAGAAAACCTGAGGGGCATGATTTGTTTGCTGCAAACTTACGATTTTTCCTTAAGTACCTTACACATGGCTAACCTTTGTTCATTTTACTCTGACGATCCTAGAACAGAGGTCTTCAGTCCCTGGGCTGTGGACTGGGACCAGTCCATGGCCTGTTAGGAACTGGGCCACACAGCAGCAGGACAGCTGCAGGGGAGTGAGCCTGACCGCCTGAGCCTGGCCTCCTGTCAGATCAGCAGCAGCATTAGATTCTCATAGGAGCGCAAACCCTACTGTGAACTGCACATGTGAGGGATCTAGGTTGCACACACCTTATGAGATCAAATGCCTGATGATCTGAGGTGGAATAGTTTCATCCCGAAACCATACCCCTCCCCCAATCCCCCATCTGCGGAAAAAATTGTCTTCCACGAAACCGGTCCCTGGTGCCCAAAAGATTGGGGACCCCTGTCCTAAAACGCAGGATTAAAATAAAAAATTCTTGTCTGAGTTTTGAGATCCTTGTTGATCTAAGTCCCAGCAAATGGTGTTTCAAACAGAGACTGAAACAGCAATAATGATGCTTTACCTCGTAGCTCCATCTGTCTCAGAGTGGAAAGTAACACCCTTCCTTTCTGTATGTAGGAAGAAGGGAAACGCAATTCACTATTTGGGGAACTTACAGTCTTGATTATGTTCTGCAGCTTTTTCACTGTGGTCTCTGGGAACCAATCCCCTCTCCATTCATCTTAACTCACACCAGAAGCGACCAGTTTCTCGTGAGCAGGAGATGACCTCAGGACCCGCAGCGTGGGCTTCATTAGGGGTTGGCCCTTTGTCTCCTGAGAAGAGGTTTATCTTCTTTAGTGCTTTATTTAATGGAATATTCTTCACCTTTGAGCGGTATCAAATGGTGAGTGGCTTCTCTTCACCAGTTTTCAGATTATTTCAGAGAAAACTGGTGATGAATGGTTGATAATTCTGACTTGAATCCTAACTGCCAAATGCAATCCAAAGTTATTCTGACAACGAAACACTAACATACTAATACTCACTTGCCCTAGTTTAGTAACAGAGACCTGTATGATCTAAATCTATGGATGGATGTTAGGCGACAAGCTAGCCACCCCATATGCTCAAGTGTGGGTAAAATTCTGTTTATTTTCTAAACACAGTGAGCTGAAGACCAGAAAAGGGAGTATTAGTGAGATCATGGCATGTCTCAGACACTGTGTTAGGTGCTTTATACGGGTGGCCTTGTTAAATTCTCACAGCAAACATGAGAAGTGGAAGTGTCGTCTCTAGTTCATAGGTAACTGAATTTCAAAGGGTTTTATTCACTTAATGAAACTGCCTTTGGAAAAATTAGGACAGAAAAGTCTGACATAGGAAAATTATGACAGTGAAAGAAATCTGACCTAACTGACTCCATTTTGCTTCTCGGTTCCAAGTGGCCCTTGGTTCACTCCTGGGCCCAACCATAAGTAACTGTGGGAGGAATTCAGCTTCGAGTTCAACTTTGAAACAAAGACGACAATAGCCCCTCCCCAAACAAACCCCGTCCTTACCTGGAGACCAGACTGCCTTCGCTAAACTAACAAGTTAGCCACAAGATTAGAATTTTTGGCTAGGGAGCCCTGCAGCCAGAGGCCACAGGTTCCAAACTTGCCCAATTGCTCCTATGGATAACGATTGCCATTGTAACACCTGAAACTCATGTTTGTGACATTTTTCAGACTGTGCACTGTGATGGACCAGCTGGTGCCACCCAGACCAGTAAACTGGCTCAACTATTTACGTGATCCCACTCAGGAATGAAAAGCAAGAAGAAGACAGTTTTGGTCCCTATGATTTCATCCCCAACTTGACCAGTTAGCATTCCCCAGCCCCTTGCCCACCAAACTATCTCTAAAACACCCCAGCCTTCAAATTTTTTAATTTTGGGGGAAGGCTGATTTGAGGAAATAATAAAACTCTTGTCTCCCGTCTAGCAGGCTCTATGTGCATTAAATTCTTTCTCCACTGCAATTCCCCTATCTCAATAAATCAGCTCTATCTAGGCAGCAGTCAAGAACTCGATGGGAGCTTACATTAAGTTATGGCCCTAATATGTACACACTCCAGCCCATACACATCTGTCTGATTCCAAAGAACGCCACTGACTATGGAAATAGTCATAGTTCTTGTAATCAACTGGATATCTGGAGGATCCCAGTGCTGCCACACATTCATCCGCACATACATTTTCCCTTCTGATGGTCAGGCCTTCTGTTAGTTGCTGCTGCCTGAAGTGTACATTTTAAAGGGATTCCCCCATCATTCCTGACAATGCTGCCATACTATTTGCATGAGGTTTCTTGTCCAGCATTTGCAGGTTTTGTGTAGGTGCTCACACACCTGTGAGGTAATGCTGATTTCCTCATGCATAGTGATTGACATTTGAATGGAAAGCCATTTTGATTGCAAACATTCTGGAACTGCTATGTGGCCAGTTTAAATGGAACACTCAGAACCAGAATTCAATAACAAAGAAAGTCACGGCATACCCATTTGGACGACAGGTCACAGGTGAGAATCACCACAGTAAAATACATTGATCAAATTGCTCCTACAAGCAACTCCATTTCAGTCCCTGGAATTTGTTTTCACTTTCCCATTCAGCCACATGAATACAGAGGCTATGTGCACTCTATTTTGTTCTTGAGACCCAGGGGTGAAGATCGAGCCTTCAGATGCCTGCGATGGTTCAGGAAGGGGCCTGGGAGGCTGCTGGAGGCAGCCATGGGACCACTGTCAATGGTTCAAGTCATGCACTATTCTTTAGCTTGTTGAAGTTTCATTTTCTGTTTGAAAAATGAAACCAATAGTTTATTTAAAACAAGTTAAGGCCAGGCACAGTGGCTCATGCCTGTAATCCCAGCACTTCGGGAGGCCGAGGCAGGTGGATCACTTGAGGTCAGGAGTTTGAGACCAGCCTGGCCAACGTGGTGAAACTCCATCTCTATTAAAATACAAAAATTAGCCGGGCGTGGTGGGGAGCACCTTTAATCCCAGCTACTTGGGAGGCTGAGGCAGGACAATCGCTTAAACCCGGGAGGCAGAGGTTGCAATGAGCCAAGATCGTGCCACGGCACTCCAGCCTAGGCGACAGAGAGAGACTCTGTCCCCACCCAAAAAAAAAAAAAAAAAAAAAAAAAGTTAAATCTCATGATGATGGCAAATAGAAAGCTGAAAATCTTGAGACTCTTTTCAACAAACTTGACTGAAATATCCTGTTTTCCAAACAGATTCACCTGGTAGTCTGGATAGTAGAAAGAAGAAGATGGAAATGAGGAAGAAATACATGTTCTTTGTGAAGATAGAGGTAGTTTATTAGCATAATCCAGCGCCTTCCTGGCGAGAAAGCACCACCCACCATGGGCGCCAGCCTGCACTGGGCCACCCATGGGGAGGCCCACACAGACAGCTATATTGTAAAAGCATCTTGTTGCCAGTATTGTCAGGAATCAGGCAGGAATCCCTTTAAAAGGCACACTTCAGGGAGTGGCCACTA
The DNA here is from genome assembly GCF_043159975.1 of Macaca nemestrina. Classification (NCBI taxonomy): domain Eukaryota; kingdom Metazoa; phylum Chordata; class Mammalia; order Primates; family Cercopithecidae; genus Macaca; species Macaca nemestrina. Next base: position 176,367,499 of record NC_092131.1, read on the forward strand.
ACAGAAGGCCTGACCATCAGAAGGGAAAATGGGGCCGGGTGCGGTGGCTCACATCTATAATCTCAGCACTTTGGGAGGCCGAGGTGGGCGGATCACAAGGTCAGGAGTTTGAGACCAGCCTGGTCAACATGGTGAAACCCAGTCTCTACTAAAAATACAAAAATTAGCCAGACATGGTGGCGGGCACCTGTAATTCCAGCTACTCAGGAGGCTGAGGCGGGAGAATTGCTTGAACCCGGGAGGCGGAGCTTGCAGTGAGCTGAGATCGCGCCACTGCACTCCAGCCTGGGCGACAGAGCAAGACTCATCTCGAAAAAGAAAAAAGAAAAAGGGAACATATACGTGTAAATGTGGTGGCACTAGGATCCTCTAGATATTCAGTTGATTAGGACAACTATGGCTATTTCCATAGCAACCAAATGTGTGTAATAAACATTTTGTTACATTGTAGGTAAAACCACAGATCTCAGATGGTGAGGGATTTTTGAAATCCCAAGTCAATTTCCTCGTTTCTCTCCTCTAAGCTTCTATATATAGAGGATAAATACATCAGAGTTAATAGTTGCCTAATTTAGAATGAAAAGCTACTGGCAACTGCCCAAAATGCTTTGACAGTAAGGACTATTCCCAAAATCTGGCAAAAGTCAAGGCCTGTTTATCATACAGAGAACCACCACCACACAGCAGCCAGATTCTGTGGGATATTTTGGGGAAAGCACCCAGGATACAGACAACCTGGGTTGTAGATCTGGTTTTGCCTCTTCTGGTCACAACTCTTGTGAACCTCAGTTTCCCCACCTGCAAAGTGAGACAGAACCTGCTCGGTACACCACAAAGAGCTGTTATGATGTTAAAGCGAAATGCCAAGTGCCCACATCCAGAAATGATAATGAATTATAAACATATTTGTTTGGTTTGGTGGGGGCAAGGGGTTTTGAGACAGGGTCTCACTCTCTCGCCCAGGCTGAAGTGCAGTAGCGTGTGCTCATGGCTCACCACATCCTCCACCTCCTAGGCTCAAATGATCCTCCTACCTCAGACTCCCAAGTAGCTGGGACCACAGGCTTGCATCAGTATACCTGGCTAATTTGTAAATTATTTGTAGCGGTGTGGGGGTCTCCTTATGTTGCCCAGGCTGGTCCCGAACTCCAGGACTCAAGTGATCCTCCCATTTTGGACTCCCAAAATGTTGGGATGAGACAGGTTTGAGCCACTGTGCCCAGCCAACAATAAAAAAAAAAATTAAAAGAAATATTCCCTCACTGACAATTAGTGTAGGTAAAAACAGGCAAATTGAGTAGTCTGAGATAGTCACAGTGAAGGAGACTCATGATTCCTGATCACCAGTTGAATTCTCAACACTGATATGCTCAAGAGAAAACTATGACATACCCACATACCTGCACATGCCTACACATACACATACATACAAACCCACACGCAAAGCACATACCCACATACATGCACATGCCTACACATACACATACTCACACAGAGGCATACAAACCCACATGCAAAGCACATACCCACATACATGCACATGCCTACACATACACATACACACATGCATACAAACCCACACACAAAGCACATGCCCACATACATGCACATGCCTACACATGCACATACACACATGCATACAAACCCACAGGCAAAGCACATGTACATGCACACACACGCACACAATTCTTTGCCTCCCCTTAATTATTTGCAAACTCTTCAGTATCTAACACACTTGGCATCTAAGAGCTAAGTCAAATTAAAGTTTCCTTTAATTCTCAGCACCTGTATGCAAGACCCCTGGGGGATGTCTACACGGGGTGTCCCTTTTCATCATCATATTCACTCGTCGGCCAGGGAACATTTGCGAGGTGCTTGGGGAACGCAGATAAAAGCAGCACCTCTGGCCTCTGGAGTGGAGCACAGTAGTGTGCAGGGAAAGGCTTACCCGCACAAGAGCGAGACGGGGTTTCAGGTGTGGCGAGGGAAATGCATATGGGATGCAGAGAAGATGAGAGTGGCGATGGGAGGGGGTCTCGCAATGAAGTGAGGGGATACCCAAGGAGATGCAGAGCTCATCCCACCGGAAAGAGCCTGGCTGAGCAGGGGGAAAGCAAGCCAGGACGTGAACCTGGACCTGCACAGAACAGCGTCCTTCCAGTTCTCAGGCTGAAGTACTGCCTAGGAAGGAATTTGGCTACATAAGTGCTAAGCTCTTAATATGGTTGTTATGCCTGACGTGTAGCTCTGATTGCCACAAACCACATGAAAAAAATGCTGCATTATATAACAGACACTGAGTATTCAATTAAACTCAGCCGAGATAGTCAAATTAAAATATAACCCACGGATGACTCATCTCCACTGTACTTCCTAACTTTCCTCAGATGCCATCTTTAATAATCATCAAAACACAATCCCTCTGAATGAACGGAGGCTTCAGAACCTGTGCAGTGCATACAAAGGAAGTATGTTTACCAGAAATATATCTTCCCCGCTGATCTATACTTATCCTCTTTCATCTTTATCCACATTTCATACAAAGAAAATAGGCACTGCTGTTACCATAGAAAAGCATGAATGTTACAATTTCCAAAGATTCTATGCTTTCAAAGATAGCTCTAAAAGAACCCTGACAGGATATAAAGTGTTAACTCTCTACTGGGTTGGGCAGAAAAGAAGATTTATCCAAGTTGGGGTAAGCTCAGTCATCCTCCCCTCCCATCCACAGACACAGCCAACCACGACTTCCTCACTGGGTTACACTGCCCAGTTCACAGCCAGGGGCATTTCCACAGCTGTTACACCTGCATCAGGAAACAAACAGCCTTATTTTTAGCTTTCAATGGTTTGCGTAAAACCCCACAACAATTAGGCCTCATTACTGTGTGCGGCTCCATGCCACGGTGCCCCTGCACAGATGAACAGGGAGAGCCTTGGCCTTAGAAAAAAGGTGCCCACAACCCCGGTCCTCGCATGCACAGCTCGCCCCAGCAATCACAAGAGAAAGGCCCTTCTAGTGCACAGCGCACAAGAGTATGTTTCAGGGCAGTGTCATTACAACTGCAACCCAAATCGGGTCAGGAAAGGAAAACACACTGACATGAGGACAGGAAAAGCATTACCAGGAACACAGAGGCAACTCCAACAGACCCAGCACATCGTTTAGTGTTAGCATTCTTCATTTGCTTTACAGTCGTTTTAAAGTAATTATAGCTTTACAAGATGTTGCAAATGTTTGAAAGCCCGGGATGGTTCCACACGCCCCATGCCCAGTGTCCCCCAAGGCTGTCATCTGGCATAATTCTAGTACAATATCAAAAACCAGGAAATAGTCATTGGTACATTCCACAGACCACATTCAGGTTTCAGTAGCTTTACATATAAGCATGTGTGTGTGTGTGTCTGTGTGTAGTTCTGTGCAATCCTATCATAGGTACAGGTGTGTGCAACCACCACAGTTGAGATACAGAACCAATCAGAATCGTTCACTGTGACAGGTCTCCCTCGTGATCCCCTTCAGGGCCACATCAGCCTCCCTCCTCTCTAATCCCAACCCTGGCAACGACTGATGTATTCAACTTTTCAATTGTGCTATTTTTATGAACATTATATGATTTTCTATCTAATAGCTCTACAAATTACTAAACGTGGGGTGCTGAAATCTCCACCTCTAATGGTGAATTTGTTTCTCCTTTAAGCTATTAGTTTTGGTGTCACAAAGTTCACAGTTTTGGTGCATGCGTATTTGGGACTGCTAAGTCTAATCGCTACACTGATGTTTTAAATTGTGATGTGATGTCCTTCTTGTCATTGCTCTTTAATCTCCATTATCTGACATAGTCATGCCTGCTTTTTTAAAAGTTTGTGCCTGCATAATATATCTTTTTTCATCACCTGACTTTCAACTTACCCGTGCTGTCACGTTTGATGTGAGTTTATTGGAAAGCATGCAATGAATCTGCATCCTAGTTTTTATTCATTCTGAAAATCCCTGTCTTTAAATTGCTATGTTTAGACCTTTTATATTTAAAATAGATATTAAGAGGTCAAGGCTAAAGCCTGCCAATTTACTTCTTGTTTTCTGTTTGTTCTGTTTTCTATACCTCTGTTTGCTTTTCCTCTTGCATTCTTATAGATCACATGAACATCTTTTGGAAGTCCATTTTAATTTATCTATAGTGTTTTCCAATGTATATTTTTGTATGATTTTTAGCGATTATTTTAAGTTTTAACATATATGTAAGTCATACATCAGAGCCTACTGGTATCAGCATTTTAACACTTTGAGCAAAATTTAAAAACTTGTCCTCTATTAAGTCTTTATTCTCCCATCTTTTAAAATAGAAATGACTTCAGATTTTCCTTTACATGTTTTTAATAGAGACAGGGTCTCACTCTATTGCCCAGGTGGAAGTGCAGTGGTGATCATAGCTCCCTATAACCTTGGACTCCTGGACTCAAGCAACCCTCACCTCAGCCTCCTGAGTAGCTGGGACTACAGGCACGTGCCACCATACCCAGCTCATTGTTTTTTTAGATTTTGTAGACATGGGGTCTTGCTATGTTGCCCAGGCCTCCTCTGCATTCACTGAGCACTACATCAGATAGTAACGTTAATTTTTGTTTCAATCACAAGTTTTTAAAACTCTTGAGGAGAGGGGCAGCCTATTGTGTTTACCAGTCATGTGCTCATCCCACTGTTCTGTCTTCCTTCATGGTTGTCAACCCTCCTTTGTCAGCATTTCCTTTATGTCGAAGAGAACTTATTTTAGACATGCTTTCTAGGTAGGTCTACTGAGGACAAATTCTCTTACATTTCCCTTCATCTTAGAATATCTTGAAGGGAATATCCTTAGAATATCCTGAAAGATATTTTTGCTGGCTATAAAATTCACAGTTGATATTTCTTTCCTTTCAGCACTTGCCAAATTTGGGGAAATTTCCAGCTATTATACCTTGGATTTTTTTTCAGGCCCATACTCCTTTCTTCTAGGTGTCTGGTGATACAGACGTTAGATCTTTTGTGATTACTTTCTTTGTTTCTAAGTCAAGGTGGAGTTTAGCTCCCGACTGGACTTTACTGACACTACCCCACTGGGAGAATTGGATGGAAGATCAATCTCTACTAAGGCCCGTCAGCATGTGCTTGGCAGGAGAGGGATGGAGGATCAGCTCCCTGGTCAGCTCATCAACACCGCCTGACAAGGGAATCTGAATTTTGCTGCTGTTCCTGCTGTGCTAGTGACAGGTGGATGATTAGTTCCTGGTTCAGCCCCAGGGAACTATGGGTGTGGGAGGGAGATGCAATGTTTCTGTTGGTGTTTGGCTGGACCAGGGCAGGTGTTGTCAAGAATGTCTTCCGTTCTGTTGGGGCGCCCTTTTCTTGGGTTTGCCTGGGAACCGGGCTTTGGTTGGAGCTCTCCATCAGTGCTTCCAGGATGCAACCTTCTCCAGCACCACGTCTGGAAAACACAGCAGACAACAAAAATCCCGGGAAACCACCACCATGGTGGTCTTCTGTTCTGAGGTCTTATTTTTCCACCTGTCAGAATCCTCCCATGTTTTGTTGTACCACGTTCAGGGTGTTTCAGTTGTGGAAGGGGCATGGGAAGAAGAAGAATATGCCATGTTGGCCAGAATTGTGAGTCTCATCTTCATTTACAATTTCAATCAATCTTGATTGTGTATGTTTTGTGGTGGGAAGAAATCATTTTTTTGCATATTAAAATCCATTTTTTTAGTATTTATTTTTAATGATTATGGGTACCTCATAGTTGCATATATTTATGGGGTACATGTGATGTTCTGATACAATCATACAGTGTGTATGTGATCGTACAATCATACGATTAAACCAGGGTAATGGGGTACCCATCACCTCAAGCTCTTATCATTTCTTTTTTTTGTTGTTTTTTTTTTTAGATGGAGTTTTGCTCTTGCCACCCAGGCTGGAGTGTGATGGCGCAATCTCAGCTCACCACGACCTCCGCACCTCCACCTCCTGGGTTCAAGCAATTCTCCTGCCTCAGCCTCCCAAGTAGCTGGGGTTACAGGCATGTAACACCACGTCCAGCTAATTTTGTATTTTTAGTAGAGATGGGGTTTCTCCATGTTGGTCAGGCTGGTCTTGTACTGCCAACCTTGGGTGATCCACCCGCCTTGGCCTCCCAAAGTGCTGGGATTACAGGCGTGAATGCCCTTATCATTTCTTTGTGTTAAGAACTCTATGAACATTCCAATTCTACTGTTTTAGTTACTTTTTAAAAAACATTATATATATAATATATATATATTATATTTTAGCATTTTAATTATTTATACGTTATTTTAAACTATAGTCACCCTACTGTGCCACCTATCACTAGATCTTCTTCACTGTATCCATCTGTATATTAACCATGCCCACTTTATCCCTCACTCCCCATCACTCTTCCCAGCCTCACCATTCTACTCTCTCTCTCCATGAGTTCCATTTCGGGGGAAGAAATCTTCAAGATCACAGAATTAAATCCTCTCATTTAACACATGCAAAACAAAATCATCACACAAAATTGCAAAGGTAGCAGAGACTACCAAACTGCTATTTGTAAGGCTGGATGTAAACATAAAATTAAAGAATCAAGATTTAAAAACTAGAAGTATCTTTTAAACAGCCGTAGTAATGACAGTAATAATAGCAAATGAACGTTTTCTTTTTGATATTTACCCTCTGTTCCACCTAAAGTGACATTCCGTTTCCCAAGCATGACAAGAGGAGGAATAGGAAATAAGGGAGAAAGAGGAGCTCATGTCAGGCAAAAGGAGACCATCAGTGCTGATGTGGGCACTCACGTCGGAAGGGCTGGGCGCTCCTGACAAGTCATTTCATCTTACTGGGGCACCATTTCCTAATCTTCAAAATGGAAATGATAAAACCTCATCTAACTGCGTACAGGCTTATGTGCTTTTTTTTTTTTCTTTTAAAGTTGCTAATGGGCTACTTCACATGACAGCAATAGGAAAAACTATAAAGTTGTATGGAAGAAAAAGTATAAACCTGGCTATTTATAATGGATGATAGCAATAAAAAGCACGCATTTGTGTTGAAATGGCACATGTGGTAAGCCACTGAGACAAGTAGGTTTACAAGTATAAAACCTTTCTCCACCTCAGATAATTCACAGTGGAAACCCTCTGACCTTAGACTGTTATTTTACCCAGCACACGCACGAACACGCACACACAGAGCTGCTTTTTAGCCTGAAGCCACTGTCTACAGGAAAGCATGCTTACATAAGCGCACCAGCACTGAAAAAACGGCCTCTGTGAAACTCCTCAATAATCCAGCCAAGTGTGATGCTATTTTTAGGTTTCAGGGGAAATGAATTGTTCAGATGAGAGCATTACTCCTTCATTCTACCCAAGTACCATATTACTTATGGTCAAACAGTTTTTAAGGCACCAACTGAGTAGTGTATTTCTATTACTTGGCAGATGGGAAGCAAGAACAGAATATTTTTATTGCGACTCTTTCTGAAAAGTAATTTGTCAGAGGTAATGTACTTTCCACTCACCAGCAGCATACCCGGCTTCTTGTACGCACTGGAGTCACTCAGGGTGGTGAAGCAGGGGGAGGCCGAGGGCTAAAGTGACCCTGCCAGGCTTGTCACGAGCCATTGGCCGCCTGTCTGAAGCAGTTCATAAACTAAAGGCGAACACGGAAGGATACGAAATGGTCTGCAAGCCACTGAGAGCCTGACAGTCATTACTTGTATTGTTAATCATGAGTGCATGTCAAATGCAGGGTAGGGCAGGAAGCAGGAAGGCAATCTAGTGCCTCTTGCCTCTTCAGGGATTCCTATGTCACCCACAGGACTCAAGGTATCTACGGGAATGGAGGTCTGAGGCGCCTCCTGCCTTGAAAGAGGAAGGATTTGTGCAGAAGCGACATTCCATGGTCCTAGGACACATTCAGACGGCCAGAGCTGCTCTCAAAAGGGAAGACGACGTGTCAGGAAGAAGAATCATGAAGCCAGTCACTTCACAGCCCAGACAGCATTGAGCAAGAAGGAACAGGGCTCTCTATTTCCACCACAGCCACCTCTAGATCTGAACACTCATCTCTGCCCTCTTCCCAGGAGGCAAGGGGTTATCCATCCCTTCTGAAAATGACCTCAGCCAGCACAGGAACTGGTGCCCATCCCAGTGCACACCAATTGCAGGGGTTAGGTGCTTTTGGTGTGAAAATAACAGGACAGGGATCGATTGAGAGCACACCACTCCATAATACGTGAATATCACCTCACTTCGGCCCCGAACGCATCCTGGTTACTGTCTCTGTTCTACAGTGAAGGAAAACAGAGGGTCACGGTTGCAGGTTTCACAGCTGGGTTATGGGGCAGCCAGATTCCAGCCAAAGTCTCCAATGCCAGAGCCCACGGAGTGAACCGCCAAACAGGGGAGCCTTCCAGGACTTGTGGGGACCACAGGTGTTGGCAGCGGAGTTTTCTTATTTCTAGTAGGATCTGGGAGTGACAAAGTCCAGGACATTTTCACCCGCCCCCTTTCATCTTAACTGCTCTGACTAAGGCGGCCACAGGATGCAGTGCACAAGAACCAGTTCAGGATGGTAAACTCTTAAAGTGTGACACAGTTCCCCCTGGAGCATGTGGACTCCAGAGGCGGGGTGCTAGCGCTGGCTGTTAGAAAATGCATCAGCCCCTACAAAAGGTGTGGTTTAATCAGGTTTATTTTAAATTCTTAAATTCATAATATGTTCTCTGTATTAAAAGGTGACCTCCGCTAATCATTGAGTTAAAACAACCTAATGGTAATTCCTTCCGCTGTGGTCTCAGGCACTCATTCCCAGAGTAGGGTCTCCAGACCGGCGGTATCAGCGTCACCTGGGCACTTGTTAGAAATGCACATTCTTGGGCCTCATCCCAGACCAGTTTATTCAGAAACTCTGGGGGTGGGATGCAGCCAGCTGTGTCGAAACAAGCCCTCCACGTGACTCAGAGGCATGCTCAAGCATGAGAACCTTGGGTCTGCAAATCCCATATGAAGTAGGAAGTCCAGATGCAAGCTCAGGGCAGCAGGCCAAGGACTTGCATTTAATGCACTGTAGGGAGGGTGGCCAGAGAAATAAAACAACCAAAACGAGGTTTGAAAAATATAATTCCAGAAATAGGAAACAAGATTCCCTGCATAACACCCGGCATAACAGAGGTTTTAAGACCACAGTTTCTGGAGTCACCCAGACAAGAGTCAGAGTCTCAGCTTTGCTACTTCCTTATAATGCAGGCCATTCTCCATGAACCTTGATTATCTTCCCTGCAGAAAGGGAACAGTAACAGGACCTACCTCACAGGTTTCTTTGCAAGCAAGGAAACGAGGAATATGCCTATTTAAAATGAATGCAATTTACTTAACTTAGCAAAGTAAATTGGAATTAAGATATTTTAAGGTAAATGGTGTTAGCTATTTTAGTGTTTAATGTGGTCTTAAAAATATGAAAATAATATTTGATACTATGATTGGCAGAAAGTAAATATTCTACGACTATCATTTGTATAAACTCTTACCTGAGGCTGGGAATGCCTGCAGCCCCTGCCTAGGGCCGAACTGACTCAATCACACCAAGGCTCACTCTTCTTTTCAGAACCCTCAGCCTCATACATATGGTTTTCCCTGTATCTTGGATGCTGTTCATGTGGTTTTTTTTTTTTTTAATCAATTGGCACGTCAGCTCTTGCTAAGAGCGTGTAGTCCATAAATACTCCCTCTTTTCTATCTTTTCTTGAGAAAGTTATTTAATCAGTGCTGTTGAAGAATCAATGTGTACTTGACAAAATAATACATAGCTAAGATTAACTCATATGTAAAGAGAGTTCCCTAATCAAGGGAAGTAAATTGTATGACCATAACATCTGAGGAAGTGAGCAGCAAAACCTCTCTATGCAAAAACTGTACACATTAGGCCCTCAAAATACCAAGTCCATTACTCCCAAAGGTTGTAGAGGACTACGATTTAAGAAGCATAAACAACGTTTACATGAATGCATGGGTGATCGATTCATAAATGAACATATTCCCTGCAGAGTACCCTTGGGTGAAAAGCGAGGCTAAGGAGATTAATCACACCATGTCGAACACAACGAGGATGGCTATGCATCCAGATAACTACTGCACCTGCCCCTCCGTGACGGCAGATGGAAAGTCCTGGTGTCAAACTATCCGACTCCCCACAGCAAGGCTCACTGCTCTTCCATAAACAGTCTGTCTGTCTCCTTCTTCTTGTTCTGTCTCCTTTCTTGGTTTATCTCTTTTCCCACCTCTCAAACCCCTGGTGTATCTGCTCTGTGACCCCCCAACAGAATCCTGCCCTCTCCTTCCACAGGAATTTTATCTCTTTAGTTTCAATGATGTCCTTCCTACTTAGGGAAGTATCTTCCTACTTAGGGAAGTATCTCCAAAATTTAGACAGCTTGGATTAAGCCCTGGCTGCATGTTTGCTAAGTGTGTGGCATCCCAAAGCCGCATTTTCCTCATTTGCTTACTGGGGATTATGCTGGTATCTTCCTCATTGATGTGCTGTGAGCAGTGAATCGTATAATCTGTCCAAAGCACCTAGCACATTGTCTGCCATGGGGTAGGTGTTCAACACGTTAACATTATCATTTCACTTCCTTAATTATTGATAGTTCACACCACAACCTGCTTTTCCCTCCAAGAGGCAGTGGCCTATAATCTTGTGAAATCTTGTGATATTCTCATCACCTGCGGCCTCTTTCCAAGACTCTCTCTCCCGCTGCGCCCCGCGTTCCCCTCTCCATTAACTTGCACTCCCTCAATAGTCCTCCTATTCTGACATAAACATGTCCTTCTCTTTGACCTTTTCTCTTGGCTACTTACATACTGGTCCAAGACTTCCTTTCTATTTCTGCTGTCTTTCCTTTGCTACCTTTTCATTTCTTTCCATCTTCTACAACCACCATCACCCACGCTCTCTAAGAGCTCTGAGTCGTTCCACGATTCTCCTTTTGATCCTGATTCTTTCTCTCCTTTGGGTCAAATTAACCTTTCCTGTGATTCCCTTTCTCAGGATTGAGTGTCACTGTCCTTTGGTCATTCTCCTGATGCTGCACACTGCACCTGCAGTATGTGTGTCTGAATCCAGTGTCACTTCCAGAGAGGACCTGTCCATCCTCCAAGGCACTCCTCATGCTCTGCAGGAGGTCACAGTCATGATCACGGGCACAGAGCCATGCAAAGGGACCCGCTCGAGGCCACACAGCTGACTACAGGCTCAGCACAGAACAGAGAGAGCACAGACTTTCTAATCAAAGGAAGACACAGGGGACTGAAGCAACGTTACACTGAGTTTTGCAACCCAATATGCTATTAGAGTTTGTACATTATATTTGGAAGGTAGGTGAGGTAAAGTTTACACTTTCATAAACTGTATTATCGTAGCCTACAGCCCCCTTCACGAGCAGTCCTAGGTGAGATGCACATAAGTTTGAAGTATTTCCAAATGATATTTAAACTGAGTCTATGTAGGTGGACTTCTGCAAGTTTATCATAAAACCTAGTTTAAAATTCTCCAACCTAATGTAACCTTAGCCTTCAATGCCTAATATTTCTGACAAGATTTTATTTGGAGCCAAAAGATTAAATTTGTGTTGATTTTCCACATACAGATTTGAGATAATGCTACTGACCCACCTAAACTTCTAGGTTGACCTTGAAAACTTCTTCTAAAGCATATAGAAAAAGCAAAGTGAGCTAATTACAGAAGCAAACACAAGTGATACTCAAAACAATTTCCATTTGCCAGCCCTGAAGCCTCTAACATAAATGGTTTGTAGTTGCTATTGGTGATACTAGACATTAAGAAAAGCTCCAGTGAAGGATCTAGAACCAGAAATACCGTTTGTCCTGGCAATCCCATTGCTGAGTATATACCCAAAGGATTATAAATCATCATTCTGCTATAAAGACACATGCACACATAAGTTTAATGCAGCACTGTTCACAATAGCAAAGACTTGGAACCAACCCAAATGCCCATCAATGATAGACCAGATAAAGAAAATGTGGCACATATACACCATGGAATACTATGCAGCCACAAAAAAAGGATGAGTTCATGTCCTTTGCAGGGACATGGATGAAGCTTGAAATCATCATTCTCAGCAAACTAACACAAGAACAGAAAACCAAACACCACATGTTCTCACCCGTAAGTGGGAGTTGAACAATGAGAACACATGGACACAGGGAGGGGAACATCACACACTGGGGCCTGTCCGGGGATGGGGGGTTAGGGGAGGGATAGCATTAGGAGAAATACCTAATGTAGATGATGGGGTGATAAGTTCAGCAAACCACCATGACACGTGTATACCTATGTAACAAACCTGCACGTTCTGCACATGTATCCCAGAACTTAAGGTATAATTTAAAAATATTTTAAAATAATAAACAAAAATTAATAAAGCAGAACAAACAAAACCTCCTTGAATGTTCTGGTGCAACTGAGTACGATCCAAGCTGATGCTACGGCCCTAAAGAGGGACGTATCTGCTCTTCCTTCAGCATTACTGGTTATTATTTAACAGGCGCTTTATACACAGCCAGTGCTGGGTATATGGGAACAGCACTTGCAAGAACAAATAGCCAGAAGGCGGCTCAGGCAGGAACGATCATCCTAGCCGGCACGCAGCACACGCCCATAGTCCCAGCTACTCGAGAGGCTGAGGGGAGAGGACTCGAGGGGAGGACTCGGTGAGCCCAGGAGTCCCAGGCTGCAGTGACCCTGACCGCACCGCTGCACTCCGGCCTGCGCGACGGAGCGAGACCCCGTCTCTAGATACATACATAAAAGAATGGCTATTTTTACTTTTTAAAAGAATCTTTAAGAGACGATTTCGCTTCTCTGGTTCATTCTGCGTGTCTGGCCGCAGCGGGAGCGCTCTTGCTTGGAGGAGCAGCCGGAGCGCCCCGAGCCTCACCTGGGAGCCTGCGGGGCTGAGCGCGGAGACCGCTGCGCCCCAACACGGGGTTCGAGCCCAGCGGGGAGCGGGGCGGGGCGGCAGCGGGAGGGAGGCCAGGCCGAGATGTCCAGGACGCCCCGGTGGGCACGGAGGGGCGGGAGAGCTCAGGGTCGGCGGGAAGAGGCCCGGGACGCAGTCTGCAGCGCAGGGCAGGGCAGGGCGCGGGACAGGCCGGTCTAGGCGGCAGCGTGGGCCCGGGAGGCGGCAGGTGCAGGTCTCAGGACGGCAGCGTCATGCTGCCCGCGGAGGGACCGGGAGGCTGGGCGCAGAGTCGGCCGCCAAGGCGCGGCCTCGGGGCGCGGCCCGGGAAGGGAGGAAGCGAGGAGAAGAGGCGCCCAGGTCCGTGCCCGCCGCAGCTCCACGCTCCACGCTCCACCCCAGCTCTCCAGCCTCGGGCCGTCACAGGAGCTGACTCCGGCTGGGCCTTCCACACCCCGGCTGCAGCTTTTCCCATAAATATTGACATAGGAAAATTACAATTCTGAGATTTAGGAGGATGATACCATTGACACTGAAAAAATTATGAAGTGTAACTGTACTTTGAGCAATTCGATGAGATTCACATATGCATACAAAAGACACAGCTACAACTTGTAAAAATTTTAAAACTCGCTTTTCCTACGCCTCTTTCTTTCTTCTTTGAAGCCCTTGCCTTTTCCAAAGACCATTCATAGCTAAACATCCTTATCACGCAGCTACTCTACAAGATATTTACTTTTTAAATAGTTTTATTTTTGTTTATTTATTTTTATTTTTTCAGAGAAACGTCGCTCAGGTTGGAGTGCAGTGGCACAATCACGGCATCAACATCCCGGTCTCAAGTGATCCTCCTGCCTCAGTCTCCCAAGTAGGTGGGATCACAGGTGTGCACCACCATGCCTGGCTAATCTATGAGATAGTTGACTGCTGAGGGATAAGCCCCAGGCCACTTAAAGAAGTAAGAAATACTGTGATGTATAAAGAAATGACAGTAACAATCTCCCCAACATTATGCCAATCAAGAAGAGAAATAAGGCCTTTTATTTCCAAAAATGTCCTCAGAACAGAATCTGAATAACTGGTCATTTTCCTTTCAGGTTCTTGATTGATTTAAAGTTTTTCCTGTAATAAAATAAATTAGGAGAAACTTCCATCATTAAGTGATTTGAAATAAACAGATTTCATTATGCTACGCAAGTATCTGGCAGACTTGTAGGAAACTCTAAATTCATTTTTCAAATACGTCTAAGAAGACGTGCCGGAGATGGCCTTAGTTGTACCACAGTTGTGCCCGAAGGACAGGAAGACCAGCTGAGGCTGGAGCAGGGACACATTCCTCCAAGTTCCCAGATGAAACCAGTGCCACTAAAAAGAGAATCTCTGGGTGGGGGCTTCCTGTTTCAAGAGTGCTTTAAACATTCATCAAGAGACCAACAGAATCGGTAAGAGAGTTGTGTGCTTTATAAATGTTGGGGGTGCTTTATGGATGAGTCGTATTAAAGAATTATGAATTTCTTATTTGATTAGTTGGGGTAGGCTTTCCTGCTAGAATCTCATTGCGCTTCATCAATTTTATGGTTGACATGTTTTCAATTTACTTTGTACTGTTAAGAAACTGAAATGAGTTTTAGAAGTACATACTCAACCCTTTCCTCCCCTCCCCAGTGCCATGGGGACAAGGTGGTGAGGACTCCGAGCCAGCTGAGCAGACCACACGCAGGGAATTCTGTTTTCTCTCCTAGTCACTGTCTCAAAGAGTTTGAGCTCATTTGATCCCAGGGAAAAAGTTACTTGTCATTTTCACATCTATAAGTTTGCTAATTCACTTTGATATATACCAACAAGTGGTTTCACTATGGAAACAATGGGTCTTATCAAGAAAAATCTGGAATAATTACCCTGTATCCTGCTTGTTTTTTCTTAGTGTTTTTCTCTTTTCCTACAGTTTTCTTTCCCCTCCCTCCTTTTCTTTGGGTGCTTAGAACTTTACTAACTGTAGGAAGGTCCAGAACGTGCCACAGTGATGTAGGGTCATTTTGAGCTGAAGACATTTGAGAATCAAGAAACGCAGGGAGAAGCTTTCTCTAAATTCTCATTTTTGCCCCAAAATAGGGCCCTTCAAAAAGAGCTCAACTGTCATAAATCCCACCTCAGGCGTTTCACAACCAGGGAAGACTGACCCTTATCGCAGGAGAGCAGAGAAGTCAGCACCACACCCAGACATGGTCACAAGCCACCCCATGCCCCATTTGTCCTCCCAGGACCCACTTACAGCTCCTACAGATCATCTGCCCTTCTGTGAGGGTGTTTTTCCCTCTCTCTTTCCCCTATGAAGATTGGTATAAGCTCTCAAACCTCACTTCTCCTTTGCACACTTACTTCTTTCCATGATGCCCCTATGCACATAAAATTCAGCAGTAATAAATTAGCAGGCCTTTTCTTCTGTTCACCTGTCTGATGTCGCTTTAATTCGCAGCCCTCCACCCCCAGCCCCTGAACCTGAGTGGAGAAAAAAATATTTTCTTTCCTACACTGTCCAATATCATTGATTTATTTTATTGGCATAATTCTCCATGTACAAACACAAACTGAAGTTTTGATTACGGGAAAGTCTGTGGGCCTCAAATATCATGATCAGAGTGGATGCATGATGTTTATAAGGACAGATGAAAAACATGTGATGGAGGAAGAATGATAAAATGCCATTAAAGAGAGAAAAACGCCAAGAGAAGGGAGACAGCAAAAGAATATGTAGGCCTGTTGGGGTTCGGTAGCTACTTATTTCATGGAGTCAAACTCTATTTCATAAAAACATTAAAAGTGCATGTCATATTTACCTATCTAAAGCCAATGTACAAAATGCCTTTTAAGCAAAAATCCGTATATCATAATGGAGCTACAAATTGACCTCCTATCGTGTTTTCCTGGGGTCACTCTTTCTGGGACTAAATTCCAAACAAGCCAGGCACAGAAAGTGGGCATTTCTTAAAACTCAAGTAACTTCTGAAACTCAGCATTCATTAATTCTGCTAGAAAAAAGTTCCAATTGTAACTTCCTTTGCTCCTTCTTTCCTTCCTCCTTCCTTCCTTTCTTGGAGGCTGGATGCAGGTGACTTAGTAACAAGCCTTATTTTAACACATCATTTTAAACCATAGATGAGTGAGTAGCTGAGTTCAGACTTTCAGCCTGTTCATTTTCTTCACATTCTCTCTGGAAAGTGAGTTCTTGTGGCTACTGCATTTATCTCTATTACTTACCGGACAATGTCAGCAGCTGTACCTGTTCACCTAACATTTTGCTTCATCCCCTAAGGCACTTGGAGTATGTAATAAGATAGAACAGTAACCTCAAAATCCTGGCTACATAATGACACTAGTGATAGGAATTACTCTTCCATTCTTAGACACAGAGCAAAGACTGTATCCAGCATGCCTGCGAAAGCGGCGACTGTGAAAACCACCAGAAGCTCCCCCATTCCGAGCAAATCAGGCAGCTACGTGCATCACAAGACAAAGGTCCCAGGCAGGAGGGAGAGGCCAGCCCCAAACGCCACTCCTCACAGCAGATGCCCACCACACAGAAATCTAGAAATGCACCAGAGTGTTAAAAACTTTGTCCAAAGCTTTTATTCTTAGAATGGAATACAGCTAGAATGTGACAAGTTAATTAATGACCCATTATGGGGAAAACTCCACATTAAAGCAGATTTCTGTTTCTATTTATATCTTTTACCTTAGCAGTATTGTTATGTAAGTCATCTCTTAAAGATATACACACCTAAAATTGTTAATCTTTAAAACATGTTATCTGGCAGCAAAAGCCAAACTGTTTCAGGAGTGGGTAGGTTAATGTATTAATTCACTCAATCAATCACTTATTCACCCCCCCCCACTTTTTTTTTAGTATTTCCTGAGGTGGTGTTTTAGAAACTATGGGCAGAGCTGGCAGGGCACAGTGGCTCACACCTGTAATCCCAGCACTTTGGGAGGCCAAGGTGGGCAGATCACCTGAGGTCAGTAGTTCGGGACCAGCCTGGCCAACATGATGAAACCCTGTCTCTACTAAAAATACAAAATTTGCCTGGCGTGGTGGTGGGTCCCTGTAATCCCAGCTTCTTGGGAGGCTGAGGCAGAAGAATCACTTGAACCCAGGAGGCGAAGGCTGCAGTGAGCCGAGATCGCGCCACTGCACTCCAGCCTGGGTGACAGAACGACACTCAGACTCAAAAAAAAAAAGACAAAAAGAAAAGGAAAAAAAAGAAACTATGCGCAGACAGAGAGGAGTATAAGACCCTGTACTTGCGACATTGAAATTCCAGAAAAAAATAACAAATCCATATACATTTAATGACATGAGGGAGACGGATAAGATCCATGAGGAAAAACAGAGCCATGAGAAGGGACAAGAAGTGATGCCACAAGGCTCCTCTGGGGAGCGACGGTTGAGCAGAGACCTGAGGGCGTGTGCCCAAACGCAGATCTGAAATCGTGAAATTAGAACCAGGAAGAGTGGCTGCAAAATTCTGGGAAAGGATTTCAACAGAAGATGACCGGTTTTGGGAAGGGCAAGGCTTAACAGGGTCAGCAGGACAGTCCTGCGTAGATGGAAGGGATGGCTTGATTTCAGACGCACTGTTTTCTCCTTGAGGTCAAGGGAATAACATGCCAAATAAAACCAAGTTGCCACAAAGAGTTAACCTTATATAATCCAAGTATCTGCCTTCCTTCTCCCTGAGAAGGTAGGATCAAACTGATCAAGCTAGCGGGCCTCCCTATGAAATAATTACTTGTGGTTTCAAAAGTCTCAGGAGTCCCTGGGTGTCTTAATGAGGAACTGAATATTAAATTACACTCGAGAGCTCTGGGTCCAGTTGAGATTGTGGAGCTGATTTCTCATAGCACTGCTATTTCTTTTTCTCAATTTTCTGAACAGCAACAAAATATGTTAAAGATCTTTTGCAGCTTATAAAACCAAAGATTTGATTTGGAATCAGTGCCCTGTTCTACTCAAGAGTGGAGCACTGGCTCGAAAGAGGGAGCTCCACCACCTTCTGTTCATTTCACTTCCACGCTCGGGCCCTTCCAAGAGGACCTAACCCACCCGGGACCCCGCTTAAAGACTGGATGCCTCTGAACGCCCCCTACCTTGTGCGTCTGTGTGTGTGTGTGTGTTGGGAGTTGAGGTAAGCAGTGTTAAAAATTACGAATGACATTTGTTCAAGAAAATAAGGCAGTCTTTATTCAGAACCATTGAGATAGGTATAGGGACTACTGAGATAGTTATAGGGACCTGGGTTCAAGTGATTCTTCTGCCTCAGACTCCCAAGAAGCTGGGATTTTAGGAACCCGCCACCATACCAGGCAAATGTTGTATTTTTAGTGGAGATGGTGTTTCACCATATTGGCCAGGCTGGTCTCAGTGGGTCCTGCGGTTGGGGATGAAGGTCAGGCTCACTTCCCAATACAACAAGGAAAGCTAGGAAAAGAGCAGAGTGTGTTTATGCTGGAGGTGGGGGAGGTCAGTCGATAGCAAAATCACTAGGAGGTAAAAGATCAAGGGTAAGGGAGGATCCTGGATAAACTGACCTCACCTTGCTTTTGCTGAAGACATGCCAGGGTGATCAAACATTACCAGGCAGATGGTAAATGAGGAAACTGAACAGATACCGAGGAGTCAGATATCCAGCATTAGGGATTCTGGTCAAAATGACTTTGCAGGGTTCTTGCTAAAAGTTTCCAATGCAGAGATGAACACTGACACCCAAAGTTCAGGGCCCAGTTGAGAAGTGAGTTCAGAAAGGCCTGATGGCCGGGCGCGGTGGCTCACGCCTGTAATCCCAGCACTTTGGGAGGCCGAGGCGGGCGGATCACAAGGTCAGGAGATCGAGACCACGGTGAAACCCCGTCTCTACTAAAAATACAAAAAATTAGCCGGGCGCGGTTGTGGGCGCCTGTAGTCCCAGCTACTCAGGAGGCTGAGGCAGAAGAATGGCGTGAACCCGGGAGGCGGAGCTTGCAGTGAGCCGAGATCGCGCCACTGCACTCCAGCCTGGGCGACAGAGCGAGACTCCGTCTCAAAAAAAAAAAAAAAAAAAAAAAAGAAAGGCCTGATGAGAGTTTGGTCAAGGAGAGACTCTTCGTCATCAGGCCTCATGCAGTATGCAAGTGTCCTTAAAAAAGGAACTGAGCTAATTAATCACAGTGCTTAAGGAGTCACCACTAGACCCTCATCTTTGCTTCCATAAGCACAGAGGACACCTTTCAAAGGACCTGAGTTGTTAAGCAATGAATTCTTTAGCACCTGCTTGCAACTATTTATTTTGTTTCAACAGACTTCTCTTTGTGACTAGTACTCGATTAAGTCACACGAAATCAAATTTCTGCAGCTCCCCCCAGGTGTTTTCCTCTCCTCTTTTCATTTCTGACTGTGGTCCTGCCAAGTCCCTGGGGGTGGAAGGTTGGCTCAGGGCATCATCCATCAATCTGTGAGATGGGAATGGACCAACAAGGAGTGGACAGGCTCCCAGACGCGAAACAGAACCCGGTAGGACTAAAACCACCACTTGGGAAGACCACAGAGACTTAAGGCACTGCACTGATGTGTGCGCGCACACACACATACACAAACACACACATACACACACACACATATACACACACACAAACACACACACACAAACGCACACACACACACACAAACACACACACAAACACATACACATACACAAACACACACACAAACACACATATACACAAACGCACACACACACACACAAACACACACACACAAACACACACACACAAACGCACACACATACACAAGCACACACACAAACGCACACAAACACACACACAAACGCACACACATACACAAACGCACACACACACACACACACACACGTGTACAGGGGCAGAACTGCCATTTCTTTATACGTGTTCAATTTCTTATCAGAAATGGCTCAAGTTCAAGCTACTAACATAAGAAGAAAAGAACTTAGTGAGCTATTCTATCTTGCTATCTTAGATTTCAGTTTCTTAGGCATACATACACTCCTAAATTCTCCACGCTTAAACATCTCCATCAGGCTTAAAATAGATCAGTCTTAAATAAATCTTGTTAATTCCATCATTTGCATTACGCTCCCCCACTAGCAGACCTAAGCATGAATGACGTTAATCAAATAATACTTTCAAGATAAAATAAATGATTATGATTTCCACATGATACCAGATATTATATATATTTTCTTTCTACGAATTTTTTTCTCCCTTAGATTTTTAAAAATTTACACAGTGACTTTGGTTAAAAAATCGATTTTAGCAATAATATGAACTAGAGAAGTGGCTCATGCCTGCTCATTTTAGGCTTGTCTTTTGAGTGACCTGGGTATGACAGGCCAGGGACCTGTGCTGGGAAGAACTCTTCCATGATTGAAATGGTCGCACATGGAATAACGGATTAGTTGGATCCCGGTTGCCTCTTTTAACTTCTATATTATTTTTATTCTTTGGCCTCGTCTAAAACATCTGAAATTTAAGTCCTTTAGATCAAAAAGGCCAGACTAAAAACAGTTGCAATTTCAGAGACAGGAAGGTTGTTCTGCCCCCCAAATATGTTCCCTGTTAGATGAAAGGTGCCCCAATTCCCAGTTAGAACACCTTTCCCTTCGCTGATTTGAAACACGGACTATTTAAATGCAAATATCCACAGAAGAGGTCATACAAATCTTGTTTATTCATTTGCAATGAGAACTTTTAAAGTCCTCTCATTCATGGACATCTTAGAGATTGAGTTTATCACAGCCTTTCCTAAAAGCTGGTTTCGGGGAGAGAAAATACAGGAAGCAAAGGGCTCTGGCATCCTCTTGGCCATCCCTCGCCACCCGGGAGACACCACGTATGCACTTGGGCCCAAGCTTGAAAAAAATACCACCCACTCAACTTCTGGGGATCCAGAAGAATAAAGCAAAGGTAGAACAGCCTTCCTTATGCATTCCAAGGAAGGGAAAAGAAAGACAATTTACAGTAAAGGGAACCAAAATTACAATACTACATTGCGATATGGAGGATCAGACTTCTTTTACTATCTCTTTGCTCTGACTTCCTGGTTATTTACTTTGAAGCTGACTCATGAAAACGCTTTAATATTTAATAGTTTGGGTTCCTGTTTTGTTCATGTTTAGGGCTATCATGAAGTTCCCATAAGAATTTGTAAGTCAGGGAACTAAAACTGTCCTCCCAGTTTCACCAGAGATCAGCACACAGGAGGCGACGAGGGCCTCCAGAAACACATGACGCAGCCTCCACTACATCTGTGAAAGAGAGGTCAGGGATTTATCTTCCAATGAGGCGCTGGGGGCCAGCTCTATCTGAAACTACGCTGTGTGGGCATTTTAGCAATTCGACTCGTGCCAGTAACAAATCCAAAGAATAAAACAGAGTGGTGTCGCACCAAAGCAAGGAAAGCCCAAAACAAGAGTGAGAGCAGAACCGTGTGAGGGCTGAGATAGGGCTGCCCCCAAACGCTCCTGAGACGTTTTCATAAGATCCACTCGATCCTTTGTGATTTCCACCTTCACCGACCACAGCAACATTCTCATTACGATTTGGCCTCTCAGGAGGCTGACTGCAGGGAGAGAATGAGCTGGCCCTGTGGACTTCTATGCTTAGGCCGCTGACAATTTCTTATTCTAAATTGATTGGTTCACATTCTAGGGCCTCCTTCAGGCTCCCGACAATGTTGTTTCCTGGCCTTCAGCAAGCACGGTGTTGCTAACACATCTGACTGCACAGTGCAGGGAAGATCCTGGCAACAGCCTGCCCAGGCCCCGTGCTCTTCCATGCTTCTCTGTGAACCTTATTGTATGAGAAAGCATGAGAAAGAAAGCCAGAGGGAGAAAGACAGCAACACAGGGAGAGACAGAGAATGAGAGTGTGAGAGAGAGGCAAAGAGAGGGGGAGAGAGATACAGAGAGGAAGAAAAACAGATGGAAAGCCAGAGCAAGAGAAAGAGCAACAGCAAGAGAGATTCTAAAGGAAATACGGATGGATTGACTCTGAGATGACCACGGCTCTCAACCCACCCAGGAAGGTGAGTTCTGAAGGATGGCCAGGCACACACTGGAAAGCTGCTTTTCTGGAGCCCTGGTTGCTAGGAGCAAAAAGGCAGTTGGGGACTGGTGTTCCTCTGTCCCAGATGAAAGTGCATCTCACTGAGGCAGGGTTCAGTTCAAGAACCCCAGAGGAGCCCAGTCATTGTACAATTTCCATTAAGTGGGAACCCATGAAATGTTAGTGTGAGTTTCTATGAAGAATGAGGCAAACCTCAACTATGGAGACAGAGTGGGCCAGCTCAAGGGAGGCTGTTTTCCGTGGAGACCCACAGGGCAAGGTCCCTCAAGGCAGATCTCTATGGAACAGGAGGCCCAGAACCTGCAGAATAGACCTCAGCATCCGCCCCGGGGGCACCAACAAGGTCTACCTCATTGGTGATGAAACCAACACTTCAGTCACACCTTATGGGACATGAGGTGTGGGTTGTTTTCTTATTTGAATGTGTAAAATCAAAATAAAAACAGTAACTCTTTTTATGGGAAAGTCGCCCTGCCCTCTGGTACTTGCTTCTCAGCCCCTCACTCACTGAACAATGTGGCTACACTGTCCACTGAAATCTGTTTCTGACCTCCTTAGGGTAAGGACAGGCTGGCGTCTACCTTTCTAAAATATCCGCCCTGAACTTTCAGAAGAAAACAGTGAGAATCACACTCACCTGCTGTTGAGACATCGCACACAGAGGTACGGGCACTTCGCTCTGATCCAGTCACACACATTGCTCTGTGACGGGGTGTGTACCGCACATTCACATCACAAACCCGCATGCTCGTCCCCACCTCACCCCACCTCCCCACTTCCAAGGTCAGGCTGACCATTTGTTTTGGAAAAGAAATCATTTTTGATGATCACAGTATCTTAAGTTAAATATTATCTAATAGAGAATAGTACAGAATAGTAGAACTGGATCTAGGAGCACCCAGAGCCAGAAACACTTCCCTCCACAAAAGCCCAGAGCCGATCTCACTGCTTCCAGAAAGCTTCCGGAGATGGGGGAGTCAGCCCGTCCCGGTGAGCAGGGCGACCTGCTCTCCCCTGCGTCAGACGAAAAGCTGCATCCAACGGCTGGGACCCACTGGATCCACAGCATAAATCTAACTCCTCGCTCTCTAAGGCGCCTGTCCATCATACGTGGAGAGACTTAGCCCTGATCTGTGGCCAGGTTACTCTAAAGATTAGCTATCTTAGCCTCTTCCCTCTATTTCTTTCATAATCTGGTGTGGTAGTTACTTTCACGTGTCATTCATTTTGTTGGGCAGGCTATGGTGCCCAGATGTTTGTTCAAACACAAGTCTAGATGTTGCTATGGAGCTATTTTTCAGATGGGATTAACAGTTAAATCAATAGACTCTGAGGAAGGCAGACTCCCCTCCACGATGCAGGTGGGCCTCATCCAATCAGTCGAAGGTCCTGAAGAAGCCTGAGGTCCTCCCAGGAGGAAGACTGCCTGTAGGCTAGGGCTGCAGCCTCAGCTCTTTCCTGGGTCTCCAGCCTGCCAGCCTGCACAGAAGATTTCAGAACTGCCGGCCTTCCCAATTGTGTGAGCCGGCTTCTTAAAACGAGTATCTCTCTATACACATCCTATTGGTTCTCTTTCTCTGGAGAAGCCTGACACGTGGTTTTCAGGCACTTGATCACTCCTGCTCCCTTCCTAACACTACACGTGAAGTGAATCCCCACCTTGGAAGAACTGGCCCCCTAGTCCTCCCTTGCTCACACCCTATATCCTACCCTATGGGCACCCTACAGCCTTGTTATGAAATGGACTCTTCTTGATGTAACAGTCAAGTTCTATCGTAGCCAAAAATGACACATGGGAACACTCTTCAACATGTCTTCCGGCATAGACGATGCTTACCTTTCAGAGCAAAAATTCCCAACCTTGTTCTTCTCTTCATTTACCACATGATGAAAAGCAAAGGTGTGGTAGTCAGATTGACTGCAGTGTTAAGCATTTACTAGGCAGCTAATCTTTGCTAGCTACTGACTCCACAGTATTGGATATGAAAAACACCCAATAAGTAGGCATGGTTAGCCAACATCGTCATTAAGAGATACACTACTTTAAACGGTGGCAGCAGTGCGTGGAGAACACAGCGCGCTCCCTTTTTGAGGCCCCACAGAGGGGTTTGTTGTCAAACTCAGGTCAAGGAACACCACGTTCTTATTGAATAACTACCCTGTCTCCTCTATGCTGCTTGCTAGAAAAAAGGAAGCAAGCTTGTGTCCTTCCTCTTGAAATTGTAGCAGCCATGAACGCGTGCATTTTCTAAGATTAACCCTCCTCACGGCTTTATATTACTTCGTTCTAATCCTTGTTTTCCTTTAGGCCTGATTTCAAATCTCTTCCTTTTAAAAATCGTATTGCTCATTATGTATTTTTGTAAGCTGCCTTCAATCTTTTGGACGTAATGCGAAATAAACAAACCAACCAGCAGCATTTCTAATATTAGAAATGGATGTGATCATCCTGGATTCCTTCCTCATTTCATTCAGAACTTAGACTCAAAATGAGTTAAGGTGAAGGGATGATATAATTTGCCTTCCATTTCCTTCCTCAGGGAGAAAATCAATGCAAGTTTCTAAATACCTATTACTTTCCTTCAAAATCAGATTATTAAAAACATAAATAACATCCAAACCGATATTCTGCCCCCTAGTATGGGAAAGGGAACACTGTCAGAACCCAGGTGCTGCACCTGACCATGATGTGGTTCTGCTTCATGTTGTGTCTGTGCTAAGGTATGCAAAGTCAGAGCACCCAGGAAAAGTCCCTTTGTCCCTCCTCCAACGGGCTGTGGATTCCTATCCTTCTCTACGTTTTCAAGAATTGAGATGTATGTAATTTTCCATGTTACAAAACAGAAACTGTAAGTTTCTCTTGGTTCTAATTAATGCCAGACATTCCTAGCTTGGAAATGTATTTCTGGTGATGTAAGAGAATGTTTTTGGTCAGGCACAGTGGCTCGTGCCTGTAATCCCAGCACTTCAGAAGGCCAAGGTGGGTGCATAGCTTGAGGCTAGGAGTTTGAGACTAGCCTGGGAAACATAGTAAGATCCTGGCTCTACAAAAAAAAAAAAAGGTTTATAAGAAAAATTAGCCAGGCATGGTGGCCTCTAGTCCCAGCTATTTGGGAGGCGGAGATGGAAGGATCATTTGAGGATGCAGTGGGCTATGACTGAGCCATTGCACTCCAGCCTGGGTGACAGACGGAGGCCCTGTCTCAAAAAAATATATATATATATAATTTCATAAAATTATCACAGCATTGCTAACTACTTGCTTCTGTTTACTCTGAATCTTTTCTGAGTCTTTTCACTTTTTTTTTTTTTTTTTTTTTGAGGAAGATTACTAAATCTTTAACTCAAATGATTTACCCTTAGGTTTGTCCTTATAAGGCCTGGTGCTAATGTCTGACCATCAGTTTCTTGCATTTCTCAATGGTGCTGCGAGGGCAGTGGTGACTCATCCACAGTGCAGGCAGGTCTACTTTCACCTTCACGTTCACAACGTCCTCAACAAAGGCTGCGTGAAATCCTGGAGTGAGCACTTCAATACCTTCCTCCCTCTCCCACTCCCTGTGCAACTGGCCCTTTTCACTGTTACATTGAAGGAAAATGCCCGAGCGGGTTTCCATAAGCTTCCCCAGTATTTGCTGGCACAGAGCACATAAAGCCTTATCACGGAACCAAATGAAATCTGAGCAGGGCCCCTGAAAAGACCAGTACTGACCTAACCCTACGCAGGGTGTGCAGACACGGAGCCCGGCACAGGACAGCCCCAAGCTCACTTAAATGAAAGAGCTTCAACACAATGTTACAGAAAACTCACTCTTGTGCTGGAAGGAGCCTGATGCTGAAAGGGAGTTTGGAGTTCTGAGTCCCAGCTTTGCCCCTAACTAGCATGGTGACTTGGGGTAGGTCACATCCCTTGCACCTTAATGTCCTTTGACATAATGATGGATTTGTACCAACTCAGGGATTACACTCCCTCATGCCTGGAGGCCCAGTATTGTTAGACAATGAGGTGGGAGGACTTGAGGCTCTGAAAATACATCCCTTGTCCTCCATGCATAGGGGGCACTGCCCCTCAGTTCAGGGCCGTCACTACCCTACAAATATATCCATCAGCCTCTCAGAATGCTCGGCAAAGCTGGGGACACAGCCGGCCAGCCAGCCTGGAGCCCAAAGAGCAGCTCCTCTCACAGCGCCAGGAGCTCCTGCAGCTGCGGCCTGAACGGCTGTTGGCCACTAGAGTGCTTCCCCCGCCACTGTCCCCAGCAGCAGGCTCACTGGGTTCTAGGAACAAACTCAGGGCCTGCACTTCTGCCTCTGCTTCAAAACAGACTCCCCAGGCCAGCCAGGTGAGAGCTGCTCACAAAAAACTCTTCCATCAACAAGGCTGCTGGCTGCCAACGTTGGATGGTGCTGTGATACGGATTCTAAACACTCTTTTGTCAGGCCTCTAATATAAAATAATAAAAACATTTATAACAAAGGTTTAAGAGAATTGATAAAATTAATAAATTATATTGTTACAAAATAATAAAAAAACAGCATATGTGAGCTGGAACTTCCCCTAGGTGTCTGAGGGTCAATTTTAATTCAAGACTAGGCACCCACCTGGAGTTTCAGGGCTCTCCCACCACTGGGTTTCCTGGTAGGAAATGGCTCATTGCCAGGTGGGGTGGGGAACAAGGGCTACCCAATTTGTCTGTTCTTTGCTCCATCACCAGCCCCTAGCCCAGTTCCTGATATATGGTAAATGCTTTAAAGGGTTGATGAATAAATCAATGGACGAGATTGAAAACTGTCCATTGACCTGTAGGTGCAGACATGACGGTCGTAGCAGAGAAGACCTAAGTGAACCTGATCCATGTGAGATGTTCTGTCATCCTTCTCTGCTGGAGCTGGAAGACAGGAGGAAACCCAACACAGATCATGAATTTAGACCTGAAAACACTTTGATGGCTTTTCCACCAAATGCTCCCGGAGTGTGGGGGGTGGGGGAGACCAGAACACAACCAACCTGTTAGCCACTCTAAAACTACATAGGATTATACACTCATGAGTGGGGACCTGGCTTGTGGAAAGGGAAGAATGGCATGAAGAATGTCTCCAATCAGAGGACTGGAGACCTCTCTAGGGAGGTGCGGAGATCGCTGTGATGCTTTCATCACCGACACAGGAGGAGGAGGGCACAAATCCACCTCCAGCTTTTCAGATGCTGCTGAGTTATTATAAGGAGAGTAATAGGTTCCCTTCATCCAAGCAATGGGAAAAACCACAGCAGAAGTTTTGAGAGTGAGATTTAGGCATAAGACTGACAGCAGGTGGCACTTCATGGTTAGGCTAATAGACTGACTTACCAAAGGAACAGCTCCACGCTCTCATTTTGCAACCTAGGAAGGGGGTGAGGAATTCTCTCAGGATGTCCCCTGAAGACCTAACGTTTTCTTCAGTCCGAAACGTACACACAAGGCTGGATCCAGCCAGGAGGATGGAAATTGACAACGAAGAGACAACAGGCACACCCCCACATTGCCACCTACACCCAGATGCAGGGTGGAGGTCTGGTGGCCACAGGTAGGGACGGAGAAATGCAGTTGAAGGCAGTCTGTCCAGGTGAGGAGAACAAACGATGGGGAGTACAAGAGAAATGTTCACATATGGGAGGAAAATGCACCGGAGTGCACCAGTGTGTAGCACTTGCAATTTCTTTCAATAACGTTTCCTTTGCACTCACAGCTTGGCTGTTTGGTGCAAGAAGCCTACCTTTCAGCCTGTTTTGGCTTTCAGCATGCCTTTCTTCTAAGCTTACTCATTTCCAGCTTCTGATTTACGGTGAGGCACATGCAACTCCTCCTTGCACTTGAACACTTACAGGCCATGGTAGGGTTATTAACTGGCCTATTTCCAATAGTGCTGGGCGTCAGGGAATAGGAAAGGGAAGCCCAGAAACAGGAGAGGAAAGAGAGAGAAAGAGAGAGGTGGTTGGTGGAGCAGTCAGAACACACACAACACTGACTGATTCCTCTCGCTGTCTTCTATGGGTGCTGTTCCTGGCGCCTCAAAACAATCGCAGTGGTCAGATTGAGGATCGCTGATCACAGGCCACCATGACAGACAGAATAATCACAGAGAAGTTTCAAATATTGCAAGAATTACCAAAATGTAACATGAAGACACTAGATGCGCACATGCTACTGAAAATCTGGCACCAACAGACTCGCTTGACGCGGGGTTGCCACATACCCTCAGTTTGTAAAAAACACACCATCTACAGCAAAGTGTGATAAAGTCAGATGTGCCTGCACTGTGCCTCCTCCTTTTCTCAGGGGTCAGATGATGCTGAAGCATAGCCTTTTCCTGCAGGTCCCCGTGGGATGAAGCTCCAGGCGGTGACAAGTGAATTAACCATGGGGCTTTTGTGGCTGCCTTCCCACCCGGGTAACTGCCCTACTTCTCCGCCAGCATTCACAGCCCTCTCAGATGAAGCCCCTTCCTCTCAGTTCGTCTCCTCCGGGTCTGCTTCCAGGGGAGCCAACTAAGGAAATTCACAGCAGAGCTGAGGGATCTTGCAGCACAGAGGCTAATGCATCTCCCTGTGAGATGGAGCTGGTGATACAGGAATGGAGGCACGAATGGCTGATGATGAGAATGGGAAGACATAAAGATAGGATCCAAGTCTATAACAGCACAATTTCCAAGGGAAAAGAGAATTTGGATTTGTTTTCTATATTTCTGAAAATACTTCACCAAGTATTTGTGTTATGTGTTACCCCATAGATGAGTATAAAAAAGATATAATTTAGAAAAAAAAATGGTTTAGCTACCAGGCAGATGAGATTATCTCAAAAAGGAATGCAGGATGAAAGAAAGAGAGATTCAAGAATACTTTCAATACAATTATGAAACAGTTTGTTCAGAATACATTATTAAAGGGATGTACTGATAGTTGGAGTGGGCCTCTTCCTTGTCAAAATGATGGCTATGAAAGACCCGCAAAGGTACAGCCGATGGCAGGAATATCGGACTGGTCTCAGGAGGTAAGGTGGTCTTTTGTTTTCTTTTTTTCTAGAGACGGGGTCTCACCCTGTCACCCAGGCTGGAGTACAGTGGTGCCATCATAGCACACTGCAGCCTCAGACTCCTGGGTTCAGGCGTTCCTCCCGCTTCAGCCCCCAAGTAGCTGGGATAAAAGGTGTGCACCACCATGCCTGGCTAATTTTTTTTAATTTAATTTTTTGTAGAGTGGGATCTCTCTATGTTGCTCAGGCTGGTCTCGAATTCCTGGCCTCAGGCTATCTTCCCTCAGCCTCCTGAGTAGCTGGGATGACAAGAGTGTGCCACCACCCCTTACTAATTTTTTATTTTTCGCAGAAACATGGGGTCTTGCTGTGTTTCCTAGGCTAGTCTTGAACTCCTGGCCTCAAGGGATCTTCCTGACTCTACCTCTCAAGTTGCTGGGATTACAGGCGTGAGCCACTGCACCCAGCTCTAAAATGGTTCTTATGTTCCTAAAATATGAATGACTGTTATAAAAATGACTGTCAACTATTTTGAAAAAGGACTGGATATAAAAATAGATTTTCAACAAATGAAGATGAGATGTCACTGAAGTTTCCAGGGGGCATTCCCACCTCTTTGCTGCTTTGCTGTTGCTGAGAATATCCAGTACCCTCAGAAAGTGATACTGATAAATAACTAAGTGATATAAACAACAGTATGAGATCCATTACTACACACAAAGCTCTAAAAATCATGCAACTCCTATCAGACGGCAAGAATAGGTGTTGACAACTCAGAGACATTTTGCTGGTCATACTGTGTGGCTTTAACAATTAATTTGATAATAGTGTCATGGCTCATGGAAATATACCCCAGATCAAAGGGTTTTCACAAAGTTAAGGTAACAGGCCAGCAGTGTTGCCTTGCCTTGCCCTGACAGTGTCCCAGGGAAATGCTGAGACAGCATGAGCACAGCCTCCTTAGCACGCTGACACAGTGACGCTATTGGGCCACAGGGCGCCCGGCGTGGGATGCCATCCAGGAGTCGCTGTCAACGGCCAACTTGCACAAAGTCTGTTTTGGAAGGAATATATTTAACAGAACCTCTACCTAGAGCGTGATGGTTCTCCACAAAACGGAACTTCTTGTATTAACAGTAGCTGCATCTGGGAAAGTGCCAGGGTGAAACTGACAAGCTCAGCAAAACAGGCATAAGCTAGATGACCACGCAGCCACCCGCCAGCTCTGGTGCACCACGGGGCTCCATGCCAAGAGGCGCAGAGGGATGGCGTGCTGGCTCTGGGACCTAGGGCCTTCCCCTGCCACTCTGGGAAGTGAGGGTGCCGGGAGAAACCTCTGGGTGTTCCGAACCTCCTCCTGACCCGTGTCTTCCTCCTCATCCTACTGTCAGATGACTCTCCACTGCGCTCCAGGGGGCTGGATTGAACACTTACATATGCAGCTTTCTCTTGCAGTTTCATAATTTATTTTAAGGATATTTCACAAGAAATTTATCAATGCCACCTTTTCAAAGACCAAGATTATATATGTATATGTGAGATTTAGAATCTGGTGAAGATTTTAAAATTTCAAAGAGCTTTATTAAATCATAAGTTCACTCATACAAGTAACTGTACAGACGCAACTGCCTAGATACAAAAGAGGAGGCGATGCTAACAGGAGACGTTTCCGTGCAGTGCCCTAAATCGGCACGACCTGACACATCTCGACATCATGCTTCTCCTTCTCTTCCTCTTTTCCTCCGCCTGCCTGCCTCTCCCATCCCCTCCCTTCTCTCTTTTCTTCATTCCTTCCTCTCTTCCCTTTTCCCTCCCTCCCTTCCTTCCTTCTCAGTCATTTCTCAGAATGATGAACAATAGTATAATATAAAATATTTACAACCATCACATCCTTTTGTTTTTCACTTAATTGAGAAAAGTTTGACTGACAAGAGCAAAATGGGGCAGGTCTTGCATTTTCCACACCGATTGCTTCTGCTGCCCTGTAGCATATCTGGCCCCGTTTAATGACACCTGCTGACTGAGAGTTTTAATAAGTACTTCTGTGACGAACGTTCCTTTCACATCATTAGAAAATGTGTATTTAAAAAGAAGCCCAGCTTCAAACCAAATAACTACCTAGAACAAACACCTATTATTTTCATTTTTAGTCGGTTACAGTTACCGAATTTGAGTAACTTTCATCTTTTCCAGAGAACGCTTTTTGAGCCCAGCGGACAACCCATTACTGAGGAAGACACTCTGACTTTACGACATACCACCTTCAGCCAAAAAGTGTAAGAAACTAAAATTAGAACGTTTTCTCTACTTCATAACGACCACAAGACTGGTCATTTGAGTGGAAAGCTCCAAATCAGTCATTCATTACCATAAACATGGCATGGTTTGGAGTCAACGGCAAGTATATCCAATTTTTTCTCTCTCCAAGTCCTGGTTACTGGATAGATGACTGTGCTGGGCACAGCACAAACACTAAGTGGGAACATCAGCCCGTGATCAATGGGACAGGATGAGCAAATGCCAGCCATGTGCCCTGGAATGACCAGAGGGTGCCCACTACCCATCACCAGTTCTATGACCCCAGCCAGCCCTTCCCACTCTAAACCTCAGCAGGGGCGATGGCTGACTTGAGGCTGAACCAGCACTTTACAGTTATCTCTCCATGGAGTAAGCTTCCAGGACTCTATGCCAATACTGGTTTTGTGGTTGTTTTGTGTTTCTTTGGAGGTGGGGCATAAGGAAATCAGAGAAGCAGAGGACTCTTCGAACATGCTCTGAAGGAATCAATAAAAATGAGAGCCATAGGTGTGTCACTGATGCTATTTGTGGAGTTTCTGTGATCCATCTCCTAAGTTATTGCTTATGTCCATCTAGATTTCAATCATACTGGTTAGAGGCTTCCGTGATCCACATTCACTGCACTGGTTCTATGGGACAGGAATCATAGAAATCACTTTTGAGGAGTAGCTGAGAAATTCTGATGCTACATAAAGCTAGCCACTGACAGCTGGCTACCCAGGCTGAACACTTTAATATTCAAAGAATCCTACAAAGCTTTCCAAAGATGACTTCAGCTGTCTTAGGAGTGGCTGAGCTGTTGACAGGACTGTAAAGCACAAACCTGTGATAAAACTTCAGCTCCTCTTTATTCTGGTTTGTTTAAGCCTCATTTTCTTATGCAGATCCTAAAGCAGGAATAACGCTCCTGGAACAGCCTTTCTTTTCAAAGGTTCACAGAGATTTCAACTCCCATTTGTCTTCACCACGTTCCTGCAGAATAGAGATGGGGTGGTGGAATCACAAGGCCTCTTTATGAAGATAGTTCAGCAGTTTGTAATTTCAGGACTGACCCAGAATGGCCGGGGTTAGTCCCAGGTCCCCCAGCGCCCTGCCTGCGACTGTCTTGGTCTCCTGCACCTGGCTTCCTGAGACCTCCATCGCAGACTTGCCCTGGTGACTCAGAGGCTTCTACACACGCCCACAGGAAAAGCGAGGCCAAACGTGCCCTCAGTCACACCTGTCACCTGGAGAGTGACGAGGTTCATAAACCTGAAAGAGAGAGCTTTATTTCTCACCAAGGGTCGCAGCCTGCGTGGCCATTCCGACAGGCTGGGAAGCTTGGCCACCACCAGAGGCTGGAAACAGACACTGCCAGGAAGGGGCAAAGGGAACTGGAATTTATCCAGAGCGAGGTGGGTGAGTAAACATGTTTCTTAAGCTATGAGGAGTCACGAATATTCATGCAGGGAGACACATTACACTTCATGCCACTTCTTGGGACCTACGTTCAGAACACGGTGGTGTTAGCACGATCCGAGAGCGGAGTTTTCAGCCCTCTGACATCAAAAGGTGAGGCAGAGGACACAAAACCCCTCTCTGTGCCTCCGTGTGGACCGACCAGAACCACTCTCTGCTGGGTGGTCTCCAGTCAGGAAGGAACGCTGGCCGGTTATTCTGCTGAAATGACGCGAGAGAGAGGCCGCCTGGGGAGGCTGTGTGCCATCAGCGGTGAAGCCAGCCTTTCCAAAGGGATGGTCTGTTTAACTCTTAGGACAGAAGCCTAATCGTGGTTAGCAAGGGAGGCATGATAAGGAGGCGTGCCTGATCTCCCCTCCTGTCACGGCTGGAAACACAGTTTTCAAGGTGGCTCTAGGATCCTCTTGGCCAAGAGAGTGTCCATTCAGTCAGTTGGAGGGCTTAGAATTGCATTTTTATTTCTCTAACCTAAACTGACAGCTCTAAAATATGTCTAAAACAGGGTATTAGCCATACCCTACTAGATGCAGCTCTTATTTTTACCAATCTGGAGAATGAGAAGGTACATGGAATTTTTTTTTTTTTTTTTTTTTTGAGACAAGGTC
Organism: Macaca nemestrina; assembly: GCF_043159975.1. Taxonomy (NCBI): domain Eukaryota; kingdom Metazoa; phylum Chordata; class Mammalia; order Primates; family Cercopithecidae; genus Macaca; species Macaca nemestrina. The sequence goes on from NC_092131.1 coordinate 176,401,021, forward strand.
TCACTCTGTCACCCAGGCTGGAGTGCAGTGGCATAATCATAGCTCAGCGATCCTCCTGCCACAGCATTCTGAGTAACTGGGAATACAGATGCATGCCACGACACCCAGCTGTTTTTTTTTAACTTTTTGTAGTGACAGGGTCTCACTATGTTGCCCAGACTGATCTTGAACTCCTGGCCTCAAGTGACACTCCCACCTAGGCTTCCCAAAGTGCTGGGATTACAGACATAAGCCACCAAGCCAGGACTGAAATTCTTGTACAAAAGCAGTTACAAAGACTTGGGGACAAATAAATTGGAGGCACTAACCATTTCTAGGCAAATAAGAAAGAAATGGTTTCTTGACTATCAATAAGATTAATCCTGAGCCAAGTCAAATTATTACTCAGCCCTGGCATGTTGGTGTCGGCATGAACATTAGGACAAAACGTAGATCAGGCGGAGTCATAGAGCTGGCGATGGGTAGTGGGCATTTGCTCATCCTGTCCCAGTGATCACGGGGCTGACATTCCCACTAGGTGTTTGTGCTGTGCCCAGCACAGTCGTCCATCCAGTAACCACGACTCGGAGGGAGAAAAAGGTATTGGATATACTTGTCATTGACTCCAAACCACGCCATGTTTATGGTAACTAATGGCAGGTTTTGCATAATTCCTTGTACCAGAGATCAAAATTCTTCTGTCTGATCTCTGGTGCAAGGAATTATGCAAAATCTGTCATCATTAGATGCATGATTATATCAGTGGTAATGCAAGATTTCTGCCACTTGCATTTGCTCTACAGATCTCCTCTTTCAAACCCCAGCACGATCCAGCCCTCTTCTCCCCTCCTCGCTCACTCTCCCTCCTCCTGTTAGCAATGCATCTTCCCCATTCCTGGTGCTTATTCCCTCCTCTCCCTCCCCTTCTTTTATTTTTTTCAGGATTCCTTTAGCACAGGTTGGACAGCAAATACCTTCTCAGCTGGTACTGAGACACTGAGACCGTCTTGCTCTCCCTGCTCTGTCTTTCAATTCTATCTTCTCAGACATCCCTTAGGTTCCTCTTGTTTTTTCCCTCTTTTCCCCTTTTTAATATATGAGTTTTATATGTGAGTTTTTATGGTAATGTGAAGCAAAGAAATGATTTCTTTATAAATTTCCTAGTAGGGAAGGAAAGAACCATCAAGATGCAAAGATGGGGCAGGAAAAAGAAGCCTGAACAATAGAAAGTAAAAAAGATTAGAGGACTTCACATGGGTGAATCCCAAAAAGGCCACCCCAGGGAGCCTCTGGCCCTATTAGCATCCCTTCCATTCATTACATCCACTGCTTCTGGGCAGCTACCTCAGCTGAGCCAGCAGCCTCTCCGAGTGAGGAGGATAGATAGGAAGTAAATGATCCATGGCGAAGGGAATTTGCAAGCAGGTTCTTCGGGGAAGGGGAGGAAGAAAAAAAAATTGAACCACAATTTGTTTAATGACCTAATCTCATGAAAAAGGAATTACAAGAAATAAGGTTACTTATCTGTTCCTTCCCTTGGGGTTCTTCTCCTATACTTAATTTCCCACCTACTGGTATCAAAACCCAATTTGTAGGTCATTTCAAAAATTCTCAACAAGTTGAAAAACAAAGAAAGAAAGAAAAGCCTTGCTAGTGACCCAATAATCTGCCCCACACCCCATTCCTTGTGTGCAGCTCATGGATCCTACAAATATATTGGTGTATCTTCCAGTTTTAGCATCCTTAATCAAAATGTATTATTTATATTGTGTCTATTAAAACCAACCTGCTCACTGGAGACGAACACCAGGGTCATGTGTTGGCATAAGTGGCTGTGATTAGAATTTACTGATTCCTCTCAGTAGCTTGCCACAAATCAGTCTATAGTAAATTAGACTAAAGAGAACATAATTATAAAAAAATTAGAATTGAAAATAACCCAAAAGAACATATCAACCTCTGCTTGAATACCTCCCGCATTGATCAACTCAATATTGACTGGCTTCAAGCCAAGTGTCGTCTCTGCCATCCAAACATGAATTAATCTCATGCAGGTGATCTTTCTCTTCGCAGAAATGGTCCCTTTTCTGGTTTGTGGTTGTCTAAGAGAGAGGCTATCCAACTGAAGTACACTTTAACATTACACAGAAATAAGAGGCCGAACAGATTGCATGCCGGAGGAAGGCAGTAACAGCTCAATTACCTTTTCTTGGTGGCAGCAGAAACCTTTTCAGATACAAAAGTTCCCATGTTTGAACATCACAAAACTCCCCTTTATATTTCTGTGAAATCTTTAGGTAACAGTTTACAATCAGTTATAAGCCAAAAGTAATTTTCTATCTCTCCAAGACTGTAATCAACTCAAAAAAGCAAGTATTTTGACTCTAGCTTGGACGCTAGAGATGGCATTAAATTGTGATTATTAATTCCCTAAGTTTTGCACTCAAAGGCTTATGTTCTGCATCATGCATGGCTGACTGCTATTTGGAGGTAGCTGACAAGGATACACGCATATTTACTTTAGTCACAAGTCTACATGCGATAATCCCAATAGCTTTTGCAATGAAGGCAGAGAAAAAAACTTTTTCGTATTATTTATACTGTTTTGATAATGGTATACTATAAATGCATGTAAACTAGGGTGCTTTGTGAATCACAACTACACACAATCAGAGTAAGAAATCTCGTGTTACTTAGCCTAGTTCTAATGTTTTCGATTTTGAGTAAAGTTCATTTCTTTTCTATTGGACAAAAATTTTCCCTAAAGAGCAAAGGATTTAGATCCGAACTTTAAGACAACTATAGGTTACACAAAGGATTGAGGGAGAATATATGCAAAAATTGGAGTCCATGAAGACCAGAACTGCACAGGAAGATCTCTACGGCTCCCAGGCTCAGACGTCTTTCAAATGTTAAGGATCTAATGTCACAACAGTTCCCGCTGGCCAAAATAAATCCACACCGATAATCCAGGAACAGGGATTGCTCATTCTAAAGAGCCTTTGCACACTGTTTTACTTGACTCTGACAAGAATCAGGTGAAGAATACATGTCCCAGTAAATATTTTCACAAGTGAGAAAATCCAAAGCACAGAAAGATTATTGAGTCACCTGAATTCACTCAGCTGATGAATGGCAGAGCCCCAAGCTGGCTCAGTGTTCCTAGCGCAGTCTCCAAACGTCTCCAGAAAAATGAAACAGCAAGAGGAAGCATAAGAGAGGAAATGGAATTTCTCCGATGAGATCATGCTAAATACACGGGCACTTCCTGTGCCCTTGTTGGCCTGGTACGAGGAGCTCCACCAAAGCAGTATTTCCAGCACATGAGAGCTACACTTCACACTCCCAGAGGAGGTGATCGTGAAACCTCTGGCAGATATCTGCTTCCCCCTCCAACATGTAAAGATCCTGAAGTTCATCACTCCTGTTCTCACAACAAGGGAAAAAAAAGCTGAACAAACAAAACAAAACAACTCTTAGATCCATCCAAGAACAGAATCCATAGGACAAAGCCCTGAAAACTGGAGAGAGAGAGAGACAGATACACACACAGAATCACGGCTCGTTAAGTGGAGAAACTGCCGCTGTAGCCAGCAACTGTTGAGAAAACACAGAGGGCATATTCTGAATACTCGCTGAGATTGTAGATGGAGCACAGTCTACCTTGAGACTTAAAAATTCCTGGGGGCCCAGTCTTAGGAGAGCCCCTATACTTTTGACAGTTTTTCCCAACAATAGGCCCACCAAGTTCTCAGATGAAGACTACAGAAAAATCCCTTTGTCCTTCCAGCAGAAAGAGGGGAAAAGAAACCATCTTCCACTGGGCTCAGTGGCTCACACCTGTTCTCCCAGCTACTCAGGAGGCTGAGGTAGGAGGATCATTTGAGGCCAGGAGTTTGAGAACAGCCTGGGCAACACAGTGAGATCTTGTCTCTTAAAAAAATTTTTATAAAAGAAATCATCTTAAAATTCACCCATTGAGCCTTCTTCCCTTAACAAAGGCCTATCTGCAAGGATAACTACTTTACCAGAGCCTAACCAATATGGGGGAAGGAAAATACCTGATTCCAGACAAATCTCTTCTTCTTGTCTCACTTAAGGGGGAGAAAAAGAGCTGAGAAGCACTTGTGAAGGTCACTGGCCAGGGGCACAGACTTACTAAAAACTGTGACCTAATCACGGAAATATAAAATACTTCTCCCCAATACCTCATTATGACCCCAACAGGGCTCTTGTATAGTAACAAGGAATCACCACTGAAGAACTGAAAGGCTCAGATTCTATTTAAGAAGGAATGTCTAGAGAAACCCAAAGACAAAAGAGAAGACAAAAATAAGAACACTACATGAAACTTTAACCTCTAACATCCATAGCTACAGCAAAGAGCAAATACACTTGAACTCCGAGCCAGATAAATATCAAGCCTCACTCTAAAGACTGATTTAACTTCGTTCTCTTTATCCAATACATCATGTCTGGTTTTCAACAAAAAAATTACAAGAGACACTAAAAGGCAACAAACACAGTCTGGAGACAGAGCCAGCATCAGAGTCAGATTTAGATACAGCAGAGATTTTGTAATTATCAGACAAAAAATAAAAAATAGCTATGACTAATATGCTTAGGGCTCTAACAAAAAATGTGCACAGTATGCAAGAACAGATGGGTTATGTAAGCAGAGGGATAGAAACACTAACTAAGGATTGAAAGAAAATGCTAGAAACCAAAAACGCTGTAACATCAATGAAGAATGCCTTTGATAGGCCCATCAGTAGATCAGACATAGCTGGGGAAAGAATCAGCGAGCTCACAAATATATCAATAGAGACCTTCCATACTGAAAAATAAAGAGAAAAAAAGACACTGACAGAATATCCAAGAACCATGGGGTAGTTATAAAAGGTATAACGAACATATATGTAATGGTAATAACAGAAGAAAGACAGGAACTTAAGAAATAGTCAATGTAACAATGGCTAAGAATTTTCCAAAATTAATGACAGACCAAACAGAATAAATGACCCCCCGAAAATGTACACTTAGGCATATCATATTCAAACTGCAGAAAACCAAGGACCAAGAGAAGATCTTCAAGAAAGTCAAAAGGAAAAAACACTTTGTCTATAGAAGAACAAGGAGAAGATTTATACCAGACTTGCTTCCAGAAACTATGAGAACAAACATACAGTAGAGGGAAGAGCTGAAAAACAGTCAGAGGAAAAAGGGTAAGAACTACATCAAATTTTCTTTCAGAAACCATGAAAACATAGAGTAACGTATTTAAATTGTTGAAAGAAGAAAACTCACAACCTGGAATCTTTTATTCAGCAAAATTATCCCTGCAAAGGATAAATAGTTTCTCAGACAAACAGAAATTGAGGCAATTTGTTGACAGTAGTTCTGCTTTGCAAGAAATGTTAAAAGAAGTTCTTCAGAGAGAAAAAAAATTTACATAGGTCAGGAACGCAGATCTGTATAAAGAAAGGGAAAGCATTAAAGATAAAAATAAGTGATGGTAACGTAAAATATTTTATTTTCCTAATTCTTAATTGATCTAACAAATAACTGTTCAAACTGATAATAGCAGCAATGGGTTTGGTGACTACAGCTTCTCGATAGGTGAAATAAGCAAAGCATCCTGGAAGTTCTTCCCAGATCCTGGAAGCCGACACAGACAACAGAGACGCTTTTCCTTGATACACCGATGGTAAATCCAGGGAAACTGTATCTTCAGTCATGGAGAGGCAATTTGTCTTTTCTTTCTGCCTATGAAAACTCCCAGAAGTCTTTTCTTTCTGCCTATGAAAACTCCCAGAAGTCTTTTCTTTCTGCCTATGAAAACTCCCAGAAGTCTTTTCTTTCTGCCTATGAAAACTCCCAGAAGTCTTTTCTTTCTGCCTATGAAAACTCCCAGAAGTCTTTTCTTCCATGGTGTAGGTTTAAGTAAGAAATAGTATAAATTCTACATGGGGAACCATGAAACAATACAAAGCAAAACCAGAAACAAAAAGCAACAGGGTTTGGAAGCTGAAATTATTTCTCCCTAAGATGGAAATTTTATACTCTTTGAGGTCTCTTCCCATATTGAACTTACAGGAATCTGGGTTATAAGCCTCCTCCTCCAGCTAATTCCCACAGGCGCACACATACTGATAGAGTAAACAGTGCGGTCTCTGTCACTCTGTCACATACTTCATTTATTTTTTTGTATTTTAGTAACAGCCACCTGTTTTTAGTGCCTCCTGTGACTAGGCATGGTGTTTAGCATTTTGTATACATTTTCTCATCTAAACCCCACACACCTTTTTAAGATAGGTACTACTGCTATTACTATTACTATCTTATTATTATTATCATTCAAATAATGAATAAAATGAGGCCCAATTACGTACAGCAGAAAGGTGCAGGATTGCACTCCAAACTCTGGGACCTGCAATCTTACCTCCCATATACAGATAATCATCTTTTCTTGGGAAGAGAGACATACTATGCCTGGTATAACCCCATGTACTCAGTCAGAATGGATTTTCCATACAGCAAACCTGTATACACTCTTAGCTTGGCACTGGATCAACAGTTACCTGAATCTAGACAGGGGTTTGTCTTCTCAGGGTCCCAAGCAATCTGACTCTTGTCTCCCCAGCAACCAGCAGCCACACTGCCTTTTGCCACATGGACCCATTCACCACACCCAGTCTGGAACCTGCAGAGGCCTCAGGGAGCCACGGTACAATTGAGAGTACCTGAACACCAGTGCGGGTGGGAGACTTTGATGCCAACACGCTCCCACAAAAAGCTCCCATATGAAGCATCTGTGCTCTGTGACCCCTGGCACTGCAACACCGGGCTACTTCTGACATTGCAATATTGCACCCCGATAATGGCCAACATGCAGTGAATTTGAGGGAACGTCAACAAGTGATAAAATCAAAAATTTAGGGAATTTTTTTAAAAAGATGATTTGGGAGGCCGAGACGGGCGGATCACGAGGTCAGGAGATCGAGACCATCCTGGCTAACACGGTGAAACCCCGTCTCTACTAAAAAATACAAAAAAACTAGCCGGGCGAGGTGGCGGGCGCCTGTAGTCCCAGCTACTCGGGAGGCTGAGGCAGGAGAATGGCGTGAACCCGGGAGGCGGAGCTTGCAGTGAGCTGAGATCCGGCCACTGCACTCCAGCCTGGGCGACAGAGCGAGACTCCATCTCAAAAAAAAAAAAAAAAAAAAAAAAAAAAAAAAAGATGATACATTAAAACTTGTGCTTTAAACACATTTATATCCAAACCCACACAGCTGTTAAGAATCCTTGCAACATACAAGTCTCTTCTGGCTACTTCCACCTACTGGTGGCCTTGCAATTTCAGATCCGCGCAGATTCCTTAGAGTGCTAAATGCATGGAAAGTGTAATTCTAAGATTTCAATTATTTTTAAGCACAAGGTTATGAAAAATGTTTCTTAAGAAACACGTTACCCTAAGTAATGATCTATTCTTAAAGTGTAAGCTTTCCCTTATTATTAAAATAATGTGATTTTCCTTTGAATGCCTTGGAAATAAACATAACCTATATGTGCTTTTCTTTTAAAAAGTAAATTACTAGATTTCTGCTTGAGAAAGAACATTTTCTGGAGAGAAGCAAAGGCTATCAGCACAATCTGTTCAATGACCAATGAATGTCTCGATCCCTGACCACCAACGGTAAGCCTCCTACCCCTGCTCAGAGCGGCCTCTCTCCTTCCCTCTGCCCTGGCACACTCTCTCAGGTCCTTCTCAAGTCCTCCCGGAAAGCAGGACCTCAGATAACGCAGGAAGAGGGAGCACATACGCCAATCCATACCCACATTCACCCTTAAAAGCTGCTTTTCAATTCTCAGCCCATGGCTTCGGAGAGGGTGTGGAAAAGGCCAACCTGTTACCTGTCCCCTGGGGTTGAAAAAAGGGACTGCAATTTATCTTTATATCCCCCACCTCCAATCCAAACATTTTTGAGGTCACTGAGCTGGTAAATCCTGCAAGCCCTCACTGAAGAAAACTGGTCTTAAATACAAGCTTCTTGAGTACCAGCAACCATGCTCTGCTCTCATTTGTTTCTCCACGTTCACTGTTTCTCCCAGCAGAACTCAGGGCTCTTATCAAAAGAGATGCCACCAAATACTTTTATTTTTCCACTGAATTACAGATCCATGAAATAATTTAGAACTCATCTGGCATTTTAACTCACCCCACCTCCCTCATTACCTTAGAGCTGATCAAAGGAGTCCCAGCTCATCAACTAAGCAAGCCTCCGTGAATCATGCCCAGCAAAAGAGACACAACAGCTCCCGTGCAATCTGCACAAAAGACAGACGCAAAGGAAGCTGCCAGGTTAGCCTCCCGGACTGCCAAAGAAATGTCAACTGATTACACCCCAGGAGGAAAGGGGACAGATTTTCAAAGTGAAATCTATTAGAATTCAATGGATCATCGTGTGACCACACTCAGGGAATCACAATTATATACACATTTATAGGGTACTGCTCTGCAAACATAAACAACATTGTGACAAGGGACCTGCAACAAGAAAAAAAGGAAGAGAGTCTTTAAATGTTCAAAAGGATAAAAACAGAAAAGAGAATAAAAATTAATGACAAAAAGTATACATCCAAGAGAGAAAACAAATGATCAAATAGAATGAAGAGGCAGGGAAGGGGCAATGTTAGGAGAGTTGATGGGAGATGAGCGATATTTATGGGGCTAATCCTCCCTCTTTCGGGCTCAATATTGCCTTTCCCCTGTCACTCCCCAAAGGCTCCCGCCATGTTTATTCTCCCTGCTCTCAGCTGTCAGAAACTACATCTGTTAAAATGTTAGTTTCAAAGACTGTGAAAAAGAAAGCTGATATAGTAAATCTAATTCATCAACCACAACAATGACAAAAACATAACACTTATTTTTGAGTGAGCTATGTCGAACCTCTATAATAGTGACAAAATTGCCCATTTTAGAATAAATAATTAGAATTTTAATAAAACTAAGAAAACCCCACACAACTTTCTAGATATGGTGTGACGAGTGTTTGAGTTCGCATTAAGCTAATGTTATGAGAACAGTGAAAAAAAGGAGAAACAGACACAAAAGTGCATTGAGAAGCAGGTATATAAATATTAGAGGAAAATCTGTCAGAGTTTAAGAAGAAGTTTCCAGAACTGGAAACAGTATCTGTTCCCACAAGAGCAGCATTCATAAGGCTTAACCAATATTAGCAAGACACAAAAGGATACAATGTTTCCAAGTAACTTAACTGCGTCCAAGAACAAAGCACAAGAATATTTCTAGGAAGGCAAAAATATCCAGCACTCAGCAAGTTAAAATTCACAATGTCTGGCATCCAAACAGAGATTACCAAACATGTAAGGAAGCATGAAAATATAACAAATAATACAGAAGTACATCAATGAATCCAAAAAAAACTCAACTTTTTTAAATGTCAGGATTAGCAAAGACATTTTAAAAGTTACTATAAGTCTATTCTCGATATTCAAAAGTTAACTAGATCCGTGAAAGATAACATAAAAGACTAAGATTGAGCTTCTAGAAATAAAATCAATAATATTTGACATGAAATGGAAGATGGAAGTAGCTATACACTAGACCTTGCAGGAGAAAATGTGAGTGTATTTGAGGACATTGCATTACAAACAACTCAAAATACAATACAGAGAGAAAAGGAAAGAAAAAAATAAAAGAGCATAAGTGAGATTTTTGAATTGAATAAAAACGGAAACACAACATTGTGGGCTGCTTAAATAAGAAATATTTAAGAAAATTTACAACCACTGAAAGTCTATTTTTAAAAAAGAAGGTTTCAAACCAATGTCCTTAGCTTCCACTTTATAAAACTGGAAAAATTAGATAATATTAAACCCAAAGTTAGTAGAGGAAAGAAAATAATAAAGATCAGATTAGAAGTCAATGAGAGAGAAAACAAAAACAATACAGAAAAATCAGTGAAACAAAAAGTTAGCTCTTCAAAGATATCAATAAACCTTTACCAGACTGATAAGGAAAAAAACAAAACAGAGAACAAACAAAATTACTAACATTGGGAATAAAAGAAGAGACATCATTTCAGGGCCTACAGATGTCAAAAAGAAAACTAAGGGAATGTTATGAACAACTTTATGCTGATACCTTCTGCAATGCAGATGCAACAGACAAATTCTTCAAAGACGAGCTATTGAAGCAAACTCAAGAAACAATAAATAACGTGAATCACCCTATATCTATCAAAGAAATTTAATTTTTAGATAAAAACCTTCCCCCAAACATGATTTCAAGGATAAATTCTACCAAGCATATAAGGAAGAATTAATATCAATTCTATGTAAGTTCTTCCAGAATACTGACAAGTAGAGAATACTTTCCAGTTTATTCTCAGGTCAAAACTACTGTGACCCCTGAATCACAAGTAAATTTCAAGGAAGGAAAACTGCAGATCAGTATTCCTCATAAACATTTTGGCAGAAGTTTTCAAAAGAATTTTGTAAATCAAATCTAACTACATATAAAAGGATAACACATCTTGTCCAAGTTTCCAACAATTCAAGGAAAGTTTAACTTTTTTTAAGTAAATCAATGTAATTCAACATGCTAAGAAAAAAAATTTTGTTCATCCCAATAGGCTTGGGCAAAACATTTCACAAAAGTCAACAACCTTCCCTTGTTTTAAAAAACTCTGCAAACTAGGAAGAGGATTTTCTCAACTTGAGAAAAAGCATCTGAAACAACTATTACAAACATACTTAACGGTAAAAAGACTGCCCGCTTTCCTTCTAAATCAGGAACAAGACAAGAATATTGCTCTTGCCACTTCTTTTCAACACTTGAGAGATCCGGCCGGGGTGATAAGTTGGGGGGGGGAAGAAAACAGAGATGAAAATCATCTAGATTGGAAAGGATAAGGTAACACTGTCCTTATTCACAGATGACATGAAAATCCAGTGGTATCTAGAGAAAAGCTACTGAAATTAATAAACAATTTTAACAAGATTGTGGGGTATGAAGTCAATACACAAAACCGATTTTATTTCTGTGTATTAGCAATAAACAATTGAAATTTCACATGAAATACTCCTTATATGACAGCCTACAAAAATAAGAGAGATGAATATGACAAAAGACGTGAATGACCTATGCAATGGAAACCAGCAAATATTTCAGAGAAATTTTAGGAGACCTAAATAAATGGAGAGATATGCCATGTTCACGGGTTAGAAAACTCATATTGTTAAGGCGTCAATTCTCCCCCAAGTTAACTGTATATTCAAATCAATTTTAATCAAAACCTTAACAGGCTTTTTAATGTAGAAATTGACAAACATTGCAAAACTCACATGTAAATGCAAAGAACCAAGCATAGCCAAAACAACATTTTAAAAAATGATACAACTAACATCACCTTATTTAAAGAGTTATTTTAAAGCTACAGTGATTATGATAGTGTGGTATTGGTATAAATATACATGGAGAGATCAATGAAACTGAATATAATGTCCAGAAATAGACTGAAACATACCTGCACAACAGATTTTGACAAAGGTAGTTAGTTCAATGAAAAAGAAACATCAATAAATACTGCTAGCCTAATTTGACATCTATATATCCATAGGCGAAAACATCCATACACCAAAAAATAACTTCAACCCATACCTTCTACTATACATAAAAATCAAGTGGAAAAGAATCATGGACCTAAATGTAAAACCTGAAACTATAAACTTCTAGAAATAAATATAGGAGGAAACCTTTATGACCTTATATTGGGAAAGCATTTCTTTGATTCAATACCAAAAGCACAATATGTAAAAAACACTTCACCACACTGAAAAACTTTTGCCTTTTGAAACATACAGTACACTGTTAAGAGGATGAAAAGACAGATTGGGAAACAATATTTGTATAGCATGTATCTGGTAAAGAGCTTATATCCAAATAGGTAAGAAACTCTCCAAATTCAGCAGTAAGGAAATAAACAACTCCATAAGACAATGGGTAAAAGAGTGGAACAGACACTTTGCTTAAGAAAATATTCAGCAACTAATCACATGAACAGATGTTCAACATCACTTGTCCTTAGGGACATACAAATCAGGAGCACTACACAGCTACTAGAGTGGCTAATTTTAAAGAGACTGACCGTATCGAGTGTTGCGAGAAATAAGGAGAACCTGAAACACTCACCCATTGCTGATGAGAACAAAAAATGACACTATCCCAGTGGAAAATGTGTGGGTTATTTCAGAAAACGTTAAATGAACACTTACCATATGATCCAGCCAATACACTCCTGAGTATTAACCCAAGAGAAATGAAAGCACATGTCTACACAAAGACTTGTACATGAATGTTCATAGCAGCCTTTTTAATTTAATAGTCAAACCTGGAGACAGCCTGTCTTAATCCATTCAGGCAGCTATAACGAAATAGCTGTAACAAAATACCATAAATGCCATCTCTGGAATAGATGTGAGGAATACATTTCTGTCGTTTACAGCCTTTTGGAAGCTGTAAAGTCCAAAATCAAGTCTGCAGCAGATCTGGTGTCTGGTTAAGGGCCCCCTTCCTGGTTCATAAATGGCCGATTTGCTTTAATCTCACATGGTGGAAGGGGCAAGAAATCTTTCTCCAGTCTCTTCCATGAGGACATCAATACCACTCAGGAAGGCTGACATCAGGACCTAATCACCTCCCAAATGCCCCACCTCCTAGTAAGCATGATTTTACTCCATTTTGTACTGCCGTAACAGAATGCCTAAGGCTGGGAATGTATAAAGAACAGAAATTAATTTCCTCACAGTTCTAGAGGCTGGAAATTCTCAGGCACCAGCATCTGGTGGGGGCCTTTTTGCTGCGTCTTCACACAGTGGAAGGCAGAAAGGCAAGAGAAAACCAATCCCTCAGTCAAGGCCCTGTGCAAGGACACCTGATCCCATTTGCAAAGGAGGAGCTCTCATGGCCGAATTATCCCTGAAAAGCTCCACTTCTTAATCCTATCCATTGGCAGCGCCTGAGGACGCATTTAAACCACAACAATCTGATTCTGGCCCCGCAAACTCTGTCCTTTTCACATCATTCACTCCATGCCAATAGCCCAAAAGTATTAACTCATCTCAGCACCAACTTTAAAGTCTAAAGTCTAAAATCTCACCCAAACATTGTATGAGTGACATTCAAGGTGTAATTCATCCCAAGGCAAATTTCCCTCCAGCTGTGAGTCTGTGAAATCAAACAAGTTACATACTTTCAAAATACAATGGAGGGCCAGGCGTAGGATAGTGCCAAGAGATAGAGATAGAGATAGAGATAGAAATAGAGAGATAAGAGAGATAGAGAGATAGAGAGAGAGAGAGAGAGAGAGAGAGAGAGAGAGAGAGGAAAGAACAGGGTAACAGGTCCCAGGTAAGTCCAAAACCCAAAGGGGGCAAGCATTACATCTTAAGACTGAAGAACAATCTGACTCTATATACTACCTCCTGGACACACTGGGGTAGAGGATGAACCCCCAAAGCCCTGGGCAGCCCCACTTTGCTGGCTTTGCAGGACCCACACCTCAGCTCTCACACATTCAAGTCACATGCCTGTGGCTCTGCCAGGCTGGCGTTGCATACTGATGGCTCTACATTCTGGGGTCCTGGGGGCAGCCAGGCCCCAAGACTCCACTAGGTAATGCCCTGTGGAGGCTGTCTGTGATGGCTACACCCCGTGGCAGTTCTCTGCACGGGCCTTCTCTGAGACATGCTTTGCATCTGGGAGGAGGAAGGCATGCTGCCACCGCTCTTGCATTCTGTGCGCCCACAGAATCAGTGCTAAGTGTACACTGCCAAGGCCTAGAGCCACTGCCGGAGCCACGGTGCAGCCTGCTTCAGCACCAGCCAGGGTGTTTGGGGAGTGCTGTGCCAGAATGTGGGGAGAAGACTTAAAGTAGCCTTGGGAAGTAAGTCCTGAGGTCCCACAGGTACCCTGCATCCATTCTGCCCTCCAGGTTGTAGCATTTGGGGTCTGCAGTGGGAAGGCCTTGAACCTCTCTGAAGTGTCTTTGAGGTCATTCTCCCACTGTCTTAATGTGTATAGCCCCTGGCTTCCTTTTATCCACACTAATCTCCTTACCAAACAGTCACTTGGCCACACCCTTGGTTTTCTCTCCTAAACACATTTTTTTTTTAGTCTTTAAATGGCCAGGCTGAGAATTTTGCAAATCTTTACATTTTCCTTCCCTTTTAATTATAAATCGTCTTTAAATATTTCTCTCTTCTCATATTTTACTGTAAGCATGTAAGAGAAGCCACGTAGGATCCTGCACACCTTGCTGCTTTGAGATTTCATCTGCTAAATATCCTAGCCATTGTTTCAATTTCTGCCTTCCAGAAAGTCCTACAGCATGTATATAATTCTTAGCCGCCTTATAGCAAGGGTGACCTTTCCTTCGGTTTTCAATACCTTGTTCCTCATTCCCTCTGAGACTTCATCAAAATGATCATCACCGCCAAGACCACTCAGGTAATCCCTAAGGAGAATGAGGCTTATCCTGCACCTCTCTACTTCTGAGCTCTCACCAGAATCACTCAATGCTTCATTCACTGCAATATAGGCTTTTTTCCAGCATTCTCTTCAGAACTGTCCCAAGCACTAACCACTGCCCAGTTCGAATCCCACTTCTACATTTTCTGGTATTTGTTACAGCAACACTGTCCCCCTCTGACTTACCCTACCAAGTTCTGCCCGAGTTCGGCTGTGCTGCTGCAACAGAATGCCTGAGACTAGGCGATTTATGAAGAACAGAAATGTATTCCTTCACATTTCTGGAGGCTGGAAAGTACAAGACCAAGGTGCCAGCATCTGGTAAGGGCTTTCCTGCGGTGTCCTCACGTTGCAAAAGGCAGAAGGGTAAGAGGGAACCAACTCCCTTTATCAAGCACCTGTATAAAGACGCCTGATCTCATTCATGGGGAAGGAGCCTCGCCACCTCTTAAAGCCTCCACCTCTTAACACTATCACACCGGCACACCTGAATTTTGAAAAGGAAACATTCAAACCACACACCATCATGTTGGGGGTTAGAATTTCAACATATAAATTTCGGGAGACGTAAACACAGTCCAGCCCAAATGACCATCAACAGATGAATGGGTAACAAACTCTGGCATATATATATAATGAAACGCCATTCACCAGTAAAACAGGGTCAAGTGTTGATACAACCCAAACGTGGATAGATCTCAAAAACCTACACTGAGCAAAAAGCAAAACAACAGAAACCAACAAAAAACTCAAACAAGAGTACATTCTATACAATTAGATGTATAGAACATTCTAGGAGACACCAATCAGTGCAGACAAAAGATGAGGGTGGACACGAGAGAGGAAGGAATCAAGAAGGAGAAGCAGGAAACATTTGGGGGTACATGAATATGTTCATTCCCTTGATCGTGGTGATGGTTTCCTGGGTTTTCACAGTTCACCATAGGGTATCATTTAAACGTGCAGTTCACGGACATAAAGATGGGAACAATAGATACTACAAATTCTGAATGGGGGGAGATAAGGAGGCAGGCAAGGGCTGAAAAGCTTCCTATTGGGTACCATATTCACTATCTGAGTTCCAGGATCCACGGAAGCCCCAACCTCAGCCTCATGCAATACATCCTTGTAATAAACCTGCACGTTTCCTCTGACTCTAAAGTTAAAATTAAAAAACAATAAACAAACAGATAAAAATATGTGCAGTACATAGATGTTGATTGTGCCTCAAAAAACTAAACGAAACAAAGACTATCCCACTCCACTCAATGTTCGTTGACTTCAATCAGAAGATGCTTCAGGCTCTACCCACCTTCGAAACTCACGGAGGTCCCAGCGCAAAAATTGAACCTAGCACGGCGCCTGAGGCAACACCCGCCTCGTGCATACAGACAGCCAGGCACGACAAATCCACTATCCATAAAATCTTCCTACAAAAGAGTTCAGACAGAAGTGTTACAGGAGCCTAGAAATCCTTCCTTGGAAACTCACACTTACCTGTTATTTTCAAAACCCTAGGTAACAGTCACTTAGGGCTTTGGAATCAAATTGAGGGTTTTTTTTTTTTTTCCTGTTCCTTTTCATTTTATGGCATGTTATGCTTTGTTAAGGTATTCATTGCTTCATCAGACGTTTATTTAGCACCTAATGTGCACGAAGAAATGGACTAACTGCAGTTAAGGAGAAAAAAGGTTTGCTTCCTTTTCTGATAAAAACTGCACTCATCTGTTTTAAAACAACTTAGGTTTAAAAAATGAGAAAATCAGCCGGGCGCGGTAGCTCACGCCTGTCATTCCAGCACTTTGGGAGGCCGAGGCGGGCGGATCACGAGGTCAGGAGATCGAGACCATCCTGGCAAACATGGTGAAACCCCGTCTCTACTAAAAATACAAAAAAATTAGCCGGGCGTGATGGTGGCACCTGTAGTCCCAGCTACTCGGGAGGCTGAGGCAGGAGAACGGCGTGAACCCGGGAGTCAGAGCTTGCAGTGAGCCGAGATCACGCCACTGCACTCCAGCCTGGGCGACAGAGCAAGACTCCGTCTCAAAAAAAAAAAAAAAAGAGAGAGAAAATAGGGGTAAATGCATGAATAGAGTAAAAAGGACCTCAAAGTAAAAGAGGAATGAGTGAAGCAGAGTCATCAACAAGGGTTTTCTGGGAGCAAGGGTGTGTTTTTTCATTCATTTATCCATGTGTTCATGTATTCATTCATTCAGCAAAAATTCTTTAAGCCATTTTGCCCTAAATGTGTGTACACAGATATTCTGCATGAAAATAAAAGGGAGTCTCAGCCTCCCAGCCATCTTCCTTTACCCTCAGTGCTTCTGGGAGGAGTCAAGGTGGAGATGGAAGTTTGGACAGGAAGGAGGGTTTGTGTCTGAGAAGCAGTGCTGAAGCTGCAACTCTGGGAGAGCCAATGTGCTAGGTGTCGGGGTGCCAGGAAGGACGAAACTGTGGTTTCCATCTTGGAGGCACTCACACAATCAACAGGAAAGAATCAGGGAAACACACGATTGCAAACACATGATAAATATTTTAACAAAACTCACCAGACGCTACAGGATCATAAAAGAGAAAGTATCTTTGGAGGCTAGAAAAGCTTCACAGAGAAAGAAGAAATGCACCGAGCACTGTGGATAAGGTTCCCAGTGAGAAGAGCAGGACAGGCATGTTCCCAGGAACTTTTTTGTCTGAAAGTTGTGAGGTAAGAGCGATATTAAAGGACCATCGTGTTGTCAGCGCAGGGGATGGAGAGCGAGACCAGTGGCAGGGGAACCAGTTGGGAAATGACTACGAAGTCCAGGCAAGAAATGGCAAGATGTTGAAAGAAAACGGTGGCATTTAGGATGGAAAAGACGGCAGAGACTTGAGAAATATCTAGGATATTTGGAGTGAATGTTTAATTAGAAGTACAGGCTTAGGGCAAGAAAGGGTCACATGTGAAACTGAGTTTCCGCCATACGTCATGGAAAAAGCGAGAATATGGTCCAGGAAGAAGAGGATGCATTCATTATTGGCAATGGTGCATTTGAGTTGTGGAAGGCATTGCCACACGGAGCAAGACACATTTCCTAGCTGCAGAGGTAATTAGGGTTCACTGCCCCAGGCTAAGTTGTCAAATGCTGCAAGAGGACCCAATCTTGTAAGTGTGAACAGTGTCACTCAGACTTGGCAAGTAGGTGGACATAGGCCTTGTAAACATGAAGTGTTCCAGCATAATGATGGGGCAGAAGTTACATGAAATGGGAAGACTGCAGAGGAGAGGAGGGAGAGAATGTCTCCCAAAATGATTCACAGGTGAGACTCTCTTATCAGAAATACTTGGGACCAGAAGTGTTTCAGATTTCAAATATTTTGTATTTTAGAATATTTGCATTATGCCAATTGATCAACCCTAATCCCAAAATTCAAAATCTTAAATGCTCCAGTGAGCATTTCCTTTGAGCATCATGTCAGCACAGAAAAAATTTCAAATTTTGGAGCATTTCAGATTTCAGGCTTTCAGATTAAAAATACTCGGCCTACAATACACGACCAGATCGGAACTTTCAAGAAAATTCTGGAAATGCTCGTTTTCCTAGAGATGTTCTATGAGAAATAAAAATGTTCATGTTCTTCTAGAGTGTGCATCTTTAAAAGGATGAGTACAATTGATTGTTCTACATGACAGTCACCCTCAAGAAATGTGTGCTATGTCCCAGTTGGCTCCCTAAGAAATGATGGTGCAGGAAGTGAGAACAGATCCACAGATGGCATTTACCAACTACTGTTCAGCTCACTTGTTGACTAACTCCTGCTCAATACAGGTGCAGATCAGATAGTGCCAAGACACGGGCAGTTACTAGGTGCAGGCACTGTACTAGGCAGTGTACTAGGCACGCCAGGGACACAGGCAGTCAATGAGGGAATGAGGGCACAGGCAAAAGTGGCTGCTGCTTCCACAAGAAGAGTCCTGGGTACTAGGGCACTGCATGAGGAAAGGAGCTGTCCTGTATGGGAGGGGGTCAAAGAAGACCTCCAGAGAATAGGCAATGAAGCTCAACTCCAAAAAGAGCAGGAGTCAACACAGGGAAGAGAAGGTTCGCGAGTGTTTCCGCAGAGGAATCAGCTTGTGAAAAGACCTGAAGTGGAAGACAGCGTGCCACTTCCATGGGCACATGCATGGGCATCAGCTTGCCCGTGATTGCTAGCCAAACTCCAAGGCTGTTGGAGTTTCAATCCTGGTTCCACCGATTAAAACTTGTGTGACCTTAAGCAAGGTATAGAACCAGCTTTTCCCTTCCTCAGCTCCCTTGTCTGTAAAACAGGGATCAGTACAGGACCTTTACGCAGGCCGTTTGGAAGGATCCAGAGAGCTACCACACAGAAGCACATAACTGGTAAGCGTTAGCTATTACTGTTAGTATTGCATATCTTATTTTGTGCTAGGTTTCTAAGAAAATTTAAATATTGATTATTATATTTTCTGCTAAGAGATCATATGGATATATTTTTTACTTTAATAAAGCAACTTATGGAGGTATAGTTTATAGATAAAACAAGCATCCATTCTAAGAGTGCTGCTCAATAATTTTTAGCAAATGTTTTATGGTCAAGCAATCATCACCACTGATACAGTTTGGACATGTGTCCCCTCCAAATCTTACGTTGAACTTTGATTCCCAGTGTTGGAAGCGGGGCCTGGTGGGAGCTGTCTGGGTCATGCGAGTGGAGACCTCATGAATGGCTTGGTGCCCGCCTCTGAGCAAAGAGTGAGTTCTCACTCTATTTGTTCACAGGAGAGTTGCTAAAAGGCCAGTACCCTCCCCCTCCTCTCTTTCATTCCCTCTCTCTCCATAGGACATGCTGACCCTCCTTCCACTTCTGCCACAATTGGAAGCTTCCTGAGGTCTTGCATAGTCTGCAGAACCATAAGCCAAGTAAACCTCTTTTCTTTTTTTTTTTTTTTGAGACAGAGTCTTGCTCTGTCGCCCAGGCTGGAGTGCAGTGGTGCGATCTCGGCTAACGGCAAGCCCCACCTCCCAGGTTCACGCCATCCTCCTGCCTCAGCCTCCTGAATAGCTGGGACTACAGACGCCCGCCACCACGCCCGGCTAATTTTTTGTCTGTTTAGTAGAGACGGAGTTTCACTGTGTTAGCCAGGATGGTCTTGATCTCCTGACCTTGTGATCCGCCCGCCTCGGCCTCCCAAAGTGTTGGGATTACAGGCGTGAGCCACCGCGCCCGGCCATAAACCTCCTTTCTTTATAAATTACCCAGACTCCAGTGTTCCTTTATAGCAACGCAAACAGACTAAGGCAACCACAATCCAGTTTTAGAAAATTTCCATCGCCCCAAGAAGCTTCCTCATGCATTTTTGCAGTCATTCTCTACTTTCACCCCCAGGCAAGTACTGATCTATTCTCTCTAAATATAGGTTTGCCTTTCTTATATAAATGGAATCATAGACTATGTAGTCTTTGGTGTCTGGCTTATTTCAATTAGCACAACGTTCCTTGAGGTTCATCAATGCGGCTGCATTTACCTTCTGTGTATTGCCAAATAGTATTACATGGTACAGATAGGCCATATTTTGTTTATTCATTCAACAGTGTATGAACACTGGGGTTGTTTTTAGTTTGGGGCTGTTTTGAATGCCCTGCACAGAATGCACAGAAGTTGTGTAGCATATATTTTCTTTCTTTTTTCCTTTTTTTTTAGACGGAGTCTTACTCTTGTTACCCAGGCTGGAGTGCAGGGGCGCAGCCTCAGCTCATTGCAACCTCTGCCTCCCAGGTTCAAATGATTCTCCTGCCTCAACGTCTCCAGTAGCTGGGATTACAGGCACCTGCCACCACGCCCGGCTAATTTTTGTATTTTTAGTAAAGACAGGGTTTCTCCATGTTGGCCAGGCTGGTCTCGAACTCCTAACCTCAAGTGATCACTTTGGCCTCCCAAAGTGCTGGGATGGCCTATATTTTCATTTCTGTTGGGCAGATACTTAAGAGGTAGAATTGCTGGGCCATACGGTAACTCTATGTCTAAGTTCTTAAGAAACCTTCAAATAGTTTTGCAGAGTGTCTACCATTGTACATTCCCACCAGCAATGTATAAAGACTCCAATTTCTCCAAATGCTTCCTAATACTTCATATTGTCAATCTTCAAGGGAAATACTGATACAAAGACTGTGCCCATTTTTCAACTGGGTTGTGTCTTCTTATTATTGATTATAAGTGTTCTTTCTATATACCGGACAGATATGTACTTTAAAAATATTTTCTCCCAGTAAGTGGGTCGTCTTTTCATTTTCTGAATGAATAACACTTTGGTTTTTTCTTTTTTATTTTTATTTTTATATTTTATTTTTATTTTTTGCATCTCTCAGTTCTCTTGGGAGACTGTTTTTGACATCTCCTTTAATCTGAGCATGTACTATGCCTCATGAGCTCAGAAGTAGTCTGACAATACCTTATAATTTTTTGGTATTTTCTGTCAAGTTCAACACCGTCTATTCCAGAACAAATCTAGACAGATCATTCTACAGCCAATTCCTCTGGCAAATGGATTCCACCATCTTCCCTTTGGAATGATATCATTGGCCTCTATTAATGAGGAAAGGCCAGCAAAATGTATCACTGTGTTTATTTTAAAGATGTTTTTGAGGACACTGTCATATGGCAAAGAACTCCTCCTTTTCTAGGAGGATGTTGGCTGGTCTTGAAGACAGGAATGACTGTATTCACTAAGCAATAGGTTTGATTGCCCTGTAGACACCACCACATAACAGTAAGTTTCTCCTTCTGGGAAACTGGCCCTCTGACCCCCTTGGATGGTAATTTGTGGATCACACATATTACATCGTGATGGATGTGGCATATTCTAAACCCACTGCTCCACTCTGCCTCTTTTCCATTGGCTTTATATTCATTTTATGAATGTATTCTATTGTGTTTGCACGAGAGTGATTTTAACTGGCTCTTGTCTAGATTTGTCAACACTACCTCCCCCGCCCCAGGCTCCCCATCCCCCACCCTTCTCAGCCTCAGTGTACAAAGCCCACGATCACAGCAGGACACATCCGAGTGAACCGGGAAATGTGTGGAACCAACCTGAGCTCGTCCCTGGAACGGCTCTGGCTGCAGCTAGCAAAGGAGAAGCTTTTCCTTTCTTACAGCAGCAGCCAGCAGCATAAACCACCTGTCTTGGTATTGTAATGAAGTTGCGAACATAATGAAATAAACTAACGATTTAAAATTGCAATCGTAACACTTGTCAATTCCAGAAAAGTAAAACAAGTAAGGAGAGAGAGAGGGACTGCACAGACAGGAGAAGCTGCTTTGGAAACGGGAAGGGCTCTTTGAGGAGAAGGCATTTTAGCACCGATCTGAGTACCGAGAAGAAGAGAGCTTGGGGTGGATCCCGAGCAGAGCATGCTGAGCAGCTCAGACGCAACGGCAAGGACCCTGGGTGGGCACAGACATCATGCACTGGTGAGACAGCGGGTGGGAGCACAGGGCCTAAGCAGGAGCCAGGGACATGGGCAGAGGGCAGACTGGGGAGGATGTGAAGGAGACGGAGAATGCTCACATCAGCGAACTCTTCATTTTTTTGTTTGTTTGTTTGTTTTGTGTTTGTTTTGTTATACAGACAGCATCTCTTTATGTTGCCCAGGCTGGTCTTGAACTCCTGACCTCAGGCAATTCTCTCGCCTCAGCCTTCCAAAATGCTGGGATTACAGACATGAGCCACCATGCCTGCCCATATCAGTGGGTTGTTTAAGGGAAGAGAAGGTGTGGTTTTCTCTGGTTACTCTGGCTACTATGTAAGAAGCACGGGAACCAGAAGAGCAGCAAGGAGGCAGGGAGAAGCATCCAGATGGAGATGCTGAAGCTGTGGGAAAGCAGGGCGGGCAGGAGTGGTGTGGGGGGGTTCAGTCCGTGCAGCTGCTGCAGGCAGCACACGACAGGACTCTCTGACGAACAAGGACGAGAGTGTGGGGAAGCCGAGAGCCCGTGACTCCAGAACCCTGTTGTGGACATTTTATATCTACGATGCTGAAACCTCCAAGTGGTCATTTAGGATGTGAGTCTGGCCCTTGGGAGAAGTGACGGCTCGTATTACATGTCAGTGCTGTTGCAGTGTGCGGATGGCACTGGAAAGGCGAGGAGGTGGAGAGAAAGTAGAAGTTAGGACCCTGTGCCCAGGACTACCTCAGGAAGGCGGAGAGGAGATGACCCCGCGGAGACCACAGCAAACAGCTGAGAGGCCAGAGCAGAGGCTGAAGAGACGCGCGGGGAAGCTTCAAGGAACCCCGTGGTCTGGGAAACCCAAAGCCAGCCACAGGAGGCAGCACGCTGGCTGCACAGGGAAAGCAGACGGAGGGCGAGGTTGCTGGTCAGATGCAGCACGCCACCACGGGGGAGTTCCAGGGCCAGGTAGGGGTAGAAGAAAGGACAGCTTTTTAAGAAGTGGGAGAACCAGGCTCTGCTGGTTAAGGGGCCCATGAGGGCAAGGATGAGGAAAGGGTCGGGGTCCTCCTGACCCTGGTTTGGGCAATCGGGCGGCGCTCAGCTCCTGAGAGTGGCTGAGGCAGGTGCGGCAGTGGGACAGGTGTCACAGGAGGCCGTGACTGTAGTGGAAGAGGCAGTGGTAGTCGGAGGACAGCCAAAGGAACTTCCTCTTGATAACCTTTTTATTACTTTTTCATGGTGTGAGGCCCTCTGCTGAGAATGTGGCAGGTAGAGAGAATGGTAGCAGAGGCAGAGGATGCACATGCAGAGAGTGACGCACAGGAGGGAGGAGACCCAGGCCCGATGGCAGAGGATGGACATGCAGAGAGTGACGCACAGGAGAGAGGAGACCCAGGCCCGATGGCAGAGGATGGACATGCAGAGAGTGACGCACAGGAGGCATGCAGAGAGTGACGCACAGGAGGGAGGAGACCCAGGCCCGATGGCAGAGGATGGACATGCAGAGAGTGACGCACAGGAGAGAGGAGACCCAGGCCCGATGGCAGAGGATGGACATGCAGAGAGTGGACGCACAGGAGGGAGGAGACCCAGGCCCGATCAGCAACACTGGCAGCTCAGTCGCCTGGTGCCATCAGTCATCTCTGAGTGCCCCGAAATGCAGTGCTGGGCTCAGGAGCAAGGAGAGAGGATGAGGCCACCAGGATGATCCAGCCTGGAGATCTGCAGGGTACAGGCTGGAAAAACATCAGAGATGTGCATCAAAAAGGTTCTCCAAGAGGGGCCAATAGGGTGGGAAGAATGAATGCCGTGGACAGGCAATGCTGGCACACGAAGGAGTGAGAACTGGCGGCCGCAACATGCTGTTTCCATAAGATGCTGTGGGTGGGAGACAGCACGCTCCCCGTTTCCATCTGGGCACTGGTTGCACGAGCTTATGTGCAAGTGAGCATTCATCAGGCGGCACACTCCTGTGCCCGCGTCTGCCTCCTTACTGCAGGTGTGCTGTACCTCAGCAAACCACACGCCCTCAGGGGAGGAGACGCAAGAAGGAAGTGAAGCCGGCAGAGGAGCCAGGGATCAGAGACGGCAGGTGGAGGCTGAGCGGCCACATGTTGTGTGTGTCCAAAGTGCGTTCCCCAGGCACATTTGCCATGGTGGGGCTGAGGTGACCACCGTGGTAGAGACTCTGACCCAGAAGGAAACTCTAACACGTGCCAGCAACGAGGACAATAATAAGGAGAATGTGTTTGTCATTGCATTCAAACACACGGAAAACAGCCGAGGAAGGTGTGCAGAACATTTAGACATCTGAGCTACGACGGTTCACCTAGTTTCCCTAAGCCTCAGTTTCTTCCCTTGTAAAAAGAGCTTCATAAGTGCCCCTGCACTGGGGTCGGTGTGAGGATGAAGTGAGATGATACACGGAAACTGCCTGACACAGTGCCTAAAACACAACAACGTCCCCATAAACTACTGTGAACCCCAAAAATCTGAGACAGGTTTCAGTTAATTTAGGAAGTTTATTTGCCAAGGTTGAGGCTGCACGTCTGTGACACAGCCTCGTGAGGTCCTGATGATGTGTATCCAAGGTGGTCAGAGCAGTTCGATTTTATACATTCTAGGGAGACATGAGACATCAATCAACACATGTAAGATGAGCACTGGTTCGGTCTGGAAAGGCCAAACAACTCAGAGCAAAGGCAGGAAGACTGGAAGTGGGGTGAGGCTTCCAGGTCACAGGTAGATAAGAGACAAATGGCTGCATTTTTTTGAGTTTCTAACTAGCCTTTCCAAAGGAGGCGATCAGATATACATTTATCTCAGTGAGCAGAGGGGCAACTCTGAATAGAATGGGAGGTGGGTTGGCCCTAAGCAGTTCCCAGCTTGCCTTTTTCCCTTTAGCTTAGGGATTTAGGGGTCCCAAGTTTTCTTTTCCTTTCACACTATCTATGATTATTTTCATGATCACTGTTAGTAATTCTTAAAGGTGCATGGCAAATCACTCAGGACTGTCTCAGTGAACAGGAGGAGTTCGAGGAATAGGAGTGAAAGACAAATCTGAAGTCTATGGAGAACACCAAGTTCTCACAGGACACACCAAAAACAGAGAAACACAACCATCCCCTGCCTAAAGCACATCCCAAAAAGCCACATGCGAAAAAAAAAATTACAAAGCCACATAGCAGTCAGGCACAAAAAACAAGGTGCCAGGTAAATACATCCGTGCTGAGGGCACGCAGACAAGAAGGCAAGAGGGGTTCATGGGCAGCTCCTGGAGGACCTGGGGGGTCTGAGCTTGAAGCAGGAGGCAGGAGAGAGCAAGGAGAGAGCCTTCCTCACAAGGACCAGCGAGCTTTGCTAACCATCGAGGCCTTGGAACTAGGCAGGAACACACATGGTAGACTTGGGCTGGTGATTGAAGAGGTCAGAAAAATCTGAGAATCGGCAGAAAAACCAATTATTCGAAGTTACCATTTCCAGCCAGCAAAGTTAACTTTGGGTCTGGAGGGTCCTCAGAAGCCTCTCTAAGAACTGAGCAGGAAACAGAGCAACAGATATGATGGTGACAGAGAATTTTTCCCTGCAGCTGTGTGTGGGATGTGCTACATCCCAGAAGAGAGAGGAGAGAAAACCCACACGATGTAATAAGACTTGCACAAAAATGCCACATTATGACAATAAGTCCTTAAGCACCAAGGCAGGAACGAGAAGGACATGACTTAGCATTTGGTAATTATGTTGAACAAATTATGAAATAATAACTATTTATAAACGATTCTCTTACTAGTCCTGAGCACAGAGGATATGTTTTCAGATAAAAATAATAGATAATGAAATGCTAGAAAATGTTGTTAAGGTGCATGCGGTTGGTTGCCTTGTTCTGTGTAATATACTAACGACAGGCAGATTACTCTGATGCATCCAATGCCTGAATCATCAGTTGCCTTGTGTGCAAAATCCATTCTTTTGTTAGTAAACTATTAAACACATCCATGGTCTGGCATTTATGGGCCTTCTTTATTGCAACTCATTTATAATGTATAGAATGTGACCTCAATATTCCATAGACTGCTCTAAAATTTCCAGACTTGCTACATCTTCCAAACACCAAAAGCAAAATACACAGAGAACAAGCCATGGTGAGAACACACACTGTTGTGAACTCAGCGCTGGTTTGCAATTAGAATGGAAAGCTGAGCCATGCAGGAATTCGCCACACCTTCTAAAACAAGTGCATCCAACTCAAACTATACATGAGTTGATCAATATCCTGACTCAAGGGAAAGAAACAGAAAAGTCTCATCTTCAAAATGTAAGACTGTATTGATTTTTTTTCTCCTAAAGGCCCAGAGGGTACAAACTGCAAAACAGCTCTCAGCAACTGAATGCTACATGCTGATCCTCTTCCCACTGAACGTGGTTCTGTGTGTGACGGGTGTGCGCTAGGAGTGGAGGTGGAAGCACATCCAACAAAGAGGTAGGATAATGCTCCCAATGTGGCTGATGATGCTGCATTCATATTTATAGAGAACCACAGGCTCCTAAAACCCCTATCTCAGCCCTTTGGTGTCATACCACAGCACATCCAAGTCGCTCAGAGGTAAGAGCTCCCCTCTGTATTTCACCATCCAGTACCTAACCCATCCTCACAATTGCCATGAAGAGATGATGTCACGGGGGGTTTGAGCAATGTGTGCAAGTTCCCCAAACAGGTCACACCCATAAACCATCTTCACCAGCTTCTCACAGCCTGCCTCACATCAACTTGCGAATCCCACTTACATCTCCTTAGAGGCCGCCTGTGGGTTCTCACTGCCATCAGCAAGTCTCTTCTATTTCTTTAAGAATCATCCAATTATTTTTATCACCAACTCCCTTTCTCTTTCACAGTCCATCCAGCTCACATGGCATATATCCAGTGACAGCCCAGCTCTGAGGACCTCCACCAAATGACAACCCAGCTCTGATGACATCCACCCAACCACAGCCCAGCTCTGAGGACCTCCACCCAATGACAGCCCAGCTCTGATGACCTCCACCCAATGACAGCCCGGCTCTGAGGACATCCACCCAATGGCAGCCCAGCTCTGATGACCTCCACCCAATGACAGCCCAGCTCTGAGGACATCCACCCAATGACAGCCCAGCTCTGATGACATCCACCCAACCACAGCCCAGCTCTGAGGATCTCCACCAAATGACAGCCCAGTTCTGAAGACCTCTACCCAATGACAGCCCGGCTCTGAAGACCTCCACCCAATGACAGTCCAGCTCTGGGGACATCCACCCAATAGCAGACAGCCCAGCTCTTGGGCCCTCCACCCAATGACAGTCCAGCTCTGGGGACCTCCACCTGATGACAGCCCAGCTCTGGGGACTTCCACCCTATGACAGCCCAGCTCTGGGGACCTCCACCCAATGACAGTCCAGCTCTGGGGACCTCCACCCTATGACAGCCCAGCTCTGGGGACATCCACCCTATGACAGCCCAGCTCTAATGACATTGCTCTCCAGCTCTGAAGCTCCCAGGGACTGGATAATGTGGGCCATGTGTAAAGCTAAGACCAGACATCCTAGCACTCAGATTACTTACCCATCACCAAAACAGTAACATGCTGTGGGTTCCAGGGAAGATGCTACCCTGAATTCTCCCCTTGTCCAAATTATGCCTACCCAAAAAGGCTCATCCAGAACTAGAACTCCACATTTTTTAAAGACAGCCCTTCAGATCTGATCATTGAATGGGATCTCTCTCTCCTCCTGGCTCCCTCCCTCACCCATCACATGTAATGCTTCATGCTTCTCTGGGGTGTACTGATTTTGTTTTCCCTTGCTCCATATTTTTCTTCTCTGAGATTGGAACAGACACCTCTTTATAAGCTGAGCTGGATCTTCGTCTTGTCAGTCTGGTATTTGGCGTTAACCAACAGAACCCAACAGATATTTACTGGATAGCTGTAACGAATCCAAGCATTCCAAAGACATTTGCCTCTTAGGCCAAAGGTAGAGATCCCTTGATCCTTGTAAATGATATTATCCTCTGTTAATCATTTTAAAGGCAGAAGAGTTCTCACTTCTGCATAGCCCAAGTATTTCCACAATCGGTTTAAGTTTATCTCCCATTCTGTCTCATTCTTTCTCTTTTGCCCACTTTGGCAAAGTAAAACAACAACAAAAAAGTGTCATATAATTGTGTTTAGTGTTCTTTTCTGGGAGTTGTTGGTCCTACCCACACCTGAAAACAAAACAGAAACTTCCCCAAAGGCCTAGCCAAAGGCCAGAATTGGCAAAGGACAACTTGTGCAATTTAATAGCTTATTTCTATTAATACTTATAAAGAATCCGTACTAACACTGCAAAACATTTTGCATACAATCTTGAGATTAATATGATGCTCAGTGTGGCTTTTTTTCTTATTAGTACTCTCGTCTATTCCCCAGCTGATCCAGATAATCCACGTTTCCTCCTTAGCAGCCGGCTTTGGACGGCTGTAGCTATCTCAGATATTCAGAACACCACCCACCATCCATCATCCTCCACAAGGTGGCCAGAATGATTCTTCGAACATGCCAACTTAATCCTGTTACTCCTGAAGCTGTACACCTCAGTGCTTCCACACTGAACTGTGGCCCTCCTGGGCTCAGCTCACAAGCCTGATGTGATCAGATCCAACCCCTCTTCAGCCTGCCTCTCCCCACACTCACTGCTGACACGCTGTGGGGCCACTTCACCCTCTGGTGGCCTGGACGAGCTCTTCCTCTGCTGCAATGCTTCCTCCACTGCCCTTCACCAGGCCCCTCTGTGCATCTCCTCGTGGTCCCCACCGCCACCTGGCAAGTGGTGCTTCCTACAGGTTGCCTGCATGCACCACACTGACCTCTGGGCGGGCACATGCACATCGGTCTGAATTGTAATTATTCCTGCCATGTCCACAACAGCACGGCAAGCTCCTGGTCTTAGATCTGCATGCGAAGCATTTGGCACAGCGCGAGGCACGTGACAGGTGCTCGTGAGTGTTTGCTGCACAGATGTGGGACCCACTAAAGAGGGAAGGAACGACGCTGCTCAGTACGGACCGTTCCAGGACTCCGCACACACACTGACAGGTGTGCCTTTCTTTCCAGGAACTCAGGTTGGCACTCTCCACGGATGGAATATGCTGGTTTCAATTTCACACTTCAAATCAGGCATAAAATCATTATATGAAAATCCATGGCACAATGATTCAAACAATTGTCGATCGTTCCTAAAATTGTTCTTATTCAAATTTTATTCACACTTTAATAGGCTCAATTTTGCAATATCCATGGGTAAAAGCTAAGTTTTAAATATTCAGCTTTGAATGACTGACAGCACTACTTAGCAGATATTTATTATCATTCCAGCACAGTGTTTTAAAATGCCTCGAGGTGTGAACACATTGATCCCTGCATTGTAGCTATATTGACCACTGTTTCTGTCGTGAAATAGGTCAGATCGTCAGTTTGGACACAGCTATGCTAAAGACGGTCAGCTCTGAATATTAACTTCACAAGCTAGTTCAAGAAACCAGGACAACAAGAAAAAGACGAGAAAGAGTTAAATCCAAAAATTCACCCAGTAACTGACATCATAACCCAAAACTGGCAATTCCCAAACCTGACTGGTCATTAGAACCTGTCTTACCTGTCACTTCTATCAGCTGCTGTCAGTCATCATTTTTCTTCTGGCTCTCTGATCCCTGGCTCAATCGCACAGCATTGTAGAACTTAGTGTCTGAAATATCCATGTGATGAAGATTCAAAGGGGCTGTGACGTAGGAAGATGAGATTGGGACAAGCAGGCATCATTTCAGAGCATCCAGGGACCCAGACAGTCAGGTTTTTAAAAATTGGCAGTTGTACAATCTCTTCCCCCGCCCCACCGAAAGGAATTAGATTTTACTTAGACCACAAATATCTTCTCTTAGGATTACCAAGAGTTCTCTGATTCATGAGCTGTTACATTCTTTCTCTTTAAATCTTCTTTATACATGTACAGGGCCTTTACATATATGCAATCCCTGAGGATTTTCTAGCTACTTCAAAAGGGAGGAAGATTCCTCAAAAGGGAACCCAGAATCGAGGTTGAAAGATGAACTGCTGAGCAACAGAAACACCTTACTTCTGCAACATGGAGCCTATATTCTAGTGAAGTGCATTGTGTGGACATTCCCAAGATTCTGTTTATTTTATCAGAATGTGTTAAAAAAAAAAAAAGTTAATATTATCAATGTCCCAAAAATAAGGCACTCAAAGGGGATGCAAACAAGATCCTGTGGGGGTTGTGTAGGGAGGAGAACGCTCCAACACTTCAAATGTCAGTAAATACTTCATTCTGCAAGGCTTTCACTCTCCTCCATCCACCCAGGGGTCCCCATCAGCTCTCCTGAGGGGACCTGAAATACGTGGCTGCTCCGGCTGTGGGAACGCAGGCAGTGCCGCTAGGTGCAGTAGGCAGGGACAGAGAAGCTGAACCTCCTGTAAGAGTCCAGAATATGCCACCCCAAAATATGCTTCTTTGGCATAATGATAATTTTAAGCTGGTAATTTTGAGAAACTGCAGGCAGGAAAAGCTCTGAAAACAGAGTAGAAGTGGCCCTTTGGAAGGGGAACTTGCATCTAAGAAGGAAATCTCCATTTGTAAGGGTGTCTCCCTGCGGGTACCAGGAAGAGGAGGGCTCTGAATCACTCATCAACGGAGAGGCACCCGCTGAAATCTACATAACAAGCCTTATTCTTGCTCCTCCTGGTCACCTCCCCAAGCCAGGCCTCTCCACTCCCTTCTTTCATCAGAGGATGATAGTTAAGCCTGAATTCAAAGCCACCTCTTTGAGATGTACTCATTTCTCTGGGTATCTCCCAGCTGCACATGGGCACGCATTAATCTTCTGCTTGTTTTTCTCTTGTTGATCTGTCTTTTGTTACAGAGCTCTGTCTCAACTAAGAACTGTAAAGGGTAAAAGGGAAATCATTTGTCCACCCCTGCACTCCTACCTAAGGGAAAGAGCCTGCACCACAAAATACAGACCCCACCTCAAATGTCCACAGTGTTCCCTGACAGGCATCATAAATCTGATGAGACAGGGCTCCCTGGTGAGTCAGTGGAGACACCAAGAAAGAGACAGGACCAGCAGATTTTAGCCGCACCTTCACTGCTCCCAGAGGATGTAGTGGCATCTGAGAACATCAAAGACAGACCAGCATCCATAATAGTTCAATTAAAGCTTCCCAATGTGGTCACAGGTTACTTTTCTAACTGTAGCTCCACACCAAGCTCAGTTTTCCATCTACTCAATATTGCTGAGAAAAAAGTTTTACATTCTTTAAATTGAAATGCATTCCATATTTTTTTAATGAGCCCCCAGTATACGCAGGTTCCATGCAATAAATCTTGGCTTACCTCCCCTAATTTCCTTTTTTTCTCTTTGCTCAGATACAGTTTGCCCCATCTAGGTCCTCAACAAGGGTGGCTCATTAGAACAACCTGGAGAGCTTCAGTTGGGCTGGGGTGCAGCATGGGTTATCCGGATTCATTCTAAGATGGTTTCAGGAATTGCCAAACTATCTCCCGAAAGGGAGACCTGAGCACCACACCACCAGGATCTCTGGATGGCTGTTTGGGTTGCTTGTGTATAAAAGAGAGAATTTGAGAATGCAGGACTAAACCATCTCACAAACACTGAGGCCCTCCAGTTCGTTATTCTTCTGGGCCAATTAGGGTCTTGGTGACATAGGCACTCAGATGGAAAACAAACCACATGACATGCTGTGACAATCAAAACTGGCTTCTCACCTTCATTTCTTCTTGGTGGCTGCAGTTGAAGGGGGAAATTCTAAGGCAATTTATTCACTGAGTTTTACGTTAATATTCAGTCCTCGTAATCTGACAGAATTTCAAGCTTGGCAGCATTGGCGTCTTTGAGTATCTTCTTGGCAACACTTTGGATTTTATAGATAGAGAAACCAAGGCCCAAGGCAAAGACATTCATTCAGGAATACCACGGCTGGCCCGGGAAGCAGTCATAGAAATCAGGGTTTTCTGACTCCTCCCATATGCTCTTTCTGCTCCTTCAGATGTGAGTCACTGGATCTGAGGGCTGGGCATCCTTGTTCTGGCTCCCCGTGCCACAGCCAGCCCTGCCCTCCCCCTGGGTGCCTCTGCTCAGCTGCAACTGTGACTGCCTCTCCATGCCCCCTGCTTTGCCTCAGGGACCTATCAGCTTCACACTACGTTAGATTGTATCATTCATTTCCCAGGAGAGTGACTTCATTTTAATAATAATACGAAAGCTCTCAACCTTAAGACATTTAGAGTAGCTTCCAAAATGTCACTCAAAAGGGTCTCTTTTCTTCCACTGAGAAGATTCCGAGTTCTGCAATCACGGTAAGCACATTAATAAAGGGGTAGAGGGTAGAGGTCCTGAAGTTTCCACAAATCAGAGGAAAAAAATTCATAGAAACATTCCACTCAATTTGCAGAAGGTATCCGTCAAACTAATTTTCTCATTAGAGTCTTCACAAGGGCACAATATAAAATGATGTGTGCTTTGAACAAGTTATACACATCTTTTAACTTTCCCTATGTGAAAATAATCTGAGTCTTTTGAATGTTGTATGCTGCTTAGTTGAAGGCATTCTTTCTAATTCCGCATCCTGGTAAGTGTGGAACTATCCTGGAATATAATCCCTCCCTACCTAGAGTAGTTATTTTCACACTAAGAAATCCTACATTTTGGCATTCATCAGCTGTAATTTTGCAAAGAATGAGCTACCCACATTTAATTTAAGCAAATAATTATCTTCACAAATATGAAGATAGAATGTGCCTGTGCCTGCAGACACAGAGTTGAGCACTCATGGGTGGAAAGTGCAGCCTCTGAAGGGGACACACCTGGCCTCCCCGCCATGGTCATTGTCCTGATGAATTCTCCTAGAAGTTCTAGTTCACCGACTGTCAGTTGGAAATCTGTATGATTTAACTCAGAAAATAATACAGGTCACCAGGAACGTGAAGAACACACAGGTAAACAGAAATGCTTGTTTTGTGAATGAGGGTACCACTGCCTACCACATCTCTCTCTGATTATCCACGAGGCAAACCAAGCCCACGACTCCTGTGCACCATTGTTTTTTCACAAAGAAAAACTTATCAGACACGTGATGTAAAACAATTGTACCAGTGTTCCCTGAATTCCTTTTCTGTGAGAAAAAAAAAGAAGGTCATAAACAAGAATGGTAATTGGTTAGCCCCAAGGAATGGGCACATCCTGAGCAGGGCATCTCACAAGTTGGGCAGATTCCTTTTTGGTGTTGTTTCCCACGTTTCATTGGCTGCTACAATCCACGTGTACATCACTCTGCTCTCCTGGTTCACAAGCCAAGCTTTTCATATTCATTTCTTGTTACTTATGCAGAGCTCTTCACCCACAACACCCTTCTGCCAGGGAACATTGTGCCCATCTTCTAGAAATGTCACTTGTTCCGAAACCCTTCTTTTCTCCTCCATGTAACATAAATCTAACAGTATCAGTGGATCCTCTCTCCTCCTGGGCCATCACACCTGAGAAATAAAAATGAAACCCTGAAACCCCCAACCAACTGAATGCACCCCCTCTTGGCCAAGGATCCCCTAGAGAAATTGTGGAAGCTGAGTTCTTGGCCATTATGAGATGCAAGGTCAGAGATGCCTCATGATATACCCTTTCCCTTGCTAAGCACCTTTCTTCCCAGGGGCTAAACAGAAACCAGCCCTTCTGAAAGACTCCACCACTGACAGCAACCAACTGCCTGAGGCTGCCTCCCTTGTACCATTTCAGCAAAACCACCAACCAGCATTCTTTCCTGATAAAGACCACCAGCCATGGAGCGGCTGGGGCCGGTCTGCAGCAGGTGTACAGTGAGGGGAACTGCATCCTCTGCTTCACCTTTTGATGTCAGCGGGCTGAAAACTCCCCTGGGCTGATGATAACCGATCGTTGAACATAGGTCCCACGGAGAGGCATGAGGCTAACTGCATATGTGCACGGTTCTCCTCTCTTCTTTTGTAAATATTCATGACTCCTCCTACGGTGTATTAAATATGCATATTCAGCTATCCCAGTCTGCATAAATTCCTGCTCCCTTTGCCCCTCCCTCAAAGTGTTTATTTCCAGCTTTTGATGGGAGGCTACACTTCCCAGCCTGTCAGAATGGCCATGCAGGCTGCAACCCTTTATAAGAAATAAAGCTCTCCTTTCCAAATGTATGCCCCTTGACATTCTTCAGTTGACAGAGCCCATGGAGCTCACAATACACTATGTGAATGTTGGCCAACACTTGTCAAAGCAATCGGTACAGTGTCACTTTCTTGAAGACAGATGCCATTTCTAATTAACTGCTGTCCCTCCGTCACAGTGCCCCTCCTTGTACCTAGTGCATTCAACAGGTATCTGTAGAATGAATTGGTTCTTAGGAAAAGGTGCCCTATTCCCTCAAACACACACACAAAAGTCTGGATTTTCATAGCCTTGTGAGGAGTTTCAACTGACTGAATATTTTTCTGGGAAGGTACTAAGCAGCTATAACTTCAGCTGTCTTTTCAGGCTGATGCACAGTCTTAAAGTAAGTTTATAATTCCACCATCCCTCCCCAGAAGCTGTCCCCTCCACTTTTCGCTCCTCAGAGGCGCATGACTAAGAAGGCTGGGGAGGACTGTGGTGCCCTTATTGATCCACCCACTGCCTGCCACCTCTCCATCATCCTCCACACACCACATTGGACAAAAGCGCCAATGTTACTTGCTATGAACATTGACCTCATAGCAAGTAACTGGTAATGATGCTTACATGCAAATTACTTCTAAATTCTTTAATTTTTAATTCTGTATTTTGAAATGATTTCAAACTTTTGAAAATGATGCAAATCTAGAACAAGTTGACTATCCCTTATTCAAAATGCTTGGGACCATAAGTGTTTCAGATTTGGAGTTTTTTTGTATTTGAGGATATCTGCAAATAGATAATGAGATATCCTGGGGATGGGACCCAAGTCTAAACACGAAATTCATTTATGTTTCATATACAACTTAGACACATAGCCTGAAGGCAATTTTGTGTAATATTTTTAATAATTTTGTCCACGAAACAAAGTTTGCATATGCTGAACCATCAAAAATCAAAGGTGTCACTATCTCAGCCACCCATGTAGACAATCGGTGGTTGTTCGGCATCACCATCAAAAAACACAGTGAGTAATGCTCATGAGTCTTGGTCCCATGCGGGAGCCGGCTTTGGCATGTCCGGCCTGCACGCGTGTCATTTTACTCCTCACTGCGGGTGTGCCAGTATGGGGGAATCTGGGTGTGCTGGGCATGCACAGAAAGGACATATCACAGCTGGAGGGAGCTGGGAGGGCCATTTGTTCCCTTGGGGATACTGAATGAACTGTACGTTGTGTGCCCGCATTTTGACTGCAACCCATCACATGAGGTCAGATGTGAAATTTTCCGCTGGTTGGTATCATGTCAGCACTACAAATGTTTCAGATTTTGGAACATTTCAAATTTTGGATTTTTGGATTAAGGATGCCCAACCTGTTTAAAGATTTCCCATATACCATTAGTCTAGCTTCTTCAAACGTTAACATCCTACATAACTGCAGTAAAATGATCAAAACTAGGACATCAACGATGGTCTCCTATTAACTAATTCACAAGTCTTATTCGAATGTCACTGATAGTTCCACATTAGTCCCTTTCTGGACCAGGTTCCAAACAAGGATGCACATTGCCTTTAGCAGTCTTCTTGAAGCTTGGACACTTCCTCAGTCTGTCTTTGTCTTTCATGATCTTGACACCACTGAGGACTTCTGACAAAGTATCCTACAGAATGTCTGCAGTTTAGGATAGCCTGACGTTTCCTCTTGACTCAATTCAACTTACATATTTTTGGCAAATATATCACAGAGGTGATGCTGTGCCCTTCCTGGTGATCTTACAAGTAGGGACACAATGTCTCTCAGTGCCACTGTCAGCAAGGTTAACTTTTACCACCTGGTCAGGCTAGTATCTGCTGGGTTTTTACACTGCAAAGTCACTATTTTGCTTCTCCTTTCGCAATGAAGAGGCATCATGTGGGGAGATATCTTGAGATTGTGCAAATATTTTTTTTCTAATTAAAATTTCACACCCGGGAGTGGTGGCTCACACCTGTAGTCCCAGCACTTTGGGAGGCCGAGGCGGGCGGATCATGAGGTCAGGAGTTCAAGACCAGCCTGATCAACATGGTGAAACCTCGTCTCCACTAAAAATACAAATATTAGCTGGGTGTGGTCACACGCGCATGTAATCCCAGCTACTAGGGAGGCTGAGGCAGGAGAAATGCTTGAACCTGGGAGGTGGAGGTTGCAGTGAGTTGAGATCATGCCACTGTACTCCAGCCTGGGCGATAGAGCAAGACTCCATCTCAGGAAAAAAAAAAAAAATCACTCACCAGTTTTAGCAAGTACTAGTGACTCTCACCTGAAATTTTGGTTATTATGATTCCCATCAAATGATGACTTTCTAATTCCATCATCCTCTACAGTAAGGAAGAGACGACCCTCCGTCCTTAGGTATTTACTTATTACGTATTTATCTATTTAATTATGTATTTGTATCAGTGTGGACTCATGAATAGTTTATTCTATGAGATACTTTTATTCTATAGGTTTTAGTACAAAACAAAGTCATTATTTTGTTGCTCGAACTGCCCCATATTTGGCCATCAGGAGACCTTTCAACTCTGTTCTGTGCTGTTTCAATAGACTCCCAACATTTGTAAGCACTTTCTTACTTTCTGATACTAAAGGATTTTGTAAGCTTGCCTAGCACTTTCCCTACCCCAGCCTTGAAATCAGGGATTGCTCCTAGAAGCCCTGATTCATTTTATTGGAGGATATTAGAAACCAAGATCAGGAAGCCAGGTGTGCTCATGACTGCTCAAATAACACGCCCTGGCCGGAGCTGGGACCCCGAGTCCATTTACACACAGCCACGTCCGCTTCTCTCTCTCTCTGCATGTGTATCATAACTTCATGTGCTCACACCAATACCACTGATTCCAGCTCAACATCACAAGGTTCATACGAGCCTTAATTATTTCCTTGTTTATCACTCTTTTCTTAGACAAGGAGAAACTTGCTTTTATTATTGAACACACTCACTTATTTACTCACATCTAGAATACAGATAATTTCAGAAACTCTATCACGTACCCCTGTGAGAAACTAACATCCTTACTAACTAGAATACAATACTTGAGAGGAGTTGTTATTCCCTTCGAGTCAATGGTCAAAAGACTGTTTTTCAAAGTTACCGACATTGATTCTTGATTCTCCCATCCCAGCCCATCCAGATATACTGCAACTAAAGGTAACATTTAAACAGGAAGGCGAGACATTCCTCCAGGGGAACAACTGAGGGATTCTCTGTCAAATGGCTTATGATACCTCACTCTACGAGGCGAGGCTCACAACTGCATCAATGAGACCAAAACCCCAAACACCATCAAAGTTTAAATCTTCCCCCTGTAACAGCACTAGACAGGGGAAACAAATGCCCAAAGTGTCCCCTCCATGCAGGCATATGGAGACTCCGTCATCTACAGCACCTGCCCTCCACGGCTGGCCTAGGACTGTCCCATTCCAGCACGCACGGAGCCCTTATGGAAAGGAAAGACTGTGTGCTGGAGTGGAGGCAGTGACTCTAAGGACACACATCACTTCTGCTGAAATTCAAGCCCAAGGCCTCACCTGTAACTACAACAGAGACTGGAAAGGGCGGGCTGGCTCCAGGCCCAAGGGAGAAGACACCATGGATAAGGTGAGCTGGCCACACGCCACACGCTGCCAACACAGAACATTCATAACAGAGAGATACACTTAAAAGTGCCTTTTCGAAAAGCTCTGATGGTGGTATTCTATGCAGTCACCATTAATGTATTTCATCTTTCATGACATATTTGTTCCAGGACTCTTCTCGGACTTTCAAACTCAAAGGACTCTCATGTTATTACCTGTATGTTATTTTCCAAAAGATCTCTGGTCCTGTCTAGATATTTCAGCTCATATACCAGCAGCTAGCTTTTATTTCATCCCTTATATAGGCAAGGCTTTGTGCTAAGCAATTTAAATGCATATGGTTACATAAATTTGTTCACACAACACTAAAATGCGCAATGAAAATGTAGCTTCCTGATGCAATTTTCCTGAAGAAGGTCCTGGTTTTGGTGGTATAACAGAAACACCCTATACTGAGTAAACGTGAGTCAAGTCTGACTTAGTAACTTGTAAGATAGATACTTCAACTGTGTTAAAAATATATGTTATCATTCAGATCCACTTGCTTTCCCCCACTGCTCTGCAAGTTGGCGTCTGCTGATCTTGCATCAGGAAAGAGGCCTGGGCAAGGGGCCGGGGGCCTCTGGGTTCTCAGTGGTCCTGGCTGCACGGTGTATTCAGACTGCTCAGCTCCCCGCCCTGGAGACCACTGAGCAACCCTGCCTCCGACTGGCCCTTGGGAGCGACATGTAGGTAACAAGCTTAGAACTTTAGTCTGGCAGACCGGTCCACCATCCCTCCCCAGAAGCTGTCCCCTCCACCTTCCACTCCTCAGAGGCTCATGAACCCAAGAAGGCTGGGGAGGACGGTGGTGCCCTTATCGATCCAGCCACCGACTGCCACCTCTCCATCATCCTCCGCACAGTACACTGGACAAAAGCGCCAAGCTAGTGGCTAGCCTTTTAGAAGGCCTGCAGACTTGCACACAACCCCTACAGACGAAGCCTTTAAGTTAATCTGGGTGTTTCTAAAGCCTCCATGGATCAGGCCCCCAAATTCTCTGTGGATGTGGAAGGTGGGGAACAAAATCTCACTTCTCCCTGTAACCCCTTGAGCCAAAAATAGATCATTCATGCTTTCCTTTTTCAGGGCAGAAAGGTTCACACCGTCTGTTCCCTATGCCCCCAGCAGCCTCCTTCACTTCCTCCAGGTGCACGCTGAGATTCCACCCAAGCAGCAGAGCCTTCCCTGATGACCACCGGCCCTGCACTCCCTACCTGCCAGGCTCTGCCATGCCCAGCAGCACATGTTACCATCCAACACAATAGATGTTTACCTGCGTGTTTGTTTGCAGTCTGTCTCTCTCTACAGAACATCTGTCCCAGCATGGCAGAGGCTTCATTCTATTCCCTGATGTAACCTCAGTACCTAGAACCAACTTAGGTGCATAAGAGGTATGCACTAACTATTGTCAAATGAATGCTGAACACATAAATGGCCTGGCCATGTCAGGCAGAAGCAGTATCATCTCTATACTTATAGGAAGAACACCAATATAGACAAAAGAAATTTAGAAGAAACCTGGCTTTCAAATATTCTAAATTCCTAAGACATCTAGCAAACATTTGTTTTTACAGTCCAAGTAGAGAAAAAGTATCATTCTTCGTTGGTTACATCCCATTTCCTGAAGCCCTGTTGCCCCTGGATTAACTGATAAGACCAGGGCAATGAGACTTACAGGACGGA
The DNA here is from genome assembly GCF_043159975.1 of Macaca nemestrina. Taxonomy (NCBI): domain Eukaryota; kingdom Metazoa; phylum Chordata; class Mammalia; order Primates; family Cercopithecidae; genus Macaca; species Macaca nemestrina. The sequence continues at coordinate 176,440,567 of NC_092131.1, forward strand.
ACGACAGTTTCCCGGTGCACAGGCACCTCCCCCCGCCCTGCGGATGAACGCGGCCACATCCCACTGTGGAGAGAAAGAAGAGGAGCTGAAGAGAAGAGGCCAGAGCCTTCAGCCCAGGGCCACGGAGCGAAAGGCCAGGGTGGGGCTGGGTCCTTGGGACCATGATTTTTCCTTTACATTTTAAAGTCATTTTACCATTGTGGATTGTTTTCTAGGTTTGGTACATCTATTAATGAATTACCTAATGAAAAGTAGTATAATAGAGAAGATCAGAACGGAAGTCGGCGCCAGATGTCCAAGCTGAAATCCTCCATCTAGTTTTTGCTGGTTATGCTATATCGCACGAATTGCTCAATCCAAATACACTTCAGTTTCCTCACATGTGAAACAGGGTTAAGAGTGAATACTTTCCTCAGAGGAGCATTGTAAGCAGCCAATGAACTCACACATATGCAGCCCTTATAATAGAAGCTAACAGGTTACTTTTACCAAGCAATAATGAATACAATTGGGGTTCAACATTTCACCTCACAGGTGTGGTCTGTCTTTCCAGCCACTGCTGCAAAGTCTTATTTTCAGCAACACCAGTATTAATGACGCAGGCTCTCTCACTCACTCTCTCTATTAATCTTTTCAACAAATCAATGACTATTTTCATACAAAGATTATAATTGACATTGATCTCACAGTCCTGTTTTAAAAATGAGATCACTTTATAGAACACATGTGACCTATTAAATAAAATAATGAAAGAAATCACCAAACAACAGTATAACAAAAATAAACATCATGAAGAAAACCAGCAGACATACATACTTACTACAATGGGCATTTTACCTGAAGTTTTCAAAAGACTGCTTCCCATCAGGGAGGCAGCTGCTTTTCACTGTATACAATTCTTGCCAGAATCAGATCCTTGTTGAATTCTTGAGTTGAGTAAAACCTTTTTGAGGCTGTGCCAGCTCCATGGACCTCACTTTGGAGTCCACGCACAGGAGGCTGCACCTCAGTGGTTCTTTCTGGCCCCCACATGCAAAGCAGAGCAGACATACACCCACACAGAAATGCCAGTGGGGGATGCAGGCCAGCAGGAGACCTATTTTTGCTTCCTCCTTTGAAATTCAGCTCAACCAGGAGACTGGAGTTGATAAGATAATGGCCTTCCCTCCCTGCCACATTTGTATTCTCACGCTCTGCATTTTTATTTCTGCATGTAATGCTGCACACACTGATACTAACTGCAAATGGTTTATGCCAAAATTCAGTGAACAAACAAACACAGCAGAGATGCACAGGGGAGTTGTGAGCAGGAAAAAGGAGACCCCGCATACCATTTAGCGGTGTTTTTAAAAAGATAACAAAACAACATTTGCCTCTTCAACAAGGTAAATGTGGCTAAAAATGAAGATCTAATGATATTTGGGTATCGATTATGTTTATTTCCTGGTAACAAAGTCAATATAAAATTTGGTTAGACAAGACCAACTTCTCACAGATCAAATGACAAAAGGCAGATGGATGGACAGAAGGACAGGTGGACGGATGGACAGATGAGTAGATGGATGGATAGATGATGGATGGATGAATAGAAGGATGGATGGATGGATGGATGGATGGACGGATGGATGGATGAGCAGATGGCGGGATAAATAAATAGCACATCTATGAGTCACACTTCTTATAGTCCAATTACCAGTATGATTATTCATTAACACAAAGACTTCCATCATGTTTAAAGATTCTTAAAAAACAGAAGCTACCTAATAGGAAACACCATATATGGGCAGGGAACAACACTTTGGGAGGCAGAGATGGGAAAATTGCTTGAGGCCAGGATTTCAAGACCAGCCTGAGCAACATGGTGAGACTCCTTTCTACCAAAAAAAAAAAAAAAATTTTGTTTGTTTGTTTTTTGAGATCGAGTGTTGCTCTGCTGCCAGGCTGGAGTGCAGTAGTGCGATCTTGGCTCACGGCAACCTCCACCTCCCGGGTTCAAGCAATTCCCCTGCCTCAGCCTCCTGAGTAGCTGAGACAACAGGCACCGCCACCATGGCTGGCTGTAATCCCGGCACTTTAGGAGGCTGAGGCAGGTGGATCACAAAATCAGGAAATCGAGACCATCCTGGCCAACATGATGAAACCCTGTCTCTACTAAAATACAATTTTTTTTAATTAGCGGGGAGTGGTGGTATTGTGCCTGTCATCCCTGCTCTTCTGGAGGCTAAGATAGGAGGATTCCCTGAGCCCAGGAGTTTGAGGCTTCAGTGCACTCCAGCCTGAGTGACAGAGTAAGACCCTGTCTCTAACAGGAAAAAAAAAAGCCATATGTGAAATAAAACTCACAGTGAACATCACACTCAATGCTGAAAAAATTGAATTTTTCTTCTAAGATCAGGAATGAGGCAAGAGGGCCTGCTTTCACCACTTCTATTCAGCATGGTACTGGAAGTTCTAGCCACAACAATCAGGCAAGAAAAATAAAGGGCTTTCAAATTGGAAAGAAGGAAGTAAAATTCTCTCCCTTTATGGATGATATGATCTTTTATGTAGAAAACACTAAAGACCACACACACACACACACACACACACACACACACACACACACAAATTGTTAGAACTAAAAGATATAAATTAAGCAAAGTAGCAGGATACAAAGTCAATACACAAAAATTACCTGCATTTCTATATTGTAACAATGAGCAACCTGAACAGAAAGTTACAAAAATAATTTTATTTATGATACAATAAAAAAGAATAATACTTGGGCATAAACTAAGGAGGTGAAAGACATGTATAATAAAAACTATGCAACACTGCTGAAAGACTACAAAGACATAAATAAATAAAAACAAAGTCCATGAATTTGAAGACTTAACATTATTAAGATGTCAATACTACAAACTGATCTACAGATTAAATTCAATTCTAAATCCCAATGACGTTTTATGCAGAAAAAGAAAGGCCCATCATAGAATTCACATGGAACCTCCAGGGACCCCTAACAGCCAAAACAATCTTGAAAAAGAACAAAGCTGGAGCACTCACACTTCCGGATTTCAAAACTTACTACAAAGCAACAGTAATCAAAACAATATGGTATTGATGCAAACACAGACACACAGACCAATGGAATAGAATAGAGGCCTTAGAACTAAATGCTGGAATATATGAACAAATGACTTTTGACAAGGGAGTCAACACTGCTCAATAGGGAAAGGACAGTCTTTTGAACAAATGGTACTGCATAAGCCAGATATCTACATGCAAAGAATGAAGGTGGACCTTCACCTAACACCATATACAAAAATTAACTCAAAATAGGTCAAAAACCTAAATATAAGCCCTAAAACTATAGGATCCTTTTTCTTTCTTTCTTTCTTTTTTTTTTTTTTTTTGAGACAGAGTTTTGATCTTGTTGCCCAGGCTGGAGTACAATGGTGCAATCTCGGCTCAACATAACACAACCTCCACTTCCTAGGTTCAAGCAATTCTCCTACCTCAGCATCTCGAGTAGCTGGGATTACAGGCACGCACCACCACACCCAGCTAATTTTTTGTGTTTTTAGTAGAGACAGGGTTTCTCCACGTTGGTCAGGCTGGTCTCGAACTCCCGACCTCAAGTGATCCGCCTGCCTCGATCTCCCAAAGTGCTGGGATTACAGGTGTGAGCCGCCGGGCCCAGCCAAAACTACAGGACTCTTAGAAGAAAACCCATGGCAAAATCTTCCCAACATTGTATTTAGCAGTGACTTCCTGGATATGACATCAAAGGCACAAGCAACAAAAGAAAAAAACAGACAAACTGAATGTAATCAAAACTTTCAAAACACTGCACATCAAAAAACACTATCTGGCTGGGTAAGGTGGCTCATGCCTGCAATCTCAGGACTTTGGGAGGCTGGGGCTGGAGGACCACTTGAGTCTAGGAGTTTAAGGATACAATGAACTATGGTCACAACACTGCACTCCAGCCTGGGCAACAGAGTTAGACTCTGCCTCAGTAACAAAAAACAAAAAACAAAACAAACAAAAAGCCTGGTGTAGTGGCTCATACCAGTAATCCCAACACTTTGGGAAGCCAAGAGAGGAGGATTGCTTGAATCCAGGAGTTCAGAACCAGCCTGGACAACATAGCAAGACCCCATCTCTACAAAAAATTATCTAGGAGTGGTGGTGTGTACCTGTGGTCCCAGCTACTTGGGAGGATGGCTTGAGCCTGGGAGGTTGAGGCTGCAGTGAGCTGTGATTGTGCCACTGCACTCCAGCCTGTACGACAGAGTAAGAACCTGTCTCAAAACAAAACAAAACCTATCAGTAGAGTAATAAGGCAACCCACAAAACGGGAGAAAATGTTTGCAAGTCATATCTGATAAAGGATTGATACCCACAATACATAGAAAACTCCTAAAACTCAACAACAAAAAACAAACAACCCATTTCAAAAATGAACAACGGACACAAACAAGCATTTTTCCAAAGAAGATACACAAATGGCCAATAAGCACATGAAAAGATGCTCAACATCATTCATCATTAGGGGACCACAAATCAAAACCGCAATGAAATACTACCTCACACCCAATAGAATGACTACTAACAGACAAAGAGAAAGTAACAAGTGTTGATCAGGATGTGAAGAAATTGGAATGCTTATGCACTGTTAGTGGGAATGTAAAATGGTACAGCCACTGTGGAAAACAGTGTGGCCTTTATAAAAAAATTAAAAGTAGCATTACCAAATGACGTAGCAATGCCACTTCTGGATAGAATTCCAGCAACTCCCCTTCTGGGACTTCTGGGAATCCCACCCAAAAGAACTGAAAGCAAGGTTGCAAAAAGATAGTTGTACACCCGTGTTCATAGCAGCACTATTTACAACAGCTGAAAGGTAGAAGTGACCCAGGAATCCATCCACAGATGAATGATAAACAAATTGTAATATATCTACAGAAGGGAATATTAGTCAGCCTTAAGCTGGAAGGAAATTCTGGCACAAGCTACAATGTGGATAAACCTTGAGGCCATCATTCTAGGTGAAAGAAGGCCGTCATGCTAGGCCCAGTGGCTCATGTCTGTTTAACACCAGCACTTTGGGAGGTCAAGGCAAAAGGATCAGTTGAGCCCAAAAGTTTGAGACCAGCCTGGGCAATATAGGGAGACTCCATTTCCACAAAACAATAAAAATAAAAAATTAGTGGGGGATGGTGGCATATGACTGTGGTCCCAACTACTCGGGAGGCTGAGGCAGGAGGATCATTTGAGCCCAGGAGGTTGAGGCTGCAGTGAGCTATGACCATACCACTGCACTCCAGCCTGGGCAACAGAGAGAGATCTTGTATCAAAAAAAAAAAAAAAGCTAGTTACAAAAAGACATATCCTATATAATTCCATTTATATGAGATCCTAGACAGTAAAAATCACAGAGACAAAGTTGGGTGATGGCTGCTAGGGACTGGGGGGAGAGGTGTGTGGAGCTATTATTTAATATACGCAGTTTCAGTTTCACAAGCTGAAAAGCATTATGGAGAAGGACAGTGGTAATTATTCCACAAAAGCACAAATGCATTTAATGCAACTAAACTGTACACTTTAAAATGGTCAAGATGGTAAATTTTATGTGTTTTACCTCAATAAACGTAAATAATAATTTTTTTAAATAAGTTCCTTACATAAGGCACTATCACTGGCAGAGTTACATAAAGTTATTTTCCCATTAGCATAAAGCAGACAAGAAATACACTCTTCAATAACATGACAAAGTTATAAGGCATAACTTGTGCTTCCTTTTAACCTGAGGTAAATGGTTGACAGTTTACAGAGAAGGAAATAATAAAACATGACAGAAATTGCTGTGTCTTGAGGACTACTCCTTCCGAAGCTGTTAGCTAAATGCTTATATCGGGCAACTTCAATCCGGAGTCTGAGGAAAGCATACTGCAGTGTCACTCTGTGGGCCACCCTCGGCACAGTGAGCCGGGCAGCGCGGAGGAGGCCGAGCTCCGGCAGGAGAGGCCCGCGTTCCAAATTCCATGGCGTGAGGCGCTGCCGGGCTGTGGATGTGGAGCACAGGGTAGCTTTGTGACCTAAGAAAGGAACTCACTAGAATGTGTTCCATTTCCACATCACACAACGGGGGTTCTTTTGAGGATGAGCAGGTAGCAAGTCCTCAAGGAACACTGACTAAATGAATCCCTAACTCAAGGGCCACAGGCCTGGACAGGGAGAGGGGCCAAAGGGGTCCGAAGTTACTGGGTGAATGGGAACATCCTTAGAGGCAAAAGTCACCAGCACTTCCCAGGTTAGGTCTGCAAAGAGTGCATTTTCCAATAAGGAGGGCGGCTGGCAAAGCACAGCCTTGTCCCTTTGTGTTTAACCTCCTTGATTTTCCCTCTTAGCCTCCTGTGGCACCATCAGGCCTCCAGGGACACCACGGCCCTCTGAAGTGCTGTTGCAATGAGAGAAACGCTCTAGGTCTGTTCCAGAGAACACAGCTGAGGCCACTGCAGCTTCCCCCTCCGTGATGTGTTAGTGAGATACTGGCTGGAAGAGCAGACCCCGTCTGTGTGATTCTGGTGCACGCTTCAAACGGCTGGGACCTCAAACGCAGCAATGACTCGACAGCCCAGGGAAGCAAGAACTCGCTGTGCAAAACAAGACTGAGCATGGAAAACAAGAGCGCTGCACAGTCAACCACTAAAGTGATTTGAAATCGGGTGTGTTTTGTTTCTTCGACTACATAAATGAAAACATTTTCACCAAGGTAAAAACTGAAACTAAAGAGGAATGTTGCAGGACAACGGAAAGAGACTCTTCGGGTCCGTTCTCAGGCCCCTGCTATGTGTGTGCTCACTGAACGTCTTCAGGACAGGGGCTGGAAAAACAGATTGTAGAAGACAGAACATTTGAAAAATAATAAAGAAGTACACAGAATAAACCAAAAGAACTTCCTGTAATCTATCCAGGTGGAAAGTCAGTATTTTAATTTACTACAGTGTGTGTGTGTGTGTGTGTGTGTGTGTGTGTACAAAAGGGGATAATGGGGTTAAAATAAAATCGACTATTTTATATATACAAGAGCTGACCCTGGGATGTGGACAGGGTACCACCGTCCAGCCTAGTTTTTATATATACACACACTGGGGGATCATTCTGTTCATACACTTTCATATCCTACTTTTTTACTTAATGTTATGTAAACATTCTCCCATAAGGAAATAGTTCTGAAGATGGGAATTTTTACTGGTGTGTAATATTCCATCATTTCAATATACAGTTACTTACTGGACATCGAGTTTGTTTCTCCTTTCTTGCTACTAAAACTACAATGTGGCACACGCCTTTGCCTAAGTTCCTGAGTGTTTCTGTGCGGTTGATTGCTGGAAGAGAAATCACTAGACAAAGGTTACCAACTTTTTGAAGAGTCTTCAGCTTATGTTGTGTTTTTTTGTTGTTGTTGTTCTTGTTGTTGTTTTGTTTTTTGAGATGGAGTTGTCTCCTGGGCTGGAGTGCAATGGCGCGATCTTGGCTCAGCGCAACCTCTGCCTCCCAGGTTCCAGCAATTCTCCTGCCTCAGTCTCCCAAGTAGCCGGAATTACAGGCACCCACCACTATGGTTGCCTAATTTTTGTAGTTTTGGTAGAGACGGGGTTTCACAATGTTGGCCAGGTTGGTCTAGAACTCCTGGCCTCAGGTGATTCACCTGCCTCAGCCTCCCAAAATGCTGGGACTACAGGCATGAGCCACCGCACCTGGCCAGTCTTGGGCTTATTGACAAAAAGGACGGATTTCTCTTTCTACCAGCTGCACCTGAGAGAACCTTTGTCCCTGTCTCCTTGTCTTCTCTGAGAACTCTAATTCCTTTTTTGGCTGAAACTATTTAAAAGGACCTCAATAAACAACACAAAATATTGGCAGGAAAGCTAAGCTTGTGGTGGATGCTCTCACACACTGAGACTGCAAACCGCAAGGACTGGCTCTCACAGCGCCCCTGCCTGGTGGCCCCCTTCTTTGTACTTATCTTCCTTCTGTAACTGCACCTATTGTCACCACCTCCCATCCTACCTTGGAATTCCCTCCCAGACAACATGTAACTTTGCTGCAATCAGGAGAGAGGCTAAGTCTCATTTCCAGGAGGCTCCGGGCTCGCTCTCCGTCCACATTTCCTGGCTCCCTGAGCTATCTCAGCCTAAGGGTTAGACGGATTTATCCATGAGAAATTAGCCATATATCTTAATAAAACAGAAACAATTACATAACAGAGGAAGAGAAAGTGGGTTTTTCACATTTGATGAGGTAAACAGAAAAAAGGGGGAAGAAGGACCGAGGATGTATTCAGTACGTGCAGTTTTCTCTCCTAACAATATGTCTAATTTAATTCCAACAACAACCGTGACAGATAAGGTGAATGTGGGCTTAGAGAAGGTTCACCGAGGCCCACGGGGACCCAGCTCGTCACTGCCTGGTGCTGATGCTCCACGGAGTCCTAGCACAGCGGACGCTGGAGGCGGATAGGGCACCTCTGTCCAGCCTCGCCCAGCCCAGCCCTGTCTGCTCTACTTGGCCGTCCTACATCACACTCAGTAAGGTCAGTGTCTACAGAAAGCCACACCAGCTTGTTCTCAATCAACAGCGACGTCTGGCCAAGTAGATACCACTCTGCGCACCTTATTCCCGTTTCTGCTTGTGTCAGAAGTGCCGAGGAGAAGGAATAGTTCACTTTCTTAAAAATCCAGACAGCTTTATCCTTATTGACAAAAATTACTTGTTGATGGCATATGGTTGGTCCGATCTGGCTGCTGGGAAATAGAAATCTATGAAGGGATCAGCAGGTGCTCAGTAAATATTTGCTGAGTGAATTAACGCATTAATTAATTCACCTTTCTATGCCAAATATTCAGGATGCAAGGAGGGCCGATGCGGCAGGCAGCATGTGTGCTCCTTTTCTCATTGTCCAGGTATTTCTGAATAACAAATACGTGGTGTGCCTAGACTATAAATTTGGAAAAACGAAGCTTGAAAACTTATTAGAAAAAGATTTTTATTGATACATAATAGCTGTGCATATTTGGGGGGTATACGTGATATTTTGATATGTTCACATAATGTGTACAGATCAAATCGGGATAACTGGAATATTCATCACTTTTCTTAATTGGACTATCCATCGTTTATCTTTCCTTTATGCTAGGAAAAGAATTTATAAAAGAGAAAACGGGATAATGGGGTTAAGATAAAATCCATTCTTATCTTCAGAAAACGAAAGGGGCTGCACACAAGAGATTTTCTGGAGCCCGCCTCTTAACAGAGACCGTTCCACTTCCCGCCGTGCCACCCGCAGGAGCCGCTCATTTGTCTCTGTCTGCAAGACTCCTTTGCTTTTAAACAACTTGTCAACAAAATAATCTTCCTCCAAGCCGGTGTGGGTATCACCACGCTCTTGCTGAAATCGCAACAATCGGCAGCTTCCCAGGGCTGCTCGAGTGCCTGGAGACCCCCCCACCATCCCCATCCTCAGTGTGCCGGCGTCAGGCTTGGTGAGCAGGCAGCGGAGCTAGGCTGCGGTCTCGGTTCTGCAGGAACAGGAAGCCCACAGGCCACACACTCCAATGAGCCAACACTCAGGATAAACTGTGAAAAGTGCAGCTGAAGTGAATGCAGGGCTCACGGGCCCAAGCGGGTAGGAGCAGTGATCAATTCACCCCGGCTGACTGGGAGAGGGGCTTTACTGTGAGAGGGAAGACAGGCTGGCTCTTGAAGGATCGAAGGATACCGCCAAGCAGATGACAAGCACGCTGCAGTGAGGACCTGGGGACTGGGCTGTGTTCCTGGCAGGAGAAATGGCTCAAGGATCACCTGCATCTGACGTCCACGGTGGCCCGAAAGCACCTGGTCCCCTCACTGGGTCTGTCTTCTCCTCCTCCTCTGGAGCGCCCGAGGGACCAGGACAACCTCCCTCTGTCCCGTGGGTACCCCAGGAAGCCTCCCTCTCTCCACCACTGGGGCTTGGCTCTCCCTCCTTGGAATCCTCACAGGACTTTTCCTAATCTGTGCTGTGAAGCACATTCACGGTATCAGGCAATAGGAGCCACATCTAATGTGATGGCCAGTTTTGGTGGCCCCACGTTGTCCAGGACAGCCTCGGCCACTCCTGCTGGTCCCAGCAGAGTACTAAGAGCGTGCTCTTTCACTCTCAGAGTCTGCTGGTGTGCACAATGTGCTGTGAGACTCCCCCCAGGTTCCCCAACACACACAGGCACTGCTGGAAGTACGTGGAGGGGGAGACGGCGAGAGCGGCACACAGTCAAGTTAGGGAGCCGACTCAGAATTTCAGATGGGCCAGGAGAACTCACAGAGTGCCTCGGTTTCCTCACCTGTAGAATGGCAGGATGGGCAAGGAAGGAATGAGTGTGTGTGTGTTTGTGTGGGTGTGTTGACACCAGTACTTTATACAAGCACATAGCAAAAACATTCCTATATGGACTTTATCTTGGGTTACTTCCTTCTCTTTTTAATCTTTCATTCCTTGAACTACCAAGGTTAGGGTCAGAGTGGAAAATGTACAAGCCTTGTACGAACTGAGTTACCCATTATATGATGAATAGTTGCTTTCAGCGATTTCTACACATTCTTCACAGAGAAGAAAAAAGGAAAATAAATATGGTAGCCTTTGCACTGGGTACAGTGACATTACCAATGACATGAGACCTATCACAGTCTGCTGGGCCAGTATCTCTATCTCCATTAAAAAAAAAAAAGGATCTTACACACATACACACGTAAGCAACCTATAACTTCATCTCCCTGACACCTCCCGAAAGAGCTAAACGCACAATCCTTCTTGGCCATTTCCGGTTTACATACATTTACTTCTAAATTCACGTCCATCCTACGGACACTGGTTTTGCAAATATTTATGACTGCAGCACCATGTGGGTATATAACCTCATTTTTGTTTGTCTGTTTTTTGGAGCTAAGGTCTCACTCTGTCACCCAGGCTGGAGTGCCCTGGTAGGATCACTGCAGTCTCAAACTCCTGGGCTCAAGCGATCCTCCTGCCTCAGCCTCCCGAGGAGGTGAGCCTACAGGCATGCACCACCATGTCTGCTAATCTTTTTAATTTTTTGTAGAGATGGGGGTCTTGCTATGTTGCCCTGGCTGGTCTCAAACTCCTGGTCTCACGAGATGCTCCTGCCTTGGTCCTCCTTACTCTTCGGAGAGTTGTACCCAACTGTCTGAGAGTATTTATGCTAATTTAACCAGCCTTTCCTACTATGAGTATTTGCAGTTCTAAAGGACACAATTAGAATCCCTGTAACAATCATGTAAATATTTTCGGAGGAAAATCCTCACAATGCAATCTCTGGGTTAAAAGTATGCGGTTTTTTTATACCGGCCCCTTATGCACTCCTATGTGACATTTTTCAGAAGCACATTTTCTCATATCCTTAGTAATGCTGCGTGAAAAGTGACTTATCCTTATGTCTCTCTAAGCATATCATCGATACTGCCTGCCTCCCCATTACCACTATCCATGTTTCTCCTCGAGTTTGCCTTTTGGGTCCTTCCCAGGACTGGCTCTCTGATGTCTCTGAAGCCTGGGAGTCCTTTTACCACATTGGATCTTTACCCTTTGGCATGAATATCGTCCCACCCATTCTTCAGCCAATTTTTAGTTTCAACTCTGTTCTTCCTTAGTTTCTGGTCTATGATGTATTGAAAACACAAAAATAAAATAAAAAGCCTCTCCTACTCTACGATTATAACTTATATTCAAGATGTGGTCCAAATATTCGTTTACGTTTTCTCCCAAGTCCTTTTAAACGTGCAAGCTTTTGCTCCCTCAGATATTTTATACACGGCATGAGATAGAAAATTGTGTCTAATGTTTTCACCCAGCACCTTAAGGAGACTATCCCTTTGCTGAAGCTTGAAGCACCATCTTTGTTACCTGTCTAAATTCCCATATACGAACGTGTCTGCTACAAGACTGTCCTTTCTCTTCCGTTGATTCACCACATCATCCTGCTGCGACTGACCTGCCCTCATCTCCAACTGCTTTTTAAATGCTTAAGGAAAGCCCCGTAATTCATCTTTTTCTCCCAAACCTTGTTATTCTCACCCATGTATTCTGTCCCGTGAACTTTATCAATTTATCAAGTTCTTGCCAAAAGTTATAATTCCAACTGGAATTTTATCTTACATGTTAATTTGCAATGATTAGGATCTATACAACAAGCCTCCTCACCTTATCATTAGACATTACAGTTTCTGTACTTTTTTTTTTTTTTGAGACAGTCGCCCAGGCTCTGTCGCCCAGGCAGGAGTGCAGTGGCAGGATCTCGGCTCACTGCAACCTCCGCCTCCCGGGTTCAAGTGAGTCTCCTGCCTCAGCCTCCTGAGTAGCTGGGATTACAGGCATGTGCCACCACGCCCAGCAAATTTTTGTATTTTCATTAGAGATGGGGTTTCACCATGTTGGTCAGGCTGGTCTCGAACTCCTGACCTCGTGATCCGCCCGCCTTGGCCTCCCAAAGTGCTGGGATTACAGGTGTGAGCCACCACACCCAGTTGGAATTTATCTTTCTCCATGAAAGCGGCACACATGAAATGGACAATACTCTTTTCTTCTGCCTCCCATCTCTACTCTTCCCACAGCCCCTAACACACCCCTCAGCTCTGCAGGAGAAAGATTTCAGGTAGGAGCTGAATCCCAGTTCCACACAGGCTACATGGCTTGGAGCAATTGACTTAGTCTCTGAGTGTTCTACTGTGACAGATGGCTGTTGTTATTTAACCATATAATCTTTTACTCGACATAAATTGTAGGCGTCTGGATATTGGTATTTATTATTGTAAATATTTTTCAAGTCAGAATGGTGCCAGAGTACAGCTAAGTGTTCACATAAAGGTTTCATTAGATCAGTGGACAGTCTACGGCGGAGTGAAGAAAATCCAACATTGTGCGGAAGGTGAACATCATTAGTTTTTCTGTATGTCTTGTTACTGAGCAAAATGTAATCCGACAGCCTTAATAGGAAAAGGCCATTTTCTGTCATTGCAGTGACTGTCTTCCCCATCTGCTGATCACCTCTCTTTATGAACACTTACCTTGCACCAGTGGCATTCCTTCCTACCGAGGAACTGACTCCAAGCTGTGATTAGACTGGTCACCAGAGATGAATGCATATGCACACAAATATCAACAGCAGTTTGTGTGCTTTGAGCACTCGTCTCTAAGAAATTCACTTCAGATTTCTTTAAAACAAATTTCTTTCCCAACTCTTGCCACTAAGTAGAAAGGAGAATGCATTTACAGATAGGGAAGGAAGCTAGGGAAAAAGAACGGGACCAGTCACCCCAAAACAAAGTCTTACGTACTTAATTCCCCTCCCATTGTGACCAACATCGTGTCTCCCACTAAAACACCAGCCAAGCTTCATACAAACTAAAGAGAAGGAATTTCACACAGGGTGAGGTTTTCTGAGTGAGGCATATAAAAATAGCACAATCTACGTGCTCTTATCCACGCAATTCAGCATGGTTCAGGACACAGCAGTTGAGTAATTGCATTTGATATTAAAATCAAGCAGAAAATTCTCAGATATTTCACTTAAAAAATTAGATAGGCTGTATAAACATTTAACTAATTTTGTAACTACCATGCCTTTTGGTTTTGTAATTTTTAAAAATTTAAACTATGCTTCCTTATTGAAATAAAGAGTTATTAACTACAGCAGCAATCATTTTCAACTTAACTCATCAGCAATAACAGAAACTTTTTTTTTTTTTGAGACAGAGTCTTGCTCTGTTGCCCAGGCTGGAGTGCACTGGCGCGATCTCAGCAGCTCACTGCAACCTCGGCCTCCTGGGTTCAGGCAATTCTCCTGCTTCAGCTTCCCGAGTAGCTGGGATTACAGGCGCCTGCCACCATGCCCAGCTAATTTTTGTATTTTTAGTAGAGACGAGGTTTCACCATGTTGGTCAGGCCGGTCTTGAACTCCTGACCTCAGGTAACCTGCCCACCTTGGCCTCCCAGAGTGCTGGGATTACAGGCATGAGCCACTGCGCCCGGCCAGTAACAGAAACTTTCATTAAAACTTGAATAATCAGTATCAAATTCATGACATCAAAAATCATATTTTCAATTTTCAAGTTATATCATCAAGAAAATTTTTATTTAGTGACATTTATTTATATAAGTGTATACGTGTGTGTGTTTGTGTATTACCATTCTTGCATTGTTATAAAGAAATACCTGACACTGGATAATTTATCAGGAAAAGAAGCTTAATTGGCTCACAGCTCCACAGTCTATGCAAGAAGCACGGTGCTACAGAGGCCTTGGGAAGCTGTTACTCATGGTGGATGCTGAAGTGGGAGCAGCACATCCCACAGCGAGAACAGGAGCAAGACAGTGAATGGCAGGGGGAGGTGCCACACGCTTCGTGTAAACACCCAGATCTCTGAGATCTCACTCACTCACAGCCATGAGGACAGCACCAAGTCATGAGGTAATTCGTCCCCGTGACCCAAATACCTTCCGCCAGGCCCCACCTCAACACTGGGGATTACAATTCCACGTGAGATTTGGCAGAAACATGTATTCAAACTATATCAATAGGTTTTCAGAAAGTTGAACATTTGTTTAATTTTGAAAAAAAATAAATTCATAAGAAGTTGTAAAAAAAAAATTGTACTGGGAGGTTCCATACCCAGTTTTCTCAGTGTTTACATCGTGTATAACTATAGTACAGTATCAAAACCAGGAAAGTGATATGGTACAATCCACGACCTCATTCAGATTTCACCAGTATTTCACACGCTCAGGGGAGCATATGTATATGGGGGCAGGAATAGCTATAGGTCTATGCAATTTTATCATCGGCGTAGACTCCCTGCAGCCTTGACCTCCTGGGCTGAGTTTTTTTCTCACACCACAAGGCTCCCAGTGCCACCTTCTTTACCCACACCTCTCCTCCACTGGCCTCCACCATCTCTAATCACTGGCAACCACTAATGTGTCCTCCTTGTCTCTAATTGTATTATTTCATAATAACTATGTAAATAAAATACAGTGTGTAACCTTTACGCTTAATAAGCATAATTCCAAGAGCTCCATCCAAGGTGTGCCTGTATCAATAGTTTCTTTTGACAGCTGAATAGAATTCCACGGTGTGAATGCACCACAGTTTGTTAAATGATTCGCAACATTAGTTTGTTTCCAGTTTTTGGCTATTAAAGATGCTGTGAACATTTGTTTATGGGTTTTTGTGTGACTATTGGTTTTCATTTCTCTGGGATAAATGCCAAAGAGCGCAATTGCTGGGTTGTAAGGTAACTGCATATTTAATTTTATAAGAAACTGCCAACTGATTTTCCAGAGTGGCTGTATGATTTTCTAATTTCCACCAGCAATGTAGGAGTGATCGATCCAGTTTCTCTACGTTCTAGCCAGCCTTAAACAGTGTCACTTTTTTTTATGATTATTCTTACAGCCATTCTGATAGATGTTTAGGAATATCTCATTGTGGCTTTTTTTTTTTTTTTGCATTTTGCTAATGACTAATGATATTGGACATTTTTGCATGCGCTTATTAGCCTTCTATATATACTCTCTCCTGAAATCTCAGCACATATATTTTGCCCATTTTCTGACTGGATTGTTTGTTACTGCTGAATTTTGACAATTTTTTATATACTCCAAGTTCTTTGTCAAATGCATGGTTTGCAGATATTTTTTCTAAGTGTACAGAGTCTTCAGAGTCTTTTGCAGAACAAATGTTTTAATTTGATGAGGTCCAGTCTACCAATTTTTCCTTTTATGAATCATGCTTCTGGTGTTAAATTTAAGAATTCTTATAGCTCCATGTCCTAAAGACGTTTTTATGTTTTTTTCTGAAGTTTTACATTTTACATTTAAGTCCATTTTTTGTGTGGATTTTGTGTAAGTCCGAGGTTTAGGTCAAAGTCATCTGCCCATCACCATTCTTATAAAGTCACTCCGCTGAACTGCTTTGGAATCTTTGTTAAAAATCAGTTGGGCAGCCTGGCAGGGTGGTTCACGTCTATAATCTCAGCACTTTGGGAGGCCAAGGCAGGTGGATCACGAGGTCACGAGATCAAGACCATCCTGGCTGACACAGTGAAACCCCGTCGCTACTAAAAATACAAAAAATTAGCCAGGCGTGGTGGCAGGTGCCTATAGTCCAGCTAACTCGGGAGGCTGAGGCAGGAGAACTGCGTGAACCCAGGAGGCGGAGCTTGCAGTGAGCTGAGATCACGCTATTGCACTCCAGCCTGGGTGACAGAGCGAGGCTCCGTCTCAAAATAAATAAATAAATAAATAATAAATAAATAAATAAATAAATAAATAAATAAATATCAGTTGGGCATATTTGTGCAGGTCTATTTCTGAACGGACTATTCTATTCCCTTGATTACTGTGGTTATATAGCAAGCATAACCATTGTGCGGAATGTTCCCCCACACTGTCCTCCCAGACTGGGCTTCTCCTCAAATTGATCTATAGCTTTCATGCAATCCCTGTCTTCAGACTTCAATATAAATCCCCTTCTCCCAGACTTCAATATAAATTTTAGAGTATGTTTGTCTATGGGCACAAAAATCTTTGCTAGGACTTTGATAGGGATTGCACAAAAGCTATAGATTTGAGGAGAACTGACATTTGCTATGGTGAGTCTTCTGATTCATGAAAATGGGAAGTGTCTCCATTTAGTTAGGTCTTCTTTCATTTCTTTTAACAGCATTTTGCAATTTTCAGCATACAGTTTCTATACTTGTTTTATTAAGTTTATACCTAAGTACTTCATTTTCTTACAGTGATTCTGAATGTTACGTCTTTATTTTAATCTCAGTTCCCAGGTTTGATTTTAGTATGTAGATATGATTGATTTTGTGTTGATCCTGTATCCTGTAATCTTGTTTAATTCACTTATCAGTTCCAGAAGTTTTTATATAAATTCTTCGGCATTTTTTATGTGGATAACCATGTCAATCAGAGACTGTTGTATTTCTTCCTTTCCAGTCTGTGTGCTTTCTATTTATCATCTGTGCTTTACTTAAGTAGCTAACATAACAGAAGTGAAAATGGACATCTTTGCCTTGTTAACAATCAGGGGAAAGCATCCAGTCATTCACCTTTAGCTATAATGACAGCTGTAGGATTTTTGTAGATTCTCTTTAAAAACTAAGGAAATTCTCCCCTATTTCTAATTTGCTATCATGAATGGGTACTGTATTTTTCAAATGCTTTTTTCGTCTACAAATTTTCTTCTTTAGCCTATCAATATTGTGGACACACTGGTTGATTTTCAACTCTTGAACCAGCCTTGCACACCTAGAATAAATCACACTTGCTCATGGAATATAATTCCTTTGAGATATTGCTGGCTTTGATTTGCCAGTATTTTGCTCAGAGTTTTTGTGCCATTGTTCTTGAGAGATGTTGTTCCCTGATTTCCTTTGTACACTGTCTTTCTTCCTGGTATCAGTGTAATACTTGTTTCATAAAGTTAGTTGGGAATGGTTCCCTCCTCTTCCATTTTCTAGAGGAGACTGCATACAGCTAGTAATAATAATTCTTTAAATGTACCACAGAATTCTCCAGCGAAATTATCTGGGTCCAGAGATTTCTTTTTTGGGAACTTCTAATTACAAATTCAATTTCTTTAGTCATTAATGGACTACTCAAATTCTCTACTTCATCTTGGGTATATTTTAGTAACTTCTGTTTTTTAAGGAATTGGTCTATTTTTTCTAAAGTGTTGAATTTACATGTATAAAATTACTCATGGTATTCCCTTATTTTCTTTTAAGTGTATGTGGGATGTGTAGTGATAGCTTCTGTTTCATTCCTGACATTGATGTCTTTCTCTTTTTATTTTTGTCCAACGTTTATCAAATTAATTGATTGTGGAGGGCAAGATAAAAATTTTTATTTGATTAACTTTCTCTATTGGTTTCTGTTTTCAATTTCATTTATTTCTTCTCTTATCTTTATAATGTTCTTACATCTGCTTAGTTTGGGCCGGGCACAGTGGCTCATGCCTGTAATCCCAGTACTTTGGGAGGCCAAGGTGGGCAGATCACTTGAGACCAGGAGTTTGAGACCAGCCTGGCCAACATGGTGAAACCTGGTCTCTACCAAAAATACAAAATTTAGCCTGGCGTGGTGGTGTGCACCCGGAGTCCCAGCTACTTGGGAGCCTGAGGCAGGAGAATCACTTGAACCCAGGTAGTGGAGGTTGAATGAGCGGAGATAACGTCACTGTACTCCAGCCTGGGCAACAGAGTGAGACTCCATCTCAAAATAAATAAATAAACAAATAAAAATAAGACAAAATCATCTGCTTGGTTTGGGTTTGTTTTGATCTTCCTTCAGAAGTTTTTGAGGACTTAAATTTGAGAAGTTTTTTTTTTTTTCTTTCTTTCTTTCTTTTTAAGTGTTCAATGCTACAATTTCCCCATCAGTACTGGTTTAACTGTGTACTACAAATTTTGATATGCTGCATTTTCATTTTCATTCAGTACTATGTATCATTTTATTTTCTTTGAGATTTTCTCTTTGACTTACAGATACTTAAAAGTTTATTGTTTAACTTCCAAGTGTTTAGTGATTTCGTGTTTTCTTTCTGTCATTGATTTCTAGTGTGACTTCACTATACTTAGAAAACATAAACTGTATAATACTAATATTTTAAACGTAGTAGGGTTTAAGACTCAGTATGGTTCATCTTGGGAAATGCTCTCTGGGCAGATGAAAAGAATGTTTATTCTGCTTTTGTTGTTTAAATGTTCTATAAATGTCAATCAAATCCTGTTGACTGATGATGCTGTTTGGTTCTTCTGTATGTTGGGAGCACATCCTCCTGTTTCTACTCAGTGGTGGGTGAAAGATCAGCTCCCAGCTTGACTGCCGCAACCACAAGGAGGAAGTGCACGCAGCTTTCAGTTGGTGTTTGGCTGGAGTAGGGTAGGCATTATCGAAAAGTTTTTTGTGCCCTTAGGCCATGTTTTTCCTGGTCCTTTGGTGGGGGCTCTTTTGTTGGGGGGGGGTGTGTGTGTGTGTATGTCTGCTTGTCAGCAGTGTCAGGCTGCAGCCTTCCCATAGCAGTGTCTGGCATATGTGAAAGGCAAAAAGAAAACCTAAGGAACTCAACGTAGCATCATTCCTCGAGTCCTGAGGTTCTCAGGCAAGCGGCCTTTCTTCAGATTCTTCCTGTGTGTATTTGTTGTGTTACGGCCAGAGTTTTGTGTTCCAGGAGGAAGGACCTGGGAGGAATGACACTACTCCATCTTGGCCAGAATTGGAAATCTGTTTAGAAACATTTTTTAACTGTTTCTATTCTGTCTTCCATTTCTTCTTCCCCTGTGCCTTCACGCCTTTTGATTGTATCCCTGCTTCTAAGCACCTCCAACAGAAAGAAGGCTGGGAAATTAAAGGAGTTGGAATTCAAATCAGTCCATGTTGCTACTCATTAGCAACTCTAGGAGAGGTTCAGTGAAGGAAGAAGTTAAAACTACTCACTAAAATGAGGTTTTCAATAAACTGTGGGTGTTAATTATCCATTCAACCCAAGCCCTCAATCAGCAGGAGTGGAATAGGAAGGCTAGACCCCATTCACTCCCAAGATACTGTCCTTTCGTTGCTTTCCAGATGAACTGCTCAGAGGATAAGATACTCCCTACTCATGAGAAACTGTATGATATAATGGAAATGTGCATTTTTTTGTTAGGAAAGTATAAATTATGCTTTAAAAAATTTCTTTGTTGCGTGTCAAGCACAGGGCCAGCTGACGTGGTGCCTATCTTCGAGGCATGCTCTTAAATAATAAGAACAAGGCAGAATACACAGAGACAACTGAATTATGATTAACTACAATGTGTTCACATAAAATTTAAGCTGATTATGAAGAGACAAGTTAATGCAAGAAGGTGCTTTAGAGTAAAATGGCTTTATTATTAAATTGAAAAAAAAAACAAAATTTCATAAAATGCTGAACTCACAAATGGTAGAAAACTGCCAGAGATATGAAAGCCTGTAAAAACCTGTGATGCAGGCTAGAAAGTGAAGAGGTCAAAGTAATGCTGTTACATTTAACAAGTACTTTTTTTTTGGCTAATTACTTAATGAAACTCAGAAATATCATGAATTATAGACATTTTGCCAAACTTATTTATTTTCAGATTTCATTATGATATAATGAGATGTGTTTATTCTTAAGTCCCTCAAGTAACAAATCCGTATTTGGCCCTTTTTTTTCTCTAAAATTATGTATTATAAAATACAATTCAATTTAGGAATAGTGAAATCTCTAGATTTTCATAATCTTTCCAGATAACAAAAGACTGAAGAACTGCTAATGCTGAAACGTATGTGATGTGTTTTTACAAAAGTTCTTCAGAATCTGAGCTTTTGTATCTTCCATTTTAATCAACTTGGGGAAAAAATGGTTTCTGATGATAAGGCTATCTAGAATTTACAGGATTCCCTCCTTTCTTTAACAAAGCATGTTTTACAATTCATGTTAATCAAATATTTAAAATACTAACCTTTTAAACATCAACTGGCAACAATTACATTGTGGAAATTCAAACCAGAGATGCTCAGGAATGTGTCCAGAACAATTGCAGAGGGAAAGCTGCATTGTTCCAAAGGCTATGATTTCCAGCTCCTGGAAAACAGCCCAACAGTAATAACAGAGCAGTGATCAGATTTCCTTCTGTTAAAAAAGGGCTCTCTAGACACAGAAGGTCATGAGATAAAGGATCTGAAAGTAACCACCTCCACTGCCTCCTCCTGATTCAGAATTTGATGTTAGACTCCTGATTTTCATCATAGCCTATTATTTCCAAAGCATCCTTTAAAAAATCAATAATATATCTAATTCATTACTATTTTTAGTAATGAAGGGTCCTTTATGTTGGGGGACCCCTCGCAAGGGGGTCCCTTATGTGACTGTTGATTCAGCGTTCCAGTAAATAAATTTTGCTCCAAGTATTAAATCATGTCTTCATTTCTCTAGATTTCATTTTGTCAGATCTGCTCCTTTCCTAGCTAATTTCAGATTTTTATTTTTTAGGAATAAAAGCCATGTTCTTGCACCACACTAGTAAACTACAAACGTTATATGCATTGCTGATTTTCAGACAAACTATGTAACATGGCTTTCAATGGGTGCTTGGCAAGGAGGAAACATAGGCTAATAAACGAAAAATATAAATTTATCTGAGGTGGCATGTCTGCCTCTCCCAAGAAATACATTGTTCTATATAAAAAACAACATGATTTAAAACATTTTTAAAACATCGACAACCTAGTGTTATTTAACTAGCGCACTGAGAGCCTCCTCGTGCACAGCTTCTGTCTGTCTTTTCTTTCTGGTTCTCCTTGCAACTGCAGTACCTAAGGGAAGGGTGATGAGCAATCCGCAGACATGGACAGACTTCCTGCAGACTCTCAAACTTTCAGAATTGATCACTTGCTCTATTTATTTATTTATTTAGAGATGGAGTCTCACTCTGTCGCCCAGGCTGGAGTGCAATGGTGCAATCTCGGCTGACTGCAACCTCCGCCTCCTGGGTTCAAGAGATTCTCCTGCCTCAGCCTCCCCAGTAGCTGGGACTCCAGGCGTGCACCACCACGCTCACTTAATTTTTTGTATATTTAGTAGAGATGGGGTTTCACCAGGTTAGCCAGGATGGTCTCGATCTCCTGACCTCGTGATCCGCTCGCCTCAGCCTCCCAAAGTGCTGGGATTACAGGCATGAGCCACCGTGCCCGGCCCCTGTCTTTAATGTTTTTTCATTTGTATTCTTAATTTATGAATAAAATTGTACATACTTATGATGTACCACATCAGGCCTTGATGTGTGTACACGCTGTGAAATGATTCAATCAAGCAAATGAACATATCCATCATCTCACAGCCTTAGCATTTTTTGTGGTGAGAATATTTAAAATCCCCCCTCGGCAATGTTCACGTGTCCGTTATTATTAACTACAGTCAACGCACTGTACAGTAGCTCTCCAGAGCATCCTCCTTCCGAGGGACACTGCATGCCAGGACAACATCTGGCTCTGTCTGCACTGCTGCACTTTCTCTGGGTAATGCTTTCCTTGAAGATTAGGTCCTCTTCTACCTCTGGTCACCTCGTCAATCAAAATAACATTACTACCAGTACATGCACTTAAAGTGTCTATTGTTCTTCTACTGTTCCAGCATTTTCTCAGAAAGAAAGCTAAATCTTGCTTCTTGTACTGACCAAATGGTGCAGGCTCTGATACCTCTTGCGAGCCTCAGAACTCCCTGCTCTACTCTGCTAACTTCTGAGCTGCCCCAGGCACGGAGGGCTGCCTGGATGTCCACGGCCATAGTCCACAGGCACTCTCCCAAGATGGTGGAGCTGGTCCTTATTCTTAGTGTCCCGTCACTGCAGTCCCTGGCTCCAGTTACCCCTTCACTACACACATCAAGTGGGCACTCTAGAGCTGTGAGGGCTGCCTACGCTGGGAGTGGCAGGAAGAACCGACTCATAATACTGTGCAAGAGGAACCAGACCACAGGAGATTTACAGATGAAACACAGATCAGAGACCACTGCAGCTGAGGGCTCCACACTAAGGCACTGGGAAAAAATGAGCGGTCTTCACTATATTACCAAAAGTACTGGGTAAGACGGGGTGAATAATTACATACTGGAGAAGGAAGAAGGAGATACAGATGATCTTTGGGACCAAGTGACAAGTGAAGCAGAATTCAGGAGGCCTGGCCAATCACCAGGGCATGGGCAAGGATACAGGTTGACGTTGGTCCCAGAAACTGTCCAGAAATACACGGTGGGAGGTGTTGTAAAAAAGAACTCAACTGTCAGAGGCAGTGCAGTCAAACAAAGGGACTGGCCGGTCTCTTTTAAATACAGACACTTTCCGTTTCCCATATGAAGATTAAAGGAAAGAACCTAATGGAGAGGAAGCTCTCATTTCGGAAAGACGACAGCGAATGTCGGTACAGGAAAAGCCAAACACAGAGCGTGGGTGGAGAGGTGAATTCCGCGGGGAGCAGCATCTCTGCGAGAAATACACTAGTCTGGAGCGAGGGCAGGCTCCAGGTAAACCAATACTGTTGCTCTTCGGACGGAAACAAAACTTGATTTCCACAACTATCAGCAAAGATGGGATGGTAGGATGAAGGCCTTGAGGGCAGAGAACGTTCTGGGTGGTGAAGACGAAGAAGACAAAATAACAAATGTATTTACTAGGAGACATTTTGTCATCAGAGACAATTTTCTCCTAGTGGGTGGGCTTGCTTCGGACACTTTCCCCAACATCTTTCTCAAGGCTGGAAAAAAGCAACATAAACCCATGATGTAAAGAAGCTAGAGAGCCTTGAAACAGATTTCTTTGCTGCCTAAGATGGGAGGCACAACCAGGCAATTGAGGATGAGTCGAACTGAAATTTCTGACGGAGCAGAAGGAAGAGGAAGAATGGGGGAGAGGGAGACAAGACAACCAGCAACAAGGGTCTCTCAAAAGCGAAGAGCACCTGTGCTCAAATGCCTGGCAATGTAAAACAAGAACAGAGAGAGCTCAGAAGCAGTTGAGAAACTTGGAGAAACGTGGAGTCCCTTCTGAGTAGATTTCACCAAGGTGCTGCTTTTCTGGGCACGCTGGAAGGAGTAAGAATTAGGGTAGGGAGGAAAAACAGTTACTGATTCATTTCACAATCAATGTGGATAAATCCAAATTAGTCCAAATGCTCTTCCCAATTACATGTTAATAGCCACTTAACATTTTGTCTCTGCATCAGTAGACCAAACTTTGAATCATATTAAACGATGTCTGACTTTTTTTTCTCATTAACTACATGGAAAACAGTCCCCGAAAATGTTACTCATGTAGGCAAAGTAAACTACTGGTTCACTAAACAACACCTCCAACGAATCGGAGCTCGCTTGGCACACCCTCACCGCACTCCGACAAAGATCAAGGCAACAACACAGAGGAGGACTCCTTGCCCCAGAGGTGTGTGCAGGGATGATGTGGGCTCCTCCCAGTGCCAGGCCTGAGACCTCAGTTTCCCCACGCTTTATTTCACCACGGTGCCATGCACTCAAATACCCAAGGGGTGGAGGCTCGGCTCAGTTGTGGAGATTAAACACAGGATTAAATGGAGACTTAAATCCCTTGGTGGAATCTGACCATATGGACCTCCAGATAAAAATCGTTAGAGACGCTAACAATTTTTTTTTTTTTTTTTTGAGACGGAGTCTCGCTCTGTCGCCAGGCTGGAGTGCAGTGGTGCAATCTCAGCTCACTGCAAACTCCAACTCCCTGGTTCAAGCGATTCTCCTGCCTCAGCCTCCCAAGTAACTGGGATTACAGGCACCCGCCACCACGCCCAGCTAATTTTTTTTGTATTATTAGCAGAGACAGGATTTCACCATGTTAGCCAGGATGGTCTCGATCTCCTGACCTCATGATCCGCCCACCTCAACCTCCCAAAGTGCTGGGATTACAGGCCTGAGCCACCGCGCCCAGCCGCCCCAACAGGTTTTTTCCCAACTTCTTAGGCCTGACTTCTGAGAAACTTTTTATTTTCTTGTGTAAGATTTACTGTGGAAATTAGAATTAGTCTTAATGACTAAAACAAAACAATGACTTGAACGTGTGTATTCTATTGTTCACCTATCAGAATACCAAATATATAATTAAATTAAAGTCAATTTTAGTGTAAAGCCAAATTATGTGTTATTTTTTACTATTATATGAGATCATGTTGGAATATTGGCAATATTAAGAATATTTGGGGATTTAACTCAATTTTACTTTGCATTGTAATGTTTTATGGGCTGCAGTTGTCTTCCCATTTACTAACAGAAATTGATTCTAGAAGGATAGATATAGAACATTCTTGGATATTGCAATAGAAGCCCAGAGTGAAAGATCTTTTCGTGAAAGCTACTTGGTTACATTGATAAAAAAACTTTAAAACAATATTCATACCATTTGACTCAGTAATCTTATTTAATGAATTATATCTCAAAGAAATAATCCATAACACATACAGTAACTTAGGCACAAAGATATTCATCAAAACATTATTTAGTCAACCAAATCAGAGCAAATAATCTAAATGTCCAACAAAAAAACTACTAAGTAAAATATATTATTCAGCCAGTCAAGGGAATACTATACAGCCCTTAAAATAAATGTAAAACATATTTAATAGCACAAGAGTATCTATATAAAGCTATATATAAAAGTATGACAGTAACTTGTATGTACAGTGTGTAAATAATAGCGCATACATATTAAATGTGCATGAAAAGCTAAAAGAAATACATCCAAATGTATTCACATACTATAGTTTTCTTCATGAGGATTTTTTTTTTTAATTTTGGAAAATAATAGGTATTATAGAAGCAGTAAAAGTGTAATGAGTATCAAATTTCCTAAATATGGTCTTATCAACTCCACATGGGTCTTCACTTCACAATTTAAACATACAGAACAGGCCGGGCGTGGTGGCTCACACCTGTAATCCCAGCACTTTGGGAAACCGAGGTGGGCAAATCACCTGAGCCCAGGAGTTCAAGACCACCCCAGGCAACATGGTGAAGCCCCCTCTCTACTAAAAAAAAAAAATAGAAAAATTGGCCAGGTGTGGTGGTGCACACCTGTAGTCCCAGCTACTCGGGAGCCTGAGGTGGGAGGGTCACTTGAGCCCAGGAGGCAGAGGTTGCAATGAGCCAAGATCACAGCACTGCACTCCAGCCTGGGTGACAGAGCAAGATCCCGTCTCGAAAACAAATTTTTTTAAGTACAGAACACTCCACACAGGTAAAAAGTTCCTGCACCTGACACGATGTTAAAAAAAAAAATAAAAGTGTAATCTCAAGTATGTGTTATGTATAAAGTCACATATGTGCTACGTATAAAAACCCATGGGTGTACAGATCATTTACAGAGCCCACAGCTAAGTAAAGGAGAATGTCTGCCTCACTTCTTTCCACTTAACCATCCTCCTACCTGCTTTCCTCCCTTTCATCACGTCTGAACAGAGCAGGTATCTAAGCATCCCAGACGTCTGCAGCTCTGGAAACCCCTGGAGATTCTTCTGCACCAGTTCCTTGCAGGCTGTTACCCTCTTAGAAACTATGTACCCAACGTGGCTGCCACCAGAGGGATGATGGTAGAAACACTGCAGGTAGTCAAAACCCCCAGCGGTTTCACTTGTATCAGGGGTAAACATTCTAAGAGCTAAGCTAAATAGAATTTAATTTTGGGCACAGTGGCAACTGGTGTATATCTACCTTCTGATGAAACATAGCAAGATATCCCAGTGTCCCAAGTATTTAAAAAAAGAAAACTCCTGTTTCTTATACCAATTGTACCATTTTTTGCTACTCGTATCCCACCATGGTTCCCTTGCGTCTTTCCATGCCTTCTAGTCTGCTGTGGACTGTGTCAGCTCCCCAGGCCAAGTGCCCAGAAACTCATCCCTTTCTTCATTCCTGCCCTGCAACCACGGCCCAACAGCGTCCCTAGGAGCTGTAATTACTCATTCCTCACACATTCCTTGCCCGGCACGCTCAATTGCTCACTCACTCCTGGGCTCAAATCAAACATTCTCTTCATAAGTTTCTTCAATAACTTTAATGTGGCCTTGAGGACTTAGGAGTGTCACAAGTCAAACTTGCAAAGCTTGAACGGAGGCACTAAAAAAGTGGAAAATCCCAAACTATCATCATTTGGATTTACGTCGCTGGACATTTCATTTAGTTACAAGAGCAGTTGTAACAGAGTTAAGCCGCCTCTTAAAGCTAAAGTATTTAGAAGGAAGGAGACAATACAAGAACACGCTAATCAACATGGAGCAATCGAACTAAAAAGTCAAGTCATGGCAGAGAATACAAGAGGTCATTATTCAGTGATATTATGTATTTTTAAAATTAAAAATGGCAAAGTTCACTGTTTTACCTCCTTCCAGCTAGTTCCCACTGTTAACCTACAAAATGCAAAGTGCTTTGATCAGCCTAGAATTTAAAAAATCTCTCTCTCTATAGCTCACTTTGCACTAACCTGTTACAGTAAGTGTAAATTAGTTAACAGCACTTCACTGTGAAGCATCAAAACTAGTGTTTTGCCATACATATTCACAAAACCAGTCCCTTACAAGTCCTCTTCTCTACCATCTCAACAGGCTCCACCATCAGTGTAATGGAATTCTAACATGTTTTGTTTTACATTTCAGGGTTTTGTTCTGATGGTTGTTGTTTTCACAGTTTCCTTTATAATGCAAGTGGCCACACAGGAAAAAATCTCCATAGAGGTACAATCTAGACACACTCACGCTTTTGTGGTAATACACAGAATATGGTTTAATCATATTTAAGTCTGATGTTGAGTCCCTCCTCCAGCTGACTGACAGTTCCTATTAATACGGCAGCATGAGCAGGTTCTGATTTTTCTGTTTGCACACTATTGCATAATCAAATAGAGTCTTGGGCAAAGGGTGGCATATCAGGAAATTAGATGTCAATTAACAGAGGCTTGCTTTCCTGTCAGCCTTTGTTTAACAAATTCCATCTGCTTTCCTCTGAAGGATGTTGGAGAAGAGAATTTTCCTTAATTATTTTAGAAACTCAGAGATGTGATAAAAGGAGAAAAAATACTGAGTCAAACAGACTCATGAGGTATCCAAACTTGGAGAGAGAAACCAGCAGGTAAAGCCATCACTGCTTATCTCCTAAGGAGAGGTAAATGTCATTCAGGCAGGCAGCTGAGAACCAGTGCAGGACAATCTGCCCCATTAATTGACCTTTTCTTCTTAATCTCAACAAACCAACCAAGGCCCACGATCTGTACCCACCCACCAATTCTCAGCGTTGATTCTACCCCAGGTGTGCTAATTAGCTTACATTTGGAACAAAGTGCATTCCCCTTGTAAGCATCTGAACTTTGCAAGAAGCAGCCATACTTTTAAAAGAGAAAAAGAAAAAACGAAAAAAAAACCAACCTTAAGTAACATATGTGACACCACCACTGTAGACAAATTATGTCAAGGTGTTAAATTAGCGTCAATCGCTTATTTACTCTCTTTACATTGTAATTTCCTCCACACAAACACTAAACCCATTACCAACAGTATTTCATCTACAGCAGAAAAACCTAAGTTGAACACTTGGAAATTTTTTGTGGGGGTCGCGGGCTACTTCCAAGTTTGAGACACACTCCACATTCGGATCGATATAATCCCAATACTGACTGGGTAGTTTCCTAAAACTTAGCAATTTGCACGTCCACCTTTTTCCTATGACAGAATAAAATCAAGCAATTTTCCTGGTCTCTTTGCACGTCTCTGGTATAGGCAGACCGAAGTCTTCATCTCTACACCTGCAGTGGTTTCCTTGCTTGGACTTTATGTATATAAACTTTTTTTAGGCCGGGCGCGGTGGCTCAAGCCTGTAATCCCAGCACTTTGGGAGGCCGAGACGGGCGGATCACGAGGTCAGGAGATCGAGATCATCCTGGTTAACACGGTGAAACCCCGTCTCTACTAAAAAAATACAAAAAATTAGCCGGGCGCGGTGGTGGGCGCCTGTAGTCCCAGCTACTCGGGAGGCTGAGGCAGGAGAATGGCGTGAACCCGGGAGGCGGAGCTTGCAGTGAGCTGAGATCCGGCCACTGCACTCCAGCCCGGGCGACAGAGCGAGACTCTGTCTCAAAAAAAAAAAAATAAATAAATAAATAAATAAATAAACTTTTTTTATTAATAAGACTAGGAATCAAAAACAGTAGAATATACCAATTTTTTTTTTTTTTTTTTTGAGATGGAGTCTCGCTCTGTAGGCCAGGGGCGCAATCTCGGCTCACTGCAACCTCCGCCTCCCAGGTGCCTGTTCAAGCAATTCTCCTGCCTCAGCCTCCTGAGTAACTAGGATTACAGGCACGTGCCACCATGCCCAGTTAAGTTTTGTATTTTTAGTAGAGACGAGGTTTCACCATGTTGACCAGGCTGGTCTTAAACTCCTGACCTCGTGATCCACCCGCCTCAGCTTCCCAAAGAGCTGGGATTACAGGGGTGAGCCACGGTGCCCAGTCCAAACATTATTTTTTGTAGAGATGCTATAATTGAGGTCCAAGCTTAAAATTATCTGCATGAAACGCTGGCTCCACACCCCACACTGGCCGAGTGCAGCACTGCAGACGATACTGACCACACCCCTGTCCTCTTCCTTTTGGTCTGGATTATGAACTCAAAGAATGTTAAGATTGTTACTAAAACACCACAAAAGATTCAAAAATGGTGCATGAACTAAATGTATGTAAAATGTTCTTAAAAACCTGAATACGGACAATTTGGAACCCAACAACAAAAACTAAGGTATTTCTCTACCGGATGGTTCTTCTTAGTAATAAGGGAAATATTATGCTTTGGATACAAGAGAAACATTTTAAGAGCTCACTGAACGTTTTATTCACAAACTAATAATTCTAAATTCAGACCAAAAAAACTAATGCAGCTATGTTTGAGACCTGAAAATTACTGAGCATGGATTCGGATGTTAAATCCCAGCTGTTTATGTACAAAGTACCTGAGGCTCAGCATACAGCAAAGAGAACCTGAAAAAGAGTTCCCGGGTTCTACACACACCACGCTTTGACAACACAGTTGCGAGCTGCCAGAGGAGATGGGCTCAGTGCCACTGACCACCACGTGGACAACCAATTAAACCACATACGGTATCAAATGACAAGAAGCTGCGGTCTGTGTAAAGCAAATAGAAGGTCCCCTCATGTTTCAAACAGCTCACGGACTCCAAGAAACACGGAAATCAGAGCTGCGAGGCAACCCAGAGAGCATCCATTCCATACCCTCATTAGAAAGATGATCAAATTGAGTCTGAACGACTTGCCAGAGTTCACAGGAACCCTTCCTTGGGATCTAAGCGTTCTTACACCTCAGATTTTCCACTGCAGAGGGCGAGCTTGAAAGCTAAACCCCCTATGTTCTCTAAAGGCAAATTACCCTGAAGTATAGAAGAAATTGCCTAGACAATTAACATTCCAAACAGTTTATGATAATAAAGTAAAATCTTAAGCCTGGAGAGCCATGTTTTATTTAGCATATTTCGTATTGCTTCAAACTCTATTTTATGATTGAAAAGTGGTTCTCCAGGCATAAGGAGAAAAAGAAGAATGGATAATGGATTGATTGATTGATTGATACAGATATAGATATACATACATAAGCACTGTATTTCCAAAACAAGAATGCTTCTTGTAAAAACCGGTTTTTTCTGATTCTAAATGCCAACACACACACACAAGCAAACAAAAACCCACCACAATCAATTAACATTTTTGAATCTCTTTGGATTTCTGGATCTGCTTTCATTTACTCACCCATGATCACCAGTCTTTTACAATCCCTGAGCCAAGTACAGGTCAGGTCCCAGAGAGGCCTCTGCAGTGGTGGTTAATCAATATTGTCCTCTTATGAAAGTACTGTGCTTTACAGAACAGTCCAGAAAATGCATCTGCCCCCCAGCTACTGTTAGGGACTATTCCTGAACAGGTATACACTCTTCATAGAATTATACAAAATCAGGCCAGGTGCAGTGGCTCACACCTATAATCCTAGCACTTTGGAAGGCCAGGGTGGGCGGATCACCAGGTCAGAAGTTCGAGACCAGCCTGGTCAACATAGTGAAACCCCGTCTCTACTAAAAATACAAAAAAAAAAGGGAGCCAGATGTGGTGGCACGCACTTGTAGACCCAGCTACTTGAGAGACTGAGGCAAGAGAATCACTTGAACCCGGGAGTCGGAGGTTGCAGTGAGCCAAGACCATGCCACTGCACTCCAGCCTGGGTGACAAAGCAAGACTCCATCTCAAAAAATAAAAAAAGATTCAATATTAGTCATAAGAGAAATTTTAGAGGTGACTTCCTCCAGAGGAGGCCAAATACTTTCATCACTAGAATCTTTCATCCAAACAGAATTTCATTTTATATGGAAATATAACTGACACATAAATTATATACTATACTATATATTCTCATTGTATATAATATAAATTACATGTCACAATATCTGTGTATGTACCAGAATATATTCGGAGATGGAAGGGGGCTCTCCCTAGTGGGATGCAGCGTCAGAGCCCTGCCTGTTTCCCCTGCTGCTACAGCCCCCAGGAGCAATCTCCAGGTATCCAATGCTACAAATCACAGCCATGCCCAATAGCCTCAGGAATCCGTATTTTGTTCTCCAAATTAAGCTACTATTGTTGATGCCTCTTGCACTTTTTCCTCTTCAATACACACCTCTATCCCATTGATTTATTTATTTATTTATTTATTTATTTTGAGACAGGGTCTCTCTCTGTCCCCCAGGCTGGAGTGCAGCGGCACGATCTCAGCTCACTGCAGCCTCTGCCTCCCGGGTTCAAGATTCTTGTGACTCAGCCTCCTGAGCAGCTGGGATTACAGGAGAGAGCAATCACGACCGGCTAATTTTTGTATTTTTAGTAGAAATGGGGTTTTGCCATGTTGGCCAGGCTGATCTTGAACTTCTGAGTTCAGGTGATCCGCCCCCCTTGGCCTCCCAAAGTGCTGGGATTACCAACATAAAACCCCACGCCCAGCCCCCTTTATCATTTATTCTTACTGTACGTACAAGAAAATAAAAAGGCTTAATACATACAAACCTCCCCTCAATATCACAGAGACTGTTATTGTAAAACAAAAAATCTTATTTTTTTAAATCAATTAATTATATCAAGTGCTTTAATCTTCATTTCTGGAAAATATCACTCATCTCTTTGTAAACCGGTATATTATTTGTCAAAATTTTGCCTTCCACGATGTGGGCCTGTCACTAAAAGAGGCTATGTTAATACAGCAACCTTCTCTGCTATCGTCATCAATACGGAAGACCATTCTGATTCAGTCCTTTAGCCCCATATTTCTTAAACTGTGTCCTACCAAAAACTTTGTGAAGAAGTTGCTAATAGGGCCCCTCATCCCTTCACAAAGAAAAAAAATTCCGGTCAAACATATCTGGAAAACGTTGAACTCTTCACCCCCCATGAAGATTTACAAAATCATTAATGTATTAAAGAACCTGACAATTCCTGCCGCAAAGAAACCTATTTTATGTGTTTGCCATAATTTCCAATATTATTTGAGCAGAAACACTTTGACTACAGGACACACATTAACATTCTACAGGAAGGTGTTCTCTAAGCAACCGTTGTTTTAGTCCACGCCACAAGGAATGACATCTCACAGGGAATTTTGGTGCCCAGGGCCAAATCAAAAGAAAGATTCAGAAACGAAAACTCATTCAACAGCACAATCCAATATACCCTCATACCAATGAGTTACCCGAAGAATGTTTAACAGCCTCAACAAAGAACATCGCACAATCAACCCAGGTCTTCAGACAGGTATCCCCGCCCTCTTTCTAGCATGCAGACTGCCTTGAAGAGGCAAGACATTTTGCAGGCCCTGCCCTAATTGTGAACTCAGCGCCTTCAGCGTATACCAATGGTGAGAAATTATGCTTAGAGGGCACCTGGCAGTAACTCCAGCGCCTCCCAAGGGTTCTTGGCCCACAGCTTTGGAACCACTGGTCTGGGCCATAGGGATGGCCCTGTTTTCCATAACTCGGATATTTTTTCTGGGACAAGTTCACAGGGATCTTCATGTTTAAAGTTACAGTTAATTTTATGGGCTAAGCACCCAAAAAAGAGAATCTCTGCAATAAAACAGTTCAAAGATACACCTTTACTGCAAGGGCCACTGACTCCAAGAATTCACTCAACAAATATTTACCAAGCATATCCTACATGGCAAGAACTGTGCTCTGTGGCCATTCTAGTATATTTTTGACCTGATATGTGGACTTATCTCTCACATAGAGCATTACAGTCCGCATAATTGGCAAAAATTAATACTATTACAATAAATTATCCAAATTGGCTTTGTTCCTTCACAACCATTCTGGGTCTGCATAGATAACGCACACACACATACCATGGAATAATGGATGACCCAGAAAATTTGTTCCTTCTACTCATTAAAATTAATTATTGTAAAGTCTTATTCAAAACAATAAAATTTAAAAGAACAGTGATGTGATGTTGAGTTAACTGACAAATATTTTACACATATATAGCAAACAGTCAGGGTTATATCATTTTAGACTAGCAGATTTTGTAATCTTTAAAGTTAATACAAAATAACATAAAACAAACGGGCCAGGCACAGTGGCTCACATCTGTCATCCCAGCACTTTGGGAGGCTGAGGCGGGTGGATCACCTGAGGTCAGGAGTTCAAGACCAGCCTGGCCAACATGGTGAAACCCTGTCTCTACTAAAAATAAAAATTAAAACATTAGCCCGGCGTGGTGGCATGTGCCTGTAATCCCAGCTACTCGAGAGGCTGAGGCAAGAGAATCGCTTGAACCCAGGAGGCGGTGGTTGCAGTGAGCTGAGATCACACCATTGCATGCCAGCCTATTTCCTCACCTAAAAAATGGAAATGAGGTTAACACCTCTATTACCTACCTCACCAGCTGATGGATCAAATTTGATAATCAAATGTGACATAATACCTGAAGCATTTTATAAAGAGGGAAACTCAGTCTTTATATATATATACACACACCGGGCTCATGCCTATAATCTTGGTCTCAAAAAAAAAAAAAAAAAAATATATATATATATATATATATATAGTGTCATGAATCATGGCATGTGGATTCAGCAGTTACATAAAAGGGATTCTTTTATTGTAGAACTGGGGTAAAACATGATGATGATGTAATCAATAAAATTCATATCCTCTTTTAAAAACAAATTAGGACACTTAAAGAACTGTGATGTTCTCAGATCTTAATCTTATTCTTATTTATGTGAAATGTTAGTACCACACATGCCAAAGTTTTTGATATCTGTAGTAAATGCTTCTGTGTGATGTTTAAATTCAGTGGAAAATTGCAAAAAGAGATACATTACCCGGCCGGGCACGGTGGCTCAAGCCTGTAATCCCAGCACTTTGGGAGGCCGAGACGGGCGGATCACGAGGTCAGGAGATCGAGACCATCCTGGCTAACACGGTGAAACCCCATCTCTACTAAAAAATACAAAAAACTAGCCGGGCGAGGTGGCGGGCGCCTGTAGTCCCAGCTACTCGGGAGACTGAGGCAGGAGAATGGCGTGAACCCGGGAGGCGGAGCTTGCAGTGAGCTGAGATCCGGCCACTGCACTCCAGCCTGGGCGACAGAGCGAGACTCCGTCTCAAAAAAAAAAAAAAAAAAATAAGATACATTAGTTAACGTTTACACATGGCTTCTAATTCTGGATGTGGTCTCCTGACTACAAAGGAATGAGGGGCAATCTACATTTCAAGCTACAGAGATTAAGAGACTCAGTCTCTGTCTTGATTGAATGGCACTGAGCACATCGCCAAGAGATGAGAACTATCTTAGTCCTCTTCTTCCAAATTTTGCAGCTAGACAATCCTCTTAATGGCTGGCATAAATGGCCCAGAAGTAAGTTGCACCAGAAACTTGCAAACCAATGAAAAGCACTTCTGCTCCACTGCACTGCTGAGTGGTCAGGGGGAAGGGAAGACAAAGCCCAAAGAATCCCTGTCTAAAAAGAACGTCAAAACTTCCCTATAATATATGAAAGCTCCACCCTCATATACTTTATAACGAGACACAAAACTTTCAGTGCACAAAGGCACCTGTGTTGGTGCTTAGAATATCCTCACCAGTGCTTACATAGGCTAAATTTTGAGAGAACACTGCAATCCTTTACTCTTCTTTCTGCTCTGAAATCAGCATAAAAGTTCCCCCAGTGAAAGGGGTACCTACCAACTACAGAATACTTGACAGACTTTGTGATCTTTGGTCGGTGGTATTATAATTGGTGCAATCACACAAATTATGGTTGAATTATGTCCTCTAAGGTAAACGCTGTATACATCACATTTAGCCTGCGAGATTCTTCCTGTCCTGAGCCCAAATTCCAAGATATAAAAGTATTTCATTGGAAATTGACTATCAGTTTCTTCATGCACATATGTATTTATTCATTTGTTTATTCTTCATTCATATATTCCTTTCCACAAATATTGAAAAGCTACCTATCAGATACTGGATCCTATGCAAAGAACGGCTCATAGAAACAGCCCTGCCTCACGGAGTGTATGGTCTAATGGAGAGAGATGGAGGAGAAAGACTAAGCAAACAAACACACCAAAAGAATATTTAACACTATAATAAGCGTTGCAGGAAAGAATAAGTTTTCACAGAAATGCAGAATGGGAAATGTCTAATTTAGACAGCAGTGAAGGTCATGGAAGAAGATAAAGTCCCATGAGCCCCTAATGGAACATCTTTTGTTGTCCTGTAGCATGAGGAGGTAGAAAGACCAAAGGAGCAGAACCAGGTCCCAGCTTTGCCGTGAAGTAAGAGTGAGAAAGTCGGTGCTATTTCTGAGCCTATTTCCTCACCTAAAAAACGGAAATGAGGTTAACACCTCTACTACCTACCTCACCAGCTGATGGATCAAATTTGATAATCAAATGTGACATAATACCTGAAGCATTTTATAAACTGCAGAATGGTGTAAAACTGTTAGTTACCAACTCCCTATGTCACACCTCAACATGAATGACTAAGATTTTCAAATGTTTGATAGGCTTCATTTATTTATTCCAAATGTTTGATATAAATACATGCAATCATCAGCATGCATAAGACACAGACCCCATGAGAAAGAAAGGTTCAGCTACCCATAGAATAAAAAGAACAGCTGTCACCCATATTAGATTGTGAAAAGTCAGTTGATGAATTCAGATGGTTTTCCTTGTGAAAATCAAGAAGCCTGCAGTCCCAAACATGAGTCCTTCTTTCCAAGAGATGTGACATCCTAGGAGAACTCTACACCTCCTATTGACACTTCTCCATTTCTTTTGTTCCTGCATGCATTTCATTAAAAGAACACTGCCCTCCTCATTAACATCTATTCCATTTTTCATTTAAACGAAGACCAAATCTACAAGATACCCTCATTTGGCAAGTAGCCCAAGAAGCAACAGCTATCTTTTTGAACTCGTTTTATTTACCATTATCCAAGGAAATATAAGTAGAATATTTTATCTTTGGAAAAACCAAATGTTGGAGTCAAAGACAGACACCAGTTGTAATTTGGCAACTGCAACTCAATTACCTACCAGACGTAATTCTTTAACTACACGTAAATAAGCAGATTTGCCCCATCACTTCAAACTAAAGACAACATACCATAAGATCCTAGAGCCCAGCACAGGCTCAAGCAAGAGGTCATCCGTAACAGGACGATGCATGTAAGATCCATTTATTCAAAGAGATGTAATATAAGTTTTACAATCCCCCTGAGGGGAAAGGCAAAAAGCATTCTCTTTTTGCTCTCTATGCTACACGTTTTAATATTAAACACAAGCCTCTCTTACTAAAGAGCATATTATGTCAGGTATTATTGTCATCCATCTCTGAAGTTCATTATATGCTTTCTTATCAGTGCCCCAGCATTGATGTATGATCATAACTTATGCATGAAACATACTGTCAGTGAAAAGTAATGTGCTCAATAAACACCCTCACCTCCCAAATGGAGCAACCTAGAGCCACGCACACACACACACCCTGGACCTTACCCCTGAAGTGCCTTCCATGTAAGCAGTTTTCCAACCCCAACTGGGTCAGGGAAACAGTCTTCCTTTCTGCTGAGTCATCCCCCAGCGTGCTCCGTAATAAGAGCATTAGCGCATTTCCTACCTTTAAACTGCTAATAGCAATAGCAATTCATATGCAAACTCTGAAAATGGCCCAGGCCTCTCCAGAAGCAAGGAGTAAAGTACAGCCTGCTAACACGTGACAGTGTGGGTGTCCTCACTGAGCTTTTCTCTGTAGACCTCAGCCCTTATGATATCACTTTGGTATCAATTGTGTCCCCACACAATGGGCATCTGGAAACCTCCGACTGAATTCCTGAGGATTAAGTGACTTGCCTGAGGCTAGATGGTCCCATGGACTTGGAAACAGAACCCCTAGGTCCCAATGCAATAAGGCTCTTGTTAAACACACTACATGGACCCCTGGGATTCAGCTCCTCCTGCCTGAGAACCTGGCCAGGGACTGGACATGCTGTGTTCTCATTCAGCACTCTCTGATGGCAAAGCAGCTTCTAGACCCTGAAATGGGGGAAAGGAGACTGAGTAACATAAATTTGGACAAAAGATGTCTAAAAGCTGCATTTTCCAAACCTCTAATCCTAGCTCACTCTAGCCTGAATCTGCCTCTCCTCTTTGCCTCTCTTCTAAAAAGAAGAAAGAAAAACATAAAATAATAGTGCAAATGTGTATGTGTGTGTGTCATTTTTGTACACAGGTCAGACTTTATCCGTTTAGTAGTGATATAGCTCCAAAGCTGCTTCTTGAAATGTGCTAAAATTATGTTCATATGCACCACACTTATTTCACACCTAGACATTAAAAAATTGATTTTGAGAAGAAAATGCAACAAGTGAGAAATGAACACAAAACAGCTAGCATAATGAATGCGTATGTCTCATAACTAAAAATACACATTATAGGTTACCCAAAAGGAACTCTAATTTAAAAAAAATAATAATTTTTTATATGCATGAAATGAGAAAAAAAGTCCTGTAGTTACACTTTCATTAAGATTGAGTTAATTTTAATGGATTAGTTAAGGATGAAGTGATAACAAAGTGGAAGTTAAATTACAGGAATTATCACTATCGCTAGAATCTGAATCTAGTTTTATGTTCCTAATACCACATAGTTAATGAAGTAAAAAGTAAGTACATGTGACTTCTCCAAATTAACAGATCAAAATAATGGCTCATTTTAATAAGTTTTTTAAAACTCTTATTTTAAAACACTGTGTTTAAATTTAAAATCCCTAATTGTTTTATTTTTCAATATTTTATGTTTCCTATACTTGCAATAATTTTTCCCATTTGTTGATCTCTTCATCTATCTACTCAACACATTTATTGTTCACTAGAACCACGGGTAAGCACCAAAATGATAACACACACAGTAATTTTCAGCAGACAGTGTTCTTGGACATACGCAATCTCACTTAAAGAAATATACAGACTAAATCTCAATAACTATCTAGCCATGCGTAATTTTTTATAGATTACCTAAAATTTTAAACAGGGGCTAAGAGAAACAAGAGGGAAGTTACATAAAGCAAAATGTTCTTTGATGAGTATCAGGTCAGCTAATTAAAAAAAAAAAAGAGTGTATGAAAAGAAACATTAAAGGATTTAGGAAAAAATGGAAATGTAGAACTCCACTATCCATGAAGCAAGTTATGGCAAAACCAATGCTAAATATTAAAACACTCAAATCCTTTCCTAGATTGTTTCCACAAAACACCAAAATGAATGATGAGATATGCATTTACATGCATAACTAATCTATGCATGTGTTTATTTGAGGTCGGAGACATTTTTTGGAGGCATCATCGACACACGTTACCAGTAGATAAGGACTGGAATCTACAATCGTTTAAAGCAAAAAGCAACAACAGCATCATTCTTGAGTAGTA
This sequence comes from Macaca nemestrina, assembly GCF_043159975.1. Taxonomy (NCBI): domain Eukaryota; kingdom Metazoa; phylum Chordata; class Mammalia; order Primates; family Cercopithecidae; genus Macaca; species Macaca nemestrina. The sequence continues at coordinate 176,479,228 of NC_092131.1, forward strand.
TCTGTTATTGTTCTCCGCAATGACCCTAAAAAACTCATGAACAAATGCATACACATCTCTCCCCATTTTCAGATATACGTGTTTTTCAAAGTCTTTGTTTTGAACTTTGGTGAATTTGTATTTATTTCACTAAATACACGTTTTCAAAAATATATCTATCAAAACCTGAGGGGAAATTTTCAAGAAAGAATCTTCCAAGATCATTTATCCCTCATTGATTCTACCTCACTATCTCTAATCCTCTACTAAATTAACATTTTGGCCAAAATAATCATCTTATGCCACAACTCAAATCATGTCAGTTACCTGCTTTAAAACCTTTATCATTTATAGGCTCCTTATTTCCTGAAATTATCATGTGAAGTCCTTGGCCTCTGGCAGAACGGTCTAGGTGCACAGGGGTTTGTCTTGCTTTTCCAACTTCGTCTCTCCAATCTCCCCTTCTAAATCTCTGATCCTGTTCATCTATCCATTCAGAACTCTGTCATTTTCTTTCCTAACCCAGAATATCCTCCTTCAAGTAAATCAGTCAGAATTCTATTCATATCCCTCACATAATTTAAATATAATTTATTTCATGAAAGTTTCCACATCAAATACCTCCCTTCTCCCAGCCAGCTTCTCTCGTCCCTCCTCCTCCCTCCCTCCCTCTTCTGTGTGCCTGTCACTTGTTCCTCTAATGGGCCTTGCCACATTCTACCTGTGAACAACCGTTTGTCATATCTGCTCTAAGAGTGACAACACACTTAAAGTGAGACCATTTCTTACTTAGTTTCATAACTTACCACACTTAGTTTTGTGTGACCAGTAAGGTGATTAATAAAGCTCATTAATAGATTTTACTGTTTTCAAACAACATAACTGAGTGGCAGCTCTAATCCTATGCTCATATATTTTCTGTTCTTTCCCTCTAAAACGTGAGTCCCTAAATGATATTTAACCATTGCTCTATTTGAGGTTTCTTTAGGAACAGGTGAAATACCATAATTATCATGCACAAATATTTTAAGGAAAATCAGATTTTTCTAGAGCATGATGTGACCAATCTGCTTGTGGGAAGAAGATATTTTCAATGGCTGACATTCACATCTACCCAACAGCCTTCAGTCTCCAATTCTACTCATCCTCAATATTTGTTTATAATAAGTGTGTGTTTACAGAGCCAGAAAAATTACTGTCCTAAGAATGCAAAAAAAAAAAAAATGCATACAAGTATATTTTGGCATGCTATATATACCTATTGGCTATGGAATATACACTTAAAGATTGTTCAGTACAATGGCCTGTATCTTCCATTTGTCTTTCTGTTACTGGGTTTGGAGAAAATTGAGACACTTCAAGTCACAGACTACGAATTAGACAAACATTGATGAAGTTTTTAAAGCTATCAACTAACAGCATGATGCCAGAACTGGAAAACTAAGTTTAAAAAATAACTCAAACAAATATGTGATGGTGTGCAACAGCACACTCTCCTCACTCCCCAAATTATTTTACTAACGTGTAGAGCTCTTGAAGGGCAAAATCAATATTTTCTCTTCCACCTGCCATCCTCCGATACAATGGTTTTTGACATAATAATCCACTAAATAATCAATTAACTTCTGTACTAAATTGTCTTCTCTAGAGAATGTGAAGTCCCCAGTTGAGAAAATCACAGATCACAGAGTGTGGATCTTAAATGTATTAACTTGTTTCCTTAAAAGCACAAAACAAACACATTGAGTAAAATCACTTTTATAGTATTACATAAAAAGTAAAATACACATGTTAATGTTTATTGTAAGGTAATTTATGACTCACATTCCTTCTGTGTTTCTTGCTAATTACTGATATAATATTTGACTTACAAATGTCCTAAGTGATACACTTTGAAAAAAGGTACATTTTTAAATACATATGGTAAATTTAAAAGCTTTAGATTAAGAGTGAAAATTTAATGACAACACCTTGGCGTGGTTAAGTTTCTTCCTACAAGATCCTTAGTGGTAGGTATTTTAAAAGTACCTCACTAACATCTATTTTTAAAAATAGTTTTACTTTGTGTATGTGACTTACTGAAAAATTTCTCAAAATATTGTCCACAAAACACCCGCTTCAAAATATTTGAAGAAGCAGTTTTAAATGCAGAGACCCCAAGACTCCAGCCTACCTTGATCAGAGTCCCTTGGAGTGAGGAACTAGCAAGCATGCATTTAAAGCAAGTTTGCCCACGTGATTCCGACGCACACCAGAGTTAAGAAGCCTACGGAGTGGATCTAAAACCACGTCTCACTGTAGTCTCAATGTTGTATGTCCGAAAGAAAAGTTGCAAACGATTCCTTCCAAAACATATATATATATTGTTTATAAATGCTCCTTCTAGAGCGTCCCTCAGCAGAAAACTAAACTAGTTTTCAAATCCCACGGCGTTTCAGCTCAATTAACAAATGAAAGAGCCATCCTTCTCCCGATTCCCCGGCGTCCTAACGCGCTCCTGGCAAAAGCCCGCTTCGCACCTCGGGGCACTGACCTCCGCTTCCCCCAGTCAGAATACCGAATCCAGTCTGCATCCACAGAAGACCGAAGGGACCCCGGCTCACCGGCCTCCCACCCTCCCGGCAGAGCGGCTCCTCCGAGCCCAGGCGCGGCCTCCTGCTCTCCCCAGCAGCGGCAGCCGGTCAGCACCTCGGACAGAGACTGGCGGGGCCGGGCCCGGGTCAGCCGGTCCAGGAGGCGGCCTGGGAGGAACCGCAGAGACCACCCCTGGAGCGCACAGACCCCCGTCTTCGTTCCCGTTTCCTGCAGCCAGCACCTCTTTCCAAACGACAACAAAGGAAACCTTAACTATCTTACCTAGAACACGGGAGCCACCCCCACATCTCGCCTCTCCCGGTTCCACAGCGCCTGTTGCTAGGGAGGCGAGACGGCGCTCGGGAAGCCCCGGGACCAGGCGGCAGAGCGCTGGCGGAGCTGCAGCGGCAGACGGGAGCGCCAGGCCGGCCGGACCCCTCCGCAGGAAGGCTGCGCCCTCGCGGCTCCGAAGCCAGCCAGGCCCCCGAGCGCCCCGGGCGGGTGCAGGGAGCCGGGCGAGCGAGGGGCCGGCGCCGGGGAGCGCGGCTCCCTCTGCGGGCCGGGGAAACTCGGCCCCGGCCGAAGAGGCCTCCGGCCCAGCCCTGTGGACGCCTGTGATCCCAGACAGCGGGCCGGGGGCGCGGGGACCGCCCTGGGAGGGCGGGCACTCACCATGTTGACTTCGGAAACCATGTCGATGCTGGCGATGTCAATGTTCATCCCCACGCAGACCGGGGGACCTGCGGGAAGCGCAGGACACGGCGATCAGCCCAGCTCCGACGCGGGGCGCGGGCGGCTCTGAGGACTGGGGGCTACCCCAGGAGGGGCGCGGGCGAAGGGCCCCCACCCCCACCCGCCGCGGCTCCGCGGCTGCGGCCCCCGCCTCCCTCCGCCCAGGCCGCCGCCGCCGTGGGTCGCGCTTCCCGCAGCGGCCGCGCGCAGCCCACTTACCCCCGAAGTCGGGTCTCAGGCGAATGTCGTAGCCTTTCAACAGCTTGTCCACCGTCTCCTTCACAAAGGACATGTTCCCGGGATCGTTCACACTGGGGGAGGGGCGGGGGGCACACAGAGCGGGTCAGGGGCGGCTCAGCCGCCCGCGCCCCGCGCACCCCGCGCCCTGCCCGCCCGCCGGCCCACCCGCCGACCCTACCTCTGGGCGCAGCACACCACAGCCACCAGCACCGGGGCCGAGAAGATGCCGAAAAGCCTCCCTCCCGCAAGGCCCCACATCCCTCCGCCGCGCCCCGGCACGGGGGAGGGGGCGCCCCGCCGCCGTCGCGACCCGCAGCCGGGGCTGCTCCTGCTGCTGCCGCCGCCGCCGCCGCGCTGGCCCGGAGCGGAGAAGGGCGGAGGGGGAGGAGAGGAGGGGGAGGAGCGGGCGCTGGGAGGGGAGGGAGGAGCGGGGAGGAGAGCGGAGCGCGCGCGGGCGCGGGGCGGGGGAGGAGACCGGAGAGTCGGAGGCGGAGCCGGCGCGCCGCGCACCCTGCCCTCCCCCTCGCTCGCCGCGGCCCGAGGCCGGGGCCCTGGGCGCTCCCTCCCGCCTCGGCGGCCGCCGCACGGGACTCGGAGCTCCGGGACCGCGGAGTGCGGGGGCGGCCCGGGCCGGACGCTGCGAGCGGAGCCGCGGCTGCGCGGAGTCGGGCGGGGCTGGGGGTCGGCCACGGAGCCGGCTGCTCTGGGCTCTCGGCGGCCGGGCGAGTGCGGGGACTGTCCGCAGCCTCGACGCGGGCATAAGCGGCGGCGGAAACGCTGCCCGCCTACCCCGGCCCCCGAAGTGGGCCCCGCACGACGACCACCGCCCGCTGCGGCGCCGCCCCGGAGCCCCCGGGCCGCGCCTCTGCCCGCCGGACTGCGTGCTGCCGCCTCCCGACGGTGCCTGCAGACGCCGGGAAGCCCCCGCCTCACCTGCGGGGCTCAGAGCCTCGGGTCCCCAGGGTCCAGGAGAGCCAGATGGGCAGCAGGAGCGCCAGGAGCCCGGAGCACATGGCGCTGTTCCTTCGGCCTAACCTGCTGGGATCCGCTCTCCCCCACCGTCTCCGAGCATCCAAGCGGCGACGCGGGGATCCCCGCCCCTACCCCCACCCTCAGGCTTTCCCGCCTGACCCGTCGTCCAGCCCCTGGCGTGGCGGCCCGATTCTTCATTTATAAAATTGGACCATTTTTTTAAAAGCTGCTCCTTAAACTGCACCTCTTACCCTCACTCCTGAACATTTCTTAGGCGCACTGAGCGCTTTCTGCTCACATGTACACATATGTAATGGATGGTTAAGAGAGGCCTGAATATGTGTTTTGTTATCAGCAAACTAGATCCCAGCCAGACTTGGAGACTGGATTGTCATTCCAGGGATGGTAAAATGTCTGCCTCTTTTGGTGCCGCCCAGAGCTATCCGTGATCCTTAATATAAGGCAAGGATCCTTGCTTCCCTGTGACAGGCCTCCTTCGGCTGTCATTAGGCGGCCACTGGCGCAAGGACCCTGGTGTACCAGTGCACAGCGGGTGCACCCGGCCCTCTGGACCACCACCGCACACCTAAAGGGCCACTCACCCACAGCCACAGGTTTTATATTTTAGTGAATGATCCCCAATAAAGTTTCTCTGTACCTCGGATTTCTAATATTGAAAAAGATGGTTACACAATCCTACTTGTAGCCAACTAACAAAACCTACACATCAAACTCGTTTTTGTGTTCTGTAGACCTCTTCAAATTATTCCAGGACTTAATGGTTAATAATAGGTAACTACTTTATTGACTCTTTTTTTTTCTATGAAACTTAAGCTTTTCTTTAACATCGTTGAGACTTTATATTAGTAAATATCTAAATCTAGATCCTAAATCTCACGTTGGCATGTTTCTGTGCATTAATTTTAAATATCACTGCCTTTTCTAAAAATCAGCTATTTTATTTTTGGAACAGAAAATGTGACCGCAGTACCTGGAAGATTCAGAGATAAATATAGCTCCCTAATTATTTTCTGGAAAAGTCTATTCACCACTGCTTTGCATTCAATGTCCTGTTAATGCACAATGGAATTATATGGAAAATTGTATCTGTTGTATCAGACACACATTCATAGTTCAGTTTATTTCTCCAATTTCCATGCAGTTCTTTTAGAGAAATGCCCTGCTGGAGATCGTGGCTATAAAAAGTAAACAATGAAGAGAAGTTGTTTGAATAAAACCAACAACATAGCAAGAATTAGCCCCCTTACTACCAGTTTATATGTTCTAAGACTTGCAGAACCACATTACAACATTATCCAACCGTGCATCACATCAGACCTTCTTGGCTTCCCCCTGTCTCTGGAGCTTTTGGCTTTAACACCCCAGCTGCTGCCTCAGCACCCACTTCTGCAAGAAGTCTGATCAGCTTTACATGGGAACAAGCCCACACGGGATATGCTCATATCCTCATATCACAAGGTCTAAGATGCCACGGGATTTGCTCAGTACTCACATATATGCAATCTGAAATTTCTGGCAAGTTAAAAATCTATGGGGCAGACCTTTGGCTAACGAACACATATTCATGGATCAAAGAGTCTCCCTTTATTGCCTCCTAAGAAATGTCCTGAGATGCAGTTGCTGTTGGCCTCTCAAAGATGATCTTGTGAGATGGATCCATCTTTTGTACTTCGTACTCAGCAGTGGGTGGTCTGCCTGATAATGAACCCTCCCTCCTATCTGCTCCCTCTCTTTCCATGCCTAAATTCCCTTTTCCTTTGCTCCTGTTTTCATTGGAATCAAACACCCTAGTAACATATCACCAACTAAATTTTGCCTCAGGATATGTTTTCTGGGGAACCTAGGCTGAGTTGTGAATTAATCCGCAAGTCATTAGAAGTGTCACCTAAAATGCAATCTCTTTCAAAAGGCAAAACCAAAGAGAAAGACTGCAGAGGTGTGATCAGGATGCATGGGCTATAAGGTTCTTACACACCCACACACTACTGCACATGACAGCCACTGCTCAGCTTGCACCTACACCCACAACAAAGGGTGGCCATGCAGCCCGCCACCCTTCCTCCTTTCTCAGCTCCCTCCAACATAGGCAGCCATCTGGGAGGGGAGGATAAGCACTGAACACCAGCACCCACATCCTTGTGCTCTCTTGCTTAGATAGTAATTACGTATTAGCCAAATCAGCAGAAAATTATTAATTCAGTTCTTGCATTCATTTTAGACTGGAAGAAAAAAAGGCTCCAGGAGTCCCACAGAGGGTAATTTTTCATGGTAGTAGGAAAAGGAGGTGAATGCCGTTTTGTTCATAGGAAGATGGTTTTAAATGGTCTAGAAGAGTATTTGGAGACACTCAAGGTAGAAAGCAGATAGCTGGGAGGCATCAGGTGATCACATTACGTCATCCACGTCTGTGCGTTCTGATTGACCCAAATGCCTTTTACCCAAACTGTTTTGTTCAGTCACTTTTCTTTCTTATAGAAAACTTGTTTTTTTAAACAGTATCAAAGTTTTTTGGCACCAAATTTTAATGCTCTTCAAAAAAAAATCATAACACATGAACTAAAATGTTGCATGTATAGTTAGCTAAGTCTCAACAAATGTATAAACTAGTATACATTTTCATCATTCCCAAAGTTCTCTTGTGACCCTTTGACCCATCTGCCACTGAAGGTTCCAGACAAGCTCTGAACAGCATACATTCTGTCATTATACTTGTTACTTTTTTTCTTGCCTGTTTTAAGCATTCTATGTAAGTAGAATGATGCACTATACGTTGTTTCACGTCTGGCGTCTTTCACTGGGTGTAATGTTTCTGAGATCTATTCATGTTGTTGCAGATCCATAGTTTATTCCTTTGTATTGCCAAGTAGTATTCCATTCACCTGTTGATGAGCCTTTCTAATTTTAGTGATTATGAATAACAATTCATATAGAGGTCTTTATGTGGACATGAGGTTTCATTTCTCTTGGACAAATACCTAGGAGTAAAATGGCTAAATCATGTGGTGAGTGTATGTTTAGTTTTATAAGGAATTGCCAAAATGGTCCCCAAAGTGCTTGGAGGATTTTGCATCTCACCCGCAACGCAAGAGAAATGCAGCTGCTCCACACCTCGGTGGGTGTATAGTGGCAACCCATTGTGGTTTTAATTTGCATTTGCCTGGTGATATATATAAGTAAGCATATTTCATTTACGTATTGGCCACTCACATTTTCTTTTTGAAGATACAAGATTTTTGCCCATTTTAATTGCATTCTCTGTCTTTTTCATTGAGATGTGAGAGGCTTTTTTTTTATTGAGATGTAGTCTCCCACTGTCATCCTGGGTGGGGAGCAGTGACTCAATCTCAGCTCCCTGCAACTTCCACCTCCCAGGTTCAAGTGATTCTCTTGCCTCAGCCTCCTAAGCAGCTAGGATTACCATGCCTGGCTAATTTTTTGTATTTTTAGTAGAGACAGAGCTTCACTATGTTAGCCAGGCTGGTCTTGAACTCCTGACCTTGTGATCTGCCCGCCTTGGCCTCCCAAAGTGCTGGGATTACAGGCGTGAGCCACCACGCCCAGCTAGAGTTCTTTATATATTCTGGATATAAATCCTTTGTTAGATATATGTAATGTAAATTTTTTCTCCCAGTCTGTAGCCTTGCTGTCTCATTTCTTTAATAGTATCTTTCAAAGAAAAGAAGAATTTAATTTAGATGAAATGCAACTTATTCATTTTTTTCTTCTAAGGTTCAGACTTTTGATATTCTACTTGAGAAATCATTGCCTAATTAAAAGTTAAGATTTTCTGGATGTTATCATTTAAAGATTAGCAATATTTAGACCTGTTACTTGTTAAGTTTTGTGGATGATGTAAGGATCAAGGTTCTTCCAAATGAAGTGTACTAGTCAGTTCTCACACTGCTATAAATACCTGAAACTGGGTAATTTATAAAGAAAAAATGGTTAATTGGTTCACAGTTCTGCAGGCTGTGTGGAAAGCATCTGGGGAGGCCTCAGGAAACTTATAATCACAGCGGAAGTCAAAGGGGAAGCAGGCATGTCACATGGCCAGAGCAGGAGGAGGAGAGAGAGGAGGGGAGGTGCTACACACTTTTAATCATATCTCACAATAACTCGCTATTGTCACACCACCAAGGGGGATGGTGTTAAACCAGGAGAAACCGCCCCCATGATTCAATCACCTCCCACCAGGCCCCACCTCCAACACCGGGGATTATAATTTAACATGAGATTTAGGCAGGGACATAGACTCAAACCATCTCATGAGCCATGATTTGTTGGAAATATTCTTTCCTTCAATCTGGTTACCTTTATATGTTTGTTGAGAATCAATTGATCTTATATGTGTGGCTGTGTTTATTCACTCTATTTTGTTTACCCTTTTCCATTAATTTATCTATATATCTGTATACCAATCCATACTGTTTTGACTAATATAGCTATAAAATTAATATTGAAATAATGTAGCATAATCCATCCAATTTTGTTCTTTGCCAAAATTGTTTTAACTATGTGACGGCTTTGCATTTCATAAATATTTTAGAATGATCTTTTCAATTTCTAGCCTGATGGGATTTTAATTGGAATTACATAAAATCTGTAGATGAATCTAGGGAAAATTGACATCTTAACAACATGGAAAACTATCAGTTTATGAAAACTCTATATTTAGATCATCTCTAACTTCTTTTTGTAAGTACTTTGTGTATTTTAGTGGAGGTTCTGTATTTGATTCATTAAATTTATCACGATTTCATATTTTTATGCTATTATAAGTGATTTTTAAATATTTAATTGCCAATTGCATATTGCTAGTACATATAAATATGATTAACTTTTCTATATCATTACATCCTACAACTCAATGTACTTATTATTTTAATAGTTTTGTAGATTCTTTAGGATTATATCCAAGAGATAATTACATCATCTGTGAATATAGTTTATTTCTTCCTGTCCTATATGTAGATGTTTTTAATTTCTTTTTTCTGCCTTACAGTACTGGCTGGGGCTTCCAGTACAATGTGGAAAGGAAGTGGTAAGAGTGGACACCCTTGCCTTGTTCCAATATTAGGGTTTTGTCATTGCTGTTTGGGATTTTTGTTTTTTGTTTACCATTAAGTATGGTGTTGGTATCTTCCTCTTATTTTTCTTCTGTTCTCCCTCTTCTACCCTCTCTTCCTTTTCCTTCATCTCCTGGAAGAGTTTAGTCCTAAGAGTAGGGAAGTACATGGTGTGTACCTGGTATGGAGTAGGGGGCTCTCAGGCCAGAGTCCAGGCAGTGTGAGGAGGGCACGAAGCTTCATAGCTTGAGAAACTGAGAAAAGCACCATTTCACATAGAAGGCTTAGTTTGAAAATCACAGCCAAAGCAAAGGAAGGCAGGCCTGGAGAGGGAGAGCCAGCCATAGTTATCAGATCATAGAAGGTGGGCAAAGTAGCCTGTGTTTGAAATTATAGCCAAAGCAAAGCTAAGAGAACATCCCCATTGAAGCCTGGTCTGGTTTGGCAGTCTGTTTCAGAGGGTGAGGAGAGTCTACACATGAAAACTGCCTTGCATGAGGGTCTAAGCCCATGCAGGAGGAGGGCATGCACTGGGTGGGCCAGCCTGGCATACAGAGTTCGAGCTCACACAGTGCTAGGAGGGTTCCCCCACAGGAAGGCAGGCACAAGGTGAAGATGAGGGGGTCATTCATTTGATAAGGTGACCTGTCATGGAAAACCAGCCAAAGCAAGGTCAGGAAGGCATCCATGTACTGGGATGGCCCAAAATGGGGAGTCAGAACCTGAAAAGGAAGGGGAGAATGCCACAGGGAATGGAAGCAGTGGCAGCAATGGGAGACATAGTGGGGACTTAATCCAATAAGTACATACACCAAGAGTAATGGAAGCCAAGTTTCTCTCTGTTGGAGATGAGAGTTACAAGAACAAAAAAAGGGAGAAACAATCCCTGTGGTGTGAGTGCAATTGAATGTATTAGTGTGAACTACTGGTTTTCTATAAATACAACTACAAATATATACATAAACATGTAGACATGTATATATGTACTTACTGTAGACATACATATACACACATTTATATATATATATTCTCTGCTTCTACCCACCAAGAGGTCCTGGGAACAGTGACAGCACAATAGCAATGAGCACCCTCTGCACCCAGATCTTGGCTTCTCCATACTATTTTCTACAGAAAGGAACCAGAGCTACTTGGGAAAATGGATACTTCTAGAGACAGACAGGGGAAGTCTAAGATGGGATTGGAACATTTGTGACAGAGCAATGAGGTGTTCAAAGAATGATGAGAACATGTCAAAAAGACACAAAATCCAGCTTTAATGTTTTTATACTGCCTATTTCTGGGATGATTTGAGTAAAAATAAAAAATGATAATAATTGCAACCCAAAGGATAAAATAGGAAAATTAGAGTTCATACACATTAATTGTCTGATCATGAATGATGTATTTGGATCATTCATGGTAATATATTACATAGCTTTTTTTTTTTTTTTTTTTTTTTTTGAGACGGAGTCTCGCTCTGCCACCCAGGCTGGAGTGCAGTGGCCGGATCTCAGCTCACTGCAAGCTCCGCCTCCCGGGTTCACGCCATTCTCCTGCCTCCGCCTCCCGAGTAGCTGGGACTACAGGCGCCCGCCACCTCGCCCGGCTAGTTTTTTGTAGTTTTTAGTAGAGACGGGGTTTCACACTGTCAGCCAGGATGGTCTCGATCTCCTGACCTCGTGATCCGCCCGTCTCGGCCTCCCAAAGTGCTGGGATTACAGGCTTGAGCCACCGCGCCCGGCCTACATAGCTTTTAAGTATGTGTTTCACAAAATTAATTACAAAATTAACTATGAAGTGAAAGTAGTAAATTTATAATTTAGCTGGGCAGATACTACCTTAATCAAAAGATCAATATGAACAAATTTAAAGACTGAGATATCTCAAAAGTATGCATCCCATGATATAATGCAGTGAGATTATATCAGTTTATGTCATTTCCACAAAAATACGCAAGCTAAATCCAATCATGAGGAAACATCAGACAAACCCAAATTAAGAGAGTTCCTACAGCATAATATCCCTATAATAATTCAAAACTGCAAATGCCATTAAAGTCCAGAAAAGACTGAAACTACTCCAAACTAAAGTAAACCAAAGAGACAGGAATTACTAATGCATGCATAATTCTGGACTCCATCGTTTTGCTGTAAAATATTTTAATGAGGCAATTGGTTGATCTTAACTGAGGTGTAAAGACTGAATGGCAATAATTTAACAATATCTATTTCCTGATATTTTGATGGTTGTATTGTAATAACACTGAAAGGCTCTTTGTATGTATGAAACCACACTAAGATATGTGAGAAAAGTTTTCCGTGATGTTATGATGACTTCAAACTAAAAAAAAAAGGTGTAAGGAAATTCTGCACATGCCCTTTAGCAGATTAAGGAAATTGCCTGCTATTCCTAGTTTAATGGAGAGTTTTTATCAAGAAAGGTATGGAATTTCATCAGATGCTTTTTTTTGTATCTGTGGGATAATCATTAATTTTCTCCTTTATTCTTTTAACATGATAAATGACATTGATTTTTCAAATGTTAAGCAATATTTGTATTCCTAGGATAAACATTGCTTGGTCATTTTGCTTATACTTTTTACCTGTTGCTGCATTTGATTGCCCAATATTATTAAAAACATGTGTGCCTATGGTCGTATTTTGGTGTATGTTTGCCTTTTCTTGCCTAGTTTTTGTATTAGTGCGATGCTGACCTCAGAAAGCAAGGTTCCATATGTGTTCCCTTCTCCAGTAATTTTTGAAAGATTTTTCTGTAGGATTGTCATTGTATCTTCCTTAAATAGGCTCCTAGAATTTGCCAATGAAGTTTGAAGATTTCCTTAATTTTTAAATAATAAATACAGTATCTTCAGCAGACACAGGCTATTTAGATTTCTATTTCTTCTTGTGATCGTTTTGTTACATAATTGAAGTTTATTTCATTTAAGTTGTCAAATTTATTAAAGAAACGTATTTACAACACTCCCTTGTAATTTTTGAAGTTTGTAGTGCATGTAGTTATGCTCCCACTTTCTTTTCTGATAGTAGTAGTTTGTGTTCTCTTTTTTATATTGATGATTCTGGCTTAAAGTTGCTTACTTTCATTCATCGTTTCAAATAATCTGTTTTTGGTTGTACCACTTTGCTCTATTATTCGCCTGTTTTGTATCTTATTGATTTCTGCTTTTGTTTTCACTATTTCCTTTCTTCTAACTTTCTTTGGGCTTACTTCGCCTTTTCCTTTTCTAGTTTCTTAGGATTGAAGCTTAGATTAATGATTTTTAGGACTTTTCTAATATGGGCATTTAAAGCTATATATTTCTAAGCTTCAGTGGTATTCCAAAAGTTTTACTATGCTATATTTTAATTTTAACTTACTTCATAGTATTTTCTCATTTATTTTGATTTTTATTAGCCATAGGTATTTAGAAGTATGTTCTCTAATTTCAAAACATTAAACTATACTAGATTTTATTTTATTTTTAATTTAATTTTGTTATAATCAGAGCATATATTTTCTATAGATTCAGCTTTTTTAAATTTGCTGTGATAAAATTTCTGACCTGTGCATGGTTTAGGTCAGTGAGTATACCATGCACACTTGAGCAGATAGTGCGTTCTGTTCTTTGGGGATGGAGTATTGTATAGATGTCAATGAGGTTAATTTAGCTGACAGTGATGTTTGGGTTTTACGTGTCCTTACTGATTTTCTGTGTACTTGTTCAGTCAATTACTGAGAGGCGAATGTTGATGGCTTTAAATAATTTTTGTCTATTACTTCTTTCAATTTTTTGAGTTTCTGCTACCTGTCTTCCTGTCTTTTCAAACTGTTATTTGGTGCATAAGCATGCAGGAATTTTATGTCTTCTTTTATGAGACGGATTCTTGCTCTGTTGCCCAGGCCAGAGAGCAGTGGCACGATCTTGGCTCACTGCAACCTCTGCCTCCAGAGTTCAAGCGATTCTCCTGCCTCAGACTCCTGAGTAGCTGGGACTACAGGCGCGCGCTACCACACCCAGCTAGTTTTTTGTATTTTTAGTAGAGATGGGGTTTCACCATCTTGACCAGGCTGGTCTCCAATTCCTGAGTTTGTGATCCACCCGCTGAATGTCTCTTTTACTATTTGAAATGACCCTCTTTGTTGCTGGTAGTATTCTTTGCCTGGAGCCTGTCTTGTCTTAGCTACTCCAACTCTTTTGTAATTTTTCCTTTCATTGCAACCTATTTGCTGAGAGTTAAAATCTCTTTTTTGTGGGCTTCATTTCATCAGGCCAAGCTTCTTTATCATGTCTGATAATTCCTGCCTTTTAGTTGGACTGTCCAGTTCAGATCTGTTTAATAGAAATGAAATGTAAGCCACACACTGAAATTTTCAAAAAATTCTGTAGCCATATTAAAAAAAGAAAACAAGTGGAATAATTTTAGTAATATATCTTATTTAACCCAATATATCCAAAATATATGTCAACCTATAATCGATGTAAAAATATAAATGAGAAAAAGTATCATACTAAGTATTCAAAATCTGGTTTTTTTTGGCACTTGCAGTGCATCTTAATTTGGGATAGGTCCATTTAGGGTGCTCAATAGTCGCAAGTGGCTACCAGCTACCATTTTGCACAATGCAAATCTAAACTACCTGTATTTAATGTCATTATTGAAGTGGTAGAGTTTATGCCAAGCACCATTTTTTTGTTTTGTTTTCTGTTTGTCTTATCTGTTTATTGCTCCTCCCACCTTTTCCTGCCTTTTAAAAAACTCAATTTGGCTGGGTGCAGTGGCTCACACCTGTAATCCCAGCACTTTGGGAGGCCCAGACGGGCGGATCATGAGGTCAAGAGATCAAGACCATCCTGGTCAACTTGGTGAAACTCCATCTCTACTAAAAATACAAAAATTAGCTGGGCGTGGTGGCGCATGCCTGTAGTCCCAGCTACTTGGGAGACTGAAACAGGAGAATCACTTGAACCCAGCAGGCGGAGGTTGCAGTGAGCCGAGATCATGCCACTGCACTTCCAGCATGAGGACAGAATGAGACTCCATCTCAAACAAACAACAACAAAAAAACCCCTCAAATCATTGTATTTTTTTAGCATTCAATTCCGTATTTACTGTGAGGTTATAAATTATGCCTTTTTTCTGGTGTTTAAGGTTTACAACGTTTACCTTCAAGTACAGTCTAGTCTCAAATACTGTAATTCTATTTAATGTTTAATGCAAAAACCTTACCACAGTGCAATTCTACCACCCCCAAATTGTGTGCTATTTTCTATTTTACTTTTATATATATTAAAATACCATCACATTGATATTGCTATAAATACCTTTCAAGAAATATTTTAAAATAAAATAATTCTCTATATATTTGCTGTTTATAGCACTCTTTAGTATTTTGTAGTTATAGATATATGTTTTCATCTGATATTTTCATTTTGTCAAAGGAACTTACTATATTATTCTAGAGCACGTCTACTAGTGACAATTCTCCTAGCTTTTGTTGACTGAAAATCTTGTTTGCCTACATTTTCATGAGATTATTTTGCTAGATATAGAAGTCAAAGTTGACAAGCTCTCCTTTAGCACTTTAAAAATAGTAGTCCCTTGTTATTTCATAAGAAATTAACAATTTCTTATGTATTTCAACAAAAAATTAATAAAAATATATTATCTCTGTCCTCATGTACATACTTTGTTTTCCAGAGACAGGGTCCTGCTCTGTCACCCAGGATGGAATACAGTGGTGCAATCATAGCTCATCAGAGTCTCAAACTCCTGGGCTCAAGCGATCCTCCTGGCTCAGCTTCCCTAGTAGCTGGGACTTAGAAGTGTATGCCACTGAGACCAGCTAAGTTATTTTTTACTTTTTAATTTTTTTTTTGTAGAGATGGGGTATCGCTTTGTTGTTCAAGCTGCTTTCAACCTCCTCTTCAAGTGATCCTCCCAAAGTGCTGGGATTATAGACATGAGCCACTGCACCCAGCCCATAATATCTTAATATGCACCACCTGGGTTGCCTTTAAGTTTTTCCGTCTATCAATACTCATCACCAATTTTATCTTGATGTTCCTAGATGTACTTTTTTTGTTTACCCTTCTTGGAATTCATTGAGCTTCTCAGGTCTGTGTGTTTATAGCTTTCATCTCATTTGGATAATTTCCAGCTCCTATTTTCAAAAACATTTTTCCTCCCTTCTTCTGAAACTCCAATACACACGTGTGACACTTTGATATACTCTCACAGGCATCTGAATACTTTTTTTCCGCCTGTTTTTCCACTGTGCTTTAGTTCAGATAACCATATTACTATGTTTTCAAGTTCTCTTTTTAAACCCTTTATATTTTTACGTTTACATAGTAGGTGTGTATATTTATGTGGTACATGAGATAGTTTGGTACAGGCATACAACGCATACTGATTACATCAAGGTAAATGAGGTATTCATCTCCTCAAGCATTTAACATTTCTTTGTGTCACAAACATTCCAGTTATACTTTGTTATTTTTGAATGTACAATAAATTGTTCATTGTAGTCATCCTAATGTGCCATCAAATACTACATCTTCTGCATTCTAACTATATTTTGTTAGAATTATGTAATTATGTAATCGTGTAATTTTCCAACATATGTAATTGTTAGAAAAACCGCAATTTGCACCAACCTAATTTTTTTTGTGTGAAATCTCTAAGGTTTTTCCAAATATAATACTGCATTATCTGCAGACAAAGACAATTTGACTTCCTTTCTGATTTGGATGCCCTTTCTCTCCTCCTCGTCTGACTGCTCTAGGTAGAACTTTCACGTACTGTGTTGAACAACAGTGGTGACAGTGGGCATCCCAACTTCTCTTGTCTTCTGCATTGTCCAATTTGCTTTGAGTCATGTCTTTCAGAAATTGTATTTGAGCTGTAATAATTTCATTTGGTTCTTCTTATATATCCCATTATTGCCTTCATTGTGTTCATTTTTTCTTTAAACCATTAAGCTCATCAACGGTAGTTTATCATTTTCTTGTCTGGTTATTCAATCATCTCTCATTTCTTGCGCTGTTATTATTATAATGAGTGACTTTTTTTCGGGTTATGCGTTACATCTTCCTGAATCTTGGTATGCTAGTAATTCTTTTCAGACTCTGCACGTTGTGAATTTTATGTTGTTCTGTGCTGTATTTTGCCATCTTCTTTTAAAGGGTATTTGTCTTTACTCCAGCAGTAAAGTTATGTACTGATCAGTTTGATCTTTTCAAGAGTAGTTTTAAAGTTCTTTAAGGGGAAAGTCTAGGGTGGCCTTTAACCTAAGGCTATTTTGGTCCTACTACTAAAGCATTACCCTTCTGGGATACCTACTTAATATGCCCATTTAATGGTCCATTTAATGGTCTCTGTATGTTTGATAAAGATCCTCCATTCTTGCTGGTTAGAAATAGAAAGTCATCTAGTCTTGCGTAACCTCCGAAAATCATGTAGGTTGTAGGTCCCGGCTTATTGTCTATTTAGCTCTGTGGAGACTCACTCTATGCACGTGCAGCTTAATACTCATCAACAAATGCAAGAGAACCCACATGTCCTGAGCGCGCTCTGCATAGCACCCTCCTCTCTCATTCTATATTCTGCAAATTTAAGTTGCTGCATTTTCTCAGAACACTGATCTCTGTCTTCTCACTCTAGTGATCTGCCATGTCCTGCTTAGGATTGTTTTCACTACACTGTAGTCCATCATGGTCTCTAGGCGAGCCAAGTCCATTGTAGCGGTCTTGTTTCCTTTCTCTAAGGGATGACAGTACCAAACGGCCTATTGTTTAATGACTACATACAGTTGTTTTATAGGTTTTCTTCAGCTTTTCTAGTGACTTATGATAGAAAAGCAAGTCTAGTCACACTCACTTCATTATTGCTGGAAGGAGAATTCATAAGCTGATTTTGATTACAGAGAAATGACTACTGATGTTACTAAGAGCGATTATTGAGAGTGTCGTTGTTCTCAGAACAGTGATCTAAAAGCAGCAAAGGTTCTTGAACATCTCAGTATCTCATTAAACCCATAACTCTACTAGCAAAATACGTTTATACATCCTATTAAGTATATTTATGCCTATGACAAAATCCCAATCAAAAGGCTAATTTAAAACCTTTGTCCCAGGAATAGTAGTCGCTGAAATGCCAATGGGAAGAGGAGAAAAGATGTGGCCTGCTTGGTTAATTTTTAACTAATCAAAGAAATAGAAGACAAGAATTGCCCTGAAAAAAATGATTACTAGTGTTAACTCAAAGTATTTTTCAATAATAAATCATACAGTTTGTCTTCCTGCATCTGGAACATTTTATTACCCAAGGTTTCCAGAGATACTCTTACACCAGCAACACCACAAGAAAAGATATTAATCCAATGATGACATAATTTGCATTTCCGAGATATTACTCTAGATTCTAAGATATTCAATAACAATGGACTTAGAAGTCTATCAATCAGTGTTTTCCAAAACATCATTAATTTCCTTTAAGATTGATGCCATGGTCCCCTTTTTCTTCTTCTCCTGAGTCATTCTTTGTGTGGGTCTCCCTCCTAACCTGACTAAATAGCAATGATGATCAGAAATAGTGAAGAGATGACCTAATACAAGCATAAGCTGGGTACAACGAGAGACACATAAAACTAAGAACTGTTTTCGTGTTTTAAGATCATACAAATAGGAAATTGACGCAAGCTTAAAAGTCTAACTCCAGCATAGGGCTGCATCTTAATGAAAACTGTAAATCAAAACACAGCTAAAAATAAAGGAAAAAATCTTGCACCATTTCAATACATCTGAAATTTTGGGTAGTCTCTTTAGTTTGAGAAGAAACACCCTTGTCCTTTCTTTTAGGAAGTACACACTGAATTATCAGAGGTAAAAGACATGATATATGCAAGTTAAGTCAAGAGAGATTGGGAAAAATAATTTGTGTGTGTTTATATTTGTTGAGACAGATAAAAGAGAGAAGAACCAATGTGGAACAATGTTTGAAATTGCTAAATCTGAGTAGCGTGTATGGTAGCTCTGTGAATGATTTTTGCAACTTTTCTGTAGGTTTGAAGTAATTTCAAAATAAAGTTTTTTTAAAAAACGCATTAACATCTGTTAATATGTTAATGTATGTTGTTATATTACATGTAAGTACATAACAGTTTAAATCAAATATATAAGTGATAAACTATGGATTTTAACATTCTATTATATAGTGAAAGTAAAATTATAAAACCTAAAATAATGTAGTCTAAATTATAGTCTACATTATGTCTTAACCATATATATACTATATAACTTGAGAACATTTAAGCTTCACCATTACTCTACATAGAATGTTGGAATACGTAATGTGTAATCTAAGCAAATAGGTTTATGTTATCTCAAGTGTTTATTGAGAAGGAAGTCTGAAATGCTTTCAGAGTTGTCTCCTTTTCATATTTAAGCATCCATTTAAGTTAGACAATTTGAGAACTACCTTATCCTAGACATTTTGCTAACAAATTAATCAGACAAAAATATAAATGCAATACAGTTCTTGCCTTCTAGCAACTTGTCACATAGGAGAATTTCAAAGCCTACGTAAGAACTCTAAGAGATTATCCATTTCTTTCCATGAGATTTAACAACAAAGAGACAGATACAGTATGAGGCTTCATCGAGAAAGAAATGGGAGTCCCTTTAGAGAAGCATTAACACTAGGACCTTACTAAGGAAGACAAAAGGAGGACTTAGCAGGTGGAACAAGAAAGAAGAACTTGAGGACTCCCATATCTATTACTGTGTCCGGAATTCATTCCTTCCGGTGGGTTCTTGGTCTGGCTGACTTCCAAGAACAAAGCCGCGGACCCTCCCAGCGAGTATTACAGGTCTTAAGGATGGTGTCTCTGGAGTCTGTTCCTTCAGATGTTCGGATGTGTCTGGAGTTTCTTTCCTCCGGTGGGCTCGTGGTCTGGTTTGACTCCAGGAGGGAGCCGCAGACCTTCACAGCCAGTGTCACAGCTTTTAAAGGTAGCGCGTCCGGAGTTGTTTCTCCCGGTGGATCCGTGGTTTTTCTGACTTCCAGAGTGAAACTGCAGACCTCCCCAGTGAGAGTTACAGTTCATAAATGTAGTGCGGACCCAAAGAGCAAACAGCAGCAAGATTTACTGTGAAGAGCCAAAGAACACATTGCAAGCAGACCCCAGCACGTAGCTACTGCTTGCTTGGATGGCCAGCTTTTATTCCCTCTTTTGGTCCCGCCATGTCCTGCTGATTGGTCCATTTTACAGAGCGCCGATTGGTCCATTTTACAGAGCGCTGATTGGTCCATTTTACAGAGTGCTGATTGGTCCATTTTACAGAGTGCTGATTGGTCCATTTTTACAGAGTGCTGATTGGTGTGTTTACAAACCTTTAGCTGACACAGCGCTGATTGGTGTGTTTACAATCCTTTAGCTAGACGGAAAAGTTCTCCAAATCCCCACCCGACCCAGGAGCCCAGCCAGGTTCACCTCTCAGTACTAAAGACAATTACTTATCTGCTAAGAAAAGTCATGGAGTGGTGACAGAAGAAGAAGATACAAACTTTATTCTATCAGATCAGCTGAATTTAGCCTGCACAGTGGTAGAATAGCAAACATTTCAGCCATCCATATGACTTGAATTGTGTTCTTTGACTATCATTTGGAGACGTACATAGAGCCACAAAAGTCCACTTGTTAAATAGTAGCTTCAGTTATCAGCTGAAGACAAGTGCAATGTGCTAGTTAAATGATTGGTAACACCACCAAGAGGGAAGGAAGTGGAGGAGGGAAGACTCTACTCTCCTCGTGCAAAGGACTTCTACTGACATAATAATGTGTATGGATGGCCCCCAGATACCCAAATGCTTGTGCTTATCAGTAGACTTGCCGCTCTTGTGATGTAACTAGCTTTTATTCCTTAAGATTGTGATTTTTAGATTTATCCCTATTAATAAATGTGGCTCCAGTAAATTTGCACAAACACACATATAAATACGTCTTATCAAAGGATACACACATCTTCGTATTTACTAAATATTGACAAAAATTCTTTTCCAAATTGGCTCTATCAATTTACAGTTACAATAGCAGAGCTTGAAACTTCTCTTTGATCTATGTATTCAATAATTCTCTGTAATACCAAGACTTACATTTTTGTCAATTTGTTCTAAAATGAAATAGCAGTGTGGTGATAATTTGCAGTTCCCTGTTTATTTGTAACTTTAAAAATCTTTTCAAATTTTTTGACCATTTATATTTGCTTGTACCTCAGACAAACTTTATTTTTCTTACTGAATCATAGGTTATGGATTGTCACATGCTAATTTTTTGTATAAGTGCTTCACATGCTAAGAATGTCAACTCCTTTGAATTTTGTTTATTCACAGGATTTTGCAAGCAACACCACGATCCTTTTTTTATAACCTTTTCATCCATCTAAAAGAAGCCCTGTAACCATTAGCAATCAAACCCAGCCTCACTACCCACTGCTCCCACACCAACCTTCCTCAGCCCGAAGCTTCTTATTGTATTTTGGACCTATTTTTATTTTATTTTTTATTTACTATTTTTGAAACATAGTCTGCTCTGTTGCCCAGGCTGGAGTGCAGTGACACCATCATGGCTCACCGCAACCTCTGCTTCCCAGGCTCAGGTAATCTTCCCACCTCAGTCTCCCTCAACTCACCTCAGCTGGAGCAACAGGCACACGCCACCTTGCCTGGATAATTTTATTTTATTTTTCTAGAGACAGGTTTCACCTGTTTGCCAGGCTGGTCTGGAACTCCTGGGTTCAAGTAATCCACCCGCCTGGGCCTCCCAAAATTGTGGGATTACAGGCCTGAGCCACTGCACCCAGCTCCTCATTGTTTGTTTTGTTTTGTTTTGTTTTTTTGAGATGGAGTCTCGCTGTGTCGCCCGGGCTGGAGTGCAGTGGTGAGATCTTGGCTCACTGCAAGCTCTGCCTCCCGGGTTCAAGCCATTCTCCTGCCTCAGCCTCCCGAGTAGCTGGGACTACAGGCGCCGCCACCACGCCCAGCTAATTTTTTGTGTTTTTAGTAGAGACGGGGGTTTCACCGCGTTAGCCAGGATGGTCTCGATCTCCTGACCTCGTGATTCGCCTGTCTCGGCCTCCCGAAGTGCTGGGATTACAGGCCTGAGCCACCGCGCCCGGCCTCCTCATTGTATTTTTTAATGACTGTTAGAAACATACCGAGACCATTCTGGCTAACACGGTGAAACCCCGTCTCTACTAAAAAAAAAAAAAAAAAAAAAAAAAGCCGGGCATGGTGGGGGCGCCTGTAGTTCCAGCTACTCAGGAGGCGGAGGCAGGAGAATGGCGTGAACCCGGGAAGCGGAGCTTGCAGTGAGCCGAGATGGTGCCACTGCACTCCAGCCTGGGCGACAGAGAGAGACTCCATCTCAAAAAAAAAAAAAAGAAAAGAAAAAATTGCAGGAAAACTACTAACTTTATGCTAATTTTGAGGTGCAAGACTCACTGAATATTTTTCTTTTGGTTCTAAATACTTTAAAACTTTATTTTCTTGGTATTTTAGGTGAATATTTATAACATCTGAAATAAGACGAATGTGTGTTCTCTTCTCAATTGCTAATATCACATTAATTTAGCCATTACTGCATTGCCTCTAACATACAAAACAATGTTAAACATTGATTATTGTAGATATTCTTGTCATCTCACTTTAATAGTTCCTTGATGATTACTTGTTCACAATAAAATATGACACAGAAAACATATTATTCTTCATATTGATTAGTTATCATATAAGAAGTAAAAATGGGTATTTTTTAACATGCTAAGGAGTATTAGTCTACTCATCACTATGAATTTTCTTTTTTAAGTCTTTGATAACGAATCTTGAGTTATAGTTTTGAGATTGTATACATATTATGTATCTTCACTGATTTATGAATTTACAGATTTCTATCTAAAAACCACATTGGCAGTATTTCTATATGCAATTTCATGGATCTTTTGCCTTTTCTTTTCTTAAAATTAGAATATCATCATTGCCTTTTACTCTTTTTCCCAAAAAGAGATATTGGATTCATACATCATTTCTATTATTTGCTTTCTAAATTACTGATATATATTTTCATTAATTTCTTCTATATTTATGTGTATTTGTTATTACATCTCATCTCCCTTCCTGACTTAAATGTTAAAATCATGAAATTTTTTATTTCTTGTTTGTTTGTTTGTTTGCTTAAGGCTATAAATTTTCTTCTGAATCAGCTTTGGCTACAGTAGTGGATTTCAGTATACAATGATACTCCATGATTGCCAATTTTATTTCATCTTTGACCCAAAATACTTTTTAAAGTTTCCAAGTAATAAGGTTTTTACTTTATTTTTTGTTTTAATTTTTAAAAATATGATGTTGTGATTATTTCCAGAGTTTTGCAGTGTAATCAGAACACTGGTCAATATTTTTCTGTTATTTTTAGTTTACTGGTGTGTTGCAATATATAAACAATTGTTGTAAGTGCCTCATAAGCATTTAGAGAGGAGTTTGTAGTGCTTCTCTATTATTAATGTTGGTAAGTTTAGACAAAAAGCCATTGATTATATGATTCAGATATATATTTTAGAAATCTTTATTTTTGCCACCTTGTTTTGCAAAGATATGAGAAACATTTGTTAAACATTTTTATTGCTATTACATTATCATTAATTTTTTTCTAGGCTGTAGAATTTTTATCGCATCACTTCCTAAGCACCAAACAAGAAGTAATAGTTTTTAACTAACAGCTACTTTGCACTCAGCAACATGATATCGCTCTGATACTCCCTTTTTTTCTTTTTTAAATAATAATTTTAAAAATTATTTATTTAAGGGATGTGGGTCTTGCTGTGCTGTCCAGCCTGGACTTGAACTTTTGGCTCAAACCGTCCTCCCATCTCAGCCTCCTGATAAGCTGGAACTATACAGATGGGTACCACTGTGCCTGGCTGGTTTTTTATTCCTGACACTCTTTCAAAACATCTGTGTATGATTCTAGCATTCTGTCTATTGTAACAGGAATATCACTTAAGAAGTTTACCACACATCATTTCATTTAAAAATATACAGCTCTTGGAATCATGAGTCTATTTCCCCTTATGCAAACAGCAACAGAAAAGCATTCTTTCAACAGTTAAGCATGTCGAATCCAGCTCCTGGCCAAAATCTTGTGTGTGATTTTTCAGGCCAACCACAGACAATTACAGATGCTTTATCTGGCAGGCCTCATGGGGGAAGCTGCCCTCCCCACAGCAGACCTGGTGCACAGTCAAGCACACTGCAGTCTCTCATGGGAGCTGCTGCAACTACCAGGCGCCGGCCAGCCATGCTGTCAGGCACCTCTCCATTCCTATCTCCCAGGCCTGTTGACTGGGGACCCTCAGCTGAGAGCTCCCCTTGGAGCCTCCCTTCTTATCAGGCATAGGTGGCTTTGAAGGCACGTTCTCCACTGCGACTCAGGGTTTAGTACTTTTCCACTCCTAGCCTTTGCCCTGACCCCTCCTCATAGCCCCCAGGTTCATGAATGTGAGCAGCCGTTTGGAGAAGAGCTATGATCCCTACCTCTGAGCTGATCCACCTGCCCCACACCTCACACTGTTCTGTAGGGAAAATGGAACTGGGCTGGTGAGTGATGGTTAGGACTGGCACTTTGTCCTAAGTAGCCTCTTGCTTATACTCTCACAATTGGTGACCCAAGGTTTGGCCATTACCTTCATTTTGGCTTGTCTTAAACAACGACTTCCAACAACTGGCAGCTCAGCTCTCCAGCTCAGCTCTTAGAATATGAAGAACGAAGTGGCCTTCTCCTAGGAAACTGTTAGCTGTATAGACATTATACAAGACACATTCTATTTAATATGCAATATTATAAGTCAATGTCCTTTCTGACATCTTGAGGCCAAAACCTTTGCTTCCATTTTGACACTTGCCTTCTAAAACATTTCAAGAAATGAATGATTTAGTCAAATGGTGTGGAACTTATAAAAAGGATATTGTAACATTTTCAATTATTTTTTCCAAAGTTTATAAGTTGAATTCACGTGAGGAGTATGACACTCATTAATTCAGAATACCCACCTAGATGTTCGTTTCATCTAATCTGTGAGCATTTGATGATGAGTGAAAAATAGCAACTCAAGGTTTTTAATACAGCACTTTTATTATTAAGGTAAAATGTTTTAAACACACGAGACATTGTTACTTTTTCTTAAATTGTGTAGTCATGCATTTCTCTAAGGGGATACACACAGACACACACACACAATTTATTTTAAAACAGTTTTAGATTTACAGAGAAACTGCGGAAAAGGTACAGAAAATTAATGTGTAAACCACACTCAGTTTCCCCTGTTACTAACGCCTAACATAACAGGCATATTTGTTACAACGAATTAACCAATATTGATACCTTACATAAGTAAAGTTTATCCTTTATCTAGGTTTTCTTCGTTTTATCTAATGTCCTTTTTCTGTTCCAGGATACTACTCAGGATACCCTGTTATTTTTAGTAGTCATGTCTTCTTAGGCTACTCTTGGTAGTGAGGATTGTAATGTCTTCTTGGAAGGTTGACCCCTTTATCATCATGCAGTCTCCCTCTTTTTTCTTTTTTCTTTTTTTTTTTTTTGCAATTTCGCTGGAGTACAGTGGCACGATCTTGGCTCACTGCAACCTCTGCCTTCTGGTTTCAAGTGATTCTCCTGCCTCAGCAGGAGAATTAGCTGGGATTACAGGCACCCGCCACCACACCTAGCTAATTTTTGTATTTTTAGTAGAGACAGGGTTTCACCATGTTGTTCTGGTCTTGAACTCCTGACCTCGTGATCCACCTGCCTCAGCCTCCCAAAGTGCTGGGATCAAAGGTGTGAGTCACCGCGACCAGCCACAATTTCCCTCTTTACCCTGATAATCTTCCTTCTTGTAAAGTCTGCTGTGTCTGAAACGACTGTGGCGACTCTAGCTTTGCTTTGATAGTGTCAACACAGTACCAGTTTTCCAGGGCTGTGGTCATAAACCACCAGTTGGGTGGTTAAAATCAACAGAAGTGGATTCTTTCATAGTTCTGGGGCTGGAAGTCTGAAATCAACATGCAGGCAGGGCCATGCTCCCTCTGAAGGCTCTTGAGAAGAATCCTTGCTTGCCTCTTCCTGGCTTCTGGTGGTGGCTGGAATCCATGGCACTCCTTCCCCGTCAGCTAAGTGACTTTAGCCTCTGCCTTCCTCGTCACCTGCTGTTCTTCCTGAGTGTCTCTGTGTCCTGTGCATCCACGTTCTTTCTCATAAGGATGCCAGTCTTTCGATTTAGAACCACTCAAATCCATCTTGACTAATTCCATCTGCAAACACCCCATTTCCAAGCAAGGCCATATTCTGAGGTTCTGGTTCTGAGGTTCCATGCGGACATGATTTAGGGAGCACACTACTCAACCCAGCACAACATCGCTATGTTTTTTCCCACTTTTTTTTTTTTTAAAGAGATGGGGTCTCACTATGTTGTCCAGGCTGCAGTGCAGTGACCTGATCTAAGCTTATTGTGGCCTCAAACTCCTGGGCTCAAGCAATCCTCCCTTGTCAGCCTCTTGAGTAGCTGGAATTTCAGGTGTATGCCACCACACTTGGTGTCACATCCTTATTTTTTTAACCTGTGATTTTTATCTTTATCATGGGTTTCTTTTAGAAAACATTTATTTGGGTATGGGTTTTTGATCTAGTCTTGTTCTCTGTGTTTTAATTGTTGTACTTATACCATTTCATTTAAAGTAATTATTAATATACAGTAGTTAAATTAATCTCCATCATCTTGGTAACTATTTTCTGTTCATTGCATTAGTTCTTTGTTTCTTTCTTCTCTCTTGTGTGCTTTAATTGAGCATTTTATGTGGTTTGATTTGTTGCCTTTATTGACGTATTATTTTTATTTATTATAAATATAATAAGTTATAATGTTTTTAAGGGTTTCCCTAGAGTTTACAATATATATTTTAATAAATCCAAATTCATCTTAAAACAATACACTTCATTACACATAATGCAAGGACCTTAAAACTATTTCCAGTTCCCTTATGACATTGCTGTCATTCATTTCAATGATCTGTGTGCTATGATCACTCAATACATGGTGATCACACCTACTTTAAAGAAATAATTATATTTTAGATTCATTTAATCTACATTCTAACTTCTCTGATCTCTTCCTGTCACTCCAAATCTGACCTATAACATTTTCCTCCTCAGTGAAGAAAGTCTTTTCATATTTCTTGCAAGTCAGGTCTACTGATTTTGAATTTCTTATTTTTGTTTGTCTTAAAAGAATTTATCTCTGCTTCACGTTGGAAGGACAATTTCAGTGGATGTAGAATCGTGGGTTGGTTTTTGTTTGTTTGTTCAATACGTTAAATATTTTATTTCACTCCTTTTGCTTGCATGGTTTCTGAACAGCAGTACACTGTAACCCTTATCCTTGTTTCTCTAGAGGTAAAGCTCTCCCCAGCTCCACACTGCCGGCTTCTTTCAAGTTTCTCTTTGTTTTTTGTCCACTGAAGTTTAAATAGCATATGGCTGGGTGTTCTCTGTTAGTTCTGCTGTTGCTGGTTTTTCGTTTTGGTATTCATTCTTCTTGGTGTTCTCTGAACTTCCTGCATCTGTTGTTTGGTGTTTGCCATCAATTTAGGGAAATTCTCAGACACTCTCAGTTCAAATATTTCTCCTGCCTCTGCTTTCTCTTTCTTCTGTTTCTGGTATGCCAATTATGTGAATGTACACCTTTTAAAATTGTCCCAGTGGCCAGGTACAGTGGCTCATGACTAACCGCAGCACCTCGGGAGTCTGAGGCAGGAGGATCATTTGAGGCCAGGAGCTGGAGACCAGCCTGAGCAACACGGTGAGACAGCATCTTGACAAAAATTTTTAAAAATTAGCTGGGCATGATGGTGTGAGCCTGTAGACCCCGCTGGCCTGGAGGCTGGGGCAGGAGAATCACTTGAGCCCAGGAGTCAGAGGCTGCAGTGAGGTGTGATTGCGCCACTGCACTCCGGCCTGGGCAACAGAGCGAGACCTTGCCTCTTAAAAAATAATAAAGAAAGAAAGAAAGAAAATTTTGCCATAGTTCCTGAATGTTCTGCTGATTTTCGTTCTCTTTGCATTTCAGCTTGAGAAGCTTCTATGCCCTCCCTCTGCTGACTCTTCCCTGCCCATCCCCAGGGTCCTGAGAAGCCCATGGAAATCATGCTCGGTTTTGTTCGATTTTCAATTCTGTTCTCGCCATTTTGAGTTCTAGCATTTCCTTTTAAATTTTTCTTAGAGTTTCCATCTCTCTGCTTAGATGATCCATCTGTCCAGGCATGTTTCTACCTTTCCCATGAGGGCTCTAATGGAAACACATTAATCACAGTGATTTAAAGTCCCTCTCTGATAATGCCAACATCTGTGTCCTATCTGCGGCTAGTTTTGTTGTTTACTTCAGACTATTCTGTAATTCTTGCTTTTTGGCATTCTTTGTAGTTTTTTGTTGAAAGTCAAACTCGTATCAGGTAATGGAGGCTGCGGTAAAGAGGCCTTAGTGTGAGTGTTTGTGTGAGCCTGGGCGGGAGTTGGCCTTTACTGAATGTGTGCGGTGGCTTTAGTTGCCAGGGGTTTCCAATTCCTCCAGTGTTCGTGTTTTTGTCTCCTCTCTTGATTTTGGGCTCGCCTAATTACTCTTTCTTAGAGAGACTCTGTGCTTTTCACATTTTTCCATTGCAATTCCTTGTTATTCTACAGAAGCTCTGCCAGTGTAGTGGCCAGGTATGGGAAAGGAGAATAGTCTATAATGTTATGATTAAGGCTGGACGCGGCGGCTCATGCCTGTAATCTCAGTGCTTTGGAATGCTGAGGCAGGAGGCTCGCTGGAGCCCAGGAGTTCAAGACGAGCCTGGCAGAATAGTGGGACCCCATCTCTACAAAAACAAAAAATTAGCTCTGCATGGTGGCGTGTGCCTGCAGTCCCAGCTACTCAGGAGGCTGAGATAGGAGGATCCATTGAGCCCAGGAAGTCGAGGCTGCAGTGAGTCCTGATCACACAAGTGCACTGGGTGACAAAGACCCTGCCTTAAGTAAATAAAATTGTGCCATGGTTCCTGAACATTCTGCTATACACACACACACACACACACACATATACACACACATTTTATTTCCTTTTCTTTATGTATATATTTCCTATATATATGTATATGTGTGTATGCATACATATACACATATTAAGTATATATAAAATACTTAAATCTCAGCATTTTACCAGCCTGTGTAAAGGCTATGACCTTCACAATTGCATTTTTTTCTCCAGAGTAGTAAAACCCTTTAACAATTTTTTAAAGAAAGCCCTTACCGTGAGGCAGGTAGGCTAGAGGTGTCCGGTGTGGGAAGAATATCTTTCACCAGCTGGGATAGGGCTCAGGGGAATCCTTTTCCCTGGAGTGTAGGCTTTTGTGGCAGAGAAAATAATAATTAATTCCCCCCTTCTCCTGCCAGAACACTAGGGACTGTTCCTCAGATCTTCCCCATGAGAACCTGGTGGCATTTTTCCAGGTAAAATCCACACAAGTGTGGGCCACGTCCCAAGACTGCGGCCCCCAGGATTTTCACACCCTGCCTCGCCAGTGCTCAGCCTCCATCAGGTCATCAGAATCACCCTGTAAGTGTTCCCACACATGGATGTTAATTTTAAGATCTTACAATTAATTCGTAGAAGTAGAGGATAAAGCGTTTTTATACCCTTGCGTGAAAACTGAAGTACATTTTCGGCTGTCCATGAGGAATCTTCCTAGGGTGCGCTCCAGCAGCCCCCACAGCACCCCCGGCTCTCTGCTCTGCCCTCTGAATTGCCCTGTGTCTCTAGATTTCTGGGAGGCGATTTGCCTTGTGACTCCAGTGCTCTCATAGCCTAGAAAAGCTGTTCATTTTCAATGTGTTGGGACTTTTCTTGTTGTAAGGACGGCAGTGACTACTCCAAGTTCCTTTACACAGTAAGGATAAAATATGAAGCCTTAAATACATTGTTTAATTAAAAGCAATTGACAAATTGGCTTATACTCATGTACGATAGCCTTCTTACATTTTTCTTTCTGGGTATAATCCCCAGGTGAGCTCATGAAATTAATTTTTTCATATAAGGCATTAACCGATAACAGGTATTATGTGCTGGGGTATGATAAAAATAATGAGCTTTCAAATTATTGGCCATCAATATGACTGTTTAGTATTACTGTAGGCTTCTTCATGTAGTTCATGCCAGTACCCTAAGCATGATCAAATATTAAAATATATATCACTTTATTTATAATTCAAAGACAAGAAGTGAAATGCAAAATATTATCCATTAAAACTAATTATTAACAATGCATATGGTTCCCCTATCATTTTACATAACCTTGCCCTTATTTAGTCTTTTTAAAAGTATGCAAATAATATGTATCATTTTGGAAAATAAAAAAGAATATAAAATTGCTCTTGTTCCCAACACAAAATAATATTATTATCATTTTAGTATATATTCTTATTTTTTCAATGTACACTGTTGATATACAAATTACTCTTTTTTTATTTTTATTTTTATTTTTTTCTGGAGATGAGGTCTTGCTCTGGCGCCCAGGCCAGAGTGCACTGGCACAATCACAGCTCGCTGCAACCTGAAACTCCTGGGCTCAGGGAATCCTCCCATCTCAGCCTCCTGAGTAGTTGGTATTACAGGCACATGCCACCATACACACCAAGCTCATTTTAAAAATTATTTGTAGAGATGTACAGATGGGATCTCACTATGTTGCCCAGGCAGCTCTCAAACCCCTGGGCTCAAGCCATCCTCCCACTTTGGCCTCCCAAAGTGCTGGGATTACAGGCATGAGCCACTATGCCCAGCCACTTTTATTATGTTTAAATCTGGATAATTTTATGCCTTATTTCCAAGATCACTAATGGTCTTTCTAAAACATAAGCAATATATGGACATCTTGGAAATGGGTAATCTGCAACATACTCTTGTAATGCGGGTTCTATTTCCTCTTTTATTTCTCTAATGATGTTAATATATGTGTATAAAGTAAATGATAAAGATAAATAGTAATGTAAGGAGAAATTGACGAACCCACAAAATTAGTGAGAGACATTAATACAACTCTTTCAGAATAAATAAGAATATAAGAGATGTATATGACAAGTTTAACTAGCTTGGAGAAAAAAAACTAATATGATAATGTACATATATATAACCAACAGAAATTTTGCAAACACACACGACCAGTCACAGGAATTGACCATGTATTATGCAAAAGCAAACGTCTACAGATTTTTTAAAGCAGAAATCAATGTGCTCTAACCAATGTAATACGATTCCATATTAACAACTAAAGGATAGCCAGAGTATCTCTTCACCTAAAAATTAAATCACTAGGAGAAAGGAAAACTATATATAATATTCACATATATATATATTCTGGATATTATTTATGACTTACTGAAGGTTGCACACATATTTGAATTTTGGGCTTATATTTTCACATTTTTCCTACAGAAGTTGTAATTTTTGGCAAAGTCAATTTATCAGTCTTCTCTTTTGTAATATGTGCTTGTGTGTGTGTGTGTGTGAGTGTGTGTGTGAGTGTGTGTGTGTGTGTAGTTCAAGAAAGGCATCTCTTCCACCACTATCATCGAGATACTCTCTCGTGTTTTGTTCTATTCAAGTTTTACAATTTATTTCCTCATTTTTTGCCTTTTGTCCATCTGGTGCCAATTCTGTGTAAAGGATGAGGTACAGACCTGGCTTTACCTATGTGGTGCTAATTCTGTGTAAGGGACGAGGTACGGACCTGGCTTTATCCATCTGGTGCCAATTCCGTGTAAGGGACGAGATACGAACCTGGCTTTATTGCTTTTGCATGTATGGTCCGTTATCCTAGTGTCATGAATGAGTAAATCCACACTTTCCTCTCTGATTTATGACACCACCTCTCTCACACTCCATACTCATGTGCTTCTGTTGCTTTATTTTTGGGATTTCTGGTCTAGTCCATTACCTAGTGACCTTCCTGGAACCACATTTTCTTTACCATAGCTTTGCTGTAACATACAAAATGTGGTCGAATGGGTCCCTACCTACTTCTCTTCTTCAGTTGTCTTATCTGCCCTTGAATTTTAATATCACCAGGTCAGGTTTTAGAAAGAGCCCTGTTGAATAATTAGAATTATGTTGAATTTACTATCACTTTGAGAAGAAATGCCACCTTTACAATAATGCCATCCATGAACATAACATATTTCTGCATTTATTTAGGTCTTCTCTATGCCTTTCAATAAAATTTTCATCTTCTCCCCTAGGCCTTCATATATGCTTAGGAACGATATACAACTCAATTGTAAAAAGTTGGAGTTCTTAGTTACTATAAAGGGTAACTTTTCTTAAAAAGTCAATTTTCTAATTAGTTTCGCTATTATATATATGACTCTATACGCAGCTAGTAACTATGTAAGAAGTTCTAATTCTTTATCTTATTTCCCTCTATTTTTAATTTTGTTCTATTGTCTTATTTTGCTGGTCAGCACCTCCAGTATTCTGATAAATACAAATGCTGATAGCAGATGTTAAAGATTGAAAGGGTTTGTGCTTCATGCTTCCTTATTAACTGTGATGTTAATAGAGCCTGATGCCCCATCATAGCCTTTAAGATGCTGTCTCCTATTGCTAGCTTGCTAAATGATTTTTTGCTTTTTAATGAGCTGGTATTAAGTTTTACTAATTTTTTAATGTGTCTGTTGAGATGAAAATATTTGATTTCTTTAAAGTCAACTTTTATGGAGGATAATTTACATACAGTGAAATGCCACGTATTGTGAACGTTACATCTTTTAGTTTGGGCTTTGCTGTATGCCTGCAAAGGTTCCTGTGACTGTTCTGGCTGGCCTCAGTGGATAAGTCTGATGTTTTCAAGACTGGCTTTTGGGTTTTTTTCATGATGGATTCAGGCAGATATTCCTGTAGGTCTAGTTTAGCCTCATTACTAAGACATCTTTCTGAGGCCTACTGAAAACCTCAGGTATTCAAGTTTTCTCCAGTCTGGATTTGGGGAATTCAAATGATTCTTGGCCTTGTGTGATCTCTGAGGATTTCTTTTCTTTTTTAATTTTGATTTCCCAGTAGTTAGTCTTTCCTGCACATTTTTCTTTGCCTGTCCATGTGGAGCTTTACCCTAGGCACATGCAGATGGATGTTGAGTCTAAGTTGCACCCAAGCCTGTGTCTGCAGCTCCTTCTCTGTGTATCTGCCTCCACTCTGAGAGTCTTGTACCATGTGATGATGACCTCAGCCTCTGAGGACCCTCTCCCGCTCCTCAGCTCAACCAGGCTGCCGGACTGGGATTCCCCTCTCCTGCGCCAAGTTCTGGAAATTACATCCAGGCAGAAATCTCAGTGACCAGAAGCCTTATCTCATTTGCTGCTCCTTTCACAGGATCACAGCCCTGAGCTCATTAAAGTCCCTGGGTGGAACGTGCAGACAGCTGCCACTCAGCACAGCCCTGACTGCCTCTGTGTGGGAAAGGCTTTTGCAGCTGTCCCACCGCACATTCCTGAGACAGCAGAGGCCGGACGATAAAAGGAGGCTGACTGTAGGCCCACGAAAACCCTGATCATTTTGTGACTAGTTTCCTAATGCTCTCAAATATATAAACAGAACTCTTCCTTTCTTTTTCTTTCTTCTTTCTTTCTCTTCTCTTTCTTTTCTTTCTTTCTTTCCTTCCTTCCTTTCTTTTCTTTTTTCCTGCTATCTTTCTTGCTTTCTTTCTGCTTTCTCGCTTTCTCGCTTTCTTTCTCCTTCTTTCTTCTCTTCCCCTTCCCCTTCCCCTTCCCTCCTTCCTTCTTCCCTCCCTCCCTCCTTCCTTCCTTCCTTCTTTCTTTTCTTTCTTTTCCACAGGGTCTTGCTCTGTCATCCAGGCTGGAGGGCAGTGGCGCAATCATAGCTCATAGCAGCCTGGGCTCAGGCGATCCTCCTGCCTCAGCTTTCCCAGCAGCTATCACCACAGGTGTGTACTACCACACCTGGCTAATTTTATTTTATTTTATTTTATTTTTTTATTTACTTTTTTTGAGATGGAGTCTTGCTCTGTCGCCCAGGCTGGAGTGCAGTGGCCGGATCTCAGCTCACTGCAAGCTCCGCCTCCCGGGTTTACGCCATTCTTCTGCCTCAGCCTCCCGAGTAGCTGGGACTACAGGCGCCCACCACCTCGCCTGGCTAGTTTTTTGTATTTTTAGTAGAGACGGGGTTTCACCGTATTAGCCAGGATGGTCTCGATCTCCTGACCTCATGATCTGCCCGTCTCGGCCTCCCAAAGTGCTGGGATTACAGGCTTGAGCCACCGTGCCCGGCCACACCTGGCTAATTAAAAAAAAAAATGTTTGCACAGTTGAGGGTCTCACTAGGTTGCTCCGGGTGTTCTCAAATTACTGGCCTCAATTGATCCTCCTGCATGGACCCTAAAGTGCTAGAATTACAGGCATGAGCCACTGCACCCTGCCAGAACTCTTATTTTCAAACTTATTGGTGCCAAATTTATAGGTGGACAGAAAGTGGAAAAAAACCAGATACAAAAATGATGATAATCACATTTTTTTGCCTAATATTCATAACATATTTGCATACCAGCTTCCAAGGAAAGGGAAAGCAGACACTCCTAGGACAAAACATCCTCTCCTAAGGTGGAGTCAGACTTTCTCTCGGATCTTGTCACGATGGGTCAGATGCACACGACTGTGAATGGAGCAGAGGCCACTTTCTCTTGGCTCCAGTGCCCTGGTTGGGGAATAATTGCAGGTGTTCTCACTCCAGGAGCTCGGGGCTGTCAACCTGTCAGGTGTGTGGTATTAACAGATAAGCACCAGGAATAAAGATACGTAAGTCGGAAGCTACCCAGTGCTCTCCATTTGATGAGAAGGAGGGTCAGGTGGCAGCACGCAGCATGGTGCCTCCCCTCTGCACGAAGATTGACAAGGAGCCTTGTAACATCTCCTCCGGGGATCCTGCACTGGGTTCTGACTTTGGTCAAAAGGAACACAAATATTGGCGGCACCTTCACAGTCCTAGTCACATTTTTACTACCGCTGCCAAATATAGATGGTGTGAGAAACGCTGGATGGCAGAGGCGTCCGTGCAAGGCTCCCCTGCAAATCTCTGCTAGCATTTACAACTACCATCCGTGGCTTCGTTTTCTTTCCCAATTCAACAGTAACTGCAAAAGCCAATATCAGATTTTGACTCATTCAATTTAAACGATGGGACATAAAAGTTATGCTATACTTACTTCTGCTGTAAGTCAAAAGAGATTGAATTGCACCCCAACAGATAGAAAATCCACCCTGATGTTCCGTGTTGGAAAACAGATACAAACATATCTGCGCAGTGGAATATATATTGCATTGAATGTAAGGTTTCGAAGGCAAAGAAACTAACTCAGTGCAAGCTCAGGATCTCTTTGGCTTTGCTCCCTGGAAACAACACTAATTCTCTACACATTCCACTTCAACTGGAAGCTGCTCATTAACCATTCTGCTTACGGGGCTTAGTTAAGCTCCTCTGAAATTGGATTCTGTCCTGGGGGAAGCTAGTTCAGTGATTGCATCCTGTGGAACTTGGCACACATTGGTCTCTCAGCCTGTTGTCACTTCTACCCCAAGGACTGACCTTGGGCTGCCTTACAATGGCACTTTTCCAGTTGCAGTGCCTTTGGGTTTCCTGGTACCTGGCTTTCTTCTTGTCTACGTTAATGGTTTCCCCAAGAGGTCATCAAAATGGTCCACTGGAGGTAGGAAATGAGAGCTTTTTCCTTTTTTTTTTTTTTTTTTTGAACATTAAAAAAACTCATTTGCATTAGTGCATTTTATAAAAAGCATAATGTATATATGGGTAGAATTGAATTATATTTTACTGTTAGTATGTATGACCAAAAATGCTTGGTGGAAGCTGTTCCTCCAAATTCCTCCTTCCTTAGTCCACATTCCCTGAACTTGCTATGAAGGTGGCTGCTGGCCTGTTGCCCAGTGGCCTCTGACAGTCCACAGAAACTCTCTACTTATGGTCCCTGATGCACATCCAGCTGCTCGGCATGGTCTGTGCTGATAGAATTTTGCACAGAGCATGGGGCGGGAGGCGGGGGCAGCCCGTCTGGGGAACAAGGAAGTACCTAAGTGGGGAGTTCCAGGGATGCCAAGAGAAGATGTACATTGGCAGTTGTCAATCAGTAGTAAAACACAGCCAAGATGTGGTAGATGCTTCAGAGAGCATGAGAACTGACACCAACAGCAGTACCCAAAAGGGAAACTGAGCTCTCAGCACGTTAGAGGCCAGGATCTCTCAGCAACAGGGCCTGACTGTGGCCTGGCAGCAAGCCCAGGACCATGACAATTGTGCAAGCATAAACACCACGCATCAGGGAGGACTCTCCCCGCACTTAGCAATTGCCATTTT
Organism: Macaca nemestrina; assembly: GCF_043159975.1. NCBI lineage: Eukaryota > Metazoa > Chordata > Mammalia > Primates > Cercopithecidae > Macaca > Macaca nemestrina. The sequence goes on from NC_092131.1 coordinate 176,515,327, forward strand.
GTTCTCAAAGTGATTCCATCAATGAACTGTGTGGAAGGATGATATTGGAAGATTTTAACTCTGTTTCTTTAATTTTTCATAGACAATCACATATGAAAAAATAAACAAATACAGTAGAAGACACAGTTAATTGGAAGGGACATACATCAGTAGGTCACTGAAATGAGGAAGTGGGTTTCCAGTGGGTCCGTGTTTGTTGAGAATTGCTTGATGGTCTTTAAAATACTCTCATTTCACTGGTACAAATTGGATAACAGTTATCCAAATTCCAAATCAATAAAAAGATATTTTAGTGTTCAGGCCCATAAATCATTCAGTAAAATACTTTTAGTGTCCAAAATATAACAACCTAGCTTTCCACTTGTCAGCTATGACTGACTAGCTTTCAGGAGACCCATCTTCCCACTTAGAACAAGCAGAAAAATAAATGGATAAAAATAGAACACAAAAAAACTATATATGTATGAGGGCGTTTTAGAGCTCTTAAAGTATGCAGGACTGAAGGGACTGAAATCCTGGAAGGAAAACAAATTCATTGAGGTGAACCTGACCTTCCATGTCACGTTTGCTCTGCTGCAGCTGGCAGCCTTTGGGTATGCTCCAGCAGACCTCCAATGTCTGTGTGTGCATCTCAGTGCCTGACAATTTGGGGTTTGAGGAAGCTCAGAAGGCTCTTCTAAGTGGTGGCAGGCTGGACCTGAGGTGGAGGTAGGGTGGGGGATTCAGACACCACCTCCCTCCCAACGCAGCCCTTGGGAGTCGGTGCAAAAACCCCCTAGATCCCTCAAAAATTAAGTAAGACAAATGTGAGACAGGTGTTTTGAGCCATTTTCCAGAGTTTTCCTGAAGGGTTCAGCCCCAGTTGCTTCCTGTGGTAGCTGGCTTAATAAAATAAATTTATTAGCTGCCCTCCCATCTCTATCACTTCCCCATGCCATGACCAGTGTCCCTTGCAGCCTCCAAATAAATGACTTTTACTGTAACATTTATCTCAGGGTCTGCACTAAGGCCGCCCAGTTGATGATTCCTGAGCCGTGTGGGGCAGAGGCTGTGAAGCTGAACAGGAAGCAGCTGTGGAGGGCTCCAGGCTGAGAAGAGCTTTCATTAGGCTGGCAGACCTAATGAGATGAAAATGGAGGATCAGGGCTGCCTGATCCTCACGGCCAGGGCCTGCGAGGCCAAGATCCTGGAAAAAAGAAGTGCAGAAAAGTGATTTCAAGAGTTTGACCCGTTACTCTCCTAAGCCCTTTGCCGGTTCCTGAGCAGCACAGGCCAAGAGGCAGAGAAGCTGAGCAGCCGGCAGGTCGTGGCAGGCTAGCAGGCTGAGGAGAGCCACCAGGGTTCCCATCATTCCAGGAAACAAAAACTGGGATTCGGAACTGGGCAAAGTGGAGAGGCCCAGGTTCTCACACTGGGCTTTCGTGCATGACCCTGGGGAACCACAAACTAAGAGGCAGGGTAACCGGAGAGAGAGCAAAGACATGCTGGACCGCAGCTCGGGGCTTGATCACGTTAAAGTGATCTTCTCCCGTTCTACCTCCTGCTGCGAGCTAAACACTGTGCTCTCTGGTAGAAGAAATATCACCCAGAGCATGTGCAACATTTACTACACAGTGCCAGGCAAGGAACTTCATCTAGAACCATGCTGACCAACGTCAGCCCCAAGCCACATGTGGCTATTCACATTTAAATTTACTAAAAGTAAATAAAATTAAAAATTACTTCCTCCATCACACTAATCACAATTCAACTGTTCAAATGCTCCGTGTGGGTAATAGTTACCATATCGGACGACATACACATAGAACATTTCCATCTTCATAGAAAGTTCTATTGCACAGTATTGATCTAGGATTTTTGTATTTTAAAGCACATCTCTGGCAGTAAATCAAATTTTAAAAACACACCAGGACCTGAAACCTAAAAAACTAGTGATAAAATCATAACGATGGTGATCCAGATATTAGCGTTATCATATGCAGACTTTAACAAAACTTTGATTAATGTACTTGACATAGATGACAAGATAGAAAGACTTCAGAGAATGAAAATCAATATGAGCTAATTAAATGGAAAATAAAAAATTCAATGGCAAATAAAGAACCCAAAATATGGGCCAAATGGCAGATAGGATCCAGTGAAGAGAGAAATGGTTATGTGGAAGATAGGTCAGTAAGAGATAACCAGACAGAAGCCCGGGAAAAAATGAAGTACGGAAACACAGAAAAGAGAATAAAAGACTAAGACTGTGGTGAAATAGGCATAAGATAGTTCTAGTTAAAGTTCCAGAAGGAGAGAAGAGATCGAATGGTGTGGAAGCGATATTTGAAGAGATAATGGCTAAGAAGGCATTTCTAAAATTGGTAAAAAGAGATTAAGCCACAAATTCACAGGAACTATGAAACCAAAGCATCTTTAAAAAAAAAAAAAAGAAAATGACACCATAGTAAAAGTTTTGGAATCAGAATCAAAGGAAAAATTGTACACACATCCCCAAAATGCACAAATTAACTTCAAAGAGCAGCAATAAGACTGACGGTGATTGACTTCTTAACAGAAAAAGGACTACAAAGGCAGCACTGGAAGCTGATCTTTAAAGTGATGAAAGAAAGTACATGCCAACAAATAATTCTATTCTCAGTGAAAACATGCTTCACTTTGGAAGGAAAAATAAAGACATATCAGGCAAAAAACTTAGAGAAATTGCTGTCAGTACACTTGCATTAAGAGATACTGAAAGGAATCCTTCCCATAGATAATATAATTGCTAAGAGAAACATGGTAGTGTATAAAAAAATTAAGAACTACATGAGTGGTAAATATGTCAGTAAATCTAAATGAATATTGAATGTGTAAAACATACTTCTATGCTAATTATAACAACTTGTAGGGTTTTAAATGTATGTAGAGTTAAAATTAATGATAATTATGAAGTAGGACAATTATAATACATATTAGACTCTACTAAAAGAATGCCTACTATAATATCTATGGTAAACAATAAAAGAATAATATAACTTAAAACTATTCAATCATTGGCAGAAAAATGAAATAGGAATAAATCTAACCTATAGAAGATCTATGTGAGGAAAACTACAAAATTACAACCTCGATGAAATAAATCAAAAATCTAAATAGAGAGATATTTCCGGTGCATGAACAGGAAAACTCAACACTCCCAAGACGTCAGTTCTTTCTAACTTGATCTATAGATTAAACATAATACCAATCAAAATTCCAGCAAATTGTTCTCTAAATGTTGACTAACTAATTCTAAAGTTTATATGGAAAGGCAAGAGGGCCAAACTAGCCAACAAAAGGTTGAAGGAGAAAAACAAAGTCAGAGGACTGAGGACTGACACTACCCAACTTCAAGACTTCTTATAAAGCATTCCCCTTGAAAACCAGCCCAAGACAAGGAAGTCCACTCTCACCACTCCTATTCAACATAGCATTGGAAGTCCTGGCCAGGGCCATCAGGCAAGAGAAAGAAATCAGGGGCATCTAAATAAGAAGAGAGGAAGTCAAACTATCCCTGTTTGCAGATGATATGATCCTATATCTAGGAAACCCCATAGTCTCAGCCCAGAAGCTCCTAGGCAATATCATTCTTGACACAGGAATCAGCAGATTTCATGATAAAGGCACCAAAAGCAATCACGACAAAAGCAAAAATTAAGAAATGGAATCTAATTAAACTCAAGAGCTTCTGCACAGCATAAGGAACCATTAACAGAGTAAACAGACAACCTACAGAATAGGAAAAAATTTTGCAAACTATGTATCTGATAAAGGGCTAATATTCAGAATCTGTAAGGAACTTAAACAAATTGACAAAAAAAAAAACCAAAACAAAAAAAAACCAACCCCATTAAAAAGTGGGCAAAGCACATGAATAGACACTTTTCAGAAGAAGACATACATGCAGCCAACAAGCATGTGATAAAAAGCTCAATATCAGTGATCATTAGAGAAATGCAAATAAAAACCACAGTGAGATACTGTCTCACACCAGTCAGAATGGCTCTGAATCAAATAATAATGGTGGTGAGGTTGCAGAGAAAAGGGGTTATTTATACACTGTTGGTGGGAGTATAAACTACTTCAACCATTGTGGAAATCAGTATGGTGATTTCTCAATGAGCTAAAAACAGAACTACTATTTGACCCAGTAACCCCATTACATTATAAATCATTCTATCATAAAGTCACATGAACTTGTGTATTCACTGTAGCACTATTACAGTAGTGCTATACAATACAAAGAACATGCAATCAACCTAAATACCCATCAATGGTAGTTTGGATTAAAAAAAAACGTGGTACACATACACCACGGAATACTATCCAGCCATAAGAGCATGTCCTTTGCAGGAACGTGGATAGAGCTGGAGGTCATTATCCTTAGCAAACTAATGCAGGAAGGAAAATCAAGTACCATGTGTTCTCACTTATAAGTGGGAGCTAAATGATGAGAACATGTGAACACATAGAGAGGACCAAGAGACAGTGGGGACCTACCTGAGAGTGGAGGGTGGGAGGAGAGAGGACCAAGAAAAATAACTACTGGGTACTAGGTTTAGTACCTGGGTGATGAAACTCCATGACATGAGTTTCCCTTTACAACAAACCTGCACATGTACCTCTGAACCTAAAATAAAAGTTAAAAATAAAAGACTGCCCATAAAGCTACAATTATCAAGAGGGTGTGGTATTGGTGAAATAATACACAAATGTATATAGGGAACAGAACAATGAGCTGAGAAACAGACTCACACAAGTGGAGTTGACAGATATTTGGCAAAATAGCAAAGGCCATTCAATGCAGAAATGATAGAATTTTTAACAAATGGTGCTGAAACAATTGGACATCCACATGCAAATATATGTGTGTATATATATATGCCTCATATGTATACGTGCCTCATATATATATATGTATATATGCATACCTCATAGATATAGATGTAGATATGGAGAGAGAGGGGGAGGGATCTCATACCTTCATAAAAATTCATAAAAATTAACTAAAAATGGATCATACACCTAAATGTAAAATGCTAAAATATAAACATTTAGAAGATAATATAGGAGAAAACCTAGGCAACCTTAGGTTTGGTGTTGACTTTTTAGATACAACAAAAAAAGCACTATTAATGACAAAAAATTAGTAAGTAGAACTTCATTAAAATTAAAAACTTCTGCCCTGTGAAAGACATTGTTCAGAGAATGAAAAGACAAGTCACAGACTGGCAGAAAATCTTTGCAAAACACATGTGATAAAGTACTGATTTTCAAACTATTAAATAAACAAAAAAACCCTTAAACTCAACAACAGAAAAACAAATGTCCCAATTAAAAATTGGACAAAAACCAAAGTAATTTATAGATTCAGTGCTATTCCCATGAAACTATCACTGACATTCTTCACAGAATTAGACATTCACAAGCAAAAAGACCAAAGCTGGAGGCATCATGCTACCCAACTTTAAACTATTCTACAAGGCTACAGTAAGCAAAATAACATGGTGCTGGTACAAAAACAGACACATAGACCAATGGAATAGAATAGAGAGCTCAGAAATAAGACCGCACACCTACAACCATCTGATCTTTGACAAGCTTGACAAAACAAGCAATGGAGAAAGGGTCTTTCATTTAATAAATGGTATTGGGGGAACTGGCTAGCCGTATGCAGAGGATTGAAACTGGACCCCTTACTTACACTTTGCACAAAAATTAACTGAAGGTGGATTAAAGACTTAAATGTAAAACCCTAGGAGGAAATCTAGGCAATACCATTCAAGACATAAGCATGGGCAAAGATTTCATAAGGAAAATGTCCAAAGCAATTGCAAGTAAAAGCAAAAATTGACAAATGGGATTTAATTAAACTAAAGAGCTTATGCACAGCAAAAGAAACTATCATCAGAGTGAACAGACAACCTACAGAATGGGAGAAAATTTTTGCAATCTATCCATTTGACAAAGGTCTAATATCCAGAATCTACAAGGAACTTAAACAAATTTACAGGAAAAAAATCAAATGACACCATTAAAAAGTGGAGAAAAGACATGAACAGACACTTCTCAAAAGAAGACATTTATGTGGCCAACAAACATGTGAAAAAAAGCTCAACATCACTGAGCATTACAGAAATGTAAATTAAAACCACAATGAGATACCATCTCATGCCAGGCAGAATGGCAATTATTAAAAAGTCAAGAAACAACAGATGCTGATGAGGCTATGGAGAGATAGGAACAATTTTTACACTGTTGTTAGGAATGTAAGTTAGTTAAACCATTGTGGAAGACAGTCTGGCAATTCCTCAAAGACCTAGAACAAGAAATACCATTTGACCCAAGAATCCCATTTTCTGTTTTATATACCCAAAGGAATACAAATTATTCTGTTATAAAGATACATGCACATGTATGTTCACTGCAGCACTATTCACAATAGCAAAGACATAAGATCAACCCAAATGCCCATCAACGATAGACTGGATAAAGGAAATGTGGTATATATACACCATAGAATACTATGCAGCCATAAAAAGGAGTGAGATTACATCCTTTGCAGGGACATAGATCAGCTGGAAGCCACTATCCTCAGCAAACTAATGCAGGAACAGAAAACCAAACACCACATGTTCTCACTTGTAAGTGGGAGCAAACAATGTGAACACATAGACACAGAGAGGGGAACAACACATACTGGGGAGTATCTCGGGGAGGGGGTAGGAGGGACAGCATTAAAAATAGCTAGTTGATGGGTTGATAGGTGCAGCAAACCACCATGTCTAACATTTACCTTTGTAACAAATGTGGACATCTTATATATCCCAGAATTTAAAATAAAACAAAAATAAAAATAAATAAAATTGGGCAAAAGACCTGAATAGACACCACACCAAAGAAGAAACACAGATGGCAAATAAGCATATGAAAAGATGTTCAGCATCACATGTCCTCGTGGAATTACAAATAAAACATCAATGCTATGCCCCTACACACCTGTGAGATTGGCTACATCGAAAACACGGGCAACACCAAATGCTGACTGAAATATAGAGCAACAGAAACTCTCATTCATTGCTGGCTGGGAGGCAAAGTGGTCCAGCCACTTTGAAAGACAGTTTGGCAGTTTCTTATAAAACTGAAGACACTCTTACCATTTGATATGGTTTGGCTGTGTCCCCACCCAAATCTCATCTTGAACTGTAGTAATCCCCATATACCAAGGGTTTTGCCAGGTGGAGATAATTGAATCATGGGGGTGGTTTCCCCCATACTATTCTCATGGTAGTGAATAAGTCTCATGAGATCTGATGATTTTATAAATGGGAGTTTCCCTGCACAAGCTCTTTTGCCTGCCACCATGTAAGACATGACTTTGCTCCTTATTTGCCTTCCGCCATGATTATGAGCCCTACCCAGCCATATGGAACAGAGTCAATGAAATCTCTTTCCTTTATAAATGACCTGGTCTCAGGTGTGTCTTTATTAGCAGCATGAAAACAGACAAATACACCGTTTAATCTACAATCATGCTTCTTGGTATTTATTAATTTGAGTTGAAAATGTATATCCACACAAAAATCTGCACACGAATGTTTATAGTAGCTATATCCATAACTGTCAAAACTTGAAAGCAGCCAAGATATCCTTCAATAATTGAGTGTCTAAACATACTGTGGCACATTCATACTATGATAAAAAGGGATAAGCTATCAAGTCACAGAAATTCATGGAATGTTCTTAAATGCATACTGCTCAGCACAAGAAGCCAGTTTTAGCAGGGTACAGAATGTCAACTATATGACATTCTGGAAAGGCAAAATGATGGAGACGGTAAGAAGAGATTAATGGTTCTCAAAGCTTCACGGGGAGGGAAGGAGGCATGAATAGATTAAGAACAGGAGGAGTTTAGGGCAGTGACACTACTCTGTATGATACTATAATACACACAGAATATGTTACTATTATACTATACTTGTTCTCAAGTACAGATATGTCATTGTACATTTTTCAAATGCCATAGAATTTGCAACACAAAGTGTGAACCTTAATGTTAACAGTGAATAATAAAAAAATCAGTATTTTGGGTATACTTGTCCTGGTTCTCAGAAAAAGGACACTCCCACAAGTAGGCACATTAATAACCTCAATAACAGTAAAGCTGTTGTTGCTTGGTCACTTTGGGTTTCTCATGCCAGTAAACCTGATGGCTAAAACTGGAGTTGCCATATGGTCAGGGAAGTTGACCCACATCATTATGAGGAGGCAGATTACAGATAGGAATGTGTTTGATTTTCAGATATCCATTGGAGCATTTCTTGATGCTCACATATGGATGAATGAAAAAAATTATATATATGCAAAATGATAAATTATAATTATGTTTAATAATAAATTATGAATTCTACCAATAATATTTAACAACTACTGTAGTTCATATTACAGTACTGAGACTGGGTATATGAAAGGAAGGAAGGAAGGAAAGAAAATAGGAAGGAAGGAGGGGTTATATTTTTACATAGAAAAGCTTTAAACATTAAAAAGGAATGGACGCAGAGGAGAATAAACTTTGGCTGGAATGCTGGCTGATTTGGTTTGGAGGTTGGGAGGGGTTGGTATCTAGAGAAGTCTTAACTGTGAAGTTGTAGTGTAGATGAATCTTTAAAGATTAAAGAAAAGTATTACACGATTAGTTTTCTTTAAGTGTATGACTTCTAAACAGTTACTGCAAGATTTTGTTGTCAGTTTGTTTCTTTCTAAGAGAATATCAGTTGGAGAACATGATTTTATATGCACAAAATAATTACATGGGTTTTTTTTTTTTTTTTTTTTTGGCCAGTCATTGTGAAGCAATGTGAGAGCATGGTGATAAAGGTAAGGAACATATTTTCTTTTTTTAACTCCTCTTCTGAGTAGCTGTGTGATCTTCGGCAAGCCTAAACTTCGTGGGCTACCTCTCCAAACACGGCAAATGAGGATGTCTGAAGCTCCTTCCCACGTGAAATCACTCGATATTAAACTTGCATACACCTAGTCCTAGAATCAGATGCCCTGATGGAATTCAACAAAACTTTCATTTAAACTTATAGCAACATTACACAAGTTAAGGTGATACTATTTCATCACTGTATTCTTTTAGTCTCTATCTGTTCCTTAACATAATTTAGACCAGCATTTCAAAAACAAAATACATAAAATAAGTTATACACTCATACTGCAATCACTACTAATACTCATAGCATTAGTAAGAAGTGAAAACCTTTCATTGATAAAATGCAGGTATAATGGACATACCTGGTTTCATAAATGGCATAAAATCTTCTGTGTTCTTTGACTGCGTTCCTGAAAAAAAAACACAAAAAAGGATAAAATGTAACCTTCATGATTATTGCTGAGGTCTAAAAGTCTTTCAATAAGCATGTTCCCAAACTGTCTATTGAAGATATCTTGACTAGCATTTTGTGGAAATTAAGAAATAACATTTAAAGAAATGTACACACATTTTAAAAAAGTAATACACATTGTATTAGATAAGCTTAGGCCCTGGTTTTTGCTCCAACAGTAGCTAACGTGGTTACTGAACCACTGTTTAAATTTTACTGAAGGAGACAGGAAACAAACAATAAAGATAATTTCTAATTGTGGTATATCCAGTAACAAAATTAAAATAAAATATTATAATAGAAAATTATGTGAGAGAAGCCATATTAAATAGGATGCAAAAAACCAAGTTTCATTGGTTAGGCTCGGTGGCTCATGCCTGTAATCCCAGCACTTAGAATGGCCTAGGTGGGAATACCGCTTGAGTCCAGGAGTCCGAGACCAGCCTGGGCAACATAGTGAGATACTGTCTCTACAAAAAATACAAAAACTAGCTAGGTTTGGTAGTGCAGGTCTGGTTCCAGCTACTCAGGAGACTGAGGTGGGAGGATCACTTGAGCCCAGGAGGCCGAGGCTGCAGTAAGCCAAGATAGCACCACTGCACTCCAGCTTAGGCAACGGAGTAAGATCCTGTCTCAAAAAAGAATAAAGTAAAATAAACAAAATGAACAGGGCATAGTGGCATATGCCTGTAGTTCCAGCTACTCAGAAGGCTGAGGTGGGAGGATTGCTTGAGCCCAGAAGGTCAAGGCTGCTTTGAGCCAAGATTGTGCCACTGCACTTTAGCCTTGGTGACACTGTAAGACCCTGTATTTAAAAAAAAAAAAAAAATTTCCTTAGAAAACAAATTTTCAGTTGGAATCTGAGTCATGGAAGAAGTTAACCATGAGATTTGTAGGAAAACAGAGGCAATACAAAGTTCAAAGTTCCCAAGGTATAAATGCATCAAGTATGTTTTGAGAAAAAAATTTTCACCCCTCAGCATCGTCATACAATGGTGAATGATGACTCACCACTACATTTTTAGAATTACCGTAAATCCACAGTAAACTAACCTAGACAGTATGGTATTGGTGAAAGGGCAAGACATACAGGTCAACTGAATAAAACAGTGACTCCAGAAAGTCAGCAAATGATTCTTGACAAAGAACAAGCTTTTCAGCAAATGGTGTTGGAACAACTGGATATTCATGTGCAGAATTAAACCTTACTATTAATGGTAACAATGGAAATCATAATTATGTATCGATTACTGTGTACAAGGCACTGTATTTGTTATGCTGAAAGTCATTTAAAATAAGAAAAATAATGCAAATAAACAAGTGAAAGACAAATACATAACTGAAGGTAAGAAAACTATAACTGACAGTAAGAAAAAAAAAAAAATGTGCCAATGATGTGGAAGGACACAACCTGAGACCTGGCCTTTAACCTTCCTCCAACACCTGTCACCAGGCAAGTCAGCTGCTGCCTCACACAGAATTACCAGACATCTAAAAAGTACTTCTAGAATTAAAAAGGAAAAACCAGACACTTTTGACATGAAGTGAAATTATTGAAAAAGATGGAGCAATAAAGTAAAAGAGGCAAAATCAATATATCAAAGAAGCAAGAGAACGTTAGTAGCATGAGATAAAACGACATAAAAAAGAATATGATAAAATATCAGTTATAAAATATGAAACTGTTTTAGGAAAGAACATGTGGAAAGGAATAAATAGAATGTAAATGACTGAAGAACAAGTGAGTGGCCTGGAAGATCATACTGGAGTCTCAAAGGCAGCACCGAAGAATCAGAAGTTAGGAATAGCAAAGAGAGAGAAAATATATAAGTGACAACATCTGGAAAATAGGAAGTAACAGAAGTGCAAAAAAAGAAAACGTCCCAGGAAATAACTTCTGTGATAAAATTAGAACAAATTTCCCAGAATTCGGTAAGAAATATTTTAGATTAAATGAGTCTGTACAACACAGAAAATATATGCGCTAACATACCAAAAAAAAAAAAAACGAGTTTAAAGGGACCTATAAAGGTTTCTATATTGCACTTAGGCAGGTACAATTTTTATTCTAAATAGACTTTTAAAGATTCAGTATGTATATTGTAATCCCTAGAGCAAACACAAAAATAACTATACAAAGAGTTGCATTTAAAATTAAAATATCACTTAAAATGAAAACTTGAGCCAATCTGAACACTATACCTGGGATAGAGACATTAAATGATCTGGTAACATACGAATTATTTACGCCATAAAGGAAAATCTTCCACCAATTCCAACGAACCAGTATCATACAGACTGTTTTTAAAATATAATACAATATGTTCCTGCTAAAATTTTACATATTTTGGAAAAATGATTCTTAAATTTAAAATAATTCTGAGGATTATAAATACTTAGAAATGGATGGCAATGAATACACTACAGGCCAAAATTCTGTTTAACTAAGAACTGCATGGAGAATTCACATTAGAAAATCTGTCAGTGGAACATACCATGTTGGAATGCAGAAAAAAATAAATGCTTATCTCAACAGATTCAAAGAAAGCTTCCAAAGAGTTCAAAACATTTTTATGATATTAAAAAGTAACTCAACTATTGGAAAACCTAAAGACTCCACAAAACAACTATTAGAACGGGTAAACTAATTCAGTAAAGTTGCAGGATACAAAATCCACATGCAAAAATCAGTAGCTTTTCTAAATGACAACAGTAAGAAATCTGAAAAGAAATTTAAAAAGTAATCCCATTTACAATAGCCACAAATAAAATTAAATACCTAGGAATTAACTAAAGAAGTGAAAAAAATAAAAAACTACAATGGAAACCATAAAACACCAAGGAAATAAAGAAGACAACAGAAAATGGAAAATATTTCATGCTCATGGATTGAAAGAATCAATATTTTTAAAGTGACCATACTACCAAAAGCCATTGCAAAGATTCAGTGTAATTTTTATTAAAATATCAATGACATTCTTCACAGAAATAGAAAAAACAAACCTAAAATTTATATGAAATCACAAAGACCCAGAACAGCCAAGCTATCCTAAGCAAAAAGAACAAAACTAGAGGAATCACATTACCTGACTTCAAATTATATTACAGAGTCATAGTAACCAAAATAGCATGGTACTGGCATAAAAACAGACAAATAGACCAATGGAATAGGATAGAGAACCCAGAAATAAATTCACACACCTATAGTGAACTCATTTTCAACAAAGTTGCCTAGAGCATATGCTGGGGGAAAAGACAGTCTCTTCAATAATTGGTGCTGGGAAAACTGGATAACCATATGCAGAAAAATAAAACTAGACAACTATCTTTCACCACATACAAAAATCAAATCAAAATGGATTAAAGACTTCAGTCTAAGACCTTAAACTATGAAACTACTACAAAAAAAATTGGGGGAAAATCTCCAGGACATTGGTCTGGGCAAAAATTTCTTGAGCAATAGGCAAGCACAGGCAACCCAAGCAAAAATGGACAAATGGATCACATTAAGTTAAGGAGCCTCTGCACAGCAAAGGACACAGACAACAAAGTGAAGAGACAACCCACAGAATGGGAGAAAATATTTGCAAACCACCCATCTGACAAGAGATTAATAACCAGAATATACAAGAAGGTCAAACAATTCTATAGGAAAAAAACCCCAAAAACTAATAATCCAATCAAAAAATGGGCAAAAAGTTTGAATAGACATTTCCCAAAAGAAGACATACAAATGTCAAACGGGTATATGAAAAAGTGCTCCCCATCACTAGTCATCAGAGAAATGCAAATCAAAACTACAATGAGATATCATCTCACCCCAGATAAAATGGCTTATACCCAAAAGACAGTCAATAACAAATGCTGGCAAGGATGTGGAGAAAAGGTGACTCTTGTGCATTGTTGAAGTGAATATAAATTAGTTCAACTACTATGGAGAGCAGTTTGGAGGTTCCTCAAAAAACTAAAAATAGAGCTGCCATAGGATCCAGCAATCCCACTGCTGGGCATTCCCAAAAGAAAGGAAATCAGTATACAGAAGACATATCTGCACTCCCATGTTTGTTACGGCTCTGTTCACAATAGCTATGGTTTGCAAGTAACCTAAGTGTCCATCAACAGCTTAATGGATAAAGAAAACATGGCATATATACACAATGGAATACTACAGAGCCATAAAAACAAATGAGATTCTGTTATCTGCAGCAACACGCATGGAACTGGAGATCATTACGTTAAGTGAAATAAGCCAGGCACAGAAAGACAAACATCACGTTCTCAATTATTTGTGGGATTTAAACATCAAAACAGTTGAACTCATGGACATAGAGTGGAAGATGGTTACCAAAAGCTGGGAAGGGGAGTGGGGAGTTGTAGGGTAGGTAAAAACGGTTAATGGGTACAAAGAATAGAAAGAATGAACAAGACCTACTATTTGATAGCACAACAAGGTGACTATAGTCAATAATAACTTAATTGTACATCTTAAAATAACTAAAACAATGTAATTGGAGTTTTTGTGACACAAAGGATAAACGCTTGAGGGGATGCACACCCCGTTCCCACGATGTGGTCACTTCACATTGCATGCTTGTATCCAAACATCTCATGCGCCTACTATGTACCCACAAAAATTAAACATAAAAGAAGATTTAAAACGGAACTCAGTGAATTAGAAATAGAATGAAACTTCTTCATCTTGGAAGATGTTACATTCCAAAAATATATATAGCATATAAAATCTACAGGATACACACACTTAACAGATAACCTTTAGATGCCTTCTCTTTAAGATCAGGGTAAAGGCCGGGTGCGGGGGCTCACGCCTGTCATCCCAGCACTTTGGGAAGTCGAGGCGGGCGGATCACGAGATCAGGAGATCGAGACCATCCTGGCTAACACCGTGAAACCCCATCTCTACTAAAAGATACAAAAAAATTAGCCAGGCGAGGTGGCGGCGTCTGTAGCCCCAGCTACTCGGGAGGCTGAGGCAGGAGAACAGCCTGAACCCGAGAGGCAGAGGTTGCAGTGAGCTGAGATCCGGCCACTGGACTCCAGCCTGGGCGACAGAGCGAGACTCCGAAGAAAAAAAAAAAAAGATCAGGATAAGGTGAAAATCTCCACTAGAGCCATATTAATTTAACGTTGTTTTGGAGCTTCTAAATAATAATCTAGGAAAAGAATAGAATTATCAGGTGTCAGGATTAGAAAGGAACAGATAAATCTATTGTTATGTATAGATCACATGATAATTTGAATAGAAAAAATAAGAGAATACACAAATACATTATTAAAACAACAAGAGGTTGGCAAAGTGTCAGATTCTGGTCAATTTCCAAAACCAAATATTTCTCTACAAAAGTAAAACTACTAAAAAATATAATACTTTACAAAATATAAGACCATAATAAAAATAAAATATAATTAAATATCGTTGCTGTTCCTCTGCAGAAAGAAGATGGACCCTCATCCAAAATCTGGTTTGGCTGTTGCCACACTCACACTGAGAGGGTGTGAAATGTCGATCGCTCGCATAGCAGGGCTCCTGTGGGAGAGCGTGGCAGCTTCCCAAGCTGGACTAAAAGTGGCTTGAGAGAGTGGGGAAAGGGAGGAGACTGGCTAGCTTATTTTTGTTGTTGTTGTTTTGTTTTGTTTTAATACCGACAGGGTCTCACTATGTTGCCCAGGCTAGCCTGGAACTCCTGGGCTCATGCAATCCTCCTGCCTCAGCTGCTGAGTAGTTGGGACAACAGGCACACACCACTCACTGCACCTGGCTTGGCTAGGGTTGTGTATTGCACACAGGGAGTGGGGCCTGGGTGAGGAATTGTGTACATCAGTAGGTGGTTGCATGGTTTGAAACCCCAACTGGTGACAAAGGAGAGAGCACCAGGTTTTTTTCTCAGCTTGCCAAGAAATGAGGCACAAGGGTAAGAAGAAGGAATGAGGCTTAAAAAGCCGTCTCAGGAGTCAACCATTAAGCCATTAGGGTCAGACACTTTATTACAAACAGCGAAAAAATAAACACACAATCACTGTTAAAAGTAACTTTTTAAAGTGACTTACAGTTTTCTAAAACAAACGACATTTCTTGCACATGATTAGGATGAGCTAAAAATACAAACATGTTAGTTATTCCCAAATTAATCTATAGATTCAAGTCATTTCAATCAAAATTCCCACTGGAGTTTTTGAGAAAGTCAATACATTGATTCAAAAATTTATGAGATACAGAGTGTTTTGAATAATTAAGATTTTATTTTAAAAAAGAGCAAAGAAGAATGATTAAGCATATCAGATACTTAGATATACCACAAAGTTATAAAAATAAGACCAGTAGGCCGGGTGCGGTGGCTCATGCCTGCAATCCCAGCCCTTTGGGAGGCCGAGACGGGCGGATCACGAGGTCAGGAGATCGAGACCATCCTGGCTAACACCGTGAAACCCCGTCTCTACTAAAAATACAAAAAAAATTAGCCGGGCATGGTGGTGGACGCCTGTAGTCCCAGCTACTCAGGAGGCTGAGGCAGGAGAATGGTGTGAACCCGGGAGGTGGAGCTTGCAGTGAGCTGAGATCTGGCCACTGCACTCCAGCCTGGGTGACAGAGCAAGACTCCGTCTCAAAAAAATAAATAAATAAATAAATAAACAAATAAATAAATAAGACCAGTATGGTGCTGGCTCAACAACAATCTGCAAGGCTAATGTGACACAATAGAGATCTCAACGACATATTTAAGCCTACATAGGCTCATAAAATCTGGAAAAGTTGGCACTAAAACCCAATAGCCAAAGGAACATTTTAGCACAAGGTTTTGGGAAAACTGAGTCACTACATAAAGAAAAATATAAAAATACAATTTCATGATTGCCTTGAAGTTAGTCTGATACACACCCCCCCCCGCCCACACACACACATATATAGTTACATATATGGGCAACGTTATGGGTAGTTTATTTGCCATTATTCTAGGACAATATATGTTGTGTTTCAAATAACCCGGTAAGTTGGAAAACTAATCAATTCACTTTTTCAAGATATTATACATAATAACACAGTGTTGTCTGAAAGAAACAAAGTAATACATAGATTTTGCTTTTAATAAACATATCTGTAGCATTTGGTTCCAGGTATCTTAAAAACTAAATGTGAAAGGAAAAGAATTGAATAGATGACAATGTAGGAAAATACAATTGTAACCTAAGAGCAGGGATGGTCTTCATAACCTAAATGCCAAAAGCACAAATCACAAGATATAATATTGCTATACTTGATATGTGATTATATCAAAAGAAAAAATTATGTTCCTTAGGGAATATGACATAGTTTACTGACAGATCACAGATTGGGGTGAACTATTTTCCAAGTCTAATACTGAAAAGCATCCATACCCAGATTATGCAAAGACTCTTCAAATAAACAAGAGGAAATATAGGCACATCGGTTGAAATACTAAGCAAAGGATATGAACAGATAAAGTAATTCAGAAAAGAAGCCAGAAAGCAAAAGAGCATTTGGAGAGTTGTTCAAACATTATAGTAATTAAAGGAATGCAAATTAAAACAATAATCGGATATCATTTTACTCATAAGAGATTGGCAAAAACAGCTGGGTAATGCAGTGTTAGTAAAATTCTGTGGATGGAGGAAACCTAATCCGCAGCCAATAAGCATACACACAGGTGCAGCCGTTCTGCAGAGAGCCTGGGGGCCCTGGTCCAATTAAATATGCCCAGACGTTGTGACCATCAGTCCTGCTGCTGTGACCATATAGAGAACAGTTCTCACACTGTTTGATGATGGGATGTGTACAATTACATTCATCAGAACATTGTCTTTGGGAGTGGTGGTTAGAGGCAATCAAGTTGTCCATAACTTGGGGAAATTTATTTATTTATTTATTTATTTATTTAGAGACAAAGTCTCGCTCTGTTGCCCAGGCTGGAGTGCAGTGGCAAGACCTCGGCTCACTGCAAGCTCCTCCTCCCGGGTTCATGCCATTCTCCTGCCTCAGCCTCCCAAGTAGCTGGGACTACAGGTGCCCACCACCACATCTGGCTAATTTTTTGTATTTTTAGTAGAGATGGGATTTCACCATGTTAGCCAGGATGGTCTCGATCTCCTGACCTTGTGATCCACCCGCCTCGGCCTCCCAAAGTGCTGGGATGACAGGCGTGAGCCACCATGCCCGGCCAACTTGGGGAAATTTAAGACGTAATGGATTCATACTGGAAATATAATGTAAAAATAATAGGTCACAAAGTAGTTGTAAGCACTGAAATAGAAAATAGATTTTAAAAATACAAACAATTAGCTGGGCGTGGTGGTGGATGCCTGTAATCCCAGGTACTCAGGAGGCTGAGGCAGGAGAATTGCTTGAACCCAGGAGGCAGAGGTAGCAGTGAGCCGAGATCGCACCATTGCACTCCAGCCTGGGTGACAAGAGCGAAATTCTGTCTCAAAAACAAAACAAAACAAAATAGAAACATAGGTTGGAGTGGAAAATGAGAAATAGATTAAAGTCTATATCAAAAGCTATTTATTTAACGTAGAAGTACATGTTCAGAAAGCAATATTACGAACTGCGTTAAGAACGAATACAAATGAAAGAATATGTATCAATGATGTTTGAATGGCTGCCTATGGCAGGGGAATGGAATTAGGGTATGAGAGAGAGAGAAAGCAAAATGCCATTTATATATATAAGTCAAGAAAGAGGGGCTTTGCAAGGGCAATAAAGGGCACGATGACCTTGAAGTTAGCCTGAAGTTAACAAATGTGGTGGAAAACTACCTTCCACGAGCTCTAGGTGTGGAAAACTTCATGGGAAATCTTTTTGCAATGATTCTAGGACACTATATACTGTGTTTCAAAGCATGCAGTAAATTAGAAGGTTAATCAACTCGCTATATTAAGACAGGTTACACACAATAACCCAGTGTAGTTCCAAAGAAAAAGCTATCAATGTTTTTGCTTCTCTGGACAAAAATCCCAGAAAGAATTAAATCAATCTCAACAATAATTTTAAAAGAAAATTTTCAATAACCAAATAGTACTTACTGGAATGAATGACTTTCTTTCCCATTTTTAAAATCTTACAATAGATCACGTTGCTTCAAAATAACCAATGTACTAGGCTATGGCACCCCATCAATAGCTGCAGAAGTGATATTTAATAAAAACCAACACTTCTTTTCTTTTATTTTTAAAACACAATTTTAATAAACTAAGAATGGGAGTTCTTATTATTATTTTAACATAATAAATACTTGGCATGTTCTTCAATGAACCTTGTGTACATCCTCATGGTACTTCCTGCATAGTCCAAGCACTATTATGATTAGCGAATGACATGTAAATGTCTTAAACTGTTAATATCTTCAAACTAACATATAGTAAAATTAAACAATGAATAGTTGGGTAGTAATTACAAATGTGGGAATCTGCCTGTAGAAAATAACATGTGCTTATTTCTGATTATAAAAAAAGCTGATGGCCAAAAAGCTGATTATAAAAAAGCTGATATTTCTCTCAGTACATTTTACTACTAAACTGTTAGAAGCAGAATGTGTCCAACAATATAGAAATCATTCAATAAAATATGGTAACAGACTTTTAAAGGAATATTAATCAGGCATATCATCTATTTCAATAATCTTTAATGATACAAGAAAACACAGGCCGGGCGCAGTGGCTCACACCTGGAATTCCAGCACTTTGGGAGGCCAAGGCGGGCAGATCACGAGGTCAGGAGATCGAGACCATCCTGGCTAACACTGTGAAACCCCCAACTCTACTAAAAAATAGAAAAAATAAGCCGGGCGTGGTGGCGGGTGCCTGTAGTCCCAGCTACTCGGGAGGCTGAGGCAGGAGAATGGTGTGAACCCAGGAGGCGGAGCTTGCTGTGAGCTGAGATCCTGCCACTGCACTCCAGCCTGGGTGACAGAGCGAGACTCCATCTCAAAAAAAAAAAAAAAAAAGAAAAGAAAAGAAAAGAAAAAAAAATGCTCACAATATAATATTAAATGACATCCTAATACAAAACCTTGCCTGTGTATGTTTAGTAAATAGATGAACTTTAAATAATGCATAACTGAGTATTGAACTAATGAGTTAATTTTTGTAGTGTCCAAATTCATATACCATTTCATAATCATAAGTGACTATAAATTATAGATGAATTTAAAAACCAGAATTGAGATTATAGGAAAATATCTTTCAAAAAATTTTTAAATCTCTTATAATTTTAAACATAATATATATTTTAGAAAAATTAAAACACTTAGGAGGATATATGTTACATAACGATTATCTCCAAAAAATGAATGAAGCTCAAAACAAGTATGTGAGCAGTTGTGCTGGTATTTCTTTTTCCCAGAACCTGCCAAGCCTTGAGTAGTGTCAGGCAATCAACGGTCATTAGAAGATGAAAAAACCTCAATGACTGTTACAGAATTGCTCTTCAATAATGTAGTTTCTGACTGTTTGACCAGCCTCTTTTTACATTTTCTCCTGAGGCTCTGAAACTTTCTTAATCTTCTTAGTGATGAGAAATCTTTTGCTTTCTTTCTTGCTCAGAAAAATCTCTTTGAAGTAAATGGCTAGCAAATTGAATTTCTCTGCCTTGCAAAGCCCTTTTAATGCAATCAATTTCTATGTAAGTGGAAGCTGCCATTGCAAGTCTAGCAACACCAGTAATATTCACAGGAAAAGCTACAAAATCAATCTCGGTATGGAAATATTTGTTGTAAAATCAAACTGGAGCTTACTGCCAAGGAAATTACTATGACTGATCAAATGGGTATCAAGCCTTCCTACAACACATTTAATGGAAGCACATAATGGCTTTACCATCTTCATCTGCAAAAAGTCAGCATCTCTCTCCAGCTCCACGACTAGCTCTGCTTTCTGCATACCTCTTGCTACTTATTTATTTCATTTTTTTTGAGACAGAGTCTTGCTCTGTTGCTCAGGCTGGAGTGCAGTGGAACGATCTCAGCTCACTGCAACCTCCGCCTCCCGGGTTCAAAAGATTCTCCGGCCTCAGCCTCCCAAGTAGCTGGGATTACAGACACAGGCCATCATGCCAGCTAATTTTTGTATTTTTAGTAGAGGCAAGGTTTCACCATGTTGGCCAGGTTAGTCTTGAACTCCCAACCTCAGGTGACCCGCCCACCTCAGCCTCCGAAAGTGCTGGGATTACAGGGTGAGCCACTGTGCCCAGCTACCTCTTACTACTTGTAAAACATGACCTTTTTCTGATTATAAAATTAGTTCAGGCTCATTACAAAAGTAGCGTGAATTTTACAGTCACAGACTCTGGTGTGCAAACACAACCGTTTAATTCAAATAATTGTACTTACCAAGCCCCCACCGCCAAGTGCAGACAATTTATGTACCTATGTAATTTCCTCAGGCATTTTGTAACTTCCACTTGGATCTAAGTCTACTGCTTCCCTTCTCTGTCCTGCCTCCTGGGGTGACCTAAGATTTGGGGATGTTGTTGTCCTGGCATTGTGGGAAGGTGAGACTCTGGGCCCAAGTTTGCAGTCTTTTCTCTTGAGTTGGTGAAATGCTACCGTGGAAAGTGCTGATTTCCCCACTTACTTTCTTCATGACAGAAGATATCTATTTGGGGGTGTGCAGAGTCCCATAAAGTTCAAAGGATGTTGGCCTTTTACTTAATAATGATGTTTCCCTGCCTGTGGCATGTGGAAGTTTATGGCCCAGTCCTGGCCAACACAATCTCAGCAGACGGTCTTTGGGTATCTTCTGCAAAACATTTGGTTTCTACTGACTTTATTTACTCTGCATAATGCTTTTGCCATTATCAAACCCTGGGCATAATATCTAATCCATAACATCTTGCCTCACCCAGATAGCCCAGATAGCTGCCTCTTGCCTCAGCTCACACCAGCTATTTTTCTTGCTTGCTGCATAGCAGCTATGATCTGAGTGTCAGAGGCTTTCGAACCAGAGCGACTCCATTTTGAGTGAGGGCTGGGAAAATGAGGTTGGGACTTGCTGGGCTGCATTCTCAGAAAGTTAGGTATCCTCAGCCTCTAGATGTTTAGGGTGAGGAGGACAAATTAATAATGTTTACTAAACAGACTCAGACTTGGGAGTGTCTAGATATCACAATATCTGGAGAACAAAGGCATTCCTAATATTGCTTTAAAGATAATAATATTGATTCTTGCAAAATATAGTAAGTAAAAAAATTAATCCTTAACACAAATCCTTATAGCAGAGCACATTTCCCCATATATACAAGCATTGTACCCAGGGTGAACGCGTTCCTCCTCTTACCTTCAGGAATGTCCCACTCTGTCTATGGAGTAGCTGTTCTTTCTCCACTTTACTCTCTTCATAAACTTGCTTTTACTTTGCACTGAGGACTCTCCCTGAATTGTTTCTTGCAATAGATCCAAGAACCTTCTTTGGGGTCTGGATCGGGGCCCCTTTCCTGTAACACCAGAACTTCCAATCATTGCATTCATTTGTTGGATATAGTTTCCTGAATCTCAGGGTTTTTTTTAAATTTTGATTTCCTCACCAACTGTACAGAAGCACATGCTGGAGTAAATTCCTCAACATGGTACACAGAAGGTACATCCCATAGGATGGCTCAGATTACCAGTAACAAAATTTGTTGAAGGAAAAAAAAAGGGAATGTAATAATTATTTACCTGAAGAGTCTGTAAGTGGAGTAGGTGGGAGACACGTTTGGATTCAGACTCTGAGCTGTCCCACTGTTGCAGGAAAGCGTCCCGATCCAGACTCCAAGAGAGGGTTCTTGGACCTCACACAAGAAATAATTCAGGGGGAGTCCACAGTGCAAAGCAAAAGCAAGTTTATTAATAAAGTAAAGTGGTAAAAGTACAGCTACTCCATAGACAGAGTAGGACATTTCTGAAAGTAAGAGGAGGAAATGTGTCCACCCTCGGTACAATGCTCGTATGTGTATGTATATAGAATAAAAAAAGATCATGGGGAGATGTGCTCTGGTACAAAGATTTGTGATAAAGAATTAATTTTCTTAATTGCTATATTTTGAAACAATATTATTATCTTTAAAGAAAAATTAGGAATGCGTTTGTTCTCCAGATATCATGATATCTGGGCATTCCCAAGTCTGGGTCTATTTAATAAACATTATCAGTCGTTCCCTTAACAGTAAACATCTAGAGGCTAGGAATACCTATTCTGGGAATGTAGCCCAGGAAGTCCCAGCCTTACTTTCCTAGCCCTCGCTCAAATGGAGTCACTGTGGTTCAAACGTCTCTGACGTCCCTGGGATCCTCTCTACTCCATCCTTCTTTCTTCAAGCATTCTGATATTTCAGTTAGGCTGACTGTCTGCATGAGAGCAAACTGAATGAATGAAGCCCTTCGGGCCGAACATACAAGTCGGGCCATCCTGAAAGGGACTGAAAAGGTTTCTTCTCAGCGTTCTAAGGGTCCTCACACCTGAGTCAATCAATGCAGCCTTTTCCTTCAACGTGACTATAACATTTATGTGTAACAGAGTTAGATTCATTGGTCACAGTTTGCATCGATCTTGGCTTCTGTCAATATTCTCTTCGATTTTAAAAATTGGAATAAAATATGCACTTAACCCTTTGTGGTGTATAGTTCCATGGGTTTTTGCAGATGCCTAGGGTTATACATCCATCAGCAAAGTACCAGACAGAATAGACAATTCAACACACACACACACACACACACACACACACAATTATAACTGCATAACCTCTTGGCTGTCATTGATCCTTCATCTTCAGCCGCAAACAAGCACTGATCAGTTCTCTGGTATAGTACTACCTGCTCCAAAACACTGTGTCCATTGAATCAAACAACATACAGTCAGTGGGTTTGGCTTCATTCACTAAGCAAAATTCACTCCAGATTCGTCCATGTTGCATGAATGAATTTCTTACGACTGAATAGTGCTCCACGTCATGGATGCACTAGAGACTGTTTATCCGTTCATTTGCTGAAGGCTGTCTGGGTTGTTTCAGTCTTTGGAAAGCAAGAAAAAGGCTACTATATATTCATGTTCAGCAGGGGTCCCCAACCCCTGGCCATGGACCAGGCCATGGTTACAAACTGGGCCACACAGCTGATGAGTGGCCAGTGATCCAGGGAGTGAAGCTTCGTCTGTATTTACAGCCATCCCCCATCGCTCGCATTGCCACCAGAGCTCTGCCTCCTGTAGATCAGTGGGGGCATTAGATTCCTGTGGGAGCATGAACCCCGTTGTGAGCTGCATATGCAAGGGATCTACTTTGTGTGCTCCTTATGAAAATCTAATGCCTGATGATCTGTCACTGTCTCCCGTCACCCCCAGACAGGACTGTCTAGTTGCAGGAAAACAAGCTCAGGGCTCCCACTGATTCTACATGATGGTGAGCTGTATAATTATTCCATTACTATTACAAGGTAATAATAATATAAAGTGCACAATAACTGTAATGTGCTTGAATCATCCTGAAACCATCCTCCCCACCCCGTCCTGCCCTAGACGGTGGAAAAATTGTCTTCTATGAAACCAGTCCCTGGTGCCAAAAAGGTTGTGTGAATGTAAATTTTCATTCCATTTGTATCAATACTTGGAAGTGGCTTTCCTGGGTTAGATGGTAAATGTGTGTTTAATTTTAAATGACTCTGCCAAACTGACTTCCAAAGTGGCATTAGATTAGAGTCTAATGCAGCTGCTGATGTGACAGGAGGTGGAGCTCAGGTGGTAATGTGAGCGAAGCAGGGCAGGTGTTAAGTACAAAGTTGTCTTGCTGACTGCTCACCTCCTGCTGCGTGGCCCAGTTTGGATGCAAACAGCAATGTGTGAGAGATCCAGTTTCTCTGCATCCTCACCAGGACTTTATGGTTTCAGTTCTTGTTTTTGTTGTTGTGGTTTTTTTTTTTTTTTAAGTTTTAGCCAGTCTAGTAGATGTGTAATTGTATCACGTTGTAGGTTACCATATATTTCTCCAATAACTAGTGATGTCGAACATCTTTTCCTATGCTTACCTGCCATTTATGTATCCTCTTAGGCAAAATGTCTGTTCAGATCATTTGTCCATTTAAAAAAGTGGGTTGTTTTCTTATTTTTCGGTTTTGAGAGCTTCTTACATATTCTGGGTAGATTCTGTATCTGATAAATTCCATTATCAGATATGTGGCTTAAAAATATCTTCTTCCAGCTTGTCTTTTCATTTTAACAGTATATTTCAAAGGGCAAAAATTGCTGAAGGCCAATTTATCATTTTTTCCTTTTATGACTCGTGCTTTCAATGTCATATCTATAATTAACTTCTTCCAAAGCCGGACTTTTATTGATGTTTTTCATTCCTTCTGCTAGAAGTTTTACCATCTAATGTTTTATATTTAGATCCATGATCATTTTTAATTATATCATTTTATGTAAGGTGTGATATATGTGTCAAGGTGTTTTTATTAAAATATGAATATTCTATTGTTTCAGCACCATTTGTAGAAAATCCCATTTTTTCTCAATTGAATTGTTTTTGCACTATTTTATAAGTCAGTTGACCTGATTTGTGTTGGTATATTTCTAGACTCTATTCTGTTTCATTGATCTATGTCTCTAAATTTTCATCAATTCCACTCTCTCTTGATTATTGTGACTTTGTTGTGAATCTTGAAATCAGGTACTGTGAATCTTCCAAATTTGTTCTTTTTAATGTTTATATTAGCTGTTCTATTTTCTTTGACTTTCCTTATATTTAAGCATCAGCTTAATATCACTAGAATATCACTAGAAATATCACTGGAAACCTTGCTCAGATTTCAATTGAAATTGCTTTGCATCTATTGATCAAGTTGGGGAAAATTGACATTTTAACATATTGAAACTTCTAATCCACAAACATGATGTATCTCCCTTTATTTAGGTATTCTTTGATTTCTTCCATTACCTCTTCATAAACGTACAGACTTTGCATGCATTTTGTTAAATATATACCTAAGAATTTAAAAATACAAAATATATTTTTAAAATAAAAAATCCAGTTGTCAATAGCTAACCTGTAGAAATTATGTGGACTTTTGTATACTGACCATGTTTCTTAAGATCTGATTAAACTCACCTTTTCTTGAAGTTTTTCCGTAGATCCTTTTCAGTTTTCTAGACAATTATGTCACATGAGTACAGACAGGATTTACCTTTTCATTTACAATATGTAGGTCTGTTTTTTACTTACTGCACTGGGTACAACTTCCAGGAAAATGTCAATTAGCAGTATAATGGGGGAGCCTCCTAGGGTGGTCCACTAAGGGTGGAAACATTCATTCTTTCACCATTTAGATTGATGATACCTGTAGATGTTTTGTAGATGCCCTGGAACAGGTTAAGGAGGTCCCTTTCTAGTAGTTTACTAAGAGTTTTGTATTTGTTTCTTTTATTCATATAAAATTCCCATAACAGAAAATTCATCCTTTCAACTATTTTAAAGTTTATGACTCAGTGAGTTTTAGTATTTTCACATTGTTGTAAAACCATAGCTACTGTCTAATTCCAGAATATTTCCACACTCCAAAAGAAACCGGTATTTCCAAAATCCCCTCTCTCCCACTCCCTAGCAACCACTAATCTACTTCCTGTCTCTATAGATTTGCGTATTATGAACATTTCATATAAATGAAATCATAAAGGAGTGGTTTTTTTTGTGTGTGTCTGTCTTCTTTTACTTAGTGCAATGTTTTTGAGATCCATCCTTACTCTACCACGTAGCAGTAATTCATTACTTTTTGTGGCTGAAACAAATACTCCATTATATGGATGGACTACATTTTGTTTATCCTTTCCTCAGTTGATGAGCATTTGGGTTGTTTTCACTTTTTGGCTGTTACGAATAATGCGGCTATGAAAAGTCCTATATGTTCAAATATGTTTGTATGAACATAAGGTTGCAATTATTTTATGTAAATCCCAAAGAGTGGAGTTGCTGAATCACATGATAAATTCTATCTTTTTATTTATTTATTTTTTTTGAGATGGAGTCTCACTCTGTCGCCAGGCTGGAGTGCAGTGGCATGATCTCAGCTCACTGCAACCTCCACCTCCTGGGTTCAAGCGATTCTCCTGCCTCAGCCTCCCGAGTAGCTAGGATTACAGGCGCCCGCCACCATGCCCAGCTAATTCTTTATATTTTTAGTAGAGACGGGGTTTCACCATGTCAGCCAGAATGGTCTCGATCTCCCGACCTCGTGATCTGCCCTCCTCGTCCTCACAAAGTGTCGGGATTACAGGCGTGAGCCATGGTGCCTGGCCGCTTTTCACTTTCTTTTTTTTTTTTTGAGACGGAGTCTCGCTGTGTCGCCCAGGCTGGAGTGCAGTGGCCGGATCTCAGCTCACTGCAAGCTCTGCCTCCCGGGTTTTTACTCACTTTCTTAATAATGTCCATTGATACACAAAAGTTCTTGAGTTTGATGAAACTCAATTTAGCTATTTTTTTCCTTTGATTACTTGTGCTTTTCATGTCATATTTAAGAGACTGTTGCATAATCCAAAGTCACAAGTATTTACACCTACATTTATTTGAAGGAATTTTATAGTTTTATCGCCTATATTTATACATGCTATATTTTGAATTAAATGTTGCATATGGTGTGACATGGATATCCATCCTTTTGCATGTGGAGATCCATTTTTCTAGTGCCATTTATTTAAAAGACTGTTCTTTCCTCACAGAATGCTCTTGGCACCCTTGCCAAAAATCAGTTGACCAGAGATACATGGATTGAATTCTGCACTCTCAATCTGGTTCCATTGATCTATATGCCTATCTTTGTGACAATATCACACAATTCTGATTATTGTAGCTCTGTAGTAAGTTTTGAAACCAGAATATTTGAGTCCTCAATCTTTGTTCCTCTTCTTCAAGGTTATTTTCACTACTTGAGGTCCCTTCATTTCCATATGAATTTTAGGATGGATGCATACATATCTGAAAAATGAGGCAGTTGAAATTTTTATAGGGATTGCACTGAATCTGTAGTGAATATGGGGAGAAATCCATCTTAATGGTATTAAAATTTCCAATCCATGAACATGGAATATCTTCTTATTTATTTATGTCCTCTTTACTTTCTTTCAACAATGTTCTGTAGTTTTCAGTGTGTAAGACTTACACTTCCTTGATTTAATATATTGCTAAGTATTTTATCACATTCAATGCTATTGTGAATGAAATTGTTTTTAATATATCATTTTCAGATTGTTCATTGCTAATGTATAGAGATACATGTGATTTTTCATATTGATTTGTATCCTGAAACTTTGCTAAACTAGTTTATTAGTTGTAATAGGTTTTTGAGTACGTGTGTGGATTCTTTACAATTTTCTATATAAAAGATATTGCCATCTGTGAATAGAGATAGTTTTATTTCCTTTCCAATCTAGGTGCTTTTTATTTCTTTTTTCTTGTTTAATTGCCTTGGCTAGAAATTCCAGTACACTGTCAAATAGAAGCAGTGAAAAGGGATATGCTTATCTTGCTCCTGATGTTAGCAGATGTTAGGTATGGCTTTTTCACACATGCCCTTGATCAAGTTGAGGAAGTTCCCTTCCACTATTAGCTTGTTGAGTGTTTTATTTTTAGTCATGTAAAACTGTCAAATCTTTCCAAATGCTTTTCTGGATCTACTGAAATAATTATATGGTTTATTTTATCTTTATTAATATGGTTTTTTAAATCATTTAATTTTAACTAAGAGTTTTTATCATGAATGACTTTTGAATTTTGCCTAATTTTTTCCTGCACCTATTGAGATTATCATTTGATTTCCTCCTTAGTCTGTTATACAGTAAACTACATTGATTGATATTTAAATATTGAACTAGGCTTCTATCTTTGAGATAAGAACATGATTGTCGTGTAAATTTTTTATATGCTTCTGAACTTGATTTGCTATTATTTTGTCAAGGATTATTTCTATTAGTTTTTTTGGGATATTGAACTGTAGTTTTCTTTTGATATCATTATCTGATATTGTTATTAGGGCAATTCTGGCTGAAAATATGACTGGGAAGTGTTCTGTTTTCTATTTACTGGAGAAAGTATAATAGAGTTTATACTTTCTTCCTTAAATGTTTATAGGATCTGTCAATGAAACCATGTGGCCTTGGAATTTTTTTATTGAAGGTTTTGAGCTATAAATTCAGCTTATCTAAATGACATAGAACCATTCATTTACATACTTCTCTTTGAGCAAGTTTTGATAGCATGTATCATTCAAATCATTTTTAGGTTTCATCTAATTTTGTGAATCGATGGGCATGGAGTTTTTGCCATCATTTCTTTGTTATCTTTTTAATGTCTGGAGAGAAGTAGTAATATCCACATGCCTGCTATTGTTGACTAGAGTGTTCTATATACGCTGATTCAGTCAAGTTGTTAGATAGTATTGTTCAGGTTGGCTAGATCCTTACAAGTTTTCAGCCTACTGTTCTATTATTACTGAAACCACAGTGGTTCCATCTAGGTCCTGCTGCCCACCACACAGAAAGCCAATCACCGAGGCAACAAGTATTGCCAAGGAAGAAGGGTTTAATCAGGTGCTGCAGCCAAGGAGATATAAGCTCAGTCTCAAATCCATCTCCCTGATGGAATAAAACTAGGGGTTTGTATAGCAGTGAAGAAATGTAACCATGTGTAAGAAAAAAACTAGGGAGTAGCAAAGACACAATCATGGTAAATGAGGGTTCTGGCATCTGTTGTGATGATTTGGTGTGTTTCTGCTCTTTTATACTTTTTTTGAGAAGACTGATCTGGTGAGTTTCAGTTCTTTGATACTTTTTTTTAAGAAGCCTGAAGGTCCTTTCCTGGGGAAGGAACTCAGATAAAGCAAATATAAGTTTCAAGCTTTAAGACCAGAAAGATACATTTCTATGTATATCAGAAAGGACAGTCTGTGGGACTATTGGGTTGGTTTCACTGTTAATTACTGAAGAAGGAGTGTTGAAGTCTCAAGTATAATTGTGTATGTACACATTTCATCTTTAATCTCATCACTTTTTGCTCCATGTATTGTGAAGCTCTACTGCTAGGTACATATACATTTTGGACTGGGTGTCTTCCTGGAGACATATGCCACTTTTATGTAAGTTGCTCTTACTAGTATTTTTTCTATCTCTTCCCACTCATTTTTGTTTTTTCTTCTTGTTTTACCTTTTCTTGGGTTACCTGAGCATTTTGTTATTCATTTAATCTTCTCTATTGACTTTTTTGTCTTTTCCATTTTTATAGCTTACCACAAAGTTTTCCATGTATATTTTAATTATTCATATGTTCTCTTCATATATTATGCCACTTTATAAACAGGGAAAAAATATGCAGTATTTTTCCAATTTATTTCTCATATTCTTTGTGTTATTGTAGTAAATTTTACTTTTTCATAGGCTATAATCATATGATATGCATTTTTCCTTCTTTTGATTTAGGCCATTAGTAATCTTTTAGAACAATTTGAATAGGAAAAGAATGTAATAAATAATTTTATTTTTACCTTCACTTATTACATATTAGTGTTCTTTATTTCTTTGTGTTTATTGACTTCTATCTGGTATCATCTTTGTCTTCCTGAAGACCTTCCTTAAATTGTCTTTAGGGGAAGTGCTGGTAATAAATTCTTACAATTTTTGTTTGTCCAACAAAGTCTTTATACCCACTTCATTTTTTAATGATACTTTCACTGAATACATAATAGAGGGTTTTCCTTCCTTTCTTCCTTCCGGCACTTTAACAGTGTCACTCTGTTGTCTATTAACTGCATGGATTCTGAAGTCAGCTGTAATGCTTATCTTTGTTCCTCTGAATATATTATACTATACTGGTGCAGAAGTCATTGTGGTTTTTGCCATTTGAAAATAATGGCAAAAACCACAATGACTTAAGTGGCAAAAACCACAATGACTTCTGCACCAACCTAATAGTGTATATTTTTCCTTCCAGTTGCTTTGAAGATTTTCTTAGTCTTACATACGTATCACTTTGGCTCTCATATGCCTAGCTGTTTGTTTATTTCTGTTTTTATCTTGTTTGATGTTCTCTGAACTTCTTAGATCTGTACTTCAGTGTCTTTCATTTATTTTGTAAATAACTTGTCCATTATTTCTTGTGTTTCATTCTTGCCACTTCTCCTTCTGATATTCCAATTATGACCATGTTAGGACATTTGATAATATCTTATGGCCTTTGTTTCTCCTATGTACACAATCATTATTTCTTCCTCTGCAGTCCTTACATCTTTTATTGCTATAGTCAGAGCTTCTAGTAGAGTGTTGAATATAAGTAGAGATAAGGAATGTCTTTGCATCTTATTCTCAAGGCTGGATCGCATGGTATGGGTATGCTTAATTGGATAAGAAACTGTACTGTAAAGTGATTTACAATTTTACATTTCTAACCATGATATATGAGCATTCCAATTATTTCACACTCTCACTGACACTTGATATAGCCAGTCTTTTTAATGTTAACCATTCTAATTGATGCATCTCATTGTGGTTTTAGTTTGCATTTATTTAATATTCATAATGTTGAGTACGTTTTCAAGTGCTTATTTGCCATATGTGTATCTTCTTTGGTAAAGTACTTCTATAAATATTTTACCCATTATTTCATTTGATTGTTCTCTTATTACTAATTTTAAAAGGTCCTTATATATATATCCTCGATGTAAGTCCTTTATAAGACATATGCTTTGAAAATATTTTCATATTTTTCTGATTTGCCTTTGTTTTAGGTAGGAGGTTAAATTCAGTTTCTGAAACTCCATCTTACTTGGAAGCAGAAGTTCCCTGACAGGATTATTAATCTTTAGCCTTTCTTATTTTTTATGATATGTATTTAAGATTGCAAATTTCTGCGTAAGCATAACTTTAACTACATATCATGAGATTTGATACCCTTCATATTCTTACTTGGTTCATTATATTTTCTTTGTTCCATTGTGATTTTTAATTTTCCCCATGCATTGTTTAAAAGCATTATTTTAATTCCCAAACATATAACTATTTTCTAGAAATTTGGGAGACTAGGTGGAGTATTGATACCTAATTTAATTCCACAAGAGGTATGGGTTTAATTCTTTGAAATTTATTGATACTTTCCTTCTCTGCCACCATATGGCCAATTTTAATAAATGTTCCATGTGTCCCTGAAAATAACATATATGCTGGAATTTTTACTTGCAGTGCTTTCTGCATGTGAATCTGGCTATTTTGCTTCAAATCTGATAGATTCTTCCTGACTTATTTTTCACTACTTCCATCAGTGCTTTATGGCCTAGCATATGATCAATTTTAGGAAATACTCATTCTTTCAACAACTCTGTGGCAGGTATCTGTCTGTATGTTTGTGCATTTTCCACCGAGAATGGCCCTCCCAAGTTGTGCCTCTGTGCACAGGTCTGGTTGTGGGCTATACACATTACCTCTACGTGCAGGTCTGGCTGTGGGGTCTCTTGCGTGGCTTCCTCACAGACATAACTAACCTCCTGGTTTCTGTCCCGCTTGGCCATCTTGCCTGGTGTTTCTCCCGCTCTCTGAGTCCGGAGCTCCCCTCGGGATGCATCCGGCAGTCAGCTTCTCCAGAGTTTCCCTCTCTCGGCAGCCAGGTGTTTGCTGCTTCTACTGTCATCACTCAAACGTTTTCATCTATTTTGCGTTATCCAGATCTTTAAGTGTGTGATACATGTCCTCTGATACGTCTCCTCGTTCAGCTCTTTTGCTAGCACTTAAGGAGTTACTGGGTCACACCGCAGGAAGACTGGAGCCCGGAGGCCCCACGCTGCTTTGTTGACAGCTCTGGCCTCCTTATGGTCACAAGAGGGTGAAGAGGAGCTCGCCCTGCCCTTCCGAGGAGGCCCAGGCCAGCCCTCCAGCCTCCTTCAGAAAACTGAGGCTCCCACCTCCACGGAAACGGCGCAGAGGCGTGAGATGCAGCCGGAGAGCACGGAGGACGGAGTGGAGACAGGGGCGAGATTATGTAGGGCCTGCGTGGCTCTCTGGTGTCACTGTCATTTCATTCTAAGTGTGAGGAGGAGCCATTGAGCTGGGGCTGATGGGATTCCTTTTGTTTGTTTTGTTTTTGTAAAGATCACGCTGGATTCTCCACGGAAGAGAGATGGGGCTTGGAGAGGTGCAGGAGGCAATAGAGGGAGAGTTAGGGCTCCGCGGAACCCAGCGAGCGGAGACTAGAACTGAGCCCTAGCTCAGACCCTTTGAATGTCAGTTAACTACAATCAAAAGAAGGTGAAATTTTGCAACTTTCATTCGTTCTCCAAAAGGACAGGTTTTCTGTATGTGTGCATTTCTCCTTCACCTTCTTATTTTTTATGTTTTGTTATAATAAAAGTCAAATATAAAAGCAATGTATAAAAACAGACACATATGTGAAAGCTCCAATGTTAGTGCTTTAGAGTAAGCCTGTGCGATGCACAAAATATTAAAAGCAGGCCTTTCCCCCTATTAACTAACATGTAGTTTGATACATGCTATCCTTCACTGCAGTGTGCATACATTAGAGATGAAAGCAGAATGTGCTATACCGGTACTAATAATTCTAGAATTTAGTGCTTGCTCTCATATTTGGACATAGTAACGTAAAACCTATGGAAATTGGCATGTGTTCAGTGGGTTTCTCCAGCCAGATATTTGCACTCCTATCCTTTTATTCAACTCTTTTTTACATCTTTCAATGACTTTTTGTGATTATATTCATTAAAATCTTAGTGTACTTACATTTACTCTGAGGTGTTTTGTCAACTGTGTTTAATATGAAAGAGATTATCTCTGTATTTTTACATGCTTCTTGATGATTTATAAGGCTTCACTTAGAACACATATGAATTAAGTAGCCAGCCACCTTTGTAAACTGTTAAAAACAATTTCTAGTATTTATTTCAGTGTTTGGGCTTTCTCTGTATATAATGATAGCACTTGAAGATAACGACGCACATGCCCTTTCTTTCCTCTCTTGCCCTTTTGCTTTGGATACGGCATCCTAAATAGTACTAAAAGACAAGGGAGGTAACTTTAACAGAAATGCATGAAAATGGTGATTTCATATATGGTTCAAAATTAAATTTAAAAATTGTCAATAAATATGAGTAAAATTATATAATCCACTTAAAACCATTCTCAGATTGGCTGGATGTTTTTCAAACAGCAAAATTCAACCACATGGTTTACAATAGACACGTCTACCACAGGATACATTGCTTGTGACTCACATTTACTTACAAAATGTCTATTTCAACTATGATCCAACTCAATAGAAAGATTAAAAATAGAGAATGCAGAGAGATATACTAGAAATAATTACTCTAAAGGAAACTGATGTGGCTGCAGACTTTAAAGCAATCAAAGTAGACTTTAATGCAA
Organism: Macaca nemestrina; assembly: GCF_043159975.1. Taxonomy (NCBI): domain Eukaryota; kingdom Metazoa; phylum Chordata; class Mammalia; order Primates; family Cercopithecidae; genus Macaca; species Macaca nemestrina. The sequence continues at coordinate 176,549,142 of NC_092131.1, forward strand.
AATAATTACTGGAAATCAAATGGATAGTTTAGAATTTAAAAAAAGGCCAATTTACTGAAAAGATAAACTGTTTGAAATTCATATTCATATACCAATGTATTCTTTTAACTTTTAAAGAAAACATTTATGGAATATGAGGGAAAACATTAATCTACAATAACAATATAAGAATTTCAATATGCATATCTATTAATAATAGACAAAATATTAGTGAAGCTATAGAAAACTTGAGCACTATGATTCACAAAATTGACCTTAGGAACACATATAGAACACTCTACCCACTACATGTGAAATACATGCTCTCTGCAAGGTCAGGTGGAATATTTACTAATGTTATTCCACTGTACAGCCTGTCTCAATAAATTTCAAAAGGAGAAAGTAGTGAACTACTTTCCTTAAATAAAATGCAATTAATTTCAAAACCAACAGCAAAAGATAAATACAAAATTGCTATTTGCTTGGTAATCAACCCATGGATCAAAGAAGAAATAAAGATTTTTAAAAATTCAAAATGAACTATATTTTTAAAACTATTCTGAAATTCCGGAATACAACTAAAAACTATTTCAAAGAAATTTGTAGCCATAGATGCTTGTTTTGGAAGAGAAAAGATGTCCAAAGACTCCCTGAAGGCAGGCAAAGAAAACTAAATTCTTAAAAAATAGAAGACAAGAATAATGAATAAATAAAATAGCAGAGATTAAATAAAAAGAAAACACACCTATAACAAAGATAAAGCCAAAAGTCGGTTCTTTGAAAAGACAAAAAATAATGACATCCCTGGTGAAATTCCAACAAGAATGAAAAAACAACACACTTAATCAATATTAGGAATAAAACATGAGCACCACTACAGAAGTCACAAAAATAATAAGAGGATATTGTGAAAATATTTCTTCTAATATTCTTTGAAAATGTAGATAAAATGATCACTTTCAGACAAAAATAAATCTTTTTTTTTGAGACGGAGTCTCACGCTGTTGCCCAGGCTGGAGCGCAGTGGCGCGATCTCGGCTCACTGCAAGCTCCGCCTCCCGGGTTCACGCCATTCTCCTGCCTCAGCCTCCTGAGTAGCTGGGACTACAGGCGCCCGCCACCGCGCCCGGCTAATTTTTTGTATTTTTAGTAGAGACGGGGTTTCACTGTGGTCTCGATCTCTTGACCTTGTGATCCGCCCGCCTCGGCCTCCCAAAGTGCTGGGATTACAGGCTTGAGCCACCGCGCCCGGCCCAAAAATAAATCTTACCAAGACAGACCCAAAAAAGAACAGAGAAAGTCTAGCAGCAAAAATATGGTTGCAACATAGGTTTATTGATTATTGTTTGTTCCTTTTCTGTCTGAGGGTACAGTCACAAAAGCAAAGAAAGCAAGTAGGATAGCCAAAGTGAGGGTTGGGGCTGGCAGTATCTTCAGCAGAACCAGGTAAGAAAGAGTCCCCGTGACGCCCATGGTAGAGGAAGGCACAGGCAAGCACTGGAGAACTGCAAGTCTCCGTGGGACCAGCAGCTACTCTGCAGTGGCGGGAAAGATGGAAGCATGGCCTGGGCCTAGGAGTCCAGGAAGGAAAACCAAATACTCACTCGCCCACCACCGCCTCAATAAGAAGACTGTAGGCTGCGCAAAAATCTAAAGGAGTGAATCCCAGAAAAACCAGAACAGCCCCAAAGACTTCTCTCAGTTAGAAGTAAGTTTAACGGATGGGTGAACATTAAATGGGAAACCCACATCACTTGGCATCCCAGGAAGAGCAAACAAACACTTTCTCTCCAAAGGACAAGGATCCACCTGAGAGAAAAACGAATGGCAACAAAACCTAAAGTGGGCACCCTGGGATCCTAGGAAAATGAAGGCCCCAAGATTGGGGCAGGGGCAGGGGCTGCAGGCGGCCCTACGGAGCCGGTAAAGGGGAAGGCAGCACAGAGCACCGCCTGCAGTGGGGACGGGAAGCTGCCCCGATCAGACTGCATCCTGAGGGACAGGAGTGGACACACGAGGGTATTTTTAATAGTTTGAGACAGCTGTCCTTTTAAAAGGGTGTCCTAGAGCCATGAGTTGAGAGAGACCCTGGACAGTCGCTGCTGTCATAGAGTTGTCCTGATAAAACAAAAAAGGATTACAAAACACGTATTTGGACAAATGTTTAAATTCCAACAAATATTGAAACCTACCAGGGTAAAAAATGTGATGAAAATAAACCTGAAGATGAAAACTGCAGCTGGTGCTGTGAGCACCCCTCTCATGTTCAGGCAGCCAGCCCACTCCTGGCGTCTGCTTGTCATTGCTAGGGCATTTTCTGTGGCTGCACTCCTAGAGCCACTGGGTCCACCTTAGAAGTAAACCCTCCTGTAGCGCCCCTCCCCCGGTGGTGGGGGTTGCTAAGTACCTCGCTGGAGTACTCTTCCCCTGGTGGTGGGGGTTGCTGAGTACCCAGCTGGAGCACTCTTCCCCTCCTAGTGGGGGTTGCTGAGTACTTAGCTGGAGCACCCTTCCTCCTGTGGTGGGGGTTGTTCAGTACCCAGCTGGAGTACCCTTCCTCCTGTGGTGGTGGGGATTGCTGTGTACCTCGCTGGAGTACCCTTCCTCCTGTGGTGGTGGGGATTGCTGTGTACCTCGCTGGAGCACCCTTCCTCCTGTGGTGGTGGGGATTGCTGTGTACCTAGCTGGAGCACCCTTCCTCCTGTGGTGGGGGTTGCTGAGTACCCAGCTGGAGCACTCTTCCCCTGGTGGTAGGGATTGCTGTGTACCTAGCTGGAGTACCCTTCCCCCTGTGGTGGGGGTTGTTCAGTACCCAGATGGAGTACCCTTCCCCCTGTGGTGGGGGTTGTTCAGTACCCAGCTGGAGCACCCTTCCCCCTCCTGGTGGGGGCTGCTCAGTACCCAGCTGGAGCACCCTTCCCCTGGGGGTGGGGGTTGCTCAGTACCCAGCTGGAGCACCCTTCCCCTGGGGGTGGGGGTTGCGGAGTACCAAGCTGGAGCATGCTGTGGGTGGCTCGTCCAGGAGAGCACCTTTACCTCAGCTTTCTGAGTTCCCCAGGGGAAGATGCTGTGATTCTGCAGAAATGAAACTTCCTTGACAATGCAGCCTTAATTGGTTATCGTCCTTTCCAAAAAACACTTCACTATCATCCAAATTAAAGACAAAATCTCTAATTTGATATTTCAGAATGATTGAAAATTTAAAAAACCATAAGACTGATACATACCATAAAAAATACACCAAGAAAAATAAAAAACAAAAAGAAGAGTGAAACTGTTCAACAATAAATAGAAAAAACTATAAAAAGGGCATGAGAGAGACTGGTACGTGTAAGACAGGCAAGGGAGATCTAACAGGTGTAAACTGAAATTCCCAAACCAGTACACCAGAGCTGTGAAACAGAACAAATATTTAAAATTAGAATTCTAGAAAACTTTAACAAAATAAAAACATTGTATTGAAATATTGAAGACACATTGCATAAATGAAAGAACCCAGGCTCCAAAGGACATATATTGTGTGATGGTACCTCTATGACATTCTGGAAAAGGCAAAGCAGGGGACATTATACATTTGTCAAAACTCATCAAATGTACAGCGAACTCTAGTATAAACTATAGAGTTTAGTTAATAATAACCTGTCAATATTGGTTCATCAACTGAAGCACATGTACCATACCTATGCAAGATGTAAACAACAGGGGAAACTGTTTGGAGGGAGAAGGGGTGTGTGGGGGCGCTGTGGACTCTGCACTCTCCTCAATTTTTGTATAAACCGAGAACTTCTTTTTAAAATTCTCCATTAACTTTAAAAAGTGGAGGAATCGTGATTTTTATATTAGGAAAGGTATATAATGTAATAAAAAGTATGAAATGAGAAAAAAGATGGGTATTTTTATAAAAGGCTACCTTCCCATGTGAATATATAGAAGGTACAAATATCTATGCCCCAAATAAAAAATAAACAACTTTTGGACCCAGAATATGAAAGAGATCCTAGGAGGAATAGAAACTCATAACAAGAGGCATTAACATGCCTCCCTCAGACAACGCCAGATCAAAGAGTCAAAACATTCGTTAGAATTCAGAAGATCTAAAATTATTCAACGAAGCAACTCTAATGGAAATAAATTAACCTCAAAACTCTGCCATAAGGGAATATACCTTCTTTTCAAGCACAAATAAAAATTCATAAAAATCGACACTGTATTAGGCCCCAAAGAAAAAATAACTCTATAAATCACAATGAAAGAAATAATGCACCATACAATAAAACTATGAAAGAAATAAACAAATAGCAACAACACTGTATTTCTCTACCTATTCCCTAATAATCTCTCCATTTAAAAAGTCTTGGTTTAAAGGGAAAATGCAAATTCTTCAGAAAGTTACACTGTTAAAAAACATGACAAGGCCGGGTGCAGTGGCTCACACCTGTAATCTCAGCACTTTAGGAGGCCAAGGCAGGCAGATCACTTGAGGTCAGGAGTCTAAGGCCAGCCTGGCCAGTATGGTGAAACTCTGTCTCTACTAAAAATACAAAAATTGCTTGGGTGTGGTGGTGTGCCCCTGTAATCCCAGCTACTTGGGAGACTGAAGCAGGAGAGTCACCTGAACCTGGAGGCAAGATTGCACCACTGCACTCCAGCCTGGGTGACAGGGTGAGATTCTGTCTCAAAAGCAAACAAACAAGCAAACAAAAACCCATGACATAGGAGAACCACAAAATTGTGATATAAAGTATATGGCTGAGAAAAAAATAATGTTTAATTTGTTATTAAATTAATATTAAAACTATTACTTATATTAGGTATTAAAATAATTTAATATAATGCTTTAAATATTAATAATGTACATTTAAAATATAAAATTATAAATTGATAATTATTAAGATTATTGATTATTAAATTTTAATTAATTTTGCATTAGCAAAAAATGATAATAAGTGGATTAAACATCCAATTCCAAAGAGTCAGAGGTTGACGATTGTTTCCAAACCATGTGTGTAAGTGAAGCCAGCCTTGGGGATAGAAAAAAATAGAGGCCAACTCCCCTTATGATTTGGGGACATGAAGAAAGACCCTACTATCTAAACATACTTCTTTTCCCTAGCTTAGATACGACGAACACATTAAATTCTACCCTTAGAAAGTATTTCCTTTAGTTTCCCTTTCATATTGCATAATACCAGGCAAAATTAAAGCATATTAAAGTTCATTGGTTAAGAACGAACTGGATAAATATTCCCTTAGCAAGAATGACCTGGGTGAAAACGAACAGGTAGAAATATATAATGGGAAAGAATCAAAGCAGAAGGGTGAAAAGCCAAAACTAAAACCCAAAGTAATCAATAAATGCAAGCTACTGCTTACTAGTATTCACATCACACATTCCAGCATTTCCACTGGGAAGTGCTGAATTCCACTGAAAAATGACCTATTCCAGCATCCGGAAGTGCAGAACGTTGTCTGAGGGCAGTACAGATGTGCATGTGAAATGCTGCATAGCGCTGCAAGTCCTAATGTCCAGCCCAAGACAGTCACACACTCGCCCCCTGCAGAGCTGGATCCCGAGTGGGAATGAGTTTGCCGTCCCTTTTAGGATGGGTTGGATTCACACTGAGCGCATACAGAACTCAGTCCTCCCGCTTTCTGAGCATGAGAGCATGCTTTCAGATCAGTTACTTCTGAGCCTTAGTTTCCTTGTGCATCAAAAGGAATAGTTAGGGAACCCACTTCAGGAGGGGTTTGTGATGACTAATAATAAAAGCAGGCCGGGTGCAGTGGCTCGTGCCTGTAATCCTAGCACTTCGGGAGGCCGAGGCGGGCGGATAACCAGACGCCAGGAGTTGGAGACCAGCCTGGCCAACATGGTGAAACCATGTTTCCACTGAAAATACAAAAATTAGTCTGGTGTGGTGGCGCGTGCCTGTAATCCCAGCTACTCGGGAGGCTGAGGCAGGAAAATCGCTTGAACCCTGGAGGCGGATGTTGCAGTGAGCCAACATCACGCCACTGCACTCCAGCGAAACTCTGTCTCAAAAAACAAACAAAACAAAAACAACAAACAAAACAACGGTTGTGCAGCGCTCCCATGCAGCGGGTACGGGACAAATGCTGTCAATCTTTAGCTCGCAGACTCCTCACTACACTCTAAACATCAGGCACTGGTGTCACCTCCAATGTAAAGAAGAGGGACAGCTGAGGCACCTGTTTGAAAAGGGAAAGCCGAAGCACACCGTTGACACACCTGTCTGACTCGGAGGCCCGCACCTAATGGTCATGCTGGCCCAGGAGACAGTCAATACATGTTAACTTCAGCTAACAGGATTATGATCACAGTCACTTGGCATTTCTGTTGGGCGTGCAGCAAAAAATAACCGAATATGGTCTGTGAAATGCTCTTTGAAAGAGGGATTTTGGTGCTGAGTTACTTCGGGAATCATTGCATTTTTCTTTTAGACGGTCATAAAACTGATTAGCATATGAAAAGCTCTGAGAAGCCTCAAAATCATGCATCTCTTTAAACCAGAATTTGATGAACTTAGTTGAACCAAAACCCCGCTGATTTTGCTTTTCATATAGTTGCTGTTGTCCTAAATATCCTAAATAATACTTTCACTCGCATGTTGGGGGAGAGCGTGGCACACTGACCTAATTGCGTTATAATAGCTCTCACTTGCATCGTATTTACATATTTCCAAACAACTTGCTGTGCATTTCTTTCATTTCGCCAGAACAGATGTTTTCCTTATACTGGAAGAAGCTGAGGCAGAGAAAGCTTTGGAAACTTTGCAAGTTCACTCAGGTCCAGAACTCCTACAGGAACCCACTTCTTGTCACTTTCTTTTGAGTTCTTTAGCTCATCACAGACATGGGAGGACACTTGATAGGATGACGGGTGTGCTGCAGAAACAATGGAGTGCATCCAACTTAAATTTGTCTTGTATTCTGGAAATAAGGGAGGGCCCTAAGAGAGGACCCTTTCAAGGGTCCAACAGAGATACACAAATGGCATAGTAAAGAAATGAAGAGAATCATAGTGATAATTCAGTTTAGTGTGTGTGTGTGTGTGAGTGTGTGTGTGTGTGTGTGTGTGTGTGAATAAATGAGGAGACCGAGGCCCGGTGACCTTCAGTGATCTGTCAGCTTTGCAGGAGTGCATAGGCTGGTTTGAGTCCAGGAGGCATCGGTGCCCCCAGCCACCTCTGCACTCCACCTGGCTTCCTCCCCCGAGATGGCTGCTCCTCCCCTGAGATGATCACTGTAGTCTCCCTTGTGAATCTTCTTTTGAGCCTTTTTTTTTTTTTAATTGTTGGAAGACCCATTGTTCAGCCATGGAACATCTCATTTCTTTCTATGCATGTTCCCTACGTGATTCACAGTGTCTGCTATTCTCATTTTGCCTCTCGATACTCCCTCTCCACCCCTCGCTGCCACCTCTGTGTCTTGGATGTTCAATCTGTGGGCTATACCAAGTGGGCTTGCTTGCCCTCATTTGGCTCAGTCAATGACAAACATCGGCAGTTGATCGGTGAGCAGGTGGAGGAGATGCTGGGAGTGCTCTTGCTTCAGCTCCCATACTGCCAGGACGCGGTCTGTCCGTGGCATTGTCCTCTTACCAGTGACACAGCCCTTTCTGGTGGTCCTGCTCCCATGGCTACAGACTGCTCTCCCCAGAGTCTACACCAGCTTCCTACCATTTTTATGCTCTGAGTGCTAATGCTGACTGTTGTTGGTGCCCTACAGGAAACCTTTTTCAATTGCCCCTTAGTCTATACCATCTTTTTCTTAACAGCATTTCTATGTCTATAGACAACATTGTTTAAGTAGAAGGACCCTATATGTGCATCTTCATCTCAGACATTTCCCAAGAACTCAAGATTCATGTTTAATAAGCATTTCAAACTTAAAATGCTTAAGACTAAGCTGATATTTCTTTCTCCCTTTCAAATTTGATCTTTTCACAGTCTTCCATGTTTTAGGTTCTGGAAATCCTTCCAGATGTTCAGAATTTACCTTCTCTGTTTCCCACACACCTCCTGTCTGAATGGCAGCATAGTCTGTGGCTCTGCCTTCAACCATCTCTTAACACCTCTGCTGCTACTACTTTGGCTAAAACTATCATCATCTCTTATCTCAATTATTGCAACTGGACTCCACCATTCTGCCCTGGCCCACAGGCATCCCCTTCTGTTAAATTAAATTAAATGTGGCCTGAAACTGCCTTCATACTTTGAGTTCCTGGATAGAGGGCTGTAACCCAAATTAGTATACAAAAAACAACTGCAACCTAACTTAAGTGTGTTATTCTTGTAACAAATATCTTAGTTTCAACCAGTCACAGCCACTGAGCTTCAGCCAATCACATGCTGCCAACTCATCAGACCACACCTGTACAAGGCAAATGCCTCACACCACACAATGCCCCAATAAGGCAAACACCCAGCTGTGACTCATCCAGCTGCTTCTGTATGGCACTTCCCTTTTTAATATGTAAATACTGCCTGCCGTGTAGCTGGGTGGAGCTCTCTGAAACTCTGCCTGTCAGGGTGCTGCCCAATTCATGAATCAAATCATTCTTTGCTCCGTTAAACTGTTTAATTTGTCTAAAGTTTTTCTTTTAACACTTCCCAACACAGAGCTTGCTAAAAGAACATCAGACCAAGTCACTGCTCTGCCCAAACCTTCTGGTGGTTTCACTTTTTTCATGAAACCTCCCAGGTGGTTTCATTTCACTCTGGTAAATAGCCAGAGGTCTTGCTGTGGCCCATAAGGTCACACGGCTGGCCCTAGGACTCCTCTGCCCTCACTGCCTCAAGCCTCAGTCACCCACCCTTCCCACCACACTGGCCTCAGCTCCAAACTTTGAGTGTATCCCAGTGTCCTCCTGCTGACATCTCTTGAACTTGCTGTGCTTTTCTCCTTGATGTTCTTGTCCTGGATTTCTGAAGGACTCACTGCTTCACTTTCTTCAAGTCATATGTCATTTTTCTCTGGACACTGTAGGTAACATCTCAAAGTGTTCCTCCACCAATACTTCCTGTCTACTTTCATTTTATTTTTCTCCTTATCTTTTATCACTAGCTAACATACCATACCTGCCTTCTTTTGTGTTTGACATCTCTCCGCTGGAACATAAGCTCCGTAAAGTAAACATTGTTTTCCATTTTACAAACAGCAAGGCTGGGACTTAGGGAGTTGAAATGACTTGAACAACATGGCAGGGTTAGCAAGTGAATACACCTGGGTCCAAGTGATGATCTTTCTAGGATTTCCACTAAGCAGAGATGCCTTAGAAATGTGATGAAGAACTGGATAAAACTTATGTGGATGTGGACACATGGGACATGGGAGAATGTTTTAAGGGGACATTAAAAATGATACTTTATAACAATTCATGCTTTTTGGGGAAGCAGAGAGCGTTGTTTGTTTTCATTTTATGCCCGAACTTTACCTTCTGTGTCAAAGTGTATCCCCTTACTTGGATGAACACAGAGTGTCAAGCGAGCAAAAGAGTGGTCTGAGAGCTGAGAGTTTCTGGGCACTTGGACTAGGTGGGCACACCATCTTCACATGCATTATCTCAGTTTCTCCTCATCTCCCTCCTAGGAGGCAACTGTCATCATCCTATTTAGAGATGAAAGACCAAAGGGCCCAAATCCCTTGTGCAAGGTCACCCAAATGGTAAGGCGCAATGTCAGTATTTGGACCCAGATCCGTCGGACCCCAAAATCTGTATTCAGAACTGTTACTCCTGCCTGCCAATATTGTTTTTGGTAGAACAGAGTCCCGGGATTCTCAGTTTCCAGTCACTCAGCAGCAGCTTCCTCTGTTGAGTGTATATTGGAAGGCTTCTTTGCTTACGTTAGGAGAAATCATTATGTTTCTTTTAAAACTATGTGGCTCGTTGATGTTAATTTCTTCTAAGCGCTTAAGAAGTATTTTAATTTATGCTGGCATCTGAATTAGTATGGCATTATTTCAAAAGATGACAGTAATTCAAAATTCCGAAGGCTGGAAAACATCCAATCAAAACAAAACCCAAAGCTAACAAAGCCAACAACATCATAGCAGGCAGCACCTTTCCCTGAGGAAGGCAAAGTGTTCTGCAGGCACATGCCCATCCGGAGATGTCTCTGCTATTTTGACAAAGTGGGGATTTTAACCACATTTAGCAAGTGCCGCGATAGTCTGCGAATGTGAACGATTTAACTCAAATGGAAGTTTAGTGTGAGACTGCGTTTCCCGAGTACTTGCCACCTCTTTTGTATCACATTCTCAATTCAGATCAGTGTACTGCAGTCTATTTTTACCTCTCCCAACTCAACATACCGTTGGTTCTGTACAACTATGTATCGGGTGTTCCATTCATCAATAAAATAGTTTTATTGTTCTTAAAAATATACGACAAACTGGTCTTAGGTATCACTCAGCATCTTGTTTCAATGAAGAACTTCTGTATTTTATTCCTCAGCTTTCTTTCTCACAGAAATAGATACCATTCCAAATCTTCTGGTATTTATTTTATTTAATTAATTAATTTTTTTGAGACAGAGTCTCACTCTGTTACCCAGGTTGGAGTGCTGTGGTTCGATCTTGGCTCACTGCAACATCTGCCTCCCAGGTTCAAGCGATTCTCCTGCCTCAGCCTCCCAGGTAACTGCGATTACGGATGCCTGCCACCATGCTCATCTAATTTTTTTTTTTTTTTTTTTTTTTGGTATTTTTAGTTGAGACGGGGTTTCACCATGTTGGCCAGGCTGGTCTTGAACTCCCGACCTCAGGTAACCCACCCACCTTGGCCTCCCAAAGTGCTGAGATTACAGGCGTAAGCCACTGCACCCAGCCTCTTCTTTTAATTTTTTTAACCTGTCATGGCTTGCTAAATCAACGCAGCTGAATTTGATACAAGTTCCATGCTATTTCACTTAGGAATTAACTTGTTTTCCTGGGCTTAAAATATCAAGCAAGCAACACCTGACCTCATCCAAACTCTGCAGATATATTTTTTATCCAAAAAGTTGTGAATGTCAGCAAAAATCCTGGTCTCCTGAATGATAACTTTGTCGGGAAGGTGGATGCAGGCAACCTCATTTTGTAGTGGAGATCCTTGATCATGTTCGGTCAATGACAATATGGAGTGCAAAAAAGAGCTGATTTCTTTCTTTTTCCTACCATTCATCAACCCAGGGTTGCTTGTTTTTCTTTCCAGGGAAGCTGAGTTTCACCTTGATGTGATTGAGGTTCCTCTGCAGGACTCTTCCGGGGTCCTTCATAAAATGTGGATGTCCCTTCTAAGTGATGTTGACATTTTGTGAGAGGTCAACTGTCTGGTTGTTGAGAATGATGATCATTCTCACCATAGACGCTGCAAGAATGGACCACATGCTGTTATTCCCACACTCTCCTCTGTTACTTGTTCAGAGCCTTACCAATGGTGTGTGGTCAAGGTATGTTAAACTTTTACATTGGACCTGTTGTCTCTGCCCTTCCCAGCACCTCTACCCTCTTATCTATTTTATTTATCTAAAATGAACTATTCCTGGTGTGTGTGTGTGTGTGTGTGTGTGTATTTAAGCTACCAGACATGGATATTTCCTCTCCTTCTTGGCAAATATGTGGTCAACTCAACTCTAGATATATTTGAAGTCCTATTTTTAAATACAGGCTGAAACGGGTATCATGCGGTGCAACATTTGTGTACAGGGGAAGCAAACAGGGTGTGAAGCACTATATCCTGAAAGAAAATCATCTTACAATTCCTTTTAGAGAAGCAAAACATATTTATATCCTGACTTGATATGTAAGTTTCCAAGGCTTTCTATATGTGCACCCAGATTAGGCTACAAACACCTAAACCTTTAAAAATAGCATCATGGTACAAGCATTGTTGTGCAATTTGCTTTTTTAAAATTTAAGAATATGTGTATTGAAACAAAATGAATTATTTATAGATAAAAAGATATGATATCTTAGGTTTGATTAGAAGTAATTCTGGCTGGGAGCAGTGGCTCACGCCTGTAATCCCTGCACTTTTGGAGGCCGAGGCGGGTGGATCACGAGGTCAGGAGATGAAGATCATCCTGGCTAACATGGTGAAACCCCATCTCTATTAAAAATACAAAAAATTAGCCAGGCGTTGTGGCGGGTGTCTGTAATCCCAGCTACTCGGGAGGCTGAGGCAGGAGAATGGCATGAACCTGGGAGGCGGAGATTGCAGTGAGCTGAGATGATGCCACTGCATTCCAGCCTGGGGGACAGAGTGAGACTCTGTCTCAAAAAAAAAAAAGGAATTCTGAGGGGATGAGCGAGTGAGGGTAGAGATGTCACAGGACTGGCCGTGAGCTGAGCTGACAATAGTTGTGGCCGGGCCACGTGTGCAAGACAGCACATGTTTGATACTACTACCAAATGACCATGGTTATCCTCATAGAAATAGCGGTATGCATATGCATGATTATTTCTTTTTTTATTTTGAAAATATTTGTATTGTAAAACAAAATCACATGCAAAGTGCACACAACAAAATATTTAGGAAAACAATTTATCATCAAGCGAACATCTGTGGAGAAATGGTGGCAATTTGTGCTCTTGCTCTCTTGCTTCTCTGTGAGCTTAGTGATTTACATGAATCTTTTCTTCAGAAAGAACTTTTGGCTTAATTTTTCTGTTTCGTCTTCCATTTCATTGATTTCTGGCCTTATATTTAGTATTGTCTTTTTACTTGTTTGGCAGATACTGCCCTTTTTAAAAAAAATTATCTTCTTAAGGTAAAATCTTGGGAAGCTGAATTTAGATTCTGTTTCTTATCTAATAGAACCATTTAAAGTTATAAGTTTTCCCCTACACACTGCTTTATCTTTACCACATAAATTTTCATATATTGCATTTTCGTTATTACATTTAAAATATTTTCTAATTTTTCTTTTGTGTTCTTTTTTTTGTGATCAGTAGGTTATATAGAAATGTGTTATTAATTTCCAAAAACTTAGGGGACTTTTTCAGAAAGCTTTTAATTATTAATTTCTAACTTAATTACATGTGGTCAGAGAACATACTCTATATGATTCAGTTCTTTAAAATTATTGAGACTTGCTTACTGCTGCAGCATACGCTCTATTTTGGTGAAAGTATCATGCATACTTGAAGAAAACAAAAAAGAATATTTTGCAATTGTTGAGGGTGACCTTATGTAATATCAGCAAGTCCAGGAGGGCAGTTAGTGTTTGCCACTTGCGTGTTGCATATATATGTGTATATGAAAATTGGTTTTATGCATGAACCTTGTATTCAGCAATCTACTAAACACGTGTATTAATACTAATAATTTGTCTCTTGACACTTGGTTTTTCTATGGACATAATAATATAATCCAGTTATAATGAAAGTTGTATTTCTCATTTTGTTTACTTTTTTTTTTTTTTTTTTTTTTTGAGTTGGAGTCTCTGTTGCCCAGGCTGGAGTGTAGTGGTACCATCTTGGCTCACTGCAACCTCTGCCTCCTAGGCTCAAATGATTCTCACATCTCTGCCTCCTGGGTAGCTCAGATTACAGGTGCCCGCCCCCATGCCCGGCTAATATTTTCAGTACAGACGGGGTTTCACCATGTTGGCCAGGCCGGTCTCGAACTCCTGACCTCAGGTTATCTGCCCAGCTTGGCCTCCCGAAGTGCTGGGATTACAGGTGTGAGCCACTGCGCCCGGCCTTCTGATGCTCTTTCTTAAGTTTCTGTTTATTTTAACTGATGCGTTGATAACAGATCTTTCATCAGATTAAATATATTCCTTTAGATACTTCATGTGGTATTTTAATTATGAAAGATAATTTAATTTTTTCTATATTTACTAAAAGAGAATAAAGTTTTTTGGTTGTTGTTACTTGTGAGCTGTAAGAATTGTGCAAATGTTAAACTAACTTCAGATTCCAGAAATGAATCCCAAGTTGGTCATGATATTTAGAATTCTTATAAATTGCTGGATATTATCTGATATATATTTAATTGTACCTCTTTTTATCAGAGGGATTGTCCAGAACATTTTCTTTCTTATAATTTCCATTTAGATTTTGGTATTGCAGTTTGGCTTTAGAAAAATGTTAGAAAATATTTCTTTATTCTTTGAAGAATATGTGAAATAATTGTTTTATGTCTTTCTAAAATGTTTTATGGAATCTAGGCCTAGAGTTTTCTCCACTAATTTTAATTATGGATCCAATTTTGTTAGTAGTAATGGTATTCATATTTGTATTTTTAGTGCATCAGTTATGAGAAGTGTGTTTCTCTAGGAACTTGTTCATTTCACCTAAACTGTCAAATGTTGACATTAACTTTTATAATTTTTAAAATTATATTTTAATATTTGTAGGATCTGTAGTGATTACCCTTTTTAAATTCATATTAGCAATTATTTGTACCTTGCCTACCTTCCCTCCTTTGTTCCTGATCAATCTGGTCAGGAGTGAATCATTTTTATTTATCTTTTCATACCAACTTTTGGCCTTTTGGATGTTGCTATAGTTTGAACATTTGACCCTCCAAACCTCTGTTGAAACGTGAGCCCCAGTTTTCGAGGTGGAGCCTAATGGACAGTGTTTGGGTTATGGGGGCGGAGTTCTTGTGAAAAGATTAATGCCCACCCTAGGAGGGAGGGAGAGAGGCAGTTCTCCCTCTGTTTGTTCCCTGGAAAGCTTGTTAGAAAGAGCCTGGTGCCTCCCTCTCCTCTCTCTTGCTTTCTTTCTCACCATGTGATCTCATCACACAGGGGCTCCCCTTCCCGGTCCACCTTGAGTGGACGCAGCCTGAGCCCTCCCCAAATGCAGATGCTGGCGCTCTGCTTCTTGTACAGCCTCCAGAACCATGAGCCAAATAAACCTCTTTTCTTTATAAATTACCCAACTTCAAGTATTCCTTTATAGCAACACGAATAAAGACAGCTGTTATTTTAAATTTATTTCTGCTCTCATTTTTATTTTTAAGAGCCAAGTTCTCACTCTTGTCTCCTAGGCTGGAGTGCAGTGCTGTGATCACAGCTCAGTACAACTTGAACTCCTGGGCTCAAGAAATCCTCCTGCCTCAGTCTCCTGGGTAGCAAGGACTACAGGTGCATAATACTGTGCCCAGACAGTTTTTCTATTTTTCGTACTGACAGGGTCTCACTATGTTGTCCATGCTGGTCTTGAACTCCTGGCCTCAAGTGATCTTTCCACCTTAGCCTCCCAAAGTGCTGGGATTACAGCTGTGAGCCACTGTGCCTGGCCTCTTAGTTTTGTATATATTTCTTTTTACTTTCTTTGTATTTAATATGTTTTCCTTTTTGCAAAATTTTCTTATTATTAGGCTTTTTCTGTATATATGTAATTTTCAATTCCCATCAGATCATAACTTTGGCTGTCTCCTGAAGTATTGATGTGGCATATTTTTTTATCATTCAGTTTAAAATATTTTAAAATTTCTTTTGTGCATCCTTCTTTAACTCAAGAGTTATTTAGAAGTATGCTTTCTAACTTTCAATTATTTTGAGATTTTACAGGTTTCTTTTTTCTTATTCTGTGAGGCTTTTGCTTGTATGATTTTTGTTTTTGATTTTCAGCTTAATTCACTATACTCTGAGATCATACTCTTTATTTCTTTGTTACCCAATTGATGTGTTTTCTACCTTGTTGGGTACAATTGATGTGTATTCTACCTTGTAGGGGACAGTGTTTTCAGTGTGTGGCCATGTAACTTTAAACAGTGTTAAAAACAGGGAATTATTTAACTCTTCTGTATAGGTACTTGTTCTTTTCAGTTGCTTTCTAAAAATCACTGCTGAGAGAAGTGAGTAAAACCCTTCCATGATGATTGGAGATTTTTCTGTTTCCTCTTAAGTTCTGATAATTCTGACAATTTATATACATTTGAGTCTAATATTAAAAGATACTACAACTTTGGAATTATTCAGAAATTTGGAATTATTAATTATTTGAAATATGAAATTACTATATCTTCTTAGTAAATTATGGGATACCTCTCTTTATCACTAGCAAATCTTTTTGCTTTAAAGTCTAGTTTATCTGATATTAATATGACCATACTGGCATTCTTTTGGTTAGTGGCTAAATGGTCTATCTTTTCTCATCCTCTACTCTCAAACTTTCTAGATCCTTGCTTTTACTGTGTATTTCCTTCCACAGAACATATGGAAGTTATCTTTAGCACCTTTGCAGGGTTACTTTAGAATTTTATGTATCATGCAATATCAAAGTCTAAGATAAATAATTACTTTTACAAATTTCTAGACAAATGTTGAACTTCATGTTGTGACTTCAGTCTCACATGAGTCTCACTTTTCCCAAAACAATTAGTTGAGAACTGAGAAGTAACCCTAGTCCACAAGTGACTTGTAGGAATTACCGGCTTGATGTAATGGGCCATAAGACCTGCTTTTGGAGGGTGATCATGACCCTGCTTCTACTGAGCTTTCTACGGAGCTGGATAAGCTCCCCATTGTGTTTATTCACAGCTAAAACGTAAATGCTCACCCGCTTTACACAGAACTGGCCAGCTGGAGCTCATAAAACACAGAGGATGTGGTGCACACTCCTCGTTTATCATCAGAATACAGATGCATCTATTAAAGGTCAATTCACTGTCTTTCTTGGTCTCACAGTCACATAAAGAAAACATTAAAACATTTCTAAATGCAAGCTGCATTAGAATACGTATAAAACTAGAATAGAAACTTCTATTTCTGGAAATGTAATGGGATTCTTTAAATGGCTACCTACACAATGAAAGTAAATCAGGGATAAATTATGACAGACCTATTCCATGTAGTGATGTGCTTCTTAGAAAGTAAGTGACATTCCCAAGGGTGAATAACGAAGGAAACAACAAGCTGGATCTGCTGAGCGGTTACCTTGGAGAAACGGAAGATTATGCATTGGACCCAAAGAAAGAGGGGGCCCAACCGGATATTTCTACGTTGAATTAGGACACGTAAACTCCTACAATCGCAGTGAAGGGGAGGGCCAGCTAAAAAGCTGCTTTCCAGAAAAGGCAGCGTTTTAGGAAACTTGTTTCTGCTGTGGCTTCTGAAGAAAAGAAGAAAAAGGAGAAGAGAAGGAGGAGAAGAGAAGGAGGAGGAGGAGAGTCTATTATGAATATGTGAGGCTGTAGAACTGCCTTGGAGTTTGGAAATCAACACTCTACAACCTCTTGGCCAGAGAAAAATCCAAAACAACAACAAAAAATTAGATTAAAGTAAATCCAGGTCGGTAAACCCAACACAAGTAGAAAAAAACCCCAGAAATCCTCATGGAAGAAAAGTATTCCCAATTACAAGTTGCAGAATTTACACACATAAGTACACAATTACCCAACACTAAGTAAACGAGACATCATCACACAGGCAGTCAACGGGAGAAACAAATTAGACCGACAAAGACATCAGGTACTGGAATATTCAGACATCTGTATACAATAGCCATGCTGACATTACTATATATTTTAAATACAAAATTATATATATGATTTATGTGTACATGCACATAATTATTGTGTTTAGAATATATATAAATGTTAGAGGCCAGTGCGGTGGCTCATGTCTGTAATCCCAGCACTTTGGGAGACCGGGTGGACAGATCACTTAAGGTCAAGAGTTCGAGACCAGCCTGGGCAATATGGTGAAACCCTGTCTCTACTAAAAACACAAAAAGACCTATCAGGGTGAGGTGGTTCATGCCTATAATCCCAGCTATTCAGGAGGCTGAAGCATGAGAATCCCTTGAACCTGGGAGGCAGAGGTTGCAGTGAGCTGCACTCCAGCCTGGGGGACAGAGTGAGACTCCATCTCTAAACAAACAAACAAACAAACAAATAAATAAATAAGAAAAGTCAGCAAGGAACAGGAAACTATCAAAATGAGAAGGCACATTTGACAAATAAACCAAATACAACTTTTGGAAAATAAATGCTGTCATTAAGACTAGATTCTTATCCATAGCTTAAATAAATGAGGCAGCATGAAGGAAAATTCACAAACCGGCAAATAAAAATAAATGTAGCACGCAAAAGGAAGTTGAAAATATGTGAAGTTAAGAAATACGGATGACAGAGCGAGAAGTCTTAATGATAGCTCGTTAATATGCTGGAATGAGAAAATAAGTAAAACAAGGGAGCAGTCCGGATTTTTAAAACTGTATTAGAAACCACAAAATCATAGAATAGAAAAGCATCTAAAAATGTACACTGAGATACACTGAGTATACTCAAAAAACACTGAAAGAGAGAGGAAGAAAGAGAGAAGGGGAGGGTCTTACCAAGATATTTTTCAGATTGAAAAAATTCCCACACACACACATGCACACGTGCACACACACACACACACACACACACACACACACACTGAAGCATGTAATCCAACAGACATATACTAAGGAAATCTAAATAATGAACTTCACCAGAGAAGAGGAAGAAAAAAGACTCCAGGAAAAAGATATTCAACAGTAAAAATAGTGAAAGAAAAGGTAAAATTTTAAAAAACACTGTGTAGAAATCACAGTAATAATAGTGTCTAATCCATGGTGTTATAAAAAAGAGGGATTTAAAATAGTGACTGGAAATGGCATGTGTGCCTGGTCAGGGATGATAGGTGTTCAGATTTTAAAAGCACTTAATCAGACAGAGGGTGGACTCTTGATGAATTTTAGACTCTTGAAATTTATTTATTTATTTTTATTTTTTGAAATGGAGCCTTGCTCTTTCACCTAGTCTGGAGTGCAGTGGCATGATCTCAGCTCACTGCAACCTCCGCCTCCTGGGTTCAAGGGATTCTTGTGCCTCAGCCTCCGGAGTAGCTGGGACTACAGGCACCTGCCACCATGCCCAGGTAATTTTTTTTTTTTTTGTATTTTTAATAGAGAGGTGGTTTCATCATGTTGGCCAGGCTGGTCTCGAACTCCTGATCTCAAGTGATCCACCTGCCTCAGCCTCCCAAAGTGCTGGGATTACAGGCGTGAGCCACCGTGCCCAGCTAGACTCTGAAAATTTAAATGGAAAAACACTTAGAGAGTAGAGAAAAAATTCTTCAATTCATTAGAGGAAAAATAAGTGGAATCAGGAAAAAGATAAGAAGGGAAGAATAAAAACGACAGAGCAAATAAAAACATGAAATAAGACAGGAGAAAGTATAAAAATGAATGCAAATGTATACCTGATCATTATTACTGCAAATAGTGTAAACCAGGGGTCAGAACTTTTTTTTCTGTAAAGAACCAGGGAATAAGTATTTTACGTTTTGCAGACCAGTTGGTTTCTGTCACAATCACGCACCTTTGTCATTGCAGAAAGAAAGCATCCGTGGACAATGTAAAAATGGACAACTGTCTTCCAATAAAACCTTGTTTATAAAACTAAGCAGTAGGCTGGATTTCAACAATGGGCCATGATTTACTGACTCCTATTCTTAACTTATTTTAAAAATGCAGAAGTTAAGATTGGGAACAAGGCAAGGATGTCCTCTTTTACCACTTCCATTTAATTTCCTACTGAAAGTCCTAGCAAGTGCAATATGACA
The DNA here is from genome assembly GCF_043159975.1 of Macaca nemestrina. Lineage (NCBI taxonomy): Eukaryota > Metazoa > Chordata > Mammalia > Primates > Cercopithecidae > Macaca > Macaca nemestrina. Next base: position 176,568,677 of record NC_092131.1, read on the forward strand.
AAACAGGGAAATAAAAGGTATGCAGATTGTGAAAGAAGAAATAAAATAGTCTTTGTACATAGATTCCACATTGCAACTGATACTTGAGAAGCTATCAGTTTCTTAAATCTTAAATGTTCTAATCACACACACATGCATACACCCTGTAACCATGTGAGGTGATGGACAGGTCAATTTGATAGATTGTGGTAATTATTTCACAATATATATTTATGTCACATTGGGCTGGGGGCAGTAGCATGTTCCTATAGTCCCAGTTACTCAGGAGACTGAGGTGGGAGGATCACTGGAGACCAGGAGTTCAAGGTTGCAGAGAGCTATGATGGTGCCACTACACTCCAACCTGGGAGGCAGAATGAGGATGTGTCTCTCAAAAAAAAAAAAAAAAATGAGGCTGAGGCGGGTGGATCATGAGGTCAGGAGTTCGAGACCATCCTGACCCACATGGTGAAAACCTGTCTCTACTAAAAGTACGAAACTTAGACAGATGTGGTGGCATGCCCCTGTAATCCTAGCTACTCAGGAGGCTCACGCAGGAGAATCACTTGAACCTGGGAGGCAGAGGTTGCTGTGAGCCAAGATCATGCCACTGTACTCCACTCTGGGTGACAGCGCAAAACTTCATCTCAAAAAAAAAAAAAAAAAAAAGAGAATCAAGTGGAACGTCCTTGTTGAATGCCTGGGACATTCAATGGAGTCACCACAGGAGACACAAATTAGAGTGGGCTAAACTGGTTCTAGAATAAAGCTACTATAAACCTTCTGTAACAAAGCTTAAAAACAAGCTTCCAAAAGATCCACTTGAACTTCAAGTAATTTAAATTTCTGCCAGCATGAGGTACAACCTTCTTGAAAGGAAGACAACCAAACCTAGACACTCAACAACAGGATATGAACAATGCGTAACCTCCAATACGAAAAAGTAGCAGACATGACAAGAAGCACAAAAATGTAGTTCATAATCAGAAGAAAAATCAGTCAAGCAGTCTACATAAATAGAACCAAAAGATGACAAAGTTAGCAGGCAATGGCTTTAAAATGCTATGATAAATATGCTCTTAGATTTAACTATGAAAATAACAAGGAGAGACATGAAAGATATTAAGGAAAAAAACAAAACTTCCACAGATGAAAAATGCAATGCCTAAAGTGAAAAATACATTGAATAGACTCAATAGCAGTCCAGACACTGCAAAAGAAAAGATCAATGAACTTGAAGAAAGAGAAATAAAAAGTATCTAAAGTGAAGCACAGAGAAAAAAAAAAAAAAAAAAGCTGACCAAACTTCAGTGGCCTATGGGGACAATAAAAGGCAGAAAAGGAAGATGCAGAAAGAAAGATGTAAAAAAAAAAAAAAAAGTAAAAAAAATTTCCAAATTTGATGAAAACTATAAGCTAACATATCCAAGACTCAAAGAATTCCAAAACAGAATAGAAAAAAGAAAGAATAAAGGAAAGAAAAATACACCCAAGTCACAAATTCTAACTGAAATACTAAAAAAAAAAAAAGATGAACATCTTGAAATCAGACACAAAAAAAGACATATTGTTTATAGAGAAATAAAGAGGAGTATGACAGCAGTCTTCATGTTAGAAAAAATGCAAGCCAGAAGACAGTGGAACAGGGCTTTGAGTACAGTCATGGGTCACTTAATGATAGAAATACGTTCTGAGAAACACATCATTAGGTGATTGGTGTCATTGTGTGACTATCACAGTGTATTTACACAAACCTAGATGGTATAGCCTACTACATACCTGGGCTGTATGGCATAGCCTATTGGCATTAAAGATAAAAAATGCAACATCTGTTTAAGGCACTTGCCATGAGTGGAGCTTGTAGACTGGAAATTGCTCTGGGTGATTCAGTGAGTGAGTGGTGAGTGAATGTGAAGACCTGTGACACTACTGTAGACTTTTTAAAAACACTGACTATACACTTAGGCTACACTAAATTAAAAAACAATTAAGTAATTGTGTTGTGACATTACAATGGCTATGATGTCACTAGCTAATAGGAATTTTTCAGCTTCATTATAATGTGATAGGACCACCATTGAATATTCATTCCATCATTGACTGAAATGTCATTACACATTGTATGACTGTATGTGTTTCTTGACTTACAGTGGGCTCACATCCTGATAAATCCATTGCAAGCTGAAACTATTGTAAGTCGAAAATGCATTTAATAAACCTAACCTAGGAAACATCATAGCTTAGCCTAGCCCACCACAAACGTGTGCAGAACAGTTACATTAGCTTATAATTGGGCAAAATAATCGAAAACAACTCCTATTTTATAACAAAGTGTTGAATATCTCATGCAATTTATTGACTACTTACTGAAAGTCAAAGACGGAATGGTTGGTGGGTACTTAAAGTGTAGTTTCTCCTGAAGCATCACTTTTACTCTATCATAAAGTCAAAAATCATAAGTTGAACCATTGTAAGTTGGTGAACATCTGTACATATAAAAATATCTGTACATACAGACACATTCAAAAATTTTCAGAATTTTGGAATTCTATACTGAGAAAAAAGTATCTTTAAAAAGTGAAAACGAAAGAAAAACGTTTTCAGAGAAATAAGTTTGTAGAACTCACCACAGAACACCTGTGCTGCAGGAAGTAACGAAGGGTTTTCTATGAGCAGAATTAAAGTCATACCCCCCAAAATTGTTTTCTCATTTGAAAACCTATTTTAAAAATAATTGACTGTTCTACAAGGAACTCAAACAAAACAGCAAGAAAAACAAAGTGTCCCATTAATATGAGGGCAAATGACATAAAGAGACGTGTTTTAAAAGAAGATGTAAAAATGGACAATAAACATATGAAAAAATGCTCAACATAATTAATCATCAAAGAAATGAAAATTAAAGGTGCAATAAGATACCACTTTACTCCTGCAGGAATAGTCATTATTAAAAAGTCAGCAAACAACAGATGTTGGCATGCATGTGATGAAAAGCGAATGCTTATACATTGTTGGTGGGAATGTGAATTAGTACAACCTCTATAGAAAATAGGACAAAGGTTTCTCTGAGAACTAAAAGTAGATCTACCATTCCATCCAGCAACCCCATGCTGTACATCTACCCAAAGGAAAAGAAGTCACTAAATGAAAAAGACCTGCACATGTATGTTTATCACAGCACAATTCACAATTGCAAACATATGGAAACAACTTAAGTGCCCATCAACTGAGTGGATAAAGAAAATCTGGTGCATATATACACCACGGAATACTGCTTATCCATAAAAACGGATAAAATAACATTCTTTGCAGCAGCTTGGATGGAACTGGGGGGCCATTATCCTAAGTAAGTAACTCAGGAACAGATAAATAAATACTGCACGTTCTCACTGATAAGTGGGAGCAAAGCTCTGGATATGCAGGGACTTCCAGAGTAATGAATACTGGAGACTCAGAAGGGAGAAGGATGGGCGGGAGGTGAAAGATTACCTACAGATGAAAGATTACCTACTGGGCACAATGTACACTATTTGGGTGAAAGATACACTAGAAGCCTTGACGTCACCACTGCACGATTCATCCATGTAACCAAAAACAACTTGTGTCCTTAAATCTATTGAATTTTTTTTTAAAAAGAAAAGACATGTCAACAAGACTTGGCACCTTGATATTCTACATTCACAAACTGAAAAAAGAAAAGAAATTGTTAAAGCGAAATATAAGTCACTGAATGCAGAAGTCATATGTGTGACAACAAGAGTGAACAGGACAGGAAGTAAAAAAGAAGTATATTATTGTAAGTTTCATACACTATACTGTACATGAAGTGGTATTAATTAAAGGTAGACTGTAGGCTGGGCGTGGTGGCTCACACCTGTAATCCCAACACTTTGGGAGGCTGAGGTGGGAGGATTCCTTGAATCCAGGAGTTCCCTTGAACCCAGCCTGGGCAACATAGTGAGACCTGGTCTCTAATAAAAATTCAAAAATTAGCTGGGTGTGGTGGTGCATGCCCATAGATCCAACTAGTTGAGAGGTTAAGGTGGGAGGATCACTTGAACCCAGGAGTTCGAGGTTGCAGTGAGCTGAGATTTCACCACTGCATTCCAATCTGGGCAAGAGAGCAAGACTCTGTCTCAAAAAAAAAAAAAAAGAAAAAAAAAGAAAAAAAAAGGTTATGCTAAGTTAAAGATGCCTGCTGTAAACCCTAGGGCCATCACAAAATAAAATTAAATAATGGCATAATAGGGATATAAATACAACACTAATGAAGATAAAATAGATACAATGAAATTAGAAAAAAATTTAGTATCTTTTAAAAAGCCCCATTTGCCTCTATTTTCCTAGTTACACAAAGGAGGCAAAGTGTGAAAAAGAATAGACCATGTTCTTCTAAGGACCTATGTCAGGTGTCAGTAGAATGGAGGTGATGCAGGAGGGTGGGAATGGATGCCCAATGTTGCTAAAGCTGTGGGGTGTCTTCTCTTTTCATTTTTTAAAATCCAGAAATGTAGATATGTTCATTCATCCATTCACTGATGTAAAACCTGGTTTCTGAGGTGTTCAGCTTGCTGACTGATCTATGTATACGTCACCATCACAATCACACTCACTCACATTTCCATCACCTCGCAGAGCTGCCCTCTTTTGTGTGTGTGATGAGAACACATGAGATCTACCCTCTTAGCATGTGTCAAGTATACATCGCAGTGTTGTTAGCTATAGTCACAGTGTTGTACAGTGGATCTCCAGAACTTACTCATCTTGCATAACTGAAATTTTGTATCCTTTGACCAACATCTCCCCGTCTCTCCTTCTCCCAGACCCTGGCAACCACTATATACCCAGTAATCCCCTTTCTGGGGATATAGTCAAAGGAAATAAAATCAATATCTGAAACAGGTATCTGAACTGTCATGTTCATTTTGGCATTTTTTACAATAGCCAGATAATGGAACAATCTAAATGTCTGCCAATGGATAAATGAATAAAGAAACTGTGACATATACACACACACATATATATATGTATATATACACACACACATATATACACACACACGCATACACACACACATATAGGTATATGTATATACATACATATATGGCAGAATATTATTTAGCCCTAACAAGGAAATCCTGCCATTTTTGACCACATGGATGAACTTGGAGAACATGCTTGGTGAAATAAGCCAAGCACAGAAAGACAAATAGCACATGATCTCGCTTATACGACGGCACTGTGTTCATGTCTCAGCCACATCTACCACATCCACCCATGCAAACACAGCCACTGTCTCAATTCCCGCCCCTGACTGGGGTACAGGTGGGTGCTCTGTGAACACATGCTCTACTCCTGGCCCAGCTTCCTCATCTGCAGCTATTTCAGGCTGTCACACTGGAAATGAAATTCTTATCAAGACTGGGCCAAGACCGAGGTTGTGTGGAACTAGGGTGCCCTCTACTGTCTTCCACAACGATCACGTCATTGCTTAATTTCATTCAATAAAGAGAAAATGCTAATGGAACAAATGGGAATTCAACGGATAGCCCATTATTTCTCAGCACAAATACAGAATTCCATAGTAAAACAAAAATCATTGAAATGGTAGTAAGTACTCTTCTAGCAATGTGAGTTTCTATAAGGTTCTGATAGGCCTTACGATTTCACTGTCCCCTCAGGGCAGTCCATCTAAAGTGAGGCTATGTTATGTTACATAAACACTAGGAGGAGAGAGAGTGGCATAGCATTTCATTACAGGGAAGAGAAAAGAATGTAAGCAACATGCTGAAATACAATGTTAAAGAATGACTCTAGCTTAAGATGATTTTTATATATTCAATAATATGTGTTGTGTGGACATAAAGCTGATAGAAAGTGTACCAAAAAAATGGAAGTTTTAAAGATAATCCATCAAAAGAACATATTTACTTACAGCTGACATTTCTTTTATTGTTGAGAATTAATGTCTATAACCCTCACTAATACAAAAGTCATCCCTTGTTTATATACATTTATTTTTGCAAACTCACACTGAACGACTTTGTGTGACAAACTGTGAAGTTTTAAATTGACCAATTCTTCCAACTCTTTGATTTGCATTATGCTGTTTAATCCTGAGAGAAGAGCAGCTGTCGCTGGTATTAGGTGTTAGAATTCCAACACCTAATAGGTGAAAATTATATTAGGCTGATCATAAAACCATGTTGTTAACTTTCTAAAATTTAATGTCTACCAAGGAATTTCACCCTAGTGGTACATCTTTTGAGAAATTAGAAAACGAAGAAATGCATGCGTTCAATGGTCCATTTCAGCATTAGAAAATTCAAATTAGCATCTTATTTCATTCATATTTCCTGAAGAACCACTGGAAACAGTTATTTAATAGTGTGGCTAAATGTATAGTCAGAGAAACACTTCCTGTATATTTGCACATTTATGTATATTTATGTCCTATTCCTGGAATAGATTTACAAGTTCTGTTTTTCAGAAAATTTCAGAGTTTCTGGAATGTGCAGAAGTATTAGTAGGTAACTTAGATTTGGAATACACTGTATTAGAGATAATTGGAAAAATGAAAGGCTTCCTACACTGGAAGGTCAAAGATCTTTCCCGGAGGGGAGCTAAGAATTTGCCTTTGCTTACCATTATTCTGTTAAAAGAGACCATGAACAACGCAGTTTCACAAAAGGAATGGGAGAATGGTGTAAGTAAACCTCCCCATCACGTTCTCAGTGGCTTTCCTTTAAGTCTTGAACGTTTTCCACTGGGTGTTACAGTCGAGAGTCCCCCAACTCCTGAGGAAGCAAGAGCCCGCACCCCCGGACGATGCGCTCTTGCTTGTGTTGTTTGAAGGGTCCCTGCTGCCCCGCAGTTGTTATTAATGCCACCCTCACCTCCCAGGGACTGCACCACTAGGACCGACGACACACCGACGGAATGACCATAGTAAGACCCCATGTACATGGCTAACGAGGCAGTGACCCCATGTGGCTCGGAAGCCCTGCTGGGAAGATCCCGCCCGGTCACCCCAGACGCGCTCTCCGACCTGCACCCCCAGGGCCCTTTCCCGTTGCTTGTTGTCAAGAAACAGAACTTCAGAAAACCCCCAGATAAACACTGCATTAGGTGAGGATTTCATTCTAATCCAGTCCAGTGTGACCCTGGCTGTCCCTCCCTTAGCAATGCATACCTGTCTATGAGGGAGATGGAAAGAATGTCCAAGGCCAGTTTCTTTCAGAAGCGCCTAGAGATGCGCATGTACAGGGGTGTCATGGAGCACCCGGGAAGGACCAGGCCTGGGCAGGGAGGCGCTGGGGCAGACTCCAGGGAGCAAAGCTCTCCAAGTCCCGACCTCCGTCACCCGACTGCTGACCCTGCCTTCCCATCCCTGCTGCACAAGGGAGCGGTGGTGACTACTCGAGGCGCTGAAGATACTGTTGAGGGCCCTGAAGAAACTTCGGCAGGGCAGGGCCTCTCCCCTTGCAGGCCGAGCGCGGGCCCTGCGCCCTCCCCCTCCGCCGAGCCCGGCCGAGGGCGCGTTTGCGAGAGTCTGGCGGCCTCTACCGGAGCGCTCCGCAGAGGGCCGATGCTCCAGCCCGGAGACGACATGTGGCGCTCGGGCGAGGTGAGAGCGGGCGTGAGTGCGCCGGGGGCGCGGGGGGCTCTGCGGCGGGCGGCGCGCGGCCCCGGGCGCGGCGCGGAGCGGAGCTGCAGGGCGGCGGCGGGAGCGCGGGGCGCAGGAGCCGCTCCGCCCGGGAGCGCCGGGGAAGTTAGCGCTGGCAGCATGGGGCGGTGACGCCGCACCGGCCTTCCGCGTCTGCCAGCCGGGCGAGAGCAGGCGGAGGAGAAGGAGGATGCACCCTCACCGACGGCTCGCCTCCCGGGGCCGGCGCGCAGGGTGAGCCCTGGGCGCGCCGGGCCGGGGCAGTGGGGTAAGAGGACGCGAGCGGGGAAGAGAACCGGCGGCCCCGGCTCGGTCCGCACCCCTTCTCCTCGGGGCGCCGGAGCGGCAGGCTGCGTGGCCGGGGAGGAGAGGTGCAGAGCAGGCGGGGCGCGCGGCCAGGCCAGAGCGCAAACTTTACCCCGGCGACTGCGGGGCTGAAGCCGGGCACGGAAGGGCGCGGGGTCCGGGCGGTTCAGCCCTGCCGGACGGGGCACCGGGGTGCAGTGACCAATTGGGGGTGGGGGACACCCGCTGCCACCATCGCAGGAGCCGGAGGGGAGAGATCGCCCACCTGGAAGGCCAGCGTCAGCCCCGGGGCTCTGAGGCGCGCGGCGTCCCGGCGCTGCTCGCGGGGTGGACTCGGACCCCGCGGGGGTGGCGCGCGCGAGTCGCGCGGGGTGCTCGAGGCCAGGGGACTCGGAGCCGCCGCTGCACCGCACGCTCCCAGCCCAGGAGGAAGGCGCTGCCCGGCGGAGCGCTCGACTCGGACCCGGGGCAGGACCCGGGGAGGTCTGCGAAAGCCGGGAGCGAGCAGGGGAGGGCCCGGGAGCTGGAGACCCTCGGCGCGCCGCTGCGGACCGGGCGGGTGGCAGACCGCGGGTGCCAGGGCGACCCAGGCTGCGGCTCCGCAGTGCAGCCCCCGCGCCCACCTGCCCTGGCGCGCCGGCCCTGGTGAGCCTCTGTGGGGGTCGGGAGGGTCGTGGGAGCGCAGCCTCTCCTGGGGGTCCCTGGCTCGGGGCTGAGGGGCGGCTGGAGGCGCCGCCCGGGTTTCCCGCATGCAGCGCCGCGTGCTCGCCGCCTGGCTCTGGCCCGGGCCCCGCGACGAGCCCCAGGACGCGCCCAGGCGACCACCGCATGGCACCCTGCCCTTCTTGGCAGGAGTCGCAGAAGGCCTTCGCTTCCGAGGTGGAAGTACCTGTTGTGCCTCCCAATTCCGGAGTTTGCGGGGGTTGGGGGTGGGGGGGCTTGTTGGGAAAACGCTCTTTTCGAAGCATTCTGTTCGGATGCCGTGAGCACCTATTTGCGTTATGCGCATACTGAGAAATGCGCGTTTTCGCGAAGGTTGGTCGTTGAGCCCAGGGACAATGTCTGCCTGGATCTCAAATGCATTAATTAAGGTCCAGCACTGAGCGGAGAGACTTCCACAGATGCAGTGGTTAAGTTATGTAGTCACGGGGACCGAATGCCGGGAAAGTAGCCACACTCTTTTATAGGCAGTTGTTACAGTATTGTGATCCTGCAGAAAACCTGTTTCTTAAATGTGCTTTTCCCCACTTCTTTCCACATACTTTCTCAGTGCCTTGCAGAGAGAGGAGTAGCTTGCTGGCTTTGAACGCGTGGCAGATATTTCAGAAAGGTAAAATTATTGCACTTGTGGATTTGATGGATACAAAATACAGTCGCTCAGATAACTAAAGCGTTTATTTTAATAATTGGACTAATGGTTTATTTGATAACATACTGAAAGACAAAACAGACTATTTGAGTGGAAAACAATAAATTAGGATGATTCTGCACCCTGACTAGAAGCAAAAATAAGCCTTTTGTTACTTATTTTTATGTTCCAACTTACTGCCCAGTGAGGGTGGTGGAAAATACCTGGTGTGCAGCTGTCCTGGGGAAGGACAGCAGGCTCCTTTCTTTGCAAATTGTTGTGATAGCAGTGTGATTTCATTCCAGGAACTGTGACACAACAGCATTGATGTTCACGTGCTTCCCCGCTTTGTGTGCTTTTCAGCTTCAAGATCAGGCTGGAGAAGGGAAGAGTTATTCCCCCATATTCACCTGCTTCAACTACTATTCTTATTGGGAATGGACAATGGAATGTTCTCTGGTTTTATCATGATCAAAAACCTCCTTCTCTTTTGTATTTCCATGAACTTATCCAGTCACTTTGGGTAAGTTACCATCTGTGCTTTTATTTTATGATGTGAGGGACACTGGTGCCTTTCAGACATGTTGCAGGAGCAGCACATCCGTTGAGCAAGCCCTCGCCTGCCACCATTGCAGCCCCAAGCCCTTCACTTGTTGTAAATAAATGGAGTCCTTGCCCTGACCCACGCTTTCTTCCTGAGCAAGGCTGCTCCTCGCGTGGGGTCTCTGAAGTGAGTCAGAGAAAAAAAGGCAGATTATGTTTTCAGAAATGGAGCTGAAGATGAGATCCGAGTCAGCTGTGATTCTTCCTACTCAGGTTAAAACAAGATTCAGGAGTTCACGTGCATGAAGGATAGTCACTGCTTGTTAGACAAGGCAGTGCCAATATTTCAGTTGCCCTCCGCAGTTCCATTATGCAATCGAAGTTGCCTTGAAAGCTAGGCCCATGCTACTTGGCATTGAAAAGGACTCACAATGGTCCTGGCCTGAGCCAAGGTCCTAGAACTGTGACCATCTGAATGCAGGTGCAGACACTGTAAACCACAGGTGCCCGAAGATCTGAAAGACATCCCCGAGGTTCTGGCATTATCATTTCCAGTAACCCCTCTTTCATTTTAGCCTTTAGTATCCGTATACCAACTCTAACCTTTTTTTTCATGAAACTAGTGATAACCGACATGGTGGATGAATGTTCTTAGGAGGCTGCTGTTCCTGTTCTGACCTGTGCCCCAGAATTGTTCTGGTTAATCAAAAGGATTGTAACTTGAAGTTGATGGCATATAATTAAGAAATTAAATGTCAGGATGAAAGTTGCCAAGCATTAGTGCTGCAAAAATGGGGTCCAGAGGTTTCACAGCCTATCCGCATTTATGTTAATCATCACGGATGGAGAGTAGACAGTGGCTTGGCAACAGCCTGTAGACAGCCTTTCCATCCAGGGGAGAAAGAGGACATCCCCAGGGCCACGATGTTTTTTGTCTGTCCTCTGTACACTTTCTGCTCTTCTGACTCTTCTATGCAGAGGAAGGGGTGGATGTGGGGGCCTTGCTCAGGTGCAGTGGCTGGTAGAAGACCGCACTGGGACTGTAGTCCAGGTCCACCCGGGTGCAAGCCTGAGCCATCAGCTCAGACTTTGTCCAGCGGAGCTGAGCTAAGGAAGATGCCTGTCCCTCAGCAGCAGAAGCCAGGCAGTGTGTGCACTCTGACCCCACTGGCGGGAACAGGTGTGTGGCTAACCCCACTGACGGGGACAGGTGTGTGCACTCTGACCCCACTGACGGGGACAGGTGTGTGGCATGTCTCAGCGCTTTGAGCCATTCTAAGTATTCCCTTGGGAAAGAGCATGGGCTGTGAATATTGCCTTGCTTATCTTGAGTGGACGCCTCCCTTCCTATGCCTTGGGACTTTTTTTATCTGTTAAATGAAGGTTTTCCTTTACAAGTTCTCTGCAGCTGTCAAAGCCTGTAAACTAGCATGTTCACAATGTTCTTCTGAATGAAATGTCTGTACATAAGTGAAATCACACAGAATATTCAAATTTGTCAGCTAATGCATTAGGTAGTTGGTTTTTTTTGATAGACCACATATATTTGGTAGCATTTTGGAGGTGAAGAGTATGTCAGGATTGGAAACTTATATTTTCTTGTATTTTTTATATTTTCATATATTTTCTTTAAAAGGTCTTGGCTAGTGCAGGCGCAGTGGCTCATGCTTGTAATCCCAGCACTTTGGGAGGCCAAGCAAGGGGCGAATCGAGATCAGCCTGGCTAACATGGTGAAACCCCATCTCTACTAAAAATACAAAAAATAGCCAGGCATGGTGGCACATGCCTGTAATCCCAGCCACTCAGGAGGCTGAGGCAGGAGAATCGCTTGAACCCAGGAGGTGGAGCTTGCCGTGAGCCGAGATCATGCCACTGTACTCCAGCCTGGGCGACAGAGCAAGACTTTGTCTCAAAAACAAAACAAAACAAAACAAACAAACAAACAAAATCTTGGCCAAATGTATTACGAATTTTCATTGAATAAGCATGAAATGGTTTCACTGCCTGGTAGATGCAGGTCTGGAATAGGAAGTAATGTCTATAAGGACTTTAGCCCCAAGAAGCAGTTATGCTTTCTTCTTTAGTTCTGTAGCTTTCTGAGGTCATCTTCAAAATAGAGGGGTATCTTAGTCTCTGAAAGCTAACACTGAGTAAGTGGTAGAATACTCCTCAAATTTTCCAGAAAATTAACTGTTGGAGCAGCTTTTAATCTTTTAGGTATATGGCCAGTAGTCCATCATAAAACAGCACCTACTAACTGCAGCAAATACATGAGATACAGAAAACGATAATAAAAGGAATCTCTTTAATTCCGCCACCCAGAGACAACCATGCCTCCCGTTTGGTGCACTGACTTCCCCTTGCTTCTGCGCATGTTTTTATACAGTGGGATCAGGCTGTGCAGTTTGGTACTGTGCTTTTTTCATATCCAATCCATTTTTACAGTTTCTTTAAATGTACTAGTTTAAGTGGCTGCATATTTGACAGGGCAAGAGTGCCTTGTGTTAGCTTCTTCCCTAATTGGGGATGTTTACGTAGTGAATGATTTTGCTGTTATAATTTTTCCTGTAGTGAACGTATTTGGCTTGCAAGTTTTCTTAGGTATTTGAGATTATTTATATTAGAAGATATTTTCATAAGAGGAATTTTACATCAGGTTCTTTGAGCACTTTTCACTCTTGACCCTGCGCGCCCAGTTGCTTTTGAAGAAATGGGGTTTCTAGCAAAGCGGGAAGCCAGTTTCACACATTCTGGCCAGCAGGGCATGTTTTTCAACAGCCACAAAAGACATCATAAAATACATCAAGCCCCTATTTATTTCTCTTCCTATAGGAGGCTCCTCTCACTTGTATATTATCTAAATGGACTTAAGAATAATTGTGTCAAATCCCAATTGAAGTTTCCTAATATTGAGTTAACTTTAAATCTTGAAAAAATAGCTACCACAACGTGGAACACCTGTCTTTATGTTTCGTGTTTTGGTTTTGGATGAATCCTGGGAGCCACTGTATGAGCTAAGCACCGTTAGCCCATCTTCTGGCTGGGAAGGAGGGAGGATGAATGCCTGACCTCGGAAGTCGGGAGTCCTTACTCGGAGCTTCCTGTGTGACTGTGCCCCCTGTTACTTCTTGGGCTCCCTGACTTGAATGCACACAGTTTGCAGGGTAGCTCTGGATCAAACCAGTCTAGACAAGAGGGGATATAATTCTAAAAGGTAGTCCCTGCTTCAGAGTGGAGAGAGTTTTCAGTACTTGAGGATTAGGGGGAAAAAGAGTGTGGGTCAGCTCTGTTTATTTTCCCTCCAAAGAAAGAGTTTATGCGATTGGGTTCAAAAGAAAGGGGAAAGAAGAAACATCAAAGGGTTTAATTTGAACCTGATTCTAGGACAAGAGAAGTGCTCACTCCTGAGAGACCAGAGAGCTGGCACAGGGTGAGGAGGGCTACAGAGAATCAGGCAGGGGAGAAGAAGGAAAAAGAAAAAGTGTAGGGCTATGTGCGTGGACCAAGTCGAGATGCAGTGTTTATGAAATGTGTGTGGCACTGGCAGTTGGAAAATTTACAGATGTGATAAGTGTGCAATGTACTTGGTGATTATATGGGATAACTGATGTGAAATCACTTTGAAAATACATGAGTGTTCTTCTTCTTCTCGTGGTCATATTCTGAATTTGATTGGAGTCACCAGCAGCTCATTTTCAGTAGTCTTTCTAATTCTTCTGTTAGTTTTGACTTATAGAACAGAGCCCGAGTCAAGCACACAATACAATAAGGCCCTTTTTGGACACTCAGCCCTGTGCTAAGGTACTTTTGATGACCTGGGATTATTTGAGACATTCTATTTATTTTAGTAAGACCAGTAAACAAAAGTACATAGTATAGAAAAACCAGTACAGAAACAATATTGGCACCAATATAATGTCAAAATACATAATATTAAATTTAAACTGGAATTAATTTATCATGATTAAGAAAATCATACTTTATCAGACCTGATAGACCAGTGACAATTGTGAGATAAAATTGAGGATTATCAGCTTTAATATTAAAGTCTGAGTCCATTGATTTTATTGTCTTAAATATATTTTGGAGGTTTACTGATTGATAACAAATCTGCTGAACAATTTTATTATGTGGGAGCTGCAATTCAAATAGACTTTGGAAAACAATATTTTATAAGCAGCAATTAAAAGTGTAGGTTCTTGCAGAAGTGGCTTTTGAACATGAACAGATAGAGTCTTCTTTATCTGTCTACACAAGTGTGCCAGTGTGGACCTTTGGTTCTGTGAAGAGAGCCATTTCATACGCGCATTCAAGGACAGTTTCCTTCTTTTAAGTAGAGCAGAAAGTACATTGTCTCTGAATCATGCAGGTACTCACGATATCTTTTTAAATGGAAAGTTCTCCCTTGTGAATCCTCAGTTGACAAATTCTTCCTGCACCATAGCTGCAGGTTCATGAGGCCCGGGACAAACAGTCATGGTAACAATCCTAAAGGCACTCAGAAAGCCCACTGAAGCAGGTAGCGGGAACACAAGTGGTGGTGTGCCTACAGACTTCAGCGGCCCTCAGAAAGCCAAAAGGCAGTTCTTGCATGTGGCAAAAAAAAGTAGGTGGTTAAAAGAGGCCTCTAGGGGAATGTCCAACATTTTTTTAAAGGTACCCAAAGAAAATAATTCCCAGTTGTCTGCTTTATAAAGGAAACTTTCCGCGTGTTCAGCAGGCACTGAGCAGGCAGGAGAGTCGGCCAGCGCAGCGCTCCGCCAAGACCGTCTGGCAGTCAGCTCAGGAGTGAGTCACCGGCTCCCTTCAAGGGGAGAAGGAGCTTGTGGGCTTTGGGTTTTTACAAAGGTTCAAATTGCATAAGATGCTCATTTTAATTAATGAGAAATTTCAGAGGAAAGTACTAGAAGCAAAAATAAAAAAATATCTCATCAGAGAAGTCTGGTGGTAGCAACGATAATTATCAGCATGTATATGAGTGTATCTCCTTAATATTCAGAATGCATTTTTTTAAAAAATGCACCCTTTAATTTACACATAATTCTTGATTTTCAGGTGAAAAGAGCTCAGGCATTAGAGCTTAGAGAAGTGTGTCCAAGTTTCACCTTCTGAAAGTGGTAAAAGCAAGGGCTCCCTGAGAATGTAGGCTGGGCTAGCGCGCTCCACTGCAGGGCCTGCTCCAGAATGTCCTAATTTTTATTATAGCGCCCTGAAATGGGAAGGAATGAGGGGAGGACTATATATGGGAAACCAAAGAATATCCTAATCTAGAACTCACATGTTTACCACTATGAAAACATTGTCTACTGCAGCCCGAATAAACTCCACCACGGAATATAGATTGTGAACTGGAATGCTGTAGACAAAGATCATTTGCTAGTGAGAGGAAGACCTGCAGTGAAACAGCCTTCAGCGGTTCATTGAAAACTCCATTTTATTTGTATTTATTTAACAACCTATTTTAAAATCAAAGGCCAGTCTAAAAGTGAATGAAGCACAGAACCAGTTAATTTTCAGTTTTAATAAGAACAATAGGGCCGTCACTGTACTGTCAGTTCGGTTCCTGTTTCAGGACCGATGGTGAATATTTAGGATGGCATTAAGTGTCATTTTGACAGAGGGCAGTCTAGCTGCCCGGCTTCCATCTCTGTCCACACGCTCTCTGTGTGATGTCAGAAGAGTTACTTCTCCTGCCTGCAACTCAGTTTCTAATCTCAATGTGGGATTAATCATAGGTCCAGGATCACAAGGCTGGTATGAAGGATCCATTGTCAACCTATGCCAAATGCTTACGCAAGCCCAGGTCTGTCAGGGGAAGGTGTGCTAAGTGCACCAAGCCATTCTGGGTACTGTGACCAGGAGATTCCTGGGGTTTACTGGACCCAGAGTGTGAGATGGCACCTGGCCTCAGCCTGAGCACAGCAAGGTCATTGCCTTGCCCACATCTGCAATGTCTCCCTCACAGGGGCATCCTGGGGGACATTGACCTTCAACTACACCAACGTGGATGGTGCCCTCACCATGCACCAGGCACTGTTCCAGGTGCTGAGATGCACAGAGCAGAGCAGGGGCAGAGTGGGGCCTGCCTTCCAGGAGGGTGCACTCTGGTGTGCACGGAATAAGTGTCAGTAGGTTATGGTGATTGCTATGAAGAGTGATTCAGAGTAAGAGACAGTGCATGTGCTGGAAAGAGATGTTTGAGCAGAGATCTGAGGGAGGTGAGGATGTGAGCAAAGCTGTTGGCAGAGAAACCTGAACTGGCAGGAGGAATGGCGGGTGAATCCCAGGCTGTGTGGCAGGTGCATGCTTGACGTGTTAGGAACAGCGGAGGGGCAGGCATGAGGAAGTGAGAGATGGGGAGAGAGCATCATCAGGGAGGAAGGGCTGGGGTCAGGATCACGTTCGGAAAGTAGGCCATACAGGGGAACATCAGGAAGGACAGTTGTCTTTTATCTGGAAGGGCAGAGAGGGCCACTGAGTGGTTTCGAGTAGGTTTGAAACATGATCCAATTTAGACGTGGCAATGATGTGACTTAAACATTGAAACTCACTCTGGGTGCAGAGTGAAAGAATAGAATGGAATCTGGAGTGAGGTGAGAGGGGGTTAACCCAAGACACAGTGGGGACAGTGAAGAGGTGATTGCAGGGGCCCAGGGGAATGGCTGTTTTGGCCAGCAGCATTAGTTGATGGGTTATTGTGGGCATGAAGGAAAGAGAGAAGTCAGGGATGACCCCTAGGTATTTTACTAGAAAACCTGACAGGTTCACCTGCCTATGATTGAGCTGGAGAGGGCAGTAGGGAAGAGGTTTGGGTACAGAAGGCCACAGGTGCAGTGGTGGTATGGGAAGCCCCTGGAGACACTGCTAGGTCTCCCAGTGGATGTAGAGGTCTGGAGGACAGAGAGGGACTGGGCTGGAGGTGTGGACCTGAGGTGTTTCCATACATTGGGAAGTATTTAAGCCACTGGATTGGATGAGACAGTCAGAGGTTAAGTGTAGACAGAAAGGAAAGGGTGTCTGGATGGTGCCATGGAGCATGCTTGTGTTCTGAGGTCAGGAAGGTAAGGGCGGCAGCAAGACGGAGGGGAAGAGGCAAGTAGAGAGAAAGACAGAGCTGCGCCCTGAGGTCAAGCGGAAAGGGGTTGTAGGAATGTTGCCCACAGGTCAACTAAGCTGAGGACCAAGACTTGATCTTCAGATTTGGCCATGTGGAGTTCATTCCTGGCCTCCCGAAGAGAAGCTTCCTTGGGATGCAGGCAGTGAAGGCCTGGCAAAGTGATTGCAAGAGAAGGGAGGGGAGGCAGCGGGGTTTGCTCATACGGACAAACCTCCCAGTGAGTTTTCATGAGAAGACGGGCAGAGAATGGAGCAGTGACTGGAAGGGAATGTGGGGTGAATGAAAGGCTCTTTTAAAGAGTGGTGATATTAGAGCAGATGTGCTTGCTGATGGCCATGGCGAGAGAATGGGGAGAACGTGTGTAAGGACTGGGATGGAGCATCACTGTGTCATCACCTATGCAGGACCCCCAGTGTGTCTGGAAGGAGGGATGGGGCTGAGTTGAGGAAGGAGGGCAGGGTGGGAGAGGTGGCTCTGGCCTGTGGGACCAGAGGACTTGGGTTTTACCTTGTGGGCAGCAGGATTCTAAGCCGGGCAGCAGTGTCAAGGGCAAGAATGCAGAACCTCCATGAACAGTGAGGCATGCACTTCAGCAGGGTTTTGGGAGCTGCAGGGAGAACTGGGGGATTTTAGGATTTGGCAGGAATATCGGAGAGTTCTAGCATGGTGTTCCATGGCACAGACTCAGAGCTTCATAAAACAATGTGGCGTCTGTCCATGTTTTCTACCTTAAGAGGGGAAAGCTGTTATTTGGAACCCTAGGATTGACCCTCACTGTCCAGCCAGTGTGCATCTTGGTTTTGTTTTTCTGTTGCATTGCTGTTATTTTTCTAATATGATGCTTAAGTGATGGGTAATGGGCATTTGAGGAAAACATCACACAATGGTGCCATTTAGAGATACTCATTTAATGACCTGAAAGCAACGGACAAGTAAACGGAAGAGACCTTTTTTTAGAAGTCATTGAATACTGGGGAAGAACAAAATTTAAGAAGATGGATAAGCTGCAGCTTAAAACAAACAAACCCTGTTCAACGTCCAAAGTAATTTCCAATCAAAATACGTCTGCAGTTGCCATTATCGAACTCACTCTACGTAAGTCAGAAGCGGTCATCCATATAAGGAAGATTACATCACAAAGAAGCACATTACACACTGCCTTCACTAGCACCCGTCGTGGAATGACAATACCGAAATGACTTTTTCTTCTCCAGAAGTGACGTCACGACTTGTACTCTTTCAAGTACCAAATAAGGAAAATGTTGGAACTGAGAATATGGCATAAGTGGGACATGTTTTGTAGAGAATATGCATTCAATATAAGGAACTAATTCCTATTTTAAGAGAACCTAGTGAATTAACCCAGACTAAAATTGAAGGGTAAGTCACCAAATTTTCAAGTATTTCTATTATGTCCAAGACTGTTGTTAGTAATAGGGATATAATCTCAGCTCACAAAAATTCGCTTCCCCAAAGAGCGGAGACTTGACTTGTCCTTGAAGCATTCGTGGA
The DNA here is from genome assembly GCF_043159975.1 of Macaca nemestrina. Taxonomy (NCBI): domain Eukaryota; kingdom Metazoa; phylum Chordata; class Mammalia; order Primates; family Cercopithecidae; genus Macaca; species Macaca nemestrina. Next base: position 176,587,149 of record NC_092131.1, read on the forward strand.
CTCTGGTGGACTCTGGTCGACCTCAGGATGAGCAGAGCTCCTGGGCTGTACTCAGTGCAGTTAAGCAAAGCAGAAGTGGAGTGTCGGTGAGTCCAGGCTGCCTGCTGACCCTAAACGGGGTGAGCGCTTCCTGGGCCGAGGACATCTCGGTTTCCACCCGTAGGACTCATCCGTCACACACTGCACAGAAGTGGCGTGTCGGCGAGTCCAGGCTGCCTGCTGACCCTAAATGGAGTGAGCGCTTCCTGGGCCGAGGACATCTCGGTTTCCACCTGTAGGACTCATCCGTCACAGGCTGCACATTATTGCTCACCAAAGGCGTAGCCCTGGATTTCTGTTTTTTTTTCCAGTGCTTTCAATGAGCCAAAATGGAACAAAGCCAGCTGAAGTTCCTCCTCAGCTTAGCAGCAGTTCTTAAAGATCATGTAGCTTGATAGAGGCCCTAGCCATTTCCCCAGGCATCTGTGAAGGTCTCCTGTATGAAGGCACTTACACACCAGGGGCTGAGAAAACATAGCATTTGCCTTCTGTGATACAGCAAGGGCCTTTCTCTCCATGGCTGTGGAAGCGGCGTATTTCATAACCACGCACTGCAGATGAAGCATTTTTGAGGATGGTCTATGGACAGAGGAGGGCCCCCAGTTCATGAAAAAACAAAAAACAAACAAACAAAACCCTCTGCTCCTACCCTGACAAGCATCGTCAGAGCTTTTTAAGAATCTGTTTCTTCCCTCCCAGCAGCTATCTTCAGTTAATACAGCAAGGACAACACTGCAAATCCCCTGCCGTGGCCCCTGTCATACAAAGAAAGGTCTACAGGTAAATGCAAAAGGCAGTTATGACAGGAAAGGGCAGACACTGAAATTCCTCCAAGAAAAGTGTAATTATGTGCAGATGTGTGTAGATATACCGAAACTAATTTTGATCAAGAAGTAGAATCCGAGCTTTGAAATTCTTAAGCATAGCATTCTGTTCCACCACTGTGGGAACTGATTAGGGTATTTGTGAGTGGAAATCAGAGCCTGGTGGGATGGTGTTTCCCTAAAACTGGCAGAGCAGTGTGTCTTTATCTCCGCTTCTGGAGAGAGCCACGGAAAACAATGTTCGCAGAGACATCACGGCGGCTGCACGGCCTCCGAATGGTCAGTCATGAAGTCAAGCCCTTGTCTCTGGACAGCCAGGGCTGTTACCATCTAACACAGTTTAGGAACATTTTCACAACAGAGAATGGAGTAGCTTAGAAAACTTTAATTTCAACATTAAGATTTGCTTTTTCTACTACTACCTCAATTGGTACGATAAAGAGACAACAAGGACCTTCCAAAAATTGAGCACCTGGACATGGCCTAAAATTGAGCTGCAAACTCGACGATAATTATGAAGTCCATCATGAGGCCAGATCTGGTTTGACCAATAGTTACACAACTGGGCAGGTACAAAATATAACCTTCTTTCTTCCTCCCACAAAACCCTGAAGAAGAAAGCTGTTCACTGGAAGGAGCTATGCTAGGCTTAGTGCTTTGTCTTTCCGAAGTGTGCAACTAACGGAATGTTAGAGAAAGGGGAATTTAATGTCTTCAAATATGAAATCACAGAGTTAAAAAAGTATACGTCTGTGGGCTCCATACTAACAGGAATGAATTTTAGCTTGTTAGAGCTTCAACTATATGCATTTTTATGGGGATGTGAAAATTAGATCAAAAGAACTTTATTCTTTTATTCTTTATTCTCTTATTCTATTCAAAAGGGAATAGCTTTAGGGCTAGCAAAGAATTGATCTGTTTAGATGCAATCAATGAAAATGACTGACTTTTAAGAACAGGGTGGAGCAGACCGGCATCGATTCTGACCTCAGCATCTCTCCACGTCTGGTGGCTCTCAGCCTGGATTTCAGCCCTTTCATGGGAGAGAAAGCGCCTTAAGCAGAGCTAGGGCCCCACAGCCAGGCACTTCAGGGAAGTACCAGGAATCACGTGTTCTTCTCCCAAGTGCCCAGGGCGCTCACTTCTTGGGAACCACAGCTGGCTTTCAGTTTGGTAAGTCCCCTTGAAGCCAAATTTGCAGTCAAGTGCTCAGTAATTCAAAACCGGTTGCTCTTTGCACATCTGAAAGCAGCTGTGGAAACCTGAGGTGGGATCCATGCTCTTCAGCTGTGGGTCTGTCTTCTGGGCCTGTGGTCTCTCTGTCCCCCCAGATACCATCCTCAGTTTGTCTAGATCTGCTAAGGCAGTTTCTAGTTTTGTTCTGTTCATACTACATAAGCTTTTGGAATCTGGATAACTTAATTGAACAAACAAAAAATGTTCTTGTGTCTTCCCTGAGGCTCAGCCCACTCTTCTCGAGGGTTTATTGTGACGCTGGGTCCCACAGAATGTGCTGGGAGCTGGCCCACTGAAGGGGCAGGACCCCAGAGATGACACAAACTCCATCATGTCTGTCACTCACTCCCCAGTCCTGGCATATCATTCACAGCACAAATGCTCCCAGTCCAACTAAGGATGCAGTGAGGTTTGGGCACAGTGTCGCCACCACGCCCCAGTGCCCAGTTGCAGGTGACTCTAGCAATACCAGAACTCGGTTTTTGTGTGTTTAAACCACACTTCTGAAATCCCCTGTGAGTGGATTAGGCTCTGCCAGTCCATGCGCAGTGGCTAATCGCTAATTGGTTGTTTAAAACGGCTAAAATATTGACATAAACCAACTCCTCAGAATCACAGAATGATAGACTTTGAGCCTCAGGTTAGGTGGTTGGATAACTAGCCCCAAGCAGAGTATCCTTGGATGTTCGAGAACTGAGGTGTATCGAGGCCAAATAATCCCCTAGGCAGTGTGGGAGCTGTGTTCTCAGATCCTGGTCTCAGGAGACAAGCCTCCACGTGACTCCCTGGTTTCTGTATCTTGAGAAGAATTTGTAAGAGATAATATGTTTTAATGCTTTCTCTTGTTTCTCTTTTTAAAAGCTTTTCACAGATGCCAACCAGTTCAGTGAAAGATGAGACCAATGACAACATCACGATATTTACCAGGATCTTGGATGGGCTCTTGGATGGCTATGACAACAGACTTCGGCCCGGGCTGGGAGGTGAGTGTGCTGTCCTCGGCTGAGCCCGGCGAGGATCTAGGAAGGGCTTACGCCTCATCTCAAGCTTGTGTTTGCGCTGATTCAAACGATTTCTGAAAGAGCTTCCCTGCCAGGATTTTGGTTTGATGGCTGTTCCACTCTTGCCAAGGATCATGCCTCCTCTGTTATTTTCTAGACACAAGAACCTGGGGGAAGTGGTCTCCCCCAAGCATCTTTGCAAAATCCCCTCTTCCCAGATAATCTGAATGTCTAGTCTGGTTAACTTAAGGAGGAACCGGCTTTTAGGTGTTACTAACGCTGAGATTACCCTATGTTAAGAAATAATATAAAATCAACCTCATACTCTTGTATCTATGCGAGTCCTTTTCAGAAATCCACTGTGGAACGCAGTCATCCTTTATAGCTTTATGGGTTATACATTTAATGCTTCACTGTGGCCACAGTCCTAGTATTTACTTTGACTTTATGGAATTCAATAAAAATGAACTGATGTAGATTGCTCTCGGTAGGGCACACCTGGCACAGCTTCACTGCTGCGCTAAGAATTGTGTGCAGTTTCCAGTTTAGATGTGGAGTCTGAACTTGTTGGGTTAGGTGAGGTAGATACTTTCCAGTGAATACATTCTTGGAGGAAAAAATTTAGTTCTCTAGTATTTGCATTTTTTTTTTTTTTGAGATGGAGTTTCATTCTTGTTGCCCAGGCTGGAGTGCAATGGCATGATCTCAGCTCACTGCAGCCTCCACCTCCCAGGTTTAAGCGATTCTCCTGCCTCAGCCTCCAGAGTAGCTGGGATTACAGGCGTGCACCACCAGGCCCGGCTAATTTTAGTAGTTTTAGTAGAGATGGGGTTTCACCATGTTGGCTAGGCTGGTCTCAAACTCCAGACCGCAGGCGATCCACCCTGCCTCAGCCTCCCAAAGTGCTGGGATTACAGGCACGAGCCACCGTGCCCTGCCTAGTATTTGCATTTTTAACAGGGAGATCCACTTAAAGCATGAGTGGCTACTCTTTGCCTTTTGGGCACAGGCTCCTTGACAGTCTCTTACTCTGCCCTCTGAATTATGTTCCTAGGCCTCTGTGCCCAGCGATCCAGTCCCTTGAACACACTCAGAAGGGTCAGAGCATCTAGAGGAGCCCTAAGCTGCCGTCAGTGCTTGTGGTATTCTGTCATCCTCCCTGCCTTCCAGTCCTGCAGAGTGGGAGGAGACCACGGAGAGCCTCTCAGGCCACCCTGCTGGGGCTGGCATCTCAATGAGGAGACAGGCACACTGCATCATACAACACACAGCATTACGTAGACACCTGCCCGCGCACAGATGCACTCCATGCAGACGGACGATCATCACACCGCCAGCTGCTGGAGAGGCAGCCCCACAGTGTGGCTGGAAGTTACTCGGTGTGGGCTGGGGTGCACTTAGAATTGCTTCATACTCATGACCTCGGGGACTTACAGGGCCCTGGTAGTACCCAGGGAACCACACAGGTTTTCCCCCAAATATTATTAGCCACTTTTATCACTTTACCTATTTGCAATAATTTTGTTTGAAATCATTGTCTCCCACGATAGGGCTTTCTATAATAATAATTCAAAATGCTACCTAAGGAGAAGTGGGTCTTCCTTCCTGTCTCAGGGCACACTGGGCACATTCTCATCATCCTCTCCCAGAGACCACCCAGGACCTCCAGCTTTGATTGGAAATTCAGCTCCCCTCATCCTGAATTGTCTGACCCTTTTTAAAGCCCCTCTCTGTGGTGATGGCATGGCTCTAAGCTGCCCAGCTGGCATCATTGTTCCAAGTTTACAGAGGAGGAAACGGAAGCTCAGGTGTTTGCAAAACCCCAAGGCCCCATAGCCAGGCCTCAGCCCAGCTGTTCCCAGGACTGCTCCCCAGGGGGCAGAAGGAGGAGGAGAGCCAAGCCGTGTTCTGTAGGATGGGAATTTCGTTTCATGGTATAGTGGGGAGCAGCTTGGTTTCATCCGGCGATTGTCAAGTCCTCCAGGTTCACGAAACGCACTGCAAAAGCCCCCGGTTGCAGAGGGTGGCACTGGTTGATGGACTGCGGGCACGAGCGTGTGACAGACGCGCAGGTGAGTCGCTGCAGCCGAGGGACCTGTGTCTGTGTTTCAGAGCGCATCACCCAGGTGAGGACCGACATCTACGTCACCAGCTTCGGCCCGGTGTCCGACACGGAAATGGTAAGTCCCGGGACACGGCTGGGCGGACAATGCTTCCTCCGCCCCGCGGACCCCGCCCCAGCCCCGTGCCCTCTGACCTGCCTCGTGCCTTCCTTTGCACTAGGAGTACACCATAGACGTGTTTTTCCGACAAAGCTGGAAAGATGAAAGGCTCCGGTTTAAGGGGCCCATGCAGCGCCTCCCTCTCAACAATCTCCTTGCCAGCAAGATCTGGACCCCAGACACGTTCTTCCACAACGGGAAGAAGTCCATAGCGCACAACATGACCACGCCCAACAAGCTGCTGCGGCTGGAGGACGACGGCACCCTGCTCTACACCATGCGGTGAGCGCCGGGCGGGAGCGGGCGGGGCAGGGGACGGTGCGGGGCAGGTGTGGGGCAGGTGCGGCAGGTGCGGGGCAGGTGCGGGGCAGGTGCGGCAGGTGCGGGGGCAGGTGCGGCAGGTGCGGGGCAGGTGCGGGGGCAGGTGCGGCAGGTGCGGCAGGTGCGGGGGCAGGCGTGGGGCAGGTGCGGGGGCAGGTGCGGCAGGTGCGGCAGGTGCGGGGGCAGGCGCAGGGCAGGTGCGGGGCAGGTGCGGGGGCAGGTGCGGGGCAGGTGCGGGGCAGGTGCGGGGGCAGGTGCGGGGCAGGTGCGGGGCAGGTGCGGGGGCAGGTGCGGGGCAGGTGCGGCAGGTGCGGGGGCAGGCGTGGCAGGTGCGGGGGCAGGCGCGGCAGGTGCGGGGCAGGTGCGGGGCAGGTGCGGGGGCAGGTGCGGGGGCAGGTGCGGCTGCCCATCCTGCGGCGAGAGCGGTGCCGCGGAGCTGTTCCGACGGCAGGTCTGAGACGGCAGCGCGTGTGTGCTGGGGGCTCCCCGTTGCCATCTGCCCACACCAGCGCTCTTGGACGTTCTTTTCCTGGGCTGCCATAGGTCCGTGGCCGTTTGTTGTTCGGACTCATTTATTCGGTTCAAGCTCAAGAGCATCTTTGGAACCATGGCCCAGATAATGTCAGACAGGGAAAAATTATTATATAAAAAACATCTAAGGAGGACAGGGCGTGGTGGCTCATGCCTGTACACCTGTAATCCCAACACCCTGGGAGGCTGAGGTGGGAGGATTGCTTGAGGCCAGAAGTTCGAGATTAGCCTAGGCAATATAGTGAGACCCTGTTTCTACCAAAAAAAAAATCGCCCAGGCGAGGAGGCATGCACCTGTGGTCCTAGCTACTTGGGAGGCTGAGGTGGGAGGATCGCCTGAGGCCAAGAGTTTGAGGTTGCAGTGAGCCATGATTGTACCACTGTGCTCCAGCCTGGGTGACAGAGATCCTGTCTCGAAAAAAGAAAAAGAAAAAAAAAGGAATTTTTTCTTTTCTTTTGTTGCAATTGTGTAGCCTTTGAAAGTTTTAAAAGCCCATTTCTCACATGCTTGGATAACATTCCAATGTTGAGGTTAAGTTTTAGTGTTTATAATTTAAATGGACTGTTAGTCATTTTTAAAATTTTGAATTATTCATTGCCTTGGGTAAATCAATAAATTGATCAATGAGAAAGGCTCCTTTAGAGTTTTTCAGTTTCCAAAGTGAGTCTACGGAAGTAGGCTTCAGAAATTTTTTTTTTTTTTTGAGACGGAGTCTCGCTCTGTGGCCCAGGCTGGAGTGAGTGGCGCGATCTCGGCTCACTGCAAGCTCCGCCTCCCGGGTTCCCGCCATTCTCCTGCCTCAGCCTCCCGAGTAGCTGGGACTACAGGCGCCCACCACCTCGCCCGGCTAGTTTTTTGTATCTTTTAGTAGAGACGGGATTACACCGTGTTAGCCAGGATGGTTTCGATCTCCTGACTTCGTGATCTGCCGGCCTCGGCCTCCCAAAGTGCTGGGATTACAGGCTTGAGCCACCGCGCCTGGCCCAGAAAATATTTTTTAAATTGAAAAAAACAGCATTAAAGTCAAGTTAAAAAAAGGAAGCACATTCCTTTTGCATAGGTATTGGAATTTCTCTATCTTGCTACAATTTTTCACAGTAAACTTTATATTTAAAAGTGTAATCATAGTAGAAACTAATATTGATGCTTTCGTCTTTGGAGGATCTGTGTTTCCTAGTATATGCTCTGGTGAATACTCTGACACACTGTGTCCTGTTGATTAAAGGGGAATAAAATCAAGCTTTTAAGGAACTAAAGTTAATTTTGTTCAGAGGTCTTAGAGGGGACTGCAGCCTGAGGCCTGTAGCCTGGGAGCCGCCCTTTGGAGAGGGTTTACCAGGGGCTCCTCGCAGTGTTTCATCCCGCTGCTGTGCACAGGTGGTGGATGATCAGCCTGTGTAACATCTCATCACAGCTTGGGTGCAAGGGCACATCTGGTTATGGTTTGCAGAGGCATAATCACTAACCCCCTCAGACCTTACTTCTGTGTAGGAAAAGGCAAGGACTGGTGCTTTTATCTTGTAAAGAGTGTAATGACTCAGGCAAGAGATGTGGGGGCTGTGTGCTCTATCCTGTTTGGGCTTCAAGGGTCTTTCTGGAGACACAATCAGGGGCTTTGTGAAATGATGCTGGCAGGTGGAAATGAGCAAAGGTGACTTCTCTCACATTTGTTGCCTCGTCTCACAGTTCTAAATCTATTTGGCAGCAGGACTGTCCTGGTAACAGCCCGATAAGGAGCTGTGATGAGGGAGCCTAGAGCACACATCTTGGCATTTTGTCTTTCCTTGCATTGATCTTCAACGTGTTTGCCCAAAGATGGAGATGTGAGTTTTGAGCATCAGTGTCCTTGGACATCTCCTTGTTGATGTAGAGAGGTTTGTTGAAAAGCTGAGAAATGTTGCAAGCGTTGAGAATAAGTCCTTAGCCATCAGTCCATGGAAAAAGGAAGGGTTTGGAGAGAAGCGAGTGTAGTCTTAGCCCTGTGTGTAGACAGCAGGTGTGGAGACAGAGGCCAAGGTGTTGGAGGATGTCTGAGAGTTCACGCAGGGCTGGGAGGAATGCTGGATTTGGTTACTATGGGGATGCCTGTGTTCTGATCATGGAATGAAAATACACTCCCAGTCCTCATCGGACTAGTGCTCTTGATTCTCATCCTAATTAAATCTAAATCAAATCTTTAGATCCAAAGCCTGAAAGGTGTATCACAAGATATGCAGTTTGTTGTTGTTGTTGTTGTTGTTGTTTTTGAGATGGAGTCTCACTGTGTCACCCAGGCTGGAGTGCAATGGTGCGATCTTGGCTCACTGCAACCTCCGCCTCCCAGGTTCAAGCAAGTCTCCTGCCTCAGCCTCCCAAGTAGCTGGGGTTACAGGTGTGCGCCACCATGACCGGCTAATTTTTGTATTTTTAGTAGGGAGGAGGTTTCACTACATTGGCCAGGCTGGTCTTGAACTCCTGACCTCAGGTGATCCACTGGCCTCGGCCTCCCAAAGTGCTGGGATGACAGGCGTGAGCCACTGTGCCCAGCCAAGGTATGAAGTTTTAATTCTAGGAGACAATGGGGCACACTCTCTCCTCTGAAACATTGTTGCCTGAATGGGATGGGGAGTTAGTGTCATTCCTTACAAGGGGGAGAGGCAGGAAGGGGGCCTCATACTGAGTCTGTATAGCAGGCAACTTCACAGACACAGCGTCCTTCAGCCCTCAGACAGCCCTGCCAGCCAGGTGACACTGTGACCATAATTAACAGGGAAAGTAAGGCTTAGGGGTGTTTGATAACCAGCCCAGGATCACACAGCCAGTGAGGAGGTCACAGGAATTTCAGCTCAGGTCTGAGCAGCGTTCTTGTCTAATCCACCACATCTGAAAATTCGAGGGACACAGCATCATTAGATCAAGAGTCGTTTTTTGGGAGTGTCATGCCCAGAAGGGAGCCAAGGAGAGGTGAGAACCAGAGCGACTTGCCAGTGGTAATTAGTGGCTGTTTGTGCGGAGGAAGAGTCTGCTAATGAGCTGCAAGGTTGATAATGAGTTTTCTTTTTCAGTCATATACAACATTTGGAAAGTGGAAATAGTTCCACTTCCAAGTGTTATGAATTTTAATATGATAGAGCTCTAGCTAGAATGCCACAGCAGTTTTACCCATGGATTTCGCAAAGCTGGTGAAACGGCTATGCAAACTACTGGTGAACTAGGAATCACTAAACCACTAGTTAGAATGCCACAGCAGTTTTACCCATGGATTTTGCAAAGCTGGTGAAACGGCTATGCAAACTACTGGTGAACTAGGAATCACTAAACCACTAGCTAGAATGCCACAGCAGTTTTACCCATGGATTTCGCAAAGCTGGTGAAACGGCTGTGCAAACTACTGGTGAACTAGGAATCACTAAACCACTAGCTAGAATGCCACAGCAGTTTTACCCATGGATTTCAAAGCTGGTGAAACAGCTGTGCAAACTACTGGTGAACTAGGAATCACTAAACCACGAATCACCCCATGGTCGAGCACTTCAGTGCCAGGGCCCTTCTGGTCGGGAAGACGCCACACTGTCAAGTCATGGAAAGCCGACGGTATACTTTGATCCAGTCATGCCCACATAGTATCCATCTCAAGGAAATAATTAGGACTACGGAATAAGATTTATGCACAAAGGTGTCTACTATATTACTTATGATACCAAACATCGGAAGAAATCTGAAAATTTGGTTAATTTTTCAAATAAAAATGTATCTTTAATTTTTTTCAGATGTTGGACCTAAGTAAAAAGACAAAATATGAAAGTGGAGAACAAACTAGGTTCCCATGAGGCCATTTATTTATTTATTTATTTATTTTTGAGATGGAGTTTTGCTGTCATCCAGGCTGGAGTGCAGTGGCGTGATCTCGGCTCACTGCAGCCTCCACCTCCTGAGTTCAAGTGATTCTCCTGCCTCAGCCTCCCAAGTAGCTGGAATTACAGGTGCTTGCCACCATGCCCAGCTGATTTTTGTATTTTTAAAGTAGAGACAGAGTTTCACCATATTGGCCAGGCTGATCTTGAACTCCTAACCTCAGGTGATTCACCCACCTCAGACTCCTAAAGTGCTGGGATTACAGGTGTAAGCCACCATGCCCAGCTCCCATGATGCCCTTTTAACCTGAGACAAACATCTAGAAATGTTTGCAGGAGTTCAGTTACCATTTTCTTAAAATTGACTCCATACAGGTTATTGTACTTAAATACAATTGCTTTTAAAAAATTCCCTTTTATTTTTAGTTGACCCATAAGAATTGTACATTTAGATGAAATACAGACCGATACATGTATTCAGTGTATAATGATCAAATCAGGGTGATTAGCATATCCATCACCTCAAACATGTACCATTTCTTTGTGTTGTAAACATTCAAAATCCTCTCCCTCTCTTCTACCTTCTTGCAAATATACAATAAATTATGGTTAACCATATTGAATAAGATTTTTAAATGGGAAATCCCTGCCATGCTTCAGAATTCCTTTAAATTAGTATTCAGAGATACGCACAATTGAGTGAGCTGGAATTCTTTACAAAAGAGATTCGAAAGAGGCTGAGGGAATGTATGCTGTTTGCTCCCCAAATGTCTGGCAGGGAGCCTGAGGCATTTTTCTGGAACTTATCCATGATATTGGCTCTGAAGAACTTCCTACCACGAGTGGGTCATGCATTCACTGAATTTTACCAGTGAAATTCAGCAGCTTCTCAGAATCAGCCCAAAGACAGCCGCAAACATCTCCTATTGCATCCTCTAGAGGCTGCCTATAAAGTACTGAACAATTTCTTTGAGGACCATCTTTCAGCAAATGGAATGAGCCATTTTACAGAGCCATGCCCAGAGTTAGGCTTCCAGCATTAGGCAGGGCAGTCAGATCACTCCAAGGAAGCGCAGAGCAGTTCCTCCCCACCACACCTTCCTCTGTAGGGCTGGAGAAGTTAGGGAGCTGAACCCCGTGACTGGCCTGAGGTCATCTAGGGTCCAGATGGATGACCGTCCCTTAATTATTTTCTTGGGTGAGGGGAGGTAGAACTTCTGGTTGTCATTGTGTAGCAGCAGGTCCCTGGTCCCCCCCAGATAAGTGCCTGAAGTACAGGGTGGCCACCTGTCTCAGACCACACCAGATCTGACCATACATACACCACTATGTAAGTTATAAAGAGCATATAGAGATAATAACCAAGTGAGTTGGGAGGCAGTGGCTCCCTTTCAGCTCCCGTCTTCCCACACCTTCTAAAAGTGCCAACTCATGTGAGAACACACAGTGAGGGTCACCTTAGGGAATGTCCCCCTCGTCTTTGGGCCCCTGGCAGGAGAGCAAGTCCCCTCCGTAGGCTCTTGTGACTGCAACAGGCAAGGAGGGAGTCCCTAGAAGGCTAGCTCTGTCTGCACCACGTGGTTCTGCCTGTCTCAGAGAACCTGGCCGCTGCTCCACCCAAGCTCACTTGCCCGTGCCTGTTTAATAGAAAGATCTGGGCAAACATTGTAGCGTGTTGACAGTTTTACCATTGTAGTAGAATACGCTGCACCAAGTAAAACAACACTAGACAGTCGTGCACTGAATACCACGCTGCATCATCTCTTTTGCACACTATGCTGCTTTTACTTTAAGGAAGACATATTTTTATGATTGCTTACACTCCATTTAGATTTTCCCCATGAATGGAAACCACTGCTTAATTCATGAATTGGGGAAATATGTAGTGAAAAGATTGTGGACTTTGGAGTTAGGCTGACTTAAATTCAGGTCCTGATTGTCATTTAGTAGTCATGAGTCCTTGGCAATTATATTTTAATCTCCTAGAGCCACTGTCTTTTTTTTTTTTTTTTTTGATTGGTTGGTTTTGGTTTTTTCTCTTTTCCAGTGCAGTATAGCCAGCTGCGGGGTCTGTTTCGTTCTTATTTGAAAACGGCTAGTAAATAGACATATTCCTTGAATGGCCTCTTGGGGGCAGCATTGTCACATTTTTGCTTCATGATTGGTATCAAAGAGCATATAGGTAAATATCAAATAGCATAATAGGTAACTTGGATACATATATATCTGGAAGTTTTGAACTAGACACTGAGATGTGTTTGTATATATATACAAGCATGCATAGTTATACATTGTCAAGTTCAAAGCTTCTTTCATGAAACCAGATGTATTGACTGACTTGCAATTTTTAAGGTAACACATTTTATATGGACAAGAATCAAAATATGATTTAAAAATTTGTAAAACATAGAAAATTACAAAGTGTGGAATATGGTTATGATAACACCAAGACCAAAGAGAATTAATTTTGGTGTGTATCATGTTTATATGTCTCTGCATATAGACATACATGAATACATATGTGTATGCCTGTGTATGCGCACATAGTCTCCTGTAGTTTTTGAGTGGCCTCATTCACTGAAAACTTTTGTGAATAGCTTTACAACTTAAAATACGCAGCATTGAAAAAACATTTTCCCATGTCATTAAACATTGTTATGAAACTTTGTGTTATAGCACATCCCATCATGTGGTTATACTGTGTTTATATGATTTCTGTAAAAAATTCATGATACATCTATTTTTTTTCTCTGTGATAACATTCTGATCCAAGCACCTACATATATCCTTTGAACAAATCCCAGGAATTGGACAAAACATAAATTTTTGATATTAATACAAATTTTCAAACTGTTCTCTAGAAAAATAGTACCAGTTTCACTTCCATGAACAGTGACAGTAGAGACCATGTAGTACTTCCTCTCTGGCACCTTATATATAAAAATGAAAATGAAGTTTCCGCCTGTTTTGCTACATGAGATCCAATTAGCCAGTCCATTAAAAACCATACATAACATTTACTCATCTCAAGATTTGTAGTCACTTCAATTTTTTTTTTTTTTTGCTTTGGGACATGCACAGTGCTCCCTTGCTCAGACTTAATTTGGAATGAGCCTTGTTCCCAAGATTGGAGATACGGAGCCTGCCTGGGACACCACTGTCCTTTCCTCTGTCTGGTCCCGCTGAGCTCCCCGTAGGCACACACCCACACCCTCCCTCATGTCCTCAGGCACTGAAGACAGAGGCTTTGCACCAGCCTGCTGTGGAGGCAGGCAGTGGGGCCAGGGGGTGGCACGTTGGGCACACTGCCTTTGACTTCCCAGCTGAAGTTCTGTGTTCCCTGCAGAGCGTCTTTTGGACATATATGTCTCAATCATGTATGACATATGTATGACACACATGTCTTCTGTGTCATTCCATATATTCCATGTCATTCCAGCACTGGGCATTCGGGAGGAACTTATGTGTGCTTGTGAATGAATGAACCATAATGGAATGAATGACATCTCCTTTTCCTATATGAGGCCATCTCACCACCCAGACCCTAGTATGAGGGACTTGGAAAGAGATCCAGAGAATGTCTGGTTCACAGACGTGTTCTGTGCTTAGGTTTTTGCCACTTTAATAAAGAGTCAGATTTATTTTTGCTAAAACTGTACTTGCAGCATACAAATAAGGACATTTCAACACACATTTCTTGCATATTTGGTTTGAAAACGTGACCAGACACACTCTGGGCCTGTTGAGAAGGCCATCAGTCTGCAGCCACTGCAGGCAGTTCCGTCTGGCCAGGCCATGCTTTGGACTGTCGGGCACACATCTCACACAGGACCACATCACCCTTTGCAAATGGACCATCTCCAGCACATATTTGCTTTCTTAGGTCCTGACCCCACAAAGGCTGCAGACATCCTCGTCCTAGTGGGAGAGGAACCTCAACTTCAGAAATATAAACCCATTTAAACTGCGTAACACCTTAACATTTGGTAGTATGTTTATCCCCCTTCACAGATGAGATAAACGAAACAGGTAAAATGAACACATGGTAATTAACCCATTGATAACGTCCAAATGCCAAACCTCCTGGCCTCTCCCTATTTTCATAGATATTTTCATTCATAGAATATACATCAAGCCTGCAACAGGAAGCTGTGCGCGCTATTCAGCCACGGGGATTGAAAATAACGTCCACGAGGTGGCGCCGTGGCCTCGTGCATCGCGGGGAAGACAGGCAGGAGGGCGTTCTAGAGCCCCGTAAAAGCCCCGGATTCCCGGAAGCACGTCCCGGGAAGACAAAGTGCTGCGCGTCTGCCCCGTGTTCCCGAGCTGCTTGGCGGGTCTGCGCGGCCTTGAGGTTGCTCAGAGCCAGGGAGCCCGCGCTCAGCCCCAGGTCCTCCCTAGTGTGCAGCCAGCCTGCACCTCCACTACGCTTCCGGACCCCAGAGCCCCGAGTCCGGGCCGCAGCGCTGCCGCAGGCATCCCTCCCGTCCCGGCCAGCCGGGAAAGGTGAGCCCGGTGACCCGCTCTACTCGTTTCCCTCTGACGGCGGTCCCCGCAGCAGGCCGAAGCTGCTGGTCTCATCTCCTGCACGCTCTCCGTTTGGCCTTGGGCTCAAATGCCCCATAAACGCCGGCCAAGCGCCCCGGGTGGTGGAAAATTCGGAGCAGCCGCCGCCTGGCAGGAGTGAGGCTGATGCAACTGGGATTTCCATGTTTACCCTGAGAGCAGTTAGGCGTCTGCCCCGTGCTGCTGGAGAAGGGAGACTTGGCAGAGGCCTCCGGGCCCCACGTGGTTCCCGGTTGGCCCGGAATCCGGCGTTGCTGTGGTCTTCCCTCCTATAATTTGTGCTGTCTGAAGCGGTGACTAGACGTTTATCACCCTTTAAAATTAAGGTTGAAAAACATTAATAATCCGGGTTCCCCGTCGTGCCAGCCACATTGCCCGCAGTGGGTAGCCGGCTGTGAACGGTGGCTTCCGCGCTGGCGGGCAGTGTGGACAGCGCAGTCGGCTACCCAGCCCCGGGAAAATGCAGCCCCGTGGCAGCCCCAGGCGCCCTTCTCCGGGCCCTGCCCAGCCCGCGCCCCGGGGCCCCGCAGTGGAGGCCGCCTTCCCCCGGCGCGCACGTGACCTGCGAGTCCGCGGACACAGGGAGGATTTAAAAGATTTCGAGGCACGTTAGAGCATTTATGCTACAATCTTTTAACGGAGGCGATTTTTCTAGAGCATTTTAGAAGTTTGAATGAGTCCCAGCTACTCAGGGGGCTGAGGCAGGAGCATCGATTGAACCCGGGAGGCAGAGCTTGCAGTGAGCCGAGATGACGCCCCTGCACTCCAGGCTGGGCGACACAGCGAGGCTCCATCTCAAAAAAAAAAAAAAAAAATATATATATATATATATATATATATATGAAAAGAGTTTTTCACAGCATCCAGGCCAGAGATATTCATGTAGCCCCTGTTGGCCATGCTGGGTACAGCCTCCCTGAGAGCTGGACCAGCCTCCCCCTGCCTCCATGCACAATGGCCCGGATCCCCTTCCACCCTTCCCTGCACCCTGTGGTTGCACATTCTTCCTCCGGGTTATCAGTGCCTGTTGCTCCCACGCTTCAGTCATTCCCCAGCCTCAAGTTGTCCTGGAACCAGGCACCCTCTGACCACTCCTTTGCCCTACATCATACAGAGTTTTCAATGATTTGGAATGTTTTTTTCTTCCTTTTTAAGGGCTCTGAAGTATCTTTGTGTCAGTGTGTTCATGTTGTCTCCAAAGAAACAAACATTTATTGGTGTCTCTGCAAGGTAGCCAAAAATAGCTTTTCAGGCCGGGCGCGGTGGCTCACGCCTGTAATCCCGGTGCTTTGGGAGGCCGAGGCGGGCGGATCACGAGGTCAGGAGATCGAGACCATCCTGGCTAACGCGGTGAAACCCTGTCTCTACTAAAAATACAGAAAACTAGCCGGGCGTGGTGGTGGGCGCCTGCAGTCCCAGCTACTTGGGGAGGCTGAGGCAGGAGAATGGCGGGAACCCAGGAGGCAGAGCTTGCAGTGAGCTGAGATCGCACCACTGCACTCCAGCCTGGGTGACAGAGCGAGACTCAGTCTCAAAAAAAAAAACAAAAAACAAAAAAATAGCTTTATAAAAGAGGTGTATGAAATAGGACATAATTTCTCTCAGAAATTCAAATGTTTTAACCCTGCTTTAAAATCTCGCTGACCAGCAATCACGATTTAAGTAATTGGAATAGATTTCCTCATGGTCTGTGTCAGTCTCTCTCTCCTATCATATGTCAGATTTGTCAGGCCGGAAACCCAGTGGGTTTTAATTAATTAAATGAAAATTAATTGGATATGACTATGGACTGAATTCTGTTGCTTCCAATTTTTTTTTTTTCCAGGGAAGAACAAATAATGTTTACTAGAAATAAACAATCACAAGACTTTCTCCATCTTTTAATTTAACCAGGTCCATGTGTTAGGCAATTACTACTTTGCAATAATTTTTATTATTTCAATTTATAGTACTCCAAAATAGGAGTTGGTAGGTCTGTTTTTACAATGAGAACTGCTAGTGTGATTATACACACTGGCCTACAGATGTTGAGAGAGTATATGAAGGAAAAAAGAAATTGCTGTAGTAATGAGTGTGAATTAAACATCAGAAGGACACTAATGTACCACCTGGTTAACTCAGTCATCACCAAGTTGGCCAAAGGTGATACAGCAAGTACTTCTATCACTGTTCCATTCCCTCAGGTGATTTATTTTTCTGTATGTTTTCAGAAAGTTTTGTTATGTGAATTTAAGCAGTGTAAATTAATATGTAGAGAAAAAAATCTCTACACCTGAGAGATGTAGAGGTGTAGATTTTTACATCTCTAGATGTAAACACATTTACAACACACCCCTTATGAGAGCACCTACTGACAGAGTTCCCTTCACTGCCATTATCATAGCGAATACATGAGCGTGAATTTTAACCAGCCAAAGCAGCTACGTGACATGCCTTTGTTGCTCTCAGTTGTCAGAATGTGACTGCATTTGGAGATGGGGTTTGAAAGAGGTAATTAATGAATTTGAGGTCATTAGGAAGGGCCCTTATCCAATATGATCAGATTCTTATACGATGAGGAGAAGATTAGGACACAGGCACACACAGAAGGAAGACCACGCGAGGACACAGGGAGAGGACGGCCATCTGCAAGCCAAGCACAGAGGCCTCAGAAGGAACCATCCCTGCCGACACCTTGATCTCAGATTTCTGCCTCCAGAATGTGGGAAAATACATCTGTAGGTTAAGCCACCCAGCCTGTGGTACTTTGTAATGGCAGCCCCAGCAGAGTACTACAGAAGCAATGAGAAGCTCCAGTGCTGTGCGAAGGAAGAGCCCTGACTCGGCGGATCTGCTGCACCAGCTTCACCCTCAAGGTGTCAATCCATTTCTTTACAAACTCAACAGGAGTACAAGTTCCTCCTTGATAACTCTTAAAGTTTCAAGAGTCAAATGTCTTTCAATCTTAAAGAGGGTGGAACAAGATACCTCTCGTTACTTTCCCTGTTACACGTCAGCTCCTCCATCACAAGTCTCTGATTCTTTGCTGCACTGACTTAAAAGAAGTAGACCAGTCAACATCACTTGTCAAACATCCCGTGTCCCGGGGATGCAACTGGCCCACCCGGAAGCTTTTTAGTGCCCATTTTATCACACTGTTTTCTAAAAAAAATGCATCTCTTCCAAGATCATGACACTTGGGCACTGGTAACCCTGAGCTCAATAATTTAAACGATGGCAAGAACAACCTGAAACCTTTCCTCATTCACAGAAACTCCAGATGGTCCCAGAATATTTGCCTGGCCACTTAGGGGGAATGAGAAACTGACATAAAACGAGTTGCCATGGTAGAAAATAAAGCATTTTTAGATGTTCAGTGGAAAGAAGAGATTTAGGGTCAGATCACTTTAATAGAAATTGAGAAGAACGCTACTGATTGGCAGATAGGTGGAAAATTGCTGTCAAGTCTCCAAGTATGGAAAAACGAATCCTCTGCTCAGTGATTCAAGGCCCATGGGAAACTTAACTCAAATATTTGCACAGTGGAGGATGCTGTACAGCTGTGCTGGTGAGGCTACCCTCAGGTGGGCTTCTGAGTGTCACTTTATACATCAAATATCTATCCACCCACCCATACACTTCAACAAGCACCCTTTCTCTCCACTCCCCAGAGGGGGATGTGGTGCCATCATTTGAAAGAGTCTGGGTTGTTAAAACAAAGTGCTTAAATGGCATTAAAATATCAGCTCAGGCCGGGCGCGGTGGCTCATGTCTGTAATCCCAGCACTTTGGGAGGCCGAGGCGGGTGGATCATGAGGTCAGGAGTTCGAGACCATCCTGGCTAACGTGGTGAAACCCCGTCTCTACTAAAATTACAAAAAATTAGCCAGGCGTGGTGGCGTGCACCTGTAGTCCCAGCTACTTGGGAAGCTGAGGCAGGAGAATGGCGTGAACCCAGGAGGCGGAGCGGAGCTTGCAATGAGCCGAGATTGTGCCACTGCACTCCAGCCTGGGCGACAGAGCGAGACTCCGTCTCAAAAAAAAAAAAAAAAAAAAATCAGCTCAAATTATTCATTCATTGTCAGAGGCATTCAGAATTGTGGAAGAGGAGATCCAGGGATTGAAAGCTGCAACACCTGTAGGGTGGAAGACTGGCACCTGTGGGCAGGGACCCTGTGGGCCTTCATATCCCCAGTCAGCATTCCCTCTGACCTGCCTGTAAGCCCAACAAGCTATGGGCTTTCTCGTTTCCATTTCATTTACCCAATCTTTACTTCCTTTTTTCAGTTACCTTTGGGCTTAGTGTGCTCTTTTATTTTTCTAGTTCCTTAATGTGTAAAGTTCAGTTATCAGTTGAAATCTTTTTTCTTTTTTAATGTAGGCATTCAGAGCTATAAATTTGACTCCAAGCACTGCTTTTGCTAGTCCCATAAGTATTGATAACTTGGGTTTTTGTTTTCATTTATCTAAACATTTTTTTCTTTTTTTAGGGACAGGGTGCCATCATAGCTCACTGCAGCCTAAACTCCTGGGCTCAAGTGATCCTCCCACCTCAGCCTTCCAAGTAGTTAGGCACATGCCACCATGCCCAGCTAATTTATTTTTATTTTTGTAGAGACAGGGTCTTGCTATATTGCCCAGGCTTGTTAGGAACTGCTGGTTTCAAGCAATTCTCCTGCCTTGGCTTCTTAAAGTGCTGGGATTACAGGTGTGAGCCACCATTCCCGGCCTCAAAAGTTTTTAAATTTCTCTTATAATGTATTCTTTGACCCATTTGTTATTTAGAAATGTGTTTAATTTCCACGTATTTGTGAATGTTTCAATTTTCCTTCTGTTATTGATTTCTAGTTTCATTACATTTGGTCAGAAGAGATACTTTGTATGATTTTAGATTTTTTAAGTATGAGATTTGTTTTGTAGTTGAACAGATTGTCTATCCTGGGCATGCTCCCTGTGCGCTTGAGAAGAATGTGTATTCTGCTTTTGTTGGATGGAGTGTTCTATATATGCCTGTTAAGTCCAGTTGGTTTATAGTGTAGCCAAAATCTTCTTGTCAATGTTCTCTCTAGATATTCTACTCATTATTGAAAATGGGATATTGAGGTCTCCAACTGATATTGCAGAATAGTGTATTTTTATTTGAAGTCTGTTAGTTTTGTCTGATATATTTTTGAGTTTCCATTTTGAGTTTCATATATGTTTATAATTTCTCTATATTTTGATGAATAGAGCCACTTTTTATCATGTCATATCTTTGTCTTTTGCAACAAATTTTGTCTTAAAGTTCTCTTTGGTTTTGATTTCAATGGAATGCCTTCTTCATCCTTTCACTTTTGACTTTTTTATGGTTTGGAACTAAAATGAGTCTCTTGTGCATGATAAAGAATTATTTTATATATCTATATTGATTCTGCCAATACCTGCCTTTTAATTGAAGTATTTAGTCCATTTACATTTAATATAATTGCTGAAAGGAAGGACTTTCTACCTTTTTCCTATTTGCTTTCTATATTTCTTATTCATTTCTTGTTCTACAATTCTTCCATTTCTTCCTTCTTTTTTGTTTGTTTTTTTTTAGTGTACTACTTTAATTTTCATCTAATTTTTTACTGATATTTTAAAATTTTTCACTTAGTACTTATCCTGCAGAATAAAATTAACATCTAAATTTATAACAATATAGTTTGGGCTAAAACCAACTTAGTTTCAGTCATATATAAAAAACTTTGCTCCAATAGCTCTGTCCTCCCATTGTTATTGTCATAAATTGTATCTTTTCACATAGTTTGTATAACATAGATTTATAATTGTATATTAACATAGATTTACAATTATTATTTTACACATTTGTATTTTTAAAATCATATTGGATAAAAATGGGTTACAAATCAAAAATATCATCACACTGATTTTATATTTACCTATGTCATTACCGTTACTGCTGTTCTTGATACGGTTTTGAGTTATCCTCTTGTGTCCTTTTATCTCTGCCTAAAGGATTCCTTTGGCATTTATTATATGGCAAGTCTTATAGCAACAAACTCCCTCAGTTTTTAAAGAATGTATTTTTTAAAAAATTTCATTTTTGGAGCAGTTTTAGGTTTACAGACAAATTAAGAATATGGTACAGAGATTTTCCATAAACCCCTGTCCCCACACATGCATAGCTTCCCTCCTTACACATCCCCAACCAGAGTGGCACATATGTTACAATTGATGAACCTAAATTGACACATCATTATTGCCCAAAGTCCATACTTTACATTAGGGTTCACTCTTGGTGGTGTACGTTCTGTGTGTTCAGACAAAATTATAATGACATGTACTCACCGTTATGATATCACAGAGTATTTTTGCTGCTCTAAACATTGTCTGTGCTCCGCTTATTTTTATCCCTCCCTCCCCTGAGCCCCTGACAACTACTGACCTTTTTTACTCTTTTTTAGTTTTGCCTTTTCCCAGAATGTCAAATAGTTAGAATCATATCGTGTGTCATATTTTCAAACTGGCTCACTTCACTTAGTAAAATGCATTTAAGTTTCCTTGGCATAACTCTGTATTATTTGCATATACTATAGTTTATCCATTCATCTATGGAAGGACATCTTGATTGCTTCTGAGTTTTGGTAGTTATGAATAAGGCTGGTATAAACATTCTTGTGAAGGCTTTTGTGTAGACATAAGTTTTCAATTTCTTTGGGTAAATACCAAGAGCACAATTGCTGGATCATACAGTACGGGTTTGTTTAGTTTTGTAAGAAGTTGCCAAGCTGCCTTCCAAAGTGGCTGAGACAATTTGCATTCACGTCAGCAGTTAATGAGCAAGCTTCTCTTGCTCCACATCCTCTCCAGTGTTTGCTATTGGCAGTGTTCTGGATTTTGGCCATTTTAGTAGATGTGTAGTGATATCTCAATGTTGCTTTAATTTGTATTTTTCTGATGACATCTGTCTTGGAGCATCTTTTCATATGCTTATTTGTCATCTGTATCTTTTTTAGTAAGATGTTTGTTATGGTCTTTTATCATTTTTTAATTGGGTTATTTGTTTTCTTATGATTGAGTTTTATGAGTTCTTTGAATATTTTGGATAACAGCCCTTTGTCATATATGCCTTCTGCAAATATTTTCTCCTACTGTGTGACTTGTCTTTTCATTCTTTTCACAGTGTCTGTCACAGAACAGAAATGTTTAATTTTAATGAAGTTCGACTTATGAATTCTTACTTTCACAGATTGTGCCTTTGGTATCTCATCTAAAAAGTCATTACCAATCCCAAAGTCATTTAGATTTTCTCTTGTGTTATAGGAGTTTTATAGTTTTGCATTTACCATTTAGATCTGTGATCCTTTTGAATTAATTCTTGTGAAGCGTGTAAGGTTAGTGTCTAGATTCATCTTTATACACGTGCATGCATGCCCATTTGGTCCAGCACTTGTTGAAAAGACTGTCTTGTCTTCAGTGTATGGTCTTTTGCTCCTTTGTCAAATATCAGTTGACTGTATTTTTGGGTGTCTATTTCTGGACTCTTTTCTCTTCTATTTATCTGGTTGTCTATTCTTTCACCACTTCTACACTGTTTTGATTACTATAGCTTTTTAAGTCTTGAATTGGGTGGTGTCGGTCCTCTGACTTTGTTCTTTTCCCTCAATATCATTATGGCTGTTCTGGATCTTTTGCCTCTCCATATCAATATTAGAATCAGTTTGTTAATATCCACAAAACAACGTGCTTGAATTTTGATTGGCATTGCATAGCATCTGTAGATCGAGTTGAGAGGAAGTGAAATCTTGACAATATTGAGTCTTCCTATGAATGAACATGGAATTTCTCTCTATTTAGTTCTTTAATTTATTTATCAGAGTTTTCTTGTTTTTCTCCTAAATATTATATACCAATTTTGTTAGATTTATACCTAAAGATTTCACTTTGGGGTGCTAATGTAAGTTGTATTGTGTCTTTAAAATTTCATTTATTCATTGCTGATAGATAATAAAATAATCGACTTACATACATTGACCTTGTATCTGCAAGCTTACTCTATTCATGTATTAGTTCCAGGACTTTTCTGTTGTTGATTTTTTCAGATTTTCTTTTTTTCTTTCCTTTCTTTTTTTTTTTTTTTTTTTTTTTTTTTTTTTTTTTAGACGGAGTCTCGCTCTGTTGCCTAGGCTGGAGTGCAGTGGGGAGATCTCGGCTCACTGCAACCTCCACCTCCCGGGTTCACGCCATTCTCCTGCCTCAGCCTCCCGAGTAGCTAGTAGCTGGGACTACACCCAGCTAATTTTTTGTATTTTTAGTAGAGATGAGGTTTCACTGTGTTAGCCAGAATGGTCTCAATCTCCTGACCTTGTGAGCCGCCCCCCTTGCCTCTGAAAGTGCTGGGATTACAGGCGTGAGCCAATGCACCCGACCCTCTTTCAGATTTTCTACATAGACGAGCATGTCATCTGTGCTCAAGGGCAATTTTGTTTCTTTTTTTCTTTAATCTATATAACTTTTACTTCCTTTACTTGTCTTATTACATTAGCTAGAACTTTCAGTATGATGTGGAAAGGGTAGTGAGAGTAGACATCCTTGCCTTGTTCCTGATCTTAGTGAGAAAGCTTTTAATTCCTCACTATTATGATGTTAGCTGTAGGTTTATGGTAGATTTAAAAAAAATCAAGTTGAGGAAGTCCCCCTATGTTCCCAGTTTACTGAAAGTTTGTATCATGAACACGTATTAGATTTTTGTTAAATGCTTTTTCTGCATCTATTAATATGAACATGTGATTCTTCTTGTTTAGTCTGTTGATGTAATGGATTAATTGATTTTTGTTTTTTTAAAACCTTCATATGAGGTTCAGGGGTACATGTGCAGGTTTGTTGTATAGATAAACTGTGTCACAGTGGTTTGTTAACATATTATTTTGTCACCCTGGTATTAAGCCTAGTAGCCAACAGTTATTTTTCCTGATCCTCTCCCTCATCCCACCCTTCACCCTCAAGTAGGCCCCAGTGTCTGCTGTTCCCCTCATTGCATCCATGTGTTCTCATCATTTAGCTCCCACTTATAAGTGAGAACATGAACATGTGGTATTTGATTTTCTGTTGCTGCGTCAGTTTGCTAAGGATAATGGCCTCCAGCTCCATCCATGTCCCCACAGAGGACATGATCTTCTTTTTGTCACTGCATAGTATTCCATGGTGTATATGTACCACATTTTCTTCATCCATTCTAACTTTGATGGGCATTTAGGTTGGTTCCATGTCTTTATATTGTGAATCATGCTGTAATGAATGTAAGTGTGCATGTGTCTTTATAATAGACTGGTGTATATTCCTCTGAGTATATACTCAGTAACAGAATTGCTGGGTCAATTATATTTCTGCCTCTAGGTCTTTGAGGAATTGCCCCACTGTTTCCACAATGGTTGAACTAATTTACACTCCCACCAACAGTGTATCAGCATGCCCCTTTCTCCACAACCTCACCAGCATCTGTTATTTTTTGACCTTTTAGTAATAGCCATTTGACTGGTGTGAGAGGGTTTTGATTTGCATTTCTCTAATGATCAGTGATATTTAGGTTTTTTTCATATACTCGTTGGTAACATGTATGTCTTCTTTTGAAAAGTGTCTGTTCACATACTTTGTCCACTTTTTAACAGGATGTTTTGTTTTTTTTCTTGTAAATTTGTTTAAGTTCCTTATAGACTCTGGATATTAGACTTTTGTCAGATGCATATTAGACTTTTGCAGATATTTTCTCCCATTCTGTAGGTTGTCTGCCTGCTCTGTTGATAGTTCCCTTTGCTGTACAGAAGCTCTTTAGTTTAATTAGATCCCATTTGTTCATTTTTGCTTTTTGTTGCAATTGCTTTTGGTGTCTTTGTCATGAAATCGTTGCCAATTCCTATGTCTAGAATGGTATTGCCTAGGTTGTCTTCTAGGGTTTTTAGATGGTTGTAGGTGTGTGGCCTTATTTCTGGGCTCTCTGTTCTGTTCCATTGATCTATGCATCTATTTTTGTACCAGTACCATGCTGTTTTGGTTACTGTACATCTGTAGTATAGTTTGAAGTTTGGTAGTATGATGTCTCCTGCTTTGTTCTTTTTGCTTAGTATTGCCTTGGCTATTCAGGCTCTTTTTTGATTCCATATGAGTTTTAAAATAGTTTTTCTAGTGCTGTGAAGAATGTCATTGGTTGGTTGATAGGAAATAGTGTTGAATCTGTAAACTGCTTTCAGCAGTATGGCCATTTTAGTGATATCGATTTTTCCTATCCATGAGTGTGGAATGTTTTTCCATTTGTTTGTATTGTTTCTTATGTCTTTCAGCAGTGTTGTGTAGTTTTCATTGTAGAGATCTTTCACCTCCTGGGTGAGCTGTATTCCTAGGTATTTCATTTTTTTTTGTGGTAATCATGAATGGGATTACATTCCTGATTTGGCTCTTGGTGTGACTGTTCCTGATGTATAGGAAGGCTACTGATTTTTTATGTTGATTTTGTATCCTGAAACTTTGTTAAAGTTATTTATCAGCTGAAGGTGCTTTGGGCTGAGACTATGGGGTTTTCTAGATGTAGGATCATGTCATCTGCAAACAGGGATAGTTTGACTTCCTCTCTTCCTATTAGGATGTCCTTTATTTCTTTCCCTTGCCTGATTGCTCTGGCCAGGACTTCCAGTATTATATTGAATAGGAGTAGTGAGAGAGGGCATTTTTGTCTTGTGCCAGTTTTCAAGGAGAATTCTGGCAGCTTTTGCCCATTCAGAATTATGTTGACTGTGGGTTTGTCATAGATGGCTCTTATTATTTTAAGGTATGTTCCTTCAATACATAGTTTATTGAGAGCTTTTAACATGAAGGGTACATTAATTGATTTTGGAAAGCTCCCTCAGCAGCTATTTATCTGAAATATCATAATTTCTTCTTCATTTTGAAGGATCATTTTGTTAGAAATAGAATTCTTGGTTGACAAGTTTTTTTTTCAGCACATTTAGTATTTCCTCCCACTACCTCTGGGCTTCTGTAGTTTCTGATAGAAATCACTTATTAATGTTACTTAGGATCCCTTGTGCATAAATTGCTTCTATCTTGCTGCTCTAAAGAGTCTCTCTTCATCTTTGGCTTTTGAAAGTTTGATTATAATGCATCTCAGTCTGGATTTCTTAAATTTATACTACTGGAAGTTCATTGAGTTTCTTTTCCTTCATAAAATTTGGGACATTTTCAGCCATATTTTTTTTCAAATATTCTTTCTGTCCCTTTCTTCTTTTTCTCTTGTTCTGGAACTCCCATTATGCATAATTTAATACTGTTGATGAGGTCTTGTTAAGTCTGTTAGACTCTGTTCATTTTTCTTCAATGTTTTCTTTCTGCTCCTCAGAATGGATAATTTCATTTGACTTATCTTCAAATTTGCTGAATCTTCATCTTTATTCTACCTGAACAATCCACTGTTGAAACCTTCTAGTGATTTATTTACTTCAGTTGTTGTTTTTTTTTTCATCTCCTGAAGTTTTTTGGTTCTTTTCATAACTTCTTTTTATTTATATTCTCTATTTGTTGAGACATTTTTCTCCAGGTTTCCTTTATTTTCTTATTTCTTGTTTCTTTTAGATCTTTGATATTTAAGACAGTTGATTTAACATGTTTTCTAGTAAGTCTAATGCCTGTGTGTTCTCAGAGACAGTTTTCATTCATTTATTTTTCCTTTTGAACAGGCCATTGTTTCTTTGATGTCTTTTGTTTTTTTTCTTGAAAACAGGACATTTTGATTATTATAATGTGGTGACTCTGGATGTTATATTCTCCCATGTCCATAGTGTTTTTTGTTTGTTTGTTTGTTTGTTTATGCCTGTTGTGATTATTGTTGTTTGCTTGGTTGGTGTGTTTTTGAGCTAATATTGTAAAATCTGTATTGTTTGTTCTATGGGGCTACTCTTTCCTTAGTTCATTGGTCAGCTAATGATTTGACAGACATATTTTTAATGCCTGAAACCAAAATTTAAAAACCAAAACAATTAAAGCCTCTCTCAGTCTTTGCAGATAGGGTCTGCATGCATGTTGAAACACTCTTTCAGTGCCTAGCCAGATAGTTTACAACATTGCTATAACTTCACTTTCTTCTTATGTGGAGTTTGAAGGTCAGCCAGACGTGAAAACTTTGGGTCTTTTTAGGTATATTTTTAGTATGTGTCCAGCCCTGGGCATGCACGTGACCGCTTAGATTTCCTGGTATAAGTGGGAATTTTACAGCCCTTGTTCTTTATGTATACCTTTCCCCAGTCTCTTCTTTCCTAGCTTTTTGATGAAATAAATGCTTTTATTTCTTAAAGTTAAACTTTGAATTTTATTTTGAGAAAGAACCTTTTTTGTGGATTTGTGCTATTTCTCTTTTGTAGTAATTTTAAAAAAATCATTCAGGCTTATGTGTATTTTCCTACATTTGATCTGTTAAGAAGATTTATTGTGGGGTGTGTAGATGCACATAACAAATTAAACAAAAATATTTCCATTTCATGTCAATTGTTATGATGTCCTCCTGAGAAACATGAGCATTAGAAAAAAGCAACAGCTATGTTAATCAAAATAGATCAATATACTTTATACCTCTTTTGGATAAGAAATATATTAACATCTCAAAATTATCAAACTTATGCTGATTTTCCCAACATAAATAGGAATTGCTGACATCTTATTTTCAGTGGCCAAAAAGGAATGAGACTCCTAATAGTGAAAAGCACAGTGAAAAGTTCTAGCCCAGTATAATTCTGGTGGTTGGTCTCGTGTATCTCCTTACTACATGCAGGGATACAAAAGAAATCCATTAGCCTTAAAATAATTCATGAAATATGTAATTCAAACTCAAAGTAAGTTGTAGAATTTGGATCTATTTTTAAAAAGGAGACAGTCACTTTGTTATCTCAATAGCAGATTTTTTTAAAGCAAGGAAGTCTACAGTCTATAAACCAACACATGGATCATTTTAGTGTATTCTTATTTGAAAGTTTTAAAATTTCAGTAATACATTAAGCTGATTTTTACAAGCTTGCCCTTCACTGAGTTTTAATTCTATTACGTATAAAATAGGTCGCTGTGCACTTTATTCTTCTAGCTCTCTGCTGCCTACTCCCCATTCCCGCCCCACAGCAGGACTTGGTGTCTCATCTATTTCTTATCACAGGCAAAACCCTGCTTTGGATTTGATGGGGTCAGGCTTAGTGCTAAGGTAAAGATCCCTTAGGAGATTGGTGAACCAGGACAATCACAATGGCCAGGCCCTGAAAGAAACTAGGTCTGCAGTTCTTGTGTGGATCAAACACAACTGCAGTGGATCTACAACCGTCACAGAATGGGACCAGTACACACGTCACAGTCAGAAAAAAAGGCGAGGGAATTGCTGAACCTGGCAGTGACCTTTGGGTTCCAACATACACTGTTCCTGACTTACCAACGTTTCTGTTCCCAAAGTTCAGTTTTCATTTGGTTGACTGAGCTTCAGAATCCTTTTTTCCTTGAAATGTTGTAAGCTGAAGCTAGGTTCCTAGAAAATCAAGCAATGCCTAACTACAGGTATACAAATAACACATATGGTTCATCATGATACTGATTGCATATAATAAAACAAATACATCGTGCATTCTGTTCCTTAGTAAACAAGTTTGGAGTTATTTTTATGAGCACAGCAGTACAGGGGAGAAAGGTCTAGCCAGGCAGGATTTAGGCATCAGGCAGGGCTCATGGGAAAGTTTCTGAAGGAGAAATAGGCCACCTGTATTGCTAGCATCAGTAAATTATTAAATATATATGCATGTATGTATGTATATATGTATACATTTGTATGTATGCCTATGTATGCCAGTTCTTTTTAATTGAATATTTGGATCAGTATCTCTTCATTTGCCAATCTTGATCTGAGTCAGTTGTAGGGAAACAGGCCTATAATCCTTACAGCTGGGTTTCCTTTCCAAGACGTCCCACTCATAGCACACACTGTGCTCCCTGTGCATGCTGTGAATCTCCTCTTCCATCCTTTCTGAGGATGTGACTCAGGTGTAGAGTGAAAATTCACCAGCAGCATCCCTGCTGGCGTGCTGAATAAGCCCTGCACAGATCTGCAGCTATGAGTACACCAGAGGCGCCAGAGTCAGGCGCAGCCCAATAGAAGAATAGTGCCTACCGTCATGCCAGCTGCAGAGTGCCAAACCCTGTGTCTCCAAACCCTGCAGGCTTTCCGATGGCCACAGCTCTGGTGCACAGGAAGTTTTCTCTATTAAGCACTGGTGTGTTTTTTACAAGGCCTCTCAGGACTAGACAAAGATCGTGATGAAAGTAAGCCTTATTTCTTTTCTGTGACATCAATCTTTAGACACTGTGTCGATACTGAATTTCAAGGGTCTCTAAATAAATTCCCTATATTGCCTGAGAGTCACGGGTAGCATCTTCACAGGGAGGTCATGTTTCCAGTAATTCCGGCTGAGGCACAGCATGCTGTTCAGTAACCGACCCAGCTAGGACGCCTCGCATGAGACGTCTGTTTCATTATCAAAGTCGGAATTTTCACTGCAGTGAACGTGGTGTCAGCTACTTACAAATTGGCTAATATTACTACATTTATTTGTCAACTTTGTGAAAATGATTTCAAAATATGCATGGGGCTGCTCTTCAGCACAATAACTGCTGGTCATTAGACTTGTATGAGTTTCCTGTTGCTGCTTAACAAATTACTACAAACTTAGTGGCTTTTCAACACCAATTGATTCTCTCACAGCACTGGAGACCAGAAGTCTGCAATGGGTCTTGTGTGTCTAAAATCCAGCTGTGGGCAGGACGGCCTCTCTTCTAGCTTCTCTAGGGGACAGTCTGTGTCCTTGCCTCTCCCAGCCTCTGGATGGGCCAGATTCCTTGGTTCATGGCCCTGCATCACTCTTGCTTCCGCTCCTGCCATCAGATTTCCTGCTCTGATTCTGACACTCCCATCTTCCTCTTCGACGTGGCCTCATGATGACATTTATCCCACCCAGATAAACCAGGAAAACCTCCCATCTCTAAAGCTTTAACTTCACCACATCTGAACAGTCCTTTGTGCTATGAGGGAAACATATTGACAGGTAGGAAGGGTTAGGACATGCACATCTTTGAGTACCACCATTTTGTCATAGCATCAATAGGAAATACAAATTTTGGCTTAAAACACAACAAAGTTATTGTCTTATAGTTCCAAAAAGGGTCCCAGGAGGCTACAGTCAAGCTGTTGACAGGATTGCATTTCTTTCGGACACTCTAGGGGAGAGGATGTTTCTTGCCTCTTCCAGTTTCTAGAGGACACTTGTATTATTAGACTCTTGGCCACTTTACACTGGCCTCTGCTTCCTCATCACATGTCTTTCTCTGAATCTGACACTCTTGCTTCCTTCTTAGAAGGAGCCTTGTGATTATATTGGGCTCCCATGGAGAATCCAAGATTATCTCTCCATCCCAAGATCCTTCAATGAATCCCATCTGCGAAGCCCTTCTGCTGAGTGAGGTAGCACACTCACAGGTTTGGAGTTTTGTGCATTGGCACACGGACATATTTGCAGTGCCATAATTTTGCCTGCCACTGTCACACCTACTGCACCGATGCAGGATTTCCATGAGAATGAAAAAGGCTTTCATTTGAAGAAGATTTTAGTAGAATTTTGGAGACTTTCTTCAGTCACCTCATTGTCATCGAACTGGTCATAGCCAAAGCCATTTTACCCTTTTTATACCTATCATTTATTTATTTCAGAGAATAAAAATTTTTTTTTTCTTTTTTTCACACAAGAAGACTGGACCAGAGATATTAGGCAGTTTTACAAAGGTCACACAATTAGATAATAGCAAAGCTACTCTAGAATTTGGCCATTTTACCCATCATAAAGTACTCTTCAGCCATGAGCTGCTCCTGACCAAGCAGAGAGCGCTTTCGTGAGTTTAGGACCCTAAGCCCTCAATTACGATGATATAAATCCGAGTTGAAGCAATTATCTTAAATTATAAAAATGCGCGACTGGGCATGGCGGCTCTTAATCCCAGCACTTTGGGAGGCCGAGGTGGGTGGATCACAAGTTCAGGAGTTCAAGACCAACCTGGCCAACATGGTGAAAGCCCGTCTCTACTAAAAATACAAAAATGAGCTGGGCGTGGTTGCGGGTGCCTGTAGTCCCAGCTACTCGGGAGGCTGAGGCAGAGAATAGCTTGAACCGGAGAGGTGGAGGTTGCAGTGAGCCGAGATCATGCCACTTTACTCCAGCCTGGGTGACAGAGTGAGACTCCATCTCAAAAAGCAAACAAAACAAAAACAAGCAAGCAAGCAAACAAACAAAAAAACCCTTCTTCTTATCCTAAAATCAAGATGCTCTTCAAAAATGGGACATTATGCTTCAATAAGTGAATGCTTGAATGTCTTAACAGAAATTGGAAGTAAAACAGAAATGGGACCTTTGGAAAACTGGATTCCTGGGTCTTCCAGTAATTCAGTGAAGTCTTTCCACAGTCAAGTTTCTGAACCTTTTGGGCTTGATTTTCTTTATCTAAAAAGTGAGGGTTTCAAGCAGGTGACCTGGCTGTCTCTCTCGCACTGTGACGGTCACCTCCAGCACAGCGGCCTTGATCTCAGCTCTGTGTGGAGGCGGCTGGTTCCACATCAAGGCATTCCACGTTTCAAGAGCCCCATGAATAGAAGGCCTTCTTTCACAGAGAGATCCTTTGTGAGTGTTATAAAAGCATAGGCCATTTTTGAAATGTGTAGAGGGATCGAAAATTTAAATTTATTTCCTGACTGAGGCTGAAACAGTTCTTATTGAGAGATTTATCTGAATAAAACATTCATGTGTTAAAAGAGAGAAACTATCATAGATGAAGTATACTTTCCTGAGGTTTAGAATTCTAATTCTAAGGCGCTCTATAAAATTGGGAGAAGTCACAAGGCTCTAATAATAGCATTTATTGAGATGGTAATGTAAAAAAAACTGTCTTTTTTACATTTTTACTGGAATTATTTTTTCTTTAAAACTGGCCTTTTTTGTAGATCCAGCTAAATGCTGTCCACCTGTGTTTGTGTACCATCACTGTCCCCGCCCTTGCACGCACACACACACACACACACACACACACGCTCCTGCAATATGCTAAAAGCCACCTCCTTGGTGTACATTCCTTGTTAAAATGCCATCTTTCAACATTGTCAGTGCAGTGATTTTCGGAAGGTGGGCAGTTCTCAGGGCCAAACAGCTAGAATGAAGCTCACCGTGGCAGAAAGAGTGGCTCTGGTCCCTTTGCAAACACATGGTGTTGGCCAGGAAAGGAGGAGGAACAAACCAGGAGCTGGCAGAGTGCCTCATGGGCCATTTGGGATGAGGTTTCCCTGGGGTCTGCTCTGAGAGTAGGGGCATGCAACAGAAACGTCAGGTCTGGTGCCTGCAGTGGCCTAGTGGATTGGAGCTGGACACCAGCACAGAGCAAGGGGGCGAGGGTAACTCAGACTCTCCAAGTTGTCAAGAACTCAGCCCATAGACTGGCTTCTAGGCAGCCTCCAGACCCAGTGGGAAAGTGAGTGCCTGCTGGGGGCTGGCAGACATGTTTGTGTCTGGAGAGAAGACAACCATCTCCACATCCACCCTGATGATGGCGTAGACCATGTGGGGTTGTCAGTATCGTTGTCGGGAGACTCAGAGAGTAGAGCTAGGGCTGCTGGTTGAAGTCTTCAGTAGCGCAGCTGGGCTAAGACAGTCGGGTCACTTGAAACGCCCTCCCCTCCACCCCACCTCAGACTGCTCCCGTGCGGGCCCCACGTGCTCCTGTTAGAGCCGAGGCCACAGGCCAGCGCAAAGCATGCCTCTCCTGATCAGAAGTGTTCTCTAAGCTCCCGCAGTGCTGTTTCCTCGCGTGCTCATCTTCACATTTATCGCTATGTATCTAATCTTACAGCTTTGTATACACTTCCTATTTCCCGACTAAAGTCTTCCTTCTTAAGGAAATTCTAGATATTTTGAACTCATTGTGATTTTGTCCCCAAGAACACATCTGACCCCTTGAGATTCTCTGCTCCAGTAACTGCATCACTTGACAAATTGCTTGAATTTGCTCACCACCATATAAAGTAACCTGTTTTCCTTTGTGTTGGCTGAATACCGTCTGTATAGGCATTTTTTTTGAAGTTCTAATTTTCCTAATTCCAATAAGTTTTTTCTTTATTTACCTTACCAATTTCATAGTCTCTAATAACAGCCCTTTTTGATAATTTATGATTGAAGTGGTCAATTGCAGGCTATTTATCAGGTAAAATAATATAAAAGTCCAGCAACAGCTAATTGAAAATTACACATACAGACAGAAACACACACATGCATGCACGCTAGAATCAAATATTTAACCTTTTAATGTCACGATTATATAAAGATTTTGGTGATGGGGAAAGTACTTCTGCTCTAATGTTAGGTGTAAAGAAGACTGACTTATATACCAAGAATGAAAAGAAAATATATGTACATGTCGAAAAACTCAGGGCTAAATGAAGGTGAAATCATAAGTGAGGTGGTAGATGTTTATAATTTTCTTGTTATTCTAGGGATATGTGTGGAATATCATTTAAAAAATCCTCTCCCAGCCAGGGGCAGTGGCTCACACCTATAATCCCAGCACTTTGGGAAGCTGAGGCTGGCAGATCACCTGAGATCAGGAATTCGAGATCAACCTGGCCAACATGGTGAAACCATGATCTCTACTAAAAATACAAAATTTAGCCAGGTGTGGTGTTGGGCGTCTGTAATCCCAGCTACTCAGGAGGCTGAGGCAGGAGAATTGCTTGAACCTGGGAAGTGGAGATTGTGGTGTGGCAAGATAGCACCAGTGCACTCCAGCCTGGGCAACAGAGCAAGACTGTCTCAAAAAAAAAAAAAAAAAAAAAAATCCTCTCCCTGCCTGAATGTGAGACTTTTGTGTTGTGTTCTAGGTTATCTAACACACAGGCCTCTGTGAGTTACTCTATCTTTGGGGAAACTGTCCGTCAAAAGTTTTGGCAACAGAAGATTTCCTATCTTTGAAGGACACGGATCTTCCTTCCACTGACATGTATTTTAGTTTCATTCAGAGAATGCACACACTGACTTCTCAGTCTGCAATTACCGTGTGAATTATGTGCCCAATTTAACAGCAAAAGGTTAATCTGTTTCACAGAAGGAAGTAGTAAAAGCAAAAATGGATGTTTACGTTTTGATTCTCACCCTAGGCTAATCAGGGACATTCAGTCTTAAATAACAAGGAATGAACAATAGCACTAATGTAACCTTGAATTATTATTTGCTCTAAAAATAGAATTATAACATGCACTCGAAGTTGAGCGTTTTGTATCTCCATCTTTCATTGTATGTAATCTCATTTATTTTAAATAATGGAAAGAAGAACTAAGGAACAGAAGATGGACTCATTAATAAAATTTAGAATCATCCCTAATTGGCAAAGGTGGTAGAGAAATGAAAGCACCACGGTGTGGCAGCTCTGGGAGTGCACTGGCTTCCTACAGAACAGAGCCCTGCCTATGCCGCATGTGGTGGTGCCTTTCAGGGACCTCTGCAGCCAGGGCCAGGCAGCCTGGGTGATTGTCATGGCTCCACCACTGAGCAACTCTGCGTTCTTGGCCCCAAACTCCTTAATATCCACACCTCACTTTTCTTCTTTGTATACTGAGATGGTCATAGCACCAGATTCTCCCCGTGCTGTTAGGGTGAGATGAGTCAATGCAGGTAGAATCCCTCACAGGCTGCCTGGCACAGACATGCCAGCACTTGTTACCATCACTATTGTAGTTACCGGTGACAGTGGTAGTGCTCGGTGATACTAGAATTTGGAAGACTAGGCCTGGATTAAAAAATAATAATTCAGGTGTACCAGAAGATTGTTATTACGGGTTCACTTACTATACAGTTTCATATTGGCCCATTACACAATGGTTATAGCCAGGTTCTGGTCAAAATTTGGGCATGTAGGAAAACTCTGCGCTAAATGTACCACGTGAAGTTATAAGTGAAATAGTAGATATTTGTAATTTCATTAAACTTTTTCTGTATTTTCCCATATTCTACAAATATATGTGCATTTATTCTACATTTATATTTTTTGAGCTTATAAGCCATTTTAGAAAATGCTTATGTTTTCAGTCCTGTCAAGGAAAGCTTTATGATAATGCTCAATAAGGGATAGGAAACAAGGAATAAATAACTTTTAAGGGCATCTTAAATTGTTTTACAGGCAGTAATGTATGTATAGACACACACCCTAAGCCACTGAACTGCTGAGTAGATTTGATTTAAGCGTTGTTTCTGAATGATACTCACCTACAACACAAACTTATGCAATTTGGTGGGGTAGTTCAGATAATCTCATAAAAGACATTAAATTTTAAAAGTACTTAATATGGCTTTCTGGGACATGATGGTGGCTCAGTGAATGGCTAGAGTGAGAGAGTCATTGAAAGGTCTTGATCTTTTATTTTTCAGCTTGACCATCTCTGCCGAGTGCCCCATGCAGCTTGAGGACTTCCCGATGGATGCTCACGCTTGCCCTCTGAAATTTGGCAGCTGTAAGTTATTTTCACAAGTAAGAGCCTTGGACATATACTTTGAGTATCAATTCCACATTTATTCAGAGGAATTTAGGTTCTGCATATACATAAGCACAGTAGGATGCAGTCTGTTTAAGAAGCCTGGAGAGTGTTTTGCTCTCCCCAGACTAGCTTTCTTGTTTGTAAAATGGGGTCATTAACACCTGCCATACATCACAGATTAGGATAAACTATGACAATGCCAGTGACATCACTGAACAATCTGGGATGTGCCCCTCTGGAGGTGTTTCTCCTCAGATCTCCAGCAGGCAGTTCTTTTTTGTTTTTGCATCTCAGACTACAGGTCACCTCGTCAATGGTGACCAGTACCCAGTACCCAGCCAGTGGTATTTTTTATTGTGCTGTAATCATTGCTGTGTTGACTCACTTCTTCTAGAATGTTTCACAAGAGTAACAGCCTCATCTGTCATGTTCATAGTCAGTGCTCACCCAGAACGCTCAGCTTTTTAGGAAATTTGTGTTGCTTGAACAAATAAACAAATTATCTGTATCACAATACTATAGATATATACTTACACAATTCTAATAGGAATTCCTGGATTCCAGCCATTCCAGACAGAGGAATTGACAGTTGAGACAGTTGAAAAGTTCTGTGTCTTATGGGAAAATGTAATCTATTTTCTTTACTGTGACAATTAGAATGTTTTAAAATATTCTTGAAATATTTATTTCTCCAGATGTTAAATTTTGTTACACTTATTGTTTCAGCATCATCCCCACATGTGAGATATTTGGAGCAGACTTGAAATTGATCTAGTTCCCATCTTTCTTTTTACTCTTCACTTGCGCACATGCTATATGAAGTTTTCACTTTGAAAGCACAATGTTCTCGTTGAGATGAAGCATGAAAACTATGGGTTTGAATCCTGGCTCTCCCACTCCTCTGCTGAGTAACTGTGGGCAAGTTAATTAGACTCTCTGAGCCTCTCTCCTCATTTGTAAAATAGATGAGAGCTGTTGTAATATGTTTGAAACTGGCAGAGTAACACCAGTTAAAGTGTTCAATAAATGCCCATCATCATCATTACTATAAAAGTTCATTATATTTATAGCTTCTTGACAGGATGCATGTCTCATCACTATAAATCATCTCTCTTTGAACATATAATGCCTATGCAACTAAATTTTGTCTAATATTAATATTGCCACACTAGTTTCTTTAATTCTTGCCTGGGATATCTTCTATCCTTTTTTTTTTTCTGTTTCCTGTTTCATTATATATCCAAGTTGAAAAGTTCTATGCCTTACTGGAAAATGTAATCCATTTTCCTTACTGTGAAAATTAGAATGTTTAAAAATATTTCTGAAATATTTATTTCTCCAAGTATCAATTTTTTTACACTTATTGTTACAGTTATTTTTCCCTTCCTCTTTAAAAAGAAACATCACTTGTTGAAGAGACTATCTTTTCCTCATTTTTGTATTCTTGGCACTCTTGTCAAAGATCAGTTGACTGTGTATGCATGGATTGATTTCTGGACCTTTTATTTTGTTCCATTGGTCTCTATGTCTGTCTTTATGCCCATGCCATACTGTTTTAATTGCTGTAGCTTTGTAACATATTTTGGAATGCCTCCAGCTCTCTTTTTTCCCCAAGATTGTTTTGGATATTTGGGGATTTTTGTTATTTCATATGATTTTAAACATTGCTTTTTCTATTTCTATAAAAACTGCTGCTGGAATTTTGATGGGCATTGTATTGAATCTACAAATCACTTGGGGAGTGTGGACATTTTAATAACATTAAGTTTTTCATCCATGAATGAGTGGTGTATTTCCATTTGTTTGTGTTTTCTTGAATTTATTTCATCACTATTTTGTAGTTTTCAGTGTACAGATTTTTCAACTCCTTGGTTAAGTTCATTAATAAGTATTTTGTTCTATTTCATGCTGTTTTAAGTGGGATTGTTTTTCTAATTTCTTGTTCAGATACTTCATTGTTAATATATAGAAATGGAACTGATTTTTGATGTTGATTTTGTATTGTGCAACTTTAATGAATTTATTGACTAATTCTAACAGTCTTTTGGTGGAGTTTTTAGGGTTTTCTGTATGTAAGATCATGTCATCTATAGATAGGGAGAGTTTCTTCCTTTATGATTTGTATGTCTTTTGGTTCCTTTTTTTGTGGAATCGTCCTGGATAGGTTCTAAAGTATTATACTGAATAGAGGTGGTAATGGTGAGTGGGCATCTTTGCCTTGTCCTGATGCTAGAGAAAAAGTTTTCAGTTTTCCACCATTGAGTATGCAATTCACTGTGAGATTTTCATATGTGGCATTCATCATATTGAGGTAATTTTTTTCTATTCCTTGTGTACCAAGAATTTTTATCATGAAAGGGTGTGGAATTTTGCCAAACACTTTTTCTGCATCTACTGAGATGATCAAATGATTTTTGTTCTTCATTCTCTTAATTGTATTACATTTTGTTCTTCATTCTCTTAATTGTAATGTATTACATTAATTGATTTTCATGTGTTGGACCTTCT
This sequence comes from Macaca nemestrina, assembly GCF_043159975.1. Taxonomy (NCBI): domain Eukaryota; kingdom Metazoa; phylum Chordata; class Mammalia; order Primates; family Cercopithecidae; genus Macaca; species Macaca nemestrina. The sequence goes on from NC_092131.1 coordinate 176,624,824, forward strand.
TTGCATCCCAGAGATAAATTCTGCTTGATATAAACCTCTTAATGTATTGTTGAATTCAGTTTGTTGAGACTTTATTGAGGAGGTTGGCATCTATATTCATCAAGGACATTGGCCTCTTGTTTTCTTTTCTTGGAATATTTTTGACTGCTTTTCATATAAGAGTAATGCAGGACTCATGAGTGTGAGTTTTGCTCCTCTTTAGTTGTTTTGAAGAATTTGAGAAGGATTGGATTAAATTCTTCCTTAAATGTTTGGTAGAATTCACTAGTGAACTATCTGGTCCTGGGCTTTTCTTTGTTGGGAGGTTTTGATTATAGATTCAACTTCCTTACTAGTTATTGATCTATTTAGACTTCCTGTTTCTTCGTGATTCAGTCTTAGTAGATTGTATGTATTTAGGAATTTACCCATTTCTTCTAGATTATCCATTTTATTGGCATATAATTGTTCATTGTTGTCTTTTACAAATCTTTTCATTTCTGTGGCATCAGTTGCAATGTCTCCTTTTATTTCTAATTTATTTATTTGACTTTTCTTTTTTCTTAGTTTACATAAAAGTTTGTCAATTTTATTTTTTTTTCAAGGGTCAAACTCTTTGCTGATTCTCTGATTCTTTTTTATTGTTTTTATATTCCCTACTTCGTTTATTTCTGCTCTAATTATTATCTTCCTCCTTCTACTACATTCAGACTTAGTTTGTGCTTCATTTTCTAATTCCTTGAGGAGTTGTTTATAAATTTCCCTGTTGGTGCTGCTTTTCTTATATCCCATAAGTTTTGATATGCTGCATTTTCAGTTTTTGTCTGTTTCAAGATATCTTCTAAGTTCCCCTTTGATTTCTTCTTTGGCCCATTAGTTGTACAAATGTGTGTTGTTAAATTTCCACATATGTATGAATTTTCTAGTTTTTCTTCTGCTGTTGATTTCTGGTTTCATTCCATAGTGGTAGGAAATTTCTGTCTTCTTAAATTTATTACATTTGTTTTGTGACATAAAATGTGAATGTTCTGTGTGTGCTTTAGAAGAATGTGTATTCTGTTGCGGTTAAAGTGTTTTGTGTATGTCTGGTGTTGTTCCAGCCCACTGTACCTCTTTGTTGATGTTCTGTCTGGTTTTTCTATCCATAACTGAGAGAGAGGTATTGAAATCTCCTACTATTATTGCACTGCTATTTCTCCCTTCAGTCCTGTCAATGTTCGCATTATATTTTCAGTTGTTCTTACGTTGGGTGCGTATTTACTTATAATTGTTATATCTCTCTGGTGAATCAGTCTTTTTATCATTATATATTGTTCTTATCTCTTGTGACAGTTTTTAACCTAAATTTATCTTGCCTTATGTAAATATAGCCACCCCTGCTCTCTTTTCATGGCCCTTTGTCATGAGATATCCTTTTCCATCCCTTCATTTTCAGTCTATGTGTGTCCTTAAATCTACTGTGAGTTTCTTGTAGACAGAATAAAGTTGTGTAATCCCAGTACTTTGGGAGGCCGAGGTGAGTGGATCGCTTGAGCCCAGGAGTTCAAGACCAGCCTGGGCAATGTGAGAAAACACCATCTCTACAAAAAAAAAAAAAAAAAAAAAAAAAGTTTTAAATTAGCTGGACATGGTGGTGCATGCCTGTAGTCACAGCTACTTGGGAGGTGGAGGTAGAAGGCTCACCTGAACCTAGGAGGCAGAGGCTGAAGTGAGCAATATTTACCCCACTGCACTCCAACCTGGGCAATAGTGTGACACCCTGTCTCAAGAAAGAAAGAAAAAAAACACAAAAAACAGAGTTGGATCTTGTTTTCTTATCCATTCAAACTCTCTTGTGTCTTTTGATTGAGGAGTTTAATTCATTTACATTTAAAGTAAATACTGATTGGGAAGGATTCACTATTGCCATTTTGGTAATTGTTTCTATTTGTCTTTTATTTCTATTGCTCCTCTTTAACTCTCCTGCTGTCTTTGTGCTTCATTAATTTTTTTTTGTATTGATATGCTTTGATTCCTTTCTCTTCTGTAACTTCTATAGTTATTAACTTTGTGGTTACTGTGTAGCTTACATAAAATACCTTAAACATGGCTGAGTGTGGCAGTTCACACCTGTAATCCCAGCACTTTGGGAGGCTGAGGCGAGCGGATCACGAGGTCAGGAGATCGAGACCATCCTGGCTAACAGTGAAACCCCATCTCTACTAAAAATATAGAAAAAAAATTAGCCAGGCATGGTGGCAAGCACCTGTAGTCCCAGCTACTCGGGAAGCTGAGGCAGGAAAATGGCGTGAACGTGGGAGGTGGAGCTTGCAGTGAGCCAAGATCGCACCACTGCACTCCAGCCTCAGCGATAGAGCAAGACTCAATCTCAAAAAAAAAAAAACATCTTAAACGTGTAACAGTCTATCTTATGATAATATCTGAACTTCAATCACATATAAAGACTGCACATTCACTACTATTTCCCACACACTTATTTACATCCATTTATATTGTGCATCATTAACATTTTTAGTTATAATTATTTCTAATACTTTTGCCTTTTGACTTTTATATGAGAATTAATAGTGACTTATTCATCATTGTTACAGTAATACAGTATTCTTTATTTATCTGTGTATTTACCTTTCCCAACAAGTTTTATACTTTCTTATGCTATTGTGTTGCCATTTAGCATTCTTTTAACTTGAAAAAACTCTCTTTAGTATTTCTTGCAAGTCAAGTCTAGTGGTGATGTGTACTTTCTGCTTTTGTTTTTCTGGAAAAGTTTTTGTCTTGCCTTCATTTTTGAAGGAGAGTTCTTCCAGGTATACTGTTTTTCAGCACTTTGAATATGTTTTATCATTCCCTGCTGTCCTGCAAGATTTCTGATGAAAGAAATCCACTCATAATCTTATGACATGACTGTAACAAGTGGCTTCTTTCTGGCAGCTTTGAAAATTCTTTGCCTTTGACTTTTGACAATGTGTTTATAATGTGTCTTGGTATGGATTTCTCTGGGTTTGCCTTATTTGGAATCCTCTGTACTTCCCAGATCTGTTTCTCTATTTCCTTTCCCAGATTTGGAAAATTTCAGCCATTATTTCTTTAAATAAGCTTTGTTGTTGTTGTTGTTGTTCTTTCTCTCTCTCTTCTCCTTTTAAAACTCAGTATACTTATTAGTCACTTGATGGTGTCCCATAAGTCTCTTAAGCTTTCTTTTCTCTTCTTCGTTCTTCTTTTTGCTCCTCTGACTGAATAATTTCTGCTGACTTATCGTTAAATTCATTGATCTTTCCTTCTACTTGATCTAGTCTGCTGTTGAATCCCTCTGAGGATTTTTTCAGTTCTGTTATTGTATTCTTTAGCTCTATGATTTCTTTCTGGTAATTTAAAAATATTTGCTGTCTTTTTATTGAAAATTCACTTTGCTCATATATTGTTTTCAGTAAGTATCTTTATAATGGTTATTTTAAATTCTCATCAGGTGAATTATATAACTCCATTTCATTAGGATCAGTTTCTGAAGATTCGTCTTGTTTCATTTTATTGAACATATACCCCTGTTCCTCATTTCTTTATATTCTGTATTTGGTGTGCACATTAAGTAAAACGTTCACCTCTCCCAGTTTCACAAACTGGCATTGTACAGGGAAAGACCTTCACCAGTCCACCTTTGCCAGAGATTCTGGAGTCCTCTCCAACCTTGGTGCTGGTCAAACTCACTTCCTTTATTCTAAGCAGCTCCTAGGCATCTAGGGTATGCTGGATCCCACTAGCACTCAGAGACAAGCAAGACTGAAACCAGTTCCTCAGACAGCCCTCAGAAAAGCTGTCTTTCCATGTTTTCTGCATCAGGTCATATAATCATGTGAGTTTTCTTTAGCCAGTTAAAATGGTGGGTTACATTCCTGCCTTGCAGCCCTGGAATAAACTTTATTTGGTTATCACATATAATTATTTTTATGTATTGTTGAATTCAATTTGATAATATTTTGTAAATGAGTTTTTGCATATCTATTCTTTTTTATAATATCTTTTGTTTTGGCGCCAGGGTAATCTTGGCTTCATAAAGTGGAAAGTATTCCCACCTATTTTATTTTCTAGAAAATACTGTATAGAATAGGTGTTGATTTTTTTTTTTTTTTTTTTTTTTTTGAGACGGAGTCTCGCTCTGTCACCCAGGCTGGAGTGCAGTGGCCGGATCTCAGCTCACTGCAAGCTCCGCCTCCCGGGTTCACGCCATTCTCCTGCCTTAGCCTCCCGAGTAGCTGGGACTACAGGCGCCTGCCACCTCGCCCGGCTAAGTTTTTGTATTTTTAGTAGAGACGGGGTTTCACTGTGTTAGCCAGGATGGTCTCGATCTCCTGACCTCGTGATCCGCCCGTCTCGGCCTCCCAAAGTGCTGGGATTACAGGCTTGAGCCACCTCGCCCGGCCTAGGTGTTGATTATTTAAGATATTTGTTACAATTCTTCATTGAAACCACCAGGGCTTGAAGGTAACTGTTTAGGGAGATATTTATGCTTTAAATTTTCTTAGTGTTTAAGACTGTTTGAATTGGGTACCTCTTATTAGGTGAGTTTGGGTAAATTGTGTTTTCTGAGAAATTGGTTCATTTTATCTAAGTTATATTAAATTTGTGTAGAGTTATTCATAGTTGTTATATTACTGTCTTGATGTCTGCAGTGTCTCTAGTGTTATCTCTTATTTCTGACGTTGGTAATTTGTGTTACTCTCTCAGCAAGATTGATAGAGGTTTGCAGTTTTATTGATCTTATTATTTGTAGCTTTTTGTTTCATTGATTTCTCTATTGCTTTTCTGTTTTTTATTTCACTGATTTCTGCTTTCATCTTTTTATTTTCTTTCTTTTGCTTACTTTGCATTTAGTTCGCATTTCTTTTTTGTAGATTCTTAAGGTGGGAACTTAGGTTATGATTTGAGATTTTTTTCTCTTCTAATGTATGCATTTAATGCTATAAATGTTTCTATAGCACTGCCTTAACTGTTTTGCTCGAATTTTTAGTCGTCGTATTTTCCTTTCATTCCATTAAATGTATTTCTAAATTTCCCTTAAGACTTTTCCTTTGACCCGCATATTGTTTAGATATATGTTATTTAGTTTCCAACTGTTTGTAGATTTTTCTGTTATCTGTCATTGACTTCTAGTTTAATTCCACCATATCCAGAGAATGCCCTCTGTGTAATTACAATTCTTTTAAATTTTTGAGGATTGTTTTATGCACAATATGGCCTACCTGATATTTATTCTGTGAACATTTGAAAAGTATGTGTAGCTTGTGGTTGCTGGGTGGATTGTCTACAAATTTTGATTAGATTATCATGATTATGATGGCGCTGAGTTCACCTCTATCCTTGATGATTCTGTCTCATTGTTATGGATCAGTTCTTAAGAAAGGGGCACTGAAATCTTTAGCTGTAATTGTCTGTTTGTCTATTTCCACTTTCAAGTTAATCAATTTTTGTTACACATATTTTTTAGCTGTGTTATTTGGTGCATACACATATACAATTGTTGGTGTCCACTATTTAATATTTCTCTCTGTCTCTGGAAAATTTTCTCTGCTTTGAATTCCATATAACTTGATTCAATGTGGCCAGTCTTGCTTTCTTTTGATTAATATTTGAATGATAAATATTTTTTCATTTTTTTACTTTCAGCCTCTATATATCATTATATAAAAAGTGAATTTCTTGTAAATAGCATAGCTCAGATTTTTAAATTTACTTTTTCTATCTTTTAATTGATATATTTACACTCTTTATATTTAATGTAACTATTGAGATGTTAAGGCTTAAATCTGCCATTTCTTTGGCTTTCTGCTTTTTCTGTGTTTTTATTTCTTTGTTTTCTTTTGTCTCTCTTACTGTGGACATTTTTTACTCTTCCATTTTGATTTATTTATAATGTTATCATGTGCACATTGCTGTATAGCTTTTTCAGTGGTTCTTCTAGGTGTTACTTTATTAATTAATTAGTTAATTAAAGAGACAGGGTCTTGCTTTGTTGCCCAGACTGGAGTGCAGTGGGGTGATCATAGCACACTGCAGCCTCAAACTCTTTGCCTCATGCAGTCCTCTAGACTCAGCTTCCCAAAGTTCTGGGATTATAGGCATGAGCCACTGTGCCTGGCCAGCATTACTTTATATATACAAAATTTATAGCTGTCTACTGTATACTCATTTTGCCAGTTCAAGTGAAATAAGAAAACCGTACCTCCCTTTATATCCCTTTACCTTTCCCTAATTATAACACAGTTGCCTTAAACATTTCCTCTACATACATCTTGAACCACATCAGAGACTGTTGCAATTTTTGCTTGAACTTTCAAACTTAATTTTGAAAACTCAATAGACAAAGGAAGTTTTATTATATTTATCCATATTTTTACTTACTGTGTTTTTTTTTTCCTTCTCGGTGTTCTAAGATTCATTCTTTTATGGTTATCTTTCTGTTAAGCAAACTTTCTCTAGCCATTATTTCAGGGTAGGTGTGCTGGCAATAAATTGTCTTAGTTTTTATTCATCTAAGCATGTCTTGACTTCTGCCCTTGATTACTGAAGGATATTTCACTGGATATAGGATTAAGCTTTGACAGTTCTTTTGGCACTTGAAAAATGTGCCACTTCCTTCTCCAGGTTTCTGATGAGAAATCTGCTGTCTTTCAGATCTTTTTTTCTTTATAAGTAAGGTCTCATTTCTGCCTTGTTACCTTAAAGACTTGTTTTTTCTTTGTTTTTAGTGTTCAGAAGTTTGACTATGATGTTTATTGGTATAGGCATATGATATTTATAGGTTTATTGGTCTACACCAGTAACCTTTTTGGTGTGCTTGTTTGTTTCTGTAGGTTTCCGTCAAGTTTGGGAAGTTTTATGAATTAATTATTTGAACACTCTTTCTGGCCCAGCCTGTTTCTGTTCTTCCCTGACCTCCAAGGCGTGGATCTTAGCTTTTTTGTTATACTCTCACAAGTACTTGAGGACCTTTTCATTTCATCTATTTTCTTTCTGTTTTACAGATTGGACAATTTCTGTTGTTCTCTCTTCAATTCTCTGATTGTTTCCTTTTTCCCCTCCATCTTATTTTGTTCCTCTAAGGAACTTTTTATCATGGATATTTTATTTTTTAATTCTGAAACTTCCTTTTTTTTTCCTATAGCTTCTGTTTCTGTGTTGAGACTTTCAGTTTTTTAAAAGTTTGTTGCAAGCATGTTTGTACTTGGTCATTGCATCATTTTACAATGGCTGCTTTAAAAACGCCTTTGTCCAGTAATTCCGACATCTCTGTCATCTCTGCTTTGGCATCCATTGATTTATTTTTATTCAGTTTGATCTCCCTTACTCTTGGTTTGACGAATAATTTTCTATCATAACCTGGTTATTCTGTATGTTATAATACAAGGCTTTTTTTTTTTCTCACTGTTTTGTCAGGGGAAGGTGCGGTACAGCCTCATTACCACTGGTTCAGGGTGAAATCAGGTTCCAGCTTAGCCTCTATTGATCCAAGAGTGCCTGGGTTTCCTTGTTAATGCTGGTGTGTACAGGACTTCCAGATCCATGCTAGGCCTCGACTGATACTTCCCTAGATGAGAGGAGCTGGGGTGACTTCCGCTTTCCACACAGCTTCCACTGACGCCATATGCATGGCCTCATTACTGCCAAGCGGTGGAGAAAATTGGAACATCTACTAATCCTTTGTCATGATTCCCATAAAGAGCAGGAGGGAGTTGCACCTACTGGTTTAGATGAAACTCCAGGCTTCCCACATGGCTTTTATTATCACTGGGGGATGGGATGGGCCTCACTGCAGCTTGGCAGGAATGAGTGTCCTGGCCCCTTACTATGTGGCCTTCTCTGGTGTCACTCCGTCAGTGGGTTGGGCCCCTGGTGAGGGCAGGAGTCTTAGCTGTCTGTTCAGCATTTGCTGGCCTGGAGTGGAGTAGGGCCACGGTTTTTTTCTGGGATGCTTGGTTGGAGTACACTGGCCAGTGTCTAAAAGTTTCTCGTCCTACTAGGTTGCACCCTTTCTGGTCCTGTGGTTAGACACACAGGCGTCAGTTTTCGTTTGGCCCATTGGTGTTTCCAAGTTGCCAGTTTCTTTAGCTTCCAAACCTGGGATGTGTAAGACACTGTTTGCAGCTACCACTGGGCCATCCCTTTGGTCCCAAGGCCTATCTGCCTGCTTCTTTCTACCATTCAGATTTTTCCTACATTTATTTTATATATAATATGCACTTTTATTTATAAACATAAATATGTGATATTTATTTTTAGTGGGAGGAGTAGAGGAAAATGCATTTTCATCTTTCTGAAAGTGGCAATCCCCCTAGATTTGTTTTCATTTTAATTTATACTTCTTGTGGTTTGCTGAGCCTCTTGACTCTAAATTTGTCTTTCACCAAATTTGAGGCATTTTGACCATTATTTTCTTCTAATATTTTTTTTTTCTGTCTCATCTTCTTTCTCTTTTTTATGTGAGGTTCTAATCACATGTACTGTTCCTTTTGGTGTAATCCTATAGATCACTAGGGGTGTGTCCATGTTTTTCACCATTGTCTTCCCTCTCTATTTTTTATATTGGATAATTTATATTTAGTGCCTCAAGTTCACTGACTCTTTCTTTAGTCATTTCCAATCTGCTCTTAAGCCTAAACAGTAAATTCATTATTCAGTATATAATATGTGTCAGGTTTAGAATTTGTATTGGATTCTTTTAAAGTTTCAATTTCTCTACTAGGATTTACTGTTAGTTTTTTATTACAGCAATTTTTTATTATAAAGTATTACATATTCTCTTTTGTATTCTGAAGCATATTTGTAATCGCTACTTTGAAATTCTCATATGCTAAATCCATCATCTGAATCCTGTTGGGATTAGTCTGCACTGATTGCATTTTCTCTTCAGCATAGGTCCTTTTTTCCTTTTTCTTTTACGTATAATAATTTTGAATTGTCTCCTGGATATTTTATTGTTACATTGCACAGGCTCTGGATTCTGTTAAATTTAAAGTGTTCATTTTATTAATTTGTTTTTAAGCCAGTTAACTTGGCTGAGTGTGAACTCCCAGCTCTGTCTTTCCTGTGGCAGGTAAGCCCTGAAACGCAGGTGGTTCTTGCTCTGGAGTTGGGCTCATAGAGGCTTATGCTCCCCGCGTGCATATGCATAACTGAGAGGCGAGTCAGAGATCTGGGGAGAGATTGTGTACATCTGTATACATCACTGTGGGCCTCCCTTGTGGCTCTTTCCCTTCTAGGATTTTGCACCTCACTCTCCAGCTGCTGCTTTGATAGTTCCAGCCTCTTTAGGTTCTTCAAGCTAGGGAGACGGAGGGATCCTATCTGAGCATCAGCTGCCTTACAGCGCTGACCCACAGCGTCTTAAGTGAAAAGCCGTTCCTTCGTCTAAGTGGCAACTCCTGTCCGTTTCTGCTTGTCTTTGCGTCTCTCTGGGGCTTTCAGGGAATAGTTTTTAATCTGACATCCAGAGATAATGGATGTTACCTAATAGCAGGCGTTCTGCCATTCCTGGACGCGGAAGCTGTTTTGATTTCAAGAATTTCGTTTTATATTACTTCCATCATTACAAAGAGAGTTTTGGAATTAGGAGATGAAGTATACGTGATGAGCCAAAAGTTAGGTTAGATGGAAATAATTCAACATTTTTCAAACTATGATCTTTAAATGTATACAGAGATTAAGATACACATTTATTTGAGGGGACCAGTATAATGGAAAGGGACTATCTCTGGGATTTATTGAAATCATTTGCTCCCATTGGGTGGCTGGGAACATCATTACTTGGAACAAAGGACCTCTGAAGATCCCTGAGGCCTTTCATTTGGGAATCACTGATTGATGTCTTTGAAAGAAAATTACTTGTTTACATCCTCAGAGGAAGTGGAGTTGTACAACTTGAAATTATGCCACTCTTTGTATATGAAAATTATGCTTTTGATGTGATCAAAAACAAAACACTCAAAGTCAAAGATGATTATCTTTTTGATCATTGGTTAAGTTCAAGTCAGCGTGATACCCAGATGTAATGCTCATGGTGAGCAGGGCAGGTAGCACAAAAGTAAGTTTGGGTAAAGAAAAACTACGTGATGACCTGATTATTTCCTAAATTATCATATTTAACAACGCACCAACTGCAGTTAAATCATTTATCACACTCAAAGTTAAAATACTCATTGAATGAGAACTCTTCACTTTCTATATTCAATCACATAAAATAAGATTTATATTATATATAAGAAATAAAACCAATAGAAGTGTTTCTTGCACTCAGTAGGAGTTTTGAACTCTTATGTCAAATTTATTTTTATCTGCCTGCTACTTTTTTTTCTTTTTTGAGACGGAGTCTCGCACTATCACCCTGGCTGGAGTGCAGTGGCGTGATCTCCGCTCACTGCAGCCTCTCCTTCCCGGGTTCAAGGGATTCTGCTGCCTCAGCCTCCCAACTAGCTGGGATTACAGGTGCCCGCCACCATGCCCAGCTAATTTTTTGTTTGTTTGTTTGTATTTTTAGTAGAGTCAAGTTTTCACTATGTTGGGCAGCCTGGTCTTGAACTCCTGACCTCGTGATCTACCCACCTTGGCCTCTCAAAGTGCTGGGATTTCAGGTTTGCACCACTGTGCCCGGCCTGTCTGCCTGCTCTTAAGATTGATTTGATTTGCTTCAGAGGTTGATAATTCATTTATATTTACTGTTAATATTATTACTATGAAAAACAATAAGAATGATTTTATTCATGTCATGTATTGTGTGTATACTGTTGACCAAGAGCTAGAAAACTGTACACACTTCACCTTCCCTCAGTTATATGATTTCAACTCAGTACATGATAATTTTAAGAGAAGAATTGCTATTCAACAAAGATTTTTTCTTTCTTGTCTTTCATCTTTTCGATTTACTAAAAATAGATGCTTGGCCAACTTGTTCACTTATACCATTGGCATCTGAGCATGCAGAGGCTAAATGTGATAGTATAATGAGTTTCAAATTACTCAATTCAACAGTTCTCTGCTATTAGGAGACAAAGGAACGCAATATGTGTCATTATTCTCATGAGCCACGTGCTCCGGTTTCTCTAATGCAGAGCTGAATTAACAGACATTTCTGTTATTGCTATCTCTACGCTCAAGAATGCCAGCAAGTCTTGAAATTAGTCTCAGCTTACAAAAGGATGTTTCTCAGTCCATAAGGAAATTCCTTAAAGATAATGGCATGGTGTTCATTTGGAAGCAAATACTTAAACACGACAAGACTATTTAGGAAAAGAATATATTTAGACTATGTCATTCATTTTATTTGTGGAGTGATTCATTAAATATTAGCTTAAGTCATGAGATGATATCTGGATTCACGAAAATACATACTAAATTAGAACTGGAAGCTTCTTTGGTAGTTATCCAGTGGAGAGAATTTCAGGAAATGAGGGGTGAATCTCACTGGAGTGAGCTGCTATTCCATTCAGACACATGAATTATGCCTGCTGTTGCATTCATCATCCCCAGTTTCTACTGACTCAGGATGAGCGTGGATGACCCAGAACTCAGGTTTCTGAATGCCTCGTGTGAACATGTTACAGTCTCAACACTTGTAGAAACACACTGAAGTTTGAACTGTGTGGTGTCTGAATTTAGATTGTTTCAACAATCACGTTGATGTGCTAGTTACCCTTGGTTGTCACTGGAATCTGAATGTTTGTCTCCTCCCCAAATCATGTGTTGAAACCCAATCCCCAGTGTAGGAAGAAATGTGGCCCTTACAAGGTGATTAGGACATGAGGGTGGGGTCCTCCTGTGTGGGATTAGTGCTTTTATAAAAGAGGCCCAGAGAGCTCTCCCGTCCCTTCTGCCATGTGAGGACAATGAGAAGGCACCCAAGCAGACTAAGACAGTTACCATCTAAGAGGTACTCTGAGTGTTGCTTTAGTCTGGTCTGGCTGTTATAACAGAATACCATAAATTGAGGGACTTAAAAACACCAGAAACTTATTTCTCACAGTTCCAGAGGCTGGGAGGTTTTGGATCAAGTTGCCAACAGTTTCAGTGTCTGGTGAGGGCCTGCTTCCTGGTTAAGACAGCACCATCTCACTGTGCCATCACATGGTGGAATTCCCAGGGGCACCTTTTATAAGGGCATTAATCCCATTCATGAGGGCTCCATCCTTATAAACTAATCACCTCCAAATGCCCCACCTGCTAATGCCATCATCTTGCAGCTGAGGGTTTCAACATATGAATTTTGGGGGGACACAGTTATTTAGTCTATCACATTCTTCCCTTGGACACCCAACATTCATGCTCTTCTCACATGGTTTCAATCCAAAAGTCTAAAGCCCAAAGTCTTAGCTGAATGTCATCTAAACCAGATATGGGTGAGACCCAAAGTACGATTTATCTTTGGGCAGAATTCTTTTCAAGCTGTGAAACTGTGACCAGACGAGTTGTATGCTTCCAAATACAATGGGGGCAGGCAGAGGATAGACATTCCCATTCCAAAAGGAAGAAGTAAGAAGGAAGAGGGGAGGGAGAGGTGCAGAGAAAGACCAGAACCCAGCAGGACAAGTTCCATCAGACCTTAAAACTTGAGAATAGCCCTCCTTGGCCCACGCTCTGCCCTGCAGACCCATGGGGAAAGAGGTCCCTATCTTCCAGTCACACTGGGGCAGCAGCTGTGTCCCAGCACTTATGCCAGGCAAGGATTGGGCTGCATGACTTTGGGGATCCCCTGCCCCTGTAGCAGCTTGTGCCTGTGCCTGTGCCCCACAGCTCTCTGGGACTGGGGTTCTAATGGCTGTGCTTGGAACCCCGGTGCTTTGACATCTAGGTGGAGGCCATCGTGCCCCCTCTGCTCTGTTGAGTGCAGCCCTCACCACACCAGGGTCCCCAAGAACCCCTGCTGGGGTGGCTGAGGAGTGTGGTGCTGGAGAGCAGGGAGCGGAGCCCAAGAGGTAAGGCAGTGCACATCAGGGCAGGGCAGGGCACCTCTCCGTCCTGCAGGTACCAGCATCCCTCCTTTGCCTTCTCCCATTGTCTTGCACAGCAGCTCCTGGCTTCTGTTGGGATAGCTGACTAATGAATGTCTTTATTAAATGGTCCTTTGGCCACACCCCACCCCTGGTATTCTCTCCCAAACAGGCTTTCTCATTCCTTTCAAAATAGATAGGTTGAACATTTCCCAAATCTTTAAATTCTGCTTCCTTCCTTTTACTTTTTTTTTGTCTTTTGTTGTTGTTGTTTTTTGAGACAGAGTTTCACTCTTGTGACCCCGGCTGGAGTGCAATGGCACGATCACTGCAACCTCCACCTCCCAGGTTCAAGCGATTCTCCTGCTTCAGCCTCCCGAGTAGCTGAGATTACAGGTGCCCACCACTATGCCTGGCTAATTTTTGCATTTTTAGTAGAGAAGGGGTTTCACCATATTGGCCAAGCTGGTCACAAACTCCTGACCTCAGGTGATCCGCCCGCCTAGGCCTCCCAAAGTGCTGGGATTACAGGCGTGAGCCACCATGCCCGGCCTGCTTCCTTCTTAACTAACAATTCCATCTTTAAGTCATTTCCCTCTTCTCCCATTTTACAATAAACTATTAGAGAAACAGGCCACTTCAACACTTTGTTTAGCGTATTTCCTCAGCCAATTTTCAACTTCATTACTCCCAGTTTCACCTTCCACAAAAACTGTGAACAGAACATGAACATGGTGCAGTCAAGCTCTCTGCCACTTGGTAACGAGGATCACCTGTCCTCCAGCTTCCAGTAACATGTTTCTCATTTTTTATCTGAGACCTCATTGGAATGACCTTTACTGTCCATATTCCAACCAACATTCTGCTCAGGATTGCTTAGATATTCTCAAAGAAAATGGAGACTTTCTCTACAACTCTCCTCTTTTCTTTCTGGGCCCTCACCAGAGTTGCTGTAAACAGTCCATTCATGAAAATGTAGGCTTCTTCGAGCATACATCTCTTCCAGCCTCTACCCATAACCTGGTCCCAAGGCCACTTCCATATTTCGAGGTATTTGTTACAGCAGCACCCCACTCTTGGTGCCAATTTCTTTTTCTTTCCTTCTTCGTTTTTTTGAGACAGATTCTCACTCTGTTGCTCAGGCTGCAGTGCGGCGGCAGGATCTTGGCTCACTGCAACCTACACCTCCCAGGTTCAAGCAATTCTCCTGCCTCAGCCTCCCAAGTAGCTGGGATTACAGGCACCTGCCACAATGCCCAGCTAATTTTTGTATTTTTTTGGTAGAAACGGGGTTTCACCATCTTGGCCAGGCTGGTCTCGAACTCCTGACCTCAAGTGATCACCGCAGCCTCCCAGAGTGCTGGGATTACAGGTGCTAGCCACCGTGCCCAGCTGCCAACTTCTATCTGTGTTCATTCAGGCTGCTATAACAGAATACCAAATGTTGGGTAACTCATACATAACAGGAATGTGTTTCTCACAGTTCTGCAGGCTGAGAAGTTCAAGACCAAGGTGCTAGCAGATTTGATGTCTGATCAGAGTGTGCTTCCTGGTTCACAGACAGCCATGTTCTCATGTGCCCTCACATGGTGGTAGGAGTGGGGGGTCTCTCTGAGACCTCTTTTATGAGGTCTCCCCCTTCATGACCTAATCACCTCCCAAAGGCTCTTACGACCAATCCCATTTAGGATTAGATTTTAACATAAGAATTTTGTGAAAGACACAAACATTCATTCTATAGCAGGTGTGTTAAGCATTCAGCACTCAGCTAGGTGCAGTGAGGATCACAGAAGCGTGAACCATGGTCTGTTTCCAAGGAGCTCATTTGGGCACATTTGGAAAATTGGGTTAAATGCCTTTGTGCAGTTGAAACCATTTGGAATTCATAGATGGGAATATTTATTATGAGGACCATGCTTTGAGCTGAACCTGGTAGGACTGGAATAGAAAGAGGTATAACGGAAAACAGAACAAAACACAAATGACCACCAATCAGTTGTTAAGGTATTGAAACAGAAGAGAAGCCTTATCTGGGGAAATGACAGGGTAGCATTACCACTCAAACAGGAAGGGTCTTAACTATGAAAGAGTCAAAGTAGCAGGCAGGATATGCAGAAAATTGAGAGTGGACCCCTCCCTTACACCTTATACAAAAATCAAATCAAGATGGATTAAAGACTTAAATGTAAAACTCAAAACTATAAAAACCCTAGAAGAAAATCTAGGCAATGCTTGTCAGGATATAGGCATGGGCAAAGATTTTGTGACAAAAATGTCAAAAGCAGTTTCAAAAAATGCAAAAATTGACAAATGGGATCTAATTAAACTAAATAGCTTCTGCACAGCAAAAGACACGATCATCAGTGTGAACAGACAGCCTACAGAATGGGAGAACATTTTTGCAAGCTCTCCATCTGACAGTTGTCTAATATCCAGAATCTACAAGGAACTTAAACAAATTTACAAGGAAAAAACAACCCCATTAAAAAGTGGGCAAAGGACAGGAACAGATAATTCTCAGAAGAAGACATTCATGCAGCCAACAAACATGAAAAAAGCTTAACATCACTGATCATTAGTGAAATGCAAATTAAAACCACGATGAGATACCATCTCACACCAGTCAGAATGGTGACTATTACAAAGTCAAGAAACAACAGATGCTGGCGAGACTGTGGAGAAACAGGAACGCTTTTACACTGTTGGTGGGAAGGTAAACTAGTTCAGCCATTGTGGAAGACAGTATGGTGATTCCTCAAAGACCTAGAACTAGAAATACCATTTGACCCAGCAATCGCACAACTGGGTATATACAAAGGAATATAAATCATTCTATTATAAAGATACATGCATACATATGTTCACTGCAGCACTATTCACAATAGCAAAGACATGGAATCAACCCAAATGCCCATCACTGATAGACTGGATAAGGAAAATGTGGTACATAGACACCATGGAATACTGTGCAGCCACGAAAAGGAACAAGATCATGTCCTTTGCTGAAACCATCATCCTCAGCAAACTAACACAGGAACAGAAAATTAAACACCGCATGTTCTCACTCATAAGTGGGAGCTGAACAATGAGAACAGATGGACACAGGGTGGGGAATAACACACATTGAGGCCTGTGGCAGGGTAGTGTGGGGAGGGAAAGCATCAGGAAAATTAGCTAATGAATGCTGGGCTTAATACCTAGGTGATGGGTTGATAGATGCAGCAAACCACCATGGCACGCGTGTACCTTTGTAACAAACATGCACATCCTGCACATGTATCCCGGAACTTAAAAAAAAAAGGTAGCAGGCAGGGTGAGTGATGTTTGTTGAAGCAGAGGAAGAATATGCAAAAATCACTATTTGTGGAGCTGAAACCAAAAGCTGGGAATTCCCGTGAAGTCTTTAGAAGTGAGGGAGCAGAGAGCAGGGTGGTGGCCAGATATGAAAAGTGGATGTAGAGGGGAAAAGAGGGATGTAATTCAAAGACAGCAGCTTGATTTTAAGATCAGATGACTTGGGAAATACTGCTTTCCATGAGGAAATTGGAAATAATTGGAAGGAGCTGGTGAATTGAAGGTAAAAAAGCCAATTGGCGAATGAGGGAGGGGTAAGCAATTGTTACATGAGGGATTTCTTCCTAAACACTGCTGGCCTCCTGCCTTGTTTCTCACTGCTGTCTGCAAGGCAGACAGTCTTTTCTGCTGGCAGAGCGACAGTTCTTTTTCTTCTTTCCTGATCTGGGCCCATTAAGTTCATAAACAGTAACAGCATGGTCTCTGACTCTCTCCGTCAGGCCAGTCATGGCCATAACCCTATGTGATTCTGCAAGGTCTTACTGTGGCGCAGTGATGAGAGTGTATCTTCATTGGTACCTGGGCAGACATGTTATCTGTTCATCCCCATTGGCTTATTCCTCTTACCTTCCATTTGATCTTGGGCAAGGCAAAGGGTGTGGCCAAACCCCACTGATGTCATTTTTACTGTCAAATTTAAAGCAGAGATATTGGGTATCCAGTAGGCCATCAGAGATAACATGTCTTTATCCATTTGTGTTTTTCAAAGTTTTACAATTGACGTGTTAGGTGCCGACCTGTTGTTCAGCTCAGGAGGCTGCAGATGGTCTCACTGGGGTGCTGTGACAAGGTCTTGTGCTGTTGTTACTCTGCTCATTCCTGCCCAGGCTTTCAAAGAAGGGGAGGCCGAGGCGGGTGTATCACTTGAGGCCAGGACTTCAAGACCAGCCTGGCCAACATGGCAAAACCTGTCTCTACAAAACATACAAAATGATCCGGGCATGGTGGCATGTGCCTGTAATCCCAGCTACTCAGAAGGCTGAGGTGGGAGAATTGCTTGAACCCAGGAGACAGAGGTTGCAGTGAGCCAAGATCGTGCCACTGCACTCCAGCCTGGGCGACAGAGAGAGACTGTCTCAAAAAAAAAAAAAAAGAAAAAAGAAAAAAAGGAAACAAAAGAAAAAGAAAGAAAGAATGGGAAGCCTAGAGATATGCGTTTAGGTAACTCAAACCCTGTACATTTTCAAATCCCAAAAATTCTAAGAACCTGTTACATTCTAATCTGCATTGTCATAGGCAGCGAACACACAGAGTCACACAGTTGCCTGAGCTTACCAGAGACTGACAAACTGAGTTTGCTTTGGACCAACAATAAGAAAGTAAATTAAAGTAAAAAGACCTTTTCAGATTTGACACCAAGCAAAAATCATTGCCCACACAGTTATGTCCATTATAGCTGCTGTTGATGACATACCTATTGTGAGTCAGGTGTGTGCTAAATACTCGACATTCACATACCCACTTTGTCACGAACTAGTGAACTAGCAGATGGAGATTATTTTGCCCAATCTACAGATGGGGAAATTGAGGCCGAGAGCTCAAAGAGGTTGCTCAAGGCCACCCTAGTAATGAGTGTCAGGCCCACGCTGCCTTACTTCCTTTGTAGTTATTCAGAAGACCCACGGTTTCTGAAAGACCTCGAGAATTTGCGCCACTGCTACCTCCCAGTCAGGATTCGCAAGGCTAGGAGAGGACAGGCAGGGTCAACCCAGGGGAAGAAGCCTTGAGGAAATCGGTAATGAATTTCCAAGTTCGATGCGAGTGAAAATGTTTCAGACCGTCTTGCCTGGCTCTGCTGATGTGTGGTCAGAGGCGGGCGAGCTCTATGTTTCCCAGAGCTCTAAATCAAGACAAATGCTGGCACTGCAACCCTGATTGCCTCATTTACTCTTGTCCCCGCAAAAAGATTGAACGCCACACTGCTGACACAGAGAAGGAATTTAGTGTTGGTTGCTGAACAGTGGAGCTGAAATGGACACGAGAGGTCATTTATTCCCAGCCTTAATGTGATGAGGAGAGCAGAACTTGGTGATGTCAGCTGACGCACTGCAACCACACTGTCTCTTGCTGCTGTCATTATTAATGCTATTGGCATCATCAATATCCATAGGCCATTTAATAGTCACTAGTAGTTTGAAAAACAAGATCATGTGAATTATGATGATGCGTTATATGTCACTCAGTGATTCTAGGTATCTTTCATCCTTACAATGATAATTTCATTGGATTCATTGGTAAGGATTATCATCCAAGCTCTGCCCCTAACCGTGGAGAAAGGGGCTCACGGGATTTGCTCCCAGCGAGGCCTCAGGTCAGGCTGGCCTCGGCCCCAGCCGGCCTCCCCACAGCTCTCCCTGCTGGCAGTGCTCAGGCACGTGCCCCTGGTCCCGGGTTAGTATGCCACTTGGCCTTGAGCCCAGGAGGAGCCATCAATGACTGTGTGCCGTCCCCAGTCCCACCAAGGAAAGTGATGGGTGGGCCGCAGCCTCCACACTCCACGAATCCCATCGCGTCTCACGTCCTCAGTCTGCCTCCCTCCAGGCCTTTGCAGGAGGCACCTCCACCCTCAGACCTCTGCCACTCCCAGAGGACCCCTATGTCCTCCTCCCTGCGTCTCTCCTTCTCTTCCCTCCCTGCTTCCCTTTCATCCTTGAGCAGATTTGGCACTGAGTTGTCAGGTCCTCATCAGCTGACGAGGGAAGCAGTGTTTCCTGTGCTCTGCACGCTGTGTAGATGAACGTTTGTGTTCTCAGGTGGCCCCTGATATGGTTTGGCTGTGTGTCCCCACCCAGATCTCACCTTGGATTATAATAATCCCTACATGTCAAGGGCGGGACTAGTAGAGGTAATTGGATTATGGGGGCAATTCCTCCATGCTGTTCTCGTGATCGTGAGTGAGTCTCACGAGATCTGATGGTTTTATAAGCGTCTGGCATGTCCCCTGCTGGCACTCCTCTCTCCTGCCACCCTGTGAAGAGATGCCTTCTGCCATGATTGTAAGTTTCCTGAGGCCTCCCCAGCCATGTGGAACTGTGAGTCCATTCAACCTCTTTTCTTGATAAATTACCCAGTCTTGGGTATTTCTTCATAGCACCATGAGAACGGACTACTACGGTCCCTGACTGTCAGAACTGCCCTAAGCTTTGGGCTCCTTTGCAAGCTTCCAGATTCGTATATTCCAGCCTAGTCACATCTTCTAGAGGCTGCCCACTCTCCTTGGCTTATGGCCCCCCTTACCCCATCCTCAAGCCAGCAGTGGTGAGTGGAGCCCTTTTGTCATGCTTCTAATCTCTCTGATTAGGGAAGTTCTCTGTTTTTAAGGGGGCAAGTGATTAGATTGCACCCCCTGGGAAAATCATATATAATCTTCTGATATTGAGGTCCAGAACCTGAATTCCATGTGCATAGTGTCTTTTGCCAAGTAAGGTACCATATTCACAGGTGTGACACCAGGGGTGCAGGTCCTGCTTGCCACAGCACCTTCACACCCAGGATGGCACGGATAGCAGGTGCCTGCTGGAGAGTGGAAGGCTTGGAGTAGGGAATGCGGCCGGGTGCTGCTTCAGGCACTCCGTGCTTGTAAATCTTGATGTAGGTCATGCAGTCATAGCCAGGGCCCTCAGACATGGTTGCTGTTTTAATCCCATTCTATGATGAAGGCACTGAGGCACAGAGAATAAGTGACCTGACAAAGTCACAGAGCTGGAGGGACCCAGGCAGTCTGGTCTCAGAGCCCACATTCTCACCTGCTGCACCATCGTGCGCTCTGCAGAGAAGCACCACGTATCAGGAAGTGCCAGACAGCAGCCCGGCACCCAGGCCTTTAGACATGGGAAGAAGCTGAACTGCAGTGTCATCTGCCCTGGTCCAACCACCCTATGCATTCTTTAGGTCGTGGAACCTTGACTTTTCAAACGTTCTCATCCTCTCTCTTGCTACTTTAGTAAAAGCTTCTGTGTTTTCCAGGCTGGGAATGATTTCATGTTTATGTCACTTCTGCCCCCTCCTCATACAGATGCCTACCCTAATTCTGAAGTCGTCTACGTCTGGACCAACGGCTCCACCAAGTCTGTGGTGG
The DNA here is from genome assembly GCF_043159975.1 of Macaca nemestrina. Lineage (NCBI taxonomy): Eukaryota > Metazoa > Chordata > Mammalia > Primates > Cercopithecidae > Macaca > Macaca nemestrina. The sequence goes on from NC_092131.1 coordinate 176,645,209, forward strand.
TGGCGGAAGATGGCTCCAGACTGAACCAGTACCACTTGATGGGGCAGACGGTGGGCACTGAGAACATCAGCACCAGCACAGGTGAGGGCTCCCAGGTGCACTCCGGACACCACACCCCCGGAGAGCTCGCTGCTCCCAGCACCCCTCTGCAGGGCCCACGTGGGAGGTGGCACAGCAGCCAAGCACACCCTGTCCTGGACAGCTGTGCTCTCCCTGGGCCACAGCTGCGTGAGAGCTGGCCAAGGGAGTCCTCCCAGCCCGCCCCTCCCTGCAGCGGCACGCAGAGGCACCAGCTGTGGCCGGCAGTTGCAGTGGACCTGCTTATATAACACACCCCTAGGCAGGAAAGGTAGACAGCTTCCTACAAATACCCCCAGTTACCTGCTGCCCCACCTCCGGCTTTAAACAGCGCAGAGATTTCCCTGGAGTTGAAGTTGGGAAAGCACAACCAGGCAGCCTACAAAGAAGAGCTGAAATGTACACGAAGGAAGCAGACACTCTCAATGCCAGGTGCCCTGGGCTGGCCTGAGCCCTGCAGGGTCAATATCCCAGCCTGGCTTCCCCAAAAAAAAGTTGGTGGGGAGACCAAAGGAACAGGACACATTGCATCTCCAGAGCCTGCAAGTTCTGTGGCCAGATATCTCCAGGGCAGGCAGGCCCAGCCATAGGGGTCAAGGTCACCAGAGAGTGCCGTGAGCAAAGGAGGGGGTTTTGAGCTCCAAAAAGCTTCTGCAGACTTGGAGAAAAGCCTAAAGGGAGGCAGGGAGCCCTGATGGCAGAATGAGCTCTAAGCCCCAGAGGATATTTTCAAGGGAGCGCTCTGTCAGCACGGCTGATTGTCAGCACCGCTATCCTTGCAGCTGGCCGAGCACACAGGCCGTTGAGTGCATAGCCTGTTCTGGGTGCACACACAGGCAGTCAGCACCCTGTTGACCCACAGGCCTGCGCACTGGGCATCCCTGGGGGATATGAGAGTCTGGGAGGATGGCTTCACCGTTTGGTTACCACGCTAAAGGGAAAGGCAGAGGGAATGGGCCGGTTTTATGGAAACCAGTGGAAGGTAGCGTAGCAAGAGTTTGGTGTAAGCAATTGCGATGCTGAGGGAGGATATTCCAGTTTGGAACTGTTTCATATAGTTCTTTGAATATTAATAACTGGGATTTCTACTCCTGTTTGCATTCTACAATCTTTTAAAACAAACACGATCGAATTTTCCTACCCTCAACTCAAAAATATAACAAAATGAAAAGAACTACCAGCAAAAGAATTAGAAGTAGGAGAGTAATTTCAAGCCCTACTGTAAAACAGAATGCCATTTCACTTCTTCAAGTGCTAAGAAGACACAGACTTGGATCACTGGTAGAGATCCAGTCCTTGCTACCAACATACCCTTTGCCTCTTCTTTGCCCATTTCTCTCTCTGGTCTTCGAGCCGGCTCTGCTCCCTCACCTGCTGCGGACTATGGGAAAAGTGCACCTTTGCATTGCCGGCCTGTCCAGGCACGGCTGAGATTGTTGGCTCCTCTTGTGTTAGAGGGCAGATTTTGCCACATGTGATTGCTATGGTTCCTTCATCTCCTACATACGACATGTTTTGAGTTGACACTCAGTGAAGCAGCCACAGTGGGCCTTGCTGAGCTGTGGGCTTCCATCCCAATAGTAAACACTGCAACTGTGATGTCAGACTCTTAATGTCCCAACACGCAGTCCCTGCAGCCGCAGACCACTACTGTAACAGACCGGGGCCTGGGCTGATGGAGTCCCCAAGCCTATTCTCCCCACGTTCACAGTGCATCGCAGCTCTCCGGCCACACCATCCACTCCTCACAATTCAGCCAAAGTTTTTTGAATTGCTCTTCCTCCACCCCTCAAAGAACACTTCCCATCTCCCCAGGGAGAGGCAAATCCAGGCAGCAAGAAGACTGGCCCAGCAGGGCTCACACTCCCTGACCACAGCCCCCGACCTCAGCTCCTTACCAGTTCACCATGAGGACGGCATCATTCTCAGCAATGAATGGGAGGTCTCCTCGTGCCTCCCACACAGCCAGGCAAATCCAGAGAAGGCACTGGGGCATCGCCAAGGAAATGCCCCCAATTTCAGAGAACAGGTGACACAACTCTGGTAGGTGGCAGAAGGGATGAGCTGCCAGGACCCAGGGCCTCCGGAGCTGCTGCATCTCACTCTGCACCTGGGACGCAGCCAGCACAGGGCCTGCTGCTGGTGGGAACGGTCGTCTCACCTCCCTGGAGCCTGTAGACTGGAAACAAGAAGGACTCTGTCCACCCTCTGCAGGGCTCTGTGAAACCCTGAGTTATATCCGGGGAGGCTAAATCCTGAAATCCTAATTGCAGAAGCAGGCGAGCGAGTAGGGGGGAGAGAGGCACAGATTGTGACCGGAGATTAGTAAAACACACAAATCTGATTTCCCCCAGGAAGAGCATCCGTCAGCAAAGGCTCTTCAGAGACCAGGGGTCGTAAGACTTATAAAATGACTGAGAAAAAATTCAGGCATCCTCCTGTGTCCTCTCCTTAACCCAGATCATACAAATGAATGCTTGTCCAGCCTGACAGGGGAGTGGAAGGGAGGCTCCTGGTGAACTCCCTGGATGCAGCAAGCAGAGACTCTAGGGGACTGATGTGCAGTCATTTGCTTATTTGCAGGCGAATACACAATCATGACAGCTCACTTCCACCTGAAAAGGAAGATTGGCTACTTTGTCATCCAGACCTACCTTCCCTGCATAATGACCGTGATCTTATCACAGGTGTCCTTTTGGCTGAACCGGGAATCAGTCCCAGCCAGGACAGTTTTTGGTGAGTGTCCCCAAGCCAGGCCTGGACACTGGTGTTTTGCCACTGACCCTAACCACCCCAAAGCAACAGCAACAACCTCCATGAAACTTCTAGTGCTGCCTCTGTGTTGTGTGACCTGGAAAACAAATTGACCAATTCATTAAGAATTTAATGTTAAGGATTAGGGTTTAGGATTTCTCTCCAAAGAAGGATTTAAGGAATATCACATGGTCTATTTATAGTTATTTCCTTGCTGAAAAGCCTTTTTGCGTGGTTTGACCTTGCAGGCATGTATCTGTTTTATGTGAGATTTTGCTATTCAGGTTGAGCGTCATTTATCCCAAATGCTTGGAACCAAAAGTATTTCGGATGTCAGTTTTTTTTAAATTTTGGAAGAATTGCATGATACCAGTTGAGTATCTCTAATCTGAAAATCTGAAATGAGCTCCACGGAGCATTGTCTTTCAGCGTTATGTCAGTGCCCAAAAAGTTTTGGATTTTGTAGCATTTCAGGTTTCGGATTTTTGAAATAGGGATACTCAGTCTGTAGTATTTTTGGTTCTCATCAAGTATGACTTTGTAAGTTATCAGGCAGTTTTCTTTGAAATGTGCATGCCACTTTAAAATTAATCACCAAATAACAATCAAAGAGATGCAATAGGAATAAATTAAATCTGTATACCTGATGCAAACCTAGAGCAGCATCATTTTACGTCCCTAAGACATCAGCTAAGTTGGGAGAACTCTAACTCAGGAGGTACCGCGGCTCAGCAGACACAGTTGATCGTCTGAGTCTTAATTACCTCGAAGCTCAGCTGCCTCTGATTCAGGAAGATACGAAAGGCACTTTTGCCAGTCAGTTGTGATCCTAGATGCTCACATCTCTGTAGACTGTAAAGTACGATTCACACATCAGCATTTGCTATTTCAGTTTCCTTTCCAAAGCAGGAAAACGTTAGCATGCGTTTTATCTTAATGCTCCCCCAGAGTGTAGGCTGACCAAGAGCTCAGGGAGTTCAGGAGTGAGGGGCGCAGGGGTGCTCCCGTCTCCTCATCACTCTGCCTCCAGCCAAGAGTCCAGCTTCACTTGCCAAGCCCGAGCGAGCGTCAGGATTGTTTCAGGAGGGTGTGGAGGTTGGCTGGTGACCAGGCCGTGCTCCCCAAGTTAATGTGCCTCATGAACTCTTTAGGGGAATTTAGTTGGTAGGCAGAAAGAAAGCGGGCAGGGGATTGCCTGTTACTGTCGGGGTTTTTTGGCAGGGAGTGGAGGGAGATGCATGTTAAGATATTAAAGGCCCAAGAAGAAGACTCAAGAGGCTCGTTTAAGATCCTGCACAGAGCTCTTCCCCCTCAACACAGTGATTAACTGGATTTCTAAAAAAAATCAAAGATCTCTATTGATTCCTTTGGCAGTGTTGATTTCATGCAGGGAATGACGTTCGCTGTGTACTTGTATTGCTGTGAAGGATGGCGTTGAATGAAACCCCAGGCATACTACGTGTCCTTGGTGCTGTGCTGGTCTCCTGGGACTGCCCTAAGCAAGTCCCACACACTGGGGGCTTAAACAGCAGAAACGTATCAGCTCACACTTCCGGAGGCTGGAAGGCTGGGATCAGGGCGTTGGCAGGGCTGGCTTCTCCTGGGGCATGCAAGGGAAGGATCTGTTCCCGGCCTGTCTCTTGGCCTCTGGTAGCTCTTTAGCTCATGGCAGCATCACTCCAGCCCTCCCACGGCATGCTGCCTGTGTGCATGTCTGTCTCCAAGGTTCCCCATTTTATAAGGGCGTCAGTCATAGCAGATGAGGGTCCACCCCAGTGACCTCATTTTAACTTAATTACTTCTTTAAATACTGCATCTCCAAATAAGGCCATAATGTAGAGTACTGGAGGTTAGGACTTCAACATACGAATTTTACAGGCCCACAGTTTTTAGTTACACCCCCATCGCCCACACAGGTGCATGCTTCTGCAGAAGGCAGGGCTAGCAGGTGGAAGCTTTGTGAACCGCGAGAGTCCACAGGCCTGGCTCCCAGTGTGGGTAGTCTCACCTCCTTGCTGGCAAGCTTGGGCACCTTGCTAACTACTTCCAAATCTTCAGGCTCCCCAACCTGCCAAACAAGGATACTGACACCCATCCAGAATGCAGCTTAGACCAGGGTCTGACACTCAGCGGACCCAGTAGCTGGTGCATAGTCTGCCAGTCCTAAGGAACGTCCTCTTCCAGGGATCCAGCCTGGCTGTGTGGTCACTGCAGAGTTTTCCTAGTGGCCACAGGCTCCAGGCACAGCAGCCTCCAGGGGACACTGTTCCCGCTTTGAGGGACTGACATGCCCAGACCCAGATTCAGATATGGCGCTTCTGACAAGTCTGCAGTCAGGTGAAGGTCTGTCTTCCCTGTTTGCAGGGAGCCGTCTGCTTCCGGGTGCCTAGTAAATCACTGGGAGGCACCTGCTGGCTGCGGTGTGAATGTGACTGTCATTCTGCCTTGGATCTTGCCTTCGTGCTACAGAAACACATCACTCGCTCTACGTGTCTTTGTGGAGCACTGGCTGTTTGCCTGGCTTTGTTCATGGCAGTGGGAGCCAAAATCAGACCGCAATCCCTGCCCTCCTCAGTTCATATTCTAAAGGGAAGGGACAGTCAAGACACGGAGCGTCAGCAGTTGTCTGTCTAAGTGCTGTGAATCTGTTAGGTGTTAGCAAAACAGTAGAGGAAAGCGCAGGCTGGGATTAAAATCACCAGTCCCTTGGGAGGCCGAGGCGGGCGGATTGCATGAGGCCAGGAATTCGAGACCAGCCTGGCCAACGTGGCGAAACCCCGTCTCTACTAAAAATACAAAAATTAGCCAGGTGTGGGGATGCCTGCCTGTAATCCCAGCTACTCAGGCAGCTGAGGCACGAGAATTGCTTGAACCCCGGAGGCAGAGCTTGCAGTGAGCCGAGATCACGTCACTGCACTCCAGCCTGGGCAAGACTCTGTCTCAAAAAAAAAAAAAAAAAAAAAATCACTGGTCCCCTTTGTGTCTATCATTTTGGGCATGTTGTACTGGGGTCCTGGGTGCCGGCACTGAACCCTGTTTCCGTTTTCCACTCTGCCCCGCCTGACCCCCGCAGGGGTCACCACGGTGCTGACCATGACGACCCTCAGCATCAGCGCCCGGAACTCTCTGCCCAAAGTGGCCTACGCCACCGCCATGGACTGGTTCATAGCCGTGTGCTATGCCTTCGTCTTCTCGGCGCTGATAGAGTTTGCCACGGTCAATTACTTTACCAAGAGAGGCTGGGCCTGGGATGGCAAAAAGGCCTTGGAAGCAGCTAAGATCAAGGTACTGACTGTTTCTCCTCCCTTCTTCCAGGTCCCCTTGACAGAGAAAGTGTGCCCGATTCTATCCAAACATAAGACAAGGTGCTGCTCTTTCCTCCCCGGCAGCTCCCAAATGCTCCTTCCCTTATACTCAAGGCCCTCACCAAGTCTTACTGACAACAAGTCCAATTTCACTCCAGCAAAAGGCGACAGGATGTGAACGGCTTGGGCCTGTTTATATTCAAGCCTGTTATTTTGGCAGAAGTAACTCCTGTCTCTTAAGGGATGACACGTCTGGTTTTAATTGTGGAATCTGTTCTTCTGCTCGTTTTATCCCCCTTCACCACGCAGGCTGTCCTCTTCAGGTGGCCTCAGGTCGAGAAGGGGGCGCCGACGTAATGGAAGGAGTTCATCAGCAAAGCACACCCAAGCCCCGCTGAGTCCATGATTTGACCCCCTTTTACCAGGCACATAAATTGTTGTGAAAGCATTACTCTGTTCAAAGCAAAGCACCATCAAGTATTGAAAGGGTGATTTATGCCCAAATCTTAAGAACATTTGAAGAAAAAAGATTTACCAAGATTCCAAGCTGCATTGTTTCCTTGGGGAGATAAGAATAGCATTCATGGACAGTAAATAAAGCAGCATATGGTGAACTGCTAATTTCACCACACAGAAAACAAACACACACATCTCTGTGAGGAGAGAACAGGAGGTCAGAGCCATCGGGGTGACCTGAAAGTAAAACTTAATCTGTCCTTTGGAAAATCAGCATGAAGGGAGTCTTGGAAGGCATTAGAGAGGCCTCGAAGTGTAAGTCCCGACCTCCCAGCCAGGGACCACAAGCCAGTTACAGCAGAGCAGGAGGCCCTGGTTCTACCGGGAGAACTGCCTCCATCCCATCCACAGCCCTGTGCTTGCTCTGAGGGTTGGACTCTGCTGTCAGGAGTTCTGGCCTGACCTCGCCATTGTGCCTTCACTATTTCCACGTGCCAGGAGTCCCTCCCCTGCTGGAGTTTCAGCATAGAAGCCGCACTTCCAAGCCTAGCTCCCTGGCTGCGGGAAGGCCTGGCAGGACCCCTGCTGGGTGCTCTCATGGAGGGAGGAAAGGAGGAGCTGGAGGAAGGGCCTCGGGCGTGGGTGTGCTTTGAGGGCTGGGAGGAGGGACAGGAGTGATCTGACCGCACTGGGTGATAGGGACTGGGGAGCTGGGAGCAGGCTGTTCTCAGATGATGGAAGTTCTTGGCCGACACGTTTGAACTTGTTCCTGCAGACCAGGGGGCCAGAGAAGGTGCTGTGCGGGGAGGAATGAGAATGGAGTTTGGGGAGATGGGGCTTCCCAACACTCCGCACTGTGTTGCTGGAAGGTGCGTGTGTGTCACCTGCCTGGGACATAGACGGTGCATGAAGGATAGTGGGCTGGAGCCTGGTATGAAGTCAGGGAGCAGCCAGAAGTTCCTGACAGTCACCAAGGTTGTCGGGCTCATGCCTGTGAGTCCAGGAGGAACATGAACCCCCGGTGAACGGAGAGAGCACGCATGTGGTTGGGTGGTGTTGTTGGGTGTCGCCATCACTGGCTAATCTAATCGACGTAGATCTGAATTCTGAATGGAGGGTTGGAGGGAAGAGAGAGGATGAGGGTGACCTGCATTGTCTCATTCGATGAGAGTGAGGGTCTTCTAGAATAAGCAGCATGCCTCAGGCTGGCTTGTGGAATGTCAAGACTCTCTCGTTCCCGGAAGGCAGTGACGCTAGGGGTTCCACCCCTGCCGCCAGGAAGGGTCTGTGCCTGGAAGGCATGGAGCATGTGCAGGCAGCACACCCCGCAGTCAGACTCCGGCCACAAGCGTGAATTCCACAGCCTGGGGTCAGCCTACACCCGAGTAAACTGTTCCCTGGAAGTAGAGAGGAGTTTAAAAAAACAGACTGTGTTCACCATTGTTCCAAGTTGGGATCTCCAGAAGCAAACACTGGGTCAGCGTTTGGGGTGTGGCAGATTTTAGGAGGGAAGGTTTGGGAAAGGAAACTGGGGGCAGTGAGATTCGGAGAGGAAGAAATCAAACCGTGACGCAGGCCTAGCAAAGCCCAGGCTCACCCGCTGGGGCGTGTGGAGCAGGTGGCCAGTGGAGGTGCCCCGTGTCAGGGATGTGGCCAGGGCTTTAGACTCCTGCGTCGCTGCCCAACAGATGTGTCTGGTTTCCCCAGGAAGGGCATGAGTCTGGCCAGACCGCCCTCTGCAACTCAGGCTACCAGAAGAGCTGATTCCCGGCCGCACTGCCTGCCGCTGGGGAGCACGTCCTTCCGGACAGGCGGATTCCGGGGCGCGTGTACATCTCCACCACCAGCGCTGTGACTGTGCTGAGTCCCAGGCGGGTGTTCCCTGCCACCTGCCCCCACCCCTCTGCACATTCCTTCCCAGTAAAAACGCGCACCCTCAGGACAGAGCGGTATCTTCTAAAGGGCTTGCCCTTCACTTGGTTCCACCCAGAGCTAGAACCATTCTAAGCAGTAACTCACATGTATGGGTTTCTTCTGGCGGATCTGCATGAGCGCTCACATGACGGTGGGGAAGGCGGGGCTGGCAAAACTGCCATCGCATTTCTGAGGTGTGGCCCGCCTCCCTCAGGCTCCGGCACGGTTTCCCCAGGAGGTCCTCATGCCCCTGCCCCTGGCCTGGTTTTGGTTTACCTGTTTCACCTGTTTCCCCTGACTCGTGCTCTATGCTTGGCCTTTCTGCTTTTTATCTTTTCTTTATTCTTAACGTTTGATTTATTTTCTTTACTCTCTTGTGTTTTTCAAGTTTTAATTAATGAGACTGTATTACTTTAGTAGTGGAACACAGGTTGTCTAACATTTTATTGTGCACATTTTTAAACATACAGCAATGTTTAAAGAGGTTTACAGTGAAACCGTCTGCTGTTAACATTACCTGTGGCTGTGTCCTCACCACCTGTCACCTCTCCCTCTGTCTGTCCACCAATACACCCATCCTCAATCTGTGATTTTTTTTGCTACATTTCAAAATAAATTTCAGGTGGCAATGCATTTCCCACTCCATATGTCAGCATGCATGTCATTATAACTACAGTCCAATACTAGCTTACTGTTTTATTCCTTTGAAGCAAAATTTGTAGTGTGAAATGCTCAAGTATTAATGGCACCTTTGTTGCGTGTGCCCAAATATGTACATTGTGTGTAACTCGAATCCCTGCCACAGTAGAGGACATCTCCAGCCTCCAGAAAACTCACCATGCCTCTTTCCAGGCAGGGCTTGACCCCACCTGTCCAAACATATCCACTATTTTTATTTCTTCCACCATAATGTAACTTACCTGTTTAGAATTTTATATCCATGGCTCAAGCCTGTAATCCCAGCACTTTGGGAGGCCGAGACGGGCGGATCAGGAGGTCAGGAGATCGAGACCATCCTGGCTAACACGGTGAAACCCCGTCTCTACTAAAAAATACAAAAAACTAGCCGGGCGAGGTGGCGGGCGCCTGTAGTCCCAGCTACTCGGGAGGCTGAGGCAGGAGAATGGCGGGAACCCGGGAGGCGGAGCTTGCAGTGAGCTGAGATCCGGCCACAGCACTCCAGCCTGGGCGACAGAGTGAGACTCTGTCTCAAAAAAAAAAAAAAAAAAAAGAATTTTATATCCAAAAAAAAAAAAACTTCACAAAAAACGTATACAAGAAAGTTCATAACTGCTTAATCCGTAAGAGTTAAGATTAGAAACAGTCTAGGTGTCCATCGATTGGAGAGTAAGCAAACGGTGGCACATTCGTGCAAAGATACATCACTCAGCCATGAAAAGGAGAGGATGACTGATAGACACAGCAAATGGGCGAGTCTCAAAAGTCTTGTGCTGGGTGGAAGGCACCTTGTCAAAAGAGTGCATTCTGTACCATGAGGTTTAATTGCGTCCTTTCCTCCTTCCCCGCAGGCCACACCTTAGGGCTTCCCTTATATCCACACACCTTATTCCCTCCCGCTGGTGCACTCGAAGGTAAAGAAGTGATGGCTGCCTTTGCAGGGGGGAAGTCCTAATTCCGTTTATGCCAAGATCTTGAGAAATGCCAGACTTTAATTTTTTTTTTACTTTTATTTTAGGTTTAGAGGTACATGTGCAGGTTTGTTGTAGGAAAATCAAGTCACAGGAGTTTGTTATATAGATCATTTTGTCACCCAGGTACTAAGCCTGGTATCTAATGGTTATTTTTTTCTGCTCCTCTTCCTCCTCCCACCTTCCACCCCAATATCTGTTGTTTCCCTCTTTGTGTTCATAAGTTCTTATCATTCAGCTTCCACTTGTGGTATTTGGTGTTCTGTTCCTGTGTTAGTTTGCTAAAGATAATGGCCTCCAGTTCCATCCATGTTCCTGCAAAAGACAAGATCTCATTCTTTTTATCATTCTTTTTTTATGGCTGCACCATTCCATGGTGTATATGTACCACACTTTCTTTATCCAATCTGTCATTGATGGGTGTTTAGGTTGATTCCATGTCTTTGCTATGTGAGCGGTGTTGCAATGAACATTCTCATGCATGTGTCTTTATGGTAGAATGATCTGTATTCCTCTGGGAATATATCCAGTAATGAGATTGCCAGACTTACATAGCAATCATAGCTCTCATGTGTGCCCTGTCTGCAGGCTACCTGGAGACATCAGTGGAGGAGGGCCCTCTCCCAGGCTAAGCAGGTGTTTCTCTCTTTTGAAAGGTGCACCTTTAGAACTCCAAGGTGAGCTGACCATTGCCTGTAAGCGGCGCGTCCTTACATTCCTATTATATTTTGCAGAAAAAGCGTGAAGTCATGCTCAATAAGTCAACAAATGCTTTTACAGCTGGGAAGATGTCTCACCCCCCAAACATTCCGAAGGAACAGACTCCAGCAGGGACGTCGAATACAACCTCGGTCTCAGTAAAACCCTCCGAAGAGAAGACTCCTGAAAGCAAAAAGACTTACAACAGTATCAGCAAAATTGACAAAATGTCCCGAATCGTATTCCCAGTCTTGTTCGGCACTTTCAACTTAGTGTACTGGGCCACGTATTTGAATAGGGAGCCGGTGATAAAAGGAGCTGCCTCTCCAAAATAACCGGCCGCACTCCCAAACTCCAAGACTTCCAGCGAAATGGTATCAAGGGGAGGGCTTGCTCGCAGGGGCGTTCCATATGTGAGCACTATCTTTCAGGAAATTTTTGCATGTTTAATAATATGTACAAATAATATTGCCTTGATGTTTCTATATGTAACTTCAGATGTTTCCAAGACGTCCCATTGATAAATCAAGCAAACACCTTTCTAGGAAAACGGGATACAATGACCGACACTCAGATGCCCAGTATCATACGTTGATAGTTTACCAACAAGATACGTATATTTTTAACTGCTTCAAGTGTTACCTAACAATGTTTTTTATACCTCAAATGTCGTTTCATACAAAATTTCCCAGCGAATAAATATTTTAGGAAACTCTCCATGATTATGACTTGACCAACTCTATTGTGAGAAACAGGGATCATAAAGAGCACGTTTTTCATGACCAGGAAACTTGGACATTTACGTACAAAATGAACTGCCTCTGATCATTCTTACTGTTCTGAAATTAGGAAAGTGCTGCATGATCTTACATGAAGAAATAGAGTTGGCAAACATTTATGCAGGCAGATTAATAACAGAAACACATCATATGTTAGACACACAAATACAGTATTTCCCTGAGGAAAAAAAATTAACTGCTTAAATTTTTTGGGAGGAAAAAGACACATTTCTTACCCCACCCCACACCACCCACTACCTGAACAACAGCCAAGGAAAGAAAGGAGATGTTCAAACAAACCACTAACAGTGTGTTGACGGCACTCTCAGCCCTTGGCCCGTGTGATCACTGTCTCTGAAACACCGACCACCTCCCTCTGCAGCCAGCGTGCAGCGCTTCAGTGGTGAGAAATTGTCCTTGAGTTATTTTCCATTTTATTTCCTTGTATGTATTTCATGACTGGACTTCCTGCTCTGTCAGCTTTTGTATATGAATCTTAAATGTTCATTAAAAAATAAAAAATGAACCGATCTTGTGGACATATATGACTCTTTTTAAAAAATTTCGTGTTTTGGTGGACTCATTTCCTGAAAGTGACATAAATGGAACCCATCATGAAATTGCTTGGGAACGAAGCAGAACAAAACAAAACGTTTACTTGGTGGCTTGTCTCTGGTCCAACCTAATTCCATAGAGTAGCACCTGGAGAGAAAACTTGTTTAAACCACGGTGAGGGTAGACAGGTGAAAGCAGGTACAGCCCATCACAAATTTCTCAGTGGTGCAATGCCGCTTGGGCCTCGACTTGATAGAGTCTTCTCTGAGTGTATTTCAGGGTGGGTGTTTGTTGTGGGCATGGTGACTACCTGGTTCTTTACATATGGGAAGATTTAATTATCCCCCCACCCCCCTTTATTTTTTTGAGCCAAGGTCTTGCTCTGTTGCCCAAACTGGCGTGCAGTGGCTCAATAATGGCTCACTGCAGACTCAGCCTCGTAGGCTAAAGCAATTCTGCCACCTCAGCCCCCTAAGTAGCTGGGACGACAGGCGTGTACCACCATGCCTGGCTTATTTTTAAATTTTTCATAGAGACCAGGGTCTCACTCTATTGCCCAGGTTAGTCCTGAACTCCTGCATTGCCCCTTCGTTGGTTTTAGGGTCTCACAAATGGAAGGGTAAAGGCCAGCAGAGAAGGCATCTTCAGTGTTCACATGAGGAAGCATTTCCCTATTCTAAATGATGATGATATTTGTATAATGAGAGTGCTCTCTGTTATACCACAGCAAAAATCCCAGCAAAACAAAAAACAAACTTAAGGCTCAATAGAAGATCCTGTTTTCATATACTATGTAGTTACATTTCTCTCCTATAGTCTGTAGAGTTTAGCTTTGTGCTGTAGTTTGGAGAAAAATATACTGTAAGTTATGTCCAAATGGCTACATGCATGAACACCCTCTTTGAACATCTCAGTCCATCGATAGAAGAGTAAGCAACAGGTGACCTCACCACCTGTCACCTCTCCCTCTATCTGTCCACCAATACACCCATCCTCAATCTATGTTTTTTTTTTTTTGCTACATTTCAAAATAAATTTCAGATGGCAATGCGTTTCCCACTCCATATGTCAGCATGCATGTCATTGTAACTAGAGTCCAATACTAGCTTACTGTTTTATTCCTTTGAAGCAAAATTTGTAGTGTGAAATGCACAAGTATTAACAGCATCTTTGCTGAGTGTGGCCAAATATGTACATTGTGTGTAACTCAAATCCCTGCCACAGTAGAAAACAATGTCTTCCATATCAGGTTGCAGGAACTTTCTTGACAAGGTCTAGCCTTCATTACAGAAAACCTCCAATGAGCTCCAGTTTGAAGATAGGCTAACCACATTTACAAGCTGCTGAACCTTAATTCTGATGAATGTTTAGTGAAAAAGGTCACATTCGTTTTCTACTTTCTGATTTTGTATTGTAGATATTTCAGTGTTTGTTATTTTTAATGAGAACATAATAAGAATCACCTTGGGGATAATGATAATAAGGCAAAAAATAAAAACTTCGGAAAATAATTATAAATTACAGTACCCTACTTTTAGAGCAAGGATATTTAAATGTATCTCTTTTGACATCACAAATAGAGAGAATATTCTAATATGTTGTTAATCAGTATTACTTCTGGACTTTCTTTGGAATCTAAAGACCTATCCAGGAAAAGCCTTGACTAATGTTGGCCTAAAAGTGTGTGTCTGTCTACAATAATTGGGTTCAAATGCCTCTGGAGTAACTATCAAACTTAAAATAGCACAGCAAACATCCTCTGTTGAAGATTGACAAGGAAGTTGTAAATCTTCTGACCTACTTGTCATGCTCATGTCTTAGAAATAATGCTTTATGTCTCTCATGAGACTGTGAAAATAAAATAAATCTCGAGACCCCAAAATCACTAAAGCAAGGGAAAAGTGAAACTGGGAACTATGTCAGGCAAACCTGCCTCCCATTTTATTTCTAAATAAGATAGCTACAAAGATAAGAAGCTACATACCTCCCTCACAGTTTGCCCACAAGGAAGTTCCTTGTGAACAAAGGACAGGCAAAACTCAAAATCATCCCTCTGCTCACATGAGACAAACACATATCTGATTGCTTCCTTTGCTTTACTGTTTCACTAAGCCAGGTTGTCTAGCTATGACCTGGAAGCCCCCTCCCCACTTTGAGTTGTCCCACCTTTCCAGACCAAACCAGTGTACATCTTACATATATTGATTGATGTCTCCTGTTTCCCAAATATTTATAAAGCCAAGCTGTGCCCCAACCACCTTGGGCACATGTTGTCGGGTCCTCTGGAGGCTGTGTCATGGGTGCATCCATAACCTTGGCAAAATAAACTTCCTAAATTGATGAAGACCTGTCTCAGACACTCTTGGTTTATAGGACAAATTGTGAGAAGCAGGTACACTAAATAAGTAACCTCTATTTTATAAACAGGAATACTGCCGCCCAAAGAGGTTAATCCATTGGCTCAGAATCGTATCAAAAGTTAGGAAGACACGCAGGCCTAGATCCTAGTCCTCATAATTTCTAACCCAGGGCTCACAACACCATGCAATTGCTTCCAGATGGAAGGTGATTTAGAACAAAAATGTAACCTAAAATGAAAAATCTTGCTTCAAACCCTGGTTGAATTATTATCTATTAACAATGCCCTAGAGAAACTTTTTTTGTTTTGTTTTGTTTTTTTGCACTGAAAACATGACCTTTAAGTTTGCCCCTTCTTATATAAAACGTGTGCTTCTGTGATCTTCAAAACCTGTCTTGACGGAATGGATCTGTGTTAGGGTAGCACTCCCCCCAACTACCCTTCAAGGAGAGAGAGAGAGAGAGAGAGAGAGAGAAGCACTGATTGACTAGAGCCAAGGATCTTGATGTGATTTCTCCTCCCAGAGCTCCCACCTGAATGATGATGTGACTGCCTTGGGAGGGGTCTGCCTCCAGGGAAAGCATAACTGACTGTGACACTGAGTCTTCAATCAACATCATCCTTCATTGTAAGAACTAACTTCAAATCAAAAAGAACCCTTTCTTTGGAAAATTGGAAATGCCACAGTTTACTCAGGGAAAACAGTATTTTAAATATTTAAAAATTAGTCTTAATGTCTTTTTACCATATACTAGCACATCTGGGACAATCAGTGCCCTGAGCAAACACATTGAGCATTTGAATATGAATTACTCTGATCACTGAAATTACTTGCCAGGTTTGCAGTGATATAAGGTAATGATTTTGAAGTCTGCGAAAAGGTTCATTTCATCAAAGATTTACATGATTATCTGTTTGTCACTGTCATTTTCAATAGACTGTCTCAACTCTAAATTCAAATGCTCTGTAGCCTGTTTTGAAATGAGTATGGGTTCTTTATGGAAACTTGTGATTTGAAAAATATTTACTGCTCACAATTTCCCTAATATAAAAGTCTGAAGAGATATTTAAGGAAGAAAAAAGTCTGAAGAAATGTTTGCTTAGCTTTTCTGAGTTATTTGAAAATCAAATAAACCAAGGATCAGGCACTCTATTTTGCAATGTGAGACCTCAGAAGGAAAAATTTGAAGTGAGCTCTAATTGATCCAATATACTCATTTAAGTCCAATTTATTCTGCATTCTTCATGTTGCTATCGTTGTCTCCTCACCAGCCAGCATTATTCCAGGCCAGTAGCAGGAGCTAGATGAATGTGAACTGACAGAATAAATCAGTCCTGATAAGTGGGTGGACTGGATCTGATGAAACTCCTTCAGTTAAGGATTGCAAATTGGTGGTAATATTATACCTGATGGAAATCCTTTCTTAAGAATTTATAAAATAAGAATTTCAAAGATTTGTATAAACCTCTCCATAGCTGACCTAACAACACTAGGAACACAATCCCACAGGGTGACAGTTGTCTGGGCTTGAGTGACAGGCTGCTCCTTTAGGTCAGGTGACCATGTAAATTTATCACCCAGACATGAGACTTGCAGAGTGTTGGACTGAGGTCCTCTGTAAATCCTCTCCCCACAAAAAGCAATGAAAACACTGGCAAGATTATATCAAAGCAATTTCAGAACTCTGGAAATAAAATCAAAGGCATACAACACATTAAAAGAGTTTATTGAAGAAACAGTACTGAACTTCAATAAGAACAGTGAGGTCTATGCCATTTTAACTTAGAGATTTCCCTGTCTCCCTATCAGCTCCTTGGCATGGTACCATGAAGACCAGAAGCCTTGTTGCCACCCGAGGGGGATGATTTAATTTGGAACTCTAAAAAATGCCCCATCCCCAGAGTTTTGCCACTATTTGACCTGACCTGGAGCCCCATGGGAAAGTTTTATTCCCAAAGCATTGTTGATGATAATGATGATCGGCATCACTTGAGGAAGGTGAACACTAAAGCCTTCAAGGCAGTGATGCCACAGCTAAGGCAAGAAAGAAACCAGCCAAACATGTACAAGGAAGGTCTGGGGAATCAGATCTAGTTCACAGTGGACTATAAACATCTCAGACATATTCCTGAGGATCTGAAAGTCTGTGTGTATGTGCAGGGTCGTGTGAACAGTCAAGAAAGGGCAGAGAGAGTCTTAGTTACTTACTCATCCCTGGCTGACCCTGATGTCCTGTGAAAGCAAAAAGTGAAAGACAAGGAAGACTTAATCTGCTTAAACTTTGAAAGCGTGCTCCAAACTACACATAGATCCTCACGGCAAAGGGTGAAAAACGTATCACCATAAAGCATTCAAGAGAATTAAAGACCAATCATTGACTGCCCTAAGCTGTGCTGACATAGGGGTGACCCCTATAAAGCCAGGACTAAAAATGAAAACAGACGGAGACTTCAGTCTAGGGAATGCAAACACTAGCATACTTGTCCGGGAAAGTAATTAAACAAACAAAGCCTAACCCCAACAACAACAAAATACAACAACAATAAACAGTGGGAGAAAGGGATGATCAGATTTCAAAGGTATAAAAATATATGGCTAGTGTTTCCAGTTTACTAGGAAGCATGCAAAGAAATTGGGATGTGCAGCCGGTATACAAGAAACAAAACCATCAAAACGTACTGGTCCTGAGGGTGCCCAGCAGTTGGATTTAGTAAATAGACTTTAAATCAGCTATTTGATAATAAGAATAAATAATATAATATATAATGAGAAGAAGTAATGGTTGAACATCCCATAATTTATTAAAAACATTAATTTACACCTCCAAGAGGCTCAACTAAGTCTTAGTATAGTAAGCTTAAAGAAATATACACCCGGATACAATGTAATTATTCTGTTGAAAGCCAAAGGCAGAGAGAGAATCTTGAAAGCAAGAGAGAAGAGACTCATCATATACAAGGATCCTCAATAAGAATAACAGCTGACTTCTCATAAAAAACCATGGAGGCCAGAAGGCAGTGAGATAACATATTCAAAGTGCTGAAAGAAAGCGGGGAACCCCCCACCATCAACCAAAACTTCTATGTTGAGCAACATTACTCTTCAAAACGGCAAGTGAAATAAGACAGGCCCAGGTAAATAAAAATGGAGAGAATATATCTATAGCAGCCCTACTCTACAAGAAATGCCAAAGGAAGTCTTTGAAGGTGTATAGGAATGATAGTTGATGTTAACTTGAACTCATACAAGGAAAGGAAGATCACCATAAAGGAAATTACATGGGTAAATATAAAATGTAAATAAAGCTTTTACTCTTTTCTTCTTTCAACCAATTTAAAAGACAACTGTATGAAACAATAATCACGAAGCTATATTGATGAGTTTATAAGCATAATTTGTATAACAATAGTATCACCTTGGAGAAAGACAAGTCATTATATTGGAAGGACATTTGTGTATACTTTTGAAATTAAGTTAGTAATAGTTGGCTCTAAATTGTTTTAAGGTAGGATGCATATTTAATCCCCAGAGCAGCCATAAAGAAAATAAGTTAAAGAAAAGGTAGTGAACAATCCAAAGGAATTAAAATAGTGTGCTAGAAAATAACACAAAAGAAAACAAAGAGCAAAACAGCAGCTGTAAATTCAACCACATCAATAATTAAATGAAAACGCATTACATAGTCCAATCAAAAGGCAGAGAATGTCAGACTGGATTAATTGAAAAGGACATAACCATATAGTTTCAATAAGAGGTATGTTCTAGATTCAAAGACACAAATAAGTGGAAAGTAAAAGGATGGAAAAGATATACTATGCAGATAGTAACTGAAAGACTGCTAGAACTATTATACCAATATCAGAAAAAATTACCTTAATGCAGATAATATTACTAGAGACAAAGAAGGACATTTTATAGTGGTAGAACAGTTAATTTATCTGGAAGATATAACAATTAAAAACAGATATGTATCTGTGTACCTAACAACAGAGCCCAAAATACATGAAGTAAAAACTGATGGAATTGAAAGGGGAAATATACAGTACAACATTCGTAGTTGGAAACTTTATTCTCCACTCTTAGTAGTTGGTGGGACAACAAGACGGAGAATCAGCTAGTATGTAGAAGACCAGAACAACACTATCAGCCAACTTGATCTGCTCACATCTAAGGAACACTGCACCCAACAGCAGCAGAATCCATATCCTTTTCAAGGCCATTCTCCCGAATAGAGCATTTTGTGTGCAATAATACAAGGCTTAATAATTTTTTTTTATTTTCATTTTTTTGAGTCAGGGTTGTTCTCTGTCACCAAAGCTGGAGTGCAGTGGCATGATGAGGGCTTACTGCAGCCTTGACCTCCCAGGCTCAAGTGACTACAGGCATGCACCACCACGCCCAGCTGATTTTGAAATTTTTATTAAATTAGAAAATATAGTGAGACAAGGTCTCACTGTATTGCTCAGTCTGGTCTCGAACTCCTGAACTCAAGTAATCCACCCGCCTCGGCCTCCCAAAGTGCTAGGATTAAAGGCATAAGCCACTGTGCCTGACCAAGTCTTAATAATTTTAAAGAGATTGAGATCATACAAAGTATGTTCTCAAAAAACAATGGAATTAAATTAGGAGTTTGTTTTTCAAACCAGGACACTTTTAACAAGCATAACAATAATAATTACATCAGAACAACAGGCATACATTAAAATGCTCTTGAGCAAATCAGAACCTGTGCTCATCCTGCCTTTAGCAAGGAATCCGTTATACAGTTCCCATCCGATCCATGCTTTAGTCATCTCCAGTGTGAAACCTGCCTCACCCTGTAGGCCTTTGAGTTTGCAATGCCTCGGTTAGACCAGTATGAATTGGGTCATTGTAGGAAACATGCACTTTATTTTCCAATGAATTAGTCTTAAATTCTACCATGCCCCATTCCTATTTTATCTTTTACATTTGTATTGATATTAGGCGTAGTGTGTGTATATATTTATGGGGTATGTGAGATATTTTGATAGAGGCATTGAGTGCATAGTAATCATGTAAGAGTAAATGGGGCATCCATCACCTCAAGCATTTATCATTCTCAAGTACACATGAAAAATCTACAAAATTAATCACATACTGGGTCATATATCAATATTAAAAATATTGGTACATTCATAATATAGACTATATATATATTTGAGACCAGGTTATGAAACTGGCTAGTTTTTGTATTTTGGTAGAGACAGGGTTTTACTACATTACCTAGGCTGGTCTCAAACTCCTGGTGTCAAGCGATCCATCCACCTCAGCCTCCCAAAGTGCTTGATAACAGGCATGAGCCACCATGCAGGCCAATAATATAGAAATTTTATAAAATAACACTTTGGTCATAAGTAATAATATTGAAAATGGAAACAACTTTTTTTTTTTTTTTTTTGAGACGGAGTCTCGGTCTGTCGCCCAGGCTGGAGTGCAGTGGCCGGATCTCAGCTCACTGCAAGCTCCGCCTCCCGGGTTCACGCCATTCTCCTGCCTCAGCCTCCCGAGTAGCTGGGACTACAGGCGCCGCCACCTCGCCCGGCTATTTTTTGTATTTCTTAGTAGAGACGGGGTTTCACCGTGTTAGCCAGGATGGTCTCGATCTCCTGACCTTGTGATCCGCCCATCTCGGCCTCCCAAAGTGCTGGGATTACAGGCTTGAGCCACCGCGCCCGGCGTGGAAACAACTTTTTAAAAAAGTATCTTCCAACTAGAAATTTAGAATTTCTTCTATTAAACAGCAAAAGGATGAAAATAAAGATTTTAAAATATTAAATTTCTAAAAGTCAAATTTAAATTACACATAAAAATTTACGAGATACAAGAAATCATTGCTCAGACTAAGGTAGCAAAGGTTTTCCCCTATATATTTTTTTAGTGGTTTTATAGTTTCAGTCTTTTATAGTTTAAGTCTTTTATCTACTTTGAGTTGATTTTTATATGTAGTGTGAAATAAGAGCCCACTTTCATTCCTCTGCATGTGACGTCTAGTTTTTCCAACACAATATATTGCAGAGACTGTCCTTTCCTCGTTGTGTGTTCCTGATATCTTCATGGAAAATTTATTGGTTCTACATGTGTGAGTATATTCCTAGGCTCTCTATCTCTATCATCTCTATCCACTGGTCTATGTATCCATCCTTATGTGAATGCCATATTGCTTAAATTACTGTAGTCTAGCAGTGTATTGCAAGTATGATGCTACCAGCTTCATTCTTTTTGTTCAAGATTGCTTTGGTTATGTGGGATCTGTTGTGGTTCCATAAAGATTTTAGAATTTTTTTCTACTTCTGTAAAAAATCATTGGAATTTTGATAGGGATTGCATTGAATCTTTGATGGCTTTGGGTAGTATGGAGATCTAAATAATATTAATTCCTCCAATCCATGGTCACAGGATCTCTTTCCTTTTATTTGTGTCATTCACAATTTCTT
Source organism: Macaca nemestrina (assembly GCF_043159975.1). Lineage (NCBI taxonomy): Eukaryota > Metazoa > Chordata > Mammalia > Primates > Cercopithecidae > Macaca > Macaca nemestrina. The sequence continues at coordinate 176,666,213 of NC_092131.1, forward strand.
TCATTAATGTATTATAGATTTCAGTATATAGATCATTCACCTCTTTGATTAAATTTACTCCTAAGTATTTTATTTTATTTTATTATGGTACAGTAAATGAGATTGTTTCATTAATTATTTGAGGATAGTCTGTTGTTAGTATATAGATATGCTACTGATTTTTTATGTTGATTTTGTATCCTGTAACTTTACTGAATTTATCAGTTCTAACACCTTTTGGTGGAGTCTTTTGGGTTTTCTACATAGAAGATCTTTCATAAAAAAGACAATTTTATTTCTGCTTTTACTTTTTGGATGTCTTTATTTCCTTTACTTGCTTAATTGGTATGGCTAGAACTTCCAGAATTATACTGAATAGAAGCGATAAGAGAGAGCATCCGTGTCTTATTTATGAACTTAGAGGAAAAGCCTTGAACTTTTCACTGTTGAGTATGATATTAGCTATGGGCTTGTCATACAGGCCTTGACTGTATACAGCACAAGAAAATGTAAGGGAATTGCTCTGTGACCGTGGTCTGGGCGATAATTTTTTGGATAGGACCCCAAGAGCACAGGCAATGAAAACAAAAATGGACACATGGGATCGTATCATACTAAAAAACCTCTGCACAGCAAGGGAAAAACTGGCAGAGTGAAGATAAAATCCATGGACATGGAGAAAAGATTTGCAAATAAAATATTTTCTTTTCTTTTTTTTTTTTTTTGAGCCAGAGTCTCGCTCTGTCACCCAGGCTGGAGTGCAGTGGTGCAATCTCAGCTCACTGCAACCTCCACCTCCCTGGTTCAAGCAATTCTCCTGCCTCAGCCTCCCAAGTAGCTGGGACTCTAGGCGCCCGCCACCACACCTGGCTAATTTTTGTATTTTCTAGTAGAGATGGGGTTTCACCATGTTGGCCAGGCTGGTCTTGAACTCCTGGCCTCAAGTGATTCACCCACCTCTGCCTTCCCAGCATTATAGGCCTGAGCCACCACACCCACCCCAAATATTTTCTATAGGGGTTAGTATTGAAAATATATGAGGAACTCAAACACCTCGATAGCAAGAAAACAAATAACCTGATTAAAAAATCGACAGAGGACTTGAACAGACATTTCTCAAAAGAAGACACACAAATGACCAACAGATATATGAAAAAATGCTCAACATCTCTCATTATCAAGGAAATTCAAATTAAAACGATGAGATATCATTTACACCTGTTAGAATGAGTGTTATCAAAAAGACGAAAGATAACAAGTGTTAGGGTGTGGAGAAAAGGGAATCCTGGTACACTGTGGGTAGGAATGTTACTTAGTACAGCTCTTTTGGGAAAACAGTATGGAAGCTCCTCAAAAAACTAAAAATAAAATCACAATATCATCCAGCAATCTTACTTCTGGGTGTATATGCAAAGAAACTGAAATCAGTCTGCCTGAGAGCTCACTGCACTTCCATGTTCACCGCAGCATTACTTTCAATAGCTGAAAAATGAATGCAGCCTAAGTGTCCGTTAGTGGATAAATGGATTAAAAACTGTTGTCTGTATATATAGTGGAATACTATGCAGCCTTTAAAAGAAGGAAACGCTGTCATTTGCAACAACATGAATGAACCCAAAGGACACTATGTTAACGAAAGCCAGACGGAGAAAGGCAAATACCGCTTGTTTTCACTTACTTATGGAACCTAAAAGAGACAGATTCACAGAAGCTGGGAGTAGATCAGCAGTTACCAGAGGCTGGGGGTGAACGTAGAGAAGGGGGAGACGTTCGTCAAAGGATGCAAAGTTTCGGACAGGAGAAATAAAGTTGTAGTGATCTATTGCACAGCACGGTGACCATAGTTAATAATAATGTATTGACTATTTTAAAACTGCTAAAATAGTTTTTAAATGTTCTTACTACAAAAAATGATAAGCAGGTGAGGTAGTACAAAGGCTAATGAGCTCGATTCAACCTTTTTACAATGTGTATACAAATGGAAACATCACATTTTATCCTAAATATATGTACAATTATTATTTCTCAATTTTTAAAAAGTGGAATTACAAACAAAAAGTAGAATAGTACTTGATTTTAAAAGTTTATGAGATATATTTAAACCATATTAGAAGAATATTCATATTGTTAAGCATATGTCAATATAAATAAAAATATAAGAAAATGAACTAACTTCCCACTCAAAACTAGAAAAAAACCAAAAGAAAGCACAAAGTAAATTAAAAAAAAGATAAAAGCAGAATTTGATCAGATAGAGAATACAAAGACAAGAGATATAATGAATGACTCAAAACTCTGGTGATTAATAAAATGAAATACACAAACCATTTAAGAAAAAATGGGGAATATAAATAAAATAATAAATGACACAGTAAAAATAAAAGTCATAACAGATGACCTACCCACCTTTATTAAAAAAATTCAGAACATATATGTGTTGGAGAATTTCTTGGGGACATATAATTTACTACCAAAATTGACCCTATTAGGGGTAGAATGCTTAAGAAGGCCATTTTCTATGGAAAAAAGGGAAAATTACCAAGGAACTTCTACTCGCCAACACACACACACACACACACACACACACACACACACACACACACACACACACACACAGAGAGAGAGAGAGAGAGAGAGAGAGAGAAAGGGCTCAGGTGCCTTCACAGGGAAGTTCTACCAAACATATAAAGATCATGGATCATGCCACTCTGATGCCAAATAAAGTTTTCCAAAACATACAAAATGAAGGAAAACTTACAAATTTAGTTTTAGAAGTAGAAGAATGATTCAACAGAAAGAAATTCAATAATGCTATTTACTGTGGAGAAGAAATTGATGCTCCCCATTGGGTCTGACAAGTTTCAACACCCATTCTTGATTTTTTAATAAAAACCCTGAAAATAGTAAGGTATGGGTATCTCCTCTGTTTTCTCCTTCTGTCAGTCTGTCTGTCTCCACAGGAGACCTTTCCAGGATGATCTGGAATAGGAAGAGGGTGCCTATTATCTCCGGCCTTTACCATTTTTACAGAAGGCATTAGCCACTGCAGTTAGACACAAGACACTTATTGGGGGCATAAAAATTGGGTATGATGAAGTACATCTATTTCTGCTTGCAGATAATATGATAGTAAAACTGGAAAACACTGGAGAACCAGTGATAAAACTAACACAACATTAAGAGAATTCAGAAAGCAAGCAGGATATAAAAATTACATGAAATAATGGAAATGCTTATATTCATGATTAATAAGCAATTAGAGGACACTGGAAGAGAAAATACAATTTAAAATGTATCAAAAAGATAGATAATAGTCTCACAAATGAACTTAATAAGAAGTATGAAAGCCCTGTGCGAAGTACCAATGAATAGAAAATGTAATCCTTGTTCTTACATAGGATAACTCAATATTATAAAGATGCAGATTCTCCCTCAGTTAATTTAATAGAACCCCAATAAAATATGAAAGTTTTTTTCTGAAGCTATATATGTTGAGATTACAGTTAATTTGGAAGAATACATATGCAAGAATACATGAAAATACTGAATAAGATGAACAGCTAGCCCTAGCCCAACCAGATACTAAAACACACACAAAGTGTTTATAATTAACACAATGGTACAAGCAGATTACTCGTTAATTAGCTATCGAAAGGAAATACAAAAATAGATCCAGGTATACATGGAAACTTAGCAGATGATAATTATGGTATTTCAAATTAGAGTGACAAAGTCGAACTTTTGAATAAGTAGTATGGGAAGACCTGGATGGTTATATGGAAAATACTTAAGTTACATCAATACTTTATGTATTACTTAAGACTGTGATTCAAATGGATCAGAGATGTAAGTGTAGAAGATGAAATCACCGAGATACCAGAGTAAATCCTGGGCGAACCCTTTTATAACTTAGGTGAAAGTTATCGGGAAAGGTTCTAATTATTTCCCCAAATCCAGATGCAAAAAATATTGATAAATTTGACTAGAGAAACGTGTAAAAATTTCATGATCAGTAACATGTAACCAAAATCAAAAGACAAAGGATAAATGGGAAGAAATTATCTGCAACTTATGCCACAGAAAAATGCCTGTGACATGTAAAATTTGAGGATAAGATATGAAAAAATTTGATAGAAAATTGTGCCAAGGACAAAAAAGATAATTTGCTAAAATATAAGATGGTCCTAAATATTTCTTTTTTTTTTTTTTTTGAGACAGTCTCTCACCCTATTGCCCAGGTTGGGGTGCAATGGCACAATCTCAGCTCACTGCAACCTCCATCTCCCAGGTTCAAATGATTCTCTTGCCTCAGCCTCCTGAGTAGCTGGGATTACAGGTGCCCACCACCATGCCCAGCTAATTTTTGTATTTTTAGTACAGATGGGGTTTTACCATGTTGGCCAGGCTGCTCTTGAACTCCTGACCTCATGATCCGCCTGCCTCAGCCTCCCAAAGTGCTGGGATTACAGGCATGAGCCACCATGCCCAGCTGGTTCTAAATATTTTTAAATGTTCAATATACTCATAATTAACAAAACACAAATTAGAACCATGTTGTGATATCACTTTTACCCCTTAGCTTGGTAAAATCTAGCAAATTTGAAAATTCACTATCGACAAGACTATTGAAAAATAGGTATCATTTTTCATTGATAGTGGGAATGAGAAATGGAGAAAACTTCCCTATGAGAAGGAAATTTGACAATATATGATAAAATTACACATGTACCCTTTGACCTAGAAATCTTACTTCTGGAAATTTACCCTGAAAATACACCTTCAACAGCATAAAAATTGGCATGTGCAAAGTTGTGTGATTCAGTATTATATGTATTCGCAAAATATTGGAAGCTGTGAAAATACCCCAACAAAGTAGATTGATTTAAACATTATGATATTTACATGCAATAGAATACTATGCAGTTATGTAAAAAGGATGCAGTTATGTAAAAAGAGCTGCACTAACTTTTGTATTTCCAAGGTGCAATATTGAAGAAGTTAAAGAATCAGAATGCAAAAGTTTTGTATAGCATGTGATGTTTGATGTCAGAAAGGAAGTAGAATTAGAAAATAGTTATTTGTCTGTTTATTTATGGAAAAAGAAAAATAAACCAGAAATTGATGAAATGTATTATTATGTAGAGGAGGTGTCTGTGTATGTGTATGGCAGAAACAAGTAGAAGCAATGGGGTGGGATGGCACTTCTCGTGATATTTCTTGTTTCATCTTGTACAGTGTTGATTTTTGGGATCATGTTAAAACTTCACGTATTCAAAAACAGAATTAAATCCATAATAATGAGGAAAAGCCCTAAAGTGTAATACAAATAGAAACAAATGAACTCAGCTCCACATTGCATAACCACATTGGAGAAAAATAGCATAACCACATTGGAGAAAAAAAAACTAAATCAAATAACTTTTGAGCATAGCATTTTGATTACTCTCTTGTATTCTTAGCTTAAAGGGGGAGAGCAGAAACATCTGAAAACACATTCTGAACTCAACCTAGAGGTCTTCTTTTCATTGTAGCCTGGTTACTGTAATTCTGAAACTATATCGTGTATACTGCACTTTGAGCAAATTTAAAAATATATTAATTTTGTTAAAAATTGGAGGGAAAGTTCAAAGACAAGGAAGGAGTTTATGGGTGACATCAGTACATGCTCATTAATTTCTAGTGTGTAATGAAATAGTATTATTATATCATAATATAATGTCCTCTAAAAGGTCTCAAAGCAATAATACTTCAGAGCAACTAGATTTGTTTTCTAAATATCATTCTCTATTAAAAGGAACCAAGGGGGCCGGGCACGGTGGCTCATGCCTGTAATCCCAGCACTTTGGGAGGCCAAGGCAGGCAGATCACGAGGTCAGGAGATCGAGACCATCCTGGCTAACATGGTGAAACCCCGTCTCTACTAAATATACAAAAAAGTAGCCGGGGGTGGTGGCGGAGCTTGTAGTCCCAGCTACTCGGGAGGCTGAGGCAGGAGAATGGCTTGAACCCGGGAGGCGGAGTTTGCAGTGAGCCCAGATCAGACCACTGCACTCCAGCCTGGGCGACAGAGCGAGACTCCGTCTCAAAAAAAAAAAAAAAAAAAAAAAAAAAAAGGGAACCAAGGGGAAATTTTGAATTCAAGGGTAGGGAAAAAGAAAATATGAGTGGCAATCCTGTTGCTTCAGAAAGTAAGTGGGGAAAGAAAGGTAACTAAGTGAGGTGAAGGCTCTGCTAACCAGTTCATATGGGAACCAGTTCCCAATGTACGCTTATATCGAATCATCCCCTTGTATGCCTTCAATGCATACTATTTTGTTTGTCTCTTATCCCTCAATAAACCTGGGGAAAATTTAAAATTTTTTCAAGGTAAAAAAATTGAGACAAATGTCAAACAATAAATATTGGGGACATGCTAAATACAGGAGTCAGCTTGAAGAGGCTCCTATTGTCGAAATCTTGGATGATTTGAGAATAACAATAAATAATGACAGTAATGGGTTAAAGTGCATTGAATAAAACAAGAAACCATGAGTCTCTACAGAAAGTAATACTGTAGGAGGAGTGCTTCCTATGATATGATACCAACTAATAAACGTAGAGGAACAGTGAAATTAGAAAATCACCATTTTACAAGCAGCAAGCAAGAATCATCAATGCATGTTAAAACTAAGATAGTTAAACATTTTCAAATAATTTCCCCAAAGAACAGTCAGCCATTTGAAAAGAAAAATAAGTAGCTTGACAGTGGAGACACTGGCAGATTCTAGCTCCACTAAGTGATCAGTGTGACCCACGGTGAGATAAACCGACGTCGTGCATTTCCTACAATAACGCACCAAGAAAAGCAACATCGCTTATGTCATATATCTTCCCAAAATACATAACCTGCATCTGATCAGGAGAAAGACTCACACAGAGGTGCATGCTACAAAATACTTTTGTCTACGGAAACTACTGTGCGGTGAAACATCAAGAACGGCCACAACCTGTTCTGGACTAAAAACAGACCAAGTGGACACAGTAACTAGCAAAACATGTGATCCTGAATGGGTTCTTGGGCTATATGGGAAAAATGCTATTGAAGGTGTTATCAGATCAGTTAGAAAAATTAGACTATGTGCTATAGATTAGATAATATTATAGAAACTTACAGGATTAGTTTTACAAATTTATTTGTAAACTTGTGAATATTTCCAAGAGAACAGTTTTAAAAATTGGGGGACAATTTAAAAGCTGATCTATCTGGAGATGCAAACAACCTAGAACAGCAATAAATAAACAAATAAATGAACAAATTCAGAGAAGTAACAATAATAGATGTTAAGAAAATAAAAGGCCATAGTAATTTTTTTTTAAGTGATACTGGGGGGCTGGCACAGGGCTGCCATGTTGCATCAGGACAGTAATGATGACAATGAAGACATTTCAGTGTTGGATGCGGAAGAGACAACTAACAAAACAAAACAATCCAAAATCAGATATCCAGCAGCCTCACTTTTCCAGTTATTCTTTCGAGTCAGTGCAGTTGTGGTCTCTCTTCTTTGCAAATTGGTCAGCAGCAGTTTTACTGCTTGTATGGTGACAATTATCTTGTCGTGTGACTTTAGGGCAGTGATGAATGTCACAGGTGGACTAGTGGTGGGTCTACGGTGTTGGAATCACGTGATGAAGATGGAAAGAGCCACTGGGTGCTTGAGTCCAGAAAGGCATACTCTCGGGAGGACGAAACTGTTTCAGAGGCTGAATCAAATCTTTTGGTTGGGACTTAATGCCTGTCCAGTGCTGTGGGTGATGTATTTCTCTTGTGGTCTCTTCTCCTTCAGGGTAGCTAGCCATGGTTATCATGGGTGTGGTGCTACAAGGTGCCAACCTATATGGCCACATCAGGTGTAAAGTAGGCAACAGAAAGAACGTAACAGCGTGGGTCCCTCATACTTGGAAAGCAGTTTTTAAGACAAAATGCTGAAGATGATCAGACTTTGTGAACGGAGAGAGAATGCGTATGTGCTTTGTTACACTGGGGAACAACCAAAGAGATTGTTGACTCTGAACATTTTAGACCTCAGTCCAAGATGCAACAAGGAGTGTTGGCTTTGTTTTTCACTTAAAAACTTTAGTTAAAGCAAAGCAAAGTAGTTTCCTTATTAAGGTTTTATACCCTTTCCAGTAGTTGTGGCTAGAATGCATGTTGTCACTGGAGACACTGTCAACAATTGTTTTATGGTGTACATAAAATATACACATAGTCATGTAATATCAATATATTCCAAACTAATGAAAGTGTGTTTATTTACATATGTAATGGAGAACTTTGTATTTTGGTCCATAGAACATAGAAGGATGTTCTTAGTCTATCTCAAGCTCTATGTGTTTACATATTATTTCTGTAGATTATTTTCAGAAGTTAGTTTTGCTTCCACAGTAAGAGTGAGCAGCTTGGCTCATGTATACCTCAGAAATTATTGCTAATTTTTAATATATACTTCATGTTGAAATTTCTTAGACATACACAAGAAAGTAAATACCACATTCGGCCCAGTGATGTTAACTAGTTTCTAAAATGTTATTTATTTTTATTTGTAACAAGCCATTTACTTAAGTTTATGTAAAGGGATACTTTATGCTTGAGGGATAGCAGAGGTTGTTGCTGTTCTATTTATTGTATAGAAAACATGGCCAGATTTTACTTTCCAATTTACTGGAAGCTCTTCCGTGGACCTTGAGCTAATACAATATATCTTTTGTCACCAAAAGAGTATTATTCTTATGTCATAATGAGAACAATAATTTATGTGCTTGGCATAATAAATGCCTAAAAGACATTTTATTTTATGACTGTATTCTTTGTCTTGCTATAATGGGGATATTGTAAATCATGTATTTGTATAATATTGACAGTATGTATTAAAGCAATAGGTGTAACGGTAAACAAAAACATAAAAACACAAAAAGAGCTTCTACAAATAAAAAGGCCAACAGTCTAGTTTTAAAATGAGCAAAAGACTTAAACGACGCTTCATAAAAGAAGATATTCCAATGGCTGGTAAAAATTTGAAAGAAGTTCTATGAAATCAAAACCAGAATGAAATACCAGAATGGCAGGCTGGGCACTGTGGCTCATGCCTGTAATCCCAGCACTTTGGGAGGGCTGAGGCGGTGGATCACGAAGTCAAGAGATCAAGACCATCTGGCCGATATGAAGAAATCCCATCTCTACTAAAAATACAAAACAAAACAAAACAAAACAAAACAAAACAAAACATAGCTGGGCATGGTGATGTAGGCCTGTAGTCCCAGCTACTTGGGAGGCTGAGGCAGGAGGGTTGCTCAAACTCAGGAGGCGGAGGTTGCGGTGAGCCAAGATCGTCGAGACTCCGTCTAATAATAATAATAATAAAGAAATATCAGAATGGTGACAAAAAGAATGGCAAGGCCACATTTCATCAAGGGTATACACCAGAACTCATTCATGGCCAATGTGTGATAAACGTAACTGCTTTAGAAATCTCTGTAGTAATATTTATTATCACTAAACGCATTGCCTTCCTTGTGATCTGGATATTCTGTTTTCGGTCAGATAACCAAGAGAAATGAACACATATGTCCATCAAAAGACAAGAGTATTCATGTCAGCTTTATTCATAACATCCCAAAGTTTCAAACAACCCAAATATCCATTGGCATAGGAACAAATAAATAGCGTGTGGTGTATTCACACAAAGAACTATCATGCACAGCAGTAAAAAGTAATGAATGACTGGTAATGTAGCAATAAGGGTACATCTCACAGACACTGCACTGCGTGAGAGAAGCCGGAGGTTAAATGGATAGTACTGCATGACCACATCTATGCAAAGTGCAAGACGAGGCAAAACTAGGCTTCTGTGGCCAAAGGCTGAATAGTTGGTTACCCAGTATCAGTACTGACTTGAAGATGGCCCAGCCACTGGGAATTACATAATTATGTATTTGTTATATATAATAATCCAGGTGCTATACATATGCTATTCATATACATACGGTATACACATGCCAAATAGTTCACTGAGCCATACTTTTAAGATTGGTGCATTTTTGTTGTGTGTGCATTATCCCTTGACAGTGCTGTTTTGATTGACAAGGGAAGGGCGCTTTTTCAAAATATGAAACCACGAAACATGTAGCCCAGAAGTACAGTTTTGGGAGTGGGAGGGATGTTTCTCAAAGCAGAACTCGGGGCAGCCACGGAGCAGCGGATGCGCGGTGAAGGGCGCGTGGGCAGCCGGGCGGCTCCGTGGCCTGGGAACTGAAGGGCGCTTCCTGGCAACGCTGCCAGGGTCCCGCCGCCCCCCGCCGAGGTGCAGCCCGACCCCCCACTGCGCGGGCAGCCCAGGTCTTCCCCAGAACCTCCAGAGCCGAGGACCCAGCGCCAAGCCAGGAGCAAAGCAGCGCGCCAGGCTGGAGCTGCTCGTCACTACGGCCGCGTCTGCGCTTCGGTTTTGAGCACCGATCGGTTACCTAACCTCTTAGGACTAACAGCCAGTCTTCTGGTGGCGCTCGCTTTCACCTACTTTTTATTTCCCTTTCTATTCCTGCGAGCTAGGGGGAGCAAGTGTAAATCCCGCCCGCTTCTCCCGGGCTGAAGATGGAGAGGCTGAGGCGGGTTGGAGAGTGCGCACTGCGCATGCTCCGCAGAGCATCCCCGCAGGTCGACCGGGGCGAGGGAGCTACATGAAAGCCTGTGGTTTCTGCTTTGAACAGTCTTAACCTTGCATTTTGCTTTCACACTTAACGCCTAGAAAGCTTGCTTTGATTTTTCCCCAACCTTCCAGTTCATTTAGCTTCAAAAAACAAAATCTCCTTCCAGGAAGAGGGGAGGGGCTTTCCAAGGTAAAATGCTCAGACGTATCAAGTTGAGTTACTTAGTCTAATAAATGAAGCAAAGCATTCCAAAGGCCCGAGGGGATCACCTTGCATTCATCCATAATAGCACGTTGAAATATGCAAGAAAGGAAAAGAATAAAGAGCACAGGGATGTAAAAACGGTATTGCATTTTCTCGTCCACTGATTGAATTGTAAAAATAATAACAAGAAATCTTAGGACACTTCTTATTTACTGATATTTTACAAAATCACTCAAGTAACAGTCTATTTCTATTATAAACAACTTGTGAATATTTTAACTCATGCTCAAAAAAATAAATAATACGGTAAGGAGTCCAAAACTTTCATCAACTAGCCAAACAACAAATGTCTGCTGAGCTCCTCCTCAGGAAGGCAGTATGGTATCGTGATTAGGACTGAAACATTGGAGCCAACTGCCTGGCTTTTAACATCCTCAGTCTACTAGCTGTGTGACCTTGGGGTAAGTGACTTAACTTCTCTGTGCTTTTTCTCTAGATGCGAAACGGAAATAATGTTATGAGAGTTGCCCTGGCCCATCTTATGTGATCAATGTCAGATGATTATTTTTGCTTATGTTCCTATTACTGCGTTAAGAAGGCAAGCACAAAAGAATTGTTTCTATTTGCAGCATTCTTGCAGTACACTCAGGTGCGGTGGCTCACGCCTGTAATCTCAGCACTTTGGGAGGCCGAGGCGAGCAGATCAGTTGAAGTCAGGAGTTCCAGAAGAGCCTGGCCAACATGGTGAAACCCTATTTCTACTAAAAATACAAAAATTAGCCAGGTGTGGTGGTGGGTGCCTATAATCCCAGGTACTCAGGAGGATGAGGCACGAGAATCGCTTGAACCTGGGAGGTGGAGGTTGCAGTGAGTCCAGATGACACCACTGCACTCCAGCCTGGGCGACAGAGTGAGACGCGTCTCTTATGTGGAGACGACATATTTCTATAAGCAATGAAGGAACAATAAATCATCATCTAATTGATTTTTAAAGTACTCAGATTTCGGCACAGAAAATTAGAGATTAGGGCAGAGTATGATAAATGCTCATATTCCCCTGAAGCCTACAGGTGTGGTACAGGTGTTGGAGGTGGAAGAATGCAAGCGTCAGAGTCTTCATGAAAGAGGGGACCTTATAGGCCATGTGCACCTAAGTAGGAGGGATGTGCTGGGCAGAGGAAGATGAGAATGCCAGAGAGAGTCCTGGAAAGGGGGGAGCTGGGCGAGTTCAGCACCTCACAGAGACACAAAGGTGATGCCAGGGAGATGACAGCTCCACTGTTGAAAAACAATATTGTCATTAACAACTGCACTCCACTCCACTTCATGCCTATCCAGAAACGAGGGGGAACACACCAGAGGAATACAGGCCCATGCCACCATGCCAGCTAATTCGTTAGTATTTTTTGTAGAGACAGCATTTTTGCATACTACCCAGGCTGGTCTTGAACTCTTGGGCTCAAGTGATCCGCCTGCCTCGGCCTCCCAAAGTGCTGGGGTTACCGGCGTGGGCCACTGTGCCTGGACGAACAAAGCTATTTGACAATATTAAAGAAACAGTTATCACACCCTTACATAAATCTATGAATAGCAGTTACAAAATATTTTCTAAGAATTTTTTGGGAGTGATAGAAATGTAAGATTCTTAGTGGATTTGCTACACTGTTGAGATTGCAATACTTACATGGTGTAAGACTAACTTTCTGAAGGATTATGACAAATGAAATCGTAAATGCCATTTTTGGTTTTCGGAATATGAAAATACATGGGATGAGGCGCACCTCATGCTTCCGCCAAACGGAATGTCTTTGGTTTCTTGCCTTAGGATCTACCTAGCTCCTACCTTTAATATTCCTTTCCACCTCTGCTGTTTATTGCTATGTGTTAGTCTCTCTTTTCTGTAAGAAAGGCATAAATCTGGAGTGCCTTTTTCCAAATATTCCCGCAGAAAGCCACCTTTCCAAGCACAGAATCTTATCAGTGCCCAGGAGTTCAGCCGACTTAACACGAAGAGTGCGCTGAAAGGGCTGCTTTCAGCAAACCGTCTCAACCCCGGGCGACGGCGGCCCCGGGAGGTCAGGGAGCGCTGGAGGAAACCTGCACGGGGCAGAAACGGCCGGAGGAAGGCGGAGCGCGGGCTGGCTCTCAAGGTGCCCACCCCGGGGACCTCTCTTCAGGCTCCCTGCGGGATCCCCAGCCTCCCCTCCCCCTCGGAGCTCCGCCCCCTTCCTGGCCTCAAACTCCGAGTCCATTCAAACCTCGCCTTCCTGGCCCTGCGCGTTGTCAGGCGTGTAATTGGGGAAACTCCTCCCCGCCGGGACCGCCTCAGAGGCGCTGCCAGAGGACAGCCGCCCGCCTGCCCCCGCCTCTCAGCGCGGCGACCGCACAGCGCTCACAGCCCGGCCTGGGCACCCGCGCCCGCTCGCTGCTCCAGGCGGGGTGGGCGGCGCCGCGCCAGGGGGTCCCCGGCGCCCATTGCTCCCCCACCCGGCTGCGCGGACCGGCGCCACTGTGCGGGCGGGGGCGGCGCGCCGCGGGGGGCCGGCGTCCCGTGTGCGTCCCGTGTGCGCCCCGCGGGGGCGCGGCCAGCGCCGGAGTAGACTCCTGTCCCGCCCGCCGCCAGCAGCCTCGGAGGAAGCCGGGGCAGAGAGGGCCGGCGGGGACGAGGTCCGCGCTGCAGGAAGCCGCGCCCGGCCGAGGCCCCGAGCTCCACGGCACCATGGCCCCGAAGCTGCTGCTCCTCCTCTGCCTGTTCTCGGGCTTGCACGCGCGGTAAGTGGCGCGGGGGCCGCATCCCCGGAGGCCCCGAGCTGGGCGACAGGGCGGCGGGGGGCGCTGTCTGTCGGAGTCCCTGGCGCGCCAGCCGTCGGCTGGGCTGCGGCACGGCGGGCCGGGAGGGGACGGGGAAGTCGGCCCACACCTCACCTGTCCCAGCTCCCTTAGACTGCTTTCTCCTCTGCAGCCGGGAGTGTGGGGACTCAGATTAATGGCTCGTCTCCTGAGGCTTTTAGGATCTGGTGATTTTAAGGGGTTTTGAAAACCAGGATCATGGGGCAGGGGCCATTTCTGGCTCCTTACCGACCCCTAATTCCCACCTCAGCTGTTTCAGGGGCTCTCACACACACACACTTTGGCTGACATTCTCTGTCATTTCCATCACTCTGAAATTTCCAAGAACCCGGGAACCGTGGTTCTAACTGCCCAGTTTAGACCGGGCTGGAAAGAGCTAATGCATTGGAGGCAGGTGCGGGGGGATTGGGACCAGGTGGGCAGCAGAAAGCCCTGCTTGTCTGAGAGGACTCCCCTGCCAGGTCCTGCAAACACACACACACACGCACACCTACCTACCTTCCAGATCAGCCACTTTCACACACAGGAACACACGCACTCCCACCCCCATAAAGCACGCATGTTGAAATGGATAATAAGGCTTCTGCCTGGTAATGTAAGACATTATCTCACCATAAATTCCGCAACCTTCCTCCCAGCACACCAGCCAGCTAATGGGAGCTTAGAATCACTCCAAAGGAGACTAAGAGGGCGCATGAGGATACGAAGACAGTGGGACCCAAAGGGTTAAACCCTGTTGCTGTAAACACAACTGGAGATTCTGGGTTTAGTTTCTTTAATTCTGTCTCTCTGGCTGGATCTCTGGCTAGAACTTGCCGATTGCCCTGTGATTTAAAAATCGGAGCAGTGTCTGGCCTTCCCCTTTCCCCACCCTAGGAAGCTCAGCGTGCCCCTAGCCCCTAAACCCTCTTGTTTTGACGCTTCTCCATTTCCTGGCTCTGGGAGCCAGAGAATCAGAGGGCGTCCTTGCGCGCACAAGCCTGGCCACCATCAGGCCTTTTCATTCATATTTGTGAACTCTCCAGGAGCTAGGAAGACACATGAATAAATCCTACTAAACATCAAGGGGCCCCCAGTTCTCACTCCTGAACTGGGCAGAGGAGCTTACCCTGAGGGAGGAAGCCCTGGCCCTCCCCCTTACCACTGCTCCTCTTTGCTGAGTTGAGTGTGGAAGCCGACTCCACCGGTGACTCACCGGCAACTCTTTCAAAGAGACAGAGCACTCCTTGGGCCTTTCAGCTGAAGTTTCTTTCTATCTAAAGAGGCAGCTGGTGAAAGAGATGGAAATATGCTTTCTGAGGTTGCTTATTCCTGGTTGTGTCTCTGTTTAGAGGCAGAGAGGGAGGTAGACAGCACCAGGCATAGCGTTGAGGCCAGCAGTCACATCTCTGCCACCTTTCTATTGCCACCAACTCAAACGAGTGACCAGCCCTTCGGGTTCAGTAATCAACTGTTTAGATCTCTGGATTCTTAACATTCTAAAAGAAACACAGACTATCGTCCTCACTACTGCATGTGCTTAGGAAAATACCTTAGCCTCTGCCTTAAAACAGTCCGGTTACTGGGGATTCCCAAATATACGCAGAATCTCTTGGGATTCTTCATCCTTCCATTCTGCGAAGACAGACATAATGATTTTCATTTGTTCTGTATTTGGGTTGGTTTCCCAGCTTTCATAATAGAGCTTGCAGATCAGTTAAAAAATCCAAATTTTATACTAACTTTATTGCTATATGCCTCTTCTTTGAGAGTGTCTTTGTTCTCTGAATGGGTTGTACAGACATGTGAAGCAATCTGATGTGCAGTGTCATCTTTCAAAACTGTTTTGAATTCGGAGGGGATTCTCATTTGCACTCTGAGTTCCTTCCTGCTGTGGAAGTTCCTTGGATGAGGGTCTGATGTCTGTGCTTTGTGGTGATGGCTCAGCAGCTCCCCAGGAGGGGGCCTCCCCATTTTGACACCCATGGGCTTCATAAAACGCACCGATTCCCACTCAGACCTTGGTGATGCCTTAACTGCTTTCGGAGGTTTAGGAACTCCTTTTAATGTTTAAAAATACTTCAGACTTTTTCTCGGTCCTTCTGCTTTAAGCAAAGGTGTAAGACATGAAGATAAGATCTGAGGGTTGAGTTGTTTTTTGACAATGACAGTACATCACTGATTTATTTTTAAGAAAAAGCTAATTGCAGTAATGGTGTTTAGGATCCAACAATGCAAGTAACAGTGCTCATAAAGACTATATATAATTCACTTAGAATTTAGGGAAAGAAAATATTTCTGTATTATCCACATTCTAATGGGTCCTCTGAGATGAGATTTCGTTTTCATGAAAGCAAGGATTTTCCTGTGGGCCTGGTGGTCTGGCACTAGCAATGTGAGGCTTCTATTTCATTTTCAGGATTTGAGGGAGAAGGGTGCTCACAGCCCAGGGACCTAGAGCATCTCGGCCTCACTCTTCCCACTGCCTACCCAACCAGGTTACACAGCTGGGGCCCTGATATGCCTCCTGAAGGGGTGGAAGAGAACGTTTCTGCTTTCTTTTTCTTGGTCCCCCTCACTGCCACCTGTACTGGCCTCTAAGGAGGAAGCTCTTGCAATTTCAGGAAAACCCTCTCATCACCACTAGAGGGAGAATTAGGCTTATTAGAATACCTGTAAGTAGCTGGAAGTCGTTTTCAAAAACGAAGGCTGCGTATACAGAGAATGATGAAAAGCTGGTTACTGTGCTCGGTTTGTGTGTATGTGACTATCAGGGCCATAGACAATAACAGACTGTGGAGTCTGTGGTCTGGCTCTGTAGTGGTGGGGGTAGGAGAGGGGAGGCGGAGGGGAGGGGAAGAAGAGAGAGGGGAAGAGACAGAGACAGCAGAGAGAGGGAGGAAGGCACCTGGGCTGAATCGCCAAGTGTCCTGAGCATGTTGTGCCAGATTCTGCTGAGATGAGCTACCAGCCTCTCCTCACTGCTGCAGATGCCCTTGCTCTGTAGTGATTTGCCCTATCCTGTGGGCAGTGCTTGATTCCCAGCTATCTAAATGCTTCAACCTGCTCTTTAAGTTTTAAAAAAATTTTGCAAGATGATAAGATTAACATTTCTGATAATACTCCTGATGACACAAAATATTTTAAATTTAAAATTTATTATTATTATTATTGTTTGAGATGGAGTCTTGCTCTGTTGCCCAGGTTGGAGTGCAGTGGCACTATCTCAGCTCACTGCAACCTCTGCCTCCTGGGTTCAAGCAATTCTCCTGCCTCAGCCTCCCGAATAGCCAGGACTACAGGCATGTGCCACCATGCCCAGCTACTTTTTTTGTATTTTTAGTAGAGACAGGGTTGCACGCTGTTGGCCAGGCTGGTCTCGAACTCCTGACCTCAGATGACCCACCCACCTCAGCTTCCCAAAGTGTTGGGATTAGAGGCGTGAACCACCATGCCCGGCCAGATGACATGAAATATTTTTGAGTAACATTTAAAATTCTGTAGTATTACTTGTAAATGTTCACTTTTATAAATAATGAAATGCAACATATTCCTTACTGAATATGTGCCCCACATTTAAAAGTTCCTATCGATCATGAATATCAAATGTGCATAAAAATCAACAGCAATTTATAGTTTCTGTGGATGATTTAATTTAACCTTCTAGCCAATAGGTACTCAGGAAATAGAATTACAGTTTAAGATCAGCCTAGGAAAAACGTAAGTGGGGAAGTCATTCTTTGAGACATACGCCGTATACTCATTGTCAAGATCTCTCGTTTATGTACATGTTCATCCAGGTTTAGACTATCTGGCCAACACTCTAGTCTACATTATGGCTAGTTAACACACTTTAAAAGACTCATGTATATATTACATAAGTATGCATATGTGTATATATGAAGACCTAAATTCAGTAGCAAAAATGAACGTGAAAGTTTATTTTTTTAATTAACATCTTGTTAATTATAGATAATTTAGACAATTCCCAAAATTAAGTTCAAGAAACTTACATCCCAGAGCACAAGTGTCTGACATGACACTGACATTCTGGCTCCCATGTGGGAAGCTAAACAGAAAAGAGTTCGTATCCAGTCAGGACAAATCTGCCTCCGTGCAGTTTTCGATTCTTTTTATTATTCTCTTCTGTGAAGAGAAAGTTACTAAAGCATGCACACTGACAAACTAGAAAGGAAAAGGTTGGTTTACTTCACATGCTTTCTTGCTGGGGCCAATGGTAGTCTGCCTGGAAGTGCTGCTTTAAGGCAGAAAGGGACTGTCCGCTCTCTAAGCCCGTGTGACTATAGTGTTGAGATGGCCTCACTCACTGAGAAAACCAGCTTGTCAAGTACAAGTGTGTGTCAATTATAAACCAATTTTTTTTTTTTTAAACCGAAAACTGAGCTGGGCACAGTGGCTCATGCCTGTAATCCCAGCACTTTGGGAGGCCGAGGTGGGCGGATCACAACGTCAGGAGATCGAGACCATCCTGGCTAACACGGTGAAACCCCGTCTCTACTAAAAATACAAAAAATTGAGCCAGGAGAATGGCGTGAACCCGGGAGGCGGAGTTTGCAGTGAGCCGACATTGTGCCACTGCACTCCAGCCTGGGCGATAGAGCGAGACTCCATCTCAAAAAAAAAAAGAACAAAACAAACAAACAAACAAACAAAAAAACCGAAAACTGCAGAACCAAAAAAATAAAAAATAAAAATAAAAAAAATTAAAAAGTAAAACTAGCTGGTCATCCTGAGGCCTCTCCATTCAGGCACTCCTGTCAGTGCGTGTCACCCGGGAGAGGAGGCTGTCCAGCTCCTCTCTGCACAAAACAAGCTCAGAGATGCCCAGGCGTTCACTGAGACTCATTTACTAAGAAGTCAGAATGTTGAAGATGTATTCGAAAGCTTAGTTTTTCATGTCTATGTTAGCCTGCTGTGCAGAAGATGAATCAGTTTGTGTTGACCGAGGCGTGTAAGATTGCCAGAGAGTCTTCACTAGTCACTAGCAGACATTTCTGTCCTTGCTTCCAACCTGAGTGCCGGCAAAGCAGACCCCCTCACAATGTCCAAGTGTCTAGACCCCCAGATTCCTGCCTCCAAGAGAAGCACAGAGTCAGACTCAACTATTTTGAATGAGTCCAGTCTGCAAAAGCTAATCTCACCTTCAACTAAAATGAGGTCTTGGTGGTCAGGGGTGGAAACAACGTGATACGTATGGAAAACCTCTAGGTTTGTGCCTTGGCCTTCACAGTCTCTCAGGGTGGATTCAAGGGTCGTGTTGCCTGCTGGTTAGCCCTCTGGTATTGTTTACCTGCCACGTTGTCTATAGTTTAACTGGGATGGAGGATGGTCTTGTGACATTTAATGAAAACATACCTTGTTAATAGCAGTAGCATTCTTCCTATGGAATCATTCCTATTTTGTGTTTCTTTCTTTTTAAAAAAAATTTTTCGGGGTTTCATGTGTGTGGTTGGGCTGTGGGTACTGGGGACTTTCTACCCCTTTCATGGTACTTGGATAGGACAAACTTAGGCTCTTCCTAGAGCCATTGCTGCCACTTACTTGTCGCATTTTTGTGCTATAACTCCAGGTCCAGAAAGGTGGAAGAGGATGAATATGAAGATTCGTCATCAAACCAAAAGTGGGTCTTGGCTCCAAAATCCCAAGACACTGACGTGACTCTTATTCTCAACAAGCTGCTAAGAGAATATGATAAAAAGCTGAGGCCGGATATTGGAAGTGAGTGTTGTTTCTTGTTCTTCTGATAGAAAAATATTCTGTAGTGATAGGTTTTAAAGTTTTAACTTTTGAGTAATTGTAAATTCCAAGAGGATGGCAAAGACAGTACAGAAAGGTCTGCTGTACTTGTCACACAATAGATAACTTAGTGGGATACCAAACCAGGAAACTGACGTTGGTGCCATGCAGGAGCATGGCTCTGTGTCATTTTACCCCATGTAGGCTTATGTGACGATCCTTGAAATCAAGATACAGAACCCTCATCAAGCAAAAGTGGATCTTGTATTCCCCTTGCTATCCCTTTACTGTCACATCTGCTTCCTTCCCCCCAATTTCTAACCATTGTCAGCCTCAAATTTGTTCAATTTGTTCTTTATTTACTTTTTATTTATTTACTTTTTGCCACTTTGAGAATGTTACATATATGGAATCATTGGCCTTTTGAGACTGGCTTTTTTTTTTTTCCCAGCAAAATGATTTTGAGATTCATTCAAGTTGTTACACCTGTCAGTAGTTTGTTCTTTTTTACTGCGGAATATTTGTTCGTGGTATGAGTGTATCACAGTGTCTTTAGCCATTCATCTATTGGGGAACATTTTGATTGTTTCCTGTTTTTGTCTATTGCAAATAAAATGACTGAGCACATTTGTATGCAGGTTTCTACGTGAGCATAAGATTGTATTTTCTGGGATAACTGCCCAGGAGTATGATTGCTGGGTTGTATGGCAGAGTATGTTTAATTGCTTAAGGCACCGTCTTATACACTATTTTTCGTTTCCACCAGCAATATCTGAGAGATCCAGTTTCTCACCAGCAACTAGTATTTCAACTGTTTTTTATGTTAGCTGTTCTAATAGGTATATATTTAATAGGTTGATATCTCATTGTTGTCTTAATTTGCATTTCCCTAATTGTTAGTGATACTGAACTCCTCTTTTATTTATGTTTTTGCCATCAGTATATCCTTCTCATTGAATTGTCTCTTCATCTTATTTGCCCTTTTAAAAATTGGATTATTTGGTCTTATTTTATTTTTTTACTGCTGAGATTGAGAGTTCTCTATATATCTTAGGTATGATCCTTTATGTCAGATCCATAGCTTGCTTTTAATCCTTTTAATAGCATCTTTCACAGAGGAAAAGTTTTTAATATTGACAAAATCCAATTTTATTGATTTTTCTTTTATGGAGCATGCTGTTAGAGTATTGTCTAAGAATTCTGTATGAAGCCCTAGCTCTTGAAGATTTTCTCCTTTGTGTTCTTCTGAAAGTTTTATAATTTCATCCCTTACAGTTTAATTTGTTAACTGTTTTGATTTTTATATAAAATCAAAATGTAAGATTTAGATCTAATTTATTTTCCCCCACCCTCCATGGATGCCCAATTACTCCAGCACCATTTGTTGGAGAGACTATCCTTCCTTGACTGAATTGCTTTTATGAAGTTGTCAAAAATCAGCTGACTTGACTGGTGTGGGTTATTCCTGGTTCTTTGTTTCGTTCTGTTTTATCTGTGTGTCTGTCACTTTGTCTATACCCACATTTTTTATTACCATAGCTGTATTATGTCTTCAAATTTTATCAAGTAATTCAACCTCTTTATTCCTCCTTTTCAACATTAACTCATCTTAACTTCTTATAGTTCATACGCTTTTCGATATAAATTTTAGAATAATTTTTTCTGTAACTACAGAAAAATCCTGCTGGGATTTGGTAGGAGTTTGTTAAGTGTAGGTATCAATCTGGAAAGAACTGGCGTCTCCACTGTGTTGCATCTTCCAATCCGTGCATATGATAGGTCTTTTCATTATTTAAACCTTCTTTATGTTCTTACATCATTATATCAGTGGTTTCTAGTTTTCAAGAGATATGTCCTGAATGTATTTTGTTAGATTTATGACAAAGTATTGTTTTTTGGAGTGATTGTGAATAGTACTGTATTTTCACATTTCATTTTGCCTGTGTTAGTCTAGTATAGTAAATACAATTGATTTTGGTATGTTGATGTGTTCTCTGACTTGCTGAACTTATTAGTAATAGAAGTTTGGGAGTTTTTTTTGGTTTTGTTTTGGTAGGTTCCGTGGCATTTTCTATGTAAACCATCATTGTCATCTGCAAATAGGGAGAGTGTTCATTCTTGCTCTCCAATCTGGGCATCTTTTATTTATTTTTTCTTGCCTGTTGCCCTGGCTAGAACTCCCAGCACTATGTGGAACAGCAGTGGTGTGAATGGACACCTCTGTCTTGTTCCAGATCTTGGGGCAAAGCCTTCAGTCTTTTCCCATGAAGTGTGGTGTTAGCTGGTGGTATTTTGTACATGTTCTTTATCCACTTGAGAAAGTTCTGTCTATTCCTAGTTTTCTGATACATTAAAAAAAAGTTTCACGATACTTAAAAAATCATGAATGGGCCTTGAATTTCACCAAAGGCTTCCTTTTACTGCATCAGTTGGTATGATTATATGATTATTTCTTCAGTCTGTCAATACGGTGGATTATATTAATTGATTTTCAAATATTGAATCAGTATGGTATCCCTGGAGTAAATCCCACTTAGTCATGGTGTTTAATAATACTCTTTTAAGGCCGGGCGCGGTGGCTCAAGCCTGTAATCCCAGCACTTTGGGAGGCCGAGACGGGCGGATCACAAGGTCAGGAGATCGAGACCATCCTGGCTAACACAGCGAAACCCCGTCTCTACTAAAAATACAAAGAACTAGCCGGGCAAGGTGGCGGCGCCTGTAGTCCCAGCTACTCAGGTGGCTGAGGCAGGATAATGGCATAAATCCGGGAGGTGGAGCTTGCAGTGAACTGAGATCCGGCCACTGCACTCCAGCCTGGGCAACAGAGCAAGACTCCGTCTCAAAAAAAAAAACCAAAAAACCTCTTTTAAAAACCTCCTTTTGTATATTGCTGAATTCTATTTGCTAATATTTTGTTAAGGATTTTTGCATTTCCATGTTTAAGGGACTATTTTTTCTGTCTTGGGTAATAGGAGCTTTATACAATGGGTTGGGAAGTACTCCCTCATCTTCGGTTTTCTAGAAGAGATTATATAAGGGTTTGTGTTGATTCTTTAAATGTTTGATAAAATTCTCCAGTGATACCCTCTGGGCCAGGAGATTTCTTTTCTGGGAGTTTTTTTCATTTCCTTAATAAGTCTATTCAAATGATCACTTTCATATTAAAGTTGTGGTGATTTTTTCAAGAAATTGATCCATTTCTTTTAAGTTGTCAAATTTATGTGTTTAGCATTGTTCATGATATTCCCTCATCATCTTTTGTGATGTCTGTAGGACCTATAATAATATCCCTGCTTCATTTCTGATACTGGTAACTGGTGTCATCTTCCTTTTTTTGTCAGTCTTGCTAGAGGTTTATTTTATTGACCTTTTTAAAGAACCAACTTTTTGTGTGGTACTTTTTCTGTTATTTTTGTTCCCAATGACATCAGTTTTGCTTTTATACTTATTATTTCCTTTATTTTTCTTGCTTTGGGCTTATTTTGGTTTTCTTCTTTTTGAAGTAGAACTTAGAGTCTTTGATTTGAGACTATTATTTTCTTATGTAAGGAACTTTTCCTTTCTGTAATTCTTTAACTTCATCCCATGAATTTTGTTATGTCATATTTTCATTTTCATTCAGTTCAATGTGTTTTTAAATTTCCCTTGAAATTTTTTGCTTTAACTCATGAATTATTTAGAAGCCTGTTTCGTAGGGGAACAGCAGACACTGGGGCCTATTTGAGGGTGGAGGATTGGAGGAGGGAAAGGATCAGGAAATATAACTAATGGGTACTTGGGTAATTACCTGAGTGATAAAATAATGTGTACAACGAACCTCCATGACATGAGTTTATCTATATAAGAAATCTGCACATGTACCCCTGAAGTTAAAATAAAAGTTTAAAAAAAAAAAAACAAAAAAAACAAGCTTGGTCTCATAGAGAACTTACATCCCAATAAGGACGTGATTTTTCAACTGAAAAACATTCCCAAATTTTACTCTTGAAGAGGGAGATCGATCATTGTGTTTTAGGTTTTGAAATGGAATTGTTTCCAAATTTTGACTTTTGTGAATAAAACTGCTGTGAACATTTCTGTACAAAAAAAGAGAAGTGTGTTTTTAGTTTCCAAGTACTTGGACATATTCCTATTGTATGTTATGGATTTCTAGCCTGATTCCACTATGATCAGAGAATATACTCTATATGAGTTTAATTCTTTTAAATGTGTTAATGTTTGATTTGCCATCCAGGATATGGTCTATCTTGGCAAATGCTCCATGGCCTTGAAAAGAGTATGTATCCTGCCATCAGTGGATGGACTGGATCCTGTTGTCTGAATGTGTTGTTCAGTTCTATATCCTTGCCTATTTTCTGTCTAGTTTTCTATGGATTATTTGAATAGATTGACAATTGATAGATCAAAAAGTAGATTCTGACCCAAGAGAGCAGTGGTATATTTGGCCAGGAGGGAAGTGGCACATACAATTGCTGGTACAGGCACTCACAGGCCTTGTGGTGACCGTAAGGGGAAGGGGGGATTGCAGCAGACACACCATCGGTGGGATGTGCCTGACCGTGGCTTGCTGTTTCTCTTCCGGGAGGCTCCACTGCCTGACAGCTTGCTAGTGCTCACACTGCCCAGGCACACTGTCCCTCCATTTTTCCAAGCCCAGGACTCCAGCATGTCTGTAGCAGGATCTAGAACTATGCTGGTTCCAATAGCCATAGAATTTCAAAATCCATGTGTGTAGTGTGGGAGACTGTGAAGATGCGTGTCTAGTGCAGTGTTGGAGAAATGTCAT
Source organism: Macaca nemestrina (assembly GCF_043159975.1). NCBI lineage: Eukaryota > Metazoa > Chordata > Mammalia > Primates > Cercopithecidae > Macaca > Macaca nemestrina. Next base: position 176,690,451 of record NC_092131.1, read on the forward strand.
CCTTCATGCCTCAGTCGCCTCTCCCATGCAATGAAGGAGAGGGACTAAAATGACTCTTAACTTTCCTTCCAGCTTTAAAATATTTCGTCAGAGTGATATATCTAAATTCCCATTGCACAAGTTCACAAATTCAATTGTCATCATGGTGTTTGCATCCTAATGAGATAGAAAATCTTTCCAGTGTGAAAAGTGTGTGGCAATTCTGCATTTATATGGAAAGAGATGCTTTAGAATACGTTACCAGTTTCCTCCTTGATTGTCAGATGCTGCTCAGTCAGAGAGCAAAGATACACAAGACTGGTTCCTTGCCTCTCTGGATAAGCTAAGTCCAGTTGGAAGTTCATGTATCCTGTGGTAGGCTACCGGGAAGCATCTTCCTTGTGGTATCACTGGACACCCCGTGGGTCCCCTGAGGTAGAAAATTGCAAATGGGGGGACAGTGGGTGAGCTCCAACCCACTGTCTTCAAACCCAGATCTCTCTGGCTCTACAGCAAGATGATTTGACCATTGCATTATTTGTAGAAAACTCAAGGCAAGCCTATTCAAAAATATTCCCCGCACCCCGGCAATGCAGCGCTTGCAAGAAGATATACCAGGGTGCTGCCATGTGCAACAGGCAAGCGAAATTCACAGTCCTAGAGATTTTATTTTTCCATTGTGTACACAAGGAATTGTGAATTTCCCAAATAAAACAGCGTATGTATACACCAAGAGCAAGTGTTCATTTCAAAGAAGGCAACTCCCCTAAAGCATCCTGTCATTTAGTCCTCATAAGTCATCATCACAGGTGAGAACATGCTCTGTGCTTTGTGAGTGAAAAGATTTTTAACAAACAACTAAACATAAAGTCAGGAGGCAGGATGCTCCTCTTTGGTTTCGTGACTTTAACGTTCCACAGTGAACACTGTCCGGTCCTTGGGGCAGCAGAGGGGGCTGATGAAAGCACCCATGATCACTGGGACAAATTACGACTTGTCTTCCTGTCTCATTTAAATGCTAAATCACAACTGATTGGCAGAACCCAGCAACTTGATGATATTCAATCAGAAAACAGAGTCACTGCCCGAGAACAGCTCTTCTCGTAAAAGATGCTGAATTAGAAACCATTTTCTTTCATGGCTCAGAAGGGCTCTGCTTTAAAAGAGAACTTCCTATAAACATCTGAATCCCTTTTCTTTTCTCATGACTTTCTTTTCTTCCCAATCTAGCCAATTTCATTTGATGTAACCATCAGGCCTTCTCATCCCTCATCAAGGTGCGGTGAACTCATATGTACATGATGTGCTGTACGTGGATTCACTGTTAGTTTGTGGGAGAGGCCAGCTCATCGCTCACCTCCTTTACATCCCCGTCCCTGGCACACCTTGGGAGCCCCCGAGAGGCTCTCCATATTTGCGTTCTTCTGATGGCGAGAGACGAGAGAACGGGAGTCTCCAGATAGCACTTAGGAGTAGATAGTAGAAAGTAGACTCCCACTTTCGTCTAAATTAACCTCTTTAATTTGAAACTCTTGAAAGTTGCACTTTGCTTCTCAGATAAAAGACCAAGCCCCTTAAAATGACATAAAGATGGAAGGCTGAGGCAGGAAGATTACTTGAGCCCAGGAGTTCGAGACCAGCCTGATCAACGTAGAGACCTTGTCTCTACAGGAAAAAAAAAAAAAAGAAAGAAAGAAAGAAAAAGAAAAAAAAAATTAGCCAGGTGTGGTGGCACACGCCTGTGGTCCCAGCTACTTGGGAGGCTGAGGCAGGAGCATGGCTTGAGTCCAGGAGTTCAAGGCTGCAGTGAGCGATGACTGCACCACTGCACTCCAGCCTGGGAGATGGTGCAAGAACCTGTCTCTAAAAGGAAAATAACTTTAAAAAGACATAAAGAGACAAGCCTGAAGCCTCAAACTATTATCTGTTTCTTTTCTGCTTCTTCACTACCGTTTCCTGACTCTGTGAATCACGTGCCCAGTACTTCAGGGACACTAGACCTCCTGTTTTCTCCTTCTGGACCCTTGATTTTGCTGCCGTCCTGGCCCGTTACCCCCTCTCCCCGCCCCCGCCCCCGCCCCCGCTGAGCTCATACCATGCTTGTCTTCGAGCCTCGTTGTCGCCCCCTACAGGAAGCCCTCCCTCATTTCGTGTCCCTTCCCCGCCTCCCCACTGCGGTGCTGAGTTTCTCCTAGCATCAGTGTTTCCATCTTTGAAATGAGGATAATACATTTTGAAGGACTGTCTTGAGGCTAATGTGGTATGGTGTGACCGTGAACAGTTTCTACAACATTGTTGTGTACTTTCCACAGTGTACAGCTGAGGACCGGTCTTTTTTTCCCTCTAGGGTGCCGTTTCCAATTCCTAACTATGGAGGCATCCATGTATGTTGGCATCTCCCAGCGTACGTGGTCCAGCTCCTGCACAGCGATCCGTCATCAGGAAACAATTGTGCATCACTGTTATTTTTAACAACAAATAGATGGGATTTAATAGACTCGTTCGTTCATGTTGCATGGAAGTAAGAAATCTGCATGGAATCCTCTAATTAGTTTTCATAATCTGAATTCTGATCATTATGTTTTAAAAATAATGACTACTCTCCTAGACGTTATTTCTTCTCAACTAACTTCTAAACTACGGATGTATCTGTTTTAGTTCCCCTTCTTTATCCATCGCTTTAAGTAATGCTTCAGTCCTGTCCTTAGCTGGTTCAGGGTGATGTAGGGTATCATTTATCTCGGAACAGATCTTGTCACATGAGCTGGGAAAGGCTGGTGGAGGATAAACCTTTTAATAAGAAAATCGCGAAAAGGAAGAGAAATGACCTAAGTGAATTTCACTTCCTTTGGGGTTTCAAGAAAGTTGAACCACTCTCCTGAAAACAGATGATTAGAGAATACAGATTCCATCCCCAGTATGTGGGCAATCAATCTGTGCCAAATATGGTCGTGCCGGGAAAAATAAAAGGTTACATATTGGCTTTTAAAGGTGGATAGACACTTTGTGGAGTCCTGGGCGATGCTGACCGATGGGTTCGCCGAATCCAGCAAAACATCTGAATCATCTTCTCTTGGCTGTATCAATGACTAGAGGGCTTCTTTGGGTGTTTGCATATCTGAACTTCTGTTCCAGGCTTTTCTAAAATGCATTTTCCCTGTTCAGTTGAAACTTCTGCTAAATATGGCATAAGAATATTCAGTATGTGCTGAAGCTGGTTGCATGGTGAGGAGGTGAGGTGTGTTATGGCTGCAGCATGGCAGGAGACCCCAGCCTCCTCCGCTGCTGTGGCTGCCCACACACCCAACCTGGGCAGGGGCACTGGAGGAAGGTGCCACCAGGGCTGGCTTTCTTCCAGCTTTCCAGGCTGGACATGACACCAGGCACTGACTCAGGATAGCTGAGGTGATGCAGACAACTCCCTGCTGGGCAGTGCGAGAGGAATCCCTGCCCGTTCCTGGAGGAGGAAGGGAAAACAGAAAATGACCGAAGAGTGGGGTTGTGTCCCCCAAATGGGTCAGGAGTTAGTTTTGTTGCAGATACTAGGTTTTAAGACAACTAAAAGCAATAAAGTGTGGGCCTTGAAGGATAATTTTTAAACGAGTCTTTTTGTGCAGCTCCTTGATGTCTTTCAGTGAAAAATTATAAGCACGGTTGAGTTGCCATAGAACTCTAGGCTGGGAGCTGAAGGAGCACCGGTCACAGGTGGGCCACCTCCGAGAGGACTGGATTAGCCAGCGGAAAGCAGACGAAGCCCCCCTACCTGCATTTTTCTGAGCTGGTCTTGGTGTAAATGGAATAACCTCGCCATGCCCCGCCACAGGGTTTTGAGAGATTAGATTGGAACGCCCTGTTTGAGTGAATTTCGGAGTGTGTGAAGGGCCATACAAAGAACCAGATGTATGATTAAGATATTATGATAATTAAGGCATACAACAGCCCTTCATCCTGATTGTTTCCGTATTTTAAGAAAAATAGGAGACACAGTGTTTTAATCCAAAGGAGTAAAGTACAAATGCCGCGGGGTAGGTGAAGGAAGTGGGAGTTGGAGGTAGAGTGTGGGATATTTTGAGGTCCCTCAATCCACTGTGTCCTGATGACTCACCATCTAGGTGCTCCAGGCTGGTGGCTGCTTTCTGGACCACATTCTGACTCAGTGAGTCAAACCAACCTTTTCCTTCTCCATGCACATCTGGTAACTGTGTCAGCTGTTCAAGTAGTTCAGCCTGGCCAGTCCTCACCTGAAATCCACAGCCCACCGTGCAGACCAATGACTTGTCATTTACCAGCAATTACTGTATATCCAGAAAATAATTCAAATGTATTCACTCCACTCTCGGAACACATGTAGGAGGAGAGGAAACAGACATTCTTAATTGCTGTGCTTGAAGTAAAAGCTATTACTGTAGAGTTGGTTAACTGATTCTCTCACAAAGTTAATTCAAATGCATAAGGGAGGTGGAGAATAAATTCTGTTCAGAAATTATACCTGTCATCTCCAGGAGATACTAAGTAGACATCCAGAGGCCGCCGGGTTAAGACCTCAGCTTGACACAGGTTGGCGGCTGAACTTTCCCCGCATCTTCCTCACCACGTTGGACAGTTGACCCTTCACACACACACCTGAGTACCTGGGATTGCACCATGCCCCTCCTATCGCGGTAGGGGCTCCGTGAGACAGTGCTGTGTTGGAGCCCACCCATGCACTTCACAGTTCATTAAAAATATGTGCTGGTTTTCAAAAATAGGGAATATATAATGAGGTTTCAGCATGTAAGTATTTTATTTTTTCTTATATGCTGTTTGGCAAATAACTCAGGTGACATGTCCTGAAGTATAATCTAGTGACTGGTCTTGATTTGAATATTCAGCTCAGTTCATAGAATAACAAATGGTCTGTTTCTTATGTTTATTCATTACTGCTCCAGGAATTGAGCAGTGTGGATTAGAAAGTGTTTGAGTGGGAAGAGATCTGGACTCACATAATGAGTTCTGCCCCCAGTTACCAGCAGGTTTCAGAGTGAAAGAGGCAGCCTCACTGGCCCATAGGTTTCTGTCTCTAAATGAGATGATTAAACCTATATCCAAGTCCTGCTGTAAGAATTACAGGTAATGCACTTTGGGAGACCTAGGCGGGTGGATCACAAGGTCAGGAGACCGAGACCATCCCGGCTAACACAGTGAAACCCCGTCTCTACTAAAAATACAAAAAAATTGGCTGGGTGAGGTGGTGGACACCTGTAGTCCCAGCTGCTTGGGAGGCTGAGGCAGGAGAATGGCTGAACCCGGGAGGCGGAGCTTGCAGTGAGCCGAGATCGCGCCCCTGCACTCCAGCCTGGGCGACAGAGTGAGACTCTGTCTCACAAAAAAAATAAAAATAAAAAAGAAAAAAAAAGAATTCCAGGTGATAGTACCTGGCCCATAATTCATAAGGTGGCAGGGGGTGGCAGGTGCCTTCCATACTTCCCAGCGCCACACACTGCTTTTTCGGGTTGGTTTACGTGTACCGGAATAGAGCCCTTAGAGGACTGTCCTAAACGCTTTGTCTTACTGTTTAAAAGTCAGCTGTCTGACTTTCATCAGTCCGTTATTAACATCCCTATCCAAGACATCTTACAGATACTCTGATGAAGTATTACTGTGCCTATACTGATCAGATTATTGTTCTCATAACCCATAGTTCAAGGACCAATGTAGACAAAGAGATCGTAGTTTCCTAGGATATCATGGTTTGAAGGGATTCTAAAGGACATCTAGTCCAACAGTTCACAAACCCGGCATTGCGTCGGATCCACCCGAAGAGCTAGAAGTCAGAGCCCAACCCCAAGAATTACTGAATCGGAATAGTTATTCCGTTTTCTAGTTCCTTGATTTCCACTTTGATACACTGTTCTTCTGCTTACTTTGTGTTTCATGCATTGTTTTTCTAGTTTTTAGGTAGAAGATGAAGGCATTGATTTGAGATGTTCTTTTCTAGTTTTCATATTTAGTGTCATTAATTTTCTCCTGTGTATTACCTTATTAGCATCCTACAGATTTCAGTGTTTTAATTTCACTTACATTCAATAAAAAATAGCTCCTAATTTTCCTTTTGATGTCTTCTTTCACCAATAGAGTATTTAGATGTGTGGTATTTATGTTTCAAATACTTGAGGTTATTCCAGATATCATTCAGTTATTGATTTCTAATTTAATTACACTGTGCTCAAAGAACATACTCTGAATAACATAAATCCTTTTAAGCTTATTGAGAGCTGTTTTATGGCACAGACTATGGTCGCTCATGCTGTGTACTTGGAAAGAATGTATATTCCACCGTTGTTAGCCTGAGTGTTTCATAAATTAGACAAATTAGGTGAAGTTGGTTTGTACTTTAGTTGAAGTCTACTTGCTGCTTTTCTATTTCTATTAGTTATTGAGAGTGAGATTTTGATGTTTCTAGCAATAACTGTAGCTGTATTTTTTTTTCGTTCTATCGGTGTTTGAGTCATGAATTTTGAAGCCTTGTTACGAGGGGTAAATGCATTTAGGATTTTTATGTTTTCTTAATTAATTGACCACTTTATCATTGTATAATGAAAGTCTTTATACCTAGCAATATTCTTTGCTATGAAATCTCCTTTGTCAGATGTTAAAATAGCCACTTCAGCTTTTCTTTGACTAGTGTTAGTATGGTATATACATCTTTCCATCCTTTTAACCTATGTTTGTCTTTATGTTTAAAATGCGTTTCTTGGGGCCGGGCACGGTGGCTCACGCCTGTAATCCCAGCACTTTGGGAGGCCGAGGCGGGCGGATCATAAGGTCAGGAGATCGAGACCACGGTGAAACCCCGTCTCTACTAAAAATACAAAAAATTAGCCGGGCGCGGTTGTGGGCGCCTGTAGTCCCAGCTACTCGGGAGGCTGAGGCAGGAGAATGGCGTGAACCCAGGAGGCGGAGCTTGCAGTGAGCCGAGATCGCGCCACTGCACTCCAGCCTGGGCGACAGAGCGAGACTCCGTCTCAAAAAAAAAAAAAAATGCGTTTCTTGCAGATGACATATCGGTGAATCTTGCCTTTTAAAAAAAAAACCCAATCTAACAATCTCTGCCTTTAAATTGGAGTCTTTAGAGCATTTATATTTACTGTTGCTATTGATGTAGTTCGATTTCAGTTTACGATCTTTTTATTTGTTTTCTGTTGGTCCTGTCTCTTTTTTTGCTCCTTTCCCCCCTTTTTATGATTGTCTTCCTTTATTTTCCTAATAGCCATAACTACAATTTTATATTGTTATTTTAGTGGTTGCATTAAAGATTTATAGTATTGTATACGTTTTTAACTTATAACAGTCTCCCTTCAATTACTATTATACCCTTTCAATATGGCTGAAAATATTTTTGCCTGTGTGAAAACACCTTCATTGAAATATAATTTGTATGCCATAAAATTCATCCAATTATAGTGCACAATCCAGCGGCTTTTAGTATATTCACAATATTGTGCAGCCATAATTTAGGCTTAGAACATCTTCATCTCTGCAAAAAGGAGAAAGCTACTCACTTAGGGGTAGTCACTCCACATTATCCTTGCCACTCCTCTTTGAGCCCTTGGTAACCAATAACCTAATTTCTGTCACTATAAATTTGCCTGTAATGTACTTTTGATATAAATGGAACCATTAGAATATGTGACAGGTTTCTTAAATGTTTTCAAGGTTTATTAATGTGATAGCCTGTATCAGTACTTCTTTCATCTTATTCTCTTAGTTGCCAAATCATATTCTATTATATGGCTGCGTTTTGTTTGTCTCTTCATCAGTTAATACTGATAACATTAAATAGGCATTTTGATTGTTTTTCACTAGTGGATATTCGGAATAATGATGCCATGAATATATACGTATAAGTTTTACATGGATAAATGTTCTTGTTTTTCTTAGATAGACATGTAAGAGTGGAATTGCTGTTTAGTTTTTGACCAATTTTATTTAACTTTTTTATTTTTAATTTTTGTGGGTCCATAGTAGGTATTTATGCTTACGAGGTACATGAGACATTTTGGTACAAGCATGCAGTGCATAATAATCACATCAAGGAAAATTGGGTATCCATCCCCTCAAGCATTTATCTTTTGTGTAACAAACAATTCAGTTATATGCTTTTAGTTATTTTAAAATGTAATATTAAATTATTTTTGACCATAGTTCCCCTACTGTGCTATCAGATACTAGGTCTTGTTCATTCTTTCTAACTATTCTTTTCTATTCATTAACCATCCCCACCTCCCCACACCGTCCTCACTACCCTTCCCAGCCTCTGGTAACCATCCTTCTAGTATCTATGTCCATGAATTCAATCGTTTTGATTTTAGATCCCACAAATGAGAGCCTGCAATGTTTGTCTTTCTGTGCCTGACTTTATTTCACTTAACGATCTCCAGTTCTGTCTATGGCATTGCAAATGACAGGATCTCATTTTTTAATAGCTGAATAGTATTCCATTATGTATATGCACTGCACTTTCTTTATCCATTCATCTGTTGATGGACACTTAGGTTGCTACCACATCTTGGCTGTTGTGAACTGTGCTGCGATGCAGTGAACATCAGAAGGAAGGTATCTCTTCCATATACTGGTGTCCTTTATTCTGGGTGTGTCGTACCCAGCAGTAGAATTGCTGGGTCATATGGTAGCTCTGTTTTTAGTTTTTTGAAGCACTTCCAAAATGTTCTTTATAGTGATTTATTAATCTACATTTCCACCAACACTGTACAAAGGTTCCCTTTCCTCTACATCCTTGCCAGCATTTGTTATTGCCTGATTTTTGGATAAAAGCCATTTTAACTGGGGTGAGATGATATCTCATAGTTTTGATTTGCATTTCTCTGATGATCAGTGATGTTGAGCATCTTCTCATATGCCTGTTTGCCATTTGTATATCTTCTTTTGAGATATGTCTATTCGAATATTTTGCCCATTAAAAAATCAGATTATTACATTTTTTCCTATAAATTGTGCGAACTCATTATATATTCTGGTTATTAATCTCTTGTCAGATGGGTAGTTTGCAAATATTTTCTCACATCCTTGAGTTGTCTGTTTACTTTGTTCATTGTTGATTCTTTCTTTTACTATGCAGAAGCTTTTTATTTTTATTTTTATTAGTTTTTTTATGCAGCTTTTTAATGTGACATGATCTCATTTGTCCATTTTTGTTTTGGTTGCCTTGTTTGTGGGCTGTTAATCAGGAAACTTTTGTTCAGACCAGTGTCCTGGAGAGTTTCCTCTGTGTTTTCTTGTAGTACTTTTAGTAATTTTGTATTTTGAGGTCTCAGATTTAAGCCTTTAATCCATTGTGATTTTTTTCTTTTTTTAGACAGAGTCTCACTCTGTCACCCAGGCTGGAGTGCAGTGGTATGATCTTGGCTCACTGAAACTTCTGCCTCCTGGGTTCAAGCAATTCTTTTGCCTCTCCTGAATAGCTGGGACTACAGGTGTGCGCCACTATGTCTGGCTAATTTTTGTATTTTCAGTAGAGACAGGGTTTCATCGTGTTGGCCAGGCTGATCTTGAACTCCTGACCTCATGATCCGCCCACCTCAGCCTCTCACAGTGCTGGGATTACATTATGTGATTTTTGTTAAGGCAAGCGATGGGGCCAAGTTTCATTCTTCTGCATATGATTATCGAGTTTTCATAGCATCATTTATTGAAGACACTCTTTCTCCCAGTGCATATTCTCAGCATCTTTGTCAAAAGTGAGTTCACTGTAGGTGTATGGATTTGTTTCCAGGCCCTCTATTCTGTTCCATTGGTCTATGTGTCTGTTTTGTATGCCATTGCCATTCTGTTTTGGCTACTGTAGCCTTGTAATGTAATTTGAAGTCAGGTAATATGATTTGTTCTTTTTTTTTTTTTTTTTTTTTTTTTTTGCCCAAGAGAGCTTTTACTGTTTTGGGTCTTTTGTGATTCCATATACATTTTAGGATAGTTTTTTTTGTTGTTGTTTCTGTGAAAACTGTCATTGGTATTTTGATAGGGATTGCATTGAATTTGTATAGACATTTTAACATTATTGATTCTTCCAATCCATGAACATAAAATATCTTTCCATTTTTTGGTATCCTCTTCAATTTTTTCATCAGTGTTTTATAGTTTTTATTACAGAGATCTTTCACATCTTTCGTTAATTCCTGGTTATTTAATTTTATGTGTAGCTATTGTAAGTGGGATTATTTTTAAAATTTCTTTTTTATATTGTTCACTTGGCATATAGAGATGCTACTGATTTTTGTATGTCAAACTGTATCCTGCAACTTAACTGAACTTGTCGGTTCTGATAGTTTTCTTGTGGAATCTTTAGTTTTTTCCAAATATAAGGTCATATCATCTTTACACAAGGATAATTTGATGACTTCTTTTGTAATTTGGATGTTTTTATTTCTTTCTCTTCTCTGATTGCTTTAGGTAGGACTTCAGGTACTATGTAGAATAACAGCGGTGTAAGTAGGCATTGTTGTTGTGTTCCAGATCTTAGAGAAAAGGCTATCAGTTTTTTCCCCATTCAGTATGATACTAGCTGTGGGTCTGTCATATACAGCTTTTATTATGTTGAGATATGTTCCTTCTACACCCCGTTTTTTGAGGGTTATCATGTAGTGATATTAAACTTTATCAAAAGCTTTTTTCAGCATGAAGTGATCATATGTTTTTTGTCATTTGTTCTGTTGATATGATATATCACACTGATTGATTTGTGTATGTTGAACCCTCCTTGCATTCCTGGGACAAATCCCACTTGGACATGATGAATGATCTTTTAAAATTATTGTTGAATTCTGTTTGTTTGTATTTTGTTGAGTATTTTTGCATCAATATCCATCAGATATTGCCTGTAGTTTTCTTTTTTTATATTTCTTTATCTGGTTTTGGTATCAGGGTAATATTGACTTCATAGAGTGAACTTGAAAGTATCCCTTCCTCTATTTTTAGGAACAGTTTGAGTAGGATTGCTTTTAGTTATTTGAATATTTGGTAGAATTCAGCAGTAAAGACATCAGTTCCCAGGCTTTTAGTTACTGGGATAATTTTTATTATGGCTTTGATCTTATTAATTGTTATGGGTCTGTTCAGGTTTTGAATTTCTTCATGGTTCAATCTTGGTAGGTTGTATGTATCTAGGAATTTATTCATTTCTTCTAGATTTTCAAATTTATTCACATATAGTTGATCATAGTAGCTAGTAATGATCCTTTAAATTTCTGCATTATCGGTTGTAATGTCTCCTTCTTCATTTCCAGTGTTACTTATTTGGGTCATCTCTTTTTTTCTTAGTCTGGCTAAAGATTTGCCAATTTTGTTTATCTTTTCAAAGAAACCCAACTTTTTGTTTCATTGATTTTTTTTTGTATTGTTTTCACTTCAAATTCTTTTATATCTGCTCTGACCTTTGTTATTTCTTTTCTTCTACTCATTTTGAGTTTGGCTTGCTTTTGATTTTCTAGTTGTTTAGAGACACATCACTAGGTTACATATTTGAAATTTTTCTTCCTTTTCAATATAGGCACTTACAGCTATAAATTTCCTTCTTGGTACTACTTTTGCTGTTTCCCATAGACTTTGGTATGTTGTGTTTCCATTCTCATTTGGTTCAAGAAGTTTTTCAATTTTCTTCTTAATTTTCTCATTGACCCACTAGTCATTCAGGGCCATATTGTTTCATTTCCATTTGTTTATATAGTTTTCAAAATTCCTCTTGTTATTATTTATAGTTTTATTTCATTGCAGTTAGAAAACATGTTTGATATTATTTTAATTTTTTTGAATGTTTTAAGACATGTTTTGTGACATAACATATGGTATACCCTTGAGCATGATCCATATGTTGAGGGGAAAAATGTGTTTTCTGCAGCCATTGCACGTAATGTTCTGTAAATATCTATTAGGTCCATTTGTTCTATAGTGCAGATTAGGATGAGCGTTTCTTTGTTGATTTTCTGTCTGGGAGATCTTTCAAGTGTTGAAAGTGGGGCGTTGAAGTCTCCAGCTGTTGTGCTATTGACTGTTTCTCTCTTTAGCTCTAATAATATTTGCTGTATTTATCTGTGTGCACCAGTGTTGGGTGTATACTTATTTAAAATTATTATATCCTCTTGCTGAATTGAACCTTTATCATTGATAATGATCCTTTTTTTCTCTTCTTACAGTTTTTGTCTTGAAATCTGTTTTGTCTGAGACAGCTACTCCTGCTGCTTTTTAGGTTTCCATTGGCATGGAATATCTTTTCCCATCCCTTTAGTTTCAACCTATGTGTGTCTTTATAGGTGAAGTGCATTTCTTGTAGGCAACAGATCAGATCATTGAGTCTTTTTTTTTTTTCATCCATTCAGCCCTCTGTGTCTTTTGATTGGAAAGTTTAGTCCATTTACAGTAAATGTGATTATTGCTAAGTAGGGACTTACTTCTGTTTTGTTATTGGTATTCTCGGTTTTTTGCAGTCTTCCTTTCCTTCCTGTATTTCTTTTAGTGAGTGTGATTGTCTGTGGTGGTGGTTTGCTTTAATTTCTTTCTGTGTATTTATGTTTTTTGATTTGAGGTTACCATGAGGCTTGCAAATACTCTTATAGCTGATTATCTGAAACTGATGATAACTTACCACTGGTTGTAAAAAAGTGAATGTGAAAAGAAAACTAATAAAAACTCTACACTTTAACCTTGCCCACTTTTTAATGTTTGTTTCTCTTTATGTCTTATTGTACTATCTATGTCTTGAAAGGTTGTAGTTATTATTTTTTATTGGTTCATCATTTATTCTTTCTATTTAAGAGCAGGAGTGGTTTCCACACCACAGTTAGTGGAGTTATACTATTCTGTGTTTTTCTGTGTGCTTGCTATTATCAGTGAGGTTTGTACCTTTAGATGGTGTCTTCTTGCTCATTGATTGTTTATTTGTGTTCTTCATTTTCCATACTTTTGTTAATTTAGCAAATTTCCTTCTGTTATTGATTTCTAATATAACTCCATTGTGGCTGGAGAATAGACTTCACATGATTTCAGTCTTTTAGAATTTATTGAGGCTTGTTTTATGGCTTAGCATATGCTCTGTCCCCTAAAATGTTCTATGTGCACTTAAGAAAAATGTTTATTTGGCTCTTATTGGATGGAGGGTTCTATAGAAGTCTGGTAAGTCTCATTGTTTTATAGTTTTGTTAAATCTTCTGTTTTCTTGCTGATCTTCTGTCTAATTGCTCTATTACTGAAAGTGGAGAATTGAAGTCTCCAATTATTGCATATTGAATTATCTGTTTCTCCTTTCAATTATGTCAGCTTTTTCTTTATGTTATTTTGGGTTGAGTTGTTAGGTACATAAGTATTTACATTTATTATATATCCCAATACATAGACTGTTTATCATTATGAAATATTTCTCTTTATTTCTAGTAGCATTTTCAATTTAAGGTGTATTTTATCTAATATTAGTATAGCTACTTTGTATCTTTTATGTTTGGTGTTTGCATTTTATATCTTTTTCAATCTTTTGTATTTTAAACTATTTGTATCTTTGAATTTAGAATTTGTCTCCCCTAGACAACATGGTGTTGGATCTTGTTTTTATACCCATTCTCATAATTTCTGCCCATTGTATTATTTAATCAATTTATCTTGAATATTATTGCTAATATGATTAGACTTAATCTGATGTTTTTCTTTTTTCTCTCCATATGTCTCAAATCTTTTTGTCCCTCTTTCTCATTTAACATCTTTTTTATGTTGTTTTTAAGTGGATGTTTTCTAGTAGAAAATTTTGGTTTAATGATTAAAAGCTCTTTTGGAATCAGCAAGGGAAGCCTACAACAGTAGGCTTGTCATTAGCAAGCCTATAGCAATATATATGTCACTGAAATTTTTGCTACTCTTAATATATATCTTAGATTATACAAACTTAATTACAATTGAACATAGAAATTTACTCTAGATACCTCTGTTAATTCACCCCTTTTATGCTTTCATACATATTACATCTCAATATATTACAAACCTAAAAATTTATGTTCACATTAGTTATACAACCTTATGTCTTTTTTATATGTACCATTTAAATAGCATATTTATTTATCATTTATGGTATATCATGTCTTCCTATGAATTAGAGTTACCATCTGGGGTCATTATCTGCTCCAATGCAGCTGTATTCCTACTCACATCCTTGAGCCGTTATTATTAAATATGTTACTTGTCTTTTGTTATTGTTAGATATATGTAGTTAAATATATTTTATTATTATTAAATATATTAGTTGTTATAGGCCCAACAATATAATTATATATAATTATATATATACTTTATAATGCAATTGCCTTTTAATTTATGCAATTATATTATCTTTTATGACAATCTATATAGTTATCTTTATTAGGGATTTTTGGGTTTTTTGTGTGTAAATTTGTATTATTGTTTGTGGTCACTGGCTTTCAGCATAAAGAACTTCCTTAGTGTTTCTTGTAATGCAGGTGCATTAGCAACACATTCTCTGTGTTTCCTTTCTTTTTTTTAATGTGGGAATTTTATATTTTTGAGAGATAGTTTTTTTATATTAATCACTTTCAATATGCAGTCACATTGTCTTCTGGCTTCCATCGTTTTGATAATAAGTCAGCTGAACCTCTCTTGTATGTCATCAATTGTTTTTCTCTTGTGGCTTCCAAGATTTTCTCTTTGAGTTTCAACATCTTGACTGTGTTGTATCTGGGCATGAGTTTCTTTGTGTTTTTCTTCCCTTGGAATTTTTGACCCTTTATTTAACCTCCTTCCTCTGGTAGGCCAATTATGTATATATAGGTGTATTTAATAGCACCGCACATCTCTCTGAATCTCTGTTAGTTTTTCATCTTTCTTTTTTCTCTCTGTTTCAGATTTCACTCTGTCTATTGATTTATCCACACGTTTGATGATCCTTTCTTCAGCCATCTCAAATCTACTGTTGAATCTCTCCTGTGAATTTTTCATTTTGATTATTGTACTTTTTCATTCTGGAATTTCCATTTGGTTCTTCTTATTATTTCTCTCTCTTTACTGATATTATCTATGTCATAAGATTTTGTTATCATATGTTCATTTAATTCTTTAGATATGGTTTCATTGAGTTCTTTGAACCCATTTAATTTATAATGGCTCTTTTGACATCTTTATTAAGGGCAACATCTGGGACCCCCAAGAGTAGTTTCTGTTGCCTGCTGTCCTTTTTTCCTGTGTATGAATCATACTTCCCCATTTATTTGCATTTCTCATATTTCAAAAAAACTTTGACATTTGAAAAAATATATCATAACAATTCTAGATGATAATTCTCCATCCTTCCAACATTTACATTGATTTGTTTGCTCGTTGCTTTATTTGTTTAATAACTTACCTGTATTAATTCCAAGAAGTCTGCTTCCCCCAGAGAAGGCAACTTTAGATGTATTTGCTCAAATTTCTTCCTCCTTATATTTATTTTTTAGCCTACTTACCTAGTGTTGCCTCTTGCCTAAGGCAGCATTATCTTCTGCTTATTGGCCAATGTTTGTCCATAAGTCGCTTTAGCCAGTTAGATTTTTCTCTTTTTCAGTGCATATCTGTGTGTCTTGGAGTCTGTTATCACAATTTAGGAATTTTACATTTTGTCCCATGTTCAGCTAGGGACTAGTAGCTTGGATTTTTCCTCTTTCTAATTCCTGACACATTGCAGCCTTAGTTACGTATAGTCTCTCAGACCATGAGAGATGCAAGTAATTGTATTTAAAGCCTAGTTCCCTTAGGAATTGCATCTGGGTCAGGGTAACTTATTGTTCATCCAGTATTTGGTCAGCAGTTGTGTTTAAGCCCTAGTGAGATTTACAGTCTTTATTGATGTATTTGTGGCTTAGGAAATGTGTTCAGCCTACCTTGTGTTTTTCTCCGACTGCTCCTGGGTGAGTATAACTTAGTGCTTGTGCACGGAATTTCTGATGCCTAGTGTTGACTGTGATTCCAGGAGAGCTTTTTTGTAGTTGCTTCTTTTTCTGGTTCTGTCTGTTAAATTTCTGGTTACTCTACTGCTTTGTTTTTTGTTACTAGTATTGTAAATCTAAGAGCGGCTTCTCGATTGCTCTTCATCAAGAGCTTCGTTGCTTTCAACAACAGATTTAGGCATGGAATTCTCCACACTTTGTTCCAAATGATGCCATCCTCCTTGTGAGGAGTTCTTAATCCTTATGGCATTCTTCTTCTTCTGGGAAGAATCCCCACGCCGGTATATAATGCTGGGGTCTGGGACAGCAGCCCCTACTCCCGGAGTGATATCTCTGCTGCAACAGGCACTGGGGTGGTGCAGGGGGTAACCCCTGATCTTGGCTTGTTCTTTCTGGCATGGAGCCGCCAAGGTGAGAGCACCTCGAATAAACTCCCCCTAACTATGAGGAAGGCCTTGGTGGAAAAAAGGAACATCAGTTCTTTAGAACATGCCTGGCTGGAATAGAACTTCTGAAAAATGGGGCTGGAGAGAGTGAGAAGCACTGGTGACCTTCCCCTTCTAGAGTGAAACCATTATCTTAGCCTCAGAGAGCCCAGAGAAGTGGGAGCCTCTGCTGTCTTGACCTAACTTGCCCAGCATAGAGTATCGGATTCAAGTTTTACAAAATGAATCTAGGGTTAAGAAAGAGGGAGTATTTTGTGGCTCAAATGCTACAGGCTCTCATTGTCCTGACACTGATTTAGTAAAGTTTTTTGATTGAATGTTTCTTCCTTTGCTGTGTACCCTTAAGACAATTTCCAGGGATTTTAAATGCTTTAAAAAATAATCTTCTTCAGTTAAATGACTTTATTTAAAATAGAGTCTGCCAAGCTCCTCATTTTGCTCTTCTGTAAGTCCTGTCCCTTGCCTTTGTTTTTGATGTGGAATTCTGGGTTAACCACCTTTTTTGACCTGTCAGTTGGCCCTTCCATATCCATGGGTTCTGCATCCATGGATTAAACCAACCATGGGTAGAAAATAGTTGAAAAAAAAAGGAATGAAAAATCACAATATACAATAAAATAATACAAATAAAAAAGCAATAGAATGTAGTGACTATTTACATAGCATTTATATAGTATTAGGTATTATAAGTAATCTAGAAATAATTTCTATAATGGATGATGTGCATAGTTTATATTCAGATACCATATCATTTTATATATGAGACTTAAGAACTCAAGGATTTTTGATATAGATCTAGGGGTTCAGGAACCAATCCCCTGCCAATACCGAAGGATGGTTATACTTTAAGGACATTGAAATCCACTGTATTTCACCTGTGTTGTTTCTGATGAAGAATCTGCTGTCGTGGTTATCTTTGTTCCTTTGTGTTTCATGGGTTTTTTTCCCCCTGTGAATTATTTTAAGTTCTTCTCCTTACTACTGGATTTGAACATTTCGATTATAATGTGCCTTGGGGTAGTATTCTTGGTATTTTCCCAAAGTATGAAAAATACTTAGGGACCTTGAGCTGCTTAGATTTTCGGGTTCATACTTTTCATTAAATATTAACAATTTCAATCATTATTTCTTCAAATGCATATTTTTCCGGTTCTTCCATCTGTTTCTTCTTCAAAAGCCCCAATTGCACATATTTTATGGTGTCTGAAGTTGACCTGCAGCTTGTTGATGCTCTTTCCGTTAAATATTTTTCTTTTATTTAAGTTTTATTTTAGATTTTATTGCTGTATGTTCAAGTTCGCTATTGTTTTCTACTGTCAAGTCTAACCTACAGTTAATCTTTTCTAGTATATTTTTTATCTTATATATCTTAGTTTTTATCTCTAGAAGTTTGATTTAGGTCTTGTTTATATCTTTTCATGTCTCTACTATTTGAATATCCCTGTTTTTAAAATGTTTTCAACATGTGGAATACAGTTAATGACTCTAATTATCTTTGCTTCTAATTCTAATGTTTGCTTCACTTCTGTTTTGCTGATCTAATTCTAGCATTTGTATCAGCCTGGATCAATTTTGATTGATTGATTATTCTTCTCATTATGATTGTGTTTTTCCAGCTTCTTTGCATGCCTACTAATCTTTGTTGCCATTTCAGACATTGTGAGTTTTATCTTGTTGACTGCTTGATATTTTTATATTCCTATAGATGTTCTTGAGTATCGTTTTGGTGTATAGTTGAGTTACTTGCAAGCAACTTGATTCTTTGAATCTTGTGATTTAAGTTTGTTAGGCAGATCTGGAAAAGTGTTCTGGCAAACTGTAGGACTAATTTACTCCTCACTACCGAGTGAAGATTTTCCTGAGTACTCTACCCAAAGCTGGTATGCCTTGGTTCTGTATCTCCACCCAAATCTTATGTTCAATTGTAATTCCCAGTGTTGGAGGTGGGGCCTGATGGGAGGTGAATGGATCAAGGGGGCCGTTGCTCATGAATGGTTTGACACTATCCCCATTTGTACTGCTGCTGTGATAGTGAGTGTGTTCTCATGTGATCCAGCTGTTTACAAGTGTGTAGCGCCTCCCCCCCCACCACCTTGCTCCTGCTCTGGCCGTGTGACAGTGCTTGCTCCCCTTTGCCTTCTTCCATGAGTGTAAGTTTCCTGAGGCTTCCTTAGAATCTGAGCAGATGCCAGCCCCATGCTTCCAGTACAGCCTGCAGAACCATTAAACCATTAAATGTTTAACCGTGAGCCAGTTGAACCTCTTTTCTTCATAAATTGCCCAGTCTCAGGTATTTCTTTATAGCAATGCAAAAATGGACTAATATAAAAGCCCTGTGAATTTTGACTATTTCCACTCTGGCTGTTGGGAACAGATCCTATTCCCAGTCATACGGGGAGACTGGAAGCCATACTTCATCCTTGTGGATGGTTTTTGGATGGTTTCGGGTAGTCTTCTCACACACATGCACTGATTACCCAAGCGAGGACCTTTATAGGTTTTCATGTCATGAGCCATAGGCTAGAAACTCTTTCAAGGCCCTAAGCTGGGGCAATTATAGGGCTAATTTTGCATGTTTGCAGCTTCAGTAACCACTGTTCTTCATTGCCTGATATACAGTGTCTTGAAAAACATTGTTTCATATAGTTTGTCTGATTTGTGATTGTTTCAAGTGAAAAAGTAAACCCAGTTCCAGTTACTGCACCTTGAACGTGGAGCAGAAGTTCTTCCTTCTGGCTGAGTTTGATGTCGCAAGCTCTTCTTGCCTTTCCTGTCACTCCTCTGAAGCCCAGGTAGACCAATGGAGTCACTGAGCAGTGGCCATCCAGCTAGTCCTCCAACTGTCTGTAGAAGCATTAGTTGTGTCCAGCCCAGCTGACTCCTGCACACAATGCCAGTCCACACAATCATCAGTTGTAGGCCAGTGATGGCTGCTTCTCTGCAGGTTAGCATTTGTGGATTTTGAATTTCTTCTAGACACTGAGTCTGAGGAACTACTTCTTAGACTGGGAATAGCAGGAGGACTTACGTGCTTCCCTTTAGCCATGATTTCACTGGGATACTCTTTATTAGGTCATGTTTGTCCCAGGACAGGGATGTGCAGTTGTTAGGAGTATAGGTAGAGTCCTAATAGCTTTGTGCTCACCACTGTGTGTTTGCAGAGCAGCCACTGCTAGGTTGTGGAAAGAATGGAAATAGTGAGGTCATAGGACCATTCCCCAGTGGTTTGTTTCCTCCAAGGCAGTCCTTGAATCTGGATTAATCAATTGACCACTGGCTGATTTTAGGAACAGATAGCAGAAGAGGATTTCTCTTGAAGAGAGGTTCCCATAACTCACTCAGTTTTTATTTTTAAGATATGGTCAGGGAAAGCTAGAGTGTTTAGGGACTGTTTGGGTATTATGATGTAGGTAGAGATACAGTGTGATAACTACTGTGTGTGTGGTTATATACATTTTAAAGCGATTACCTAGGAAACCATTTTTACCTGAGTCAACCGTAACAATGACAAGCTTCGACTTTTAAAATATCCCTACCAGTAAACTCAACCTTCTTCCAACAACAAACAGACTTCGAAAATAGTCAGCATTTTACTAAACCATTTAAAACTTTCCAGCCATTGCACCACTCATTGTATAACTGTAATACGATTTGCTGAAGGCTGCTGACTGAACTCGCACTCTAAGGACACACAGTGGCGTTTTCTGTCAGGGCTCATTGGCCCACAGGGGGATTTTCCAGTGTTGTCCAGGACACCAATTCAGTGCCTGAATCATCCACACTTTCCTGGCAGCCAGCAAGCCCTTCAAAGATAGCACTTCCTCTCTCAGCATACATTCTGATTTCACAAACAGTTTTGGAAATTTTAGCAGCAGGATCATGGCGGTATTTGTCTAAACTATTTAACATTTTCCCTCAACATTTTAATTGGTTAAGTATCTTAATGAAGCAGTTCTGCTTTTAGTGCAACATTTTATTTTTTTCTTTAGATATTATTTTTATTTTTAAGCTAAGAAATTATGCTGTAAAAAATGTGGTATGTGTGGAATAGTATAAAAATTAGAAATAAAAGCAGTGCAGCTGGGCATGGTGGCTCATGTCTATCATCTCAGCACTTTGGGAGGCCAGGGCAGCAGAATTGCTTAAGGCCAGGAGTTTGAGAGCAGCCTGGGTAACTTAGTGAGACCATGTCTCTCCAATAATAATAATAATAATAATAATAATAATAAAAAGGAAAGAAAGAAAGATACAACCAGATCATCTGGTGGTGTGTGCCTGTAGTCCCTGCTACTTGGGAGGCTGAGGTGGGAGGATTGCCTGAACCCAGGAGTTTGAGGTTACAGTGAGCTATGATTGCATCACTGCATTCCAGCCTGGGTAGCAGAATGAGACCCTGACTCGAAAATTAAATAAAATAATACAATAAAACCAGCAAACAAACAAACAAAAATCACATGCCCCTACCCAGAAGCTATCATATGTGAATATTTTAACATGTTGTCTTCAAGCTTCTATTACATTTATACATCACAGAATTTAGTTTTACACACATAACATTATATCATTGGTATTCAAGTGTCATGAAATCGTTTTTAAACTGCATCTTGATTGTTTTATGTTTCCCAGTTGTTGGACATTTATTTGGTCTTAACATTTTCATTATGATAAACAACACCAATGCATAAATTTTTTACCTGCTTTTGACATTTGTATTAGTTACATATTGCTGTAAAATAAACCGCCTTAAGATTCACTGGCCTACGACTGATGACTGTGTGGACTGGCATTGTGAGTGGGAGTCAGCCACGTTGGACACACCTAATGTGTCTACAGGCAGTTGGAGGACT
Source organism: Macaca nemestrina (assembly GCF_043159975.1). Taxonomy (NCBI): domain Eukaryota; kingdom Metazoa; phylum Chordata; class Mammalia; order Primates; family Cercopithecidae; genus Macaca; species Macaca nemestrina. The sequence continues at coordinate 176,711,691 of NC_092131.1, forward strand.
GGCTGGATGGTGCTCAGTGGTTTTGTTGGCCCATCTGGGCCTCAGCGGGCTGACTGTAAAGGCAAGAAGAGCTGGGCCCCTCCAGGTGGTCATTCAAAGATACCACTTCCTAATTAAACATACCATTCTGATTTCTATTTTATTTTGTTTTATTCTGTTTTTATTTTTCCATAAGTTATTGGGGATACAGGTGGTATAACTGTTTTAGAAATTTTAGTAGCAGGATCATGGCAGTATTTGTCCAAACTATTTAATAATATTTTCCCTCAACATTTAAATTGTTAAATATCTTATTTTATTTTATTTATTTATTTTTGAGACTGAGTCTCTCTCTGTCGCCAGGCTGGAGTGCAGTGGTGCGATCTTGGCCCACTGCAACCTCCGCCTCCAGGGTTCAAGCAATTTTTCTGCCTCAGCCTCCCAAGTAGCTGGGACTACAGGAGCCCACCACCATGCCCAGCTATAAATTGTTAAATATTTTAATGTAGCAGTGTGCTTTAAGTGCAGCATTTCATTTTTTTCTTTAGATATTATTTTTATTTTTAAGTTAAAAAGAAATTGTGAGACCTTGAACAAACTTTTAAGTTTGAGTCAATTACTATATAGGAGATCAAATGATGTTATCCTCTTTTACCCTTTCTCTTATTTGTTATGCTCAAGGCTTTGATCTAGAACTGGGAAAAGCTTCAGCTCTATCCATATTGCTGCAAAGGACAGAATCTCACTCTTTTAATTTTGAGACAGGGGCTTGCTGTGTCTCAGGGTGTCTAGTGTGAGCTTATTCATATAGGAGCAGTCGGAATTTGGATGAGACTAGAAGTACGTCTTTTCCAGAATTCATATAGCATCACTTTTATGATATTCTGTTAGTCAAAGCAAGCTGCAAGTCTGACCTAGATCAAGTAGACTCTACCCTTGGTGGTAGAGTTTGTGGCCAATTTCAATTTACCATGACAGTTTTTCCTGAATTTATACCTTTGGAAGTGGAACTACTTGTCCAAAGGATGCAAACTTTCCATAAAAATTAACTTGATATATACGTTCACCGGCAGTACTTCAGAGTGACCATCTCAAAATCTTACCAGCTTTTTACCAGTTCTAGGCAAAGCTTTGAACATAATGAATAAGAGAAAGGGTAAATGAGAATAACATCATTTGGTCTCATGTATAGTTATTGACTCTTATCTGGACCAGTGTTTGCGGACTTTATCTAGACATATATTTTCTCAAAGCAAAATCTGGAAAAAGTTTCTTTAATAAAACTTTTTTTACATTTCTACTTTTTTTTTGTCTTCCAACTTTTTTTTTTTTTTTTTTTTTTGAGACAGGGTCTCGTTTTGTTGTCTGGGTTGGAGTGTAGTGGCGCTATCTCAGCTCGTTGCAACCTCTGCCTCCTGAGTTCAAGCAATTCTCGTGCCTCAGCCTCCTGAGTAGCGGGGACTACAGGTGCCCGCCACCATGCCTGGCTAATTTTTGTATTTTTAGAAAAGATGGGGTCTCGCCATGTTGCCCAGGCTGGTCTCAAACTCTTGGGCTCAAGTGATCCACCCACTCCCAAAGTGCTGGGATTACAGGCGTGAGCCACTGCTCCCGGCCCTCTTCCAACTTTTATTTTAGCTTCAGGGGTACAGATGTAGGTTTGTCATACAGGTAAATTTCATGTCATGGGGATTTGGTGTGTCCAGGTTATTTCATCACCCAGGTAATAGGCATAGTAGCAGATAGGTAGTTTTTTGATTCTCACCTTCCTTTCACCTCCACCTTCAAATAGGCCTGGTGTTTGTTGTTCCTTTCTTTTTGTCTACGTGTACTCAGTGTTTAGCTCCCACTTGTAAGTGAAAACATGCAATATTTGGTTTTCTGTTCATGCATTAGTTCACTTAGGATAATGGCCTCCAACTCTATTTATGTTGTTGTAAAGGACATGATCTCGTTCTTTTTTTTTTTTTTTTTTTTGAGACAGGATCTTGCTCTGTTGCCCAGACTGGAGTGCTAGAGTGTAGTGGTGCAATCTGGCTTACTGCAGCCTCGAACTCCTGGGCTCGGGTAATCCTCCCAGCTCAGCCTCCTGAGTTGCTGAGACCACATGAGCCAATCCAGAGTTGATGGACATTTCGTTTGATTCCATCCATATCTTTGCCGTTGTGAATACTGCTGCAGTGAACATACATGTGCATGTGGGTTTTTTGTTGTTGTTGTTGTTTGTTTGTTTGCTTGTTTTGAGACAGGGTCTTATTCTGTCATCCTGGCTGCAGTGCAGTGGCATAATCTTGGCTCACTGCAACCTCTGCTCTCCAGGCTCACGCGATCTTCCCATCTCAGCCTCTTGAGTAGTTGGGATCACAGGTGTGCACCACCATCCCTGGCTAATTTTTCATATTTTTAGTAGGGAAGGGGTCTCACCATGTTCCTCAGGCTGGTCTCGAACTCCTGAGCTCGAGTGATCAGCCTGCGTCAGCCTCTCAAAGTGTTAGGATTATAGACGTGAACCACTGTGCCCGGCCCACGTGCATGTGTCTTTATAGTAGAATGATTTCTGTTCCTTTGGGTATATACCCAATAATAGGATTGTTGGGTCAAATGTTTGCTCTGTTTTAAGTTCTTTGAGAAATCGCCATACTACTTTCCACAGTGGCTGAACTAATTTACATTCCCATCAGCAGTGGATAAGCGTTCCTTTTCCTCTACAACCTCACCAGCATCTGTTATTTTTTGGCTTCCTAATAATAGCCATTCTGACTGGTGTGAGATGGTATCTCATTGTGGTTTTGATTTGCATTTCTCTAAAGACCAGTGATGTTGAGCATTTTTTCATATGCTTGTTGGCTGCATATATGTCTTCTTTTGAGAAGTGTCTGTTTCATGTCCTTTACCCATTATTGATGGGGTTGTTTGTTTTTTGCTGGTTGATTTATTTAATTTCCTTATGGATTCTAGATATTGGATTTTTATTGGATGCATAGTTTGCAAATATTTTCATCCATTCTGTAGGTTGTTTACTCTGTTGATAGTTTCTCTTACTATGCAGAAGCTCTTTAGTTTAATTAGTTCTCTTTTGTCAATTTTTGCTTTTTTTGCAATTTCTTTTGATGTATTCATCATGAAATCTTTGTTCAGTATATGCTATCCACTGTCCATCTTCTCTTTCTGGAGCGTAATACAAACTATTACTAAACATACTACAGCTACTGTTACATATGATAGGTAACTGGTATTGAATTGAAATTAGCCTTAAGTGTTCCCAGCATATGGGCCTTTTAAAATTAATTCAGCTAAATAATTATATTTTATGTGCATTAAAATAACAGAAAAAATTCATATCCAGAATCAGTGTTGAAAATATGTAAGTATGTATTAACCTACTCAAATGCGTTAGAACATAATCACTAAATATTTGGCATTAGTTTATACTGTTAATCTGGAGGGTTAAACATGAGCCCACATGGCTAAAAAGAGTGACTCACTCTCAATTGTCTCATATTCTGAATATTTGTATTGCAGGTTCAGGTGACTTTTTCTTATCACTCAAAAAATGTGCACATGCCCTTAATTTTCATTCCAAAAATGTGATGAACAGTTCTTCCAAATATAGATGGGATAGGAATCTTTTGGCTGACAATTACTCAGAGATTCAGTCGAGAATTGAATCTGGGGTACTCTGCTGTGCTAGAAGTTGGCAGGCCTGTGTGGCCTCCATAAATAAAACTAATCAATCTGGCTGTTTTTTAAAATTCCCATATTGCTTGTCTAAACATTGGGTGCTGGTAGCTTTTTTTTTTTTTAACATTCTTCCCTCACCACTCCACTCCCTACTATCCCCCTGCAGAAGGGCACACACCTCAATTTTGTAAGTTGGAAGGAAAGGAAAAGAGAGAACATTAATCTGGTAAGTGGCACCAGCAGAGCAGCCACTGCTCACTTTCAGGGTCACCGTGAGTGGACGTCTCTGCAGCGCTGCCCTGGGGTAAAGCTCAGCTGAGGCCATGATGGGTGTCAGTCGGCCTTTTCAATGGCACCTCGCTAGGGGCTGGGTCAGAAGAAAATCCAAGATCTGTTCCCATTCTCAGTTCACCTGCAGCCCCCATGGGTGAGGAATGTTCCCAGAGAAGAGAGGTAGGGGTGGGACAGGGCGAGGATGTAGAGCAAGGAGAGGGAAGGAAGTGCAGGGGACAGTATGGCAGGCTCTGACAGTCCTCGGTTGAACTCAGACTCTGCTCATGGTGCTGTCTGGAAGACACTGTGTCCCCAGCTCACTCTTCAGCTGCCCTGGGCGTGGACACATACTCCACAGGTGCACACTGGACTGCTGTGGGCTCCTCTAGGCTGACATAAAGAATTCCAAGTTGAGAGAGCTTGAATACCGATAGCAAACTGTGTAGAACGAGCCGTCAGTGTTGTAATAGGGTGGGTTGGTCCTGGGTGTCTTTTTGCTTTTCTTCTCAGTTTTGTTCTGATGTCCCCTTACTGAGCTGGCTATCTAGGCTGGAAAGTACTAGTCCTACCAAGATATTTGCATTTTTATCAGAGGACACATGACGATTGAAAAAACTGTTAGGATCCAATATATACATACATACATACTTACGTATTTAGATAAACAAACAAGCAACCGTTCTAGCCAGGTAAAGAAGAAATTTGGGGAAGGCTGAGAAAGGTTTCCAGTATTTGTCAGCTTCTAATATGTATTTGTTTGCCTAGGACTTTACCTAGTGAGCCTACTGCTAAGACCATAGTCATGTTCTAAGTGCTCAGGGAAAGCTAACAATGCTTACGTTAGGACAATTCTCATCCTCAAGGCAATGAGAGCCTTTTGAGGCCCAAACAGCATCATCAATCCAAATTTGTAGCCAGATTCAAAAGGGCAGCCAGGAAGGGCTGGCCATCCTACAGTGATACCACGCATGCCCCAGCACAGAACTCGCCATCTCTCCTAAGATGTAAAGCGTTCTTAAAGTGGGAGTCCTAGATTCCTCAGGCAACTTCTTCCTCTTCCTCTTCCTGGCTTTCCTCCTCCTCCTCCTCCTCCTCCTCCTGCTTCTGCTTCTTCTTCTTTCTTCTTTTTTTGGACAGGCTCTCACTCCGTCCTCCAGGCTGGAGTGCAGTGGTGCGATCATGGCTTACTGCAGCCTCTGCCTCCAAGGCTCAGGTGATCCTGCCACCTCAGCCTCCCAAGTGGCTGGAACTACAGGTGCATACTACCAAGCCCGGCTAAGTTTTGTAGTTTTTGTGGAGCTGGGGTTACATACCTAAGCTAAGGTGTTGCACACAAGGCTGATGTGTCACATACCTAGGCTAGTAGCTTGGGATCTAGGGTAGTTTGTTGGATCCCCAGAGCTGCATGCCACCGGTCCTCCATCGGCGCCTGCCTAGGAATCTTGTCCTTTCTCTGTTTGTGCTTTCGCCTGAAGGAAAGATTCTTCATCAAGGAACGCCCAGGCCCCAGAATGAACGAGGTGATAACTTTAGCAATCAGGGCAAGCAGCTAATTAAATATTCTAGAAATGTAGTAACTTTGCTTGGTTCTTTTACCTAGAACAACTGAGATAGCGTCACTGTGGTCAAAACAATAGCCCCAGGCATTTCTAAATTTAAGAGAAGATCGAGGGTAACATCAGTTTGGCTCTTGGAAAATAGCAGGGTTAGATTAAGTTGGGACTGGCCAGCTTCATGCTCTCAAGTCATTTCCACACCATTTTCCACCTTCTCTCTCGAAGCCCTTGCCTCCCTTGAGCTTCACTTTCACACATTTCCCCCTCCCCTTTCTCATCTCTGTTCTTCTCTATTTAAAAACAGACCCATATCCCAAACTCCTTGTTGTTGTAGATGCGGGACCTGCTCGGTTTGAAAGAGCTTAATCTCCATTGCCTTTGCTGTTCCACTATCCCCAGATCTGGTCCTTGACATAATTCAGAGCGGCTTAAACACTGAGGTTTTTTTTTTGTTTGATTGTTTTGTTTTGTTTCTTTGTTTTGTTTTTGATATGGAGTCTCACTTTGTCACCCAGGGTGGAGTGCAATGGCACAATCTTGGCTTGCCACAAGCTCCTCCTCCTGGGTTCCAGCGATTCTCCTGCCTCAGCCTCTGGAGTAGCTGAGATTACAGGCCCGCACCACCATGCCTGGCTAATTCTTGTATTTTTAGTAGAGACAGGGTTTCGCCACTGTTGGCCAGGCTGGACTTGAACTGGCTGGTCTCGAACTCTTGACCTCAAGTGATCTGCCCGCCTTGGCCTCTCAAAGTGCTGGGATTACAAGTGTGAGCCACTGCACCTGGGCAAACACTGAGATTCTTATTCTTATTCTTTAAATTCTGACCACAGCATCTACTTTTTCAATTCTGCAACTCTCTTAGGACTTTTGGAAATGTTCTTTATCTTTATTGTGCTGTGTACGACTTGGACACTTTCTTCAGAAGAACGCGTCCCTCTCTCTGCTTCAATGAAGTATCTTCTCCTTTCTCACTGTCCCCTTCGTAGTTTCTCTTCCTCCTTCCATCACCCAGATTCCTGGCCTTTCAATAAGTTATCTTTCAGTCTCTTCTCTTCATTTTATACAGTATTTTATTTGATAGTAACACCAGCCTTTGTGGCTTCAACCCCCATCCTCGTGTATTAAAATGTGTTTTCCAATCTGCTACTTTAGCCTAGATCAGGATACTACTTAAATCTACAATTCTAATTTACTTCTGGAAAATTGAGGTGCATGGCTATTCTGTCAGGTTCTAGAAGTTCTCACATATAGAATCTTAACACATTTTCATTGAGTTCAGTAGTGGTGGGTAACTAAATAGCTTACTTTTTCTGCTGCTCTTTGTTCCTTCTCGTAGATCCAAGCTTCCATATGCTATAATTTATTAATAGTGTAAAGAATATTTTAAAGTATTTTGAATACTGCAGATCAGATGGAGATGAATTCTCTAATATTTTTCTGTATGAAGATGTTTATTTCATCTTGATTTTTGAAGGTCATTTTTGGGGTACAGAATTATAGGCTAATATTTTTTTCTTTCAGTACTTGAAAAAAATCTCACACCACTTTTATTTATTTATATTGCTTCTTATAAGATATCAGCCATGATCTTAACTATTTTTATTATTTATGCAATGTACTTTTTGTTGACTCATCTTAAGACTTTTTTTTAATTAACTTTTCAGCAGTTTGATAATGATGTGCCCAGGCATGGTTTTCATAATGTTTATAATTCTTGGAGTTTGATGAAGTGCTCAGATCTGTGATTTGATGTATTTCATCACTTTTGGGAAATTCTTGACTGTAATCTTTACAGATATATTTTAAAATCTCAATATATTTTTGCGGGATGAATTACATATATATTCTCTTTGTAACACATTAGATGTTACTGAGTTCTGTGCTTTTTCAAGGCTGTATTAACTCTATAGGAAGGAATGGATATGGGGAGTGAATCACCATATCCAAGGTAGGCTCTCTTTCCCACACCATAGTCAATCTTTATCTCAGTATCTGGTTTTATTCCTTTCATAGTACTCATAACTATAAAAAACAGTTGGTTTATTGATTAGCTTACTTGTTTAATCTCTGTTTTATTCACTGTGATTTAAATGCTATGAAAGTGGGGACTTTATGTCTTGATTATGCTCTATCCTCAGACATTAGAACTCTGTGTAGCTCAGCAGTCTTCCACTAATTATTTGTCGAATGAATAGTGGTAAGCAGAAAGGCAAAAACAAGATTTACTTACCACTTACACTAGAAGGGAGGCTGTTAAAAGGTACGTATTAATAAAACTCTTCAAACAATTTATGATACTGAAAGTGTTTGAATTGTAAAAATAGATTGGAAGGTGAAAAATTTGAAGATAAAAATAAAATATTTTGTAGTAGTTAGGCTTATTGGCTGTAATAGAATCATAGGACTTCACATCTGGATTTTTGACTACTTTAAGACACTTCATATGAGTGGAATCTTAACATAGTTGTCCTTTTATGATTGGCTCATTTCACTTAACATGATGTATTCAAAGTTCATCCACCTAGTAGAACATGACAGGATTTCTTTATTTTTTAAGGCTGAAAAATATTGTATGTATATGCCACATATTCTTTTTTCATTCACATGTTGATTGACATTTCTTTTCCTTCTACGTCTTGGCTATTGTGATGTGCAGGAGTTTTTAAGTTTAATGTAGTCCATTTGTCTATTTTTGCTTCTGTTTCCTGAGCTTTTACTGTCATATCCAAGAAATGATTACCAAATTCAACGTAATTAATCTTTTCCACTGTTTTCTCATAGACGTTTTATAGTTTTTGGTCTCATATTTAGGCTTTTGACCCATTTTGAGTTAAATTTTGTATATGATATATAGTAAGAGTGCTAACCTCATTCTTCTGCATATGGAGATACAATTGTCCCTGAATCATTTATAGATGCTGTCCTTTTCTCCTTTTGTAGTCTTGGCATCATTGTTGAAATTCAGTTAGCTACTTTATGCAAGGATTGAAGTATGGGCTCTCTATTCTGTTCCATTGGTCTATATATCTGTCTTTATACCAGTATCACGCTGTTTGATTTTGTAGTAAGTTTTCAAACTAGGAAGTGTCAGACCTCCAACTTTCTTTTTTACCCCCAAGATTGTTTTAGTTATTTGGGGTCCCTTGAGACGCTATATAATTTTAGAATTGGCTTTTCTATTTCTGCCAAAAATGCTTTGGTATTTATACTGGAATTATATTGAATCTGTAGATTGCTTTGAATAGGATTGACATCTTAACAATATTAGGCCTTCAGTCTGTGAAAGCAAGATGTCTTTGTATTACTGGTGTTTTCCTTAATTTCTACAAACAATGTTTTGTAGTTTTTCATGTATAAGTCCTTTGCCTCTTTAGTTGAGTTTATTCCAAAGTATTTTATTGTTTTTAATGCTCTTGTAAATGGAATTGTTTCATTAACTTCTTTTTTGTTTGTTGTTAATGTATGTAAACAACAACTGTCTTTTGAGTGTTGATTTTATATTCAGCAACTTTGCTGAATTTATTAGTTTTAACATTTGTGTGTGCATGTGCAATTTTTACAGTCATCTACATCTAAGATCATGTTGTCTGTGACTAGAGAAAATATTACTTCTTTCCAAAGTTGGATGGTTTTATTTCTTTTTGAGCAGAATTTCTTCCAGTACTATGTTGAATAGAAGCAGTGAATGCAAGCATTCATCTCTTGTTCCTAATCTTAGAAAAAAGCTTTTAGCCATCGAGGATGAGGTTAGCTGTGGGCTTTTTATGTACGGCCTTTATTATGTTGAGGTAGTTTTCCTCTATTCCTATGGTATTGAGTGCTTTTTATAATGAAAGGCTGTTGAATTTTGTCAGATACTTTTTCGGGATCAATTGAGAATGTGCATTTTTAAAAATTCATTCTGTTAATATAGAATAATATATTGATTGATTTTTTTTTGTATGTTGAACCGTCCTTGCATTTCAGGAATAAATCCCACTTAGCCATGATGTATGACAGTTTTAAAGTGCTATTGAATTCTGTTTTCTAGTATTTTGTTGAAGGTTTGTCATCAAAATTGTCAAGGATATTGGCCTATACTTTTCTTTTGACTTTGCCTGCCTTTGCTATCAGGGTAATGCTGTCCTTATAGAATGAGTTTGGAAGTATTCCTCCTCTTTATTTGTCTTGGCAGAGTTTAAGAAAGGATTAGTGTTTTTTCTTCTTTAAATGTTTGGTAGAATCCCTGGTGAAGCCACCTGGTCTTGAGCTTTTCAGTGACAGGAAGTTTTTGTTACTGATTCAGTCTCCTTACTAGTCAGAGATTGCTTAAGAATTTTTTTTTTTCTCCTGAGACAGGGTCTCACTCTGTCACCTAGACTGGAGTGCAGTGACATGATCATGGCTCACTGTAGTCTTGACCTCACTGGGCTCATGTGATCTTTCCACCTCAATCTTCTAAGTAGCTGGGACCACAGGTGTGCACTACCTCTCCTGGCTAATTTTTGTATTTTTTGTAGCTAGAGAGTTTTGCCATGTTGTTCAGGCTGATCTTTAACTCCTAGGCTCGAGCAATTCACCTGCCTTGGCCTCCCAAAGTGCTGGGATTACAGATGTGAGCCACTGTGCCTGGCCAAGATTTTTTATTGTTTCATGAATGAGTCTTGATAGGTTATATGCTTCTAAGAATATTTTTTTCTTCTAGTTTATCAAGTTTGTTGGCATACAATTATTCATAATAGTCTCACAACTCTTATTTTTGTGACGTTGGTTGTAACATTCTTCCATTTTTAAGTATAGTTATTTGAGTCTTCTCTCATTTTTTCTTAGTCTAGCTAAGGGTTTCTATATTTCATTGATCTTTTTGAAGAATCAGCTCTTGGTTTTGTTGATTTTTTTCTATTTTCTATTTCCTATTTCATTTATCCCTGTACAGTCTGTATTATTTGCTTTCTTCAGCTACATTTCTTTAATTATATTTTTTTCTAGTTTTTTGAGGGTGTAAACTTAGATTGTTGATTTGAAGTTTTTCCTCCTTTTTAAATGTAAGTCTTTACTGCTATAAATTTCTTCCTTTGTACTGCTGTTGTTGTAGGCCATAAGTTTTGATATGTTGTGTTTTCTTTATTTGTCTCCATGTATTTTCTAAGTTTTCTTGTGATTTCTCCTTTGACCCTTTGGTTGTTTAAGAGTAAATTATTCAATTTCCATATCTTTGTGAATTTTCCTGTTTTGCTTTCCTGTTGATTTGTTTCATTCTATTGTACTTTGAGTGATTAAATCTTAAATGTGTTAAAACTTGTTTTGTGGGCTAACATGTCTTCTATCTTTGAGAATGTCTATTTGCGCTTGAGGAGAAGGTGTATTTTGCTTTTGTTGGGTGGAGTGTTCAGAATATGTCTGTCAGGTCCAGTTGGTTTGTAGCGTTGTTCAAGTCCTCTGTTTCTTTGCTTACCTTCTGTCTGGTTCTTTATATAGCTGAAAGTGAAATATTGAAGTCTCCTACTATTATTGTGCTGCTGTCTAGTTGTCTCTTCAGCTCTGCCAATGTTTACCTTATAAATTTGGGAACTCTAATGTTAGGTGTATATATATTTATGGTTGTTATGTCTTTCTTGTGAATGGACCCTTTTATTACTGGATAACAATCTTCTTTATGTCTTGTGACATAAAATCTTTTGACTTAAAATCTCTTTTGTCCAATACAAATGTAGTCACGCTTACTTTCTTCAGATTCCCATTTGTGAATCCTTTCACTTTTAACCTGTGTATGTCCTTAGATCTAAAGTGAGTCTCTTGTAGATAGCATGTTCTTTGATCTTTTTAAAATCCATTTAGTCAATCTATATATTTTAATTAGGGTTGTAATCCATTTACTTAGAAAGTAATTACTGATAGGGAAGGACTTACTGTTGCCATTTTGTTAATTTTTTTTTTTTCCTGGATGTGTTACAGCTTTCTGCCCCTCCTTTCCTCTCTTGCTGCTCACTTTCTTTTGTGTTTGATTTTCTTCTTCTTTTTTTCTTTCTTTCTTTTTTTTTTTTTTTGAGATGGAGTCTTGCTTTGTTGCCCAGGCTGGAGTGCAGTGGTGCAATCTCGGCTCACTGCAAGCTCTGCCTCCCGGGTTCATGCCATTCTCCTGCCTCAGCCTCCGGAGTAGCTGGGACTACAGGCGCCGCCACCATGCCTGGCTAATTTTGTTTTTGTAGTTTTAGTACAGACAGGGTTTCACCATGTTAGCCAGGATGGTCTCGATCTCCTGACCTCATGATCTGCCTGCCTCGGCCTCCCAAAGTGTTGGGATTACAGGTGTGAGCTGCCATGCCTGGCCGTGTTTGATTTTTTTGAGTGACGTGTTTTGATTCCCTTTTGATTTTCCTTTGTGTATATTCTATAGATATTTTCTTCCTGGTTACCATTACAATTACATGAAATATAACAATCTCTTTTAAACTGATAATTTCAGTTGCATGTAAAAATTATACTTCTGCTGTTGATTTCTTGTTTCATCCCATTGTGGTCAAATACAATACTTTGAATAATTTAAATCTTCTTAATGTGTTAAAACTTGTCTTAACAAGTCTTAAATCTTGACTTGTCTTTAAGACTTGTCTTCCCACACTTTATGTTGTTGATGACTTCAGTTACCTCTTCGTATACTGTATATGTATTAACATAGTTTTCTGATTACTTTTTACACTTTGGTTTTTAAAATTCTATACCTGATTTAAAAGTAATTTCTATCTATTTATATGGCTTAAGGTTGCTGTTTATCATTCTTCCACTTCAATTTGAAGGACTACTTTCAGTATTTCTTACATGGCAGCTCTAGTCATGATGAACTCTCTTGGCTTTCCTTTCCTTTTCTTTTTTCTTTCTTTCTTTCTTTTTTTTATTTTTTATTTTTTGAGACAAAGTCTCACTCTGTCACCTAGGCTGGAGTGCAGTGGCTCTGTCACTTCAGCTTTACTTTGTCTGAGAATGTCTTACATTCTTTTTCATTTTTGAAAGAGAGTTTTTACCATATATAGTATTCTTGGTTGATTTTTTTTTCCTTTCAGCATTTTGAATATATTATCCAACTTCATTCTGTCCTGTAAGGTTGCTGCTGAGAAAGGAGGTTATAAACTAATACAAGCTCCCTTGTACAAGATGAGTCACTTTTCTCTTTTTGCTTTCAAGATTCTCACTGTCTGTGACTTTTGGCAGTTGGATTATGATGTGTCTCTTTGTAGATCTCTTTATTTTTATTCTACTTATGGTTATTTTAGCTTCTTGATTATGTATGTCCATTTCTTTCCTCAGATTTGGGAAGTTTTCAGCCATTATTTCTTCAAATAGTCTCTTTCCCCATTTGTTCCTTTTAAATTCCATAATGCATATGTCGTTCTGCTTGACACTCTACCATAAGTCTGTTAGGCTTTCTCTGCTTCGCTTCACTCTTTTTTTGTTTTTGCTTCTTTGTCTTGATAATTTAAAAAGTCCTGTTCTTGAATTTACTGGTTCTTTCTTCTATCTGATCAAGTCTGCTATAGAGTACTTCTTGTGAATTTTTAAATTCACTTAATTCATTCCTCACTTCTGGTAATTATGTTTGGTTCTTCTTAGTTTCTGTCTCTTTTCTGATATTATCACTTTGTTCATTTTTTAAAAATTTCATTAGTTTTTTCCATCTGCGCCTTCTTTTATGTCCTTGAGCATCCTTACAACAGTTATTTTGAATTATCTATATGCTAATTCATATATTCCCATGCCTTTAGGGTTAGTTTCAGGATATTTAATTTGTGACCTTGGGCCCAGTCTTTGTGGTCAGGGTTCATGCAGGAAGGACTTTCACCAATCAGCATGGCCAGAGATCCTGGAGACATCTAAAGCCTTTTCTGGGGATGCATACTCTTCAGACTTGCGCACTTAAATGTATTAGGTTGGTGCAAAAGTAATTTCCAACAACCGCAATTACTTTTGCACCAAGTTAATGATGGAAGGGTGGGTTGCTTTCTACTCAGGGGCTCCCTCTGATGTCTGTCTGTGGTACTGCAGTTTCTTTGGTGGTGTAGCAAACTGAGGTACTGGCACTCCCCCTACTGTCTTTCTATGGAACTGCAGACTCCGGTGGTAAAACAAGCCATGTCCATTGCCTGTTCTGAGTCCACCAACCTGCCACCCTGTTCCTGTAAGCATTTAAATTCAGAGAACACAGAAACCAGTCCCTTGGCAGCCCCACGAAAAGTCAGAATGTTGAAAATATTCTACTCTTTTCCTTCTTTCCTCAGAGAGAAATTGGGAATGTTCTCCTGAACACCCCCCGTGGTACTTGCGGGGAGGCACTCGGGTGTGGGCCAGGAATTTTCCTACGGGGACTTCTGTGTGGCTGGCTTTGCACTGGCCGGGGGTGCTGCAGAGACCTCTGAATTGTATTCGAGATCTCTCACAGAGGCAGCTGGTCTGTATCGTGTGGTTAAGTCAGCGGCTTCACGTGGAAAGTAGGGTCTGGGGTTTCCTACTCTGCCGTCTTGCTGATGTCACTTCCTTCATGTCACTCAGGTACAGTGAGGTTTGTCAGGCACTGAGGATTTTCATACCATCCTCAGTTAAAGGCATAGTGCAGTTAGCCCTTCACATCTGCTCTGAACTGACAGCTCTGCTGGTCAGCGCAATTCTGCATTCCCTGCCAGACGGTGGAAGCGAGAAGCTGCTATTGCGAAGGGAGTTGTTAAAAACTTATCTTTCCTGTTATAACGAACAGAATTCGTGGCTGGAAAAAGATCTTACTTCACATATTCAGTTGATAGATGGAGAAAATGAGCCCCATCAAATTTAAGTGACTTTCTCAAGGCCATATGGCTACTTTAGAGTCAAATTTATAACATTACTAGACTTGGCATTTGCCTTCCTCAATTCTCTTGCATTCTTACCCTCAAACCCTTTCAGGAGGTGGAAATTTAGATCTGAGCCTTTGAGCACCTGCCCATCAGAGCTCTGAAGGATTTGTGGTTCTGAACTTAACAGCAGTGGTTTTATTCTTTTGAGAACAGGAATTCTCAAGATCTGTTAGTAGTATATTTTACATGGATGCACAAAAATGTAGAATGTCACTGTTCGCCTCCTTCCATGTTACTTGTCGTATCTGACCCACAGCGAAATGACAATAACCTTATCTTGATCTTTGTCACCTCTTGCTGGCCTCCTTGGGATCACATATTTAAAGGGTGTTTGGGAAAGGAGTGAGGGCTTTGGAGTTGACGTCTATAGTTCTGGGATTAATGGAAATAGGATTAGCTGTAAACCCTGTATTTAAGGGTCTGAACCAAGTAAATTGGCCAAATAGGACCTTAACTGGGCTGGAATGGGACCTGCGATAGTGACTTTACCATCTCGGGGCTCCAATACTAAGTTATGGAAAACATTTTTGCAAGGACTCAGAGTGTTGGCAAAACTGCAATGTTGACCAAGTTTGCTTATCCCATGTGCTTTTTACCCAAATTCTTCCACTTACTCCCCATAACAGTATTCTCCAAGTTAGAAGAAAAGCATTTGAAAACAAATCTTCACTGAGATGCTGTCGATAGGTTTAATATAATCCTCAGAGACAGAGAATTTGTGTTTAAAAAATTCTTGAAAGATTATTTGTCACGATAATCATGATAATGATGATGATGATGATAAAAAACAGTACTAATCCCATTGAAGTATTTGTTCTCTAGGTCTGTCTCTCTCTCTCTCTCTTTTTTTTTTTTTTTTTTTTTTGAGACAGAGTCTCGCTCTGTCGCCCAGGCTGGAAGGCAGTGGTGCGCTCTCGGCTCACTGCAAGCTCCGCCTCCGGGTTCATGCCATTCTCCTGCCTCAGCCTCCCGAGTAGCTGGGACTACAGGCGCCACCACTGCGCCTGGCTAATTTTTTTTGTATTTTTAGTAGAGACGGGGTTTCACCGTGTTAGCCAGGATGGTCTCGATCTCCTCACCTTGTGATCCTCCTGCCTCAGCCTCCCAAAGTGCTGGGATTACAGGCGTGAGCCACCGCGCCTGGCCTAGAGTCTCTTTAAGCCTCACTACCAAAACAGAAAACTGCAGGAGGTTGAGGGTGGAGCCCTGGATTCTCTGCTTTGGTGAAGCTGCAGATTCCCAGTTAAGTCACTCCTCACTCATAGTTTAACTTCCTCTCTGTAAAATGGGAACAAGAATGCTACTGCGTACTGATTAAATGCAAAGTGCTGATCACACAGACATGTGATAAATCTTATCGTCCTTCGTCTGTGGACGTTAGCAGAGGGAGAGAAGGCAGAACTGAAAGGAAGGTTGGTGATGGGTGCAGGGGAGCCTCTACCTAATGCATCATTGTGCTCAGTGGGACTCTTAGTTTAGGAAAAGGAAAGGGACGGATGAGCCCGGTTCCCCACCCTTGTCCCCAAAGGTGGGAAGGATGGAAGGGAGGTTCCCAGCTATTGGGAGAGCCTTTTATACCGTGGGGGCATGAGAGTTAATGCTATTTATTCATCTTCTGAAAATTCATGGGCTGATATTTAAATACTTAAGTCATATTTACTCTTTTCATGAAAAAGTAGAAACTTAAGTGCCTAGGGTGACTTTTAAACATAAACATTATTTGAAAAGAAGCAAATGCAATATTTTGGCATTCTATTCCACATTTAATTCCAGGGGCCTCAACAACCATAGCTAAAAATTTGCTGAGTGCCCGCTGCTTACTGTGTAACAGCCCAGCCCTCTACCCTCATCTTGAATTAGGTTCTGCCATCAGCCTGTCTTCCACCTAGGGGAACCGAGGCACAGAGACGTGAAGAAACTTTTCGAGATGATAGAACCGGTGAGCAGCTGAGCCCCTCTGCATCCAGGCTGCGCCCTCCCGGGGTATGTTGCCTCACTTGACACGTCTGCTCAAAATTCCTTAGTGTCTCCGCGCCTCATCCCCACTGCTGGTCTGGGACAGCTCTTTAGGGATTCCCTTGCATGGACAGCTGTAAACACCCAGACTTCTTCCCCCTCTACCTTTTTGTCCCTGTCAACACCTGTTGGTCCTGTAGCTTGTCTGTTGGAATCTCTGTTTCTGGTTTTTTTTTTTTTTTTGAGACGGAGTCTCACTCTGTCGCCCAGGCTGGAGTGCGGTGGCACCATCTCGGCTCACTGCAAGCTCCACCTCCCAGGTTCACGCCATTCTCCTGCCTCAGCCTCCCGAGTAGCTGGGACTACAGGCGCCGCCACCACGCCCGGCTAATTTTTCTGTATTTTTAGTGGAGACGGAGTTTCACCGCATTAGCCAGGATGGTCTCCATCTTCTTGACCTCATGATCCACCCGCCTCGGCCTCCCAAAGTGCTGGGATGACAGGCGTGGGCCACTGCGCCTGGCCTGTTGTTTTCTGTCTCTCGCTTGTTTATGAATGAATATTCATGGTTTCATTTGCTCTCACAATGTCACTCTCTACTTTTTCCTCTCCATGGAGGTAATGTAATTTTTGTTGTAACAGATGATTATCAGGAACATCTTTGTCTCCGATGATCTTTTATTAGCCATTTGCCCGCTCGACTACTTTGGTCCAGCTTGTAATCGCCATCATGTTCTAGGGGATATTTAAAAATTATTCTCTTTCAAAAGTAAGACAGCGCTAGATAATCAGTAAGGTGACTGTTGTTTATAATGATCTATTGTATATTTCAAAATAACTGAAAAAGAATAATTCAGATGTTCCTAGCACAAAGAAAGGACAAATGTTTAAGGCAATGGATATTCCAGTTATGCTGATGTGATCTTTATAGACTATGTAAATGTATTAAATTAACACGTGTATCCCAAAAATATGTTCGTCTGTTATGTATCAATAAAAAAAGAACATTAAAAGAGAAAAGAACGTATTTTTTCGTGTTGCAGTTGGCAAGCTCATGAGCATTTAACATGTAAAGTTAAGTAATTATAATTTTACAACTGCAATTTTTATGCACCATAGTTACACAACATCCGGGGGTCACCTACTGTGCCAGATGCTGTGGGAAGGGTGAGGGCGAATCACACAGACCTGCCTTCCAACGGCCAGCTTTCCTTGTGGAGGGTGCTAAAAGGTGCCCGTGACCTAAAAATAGGGAGTAATCATATAATGTAGGGATTCAGAGAAAGGAAATACATCTTTTCTTCTCCACTCCTGTATGTTAACTTAATTTCCCTAAAAGACCCCAGACACTTACTCGAAGTTTATGTGAGTGGCTGAGCCCAGTGGCCTATGTCTGTAATCATGGCACTTTGGGAGGCCCAAGTGAGAAGGCTGTTTGAATCTGGAAGTTCAAGACCAGCCTAGGCAACATAGCGAGACCCTGTTTCTATAAAAATATTAAAAAATTAGCCTGATATGTTGGTGTGTGCCTGTAGTCCTAGTTACTTAGGAGGCTGAGACGGGAGGATTGCCTGAGCCCAGGAGGTCCAGGCTGCAGTGAGCCATGATTGCATTACTGCACTCCAGTGTGGGCAACAGAGCAAGCCCTTCCTCGAAATAAATGAGCAATAAATAAAATAAGTTAAAAATCTGCATGAGAACTATCTTATGTAAGAGGTATTAATCAAAAGACTCAGCTCAGAAAGAACTAAGTGACTGTGACTACTGGTCCTTGTGGCCCTGGACGCCTGCCATCTCCCTGCTCTCTGTGTAAATCCATAGGCTCTTTCCTTCTGAGATGCCCTCCTGCCATGCCACCTTCCCCTGGTAGATGACTGCAGAACCATGCCCTGTGAACCCTGCTGAGCCAAGCACAACTCCTCTGTCTTTTTTTCTACCCTTTTCTTTTCCTCTCCTTAATTTTTCTAAAGTAAATCATGCTGTCATAAGTCTGGTTTTAGAGAGAACCTTCTTGGGATTTTGAGAAGCCAGCTCAATACAACTTGCCATTTCACGTTGGAAAAGTTAGGAGAACATCTAGAATCAGACCAGCCAGGCTTCCTCTCTTCTTGTTATGAACCACGCCAGGAATTAACCCCATTTTAAAAGGACACAACTTACTTATTAACCCACCTGACTTATTAAATAACATCTGTGCCCACCTCAGGGGGCCCAGGGCCAAAGAAGGAACCATCAAAGTTAGCAAAATAAGACGTTTATTACCATATGAAGACCATCAGGAGAGGGGCTGAGGTGAGTTTAGCAGGAATCTTGTACTATATTAAATGTGATTTTTAGATGTCAAGTCCCAAAGGATTTGATGTTGGGAACTTTCTTCAAATAAAATACAATTTATTCCCTTTTGACCATGACAGGATTCCTTTAACTTCCACAATAAGCAAAGCAAAGCATCTGCTCACCCCTAGTTTTTGGCACGTGCCTCTAGGTCCATCCACAGACCCCCCGACCCTGCATTCCTTCCCCAGCAAGGCTGCTGCCAGGTCCCCCTTCCCACTGGGGCTGTCCCCTCAGCTCGTCATGATGGTTCAGAGAGTCCTCCACAAGCTCTTCTCTCTGGCTTCTTCCAGGGTGCAGACGACCGTGGAGAGTGGAGAAAAACAACCAAGCCTAGATCTGCTTTGGTTTTGTAACAGAGGCAAAGAGAAAAGGCAGCCCATGTACTCCCCTTAGGACCACCTCAGTCCATCAGTGGAGCAAATGTGGCTGATGCTTGTCGAGGCCTAGCCAGGGTATCTTTGCAAGGTTCACGTTTGCCGCACAACTTATGAGTTTATGATTCTTCTCAGACATACTAATTCTCAATTCTTAGGAAATGAAAGCAACCAGAGAAGGAAGGTAGAATTCAAAGGAAGAACCCATTTTGACCCAAATGTATGGGACTCAGTTCCATCCTCCCTATTTTATTCTTTAAAAAAATAGCACCTGCTTTCTTTCACTCAGAAAATTGCTCCCCACCACCCCATTTCTGGCTTTCCTACCTTCGTATCCCCATCCTTCTCTTGGTTACTTAGGGTTTATTATATGGCAGTAAAATACACATGACACAAAATTTACCATCTTAACCATTGTTAAATATACAGTTGAGTGGCAGTAGGTCCGTTCGCATCGCTGTGTAGCCACCACCGCCGTCCATCTCCAGAACTCTCTTCATCTTGCAGACCTGAAACTCTGTACCCATTAAACAGCTCCCATTTCCCTTTCTCTAGTCACTGGAAACCAACATTGTACTTTCTGTCTCTTTGAATTTGACTACTGTAGGAGGCTTATATAAGTGGAATCATGGTATTTGCTCTTTTGTGACTATCTTATTTCACTTAGCATAATGTCCTCAAGGTTTATCCGTGTTGTGGCACGTATCACAATATCCTTCCTCTTTAAGGCGAAATAATATTCCATTGTCTATGTATACGACATTTTAAAAATCCGTTCATTTGTTGATAAGCACGTGAGTTGTTTCTACCTTTTGGCTACTGTGAGTAATATTATTAGCATGGCTGTTCCATCTGTTTGAACCCCTCCTTTTAATTCCTTTGGGTGCATACCCAGACGTGGAACTACTGGATCCTACGGTAATTCTAGTTTTAGCTTTTTGAGGAATCACTCTACTATTTTCCACAGTGGGTATATCATTTTTCTTCCCATAAACAGTGCACAAGGATTATAATGTCTTCATATCCTGGCTGGCACTTGTTATTTTCTGTTATTGTTGTTTGTTTGTTCGTTTGTTTTTGTTTGTAATAGTAGCCATCCGAATGGGTGTGAGGCGTTATTTTGTGGTTTTGATTTTTCATTTCCCTAATAACTGATGACGTTTTCATGTGCTTATTATCCGTTTCTATATTTTCTTGGGCGAAATGTCTGTTTAAGTTTTTTGGCCGTTTAAATCAGGTTCGTTTGTTGTTGTTGTTGAGTTGTAGGAGTTATTTATGTATTCTGGATATTAACCACTTAGCAGAGATACCATTTGCAAATATTTTCTCCCACTCAGTGGGTTGCCTTTTTACTCTGTTGTGTCCTCTATGCGCAGAAGTTTTAAATTTTGTTACAGTCAAGTTCATTTGTTTTTCTTTTGTTGCCTGATCTTCTGGTGTTATATCCCAGAGACTGTTGTTAAATCCAATGTCAAGCTTTCCCTCATGCTTTCTTCTGATAGTTTTGTAGTTTTAGGCCTTACAGTTAGGTCTCAAATCCATTTCGAGTTAATTTTTGTATATGGCATAAGGTAAGGGTCCAACTTCGTTCTTTTGCCTGTAGATATCCAGTTTTCCCAGCACTGTTGGTTGAAAAGACCGTCCATTCCCCCATTGAACGGTCTTGGCAACTTTGTGGAAGATCATTTGTCAGGGCTTAGTCTTGAGTCTTTGAATTATAAACCTTGAGCTGCCTGAGGCCAGTCTCCTTCCTGGCTTCTATTGTCAGAGCCACTATTCTAGTGCTTCATTTATGTTAGCATGACGCTGCTTAAAAGAGCATCTACGGGCACGGTGGCCCACACCTGTATTCCCAGCACTTTGGGAGGCCGAGGTGGGCAGATCACTTGAGGTCGGGAGTTCGAGACCAACGTGGCTAACATGGTGAAACCTCATCTCTGCTAAAAATGCAAAATTAGCTGGGTGTGGTGGCAGGTGCCTGTAATCCCAGCTACTTGGAAGACTAAGTCAGGAGAATCGCTTGAACCTGGGAGGTGGGTTTGCGGTGAGCTGAGATTGCGCCATTGCACTCCACCATGGGAGACAAAGCAAGACCCTGTCTCAAAGAAAGAAGCTTCTACTAAAAGCTCTTCATTTTCCTTGGCGTTTTGCGAGTGTGTGTGTGTGTGTGTGTACACTTATTGCAAACTCTTATCTCTTACACTCTTCATTGCACTGTTGCACTTGCTATATTTGCTGCTTCTCACTGCAAGCAGTTAAGGCTTTATGTTTGTTGGTTCTTTTAATTTAATGATATAAAAAGCTCTGGAAGCCCAAAGTCTAATAACTTGTATGAAACAACCAGAAAACTCTCTTGCTGAAAGTAGGTCCGTAACCAACTGACTTAACACCCTTTGGTATAGCACAGTCAAAGGTTCTGCAGTGTTTGGAGATGGAACACTTGTTGAATCCAATAATTTGAAGAAAGATGCTACGTAATTTCCATAGCAGTTAGCAAAGCTTAGTCTAAAATGAAGAATACTCCTTTTATGAAACTTAAGCACTGTATATTTAGTGTGTGAAATTGTGTTGGGGTGTTTTCCAAAATGCCAACCGCTCTTGCAGCTCACATGACTTGGCTGTACTGACAGATGTTGTAGGAGTTGGTTCAAATTCATTATCATTGCTTTCATTACGTGAAGGTCTGGGGATCACTGCCCAGGGCACAGACCAGTGGATGTGCAATTTTACAAGAGACTGAGAGCTCAGAGCTGCCATTCATTGTTTCAGAAGTAGAGTGTGGAATTCCATTTGTGAATGTTGAGTCCTTCAGCACAATTGAAGGAAATGCATTGACATAATTGCATAGACGACACTCTTGTTTCTATAGAAACGGTCTGTATCATGGGGAGAGGTTCAGGAGTCTTGTTCATATTCCTCCCGGGCAGAAATTTTCTGGAATTGGCTCTGCCCCATCCTTTGTCAGTCGCTGAGTGCAGAGTGAAGGGAATGTCCCCCTTTCAGAGGACACCAGCCTCTGACTCAGAGGTCTGTGGACTCAGCTGTCTCATGATCAGGCTTGCTCAGTTCTTTTGCTGCCATAAAAACAGAAACTGGTTTCCCTTAAAGCCAAATGAGCCAGGGCAGCCTCTGACAAAAGGCATTAGAGAGATCAACCTGTGATTATATAAATGTTATGCCTTCACAGTTGAAACAGTAATTGTTTGACTTACTAACATTCCGTCATGTTTTGAGTTGGATTTAAACTCTGTGATGTCTGTGCGTATATGTATCTTTAAGTCATATTGATAACAGTAAATAATATTTCTCATTTTTTATTGGTGTATAGACTCACCAGAATGTTGCCTTGAGTTGCTTTGCTTTGGAAGGATAGCTAGACAGCTACGTGGTGGACACATAACCCAACAACGTTACTGACATTGCTCCTGTCTTGTGTCGAGCTTTATAGCAAAACTTTGACATTAAATTACTCCTGCAGTAGCTCACCGTGTATCTCCTATCTTTGCCATAAAAATCAGCAAGTAATGTTACGGTATATCTTTATAGTCTTCTATGACTGGCAACTTGCAGTGTATAAATATTCTATTTTCCTGGAACTGAAAAGATACAAGTAAGAATCTCTCGTCCTTGGAGACTTTTGAAAAGAAAGGCAGGCAGGGCTTGAATTATAATTACAAGAGAAGTCCCAAAGAAAGCCCTGCCCATGTGTGTTTCCAACATGTCCTTGTGTTGCTACGTATGAGACTTTGGGACTTGAATATGCTCCCCTGTCTTTCTCCGGCACGAAGTATTAACATCCATGTATTTTTCTCCACAGTAAAACCGACCGTAATTGACGTTGACATTTATGTTAACAGCATTGGCCCCGTGTCATCAATAAACATGGTAAGAAGCTCCTTTATTTTCCGATCTAACGGCTGTTGCACCTCTTCTTGTTACATTCTCATTGTGGATTTCTGTTTGAGATTTATCATGCAGGTTTAAAATTCACACTGACTTCTTAAATCTGTAGCACTTAGTGGAATATTGAAAGTGGTAAAAAAAAAAAAATGAAGAAATAGAGCTTGTGACAGTAGTACATTTCCACTTTTAGTTTCTTCTTTCATGATCCAAGAGACCTGTCTTGTATAGTGTTTCTTAGGAAAGGATTCTAGATCACTCAGATTTTACTTTCGTCTTCAGTGTGGACTTTGAGAGTAAATAAACTGCCTCTGCTTTTCAGTATGGGATCAAATATGTGCTTTCCCCGAGTAGGCTATTCCCACAGGCTTATAAGCAAATTAAGCTCAAGAACTATTGGATGTGAAAGAAATCCTTCCCTGTGCGAAAGTGCCTGGCCATGAAGCAAGTGTGGGGATACTGGAACACGTTAGGGTGAGAGCCTTCCCTGGTGGGCTGAAGGCCACAGTCCACCTGCCAGCAAAGGGTTACTAGGAGTCCCTAGGATCCCCGAGCAGGCCTGGCAATTGCAGCCCGAAGCGTTATCAGGAACTGCCTCCTGCAGAGGTCCTGCCTGTGCTCCCTGGTGCACATTTGCTCCTGATCTGGGGAGACATTTGAGGCCGAGGGAGGGGAATTGCCAAAATGCTGACTTAAATGTCTTCTTTTCATTGCAGTGTTCTGTGGATGGAAATAACCCCTCCAAAATTAGTAGCAAAATCATTTCTTTTCATTGCCAGATTTTAAAAGTGTTCTTTTCTCTGGTGATATAAGGGTTCCATGCAGGGGTAAAGTTATATTTATGGGCGATTCACTTAAAAAATCTCCATATCATCCCTAAACTGGAGCAAAGAAGTGGAATGGATAAAGGAGAATTATTTCACACAACCTATGTGCTGCAGATGGCTGTATATTAAAATCAAGTTGTGGATGTAATATTCCCTTTTCCTGATACACCATTATTCAGTTGACTGCATAGAGTAACCCTTTCTTATGTATGTTTCTTGTGCTGGAGTTTTATTTTCTTGCATTTGTTCCACAGCCGTGTATTCAACACCTTTATGTCTAACATGTATCTATGTTTAACACTCGAAGAAGAAGTGCCTTCCTGGATATACGGTTACAGAATTATTTCAGGAATAGTCAATTGCATTTGCACATAGAGGGATTTTCATGCAGGTCTTTAGCTTTAGAATTTACTTTGTGCCTTGTGTTAGGCTTTGTTATTGGAATCGACGGGAATTTTCGTGTGGAAATCACGGGCTGCGGAGGAGGAGCGTAGTGAATGACAGGTTCCTTCAGGGTGATGTGGCTGCAGGAGTGGAAGGGACGTCTCCAGGGAGGTCCTCTGCATCTGAAACTTCATGGATAGGCGAGAGTTTGCCATGTGGGATAGAGTGTGAAGGTCCTTGGTGACGCAGGAGGACAGACTGCATCACACAGCTGGGGAAGAGGGAGTGGTGTGTGGAGAGATGCCTGGAGGGGCACACAGAGGGAGCCGTGACCGAGGCCCTGAAGCTGCAGTTGATAGTCGGACCTCAGCCTTCTCTCTGTCCAAAACAGATCCCTGCATTTGGAAACCCTGAAAACCTTTTCCCATCAGAGATCTGAGCAGGTCATATTTCATGAGATTGGTTCAAATCCAGCCCGGGTGCGTTGGCTCACGCCTGTAATCCCAGCACTTTGGGAGGCTGAGACAGGTGGATCATGAGGTCAGGAGTTCGAGACCAGCCTGGTCAACATGGTGAAACCCCGTCTCTACTAAAAATACAAAAAATTAGCTGGGCGTGGTGGTGGGCACCTGTAGTCTCAGCTACTCAGGAGGCTGAGGCAGAAGAATCACTTGAACCCAGGAGGCGGAGGTTGCAGTGAGCCAAGATCGAGCCACTACACTCCAGCCTGGGTGACAGAGCTAGATTCCATCTTAAAAAAAAAAAAAAAATCAATAAGATCACTAGTCAGACCCCTCTGTCCCTTAAAAAAAAAACAAAAACTACACGATGACACAGAGCTCACATTAGGGACTTGAAATCATGAACTCTGATCCTTCCCTGTGGGGCGAGAAATGACCTTAGAATGGCCGGGGGCATCGTAAGCCCTGGGCCCCAGAGAAGAGCACGTGTGCACCAGCGTCCTGCTCATCTGGAGGCTGACACAGCAGGTTTCCCAGGCTGAGCTGTGGCAGGATGTGGAGTAGAAAGCTTTCTTCTATTAACTGTCTCTTTTGTAAAACTTGCCCTGAATATTTTGAAACATCATGTCATCCAGTTGGTTTTCTTTCTAGCATGGCTCTCTACCCTACTGGAGGGGTGGGGAGCCAATCTGGCTGCCTGCTCCTGTGTGAGTCGGAAGCAGCTGACGCTTGCAGTCCTGGGGAAACCGAATGCTAACAAGTGCTTTCCTCTGCAAACAGCGCCGAGGCTGTAGTCAGTGCTCAGCAGGGATGGCACTGTCTGGACCATTCTGGAGTCTGGAAGACACAGCGCACTACTAGCCTACCTTGGCTCAGCAAAGCATAGAGGGCAGGCAAGGATTTGTTTAAAATGCACACACACAGGCACACATACACGTATGCGTGCACACATGCAGCACACGCACACACACAGGCACACACACGCTAGCACATTCACAGGTTTAATTCCCATGTTCTCCTTGCGTGAGTTGCTCTGTGTCTCTCTCTGTTCCTTCACACACATTTGCCATGCGACCCATGTGAAGGCCCCGTGCTGGGTGAAGGTGAGACACGATGAACCAAGGCCTGCTTTGGTGGGGTGAGTCTGTGGATGGGCTGAGTGCCAGAGTGGAGGTAGGTTCCCTTCTAAGCAGCCTGGATGGAGCTGGCAGGCTCTGGCTGGCCTGGGGGAAGTTTCAAAGCCCTCAGGAGGCGGGGGCCTCGAGGACCACTTCTGGAAGAACCTTTGCACTGGGAACGCTTTGCTGGGAGACCGGAATGATAAGGGCGTCTCACATTGCCGAGCGCATCGCATAGACCCGCTGTGTCTGTGAAACCAAACAACATAATTTTCAAAGAAGTAAAGGACTTAAAAATGAAACGCAGATCTTAGAAAAAACAATAAAAATGCAAAAGTAGAGAACTGACTGTGTAGGTGGGTATTGGGGATTGAGTTAGCCGTAAAAAGGAATATAAGAAAGACTAAAACAATCGAAGAACACAAGATGGGAAGAAGCACACTCTAGAGATGCAGACAGGGTTTAAGGATGTAAATTTGCATTGGGGGTTTGACCACAAAGGCAAAGCCTGGTAAAATTATGGCTTCTTGTCCACATAGTCATTTAACAATCAATGAAACAGGGAGCAATGACTATTTCATCTCCTTCCTCCTCTTCCTCCTCCTTCTCTCACACTTTCTGCTTTTTATTGATATTGTGAACACTGAAGATTCTGCCTCAGACATTCCTTCTGCTGAGTGGAAATGAAGTTGCATCTCAATCTATTGTTTGATAGTTTGTCTTGTTTACACTGGAGCTGTGTATGCTTTTTCTAGTTATGGAGATTAGAAGCAGGACCGGGGAATACTCCTTTACATGAAGCTTTCATAGCCCTCTGCCTTTGTCGCTGCCGCACACCTCGATGTGCAGCATTCGTCATAGAAAGTGTGCATGGTTTGTTTCCACACGGGAAGGCTGCATGCAAGGGAGCTTGTGAGTTTATTTTTGAGAATATCCACTTCAAGCAGCCTTTTAGGAAAGCGAAGAAGAAAACCAGCATTCTGACACTTACTCTGTGCTGTTGACCCCAAATCCTTTAATCTTGACAGGACCATAGTGGAGAAGGTATTGACCTTTCTGCTTGTTTGTGTCCAGTAAGCGGAAGCTTGTGGCGGAGATCTTAGGGCAAGGTTCTGAGTGTGACCTGCTTGGCAGCAAAGCCCTGGCTTCGTTTCCTAGTCGACGTGGACACACAGCAGCTGGACGTACCTGTAGGGTCCCAGCCTTAACATGGAACTCAAGACACAAAGGGCTCAGTGTGATCCAGTGTTAGGATTGCTTTTCTGTGTTCCTTTTAAAAGAATTAAATTAATAAATTTTATTTTTTGAGCATTTTTAGGTTTACATAAAAATTGAGCAGAAAGTAGAGTTCCCCCGTATATTTTCCTCTACACACACACACACACACACACACACACACACCACGTTATTATTAACATCATGAATTAGTGTATTGTGTTTGTTACAATAAATGAATGCACCTTAATCCATCTTTATCATCCAAAGCCTATGGTTTACATTAAGATTCACTCTTGGTGTTGATTTCGGCAAATGTGTAATGCTGTGTATCTGCCCCTGTTGTATCTTACAGAGTAGTGTCACTGCCCTTGAATTCTCTGTGCTCCAGCTGTTTATCCCTTCCTCTCCCCAGATACTGGCAACCACTGATATTTTTACTGCTTCCATAGTTTTGCTTTTTCCAAAATGTCATATACTTCAAATTATACAGTAGGCAGCCTTGTAAGATGGCTTTTTTCCTTCATTTAAAAAAGTACTGATACTAATTCATCTGAGGAAATCTAAGACTTGTAGTCAGTGTGATGTAACTACAACGTGACCATGTGTTACCAGAAATTAATGGGATGGCTCTGTGGATTGGGGGACAGGTCCAACATCACCACGATATGTTCCATTATATGATACGTAACCTACACATTTGAAACTTAAAAGATGACATGACGCCAGAGAAATCATAAGAGAACACATGAAGCCTCTCAAACCTTATCTCTGCTCCATTCCACTTGTGGCTGGAGCTTTAAGAAGTGAAGCCAGGACATCAAGTCCTGATTAAGGCCTGTGGAAGATAAATTCCATTTGGTCATTACTGGAGGATGAGCTATTGCTTTGTGGAACTCTTTTGGAGTCATCTAAACTCAGGAAAGTTTAAAATAAGTGACAGCTAAAGCACTATGGTGCCCCTGACCTTGTTTTGTTTTCTTTGCATTTCTCCTGCATAAAGTTCATAGCAGTTTTTGCATCTGTAGTTTGATACCTTTCATCAGTGTTTGATAAAGAATGGACATTATTTCTTAAAATATTGTTTTGGCACCATTCTAGGACTCTGGTCATGTGAAGGTTACATGCTTCTCCCAGGACCCACTTGCTTTTATGCTTGTGCTATTTTTTTTTCTTCCTTTGCACTCCATCTTTCAGCATACAAAGTCACTCTTCATCTCTGTCCTGTGATCTTTTAAAGCTGTCTATTGAGTTCTTGGTTTCAATTACTATATTTTCAGTTCCAAAATTTTAATTTGATTATTTCTAATTATGTCAGTTCTCTGGTGAGATTCTCCATCTTGCAATCTGTTTTCTGGAACACATTAACCATTAAGTCCCTGCTGCCGTCTCTGGTTCCATTTCTAATGTCCGTTTTCTTGCTTGTTTCTATTACTTGATATGCCTGATATATTAGTCTGTTTGTATTGCTGGAAAGGAATATCTGAGACTGGGTAATTTATACAGAAAAGCGGTGTATTTGGTTCACAGTTCTGCTGGCTGTACAAGCGTTGCACCAGCCTCTGCTTCTGATGAGAGCGTCAGGAAGCATCCAATCATGGCAGAGGTGAAGGGGGAGCCAGCTTGTCAGTGGTGAGAGGGAGCAAGAGAGAGAGGGAGGAGGTGCCAGGCTCTTTTAAACAACTAGATCTCTTGTGAACTAACAGTGAGAACTCACTCATTACCATGAGGACAGCACCAAGCCATTCATGAGGGATCCATGTCTATGACCCAAACACCGCCCACCAGGCCCCACATCCAACAAGGGAATCACATTTTAACATGAGATTTGGAGGGGATGAAACATCCAAACCATATCACCTGGCGATTTTCATTGTGTACAGAGATTTGTAGAGGTGTTGGGTGGTTTTCTCTTGCCTCTCTGGAGGTCTGAGCTGGCACGGGGCTGGCTTGCAGTCTTGCTGAGGCTCCACTGGGCTCTGGTTCCCCCACCTTTCTGCATAGCTCCCCAGAGATCCCAACTGAGGGCCTGGAATGTGTCAACACCAAAAAAATGCTGAAAATACAGCCCTTCTTTTTAAGCCATTTTTACAATTGTTTTTAAACCTCTTGTGTTGTACAACTTAGTCAGGAAATGTGTCGAGGACATAACCAGCGTTGGTTGGGTTTCTTCTCTGACATTCATATTCCCTGAAATTGTGGCCCCTCCTTTTTTGACTCCTTGGCTAGTTTTTTCCTCAAGCTCTCCTGGGTTCTTTATTCTCTCTGTCCAGGTTTTCACATTATGTACCCTGTCAGAAGAAGACAAGTTCTGGGGGGAAGTGGCGTGCAGGAAAAGTTTACCACAGTTAGCCTGCTGCCTCCGTTTGTGGCTTCTTCAAATGGATTTTTGCTTAGCTTTCTCGCTAGCTCTTAGTGAGAGTGCCAGTCTACTGCGAGCTGTCCCATCCTAGCCATGCATCACTGGTTTGGAAATTTAAGTTTAGGTGGAATAAGGGTTGATTCTGGATAGCTAGCAAGGAAGTAAGTTGGAGCAGAGTCAAAGCAGATACAATCTGACTGGGAGATTTTTGTTGTTGCTTTGGTAACCTCCTGAACTGCCTTCAGATTAGCAAATAAAAGGATTTTCTAGGGTCCAGTGTTTTCAGGTTTTTCCTATAAAATAATGAGGCTTTGAAGGACAGTAAGGGATATTAATTATGTATTTCTTTTAGCAATATTAGCTTTAGATGAAAAAAGCATGTGTCCCTTGTCAGTTGTTTAAGAGAATGGTCTTATATGTGGTTTTAATATTATTTTATGCAATGAAAACTATTTCATTTTCCACTTGAAAAGTGAAAAAATCTTATTGCTGTCATAGATTTTTTGTAGTTTTATGCGTTAATATAGTATATAGTAGATGTTCAAAAAGGATTGTTGTTGCTATTCTTGCTATTATATTACATCCTGTAAATTTTGTGAAACTTTCAGTTTTGTGTCATCCATGAATTCTCCCCTCAGTGTTCTACCTCTTTGCTATTCACAAGTGCGGCCTTTGGACCTGAGGAATTGGCATTACTGGCAAGCTTGTTAGAAATACAGAGAATCGTGCCAAACCCCAGATCTCCTTGAATCAGAATCTGCATTTTAACAGGATCTCCAGATCATTGTCATCCACCTTAAACTCTGAGAGATACCATCTAACTCACCATGACTTCTCAATATGAAAAGCAGACACAAGTCACCCGGCATGAAAACATATATGCCTGTTTTGGTGCCTTAATTTGATGTTTTCTGTTCCTGAAAAGCATACATCTCCTCTGACTTTGTGGATCTCCTGCCATCCTCTCTCTGCAGAGTTAGAGAATAGTCCGTCACTGAAGAATCCAGGCCGCGCATGTCACTCAGGGCCAGTTTTCTTAATGCTCTCCTTTTATCTTGGGTCAAATTAAGAACTCTGCCCATGGCCACATGGTCAGTGTGTTATTTATTTTATTTTAAAAAAGAAGTGAAAAATAATACCTTTGCACATTAAGTGTGTGTGTTCAAGATTTGGTTCATCCCTGGAAGAATAACTCTTTCCACACTAATGACAGTAGGAACAATAATAGTTAAGATGTACATGTTAGTCAGTACAACCGTCGAGTAATACCACCGATGACAATAGGAACAATAATAGTTAAGATGTACATATTAGTCAGTACAGCAGTCGAGTAATACCACCGATGACAATAGGAACAATAATAGTTAAGATGTACGTGTTAGTCAGTACAACAGTCGGGTAATACCACCAATGACAATAGGAACAATAATAGTTAAGATGTACATGTTAGTCAGCAAAACAGTCGAGTAATACCCTGGAGGAGCCACACAAGGTGTGTGGGAATGATCTCTGCAAATTAAAAAAAAATCTACAAGAACAAGAAAGAAGATAACATTTAAAGGCTTTCGAGCCTGAGATCCACCGAGTCTTGCTGTGTGGCAGATGCCCATGAGCCCTGGACCAAGGCCCACATGTCTTTTTGATCACTCACCTACCCAAAGTATCCAGTCCAAAGGCCCTTGTAAATATGTGTCAAGTGAGTGAACGGATAACAATCCTTGTCTCCCTCTACGTCTCACGTGCATGCCCGCTGGGCTGTCTTTCTGTGTGAACATACACCTGCTCTATGTGCCTGCACGCCACTGTCTTCAGGTCACAGTTTCCTTAGTTCATGGACATCCCTTGCTCCAGTGTCTTGGCTAACACTGGGTCCAGGGCTTCTGCTGTTTGGAGGATGTAATCCTGACCTTAAACCTATGAGGCCATGGCTGTCAGCACCTAAGCTCACAGGTAATGGAGCGACACAGCTTAGGAGACTCCTGTGAGAGTCCACAGGCCGTCCGTCTGGAAGATGAAGGGACCACCACGCACACGTCTCCATCCCTGGAAGCAGACGGGAACCTGGGTGGGGTTGGCTAAAAGGCACGTCTGACGTGTAAAACTGCTGAATTTTAAACTCACACTCCGTGTCCTCTTTTCTCTGCCCTCTGGTGTCTTAGAACTTCTCACCATTTTATACAAAATGTCATTAGAGATGCCACCTGGTAGGATGGGGCGTTGTCCATTGTAGGAATGAATGGGAACTTTTCAGTGATTTAGGGACACTGAGATGTCGGCAATCATGATAAGATATCGGATATTTGTTAGCAGCGATCTCATGCACTGAGTCCTTCAATTGTGTGAATAGCTTCTTATGTTCCTTTCATCTTGAGCTTTTGCACTTCAATTGGATATTTCACAATTGATTTTCTTCCTTCTTCACAATGTGAGCTACATAATGTACCTCTGACTAGAGAACCATCTTTATGTTCCACAAAACGCCTTTTGCAGAAATGTGGGGCTGTTGGATTGGGTCCCCTATTAGCACATTTGAAGAAACTCTCCCATTTCACCTTGACAGGTTTGCTGCAAGCCCCTGCACAGGCCCTGCTTGCCTAGAGACAGGAGGCCACGTGGATTTTGCCATGGCTGGGTGTGCGCGGACAGCGGGATTGGAGAAGGACAGGACGAGGCACCGTTATGGGCCCTATGGGGCAGGGGCTGGCGTGCATCTTTCACAGAAGCCCCTCGGGCAGCTCCGTGGAGGATGGCAGTGGGGGCTGGAGAGGCTGAGTTATGGAGATGTGAGGGGAAATGTGGAACTCTAGGGTGAGAAATGGTGAGTTCTGGGTCTGAAGATTTGCAGCGGGCTGCAGAAGAGGGTGTGGCTTCGAGAAATAGAACCTCCAAGACATGAATGAATGCACATAGGCGTTGAGGAGTGGGAGAAGTCAAGGGTGACTCACATCCTAAAAGCATTTGCTAATCCAATAAATAAGACTGAGCGCCTGCTCTGTGCGAGATGCTGGAGTGCACAATGGGAACACAGCAGGGGAGGGAGTGAATCAAGCTGTGCTGCTCGTGAGGCTTCAGTTTCTTTGAGGTGAGACATCGAATAAACACACACACACACACACACTCACACTGTTGTTTCAAACTGTGGACACTTCTATAAAGAAATTGAACTCCTGGGTGTGGCCACCCCATGCAGGTTTCCTTGCATGGGATTTGGGCCGGGCAGGAGAGGGGAGGAAGCTTAGACGTGAGAGCTCCCAGGTGCCAGATCACAGGGGAGCCCTGCAGATCATTGTGAGGGGACTGCATTCTGTTCTGGGCTCAGGAAGAAGCCTACGCAAGGTACTAAACAGGGAAATTGTGTAATGTGTTTCACTTTTAAAAATAATGCCAGCCGGGTGCGGTGGCTCACGCCTGTAATCCCAGCACTTTGGGAGGCTGAGGCGGGTGGATCACCTGAGGTCAGGAGTTTGAGACCAGCCTGACCAATATGGTGAAAGCCCATCTCTACTAAAAATACAAAAATTAGCTGGGCATGATGGCACACACCTGTAATCCCAGCTACTCAGGAGGCTGAGGCAGGAGAATCACTTGAACCCAGGAGGCGGAGGTTGCAGTGAGCCAAGATTGTACCATTGCACTCCAGCCTGGGCGACAGAACAAGATTCTGTCTCAAAAAAAAAAAAAAAAAATAATACTAATAATGCCATACACTGCCTATATGAGGGCCTGAAAGGCCAGCCTTCCCTGACCTCAGTTCCTTGGAGACAGCAAAATACATCTATGAATCTTGTTGACAGAGCCCTTCATGGGTTGAATTATGTCCCCCACAAAATGTATAGGTTGAGTCCCATCCTCCAATTCCTTAGAATGTGACTTTATTTGGAAATAGGGTCATTGCAGATTTAATTCATTAAGGTCATTCTGGAGAAGGGTGGCCCCTACTGCAGTGTGACTGATGTCCTTGTGAAGAGGGGAGATTTGGAGACGACTCACACGCTCACAGGGAGAACGCCATGTGAAAAAGGAGGCAGAGATCAGGGTAATCCTCTATAAGCCAAGGAACACCAAAGATACCAGCAAATACCAGAAGCCAGGGCAGAGCCCTGGAGCAGCTTCTCCCTCACAGCCCCCAGAAAGTACCAGCCCTGCTGACACCTTGATCTCGGCCTTCCACCCTCCAGAACCTGGAGAGAATACACATCTGTTGTGTGAGCCCTGGGCAGTGGAGCTGCCTTAAGCAGTCCGGCATTAGCACTAACACAGGCCTAGCCTACATTTCGCAGGTCTTGTCCGTATATGAGAGATTCTGTAAGAATTGAAGAAAGAGGAGAGAAACACAAAGGGTGGCTTGACAGTCAACAGGGACAGGTTTATTTTAAAAAAACCTGAGAGGGGCGACTGAGTTAGGTCAGAGGCACTCTCTTATAGACTAAGAGTTTGTAAGGATTCAGGGTGGGAAAGTTTATCAGAGGCTTGGGCTGCTTCTGTGTCTCTTTGTTGTGCCTATCTGGGAGGCAGAGTTGTATGTCTCTTCCTGTACATCTTTCTGCAGCTGCAGGCATATCCCCTGAGTCTGCTTTTAGCTTTCCTATCTTAGTGCACCTGAAGGGAAAGGAAGGTGCTTATTAAGGGCCACTGTTTTACTGGGGCCAATTGAATGAGGGTGAAATTTGGCAGTTCTGCAAGAGACTTTCCTCCCACCTCCCTCTGTGCCTGAGCTGTCTTATCTATGTTTTACCGTTTGCTCTTTCTGGCTGTTTGTGGTTAGAAGAGAAGTGATTTCCTTGAAATGCAGGAGTCTAGAAGGGAGCTGGAGTTTAAAGTGATGGTGTTTTTCCGAGATGACGGTGCTCCTCCTCTGTCAGATTCCTGCTTTCCACATGCCACTGACCTGCTGCTTGCTTGGGAGGTTGCATTTCACCCTTGCCCTCACTCCGTCCCCAGCATGCAGGGTCCCAGCCAGGCTCTGGCCAGCAGATGCGGGGAAGAGCCTGCAACCTCCCTCTGTGTACAGCTGCTTAGCAAGGTCGAGAGCTGTCCCAGTCGGGTCCTGGTCCGTGCTACGTGACTAGTCCCAGAACAGCCCCGTCTCAGTCCAGTTGGCTACTGTAACAAATACCTTAGACTGGGTAATTACGTACTGCAGACATTTATTGCACACAGTTCTAAGACTGGAAATTCCAAGATCAAGGCGCTGACAGGTGCAGTGTAGGGTGAGGGCTGCTCTCTGCTTCTATGGTACTTTCTGTGTGTCCTCACATGGTGCAGGGGACATAAATGTGAGGGACAATCTTCCTTCATGTCTTCAGGGTCTCTCAGTCGTGTCATTCTGTACCAAGGTCTTGTTACTCCCCAAACCCAGGCATTCTTTTGAGGCATCCAGTTCGAGGCTGGGAGTTCGATGAGTTTCTCGCCTCTCCTGTCCAGTGGCAGGTGTGCCCACCACCCTGGTGCTGCTCACCACACTCTTCCCTGGCACCATGCTCTTCTCCTGGACACCGCCGTCTTCCTGCCCTGTGTTAGGGATGGCAGAGCCTGAAAAGCTGGGAAAGTGGCACAGACTGTGTCGATCCCTTTCCCACTTTGTGAATGACCTCCTCACATTCTCCAGGATCGACCAGGCTCTCGGGGCCTGGGGCACGTGGGAACCATGCAGTGTGACCTCTCAGGGGTGCAGGGAACCCTGCCCCAGAAAGGCAGAGGGTAGGGGGCAAGTGCAGTGGGGAGTTGGGGATGTCAGAGTGACAGTGGAAGAGCCGGAGCTCGGCCATGGGAACGTCAGCAAAGAGCCGTCAGGAGGAAACTGACCTCCCGAGAGGGAAAGGTGTGCCACTCTCCCCTCCTGGTGGGGCCTGAGGAGATGTGGGCCGTGAGCAAGGTGGCGCCTTAGCAAAGAAAAGCAGAGCCAGCGGAAATCAAACCAGTGATGGCACATTTTATTCAGGACTATTGCAAAGGGAAAAAGAGACTCCAGTGAAGAGCTGGGCTGGGTTCTGTTCCAATACAGCAGGGACGAGTGGGCGTTGGTGGCCAAGGAGCAGAGGGTCAGCGGGTGGAAAGTTACTCAGAGGAGATGCCAAGTCTGTGGGCAGTTCTGGCCGAACCAGCCTACAGGGGTTCCTGCTGACGGCAGGTCAGCATGGTTCCACGTGGAATTCCTGCCAGACTGGCTTAGCCAGGATTCTTGCTAATGGGCCTAGAGGGAGGACCAGGGCCTTACTAAAGACTGGCCAAGCACAGGATCTTTGTCACCCTGAGGACAGGATGTGACTAGAACAGGATCTTTGTCACTCTGAGGACAGGATGTGACTAGAACAGGATCTTTGTCACCCTGAGGACAGGATGTGACTAGGACAGGATCTTTGTCACCCTGAGGACAGGATGTGACTAGGACAGGATCTTTGTCACCCTGAGGACAGGATGTGACTAGGACAGGATCTTTGTCACCCTGAGGACAGGATGTGACTAGGACAGGATCTTTGTCACCCTGAGGACAGGATGTGACTAGGACAGGATCTTTGTCACCCTGAGGACAGGATGTGAACTAGACTGAGCTAGACCATGGGGCTTCCTGCACCGAGTAAGAGAGGAAGGTCCAGGAGTGCAGCCGGCCTGGTGGCCCTGTCATTTCTTTGCCGGCTGCACCACGGAGTGGCCCTAGGTCCCCACGTGCTGCTCAGCAGTTGTGTGTAAGGAATCCCTGCACTGGGAGGAAGCTGAATCCAGTGACCGCCAGCTCCACAAACATGAAGTGTTATGAGGACGCCCCAAGGAGAGAGCTTCGCAGCCTCGTTTCATTCTTCAGCCCCCAGGTCCATTTTCCAGCTCAACTCTAAGTGGGGCCCACTGTTTCCTGACAGTGCAGGCAGCTTTTATGAGGCAGAACTGTATTCCTGAGGCCTGTGTTAAACACCAGACCCTGTCGGTGTGAAGGAGGCACCCCTCGCTGTCACCTCTCGGTCCGCCATGGAGGTTGCGTTGATGGGCCGTCCACCCCTAGTGCCCCTGGAATCTTACCATGGAGCTGCCCTAGACTTATGCAGCCACTCACCGAGGAGATTCCGCCTCTTATTTCATCTTCCCAGGAAGTTCTTCCTTGCTGGGACACTTTTCTTCCCTTTTCTGCTCCCTCCATCCCGCTTAATTCTTGGTTCTTTCCTCACCTTCCCCAAGTCTCCATTGGCCTGGGCAGCTGCCCGTTGGCCCACACCTTAGCAGTTGGTAGTGCCTCGCAGCACGGATGGCAGAGAAGGGCTGGGCCTGCCAGGATGAGGCGAGTGTCCCGGGCGGGTGGGGGTCCAGGGGACGCACTTCCACTTGCTGTGTTCAGGGTGGCTCATGACAGGTGCTGAGCTGCCAGGCTTCCGTCCACAGAAACCTCCCTGCCTGTCGCTGCTTTGTCCCTTGAAGAGCCCTTGAAATGCAGCCAGGGTGCAGAGCAGGCAAATCAAATGGCTGGTCATTGCAAGCAGGCGGGTAGCTCCTGTGCTCCCACAGCATAGCTGACTGCTCCCGTCACTGGGAGTGTCCAGAGGAAAGTGAGTTGCTGGGGGTTGGACGGGGTGGGGAAATACACACGTGGGGTGGCCTCTCTGGTCTCATCCAAGGTGAACGTCCTATGATTCCGTGAGTCTGTGACACAAAAGGAAAATTTGATTTTATAATACAGAAGAAACTCTTTTAAAATTTCCTACCAACAATTAATTTTGCCACTGATTTGCAATCACTCACCTTTTGCTTCTTGATGCTCTCGTCTCTCCCATCCTCTCTCATGATACAGCAGTCTAAAGATAGACGCGTCCTTGGAACTGTGCGGGGAAAATGAATTGGAGTTATCAAAGAAAGTATTAAAGTACTGTTTTCCTTTCTCTTTTCTCTCTCTTTTGGCTGCGAAGTTATATGTTAGAGATTTTGAGACAGACATTTAAATGAGGAAAGCAATTAAGGTTTAAGCGTTGGAAAGGAATTTACGTGCGATAAGAAGGGACCATGTGAAGTTGGTTCTCCTTTCTTCTGCTTCTGAAATTGTTCTGAACGACTCTGTCCTGATAAAACTGACCAGCAAGACCCTGTTTCTGTGAAGAGTAGGCTCTGGCCTCTCTGTGAAATGTGCTCGTGCGTGGAGAAAACTCTTCCAATATCCAACATTCAAACAGCATTTGTGGACCGTATTTACTGAATTTTTTTTCTCTCTTTTGCAATGTTGAATGAACCAAAAATCACTGAAAAGAGACAGATTTAGATGTTATGTGCACCATTCACAATGCTTATTATAAAACTATAATTTTAGCATCTTGTTTGGTTTATGTGTGCTTTTTAACCTAAACTTTTTGTTTTGTTTTGTTTTGTTTTGTTTTTTGAGGCAGGGTCTCTTTCTGTCACCCAGGCTGGAGCGCAGTGGTGCAATCTTGGCTTGTTGCAACCTCCTCCTCCCAGGCTCAAGAGATCCTCTTGCCTCAGCCTCCCAAGTAGCTGGGACCACAGGCACACGCCACCATTCCCAGCTAATTTTTGTATTTTTGGTAGAGATGGGGTTTTCCCATGTTGCGCAGCTGGTCTCAAACTCCTGAGCTCAGCAATCTTCCCGCCTCGGCCTCTCAAAGTGCTGGGATCACCGGTGTGAGCCGCCACGCCCAGCCAACCTAAACCTTTTTAAACCTATGCTGCAGACATAATTTCTATCATCTTCCTAGATCTCATGGTGTGGCTGTCCAGTAAATACTTCTCACTCAGTACATTCTTTCTTGAACATCCTAACTCATTCTTCTAAATAAACTTCCCCTTTTGGGTTTCCGTATTGTTCGTAGTGTGTTCATTTACTACATTTGCCAATCATCAAAGCCCGAAACACTGGAAATCATCTTTGATCTTGTGTCTCCGACTTTCTGCATGTGTCCGGTCACCGGATGTGTTGACCAGGTGATCCTCCCAGCATGCAGTCTGAGCTCTGAACTCCTGTCTAAGCCTCCAGGCAGACACAGCACGAGGAAAGGCGCCGTCGGTCCCAGGACTTCGGGGCCTGCATGGGGAGGGCTTTGCCGTCCCTCCCTGGTTGAGGTGTTCTGGTACTTGAGGTGGGGGTGAGACCTCTGAGAGGTCTTCATGCGGATGAAGGAAGGGTGGCATCCTTCCAAACATTCCTGTTCTACGTGCATTGCAGGTCTCCTCTTTTAGGCCTTGTTTCGTGTGATTTGATTTCTTCAGTGGAGACTAAGGCAGGGAGCCCAAGCTGACCTCAGTGAACGAGGTTCTTCAAAGGCCAGATCTGCATGTGAGGACACAGGACACTGTGGCCTGGCAGGATGCAAGCGGCTGCCCATGTGGGTCCTGTCTGCATCCCCTCTCAGCAGCGTTTGTCCCCTAGACCAGAGAATTCCGGTTGAGAAGCTCCCGTATCTCCACGCTTCGTTCCTCTAAAGACTTACACAGGAGCCAAGTATATGAAATGAATGAAAGTTGGAGCTTCAGGGATGCGAGTGGGAGGAGGGAGCTGGGGCCTCCCCCTGCCACCTGAGGGCCCTCACCCGAAAGCTGCAGCCCTCCTGCTGCTCCCTGACTTGGACGCATCATCCTCCATCCCCCTTCCACGCTGCTGCCAAGCCGCCCTCCAGAACGGGCCAAGGGGCCTGGCGGCCCTCTGCTGCCAGCCTCAGAGGATGCCCGTTGCCTCCCTGGTGCAGTGCTGTGGTTGCAGCTGGCTCAGCCTCCCAGGGTGGTGTTCCTGGCTCCTCCCCTGCCCTCCACCGTGCAGCACACATCACCACACTCACTGGTGCAATTCTGCGGGAGCCGCCCCTTGCTTCATGCTCCCTTGGCCCTAGGCTCAACTCCAAACTCCTGGTGCCTGGGTGTCAGTCTCTCCGCATGCCCTTGGGGCTCTGCCCCTGGGAGGTGCTGCTCCGTTCCATGGAAATACTCAGCTCCTGTCAGCCTGGATGACTCTCACCATCTGGTCTGACAGCCTGAGTCAGGCTGGCCTGTCCTGGGAAGCTTTCCGCATCACTCTTGGTGGGGCCAGCGCCTCCCCGTGGTGTGGCCAGGAAGCGCGTGCAGACAGGTGCTAGACAGTTGGAGATGCTGTTGTCGCTGCCCTGTCTTGAGGCTTTCATGTTGCTCTCAGTAATAAACTGTCAAGGGTAGGGGCCTTGTGTCCCTTTCTCCAGCCATGGACTCAACGACCAGCCCTGATCAGATGCTCAATAACCGTCTTATTCCATATGAACCTAACTTGCTCGTGCTCTTTCCTGTGTCTGGCAGCTCTTCCCCACCTGGTGAAGTGACTCCCGTCTTTCCAGCCCCATGCTAACACCCTCCATCTCTTCAGGAAAGCGTTCCTTCACAAAGCCCAGGCAAAATTGTTGATTAGATGGAATTTGGTGGGGCCCTCAGTTTTTCTACAACTCAAAACAATACCACATTCCCCCACTGTTGCTTTGATGTAAATACTGTATTTATCCATCAGGCTAGGAGTGTGCAATTAAGAATTGTTAAAGAGTTTCTAGGAGACCGTGGGTTTAGACCGAGCTCCTGCACTAGGCATTGGCAGACCAGAACAGCTCAGAACCAACTCACTCATGTTCTACGTCAGCAAATGGAACTCTGAAACAGGCATTTTCCAAGGCAGAGAAGCACAGCAGCCCCTCAGAAGGGGCCAGCTCACCTGAGCTGGGATCACAGGAAGTCCCCTCTGTTTTATCCCGACAAGGAGGGTGACTTTGAGATAGCCGACCTGCTGTTTGTCCCATGCTTCTCTTCCTTCAGCCCTTTTCTGCCTGCAGAGCCCCGTCCTCTGCTCATCTCGCTGGAACACTCATTCTCTCTCATGGAATGAGGCATTGCTTGATTCTAGAATTGTCCTCATCTTTGTCTTTTCACAGTGTGAGTTAGTTACCTATTGCTGTGTAACGAAGTACCCCAGTGTTTTGTGGCGTCAGATGACACATGTTTTACCCGCCGTTTATATGGTCAGGAATTTGGGCAGAGCGTGGCTGGCTCCTCCACTTCAGGGTCCCTCCCAGTCTGCAGCCGTGCTGGGCCCGCCCCCTCCCGAGGCTGGGCCGGAAGAAGCTGCTTCCAGAGCCGTCTCCTGGCTGCCAGCAGGATGCAGCTCCTCTCCAGCTGTGGGGCTGAGTCTCAACTCCTCCCTGGCCGTTGCCCTGCCTGGCTCAGTTCCCGCCACATGGGCCCCTCCACTGGGAAACTGGTTCTATGAGAGAGAGGGAGAGAGGGAGGAAGGATCAGGGGAGGCGAGAGAGGAGAGGGGAAGCGAGAGAGGAGAGGGGAGGGGAGGAGGTTTTTATAATCTAACCGCGGAAGTGACGTCCTGTCACTTTGGCCATATCTTTGGGTTGGGAACACATCCCAAGGCCCAGCCCTCGCGCGCTGGGAGGATCTACTCAAAGCCTGAATGTCAGGAGGGGAGATATTCAGGAGCTGTTTTGGAAGCTGAAGACCACACACCTATTTTGTACCAGCCACTGTTCTAGAAGTAAAGCCAGACATGGTTTCTGAAATTAAGGTGATTTCTGTTCTTGCCCTAAACGCGGTTTTGATATTTTTAGGCAAATTGAAGCTATCAATAGGTATTGACTAAAAGAAAATAAAAATAGATGTCAAAATGCAAACTTGTTCATATCCATTGTTGTCAAAATACTTACAATGTTCACATTATGAAATCAAATGTTAATATTAAATATACCATTGCAAAAATATTAAGATAAAATATTTGCCTGAATAAAGAAAAGCAAAACCTTTTGATATGTAATGATAAAGTACAATGCCAGTGTTAAAAGAAAACCTTTAGACAAATTAAATTAACACAGTTTAACTGAGCAAAGGGTGAATCATAAAGGGGGCAGGCCCTAGCGTCAGAATAGGTTCAGAAAGTCTGTTGCTACAACCAAAAGTAGTCAAAACAACGTTAATGGACAGAGAAAAGGAAATGAGGTACAGAAACAGCTCCACTGGTCGCCACTCAGTGTGGCCTTATTTGAACCTGGTTTAAACAGTCGGCCGCCTGTGACTGGTTGAAGCTTGGCGGCTGTGATTGGCTGAGACTCAGTTATTCGTTACAAAAGCATACTCGTAAGTTAGGCTCTCAATTTGTTTACATACTGAGTTAGATTGGAGCTTATTACACACAGCTGGTATGGAGGCTGCTAAAGCCCAAATTTAGTTTGCTTTAACACCAGTAAACAATCAATACTAAAAAGTAATCTTAAATTAGAATACCCATAAAATAAAGCCTAGAAGATGCAGGTAGTCATTAATTCACATAACTTACTGAGACAGATAATTATAGAAGTCAGAGGAGTTATTTTAGAAGTGGAATGAGAAGCTCTGAAGCTGCGTCATGAAGGAGCATGGCCTAGATCAGACTTACTGGAGAATTCCATGAGGAGCTTATGAGCCCAGAGGGCTGAGCGGAGGTCAGCCAGGCGAAGGGGTGATTTCAGGTTGTCCTGAACAGGACAGAGTGGCAGGTGCAAAGGCCTTGTGCTGGGTGCCGCACAGCACACCCCAAAACTGACATGAGGGTAGAACATATCCCACTTCTGTAACCGGGGGAACAGACTCCAGAAGGTCACTGCCTGATGCTCTGTCATTGGTTTGCACACAACCCAATAGTGTCTCTTTATCTGTTTCCTCTTTCTGGTGTGCGCCCAGCATCTCCTGCGAGATAAACTATCTAGAACGAAGGAATTGATATATGCTTTGGCAGCAATCAATTTAAGCAGCTCTCAGCTAGAGCACAAAACCATAAATCTGCTGAAATTGCTGGGCATCAAGGGGCGGCAGCAGTTGCTCTGCCTCACTTTATCAGAAGCAGGTGCACACTCATGGAAGGCGAAAGAGAAAGGAACTAGTATCCACTGAGTTTCAGTGTGTGCCGGTTTGCACACATTACCTCATTTTGTCCTCACGGAGCCCACGATGTCTTTTTGGAGACAGGGAACCAAGCGGTGAGACAGTGGCCAAGGCCCATGCCTGGGTCTCTCCTCCAAAGGCAGCATGGTCTCTGTAGGGCCACTTGTCTTCACTTTGCAGCAAAACCAAGTCCTCATGCAGGGGCCAATTCATTCTAAGTGTGTGGAGAAACACTGGCTCAGCCTCTTCACCTGCACATGGTGATACTAATTATGTTTACTGTGCCAGAGGAGAATGTGGGCAGACGTGAGAACTGCAGAGAGCTCCGAGTTCCAAGGGAAGCGTCACGGAAGTGTGAAGGGGGGAGGGAAGGGGTGTCCTTGAATCCTTACATACTTTTTTTTTTTTTTTTTGAGATGGAGTTTCACTCCTGTTGCCCAGGCTGTCGAGTACAATGGGGTGATCTCAGCTCACTGCAACCTCCGTCTCCCGGGTTCAAGCGATTCTCCTGCCCCAGCCTCCCGAGTAGCTGGGATTACAGGCATGCGTCACTACACCTAGCTAATTTTTGTATTTTTAGTAGAGACTGGTTTCTCCATGTTGGTCAGGCTGGTCTAGAACTCCTGACCTCAGGTGATCCGCCTGCCTCAGCCTCCCGAAGTGCTGGGATTACTGGCATGAGCCACCGTGCCTGGCCCCTTATATAGTTCTTAAACTTGTTTCCACTTATTTAGTGTCTCCTGGCTCACTCTTGTATCATGAAGACAGCCGTGGGTCTTCCCTCGCCTGTGCCGATCTCTGTGTGGTCGGTCTCCCGTACCGTTAGCTCTGTGCGCGTTCCCTACTGCCTCGTCCATCTTTCATTCACAGCTTTGTATCGCAAGAGAAATCCCATCCTGCCCACTTCTGTCGCTCTGTCATGTATTGATGGCAAATTCATTCAGCTCCAGTTTCAAAGTCACGGCGTGTTGGTGTTGCATCCCTTTTGGATGCGCGAGGTATCTTTTTGGAGGTCTGAAAATGGGCACACACCTTTAAAACGTCAGTCCACTCTTGGAGAGGAAAGGAATGTTCATTTTGCCATTGTCTTTCAGCTTTTTCTTTTGGAGGTAGAATATAATCCGGCACATCTGCGGCTCTCAGACACTTAGTGGAGTTTGATGTTTTCAGACAAAGTGGTATCAAATGAAGTGTTATTGCCACCGTACTTGTTTCTTGTTTTATCGGTTTAATTATTTATTTAAAATCTCTCTTGAATGACTCTGTTCTTTAATACTCTGGGAGAGTGAAAGACGATGTAAGATAACGTCTGCAGTGGGAACATATGGTGTCAGTTGCTTGCTCAGCTAGTTGTTGCATAATTTTTCCTGCTGGTTTCCTCTCCGGAGATAAACCACCACGTACTCGTTTTAAATCCAACATATAGGGTATCTTCAGGCTGCTGTGTTCTGAGGGAACATTCTGGCCAAATGTTCCACATTCCCTGAGACTTCCCAGCCTTACAGTTGTCATACTGCTGACATGATTGGGGAATTAGCAGTCCAGGGTGCACTATGCATGTTTGGGAACGGAAACAGATCACCCTCGCAGGTCTCATCATTATCTGTAGAATCACTGAATAGGATGCGGCCCAGCACCTTCATTACTGTAATTCATGTTCACTGACTATCATTTTGATTAAAAATGTGTACCCCATAGCCTGGCTTATAGGGAGCCCTAATGTCATATCATAGTTAATTGTGAAAATCAGATACGTGTTCATGATTCTTGGTTCTCACAAATCTGTGACATATGAAAACTTCAGCTAAAAGTCAAGGGCTGTTCCCTTTGTATCAACTTTGTTTGTTGAGTAAGAAAGGGAATGTTTAATACTTGAGACCTATTTGGCAATGCACAGTTTAACATTTTTCAAATTTATACCTCGCAAGCATCCTTATAAACCAGTTAATTTTTAGTGTCTGAGACTCACAGTCAGGTCGATGTTAAAAGGACAAGCTGAAAATGATACTGTCTTTGCTGTCGGGCGGCTGCCGACTTTGCTAATCTGGGAGAGGCAGTGTGAATCTATTTCTGGGCTAAAAATGGAATCAGGGTGG
This sequence comes from Macaca nemestrina, assembly GCF_043159975.1. Classification (NCBI taxonomy): domain Eukaryota; kingdom Metazoa; phylum Chordata; class Mammalia; order Primates; family Cercopithecidae; genus Macaca; species Macaca nemestrina. The sequence continues at coordinate 176,755,935 of NC_092131.1, forward strand.
ATTACCTCAGTCTAGGAGACAACCTTTAATTGTGTACTTTATCTTTATTTGGATCTATTAAGTTCTAACTGGTGGTCATTTTGCTAAATGTTTTGAATCTAGATAAAAATTTAATTTGTGAAGTAACTGAATTACAGAAAACGGGAGACTCTGATGAGCAAGGGTCCCAGAAAATGCATTGAGAGTCGGTCGTTTGCATCCAGGCAAGTTGGAACAGATAGTCGGTGAGGGAGGGCTGCTGTGGCTCAGGGAGTCTGGAGAGGGCTCCATCCTTCTCCGGCCTAGAGAGAGGCCCCAGCAAGGGGTGCTGCAGCGGGTGAGTACAAGGGCCCCGTGCCTGCCGGAGGACCGCACCTCACTGTCCCGTGAGCCTCTCATATGCTCGTTTACTCTGAAGAGGGTGTGGAGGCCCAGGCTTCCTTTCCCTGAGAGGTGCCCCTGACACGGTTTGTGTGCCAGCCCACCCTCTGATCCAGAACGTCCAGACAGAATCTCTGGGGAAATGCAAGCTCTAGGTGCCAGGCTCCCGCCCACCTCATGAGCAGACTAGGTAGACATGGATCTGTTCTGCAGCGGGGAGTTCATCTGGCCCCTGCAGCAGGAGCCAGCTGGGAGCTCGGCAGAGGAGCCCACGGTCCCAGCAGCTGACCTCAGTCCTCCAGAGGGCATGCAGGCAGGTGGCTGGGGCTTCACTCTTCCACCCGCCCCCCATGGTCTTAGGAAGATCTTAGGTGTCTGAGAAAAACAGGCAGGTTTCGATCCCCCGAAACCACCATTGGAACTAATAGCATCAAATCATCAAATCATAACATCAGTCAGCTGCCCACGGGAGGGCAGGCATTGTCAATTTCCTTCAAAAAGAAAAATGTCTCCAATGACCATTCGAAATTTCCTTAAACTTAAATCTCTCCCGCGAGATGTGGGGGATTAACTATGTCACCATCATGGGGCTTCTGTGCCAGGTCGTGGCAACCTCAGCTCAGAGTCCAAGGCACCGGGCCCTGGTCCTCCTAACCCTGACCATCTCTGACTGTATCTCCCTCTCCTTCCCTCCCTCCCCCTGCAAGTGGATGGAAGTTGGATTCTTCTGCGACAGCCAGGTCCTGACTTTCCTCTGTGTGTTTGAGGGCTACCCTGGGGCCTGCTGCCCACCAAGCTAGGGTGCTCTGTGAGCCTCGGATGTGTAGCCTGTTAGAGGAAGTCAGTTCTCGGACACTAGAGAAAGATGCAGCTTTGCAAGCTCAGAGATTCCCAGGAAGTGCTGAACTGCCTTCGGGCAGGGTGGCTGCGTGAGCGTGCGTCTCCTGCACACGCAGCGTTGGCTTTAATGCTCTGGTGTCTCTCTCTTGATGTTCATGACAGTTTTGGATTAAGGAGCATTTTCATTTTGTGCTGGACGCCACCAATTATGTAGGCAGCCCAGCTGCTGAGGCATCTTTGCCTTCAGGTAGTTCCTGCTTTCGCGTTACATGGGTCCACAGACTACAGTCACACAAATCCGAGCTTCATTTATTTAAACCCTCATACGGTCTTAGAATTTCACTATCTTCCTGGAGCACCTGCTAGCTGTCTGTGCTTCACACTGTTTGTATTAGTTTCTTCCAGTTTCTAATCTTACAGCTTCTAACTTGGGAGCTCAATTCCTTCCCAGCAGCCTTACCGATCATTCCCCCGAGCTGGGGACCGACCGTAGTAATGAAAGCCACACACCCAGCGGGGCCAGTGATCGTGGTCATGGAATAAGCCAAACCCGGGGGAAATGCTCCCTCCCAAGTATTGAACATGACACTTTTCGTTTCCCTTATTTGAAAAGCGGGCACAATAAAAACACCCATCAAATATATTTAAGAATTACATCAGAAATGCATAAACGGGTAGATGTGTTTAGTGCAATAGCTCATAGTTAACTCCCTGAGAGGAGTAAGAAAGAATGAGTGATGTGTGCACGCTGCTAGCCCAGGAGAAGAGCGGGGCTCTGGGAGGGGCACAGTGAGAAGGGATGAAAGGTCGTGTCCACCTGTGTGCCCTCCCTGGGCCTCTGTTTTTGTATTTGTTAAACCCTATTGTAGACGGGTCGATTGTGGATTAATTAGATAATACATCAGATGCCTGTGATGTTGTCTGAAATATGTTGAATAAGACGGATTATAAGTGGGTTTCTCTATTCTGTTCCGAGACGGGCCTTTCCAAAAGCAGAGAGGAAACACACGTCTTTTTGGTAGCGGAAAAAGATTTAAATTTAATCTCTGGTACATGCAGTTCTGATACCTATGTATATGCAGATTCTGAAGTGAGATTTAGTCTCTATATTGGGCATGGACTGAGATAGTCTCCGCATGTTCTTTGATGACACACAAAGAGATTAGCTGTAGAGAAAAGACACAATATTTTACTTCCTGTATGAAGAAAGGCGTTTGCTTTGAGCTGTTTCCTCCTCCTTCTGTGCTCATGCCTGAAACTCTGTCCCCGGGGCCCCCGGCGACCCCAAACTGCATTCTCCCCTGCTTCCCGAGGGTGGGTGAAATTACTGTCCCTTCCTCGCAGAAACAGTGGGGCTGTTCAGGTCTCCAGCCAACGCCCTCCACCTGGGAGGTGGCAGGGCAGCCACACGCCATTGCCTTGCCCGTTGTCCTGCTGTTCCTAGGATGAGACAGCGCCTCAGGGGATCTTAGGAGGATCTCTGGGTTTTACTAACAGTAAAGCTGTGAAGCCCTCATTTGCCCGGGAGAATGAGATTCCCTCGAATACCTGAACACAGTAATGTGGAAGCAGCTGAGTTATTAAGATTCAGACGTCCTGAAGGGGGCTGTTTTTTTTTCTTGGGTATTTTGTTTCCAAGTGGATGACAATACGTTATTTTCATCAACTTTTAAAATTTAATTATAATACTATTATTTCTTACGTTATAAACTAATGCTCTATAATTACAATGAAATTACTTATAGTCGTCATACAGTGTTACCACTGATTACTATATATTAAGTGTTACAATTTATTACCAATAGCTGTACGTATTTTGCTTATAATATGATGTTTAATATCATGGTCCTGCTATTGCAAATTATGTAGTTTTTAAACTCATGAGAGGAAGAGGTTTATCCATTATATATGGTAAGGGGAAAATGATCCAAATATGGTCAGATTTATACTGCTGTTAACTGTAGCACATAAATGTCAATACAATGCCAGGTGTAACCAGATAAATTGAGGCAATAGGACTCAGTCCACAAGTTCTGTGTATTTATTAGATGACCATAGCGCAGTTGCTTTTTACATTTGCCTTAAATTCTATAGACTTTCATTCCAAAGCGAAAGACTCTAGACAGGCTACAATTGTTGACTCTCCTGATTTCAGTCACTTTAGGTAATGATTAAACCTGACCTAAATGTGCTGGCCATTTAGAATTTCGGAAGAAATGTTGTTTTAGTGATTTTATTTTTTTTTATTGAGGTCATGTCCTTCTAAAATGCATCTGGATGGATATCAATGTCCATCCAGAAGACAAACTATAGTGAATTCGCCGTTATTTATAATGGATACATGTTTTGATGAATAGTATATGTTGTGGACTGAATTTTGTGTCTCCCCCAAAATTCATCAGTTGAAATCCTAACTCCCAAGGTGGTGATATTAGGAAGTGTGTCCTTTGGAAAGGGGATTAAGTCATGAGGGTGGAGGCCCCACACATGGGATTAGTGTCTTTATAAAAGGGACCTCAGAAAACTGTCTTGTCCCTTCCTCTGTGTGGGGGCACAGTAGGAAGATATCATCTAAGACGGCAGTCCCCAACCTTTTTGGCACCGGGGACCAGTTTCATGGAAGACAGTTTTTCCACGGACCGGGGCGGGGGATTTCAGGATGATTCAAGTCCATTACATGTGTTGTGCAGTCTACTTCCATCACTACTATATTGTAATATACAGTGAAATAATTATACAACTCACCATCGTGTTGAATCAGTGGGACCCTGAGCTTGTTTTCCTGCAACAAGATGGTCCAATCTGGGGGTGATGGGAGACAGTGACAGATCATCAGGCATTAGATTCTCATAGGGAGTGTGCAGCCTCCATCTTTCACATGTGCAGTTCACAAAGGGCTCATGCTCCTGTGAGAATCTAATGTCACTGCTGATCTGACAGGAGGCAGAGCTCAAGTGGTCATGTGAGTGATGGGGAGATGAAGCTTCTCTTGCTTGCCTCTCACCTCCTACTGTGTGGCCCAGTTCCTAACAGGCCATGGACCAATAACCTGCCACAGTTCGGGGAGTGGGGCCCCTGATCTAAGTGGAAGAATACTATGTCTGGTAGAAGGACAGTATGTTCCCTGTCCCGCCCCCATGAAATTCCTGGTGTGGACCGGTCTCTTGAGAGTGCTGAGTTGTGTCTTTCGAGAGTGCTGAGTTATGCTGATCACAACACCTCTGATCACCTTGAGGGGTGCTCTCACTCCCGTGCCTCACATGGCGACCAGATCAGAGAAAGGACTCAGCCCTCAGGTGCTGGCACCATAGCCAGTGGCCAGTGGTGCCTCGGGGTGTGGCACGGGAGGTAGAAAAACTTGGCATTCTGTGGGCCAATGTGGAGCATTAGGCCTGGAAACTCACAGAAAATCTAAGCACAAGGCCCTTCATTCCTCCTGTAACTCCTTGACGAAAGTGCCATGGTGCCCGTGAGTTTCCATGATGGCAGGCCACTTCCCTCCTACTGCCTTTCAAACACACGAAATCTAGTATCAAGACAAACAAAAATCAATGAGCAAGAAGATTCAGCAAATGGATTAGCAGATGATTAAAATACCTAATGTATAACTATGCTCATAGTTTAGAAAGTCTAGATAAGTGGACAATTTGAGGGAAAGATTAACCTGGGTCAAAAGAAGAGGGAAACACAATTTCATACTATACTGCAAGACTCCATGAACCAAAACAGCATGGTACTGGCACAAAAATAGGCAGACGGACAAGTGGAATAGAGTGGATAACCCAGAAATGAAGCAGCACATATGTAAGAAACTGATCTTTGATAAAATTGATAAAAATAAACAGTAGGGAAAGGACTCTCTGTTCGGCAAATAGTGCTGGGAAAACAGGCCAGCCACATGAAGAATGAAACTGGACCCTCCATATCACCATATACAAAAATTAACTCAAGGTGGATTAAAGACTTAAATGTAAGACATCAAAATAACAAAATCCTAGAAGAAAACCTAGGAAATACCCTTCTGGATATTGGCTTTGGCAAGGAATTTATGGCTAAGTCCTCAAAAGCAATTGCAACAAAAACAAAAATTGACAGTGGGACCAAACTAAAGAACTTCTGCACAGCAACAGAAATTATCAGTGAAGTAAATGGACAACCTGCAGAATGGAGTAAAATATTCACTATGCTTCTCATAGAGGTCTCATGTCCAGAATCTACAAGAAACTTACATCAAGAAACAAAAACAACCCCGTTAGAAAGTGGATAAAGGACATGGACAGATACTTCTCAAAGAAGACGTACAAGTGACCAACAAATGAAAAAAATCCTCAACATCACTCATCATCAGAAAAGTGCAAATCAGAACCATAGTGAGAAACCATCTCACTCTAGTCAGAATAGTTATTACTAAAAAGTTAGAAGCTAACAGGGTTGGAGACGCTGCAGAGAAAAGGGAACACTTATACACTGTTGGTGAGAATGTAAATTGGTTCAGCCATTGTGGAGAGCATTTTGGAGATTTCTCAAAGAAGTAAAAACAGAACTACCATTTGATCTCGCAATCCCATTACCTAGTATATACCCAGTGGAAAACATATCATTCTATCAAAAAGACATATGCACTTGTATGTTCCCTGCAGCACTATTCACAATAGCAAAGACACGGAATCAATCCAAGTGCCCATAAATGGTTGACAAAAAAAAAGAAAATGTGGTAAATATACACCATGAAATACCATGCGGCCATTAAAAAAGAATGAAGGCATATCGTGTGCAGCAACATCAATGGGAAGGTGGAGGCCATGATCCTAAGTGAATTAATGCAGAAACAAAAATGAAATACTGCATGTCATCACTTATAAGTGGAAGCTAAATTTTGGATACACATGGACATAAAGATGGGAATAGACACTGAGGACTTCAAAAGGAGGGAGGAGCCGGGCGCAGCGGCTCACGCCTCTAATCCCAGCACTCTGGCTGAGGCAGGCGGATCACCTGCGGTCAGGAGTTCAAGACCAGCCTGGTGAAACCCTGTCTCTACTGAAAAAATAGCGTGCACCTGTAATCCCAGCTACTCAGGAGGCTGAGGCGGGAGAATCTCTTGAGTCCAGGAGGTGGAGATTGCAGTGAGCCAAGATCGCACCACTACACTGGACGAAAGAGCAAAACTCCATCTCAAAAAGAAAAAAGAAAAAAGGAGGGAGGGTGTAAGGAGGCCAAGAACTGAAAAACTATCTGTTGGATTCTGTGCTCACTACCTGGGAGATGGAACCAATCAAAGCCCAGACCTCAGCATCATGAAATATATCCAGGGAACAAACCTGCCCGTGTACCCCCTGAATCTAAAATAAAAATAGAAATAAACAAGGAAGACAGAAATAAGCAACACTGGAAAAAATTGTAAAAGTTCTCAAAGATTTTCCTCCAAAAAAGGTTCCAGAGCCAAAGTCACATTTTTCGGATTTTTTCAGAGGCAACACTCCCAAGGCTGTAAGACTCGACTGAGTGTTACAGGAAAGGTGGAAACACATCCGTTTATTTTGTGGTGCTGCCCTGACTCCCTTACAGAAACCTGGCCGGGACAGCGCAGAGCTGCAGACCCGTCAGACGGAACGGATACACATCAGTCTGGATGCCACGGACGGTGCTCCCAAAGCAGCTCTCACTCTGAAAGGACACTCAGCAGATCTGGGGGCTTCGGGTGTGAGATGAGCTCTGTGTTGAGTGGGGAGGAACAGCTGCCGTGCACCACACTGAAACTCTGAGACTGGCGGGGAACTACCTGTCATCATTCAGATCGACACCAGAGCAGCCTGTAATAGAGACTCCGCGTCCCACACCAGAGCGGCCTGTAATAGACTCCGTGTCCCACACCAGAGCGGCCTGCTGGCACATCCCGGGCTTTCACCCCTGTAACATCTTAAGAAGGATGGAAAGACCAATTAGTACAAAAAATAACCTGAACATGTTACATCTGTAACTTGGGGAAATTAGTTCTAAAGCTATCATTATTTGCTAATGATACGAGTATTTATTCAGGAAGTCAGGAGGAGACAATGGAAGACTTAGATACAGGCGGAGCTTCCCAAATCTGAAAGTCAGAAATCCAGAAGGCTCCAAAATCCAAAGCTTTGTGAGCACTGACCTGATGCGACAAATAGAACATCCCACACCTGACCTCACATGGCAGGTCACAGTCGAATGCCGGCACAGAACACATGGTGTTTTCAGTGCTCCCACGGGAATAATAAAATTACCTTCCGGCTATGTGCATAAGGTGTGTATGAAACATAAATGAATTCCTGTTTATACTTGGTTTCCATTTTTAAGATATTTCATTATATATATGGAAATATTTTCAACTGTGAAATAATCTGAAATCTGAAACACTTCTGGTCCCGTGCATTTCAGATAACGGATACCCAACCAGTAATGACGGAGATAATCAAGGATTTGAGAACAAAGCAAAAGCATTCTCAAAAGTCATTGAAAAAAAAAATCATCCCAGAAATACCAGGGAAATAGATGGTTTTTAATTTTTAAAGAGTTTCGTATTATTTTAATTGGCAAATCATAATTGTACATGTTGATGAGGTACAATGTAACATTTTGATACATGTATACATTCTGCAATGATCAACTCAAGGTAATGTTTTTTAAAAATTTGCAGGAGAAGAAGAATCACAAATAGTCACAAATAGAAAACAAATGTACAGGCTGGGTGCAGTGGCTCAAGCCTGTAATCCTAGCACTGTGGGAGGCTGAGATGGTGGGTTACTTGAGTCCAGGAGCTCAAGATAAGCCTGGGCAACATGGAGAAAACTTGTGTCTACAAAAACTACGAAATAATTATCCAGGTGTGGTGGTGCATGCCTGTAGTCCCAGCTACTCGGGAGGCTGAGGTGGGAGGATCACTTGAGCCTGGGGGGCCTGAGGCTGCAGTGAGCTGTGATTGTGCCACTGCACTCCAGCCTGGTTGACAGAGTGAGACCTTCTTTCCAAAAAAAAAGGAAAGGAAAAAGAAAATAAACATACAAAGCAGTGATAAAGTCAGTGACGAAAGAAAGTCATTCATTTAGCAAATACATGTTGAGATATTGAACCCCTTTGAGTCAGGCATGGTTTTAGGCCCTGAAATGAAAATTAACACCAGACCTCCAGCCTGAGAATTTGCAGGAATGTTCTAAAAGTGATGATGTAGTGATGGAAAAAGCTGTGGAAAAAAGTGAGAAGTGCTGTCCAGTGTTGGTGGGAGAATGAAACGGGGGTGTGTGGAGAGCGTTTGTGAGGAGCCTCCGCCTGGAAGGAGCTCAGATCCTGCCGTTGGTGCTCCAAGCTCAGACTGAGTGGGAAGTTCGCGAGACCCCCCCCAGTGGCTACCACTGCAAACAGAAAACCGGTGGACATGAGGATGGGAAAGGTGGTGGATCAGCGTTTTCATTAGAGGTTTTGATTTATTCTGCAATAAATGGAACTCGTTCGTAGGGTAGCTTTTTAAGAATGGCTCCAGCAATTATTCTGGATTCTTCACTGATTTCTCCTGAGACCCAAGGCTGCGATCGGGAAAAAGCACCTGCTCGTCCTCTAGTTCCTCTGTGTACAGTATGTGCTCGGGTCGTCCTTAACGAACGTCCCTGTCTCCTATCTCCTCTTGTCCAGACTCTATACTCTTCCCTGCTTATTACCAAGGGAAGAATTCAGAGACAGGGTGTGGAATAGACATTGCTCTCATGTCCATTGTCCAGGTGGAGAAATAAACCTTTCCACATAGCTAGGACCCCTAACCCCAATCCCTTCTTTTGGTCACCAGATTTTTAGCTGGTGGTTTCTTCCAAGGGTGGATCTTCCTTCCTAACTCGCACGCATGAAACTCCTCTGCTTCTTGTGCCCATCATGGCTGACAACTTCAATGAAGAAGTTTTCCAATCTGGCCAGGACAAAAGTCACAGAACATAATTTTTATGGGATTAAACCTTTTCTGCTCTTGTAGTTTCAGTAGATAATGTTTTCTGAAACCAGCTAACAAGAAGATGTCAACACTTACGGTGATTTATGCCTCTGATTTTTAGGAGAAAATGGTAAATGACAAGTACCATGTCTGAGATTTATTAAAAGAATTTCAGAGAATGTCATGGGGTGGTTTGAGGTCTGCTTAGTTTCCTGTGTCTTGTACATCTGCAGGGCTGCATGACCCTAGAAGTTGTGTCTGAGCCCCCTGGAAAGGCCTCTGGGCTGTGGATTGTGCCTGTGATGGAGAGAGGTGTCCTGGCCACCAGGTCCCCTGAGGGGCTCCCATTGCTCATGCCCTTCAGGCATTTCATAAGTAAAAACTGATGTTGTTTTCCAGGAATCTTACCATGGACTTTTTCTTTGGAAATTTATCATGCTGGCAGGTGGAATGGGTGTCGTTCAGGACATTTGCCATTTAATCGAGACATAGAAAAGCCATGTTTACTTGCCTCAAAGAAGGCCCAGTGATGAAGAAAGAAACGAAGTTTCCTTGCACGTCCACGACCAGAAGGAAAGTCATGACAACCTGCTCCTGTTGCACCTCGAGAGGACATGTGCTCTGGCCTCTGCTTACCAGACATGAGAGTGGCTTGTCCATCCACTGGGAGGCGGCTTGCACGCTCACACTCGTGGTGAATCTGCCAACAGTTCTCAAAGCTGAGGAAGCATACGGGCTCTGCCAGCGGCTGGGTGGCGAGGCTGCATTCCGTGCTCATCTGCTCCATCTGCAGAGCCAGCCTTGAATTTTAAAGTCCTGTCTTCCTGGACTCCTGTGATGACTCACTGTGATAACGCATCAGACTACAGGGATCTTAAATACGCAGGGACAAAATAAGAGAAGCGCTGATTTCGCCAAGGAAGTCCAGGTGTTCCCATTGACGCCGCATCTGAGAACGGAGATGATAGGGACAAGAGTCCACACCAGGCTATCTCCACACAGCGGCGCGCGGTAGAATTACAGATGGCGGAGTCTTGCTGAGCAGTGTGGACGAGGGTAAAGATTTCTGAGTATGCTTTTCATTGTAAGTTTTGGAGGCGTCCATTAGGGCCACTCAGCAGAGGTCTGAATCATCTGATTGCTCTGTTTGACTCAGTGTTGGAAGCCTGTTGAACAGGAAATGAGCTATTTCTTGCTCAACCAGAAATTGCAGCATCTTTGAAGTTTGGGAAGTTAATTTATGAATTCCCAACTTTCCAGCTACATGTCCAGTGTCTGGTCATTGTTTTGATTTGTTGCAATCTGTGAAAGTACTTTTTTTTCTTTTTCAAAGTCAAATTGCCATATTGGAAACCAAGAGCCACCATTTTTAAACAATTAGAGAGTAGAGATTTGCTGCGACTTTAGCTGTACGGTGCTTAAGATCGATTTAGTCTATTAGAAACCACTATGTTCATGGGCCTCATCAAAATTGATAAGTGATTGGCACTGTCTATAAAATTATGCCATATTGTATAAAGTAAAATTGCTTCTTAACTATTTTTGTGTTGCTATAGTACATATTTCTGAAAAGCTCTTAGACTTAATGCAGCCATTGTCATTGATAAAACCATTAATGAACCCTATACACAAATGAACTTTGAATCCTGTGGTCACTGTTAAAACAATTTTCGACCTTGATTTGCCATGTGGGGATTGTTAAACTAAGCTGCTGTAACAGGAGACTCAGACTAATTCAATGAATTGGAAAATACGGAATTTCTTCATACAGGAACTCTGAAGTGAACATTTCAGGCTGGTAGGCTGCCCTGGTGCCCTCTGCCACTCAGGGAACCAGAATGACAGTGGAGGCTCTGTCACTTCCAACGCGAGGCTGCAAAGGTTGCTGTACGTGCTCTTTCTAGCCAGCAAGAAGGCCTGAAGGGCAGGCACCCCTACTGCTCTCTACGTTTCCCTTGAGGAGAGCCAACTCTTGGGGCCACAGCCAGCGACAAGTGGTTTGGAAGCGGGGTTCCCATCTGGCAGACACCGTACTCCCACCTGCAACCCTTCTGTTGTAGAAAATTGGCAAAACGGATTTGGGTGGACAACTATCAGTCTCGATCACCGTTCTGTTATGTTATAAGCTGAATCCCAGTTATGAGATCCTAAGTTGGCTATAATTTCCAAGTGTCTATTGACAGCTGGTATAACATCTTTATTCCAATTTGAAAATTTGGATCAATAAATATTGGAGATATATTTCCAAATCAAGACTATAACTCTGTTCACCTCTTACCCTGTTAAGAAACCTAAAGGCATTTGACATAGACTCTTTTTCATTAGATGTCCAAGAGAGGAGACGTGTGTTCCAGGACTGTGGTCCTGAGATGGCAGAAGGCGAGTGACGGGGTTTGCGGCCGTGGGCGAAGGTCTGGGTCCCGGCGGACAACGGTGCTTCTCTCTGAACTAAGACGCAGTTAGATTATTGACCGCCAGGTGGCACCACGGAGAACAGAAATGTCTGCGCCAATCACAGGGAGTTGGGAGTGCTGTTTGCTCAGGGATCTATATTCCATTGTCGCAAAAGGTGGCCATTCCTGCCACCTCTGTGCGGTCAAAGCTGATTGAAGAAAGAACAATGTTCTCTTTCTAGATTTTCTTCTCTTAAGTAGAAATGAATTATACCCTGTAGTAATGCTATCAAGTTAGACATTAGACTATCCACAATGTGGTCATAAACCAAGAGATGCGGACAAATGGCAACTACATTATTTTAAAATGTGCATTTTAATTTATGTGACAGGAAGTTTAAAATCCAGTTGGTTTTTAACATTTTTGTGTCTAACTGCTTGTTGTCAAGAGCTTTCCCAGGAGGGGAGATTGTCTAAGACCATTGTGCATCTTTGTCCACCGTGAACTTTGGTTTCATTTTGCAGCGAGAAAGGGTGGGGTGGCACCGATTTGAATGCAGCCCACTGGCCTGTTGGTGCGATTCCTCATTGGCCACCCTGGCCCCTGAGCGGGGTTGGAGCTTCCCTTTGCAGGTTGGTGCACAAAGACGTGGCGTGCTGCTCCGGAAACTGCTCTGGGAAACTGCTCATGGCCTCACAGGCTAACGGACTGTGTCATTGTCACATGCCGCAAAACAATCTGCACTTGTAGGACTCAGCTTAGCTTTAGAAGTTCCCTGAGACTTTGAGAATGCCAACGGATGCATGCTTTCGTGAGCCCATGCCATTGAGTAAACTTGGTGGAATCATTCTGTGTGAAGCGTTAGGTGGCGTGGGGATGATGCAGAGACTATTTCTGATGAGTCCCTGCCCAAAAGGAAAATCGAATGATGAGGCAGCAGGAGTCACGTCTAAGTGAAAATACAGAGACCGAGCTGTAGGGGGTGAGGAAGGAGGGACTTTTCTTCCTTTGCCACTTTCACTGGTTATTTTATGTGCTTGAAAATAGCCACAACACTTTCTTCCCTCCATAAAGGGAATGATAGCTTTGGTCTAGTTTGTATATTTCTCTCTTCAGCTCTTATGTCTCCTAGCAGGTCTGACTATATAGATGGTTCCATTGTTTCTTCTGTATGGTCCTAATAGGTCTCTGAGGTTTTTTTGGGAATCACTAAATGCCACCAAATACTCTCTAGTTTACTTAATAGGGCGATGGCCATACCTCCACACACAATTTGCCTGAGGGAAGCCATCAGTAGCACAGTTTGAATGTAAAAGACGAGAAGGTCATCATACAAAACGGGAGTCTATGAAGAACGAGGCAATTGCCATTGCTTGCCTGTGTTTAATATTTTCTTCTCCCAATAAGGTAAACATATAGACGGGTGTTGTCTATGCTGGTAAGACGTGAAAGGCCAGTTCGTTGAGAGTTTATTGTGGACTTTTAGGACCGTGGCAGTGTTCCCCAGGCGTCTGCTCTCACGTCGCTGGAGCAGTGAACGGTGTCCTTGCATCATTGGATGGAGGACACCCCAGTGGCTCACGGCATGAGAACACCGCGCTGTCTGCTCTCACGCTGTGTACGGGGCTGGGTGGATTCCGAACCCTGGCCATCCAGCTGATTAGAGTTTTTAATAAGTCCATTGTAACAAAACAATGCTCCACTGAGGTAACTGCTCTTTTTTTTTGGTTAAAATTAAATGTCATATTTTGCCCTTTCACTAGAAAACAAACTGTTCAGCTGCATAAAACCCTCCAGATGATGATTTAAACTGTCTCCAGTTTTATCCACGTACTTACGAGTGATGTTCCCGCATGCCAGTCACAAGCACTAGAGATTTATGGGCAATGCTGGTTTCAAAGAAAATGCTCAAGTTGATGGATGGGGCACGTCTCCGTATCTTCTGTCTCCCTGCTCCCCACCAAAGAGAATAAAAGTCTTTTCCCTGCTGATGGCAGTGCCAGCTTGGACCCCGACTTTGTCGCTAACCTTGAATAAACTGCATTCCAGTAGCAAGCCAGATGGATTGTAAAGGGTATCCGGGCCTGGAGGAAGCCTCGGCACCGCTCTCCTGCCCCGTGCGGAAATCCTGCTGCACTCCCGAGAGGCGCTGCCTGCCCTCCGCTCTGGCATTTTCCCCGGGAGGCACTTCCATGTTTGAACAGTTCCGATGACTAACAGATGCTTCTCAGGAAGCTGAAATCAGCCTCCTCCTTCCTTCTGTCCACTGACCCTGTACTTTGCCTTCTGGAGTGCTGCAGAATCTCTCTCGTCCACCATCACGGGCTGCCTTCCGGGCAGCTGAAGGCAGCTGTCATGTTCTCTGAGTCGTCCTGTCCCACGAGAGTGCCTATGATGGAGTTTCCAGACCTGGCCATCCCAGGGGACTATTGGCTGTGCACACGGGGGCTCCCCTTTGGAGCCAGAGTCTGGGGATGTGGGGTCACGGGAGAGGGAGCTGGCTCCGCTGTGCTTGACATGCACGTGGGCACGCGGGTGCTCGTGAGTTCACCCTGACCACTTTTAAAAGACTGAGTGTGGGCTGGGCACGGTGGCTCGTGCCTGTAATCCCAGCACTGCGGGAGGCTGAGGCAGGCAGATCACCTGAGGTCAGCAATTCAAGACCAGCCTGGCCAACGTGGTGAAACTCCGTCTTTACTAAAAAAAAAAAAAAAAAAAAAAAAAAAATTACCCGGGCATGATTGCAGGTGCCTGTAATCCCAGCTACTTAGGAGGCTGAGGCGGGAGAATCGCTGGAACCTGGGAGGCAGAGGGTGCAGTGAGCTAAGATCCTGCCATTACACTGAAGCCTGGGTGACAGAGAGAGACTCTGTTTCAAAAAACAAACAAAAACAAAAAACACTGAGTATGTCAGTCTTTAGCTTGAGAGCAGGAATAGTTTTTACTAAGTGTGAACAATCCTTTAACCAGTTGTTTTATATTCGTGTGTAGGTGCCACAAGGGCCAGGTGTAGAGAGTTAGTACTTACTAGTCAATGCTCCATTAACTTTTATTGAACTGTAAAGGATGTGTTTAAAACATAAAGTAAATCCTAAAAGAGAAATTTAACACATTAATTTCTTTGCAGCTGTTACTTTATTTGTAAAATAAGTGGATTTGGCCAAAATACATCTGGGATCTTTTTGGCACTGATATTCGCTGATGCCTTCAGTAGAAAAGAATTCCTGTATCACGGTTCAACGTTCTGAGATGTCATTTTGCACCGCAAAATGTAAACAGCAGGTGACGCGTGATACGTTTTGTCCCCGCAATGAGGAACGAGCTCAAAGGATGAAATGTGTAGTTTTAATTACTCCCTTGCCGAAGCCCGACTAAAACCCTGCATAAAACCCTCCAGATGATGATTTAAACTGTCTCCAGTTTCATCCACGTACTTACGAGTGATGTTCCCGCATGCCAGTCACAAGCAGTAGAGATTTATGGGCAATGCTGGTTTCAAAGAAAATGCTCAAGTTGATGGATGGGGCAAGTCTCCATATCTTCTGTCTCCCTGCTCCCCACCAAAGAGAAAAAAAGTATTTTCCCTGCTGACGGCAGTGCCAGCTTGGACCCCGACTTTGTCAATAACCTTGAATAAACTGCATTCCAGTAGCAAGCCAGATGGATTGTAAAGGGTGTCCGGGCCTGGAGGAAGCCTGGGCACCACTCTCCTGCCCTGTGCGGAAATCCTGCTGCACTCCCGAGAGGCGCCTGTTGCAAGGTGAGGACGAAGTTGGAACAGTGACAAAAGTGGAAACCAGCCGAACAACACACGTTCCCTTTCAGTGTGATCCCTGCCTGTGCCGCAGGGACACACCGGAGTGTCTTCGGGTGGACGTTTTCAGGGGGAGCTCCGGGTCTGCAGGTGTGTTTGGCAAACCTTGTGGAGTGCCTCATACAGTTTGGATTGTTGTCCCCTCCAGATCTCTGTTAAAATGCGGTGAGTCCTCAGTCTCAGAGGTAGGGCCTGGCGGGAGGTATCGGGATCGTGGGGTGGGTCCCTCACGAGTGGCTTGGGCCACGCCCTTGCTCATGAGTGAGCTCTGGCTCTGAGTTTGCACCAGATCCGGTTAAGATTGTGTGGCCTCCTGCTTCCCCGGCTTGCTCATCTCTCACCATGTGATGCGCCTTCTGCCCACGACTGAAAGGAAGCTTCCTGAGGCCTCCGCAGAAGCAGATGCTTCCTGTACAGCCTGCAGAACTGTGAGCAGTTAAACCTCTTTCTTATAAATCACCCAGCCTCAGATGTTTCTTTATAGCCATGCGAGAATGGCCTAAGACAGCACCTGAGGAATGAGCCAGCTCAGACCAGGGGGGGGCTGCCCTGCAGCCTGGCATCAACCACTGCCGTCTTTGCAGGGAGCACAGAGTCCGCCCCTGTGGAGCCCCCCGGGTCAGAATGAGCAACGCAGCTGTTCTGAGAGGCAGGAAAGGCCTGCTGGCCCCCGGCCCGCTCACCCGCTTCCCGTCACCCCTTCCCCCCGTCCCGCTCACCCGCTTCCCCTCACCCCTTCCCCCCGGCCTGCTCACCCGCTTCCCCTCACCCTTTTCCCCCCCGGCCTGCTCACCCGCTTCCCCTCACCCCTTTCCCCCCCGGCCTGCTCACCCGCTTCCCGTCACCCCTTCCCCCCGTCCCGCTCACCCGGTTCCCTTCACCCCTTCCCCCTGGCCCGCTCACCCGCTTCCCCTCACTCCTTCCCCCTGGCCCGCTCACCCGCTTCCCCTCACCCCTTCCCCCCCCCCCGGCCTGCTCACCCACTTCCCCTCACCCCTTCTCCTTTTGCCTCCTTTCCTGACATGGCTGTCCTTTCAGGGTTGACGTGAAACCCACACAGTCCATCCCTTACTGCCCTCTAGGTGCTGTGCCTGATCAGAGAAATGGTCAACCAAGCAACTGTTTCTGCAGACACAATAGATTCATTTAATGTATTTATCTCAAGAAGCAAATGATCCCTTGGGTTTGGAGAGAGATATGGAAGGGACTGGACACAGGGTGGCGTGGCAGAGGGTGCAGGGCGGAGGTACAGAGGAGGCACGCAGCCTCTCCCCAGGAGGGTGCAGGGTGGAAAACACGCTTTCGGTACTTGACACTCGCAGTGTTGGCTAGGATGAGGTGTGAGAAGCAGATGGCCACATGTCACTCTGGTTAGAGAAGTGAAATGTTTCAGCCCGCATCAGGTCTTGACTGTCAGGTGTGAGAGTCCCTCCAGGCCCGGCGGTAAGGCCTGTGGTTGCGCTGGAGTCTTCATCTGAAACTGGAGCTTGGTGCCGCTGTTTCTGACCCTTCTCTTCATCCGTGAATCTCACCCGTTCTTAGGAGCCCCAGCCCACTGGCTCCCCAGGAAAGGGACGGCTGGGCTTTCTGGCCTTTGCCTGGCTTGGTGGGGTGGTCTTGTTCAGGGGTTAGGGCTCAGGTGGGCAGCTGCCTCTTTGTTCGCTGTCCTCTAGGCCCCGTGTTTCCGGAAGCGTGCTAACTAATGGGGTGGGGGTTGCCATCATCCTCCATCCACTCTCCTTTCATCTCAGCTGGGGGCCCAAAGCATTATTTAAAGAATGAGCGTGCAGCACGCAACCCACAGAAGGGGCTCATTTGGGCCTTCTCATCAGAGCAGGGTGTCCACAGGTGCTTTCAGGACTCAGGGCCTCTGCACTCCATCCTGTGTGTTTGCAATACTTTATGATTTTCTAGCCGTACATAACTGGTTATTGATGGTGCACTGAAAAATCAGGACTGAGTCCCGCCTTCTTTTCATGACCATCTAAACATCTTTAAAAGTGTATCAAATGGCATTCCTTTTTTAACTAATATACAATTGAGACACTAATTTTAGTCAGTTAAATTTTGTTCCTCCAGTAGAGTCACCAGTAAAAAGGCTGACGCCATCATTTCTCCTGAGAGCGTGCAGGTGCCGTGTGGTGGGTTCCTGCACCCTCTCTTTGAGGCACCCCATTGCTTCCTCGGCAGCTGGTAGATAGTTTCATGTTGGCTGCCACTCTCAGTGGGGACACGCAGGAGGAGAGGCTGTTTGCGCAGGTCTGCTTTTCACTCACCATAACGAGTGGATTAAAGAATGAAGCAATGAATGAACGCTAAGTGGACAAATGGATGCAGGAATTTGGTTCTGCTTCCTGATCTGCACAACAAAACCTTTAAGTAGGACTTGGCTGTTGCTTCTGTGCTGGGGATTCAGCAAAACCTGCTGCTAGACAGGCATCTTTATGTCTAAAAACTGGAGAGGATCTGAGGCCGTTACATTATTATTGCAAGAATTGAAGGCAGAATTCCAGGAATGTGTTTTTCCCTGGTTGGTCGGATGTTTCCCGGTGGTGAGGACACAGGAGCCCAGTTTCTCTCCTCGCCCTCGGTCCCCGGAGAAGCTGCTGTGAGTAGCCGGTGGGTCTCTGTTCCTTCCATTTCCAATATCCCCTGGGTTTGGACCAGAACATTTACAAGGACATGTGGAGTCAACTCCAGTTATCTCTGTGTGCCTTGCGTTGTTTTGATAAAAGATGTGTAGCATTAAGACTTTAGTTTGCAAAGAACTTACAAGAGGAGACCTTAGCTGCCTCCTGAACAGCCTTCCGGCAGTCACTGGGGTCACCTTGCCACCACCGCACAACCAAAATGCTGCCCAATAGGACGTAGCGCTTTACTTGCTGCTTTTTGAAAAATAATGGAAAAATAACCTGAGCGTCCTTTCAGGAATCCAGTCTCCACTGGATTCGTCTCCGGGGAATTTAACTAGACAGCTGCAACACTGTGTGGACTTTGGTTTCCATACAGAGAAAATCTTGGTCAATTTAGACATGTCAACTTGGATTTATACTTTTAATGGGAAAAACAGTCTCTGCAGGAAGATGACATTTGCCTCCTATTCTGAGAAAATGACCGATTTTGCATGATCATGCTCCTGTATTGTTGCTCAATGATAGCTGGAATAAATCAGCTAAAGTGACGTTGGCTGTTTGCAAGGATTAGAAATTAGGTTTCTGGAAAACATCCTTTGGTCATTTATATTCAGGATATTTCAGACATCTCTGATACTCCTTTTTTTCGCTAAGCCGTGATAGAGCTAACAGTACTTACTATGGTATAGTTACATTTATACACACCTTGCTCAGTACTAACTGTGTCTTTTAAGCATCGAAGTCATCACCGGTTGTAGTTATTCCATCCTTTTCTGCATATTCTCGAAGTGGTGGTGGCCCTGTTTTCTGTGTCTGTGTTTTGGAGGGATAGGGCTGGTTGAGTGTTGCTGTTGAATGGTCTAGAAGACTGGCTGGTCCAAACCTGAGACAAGGAAGAGCTCCTCACTGACGCTGGAAACAACTGGAACTGCTTTCAATGAGATGCCCACACATGGTTTATGCTACGATTTTAAATATGCCTGGAAGAAAAAGAAAAATATTTATTTTTCCCATTTAAATGGAAGCATTTAAAAGTAGGCCTCAGGCCACCGGAAGGACTTTCGGAAAAACAAGTGGCATCCACAGCTGCAGGGAAAGAGCTTAGTCTGAGAGCGGGCATTACGGAATGTGTGGGCTGACCACAGAGAGGCCAGAGCCTGATTGGCATTCAGGAGGTCACACGGGGGTCACTTTTCCTGGACGCCCGTTCCGTTCTATCTTGAAAAGTGATATCTTGTTCATTTGTGTGCTTCCGGAATAATCCTTTTCCTGATTTTGTCCCATTAAATCCTTCAAGTTCTAGGAGTGAAGAAATCTGTATTTCTCTAGAGTATCACATAGATACACTGCTGTTATCTGAAATGTTGAGAAATAGAATGTCAAGGGTGAGGCAAACAGAAACCACAACCACATACTGCTTCAGCAGCAACAGGACTTGGAGGTGCGCGGTGGGCTCACCTGACTGCTAGCTGCTCTCTAGCCAAGGAAAATACAAATATAAGTGAGTACAGGAGTGCACTATTTTAAATCACATGTACACATGAAAATGTAGCACAGCCCCTCCCGGCCTCCCAGCAGCCACACCTTTGCTGTGGAGGGAGGATTTTGTCGTGTGCTGTTCTCCCGTTCCTCCAGTGGGAGCATCTGAGGCTGGTGAAGACTTGGCACACCAGGAGCCGAGTGGACCTGGGGTCACCCCGATAAAAGCCACCAGGCAGGTCTTCAGCTGTCTGCCTTCTTCTGGAAGTCCGTGTCTGTGTTTCACCGCACAGCTGGTGGGGCAGGGCTAGGTGTTACGTGGACTTCGCCTCACTCCCCACCCACCCGCCCCCTTCTGTGTCCCCTCTGGCGATGTATGAGGGAGGGAGCCATAGTCATGTTCCTGCCAAGGGCTCACCACTGCCCCTTTCCAGATAACATGGAGCCACCTTACCCAGCAGGTTTTGACCCACGCTCCCTGGGATGATGGACAGCCGGGCAGACCCAGGGCCTTTGCTGCCAATGGCGGTGATTCTGTGACCCTTGGTGCTTCAGAGCACCCCTGTGGGCCAGGCGGCAGCTGCCTCCAGCTGAGACTGTATCCTTAGCTTTTCCTCCTTTCTCCACTCCCCTTCCCTTTCCTGACCCATCCCATTTCAGGCCCTAAATCCCAAGGAAGAGAAACAACTAAGAGAAGGCATGTATACTCCGGGTCAAATCCTTTTGCCCTTGTTCTTGTTTTGTGAGCTTGCGGTTCTGTGCCACAAGGTAACTGCGTGGGTGCAGTGTGCCCTTGAGCCACGGGCCTGCTCACAGAACCCTCAAGCTGCTCAATGCTTCTTTACAATGGGTAATACTTCCAGGGTTTTATATCTGTGAATTTTCTAAGGTCAAGTATAAATTTGGGATTAGACACTTGTTCCAGACGTTCACGGCATAGTGGAGGGAGCACTGGACATAGAGGCAGGCTGCATCCCTCTAGGCAGCTGGGCTACCCTGAAAGCCTCTCTGGGTCTCCTGTCTCAATTGCTGTGTGCCCACAATGAATGCGTTACATGGAAAAGCTCTAAAATGTCCTGTACTTCTACAGTTCTGCCATGTGTCAAGTAACCACATACTGTCAGAGACACTCGCGCAGAAATCGAAACTGTGCGTACACATCCGTCTCCTCTCTTTCACTGTGTGCATGTAAGGGTCTGAGTGTGTTTGTGTGTAAATATGAAAGGGAAAGGCTAGCAGAGTGTGAACTAAAATGTTAACTGCCGTTATTATAAGAAACAGGATTATTATTTAAACTATGATTTAAATTTCCACCTGTATACTGGATCTTCCAAATGTTACACAATCTGGAATCATCACTAGTATTATCAGGAAAAGTAGAACTTATTTAGAAGCAATATTCTGCTCTTTTTTTAGAGTATAAATACACATGTTGAAACACGTGCAAAAATAAAATGCCTTGGTAATTAACATCCACTGGAGAAATGGGCACAGAGAGCTTGCGGTAGTGCCTGTGGATCTTGCAACAGTACGTTGTGGAACAGTGCTTTTTCCAAATACCGTTCTGTCTCTGCTCATGTTGGTAATTCTCTCATTTCCACTGGACGACAACGCAAGCTGCACTTCCCAGAAGAGGCAGGAAGAGAAGTGAGTTAGAGAAAGGAAGGAGAGAATTGTGTGTTGTGAAAAAAGTGGAAAACCAAGGAAGAAGACGACGGTTATCCAATGCTCCTGGAGGGGAGTCCTCCCCCAAGGGAGGAGAGGGCAAGTGCCCAGATTCCGCTGATGTCATCTTGTCTGCAAAACAAAACCTTCTGCAATTTGGACCTTTCTCTGTATCTTTAGTGCCATATACAAAGAGACAAATAATCAAATAGGGATATTGCTTCCTGTTGGTAAGATGTGCATTCGGCGTGACCCAGGAACTGTTCTGGAACATTATCAAGAGGTTATGACCGTATGCCAAGTTGAGAATGTCTGTTTTCATCATTCAGAGGGACTGTGACCACATAGAACTTTCCATTATGCCAGGCTTCCCTTCTCTGTGCAATCTGACTGCACCCCACAGGATGAGTGAAACGCATTGAAGAATCTTGTGAATATAAGTTTCACATCAATAACATTTCTTCTCTTGCACCTGTAAGAATGAAATTAGGCTTGTCACCAACATTTGGAAGAATATTTGGTCAGTTCGTATTTTTGCCCTTTTTGTTTTAGAGATTGAAGTAGAGGATTTGATGAAATGTTAAGGTTTATGACAATTTGTATAAATGAAAAACCTGGAATGTATTTCTTTTTGGCCCTGAGCAAGCAGTGACCCTAAATGCATTTGGGAAGCCAGAAATGGAGTGCACTGGTAGGGTGATTTATTCAGAAAATAGGAATCTTGGAAATAAATCACTAAAGTAAGTGTTTCAGGGATGGATGGTCACATCTTACTCTGAGTTTAGAAAATGAGAACTACCCAATTCACTCCTTTGTGTACAAAGGTAGCCCCTCAGAGCCTCCCCATGGCTGGCTGAACCCAGCTCCGCTTTGCAGGTGCAGATGGGACCGCGAGGTCCTCTCCAGCCTAAGGACCTCCTGAAATGCTGGGAGAACCTGCTTGGCGACTGCTTTCTAATCCCCGGTTCATCTGAATAACTAGGAGGAAGTCTGAGCTTGCATTCAGCGTCTGTGTTGCTTTTCAAAATCTGGGCTCCCTCGTATCCAAGGCAACCATTTAGAGGAGAGAGAATGCAAAGTGGGAGGTGTCCTGTGTGTTTAAGTCACAACCCCTGGTCCCTGGGTAGTAACTGTTGATATTGTCACTTTGACACTTTGGGGCCAAAGCTACCAGGAGCCAGTGGTGTTTGGTGGCATTGCATGTAGAGGCCAAGGAGGGGGCATTTCTAGCCTTTTGCCACTCTACCCCCTTCTCCCTCCCTTCCCTCTGAGTCCAATCGCCTCTGACAGCACTGATTCGAGGTGAAGCCAGAGGAGGGCCCGTGCTAATGGCACACTCGCTCACATACCTGCCCCACACCTGCTTTGTTGCTTTTGCTGGTAAATGCAGCAATGACACGGCAAACCCGAGTGCTCCCATTAGGGAAGCCGGTGCACCTGTCCTGATAGAGCTCTCCAGCCTTTCACTACCGTGTCCATAGACGTGACCATTCTTCCTGACTGGGGTGGTCTGCACACCGCGGGAAGGCCAGCACAGGTGCAGCAGACGCACCTCACGGCTCTCTCTAGCTGTAGTACAGTGAGACGGGTTTTCACACCTGGCGGCTCTCTCCGGCTGTAGTACAGTGAGACGGGTTTTCACACCTCGCGGCTCTCTCCGGCTGTAGTAACAGTGAGATGGGTTTTCACACCTGGCGGCTCTCTCCGGTTGTAGTAACAGTGAGACGGGTTTTCACACCTCGCGGCTCTCTCTGGCTGTAGTACAGTGAGACGGGTTTTCACACCTCGCGGCTCTCTCCGGCTGTAGTAACAGTGAGACGGGTTTTCACACCTGGCGGCTCTCTCCGGTTGTAGTAACAGTGAGACGGGTTTTCACACCTCGCGGCTCTCTCCGGCTGTAGTAACAGTGAGACGGGTTTTCACACCTCGCGGCTCTCTCCGGTTGTACAGTGAGACGGGTTTTCACACCTCGCGGCTCTCTCTGGCTGTAGTACAGTGAGATGGGTTTTCTCCCTGAGCAACAAAGTAATATCAACTGGAGATATGCTGAAGACCTACTTTCTAGAGATGTCAAAATTGTAATGTTTGCAGCCAGATATGGATATTCACTCTGAATTTGGGTTGTTAAGGTATCACCTTCTTAAAGTGTATCTTAAGCTCGAACATTGTGTTCAAGTGTACTAAGACAGCTTTTCTGGGGAGCAGTTATTACTTGATTAGTTGATTACTTTCCTGTTTCACAGTGGTGGGGATAAGAAAAGAACAGTCTCCACAGCTCCTCTCAGGCTGTACCATTCACACAAAGGAAACCTCAGAATCTTCTCCACCCATTGGCCAGCGTTGGGGTCTGGACGATAGATCAGGTCATTTTCTACTAAATCAGGACAGTATTTATGCTGTAAGCAAAGCAACACAAAGAGCTCACCCGATTAGTTAGCGATTGCAGTTCCTACAGCCCTGATTTTCTCATCCCGCCCTTAAAAGCAAGAGCCTTTCACAGTACCCCACCTCCAATCATGCTTTTGTATTGACAGCTTCCTCCTGCTCCCGAGGGTCCTGAAGGCTGCATGCTCTCCATGTGAGTCTTCTCATGGTCTCAAAACTCAAGCCTGCAAAGAAATACGTTATTTTTCTTTTCATATTACGAATGGAATTTCTCTCTGTGCCCCCAGTCCACTCGGTAACATTGTGAGGTAGATCAACTCTGTCTTCAGCATCCTACCTCCTTGTCTATGAACACTCTCTTTTTCTTCATTCCTTCGTTTCCTTTTCTTCATTCCTTCATTTCCTTTTTCCTTCATTCCTAACCACCCAGGTATTCATCTTAGTCCTGGATTCTACAGTACACTCAAAATAGCTTCAGATACCACCTCTCTCGGGACATTTCAGCTCACTTCGTATCAGCCTGTAGGATTCATTTTAGTTAGGGTAAGCGAATTGTTGTGACAAATAGACTCCAGAGGGTGCAATGACTCAAATGATACCAGTCCGTTTCTTGTGCAAGTGACTTACTGGGGAAGGAACAGGTCGGGGCAACGTGTCTCCAAGCTGGTGTGAGGAGAAGGCTGACAAGGACTTTGCCTTCCTCAGTCCCTGGCTCCCAAGGCACCCAGTGGTTGTTTCCATGCCACCCACCACAAGGAGGAAGAGGTGTTTGCCAGAGGCACTGGGGGCCAGGCTCAGAAGTGCCACACTTCTGTCTGCCTGTGGACTCACTCAACTGCAAGGCAGCCCAGAAAGTTAATTCCCGGGGGCAGTGGTTCCCTGTGGAGAGGAAAAGGTGGAATTCTGGGATATGGCTGGCCATCCCCGCCACAGCCCACCACTCTGGCCAGCAGATAGTCAGGCTGACCCTGTTTTCCAAATGGAGGCCAAGTACATTTACTACCAAACTAGCAACAAACAAACAACAAACAAACAAAAACAAGTTCCTATCCAGTGCTGCATCCAGTTTAGGGTCCGGGATACCTGAGCAGTCTGTTGAGTGTGGGGTGACTTGATATGTCCAGGGATTGAGGGCTCCCAGTACCCCCATCCAAATCGTGATAGGGAAGCAGAGGCAGAATCCTCCCCAAAAACTCCCTTCTGGAAAGGGAATAGAAGGGATCCCACAGCCTTCAGGAATGCAGCCTCATGAGATCCCGCCTGGCAGATGTCCAGCAGCATGTCTGCCTGGAAGAGGAGGGGACCCCTGGTGCCGGCTGTACTTCTGCAGGGTCTTTCTTGTCCCTGGTCCTCCGTGACGTGTGTCAGCAGCATGCCTTGGGGGTGCCACCCCATGTGCCATTTGCTTCTGCTTCACAGTGGCTGTGTCCAAGGCAGATGAAACAAGAAGCTTGGCTTAAAGATGACATCTTCACCTGGTCATTAATGAAGTGCTGCCACCAGCTTCGACTGGGACTTCTCAACAGGCTTTTGTAGCTTGATGTCCTTTATAATTCTGCCTCCTATCATGTAGCTTCAGATGCACATTCCTGGATTCCCTTTTGTTCTACTGTTTATTTCTGCTTTTGCACAAATCCATGTTTGACTGAGCTCACCTTGTGAACGGGTTAGCTATTGCTATTTAATAATGTCACCACAGGCTAACACAGTGAAACCCCGTCTCTACTAAAAAATACAAAAAACTAGCCGGGCGAGGTGGCGGGCGCCTGTAGTCCCAGCTACTCGGGAGGCTGAGGCAGGAGAATGGCGTAAACCCGGGAGGCGGAGCTTGCAGTAAGCTGAGATCCGGCCACTGCACTCCAGCCTGGGCGACAGAGCGAGACTCCGTCTCCAAAAAAAAAAAAAAATGTCACCACAAACTCAGTGGCTAAGATAACACACATGGATTAACTCATATATTCCAAGGGACAGGAGTCCAGGCTTGGCTTGACTGGGCCCTCTGCAAGGTGGAGATCAGGCTCTCAGCCCCGGCTGGATTTCCATCTGAAGGCTCAACCGAGGAAGGGCCACTGCTAAGCCCTCGTGGTGGTTGTTCACATGCATTTCCTCACATCAACAGATGGCCTTGGTTTCTGTATTAGTTCGTTTTCATGTTGCTGATAAAGCCGGGGCAATTTACAAAAGAAAGTAGTTTAATTGGACTTACAGTTCCACGTGGCTGGGGAAGCCTCACAATCATGGTGGAAGGCAAGGAGGAGCCAGTCCCACCTTACGTGGATGGCAGCAGGCAGAGAGAATGAGGAGGACACAAAAGGGGAAGCCCTAATAAAACCATCAGATCTCTTGAGACTTAATCCACTACCAGGAGAACAGTATTGAGGAAGCCGCCCCCATGGTTCAGTTATCTGCCACTGGGTCCCTCCCATGACACGGGGGAATTATGGAAGTACAATTCACGAGAGATCTGGGTGAGGACACAGAGCCAAACCATATCAGTTTCCTACTGACTGTTGGCCAGAGATGACCACGTGGGCTTTTCTAACAAGGCCGTGTTTCCTCAGAGCCAGCAAGAGAGTGTTCCAGCAAGGTGGATGTCACAGTCACAATCACAGGAGTGGCCTGTGGCCACTTCCTGCTGTGCTGCTGGCTAGAAGCATGTCTCACACGCTGCCCACGCTCAGTGCAAGGGACAAGAATCCAAGCTCGGCGTGGCTGGGCCCTCTGCAAGCCAAGCTTGGACTCTTGTCCCTTGCTCAGAGGATGGGACTGCCCAAGGGCTTGACTACCAGGAGGTGGCTCTAATTTCAGCCCATCCTGGAACCTTTATCAAGAACCTACTGTGTGCGAATATATTCCACAGCATTTACTTTTTTTTTTTTTTTAAATTGAGACGGAGTCTCGCTCTGCCGCCCAGGCTGGAGTGCAGTGGCCGGATCTCAGCTCACTGCAAGCTCCGTCTCCCGGGTTCACGCCATTCTCCTGCCTCAGCCTCCCAAGTAGCTGGGGTTACAGGTGCCCACCACCACGCCCGGATAATTTTTTGTATTTTGAGTAGAGACGGGGTTTCCCTGCGTTAGCCAGGATGGCCTCGATCCCCTGACCTCGTGATCTGCCCGTCTCGGCCTCCCAAAGTGCTGGGATTACAGATGTGAGCCACCGCGCCCGGCCTTTTTTTTTTTTTTTTTTTTTTACAAGATTGAAGCAACTATTGTTATCCTCACCTCACAAATAATAAAATTGAAGTTCAGATCCATTAGTGTCTGACACTAACTGGTGTAGTGGGTGTTCAAATGTAGGATTTAGTGTAACACATCAGGAGTGTGTGTGTAGGGAGTGAATGGATGGCACAGGTGGAAAGTGAATAGAAGGAGAAAGGAAATGTTGGGGTTGGTTTTTAAAGAGTTTGGACATGACACGGAGGCTTTATTTCAAAGTTCCTGGAGGAGCCACTGTGTTTGAATGATGAGAATGTGTACTCATCTTCATCAGTTTTAAGTAATAGTTGTGGTCAGACCTAACAGCTTACATTCGAAGGTGAGGTTGAAGGACATTTTTATTGATACTAATATATGAATAAAAGCCAATCCACTTCAAGCAAAATGTGAACACGATTTTCAAAAACAATTTTTTAGAATTTCACTTAGCTATTGGCGATTTTTTTTCTCATCTGTTTAGACTAATATAACTGACTATTAATAATTCTTGAGATTAGGTGAAGATTATTTAACTGAAAGTCTTCCCTCTTTTATTGAGCAAAACATCTCATGGTATTTAGTGGAATAGGCTTATGCTAATTTTAAGGCATGCTGAAGCTTTTTAAACAAAGACATTTTATTTGCAAATGGTTATGTGTGGAGGCTTTACATTGGTTTACGCTGTGGTTTCTTGAGGAAGGGAAATGAAATCTTGGTTTATTTTGGCATCCTGGCATCAGGGATGGTGCTTACCACATTGTGGGAGCTCAGTGCTGGACTGTGCAATGAATAAGTTATAAAATTTATCCTCAATCTAGTGTAAAAGTGAAGGCAAACCCTAGAGCTGAAGGTTTTTTGCAGTCGGCAGAGAACTCTTTCCATATTGTTTGTATAAGAAATTCATTCTGCTCTCTGATGAATTCATCCTGAAAGAGTCAATCCAAAACCCAGAAAGCAAGCTAGAGGAGATGTTCAAAGTCATATCATTTAGACCATTTAAAAAAATCCATGTCACAAGGCAATATGAGTTTTGCACTTCAGAGGGTGCATAAGTCATTTTGCTGAGGAAGAGGTGGATTTTCTACGGAGGTATCAGGGTGGCTCCCTGGTGGGGGTGATATCTGTGCTTGAAGGACAAGTCCTCTGTCAGATCATGAGGAGTGTGAAGGATTCCAGTCCAGGGGGAACCCAGTGTAAAGGTCCTGATTTAAGGAACTGTCATCCACATGCTATATGTGTGTTCTACCATGTGCTGGTCCTTTCCACAATGAGAGTCATGGAACGGAAGTGCTGCTAGTGTTCGCGCAGCACGTGAGTTTCTGTGAGTCCCTGTACTGAGGGTTGCAGAGTCATTTTGGGGGCTTCCTCACAGTCTTGAGCTTGCAGGTGTTTGGCGCTGAGTGTTCATCTTGTAGACTGATGCATTCTTTTCTGTCATCAGTGGTTTCAGCAAGAGCCCTGGCACCAAGCACTTTGTTCTCACTAGTTGACAGAATGACAGGTCTAGACCTTCTCCCTGTCCTTTGGCAGGTGGAAAGTGATGTCCCCCAAAACATCCATGCCAAGTCCCTAAGCTGCAGCAGCTGACACATTGATAAAAGAGCCTTTGCTGATGAGATTGCGCCAACTGTCTTTTTTTTTTTTTTTTTTTTGAGATGGAGTCTCGCTCTGTTGCCCAGGCTGGAGTGCAACCGTGTGATCTCGGCTCACTGCAACCTCCGCCTCCTGGGTTCAAGCTATTCTCCTGCCTCAGCCTCCCGAGTAGCTGGGACTTTAGGCGCCTGCCACCATGCCCAGCTAATTTTTTTGTATTTTTAGTACAGATGGGTTTTCACCGTATTGGCCAGGATGATCTCCATCTCCTGACCTCATGATCCACCCGCCTCAGCCTCCCAAAGTGTTGAGATTACAGGCGTGAGCCACCGCGCCTGGTGAGCCAACTGTCTCAAGATCATCCTGGAATTTCCAGGTGGGCCCTAATCCAATGATGAGTGTGCTTAGGAGGGAGGTAGAGGGAGGTGGACAGAAGAGAAGATGAGGCAGGGCACGGAGTGACGCGGCCACAAGTCAGCGGACGCCAGTGGCCGTCAGAAGCTGGAAGAATGAGGAAGGATTCTGCCCCAGAGCTCAGGAGGGAGCGTGGCCCTGCCAGCACTTTGATTTAGGACTTCTGGTGTCCAGAGCTGTGAGAGAAAAACATTGTGTTGCTTTTACCCACCACGTTTGTGGTATTTTGCCATGGCAGCCACAGGAAGCTAATCTATCTTCCTTAGGAAAAGTGAAGACGTTGGTTTCTGAGCATTCAGGTGACCTGCCCCAACCCAAGGCTACCCTCTGATGATCCCTCAATAGCCTTTGAGTTTGGATTCTGTAATGCTGCCAAAGTTTCACGCTTGACCTGTTGGTCTTCCTCTGCAGTTTTCCAGAACAGACCACATAGTGAGGCCAAGCCATGGGCAGTCTTGGCAAGATAGTGGCTGGATGTTCGTGGAGGAGAGAGTTTTTAGGGAGCACCCTGCATGCCTGGCCTCTCTGGGGATCACTGTGTTGCAGTGCGTTTGTGGTTATGTTTCATGAGCAGAGCAGTTCCAGCCGTGCTTGCCTGTCTCTGTTTCATACAGACTTTCCTCAGATGACAATTAGGGTTACCAGGTCCTCACGCACCCGGGGTTTGTGAACCACACACCGGCTTGCTAGGATCCTTCCAGCCAGCTGCATTTTCCAGAGCAGCTGGACTCTTATTCTCTATTTTTTTTTCTCTGTTCTGTTCTATTCTGGGGTGCATTATCTTTAGAAATGCCAAGACAAATGGAGACTAATTTGCAAATGCCCCTTATGGCTTAATTGATTGCTTTCTGTGCTGATCTTTGTGGGTAAAAGGCAGCCAGCAGGAAAGGGAACATCTTCCCCAGACCCCGTGCGAGCCTTCTTCCCCATCACTCTGTCGATTTCCAGAATGTTCTGAGAAAATTGGGTAAAGATGAAAGCAACCATTTTTTGGGATGGCAAGTGATTTGCCAGGTTTTGTAACGATCCCCTGATCTCTCTCCTCGTATTCAGCTGCGGATTACTCTGGAAATGAATGGAAGGACTTTTTTCTCTCTTGTCCTAAACAGTATTTAAGGCTGAGTCCTACGAGGGCTGAAAAGTTAGCACTAAGATTGGGCCACTGTGGAGGGCGGTTCTGAGCATCACATCCCAGCAAATATCAGGGGAGGTGCTGTGCGCCCCAGCCACGCCGCAGCCTCCCCGCCAGCGGTTCCGGGGAAGTGGCTTCAGGTTCTGGAACACGCGCCGTGTTTCTCTTTCCCTGGCACCCCCCGTGATGCTGGGCACACAGACCGGGCTTTTCTTGCGTGATGGCCAGTGTTATGTGTCAGCTTCACTGGGCCATGGAGTGCCGGATAGTTGGTCAAATGTTATTCCAGAGGTGTTCGTGAGGGTGTTTTTGTATGAGATTAACATTGGAGTCAGTAGACGAGGCTTCCCCAGTGTGAGTGGACTTCATTTGATCTGTTGAAGGGCCGGATGGAAAAGTGAAAGGCTGACCTCCTCCTAACGACACTGTCGGTCGGATGCCAGCTTTATAACTGTGTGAGCCAGTTCCTTCCAATAAATCTCTTTATCGACGTCCTTTTGGTTCCATTTCTTTGGGTGACCCTAATACACCTTGTTTTACTTTATTATTTGGGGTTTTGATCACTTCTTTTTTTTTTTTTTAGACGGAGTCTTGCTCTGTCCCCCAGGCCGGAGTGCAGTGGCACGATCTCGGCTCACTGCAAGCTCCGCCTCCCAGGTTCACGCCATTCTCCTGCCTCAGCCTCCTGAGTAGCTGGGACCACAGGCGCCCGCCACCACCCCCAGCTATTTTTTTTGTATATTTAGTAGAGACGGGTTTTCACCGTGTTAGCCAGGATAGTCTTGATCCCCTGACCTCCTGATCCGCCTGCCTTGGCCTCCCAAAGTGCTGGGATTACAGGCGTGAGCCACTGCTCCCGGCCAATTACTTACTGCTAACTTTGAAAAACCAAGTTTTTAGCTCTTCTGTATGCTATGGAAAAATTTGTTTTTGGGAAAGGAAAAACATGCCTTAACCACAGCATGTCAGGAAGCCTGTAGATGTCAGATGAAAGTGCAGTAGAGAAATGGAAACATACGCCAGACACAGGGCACCGAGGCTATGAGAGGGAAGCGCCTCTCTGTAGATGTAATGCCGGCTCTCACTGGTCACCACCCAGGGGCTCCTTGTCTGTAAAGAGGGGATAATAAGAGTGTCTTCTTGACTCCTTTGTTTTCAGGATGAAAGGAGACCATGCTTGAAGTGTCTTTTGCATGAGGACCATATTAAGGGCTCAGTAAACATTGGCTGACCAGTAAAGTGGTCAGTGTTGGGTTGGAGGCTGCCCCCCGCCATGCATATCCCTCCTGGAACCTCAGAATGTGACCTTATTTGGAAATAGGGTCATTGCAGATGCACTTACTTGAGATGAGGTCACATAGGACTAGTAGGGTGAGGCCTTAATCCATTTTAACTCCTCTTATAAGAAGAGAAGAGATAGAGAAAAACATCCAGGGTAGAAGGACTCACGTCCATGGGGGCAGAGACTGGAGTGATGCATCTGTGGGCCAAGAAGTGCAAGGATTGCTGGCAACGCCAGAAGCTGAGAGAAGGCACAGAACTGTTTCCCCCAGACCCTGCAGAAAGAACATGGCCCAGCTGATGACTTGTTTTGGACTGCAGGCGTGGCTGGGTATGAGCAAGGCTGCGGCACCTCGGGAGACATGTACGGTGCTCAGGGAGGCTTCATGAATATCCCTAATCAGAGAGCCAGGAGTTGCTAAAGGAGCCTGCATATGTAAAGAGTAGAGAAGCAACAAGATAGTGCCAGAGAAAGGCAAATAATTTTGTTTTTATACCATATTGAGGAACTTTTGGAAGTCAGAATACTTTAAAAAATTAAGTATAATAGGATTTAAAGGACAACAGGGCAGGGAAGCACACGTGTTTGCAGAAACAGAAGATCATTGTGATTTTGATACCGAAGCCACGAGTAGAGTGAATTTAGAAGATGCCGTGTGGAGTGTGTGTGTTGGGAGCGGGTGAGATTTCACGGCAGGATTGATGTAAGTCTTGGCGAGGGCTAACAATCTATCAAGCAGCTTGGATAAAGGGCCAAATGGAAGTGGAACCGTTTCAAGAACCCTTGAGGGAGTCTGGCAGGAAGCTTGACGTTTCTCAGCAGTGAGACCCAGCCTCGGGGCCTTCTATTCATGGGCAGAATTTAGAAAAATGATAACATTGCCATCACTTTGCTATAAAGCAAAGTAAATTGAACATACAGTCTCCAACAAACAGCTCTGAAAACTGGATCACGCGAACCCCGGACATAGCGTCATTAAGACCTCTAATGGCTAAGGATGAGTTAGCGGAGAATTAAACAAAAATCGACCCTCACTGTCTCAGGTTTGCTTTTCTTTTGACTGTCTTCCTGGAAGAAAGGTACCCTCCCAACATCACTCCCAGCTCACTCAGTATGCAGAGGGGGAGCTTTTGAGGGCTGGCTTCAGGCTGAGCGTCATCTCTAGGGATCAGGTGAAATGCCTGCTGGTCCTGCCAGTATCCCCAAGAAGCCAAGTTCATTTGGAAGAAAATCATCTTCCTAGAGTAGACGCCCCTCTAAGGCTGCCTCAGGCTCCCCGAACCACTTCTGTAGCAAGGGGCCATCTTGCTACAGAAATAGTCTAGAAAGTCAGGCATGGTGGCACGCACCTATAGTCCCAGCTGCTGGGGAAGCTGAGACAGGAGGACCACTTGAGCCCAAGAGTTCAAGGCCAGCCTGAACAACATAGCAAGAACCTGTCTCTAATAAGTAAATACATAAATTAAAATAAATTAGCTGAATATGGTGGTACGTGCCTGTAATCCCAACTACTTGGGAGACTGAGGTGGCAGGATCACTTAAGCCCAGGAGTTCAAGTGTGCAGGGAGCCCCTCCAGCCTGGGTGACAGAACAAGAGTTCATCTCTAAAAAACCCAAAAACCAGAAAACAAAACATGATTTATAGTCTTTCTGATTAAGCTGGGCATGATGGCTTGCACATGTATTCCCAACTGTTCAGGAGACCAAGGTGGAAGGATCACTTGAGACTAGGAGTTTGAGACCAGCCTGGGCAACATAGCGAGACCCTGTCTCTAAAAATAAAATGAAATGAAATAAAAAAGTTTTAAAAAAGAAACAGTCCAGGAACACACACTGGAGAACGAGTGATAAGACACTATAAGAGATTTTGCTTATACGCAGTGGTCACAGTTACGGCCCTCTGTGTGTCCACATTCTTTTATAGTGTGATTTTCCAGTTTCTCCCATCCAGAGGCAAGTCTCTTTCTGGCCTTGGGACTTGCTTCCAACAAGAGAAGCTGGTACTAGTTAGCCCTCACCAAACCTGGGAGGCAAAAGGCCTTGTGGTTCCCAGTGACTTGCTTGGAACCCTAACCACCATGGAAACCAGGCAAGCTAGCCTGCTGGTGGGGTGGCAGTGGGGAGGGGGATAGAGACCTCGTGGAGAAGAGGCAGGCCACCCCACTCAGGTCCCCTTAGGTGAAATGGTCCCTAACGGGTGGCTGAGGGCACACAGCTGAGTGAGTAGAGCCCATGTTGGCTAAGCCTGGCGCACATAGCAGGACCACGAGTTGACCTGGAGACTCCTGAGCAGTAATAAATGGTTGTTGCTTTAAGCCAGTGAGTGTTGGTTACAGTAAAAGCTAACAGGTATAGATGCTGTCCCCCACAAACAGATAGCTTGCAAATTAGAAAGGTGGGGCCCGGAGGCTACAAGGATGCTAGATGCATACTGATAGAACCTGGGTCTTCTTATTCTCATGTTTTGTTGAGGGCTTCTCCTACTAGATCAGACTGCTTTGGGTTGGGAAACTGATGAATTATAATACATCTTCTGGTAGAATTAGTAGTTTCCTTAACTATTGTATTTTTATTAAACATTCATTTGAAATTTATTATTCACTCATTGATTCTTGAATAAAGACACATTCATTGATTGAAAAATATGTTTATTGATTGAGGGGTTCTTGGCAGCACAGCTCTGTCTTATCAAAGTGTGGGTACAGCAGAGGAGACTGGCCCCAAACGGGTGTCAGAGCACGTAGTACGGATCACTGACCTACTCCACGGGCCAGGAGGGAAGGGAGCTGGAGTAAATGCTGAGTGGCAGGCAGGACTGAGTCCCCTCCCATGCCAGTGCGACACCAACAACACGGGCTTCCCAGAGCCAGTGGCTGAGAGCCCGTGGCTGAACCCAGCTGCTGTGGTCGACCCCACTCCCCAGGAGACATACTGCAGATGCTCATGCCTTTCCCATATGGGTATGACATCGATTTTCAATAGTAAAGAAGGCTCTTGGAGCTATATTTCCAGGTGTGGTAGATCCCTCCAGTGACTATTACCTGGTTACGTTTCACTGAATTGAATTTTAATCCTCAAGAGAGTTCTCTTGGGGTCCCAGAGAGTGCTTCAGTTAGAGTGTTTATCTCAACACATCCTGGTGCATGTTTAGTGGTGAAGCAACGCACACAGTCACATCACATTACAAATAAAATGGTTCGCTGTCATCACGAGAAGCTCTGTGGTCGAGATTCCCTTGCCCGCTTCTCGGGGAGGTGTGTTCAGACACGGCCCTGAGCCTGCGGCTGTGTCCTCCCTGGGATGAAGGAGGCAGTCCTGTCTGCTGAGTCACAGGGGCAACAAGTGTCAGGCCCCAAAACCCTGTGGAAAACCAGGTCACAGTGCATTTGGCCTCTGACCTGAAGAACCACCCAATCAATCACATGAAGCCTCTCTCCTGCTTTATCATGAAAGGGAATGAAGCTGCAGGTGTAATTGTAGAAGAAAGAATCCAGAATGCCACGAACGCATTACCTTGCATTTATCCGGGGGACACATGCGCTTGTATGACATTCATCAGCATTCATAGCTGAATTTTAAACATAAGACAAGAAAACTTCTGCCGGCAAGGTTTCAGATCAGAAAGGTTACGAGAGGAATCATGACACGCGGTGCCCTGCGTTAAATGGAACCTGATTAGAAGGCACTTGGGCAAGGACTGGGTGTGCGTCCCACCCCCACAACTGAAGAAGGACGTTGTGGAGTAAAACCACAGAGTCGTTCCGCAGTTGCAGAACGTGATTGATGTGGAAAGGATAGAGAAAGCAAATTCATTTAGTTTACAAACAGTAGGATAAGAAATGACTGCCAGGAACCACAGATGCCTTTCAAGTCCCCTGCAGTGAGAGCCGCAGTAGACCCTGGCTTGGTGAGTGAAGACCAGCCAGGACAGCAGCAGGAATGTTGA
The DNA here is from genome assembly GCF_043159975.1 of Macaca nemestrina. Classification (NCBI taxonomy): domain Eukaryota; kingdom Metazoa; phylum Chordata; class Mammalia; order Primates; family Cercopithecidae; genus Macaca; species Macaca nemestrina. The sequence goes on from NC_092131.1 coordinate 176,791,014, forward strand.
TGCCTGTGAGAGCTCTGTTCCCTGAGGGACCTGCTCTCTGTCACTCGTGCCTGCTCCGCCACAAGAGGCGAGCTTCCCCGAACTCCCTGCATCTTGGCTTCTACTACACAACTCTCAGGACTACAGGTTTTCCCCGTTAACCATTTATTTTGTGCTTTATAAAGCCCGTCTGTGTGTCTGTGTAGGTGCAGTTTGTTTCATCATTATATTTTATCATACAAAGATCAAACCAGCCTAAACTGTATAAAATATATTTTCAAGTTTTTAATGATAACTTATAAGCTCTAGGCTTCTTAGCATAACACAAATGAGGCAGGGAAAAATAGAGGCAGTTTTTATGACTCAAATGATACCTGTGGACAAGCATTAACAAATGCTGTATTAATAAAGGCTAAGACCATTTTTTCCTGACTTTCATCAGAAAGGAAGCGGCATCAAAATTTTAGTCATCTGAGCTGACAAATGGCAAAATTTGGATTCCTGAAAAGTAAGAGCTGTTGACATTTTTTTTGTTTTTGAGTTCTGTCACCAAGGCTGGAGTGTAGTGGCATGATCTCTGTTCACTGCAACCTCCGCCACCCGGGTTCAAGCGATTCTCCTGCCTCAGCTTCCCGAGTAGCTGGGATTACAGGCCCACACCATGAAGCCTGGCTAATTTTTATATTTTTAGTAGAGATGGGATTTCACCATGTTAGCTGGGATGGTCTCGATCTCCTGACCTCATGATATGCCTGTCTCGGCCTCCCAAAGGGCTGGGTTACAGGCGTGAGCCACCGCGCCCTGCCAACTTTTCTATTTTCAATTAATTCTCATGACTTCTAAGTGCATGAATTATGTACAAAGGCCAAAAAACCATGGCCTCATGAAGGATGTCAAAATCTACATATGGATCATTCCTTCCAGAAAGTACCACAAAGCCCCAGGTACCATCTGCAGTGTGTGTTCACCATGTACGCGGGGCGCGGGTGTTTTAAATATCCATGAGCAGTGTTTAAATAAGTGATTGTTTCCCACACTTCTCTTTCTTTGTTTATTCAATAAGCCTCCTCGTTGACATGCTGTGAAGGTAAGCTGCCACCCTCTCCCTGTCTACATGACCACAGTCCACCTCTGACTTGTCACCACATCATCCACAGCAAAAGTGTGTGCAGGGAATCCTGGTTTGGTGTCTGGGCTGGGGGCACAGTGGAGAGACTCAGCCTCAGGCCTCACCCCACCTGAGAACCCTGAGTCCCAGTGGGCTCACGTTTCATCTCATCCAGGCCCCGTCTTGCCTGAGCCTCCATCCTCCAGCTGAACTGCTCAAATAAACTGATGGAATGTTGATTCTTTCATTCCAGACTCAAATACCCATCTTGTCCTTGAGCCTTTTGGGATTATCCCAGGCGCCTCTGAAATCCTGCCGTTCTGTGTCTCTCTTAGACTTTTGGTTACAACCTCTTTTTTATTTTTCCTTCTGAGTTTTCCAGGCGTATTTCTTATTTTTTAGAAAAGACAAAATTCTTAGTGTCTGTGTCTCCACCTGGCAAGGTGCCTCCGAATGGGAAATGGAGGTTATTCTGCTCTGACCCTCAGCCAGAATGTTGAGATATGATGGAGACTGACTTAGTCTTTAGCCCAAGGTGCTTTTGTAGTGAGACAAATAAGCAAACACTGAGAAGACTGGTCCTGGTGGTACAACAGTGAATGTGAACCTGGGCACTTCAGGCTAGCCTGGGGCTGCATGGCACAAGAGTCAGAGAACCTTCTGGAAAGACGGATCAGTCTTTAACCATTATAGTCAGTAGTTAACTAAGTATGTCTGTTTTAGTCATGGGGACCAAAGAATTAGCAAGTTGGGTACCGTGTAGGAAAACGATCCTCAGCCACATGGAGCAGACTCCACGCTAGTTTTACCTGGATTCAGCAACTGACCACTGACCTCCATCGCTGCGGAGGCCACGAGGCCAGCGTCTCCAGGAGGGTACCACTCTGAAGAGCTGCTTCCTGGGCTGCCACAAACAGATGAGACCAACACAAAACGTGGCTGTCCTTCTGACACTGCGTCTTCTTCATTGTCTGTGTGAGTGCCAGCCCTAGGAGCCACTTCCACAGGCCCTGGGACTTTTACAGTGGTTAAGGGCCTCTGATCTCAGCAATTCATAGAAGTGACTTTTGGCAGAATTATTCAAGAAGCACTTCAGGTGGCCGGGCGCAGTGGCTCACGCCTGTAATCCCAGCACTTTGGGAGGCTGAGGCGGGCGGATCATGAGGTCAGGAGATCGAGACCATCCTGGTTAACACAGTGAAACCCCGTCTCTACTAAATATACAAAAAAAAAATTAGCCGGGCATGGTGGCGGGCACCTGTTGTCCCAGCTACTCGGGAGGCTGAGGCAGGAGAATGGCATGAACCTGGGAGGCGGAGCTTGCAGTGAGCCGAGATTGCGCCACTGCACTCCAGCCTGGGTGACAGAGAGAGACTCCGTCTCAAAAAAAAAAAAAAAAGCACTTCAGGTTTATTTGATACTCAGCAGGTGCGTGTTTGAATGAGAGCAGCATGCACTGCGTAAGAGGGCAAATAAGGATTTCGTTTCAAGGCTGCTGTGAACGGTCATTCTGACATCTGTATGAGAACCCGGGAGGAAGTGCTGGGGAGGAGGGGGTCTGACCTCATGGGATGTCACATCTCCAGGCTGTAATTTTGTTATCTGTATTGTTTTGCATCATAATAGATCACCTTTCACAGACATAATAGATCAGCGTCAGTTTGATTGATGCAAATAACCTATAGCGCTGGTACAATAGCTACTTCGTAACCAGTGTGCTACTGATGGTTTCTTCAGCTTTTCTCCAAGCAAATCAGTTGGAAATAAATTTACACAGGCAGCCTTAAATACTTTTAGGAATATTTCTCTGGTATGTGTACCTAGAAATTCAATTGCTGTTTTCAAGGTCTATGCACTTATATTTGTATAGTTACTGCAAAATTTCATTTTAAAATTTTGAAAACCGTTGTCTCAAATTACTCCCATCAACAGTATAGAAGGTTGCTGCTTTCCCTCTGACAATCACTGCCTAACATCCCTTGTTTTAACTTAAAAATTGATAATCTGGTGATCAATCACAAACTTTTTTTTGTTGATGACCTATGACAGGGAGAAATTGAATGAAACAACACAGGCCTGCATTGGAGGGAGGTAGCCGCAAGGTTCAGTTAATTTAAAAATATTAAAATGCTAATTTTAAAATACTATAAAAATTGTTCAGCTTTTTTCTCCCTAGCATATTATTTTGGTATATTGAAATCCTTCCGATGATCTGCAAATCTACAATGATCGTCTATGCTGTTTGGATATGTCCTGCTTTTAGATTCAGAATAGTGACCCGTGTACTTTATGGTAACTAACATTTTAAACATTGCATTGAAGAACTTAAAACCAACTCCAAATTTGCGTTATACATGGCAGAGCTCAACGTAAGAACTTCCTGTTTTATCAGCTTCTAAACTTTCCTTGGTTTTTAAGATTAAATACTACATACAGTTTAACAAAATTGAACCTTTTGGAGTTTTGACTTTTTTTTTTTTTTGTAAAGGACATGGAGTAGAGGGAGTAAGGAGTCAGATAAATGAGTATTTGTGGATCCGACATGCCAGGCAACAGTTCATAAAATATTCCCTAGGAGCAGGAGGTGGAGGGTCACCAGTGGAAGAAAGATCCTCCCTTCATGTGTGAGGAGCCTGTTCCTGCTGGGGACTCTGCAGGTCAGAGTTCTGCGCATTTACAAAGGCAGCATTGGTCGTGGGAGAGGTGCAGTTCCAGGTCCCTGTCTGTGTCACTCGGGCACACCACTGAGCTTAGACTGGGAACCCCAGCTTTATCTCTGAAAATGAGGGCTGTCGTTACTACCCTGCCTTCCCTGCCAGCATGTATTGAAAATCCAAAGAACACTATGTATGACAGCACTTTTCAAATTGGAAAGACCTATACGATGGAAAGTTGTCCAAACTGTAATTAATGTCAACATGGAAAGGAAATTGAACAAAAATGAAGTTATTGTATGAAAAGCTTTATAACATATACATTTAGGTTAGTTCCACACTCATTTTTTCAATGGTTTATTTGAATTGCTGTTTCTTAGGTAAAGCATGCAAAAAACATTCGGGTTTGTCTGGATTTGATTTATTTCTGTCAGATTGAAAATGTCTTGTTTGTAGCAGTTTCTGGTGGGGAGAGTTTTGAGTTCTGGAGGCTGTCTCTGAGATGCTGTCCTGGCTTCTCCAAGGCCTGCTGGGTGAAGCACTTGCCTTCGGGTCGTGCCTGTGGGCCACTGTGTCTGTGGTTCTGTCCATAGCTGGGTGCAGGACAAGGGCAGGGACAGGGAAAGGAACCCCTCCGGGGAGGCCGGACCTCCGTTTCCGGAAAGTGTCTGCAGGCCAAAGAAAACACACAGTGCCCAAATCACATCTTTGGGTTATTGCTTCATGAGCTGTCATGGTAACACATTGCACGGGGCCAGCCCCTGTGCTTGGCTCGAGTGACTGAGAGATGGGTGACGTGACCTGGGAGGCCCCTTCCAGTCTGTGTTTTCAGCAGTGAGGGAGTTTGAGCTGACTGAAACTACACTTGACATCGGGCGAGGCTGCTGCTCAGTGAGGTGCAGCGGGCATGTCTGTGCCACGCCAGGGCATGGGAGCCTTGACCTCTGGGGACGGGAGGCGCCATGGGGCCGGGGCAAGGGCCTGAGTGGAATCCTGGCCTGCACGCTTCACTCCGGGGTCCAGAGTTCGTGTTCTTCTGAACTCTGCAGGACGAGTGACTCACTGAGCATTTATTGACGGCTACTTGTGTCAGACCACCTGGGGGTGCTGGCCGCAGAGCCGTTCACAGAACAGTATCTGTGCACTCACAGGGTTGACACTTGAACGTGTGGGCCAAGATGACTTTGAAAAAGGACATGTAAACATGCCACATGGTGCTAAAGTCTTTGTGGAAAAGTAAAGCAGGAAGAAATGAGGGCCTGAGGTGTGTGCCTGTCAGGGTGAACGTGTGTATGCATGTGTGTGAGTGCGTGAGATTGTGCTGTGCATGCGTCTCTGTGTGCATATGTGGTGTGCTGTGGAGAGTATGTGTGTGGGTGTGTACATGTATGTGTGTGGTGTGTACATGTACTTGTGCCTGTGATTGTGGTGTGCTGTAGTGTGTGGTGTGTGTATATGTAGGTACGTGTGTGTATGAATGTGTGATGTGTGTATATGAGTGTGATTATGTGGTGTGTGTGCATGTGTATGTCAGTGTATGTGTGGGTTATACATGCGTGTATGTGTATGTGTTGTGGAATGTGTGTGTATGTGAATGTGAGTGCGTGTGTGAGATTGCAGTGTGCCGTGGAGTGCATGTGTATGTGTGTGGGGTGCTGTGGAGTGTGTGTGCATGTGTATGTTTGTGTGTAATGTGCGGTGTGCATGGTGCGCTGTGGGGTGTGTATGCATGTGTGAGTGTGGTGTGCTATGGTGTGTGTGTGTGATGTGCTGTGGTGTGCTGTGGAGTGTGTGTGTGCATGTGCGTGAGGTGCCATGGTTGTGTGTGTGCATGTGTATATAAGTGTGTGTGATATGCTGTGTATATGTGTGTGTGTATGATATGCTGTGTATATGTGATATGTGTGTGTATGTGTATATAAGTGTGTGTGGGTGTGATATGCTGTGTATATGTGATGTGTGTGCATGTGTATATGTGTGTGTGGTGTGCTGCAGTGTATGTGTGTGTGATGTGCCGTGGTTGTGTGTGTGCATGTGTATATAAGTGTGTGTGAGTGTGATATGCTGTGTATATAAGTGTATGTGTGATATGCTGTGTATGTGATATGTGTGTGCATGTGTGTGTATGCTGTGTATATGTGTGTGATATGCTGTGTATATGTGATATGTGTCTGCGTGTGGTGTGCTGCAGTGTATGTGTGTGATGTGCCGTGGTTGTGTGTGCATGTGTATATAAGTGTGTGTGGGTGTGATATGCTGTGTATATAAGTGTGTATGTATATGCTGTGTATATGTGATGTGTGTGCATGTGTATATTTGTGTGGTGTGCTGCAGTGTATGTGTGATGTGCCGTGGTTGTGTGTGCATGTGTATATAAGTGTGTGTGGGTGTGATATGCTGTGTATATAAGTGTGTATGTATATGCTGTGTATATGTGATATGTGTGTGCATGTGTATATTTGTGTGGTGTGCTGCAGTGTATGTGTGTGATGTGCCGTGGTTGTGTGTGCATGTGTATATAAGTGTGTGTGGGTGTGATATGCTGTGTATATAAGTGTGTGTGATATGCTGTGTATATGTGTGTATGATATGCTGTGTATATGTGAGATGTGTGTGCATGTGTATATATGTGTGTGTGAGATATGCTGTGTATATGTGATATGTGTGTGCATGTGTATATGTGTGTGTGGGTGTGATATGCTGTGTATGTGTGTGTGATATGCTGTGTATATGTGATACGTGTGTGCATGTGTATATGTGTGTGTGGTGTGCTGCAGTGTATGTGTGTGTGATGTGCCATGGTTGTGTGTGCATGTGTATATAAGTGTGGGTGTGATATGCTGTGTATGTGTGTGTGATATGCTGTGTATATGTGATACGTGTGTGCATGTGTGTATATGTGTGTGTGATATGCTGTGTATAGGTGATATGTGTGTGCAGGTGTATATTTGTGTGGTGTGCTGCAGTGTGTGTGTGTGATATGCCGTGGTTGTGTGTGCATGTGTATATAAGTGTGGGTGTGATATGCTGTGTATGTGTGTGTGATATGCTGTGTATATGTGATACGTGTGTGCATGTGTATATATGTGTGTGTGATATGCTGTGTATAGGTGATATGTGTGTGCAGGTGTATATTTGTGTGGTGTGCTGCAGTGTATGTGTGTGTGATGTGCCGTGGTTGTGTGTGCATGTGTATATAAGTGTGGGTGTGATATGCTGTGTATGTGTGTGTGATATGCTGTGTATATGTGATACGTGTGTGCATGTGTATATATGTGCGTGTGATATGCTGTGTATAGGTGATATGTGTGTGCAGGTGTATATTTGTGTGGTGTGCTGCAGTGTATGTGTGTGTGATGTGCCGTGGTTGTGTGTGCATGCATGTGTGTGGAGAGGCCTGAAGCAGCCGAGGCCGTGGGAGGGTCTGGAGAGGCAGCCTTGCCGCCGGCGTGCGTTTCTTAGACGGGGCGCGGTGCGTTCTGGGAGCGCTGGGGGCGGGGTGGCGCGGGGGCCGATGGGAGACGGGGGAGAGGCCGCAGTGGGAGGTGGTGGATAAAGCTGGGTTCCTGGTTCCGGCGCCTGGAGGGCCGGGGGAAGCCCTAGGAGAAGGAAAGGGCGCGCTCTTCAGAGGCAGACGCTGGTGGGAGGCAGGGCCGGGGGCCTTCCTCTGGCGGGGGCCGCGTGCCGGGCAGGCTGGGGGTGACCGCGGCCTGTGTGAGGGCCTCACGCTGCTGTGAAGAACTGAGACGGAGCAACCGACGCGGGAAAGGGGTTTCGTTGGCTCCCAGCGCGCAGGCCGGACTGCGAGGCCTCGGGAAACTCCGTCGTGGCGGAAAAAGGCGGTCACGTGGCGGGAGAGCGCGAGCCCCGGAGAAGGTAAACAACCCGAGGACGCACTATGGAGAGCGGCGTGGGGGGAGGGGGAAACCGCCGCCACGATCCAGGCACCTCCCACCCGGCCCCTCGCAGTTTGGGTGTGGGTGAGATTTGGGTGGGGACCCGGAGCCAAGCCCTGTGAGTGCCGGACGCGGCCGGGCTGCACTTTGCCGTGGAGGACTCTGAGGGTAGACGGGGTGAGCCGTTGGCGGGGCGGGGGGGGGCGGACGGGGAGAATCACAGCCTTGGCTGGGGTGGAGGGGAGCGGGGCTGTGCCGGGTCCAGGGCAGCGAAGCCGGATGAACACGGGAGAGCCTGGGGGTCTCAGGCTGGCTGGTGCCGGGCTCTGGAGCCCCGAGCAGGGCGTCTGAGAGCAGAATGTCGGTTCGCAAGGCCTGGGCAATGACCAGGAGCAAGGCACATCCTCCGGAAGATAAGAGCGGGGGCCATAGGGCAGGAAGGACCCTGGAAGGACCAGACTTGTGGGTGCAAAGAATGGACAGGAAGCAGGGCCTTGGGGTCAGGAGGAGCCGCAGGGAAGGCGGAACGGTGGCCAAGCGTTGGGGAATCAGCTGCGGAACCCACAGAGCGCGAGATTCCCTTGGATTGGAGAGGGCAGCCCGTCTGCAGGCAACCGGGAAAAGCGAGGTGGACGTGCTGCCTGCAGTCCCTATGGTATAGACACTTTGGGAAGAGGGTGCAGGCTGCTGTGTCCTCTGTGGGGAGCACACCAGAGGCTTCTTGTCCACATTCTGAGTCTAGTCTCTAGGGCAGCCTGGCATTAGCATGGTTCAGTCACCTCCCCAGGTGACTCTAGGGTACAGCCGGGGTCCATAGCCCTGGAACTAGACTCAGAGTTGAAGGCAGTTCCGAGACATGTGTTTGCCCAGGACTCTACCGTGTGTGACCGTAGTAGCAGCCCCTGCCAGGCCTCAGGGTGGGAGGGGGAGAGAGACTCTTGGATTGGAGACCCCCGAGGGTAGGGCACAGTGGCAGATCATGCAAGAAGGCTGTGGACATGTGGAGGGAGGACATCTTGCCAGGAGGACAAACACTCGTCTGCTTTCTGCCTCTGTGCATTTGTTCGTTCTGAATATTGCATGTGAATGAAATCCTATGCCATGTGGCTTCCCTCTTGTGACTGGCTTCTTTCACTCAGCGTCATATTCTCAAGGATCATCCATGCTGTACCCCGTGTCAGTACTTCATTCCTTTTCATGGCTTAATAGTATTCCACTGTATGGATATGCCACATTGTGTGTGTCCATTCATCTGTTGATGGACGTTTTAGTTGTTTTCACCTTTTGGCCGTTTTAAATAGAACTGCTGTGAACATCAGTGTACAAGTTTTTGTTTGAACACCTGTTTTTTCAGTTCTTTCGTGTATAGACAGGTAGTCCCTGACTTAAGATTTTTTGACTTTACAATGGAGGGAAAGCACTACACACTCAGTAGAAACCGTACTTTTGAGTACCCATGTAACCATTCTGTTTTTCACTTTCAATAAATTACATGTGATATTCAACACTTTATTATAAAGTAGGTTTTATGTTAGATTATTTTGCCCAACTATAGGCTAATAAAGGGCTCTGAGCATGTTTAAGGTAGGCTAGACTAAGCTATGATGTTTGGTAGGTTAGTTGTATTAAATGCATATTTTGCTTACAGTGTTTTCAGCATATGGTGGGTTATCGGTAGGTAACCCCACTGTAAGCTGAGCAGCACCTGCGTTTAGGAGTGGAATTGTGGGTCATATGGGAATTCTATGTTTAACTGATTGAGAGACTGCCAAAGTGTTTTCTATAGCAGCTGCACCATTTTACAGTTCCACCAACAACCCATGAGGGTTCCGATTCCTCCACATCCTCTACAACACTTATTTTATTTTAGTTTCGTGGTCATCCTAGTGGCTGTAGAGGTGGTTGTGTTTTTGATTTGCATTTTACTAATGAATCTAGCATGTCTTTCTATTTATTTGTGTTTTAAAAAAAGTTTCAACATTTGATAATTTTCAGTATACAAGACTTGTACTTCTTTGGCTAAAATTATTCCGAAGTATTTTTGACTCTATTGTAAATGAAATAGTTTTCCTACTTTTGCTTATTGCTAGTGTGTTTCCTCTTCAGGCTTTTTATTGCTGGCATATGAAATCGGTGCAACTGATTTTTGATGAGTTGATTTTGTATCCTGCAACACTGCTGAATTTGTCTATTAGCTCTAACTGTGGGTGTGTTCTTATATTTTGTACATATGAGGGCATATGATATGTAAGCAAAGATAGTTTTATTTCTTCCTTTACAATTTGGGTGCCTTTTACTTATTTTTCTTGCCTGATTGCTCTGGCTGGAACTTCCTGTCAAATGTTGCAAAAGAGGGCACACTTGTCTGGGTTCCTGCTCTTAAGGGAGAAAGGGTGCAGTCTTGTCATTGAGTATGATGTCAGCTGCAGATTTCTCATACATACTTTTTATCATGTTGGGGAAGTTCTGTTTCTAGTTTATTGAGTTAATTTTTCATCAACAGATAATGTACCTTGTGAGTTCCTTTTTTGGTATCAATTGAATTGATCATTTTTTTCCTCTTCATTCTGTTAATGTGATGTATTGCATTAACTTTTGTATATTGAATGACTGTTGCGTTTCTGGGATAAATCCCACTTTGTCATGACATGTAATCCCTTAAATGCTCCTGGATTCAGTTTGCTAGCATTGTGTTAAAGATTTTTGCATATATATTCATAGGGGATATTGTTCTGTAGTTTTCTTTTCTTGTGATGTCTTTGCCTGGCTTTGTAATGATGACCTCATAGAAAGAGAAGTTTCCTCCTCTCCTATTTTTGGAAGAGTTTGAGAAGGACTGGTGTTGATTCTTCGTTAAATAGTTGGTAGGATTCCCAGAAAAGCTGTCTGATCGTGGGCTTTTCTTTGCTGGAAAGTTTTGATCACTGATTCAACCTCGTTGCTTGCTCTAGATCTGTTCAGATTTTCCATTTTCTTTGTGAGTCAGTTCCCTGCATACGTCTTTCCAGGGAAACCCCTGTCAGGTCGAAACCAACAAACGTGATTCCTTGAGTGTAAGATCCACTCTGCTGTTTCCAGAAATGTCCACGTGGAAACTCGGCCTGCCGTATTCCAGACGGCTGCTGCACTGTGTCGCGGGGCAGAGCTACAACAAGCTGAAGTTCTGCAGTGTTCTCCTGCCCGGTTTCAGTGGCACACATTCCTTGGTTATTACCCCGTGACGGTCTTTCAGCATGCTGGTAAGGTTGATTCTGCCAGCTTTTGTCAAGTTTTCCAGCATTTCTTAGGAGGAACACCTCAGAGGTCCCTGCCTCACCACTTTTGCTGATGTCACACCTATTAAGTAAACTTTTCTTACACATTCGCGGTTTTATGAAATGATACTTCTTTTACTGTGGAGTTTAAAGATTCTCATCATTTTCTTCTCTCACCTGACCCTCTGATGTCCCATTCACCCCAGGCTTCTGTGTCTGGATCACAACAGCCATGTCCTTCTGTTATGACTTGGTTTACTAGTTTTTGACTTCCTTTCTGACAGAACTGGGGAATCTTTAGGGGGGATGGTCTCCCAGATTTGAGTCTTATAAATAATGTTTCTTTGTGTGTGTGCATTTCCAAATAAATGCAACTGAGGCAGAGCGTGTCTTTCACATTTTATTTCTCTTGTTGTCTTATTTTTATGTGTCCATGTTCATCTCTCTGCTCTCCTCTCCCACTGTCTGAGACCTCACTGTGTGGCCCTGCCTGCCTTGGACGGTGGTTTGCTGTCAGGTAGCTGCTGTGTAAGGACCCACAGCACTCACACCTAATGGTTGTTCCTGTGTCTACAGCAACCAGCAGATGCTCTGGAGGCTCCATGTGGTGCTGTCCCGGGCTGCCGTGCAGCTGACCATGCTTAATCTCGGGTGATTTAGTGCTGGAGAAAACAACAGGCAGGCCGGCCACTGAAAAATAGATGTGCTTATCAAATACGTGTTTTCTTTGTGTGCAAGTTGAATTACGGAGTTTTCAGAACAGGAAGGGCAGGACCTTTGAGATGACTTGCTCAATGTCTTCGTTTTACAAAATTAGGGAATTAAATTCACAAAAATCCATCAAGTAGCAGCTCTCTCCCTCCCAGGAGAGCATCCCCCCTGCAGCCCCACATAATTGCCAGGATCTCCATCCACACGGTCTTCTCCTTGGGTTTTCACTAGACCTGGTCTGGCAGCTGAGTTTGTAGATTCCTGCATGGCGCAGTCAAAGGAAACTGAGAAGGGGCCTCGTTCTCTAATGTGTGTTCCTGGCACACATCCCCAATCTGAACCCTACCGCATGGACTCCTCTAGACAGGCAGCCATTGGAATGAGAGAGAAGATCTCCTCTGGAACGGGTGGTCACTCAGAGAGTGCCTGAGCATTGTGTCCCTGGCACCTGGGGCTTGAAGCCAGCGAGGAAAGGAGTGTAAAATGAGAAGGGAACAGACCAGTGTCACATGTGGCTGGATTGGTGAGGTGGAGGCAGGAAAGCTGTGATGAAGTGGAGGGCTGTAGCCAGGCTGATTCAGCCACAGTCTGGCTCTGACACTGTGTGACAGTGGGCAGACCCTCACATGCCCTCCTCCTTGGTTTTCCCGTCTGTGCAATGGTGGTGATGATGATAATAGTCAGGAGTCCTGAGAAAAGCGTATGAAGCACTGAACAGTCCACTGGTGCTCTCTGAGAGTCAACTGTCATGACATTGTAAGTACTATTTGTTATGAGCTGCTAAGCCCTGTGGCTCCCTGCTGGAGTCGAGCACTCTGCTGTTCATATACACAAGGTCCAGTCCTGAGTGTGCGTTCTCTTGACCTCTAATGTTGATCCTCTGTTGGACATACAGAAAGATTATGCATGGTCGTAGTTTTGATGTTTTTGTAAAAAGAAAGGCCCTTAAAATTTTTATTTTTAAAAATTTTAGAAAAATAACAGGCTGGAAAATTTTGGCAACAATATTTGGGCACTCAAGATAGAAACCCAATTTCCAGTGTGGTGGATGCTCTGTATGTCAAAGAGTGACATAAAGAGCCCCCAAAAAGGAACTTCAGAAGGCATTGACACTATTGCACCTTTTTAAATATCAAGGTCACTTCAGCATGTAAATGGCCTCATGCCATACTTCATGCTGGGAGGCACACAGCACAGTGGCTCACAGTTTGGTCAGAATACCTGGTTTCAAAGCCAGTGCCATGGGACACCACCTCAGCCCCATGACCCTGCACTTAAAAACTAAAGATGGTAATAGCAATATTAGTTCTCCTGCCGCTGTTCTATCACCTGACGTTGGTTTTATGCATGCAGATCACATTGCACAGTCTTTGGCACAGGGGAGACACACAGTTACCCGTAGTGGCTGTGAGTGTTTACTCCATACAGCCCACAGACCTGTATTAAGCTGGCTGCTTCCATGAGTCCCATCCTGGGTTCTGTGCCAAGGACTCAGGTGCTTGCCTTTTCCATTTTAGAGTGAAGGCCGCAGCAGTCAAGCCTTCAGAAGCTGCAGGGGTGAGCATTATTTCCTCATTACTCCTTTGGAGACCAGGGTCCAGAGAGCCTGAGGGCATCGTCCAAGGCATTTGGGGTGATGAGGGTTTCCAGATGAGGACTTTCAGGCTCTGCAGCTTTTTACTGCACCAGCTGCCTTCTTAAAAAGTTGTCTGCCTCCATGTTTGCAGTGTGCTTAGTCTAGAAAGCAGCGTCTCCCAGTCTCAGCCCCAGATAATAGATGATCTTGGTTTAATGTGTTTGGAGTGTGGCCGTACAGATGGGATTGACCTTCCTGGATTCTAAGAAAAGCTTCTGGGCCTAAGGAGGCCCAGATTCCTGGGACTCAGGAAACGTAAGTAGAGGGAAGCAGTTCTGCAGGGAGCAGGGAGAGCCTTCCCTCGGAACTGGGCCTGAGAGCAGTTATGTCACGTTGTGTTTATGCTGCACTCAAAAGATTTTTTTTTCTGGTTACAGAAAGATATTTATTGTTGAAATTTAAAAATACAGAAAAGCACAAGGAAGAAAAAATCCTAGATATTACCATTTACATTTTAGTATATAGTTTTCCCAATATACACATTATGACAACACACATACACAAAATTTACACAGAAAATAGCATTTTTCTAGCCTATTTTATATATAAGACACATCACAATTATCTGTGTCTACACCATGGTTTCTTTTCTTTACAGCTATGCCTCAAAGTTCTGCCTCAGTCTCTAAGCCTAATACGCTGTCCACCCTCTGAGAGGCAGCATCTCTGCAATTGAACAGGGCTGGATTGTCACCACGTTGATGTCTCCCATTGTCAGTTTTCTAAAAAAAATCACATTTCAGTAACAAATTCCACAAGGACTTTGGACTTAGACTGTCTTGTCACCGTCATGTCAGCAGCGAACGGCTCAGGCCCCTGTGTGGCTGACTCTTGGCAAACTCTGTTGAGTGAAGGCATTTATATGGTTGTTTTGGCAAAAGTGCCTGGATTACAGAACTTTGCTATGGTATAAGAATTGGTAAATGCGTATGCAGACACACACATGCTTCTGTGATGATAAAGGAGAGTTCGGGAAATCAAGACACACCCCATCTACTTTCTTGAGACAGGTGTGGGAAACACACGGTTTCTCATCACAGTGATTTCCCGTGGGTAGGTCTCCGTCTCCATGTAGATGCTGGCGAGTGTGCCGGAAGGTGTGGTATCTCACAGCGAACTCCTTCCTCGTGGCATCACATGCGGTTGTCTCTCATAATTTAATTATTTGTAAAATTGTCCCACAATTTTTATAACCGAGTGTATACTCATCACTTTCTAGCAGAGAATGATGCCACAGCATGGGAGAGGAGACAAGTATCATCTGCTCCCCATTCTCTCACTGAACTTAGGTTTTTCTGTTGGGATGTTTTGCTTCAAGCAGCGAGAGACTGGGAATTTAGTGTCCTCCCAGCGGAGCGGAGCGCAGGAGGAGAGACCTGGTCTGGGAAGCACGTGCCTTCCTCCTGGCTCTGCCTGTTCTGACTTCCTCTTCCTCACCAACCCCAGTTTTCAGACATGGACGCCTGATCCCTTCTCTGCATGCAGAAACTGAGCTCCTCCTGGCTGCAGGATTTCCCTCAGGACCCTCCTTCCCTTCCTGGGCACCCACGACAACTCTCCCATTTCCAGCAGTTCAGCCCAACCTGGATTGTCGCATCTCATCAACAGCCACCATATGGTCAGCCTGGCAGGCTGCAGATCCTTGCATTCGGAAATGCTCCAATTCATCACGTACAGTTCCCAGCAAAATAGAGCCAGTCAGCTCATACTAACTCATGACAAATTGTTCTTTCACGATTCACAGTGGGCACCATCACACAGAGCCGGCTCCTGGTTTCCGCGTGTCTTTTCCTCGTGTTTGTCATTTAGCTTAGCAAATATTTATTGAGCACAACTGCGTAGGGGCTCCAGGCTCAGCACTGCTGAGCATCCTGAGTGGAATCAGAGCAAGTCTCTGCCGCTCAGAAGCATCTAGTGCAGTAAAGGGGTGAAACATGTCCACAGATATCTGGGCAGCCAGATGAATCATTGTGCCTCTGCTGTGTTTTGCAGATCAGAGACAACTGTATCTTCCAGCAGAGAGATGATTCGCTAATTGCTCACCTTTGTTTGTGCTCACAGCTCATTCATCTTTGGACTTTGAAGCCAGGGCTGCTGAGCTGGAAACTCAGATTGTCTTAGGACAAGGATCTCTGCACAAGGCATGAAATTGGAACCAGCATTTACCTTCTCATTGTCAGTAGCTCTGTGTACACATTTCATTTTTGTATCTTCCGGGAGGGACCAATAACTATAAGATACTAACTTCTGTTTGCATGTTTTTCAAATCTGGAACCAGTTTCCAATAATTAATACATTCACACTGGGTCAGAAAAGGGACAAGTTTTGGATCCTGTCCACCTTCTTTTTGCACTTGTTACTGTTTTTCTATTGCTGATGTGTCCAGCTCTACATGAAAGCACTTGGGAACCACACAAATGTGTTTCTTTTCTTTTTCTTTTCTTTTCTTTTTTCTTTTTCTTTTTGAGAACAAGTCTCACTCTGTTGCTCAAGACTGGAGTCCAGTGGCCCGATCTCGGCTCACTGCAACCTCTGCCTTCTGGGTTCAAGCAATACTCCTGCCTCAGCCTCCCAAGTAGCTGGGATTAAAGGAACGTGCCACCATACCTGGCTTTTTTTTTTTTTTTTTTTTTGTATTTTTAGTAGAGACAGGGTTTCACCATGTTTGCCAGGCCGGTCTCAGACTCCTGACCTCAGGTGATCCTCCTTGCTTTGGCCTCCTAAAGTGCTGGGGTTACAGGTGTGAGCCACCGTGCCTGACCTTGAATGCGTTTCTAGTGTCAGTTCCTTCTACCAGACTTTGAGCTCTGGTGGGCAGATACTTGGAGATGCTGTCCTGCCGCCTGGCATGTAAGAAATGGAAGGGCAGAGGCAGCTGCCCAGAAAGGCTGCAGATGCTTTAAGGCAAGAGTGTGGGTTCCTGGGGACCCTGGGCACTTGGGGCTTAGAAAGACCGACCTGTTTTTCTGGGGTTAGGAAGAAAGAGTATCTTCCCTGTAGACACAGCTCACCTCATTCACAACTTTTCCTGAGGCATAGAAAAATTTTAGTTATTTTTACTTCTCTCCTTCCCTCCTTCCTTCCCTCCTTTCTTCCCTCCCTCTTTTACTTCCTTTCTTTTTTCTCTTTTTCTTTCTTTCTTTCTTTC
This sequence comes from Macaca nemestrina, assembly GCF_043159975.1. Taxonomy (NCBI): domain Eukaryota; kingdom Metazoa; phylum Chordata; class Mammalia; order Primates; family Cercopithecidae; genus Macaca; species Macaca nemestrina. The sequence continues at coordinate 176,807,400 of NC_092131.1, forward strand.
TCCTTATCTCTCCTTCCTTTTGCCAACACCTCCCAATCATTTTTGTCTTTCAGGATTGCAGCTTTAATTATAATATTCTCTAAATTTTCTGTTCACCCTACCGCAGAGATACCTAACTGGCGCGATTCTGTCTCCCACCTACCCAGTCCCCACTGCGAAGACTTTGGCAGTGACTACAGGTGTTCTGCTGCTGCAGCCGTGGGGAGGTGTGCTACTGGCAGTGAGTGGGTCAAGGCCAGGCAGGCCACTCAGCAGCCTCAATATGCAGGAAAGGTCCCTCCCTAAGGATTATCTGGCCCAAAATGTCATGCTGTCAAGGATTTGAGAAATGCTGCCCTGGAGAATAAGGATATCCACGATAAATTACATTATGATAATATTGTGAGCCTGCTGTCATTATTAGCTAATTTTTTTTCTTCTTAAATCTGTTATCCTTTTTTTAAATCAGATGTGTTATAAGAAGAGAAGGAATTAAAAGAAAAAAGAAAGAAACTGTAGCAACAAAGTCCTGGGTAACATAAAGAGTTAGGCCTGAATGATTTGGAGTTACCACAATTTTAGTGTTTAAATTTTTGTTAATATGCTCTGAAAACATAGGAAGAGAAGATTCAGTCTTTTAAAAAATACTGTATGTTGGCCAGGCATGGTGGCTTATATCTGTAATGCCAGCACTTTGAGAGGCCAAGGCGAGTGGGTCAGCTGAAGTCAGGAGTTCAAGACCAGCCTCACCAACATGGTGAAACACCATCTCTACTAAAAATACAAAAATTAGCCAGGCATGGTGACAGGTGCCTGTAGTCCTAGCTACTCAGGAGGAGACGGGAGAATTGCTTGACCCTGGGAGGCAGAGGTTGCGGTGAGCTGAGAGTGCACCACTGCACTCCAGCCAGTGTGACAGACAGAGACTCTGGCTCAAAAAACCAAACCAAACACACACACACACACACACACACACACACACACACACAAAACTGAATGTCAGTATCTCAGGACCTAATTTTGAAGATATATTTTCCTTTTTTTAAAGCCAACTTGATTTGGGCATTAGGAAGAGGAAATATTTTGTTAGTTTTTAAATAAGAAGTTTGACAAAGTTGTCATCAAAATTATTTTAGAAAGAGTTTGAGCCTTCCCTAAACCTGTTCCAGGATTTAGTACTAAAAGTCTCCTAAGTCTAGTAGGACAAGCAAAGTCTCTACTTGTTCAAGTAAATTAGAAATTCTTGCAGAATTCATATGTGGCAAATTACCATATGGGAAATGACAAAAAGAAATGATTCAAGAAACCTAAAAATCCTCCATATACTAGATAAAATGTGTCATACTTTTATCTAGCGTGGCACAGAGTCTTCTAGTGCCAGTCAAGATGGAGCTGCCCCTTTGCTCTTGGTTTCCTCTTAGGACCAGAAGTCCCTGGTCATGACGAAACAAGCCAGCACAGGAAAAGAAGAAGGTGGATTGCCTGGGGACCTTGGGACTTAAGGGACAACATAGGATGAGTTAGCCCCAGTCCCGTAATATGTCTGAAGTGCCAAGGATGTGATCAAAACTCACTTGACAAACAGCAGAACAGGAAAGACACCCTTGAATAAGAGAATGAAATGAGCTTTGCCAACAGCAAGATGAATGAGATGTTGATTATCGGGCAAAATATGTAGTATGCAGAGAAAATACTTAGACAATAACATCTGAATAATGAGACGGTGAAAGGATCTAAATGGAAGTAGGTTTTCTACACTTCACTCAAAGTGCTAAGCCACTCTGATGACAGTAGACTGTGGTAAGTTGTTGTGTTACTTGCTTGGGCTGCCATAACCAAGTACCACAGACTGGGCACTTTATTTTCTCACCGTTCTGGAAGCTGGAAGTTCAAGATCATCAGATTTGGTGCCTTCTGAGGCCTCTCTCCTTGGCTCATAGCTGGCTGTTGTCTTCTTATGTCTTCGCGTGGTTTCCTCTGTTTGTTTGTGCCTGTGTTCAAATTTTCTCTTCTTACAATTTTTCTTTTCATATTAGATTAGAACCTACCCTAGTGGCCTCATTTTAACATCATCACCTCTTTAAAGACCCAATTTCCAAATTCAGTGACATTCTAAAGTGCTGGGGGTAGGACTTCAACATTTGAATTTTGAAGGGACACAATTCAGCCCCTACCATTTATGTATTCATATTGTAATATCCAGAGCAACCACAAAGAAAACTGTATAAGTCATATACTAAAAACACTATAAATAAAACAAAAAATCCCATAAAATGTTTAAGAATCCCTGGAAAGATAAGAAAAGAGAAATAGAATGAGAAACAAAGGGGAAGAAAACACAAAAAACACCAGCCATCAATATGAGCAATGAAACCTGGTATATCCCAGTACGGGGCGGAGCAAGATGGCCGAATAGGAACAGCTCCAGTCTCCAACTCCCAGCGCGAGCGACACAGAAGACGGGTGATTTCTGCATTTTCAACTGAGGTACTGGGTTCATCTCACTAGGGAGTGCCGGACAATCGGTGCTGGTCAGCTGCTGCAGCCCGACCAGCGAGAGCTGAAGCAGGGCGAGGCATCGCCTCACCTGGGAAGCGCAAGGGGAAAGGGACTCCCTTTTCCTAGCCAGGGGAAGAGAGACACACAACACCTGGAAAATCGGGTAACTCCCACCCCAATACTGCGCTTTAAGCAAACAGGCACACCAGGAGATTATATCCCACACCTGGCTGGGAGGGTCCCACGCCCACGGAGCCTCCCTCATTGCTAGCACAGCAGTCTGCGATCTAACCGCAAGGCAGCAGCGAGGCTGGGGGAGGGGCGCCCGCCATTGCTGAGGCTTAAGTAGGTAAACAAAGCCGCTGGGAAGCTCGAACTGGGTGGAGCTCACAGCAGCTCAAGGAAACCTGCCTGTCTCTGTAGACTCCACCTCTGGGGACAGGGCACAGATAAACAACAAAAGCAGCAGAAACCTCTGCAGACCTAAATGACTCTGTCTGACAGCTTTGAAGAGAGCAGTGGATTTCCCAACACGGAGGTTGAGATATGAGAAGGGACAGACTGCCTGCTCATGTGGGTCCCTGACCCGAGTAGCCTAACTGGGAGACATCCCCCACTAGGGGCAGTCTGACACCCCACACCTCACAGCGGGGAGTACACCCCTGAGAGGAAGCCTCCAAAGCAAGAATCAGACAGGTACACTTGCTGTTCAGCAATATTCTATCTTCTGCAGCCTCTGCTGCTGACACCCAGGCAAACAGGGTCTGGAGTGGACCTCAAGCAATCTCCAGCAGACCTACAGCTGAGGGTCCTGACTGTTAGAAGGAAAACTATCAAACAGGAAGGACACCTACACCAAAACCCCATCAGTACGTCACCATCATCAGCAAAGACCAGAGGCAGATAAAACCACAAAGATGGGGGAAAAGCAGGGCAGAAAAGCTGGAAATTCAAAAAATAAGAGTGCATCTCCCCTGGCAAAGGAGCGCAGCTCATCGCCAGCAACGGATCAAAGCTTGACGGAGAATGACTTTGACGAGATGAGAGAAGAAGGCTTCAGTCCATCAAACTTCTCAGAGCTAAAGGAGGAATTACGTACCCAGCGCAAAGAAACTAAAAATCTTGAAAAAAAAGTGGAAGAATTGATGGCTAGAGTAATTAATGCAGAGAAGGTCATAAACGAAATGAAAGAGATGAAAACCATGACATGAGAAATACGTGACAAATGCACAAGCTTCAGTAACCGACTTGATCAACTGGAAGAAAGAGTATCAGCGATTGAGGATCAAATGAATGAAATGAAGCGAGAAGAGAAACCAAAAGAAAAAAGAAGAAAAAGAAATGAACAAAGCCTGCAAGAAGTATGGGATTATGTAAAAAGACCAAATCTACTTCTGATTGGGGTGCCTGAAAGTGAGGGGGAAAATGGACCCAAGTTGGAAAACACTCTTCAGGATATCATCCAGGAGAACTTCCCCAACCTAGTAGGGCAGGCCAACATTCAAATCCAGGAAATACAGAGAACGCCACAAAGATACTCCTCGAGAAGAGCAGCTCCAAGACACATAATTGTCAGATTCACCAAAGTTGAAATGAAGGAAAAAATCTTAAGGGCAGCCAGAGAGAAAGGTCGGGTTACCCACAAAACACAAAGGGAAGCCCATCAGACTAACAGCAGATCTCTCGGCAGAAACTCTACAAGCCAGAAGAGAGTGGGGGCCAATATTCAACATTCTTAAAGAAAAGAATTTTCAACCCAGAATTTCATATCCAGCCAAACTAAGTTTCATAAGTGAAGGAGAAATAAAATCCTTTAAAGATAAGCAAATGCTTAGAGATTTTGTCACCACTAGGCCTGCCTTACAAGAGACCCTGAAGGAAGCACTAAACATGGAAAGGAACAACCGGTACCAGCCATTGCAAAAACATGCCAAAATGTAAAGACCATCGAGGCTAGGAAGAAACTGCATCAACTAACGAGCAAAATAACCAGTTAATATCATAATGACAGGATCAAGTTCACACATAACAATATTAACCTTAAATGTAAATGGATTAAATGCTCCAATTAAAAGACACAGACTGGCAAACTGGATAAAGAGTCAAGACCCATCAGTCTGCTGTATTCAGGAGACCCATCTCACACGCAGAGACATACATAGACTCAAAATAAAGGGATGGAGGAAGATTTACCAAGCAAATGGAGAACAAAAAAAAGCAGGGGTTGCAATACTAGTCTCTGATAAAACAGACTTTAAACCATCAAAGATCAAAAGAGACAAAGAAGGCCATTACATAATGGAAAAGGGATCAATTCAACAGGAAGAGCTAACTATCCTAAATATATATGCACCCAATACAGGAACACCCAGATTCATCAAGCAAGTCCTTGGAGACTTACAAAGAGACTTAGACTCCCATACAATAATAATGGGAGACTTCAACACTCCACTGTCAACATTAGACAGATCAACGAGACAGAAAGTTAACAAGGATATCCAGGAATTGAACTCATCTCTGCAGCAAGCAGACCTAATAGACATCTATAGAACTCTCCACCCCAAATCAACAGAATATACATTCTTCTCAGCACCACATCACACTTATTCCAAAATTGACCACATAATTGGAAGTAAAGCACTCCTCAGCAAATGTACAAGAACAGAAATTATAATAAACTGTCTCTCAGACCACAGTGCAATCAAACTAGAACTCAGGACTAAGAAACTCAATCAAAACCGCTCAACTACATGGAAACTGAACAACCTGCTCCTGAATGACTACTGGGTACATAACGAAATGAAGGCAGAAATAAAGATGTTCTTTGAAACCAATGAGAACAAAGATACAACATACCAGAATCTCTGGTACACATTTAAAGCAGTGTGTAGAGGGAAATTTATAGCACTAAATGCCCACAAGAGAAAGCAGGAAAGATCTACAATTGACACTCTAACATCACAATTAAAAGAACTAGAGAAGCAAGAGCAAACACATTCGAAAGCTAGCAGAAGGCAAGAAATAACTAAGATCAGAGCAGAACTGAAGGAGATAGAGACACAAAAAACCCTCCAAAAAATCAATGAATCCAGGAGTTGGTTTTTTTAAAAGATCAACAAAATTGACAGACCGCTAGCAAGACTAATAAAGAAGAAAAGAGAGAAGAATCAAATAGATGCAATAAAAAATGATAAAGGGGATATCACCACCGACCCCACAGAAATACAGACTACCATCAGAGAATACTATAAACACCTCTATGCAAATAAACTGGAAAATCTAGAAGAAATGGATAATTTCCTGGACACTTACACTCTTCCAAGACTAAACCAGGAAGAAGTTGAATCCCTGAATAGACCAATAGCAGGCTCTGAAATTGAGGCAATAATTAATAGCCTACCAACGAAAAAAAGTCCAGGACCAGATGGATTCACAGCTGAATTCTACCAGAAGTACAAGGAGGAGCTGGTACCATTCCTTCTGAAACTATTCCAATCAATAGAAAAAGAGGGAATCCTCCCTAACTCATTTTATGAGGCCAACATCATCCTGATACCAAAGCCTGGCAGAGACACAACAAAAAAAGAGAATTTTAGACCAATATCCCTGATGAACATCGATGCAAAAATCCTCAATAAAATACTGGCAAACCGGATTCAGCAGCACATCAAAAAGCTTATCCACCATGATCAAGTGGGCTTCATCCCTGGGATGCAAGGCTGGTTCAACATTCGCAAATCAATAAACAATCCAGCATATAAACAGAACCAAAGACAAGAACCACATGATTATCTCAATAGATGCAGAAAAGGCTTTTGACAAAATTCAACAGCCCTTCATGCTAAAAACGCTCAATACATTCGGTATTGATGGAACGTACCTCAAAATAATAAGAGCTATTTATGTCAAACGCACAGCCAATATACTGAATGGGCAAAAACTGGAAAAATTCCCTTTGAAAACCGGCACAAGACAGGGATGCCCTCTCTCACCACTCCTATTCAACATAGTGTTGGAAGTTCTGGCTAGGGCAATCAGGCAAGAGAAAGAAATCAAGGGTATTCAGTTAGGAAAAGAAGAAGTCAAATTGTCCCTGTTTGCAGATGACATGATTGTATATTTAGAAAACCCCATTGTCTCAGCCCAAAATCTCCTTAAGCTGATAAGCAACTTCAGCAAAGTCTCAGGATACAAAATTAATATGCAAAAATCACAAGCATTCTTATACACCAGTAACAGACAAACAGAGAGCCAAATCAGGAATGAACTTCCATTCACAATTGCTTCAAAGAGAATAAAATACCTAGGAATCCAACTTACAAGGGATGTAAAGGACCTCTTCAAGGAGAACTACAAACCACTGCTCAGTGAAATAAAAGAGGACACAAACAAATGGAAGAACATACCATGCTCATGGATAGGAAGAATCCATATTGTGAAAATGGCCATACTGCCCAAGGTTATTTATAGATTCAATGCCATCCCCATCAAGCTACCAATGAGTTTCTTCACAGAATTGGAAAAAACTGCTTTAAAGTTCATATGGAACGAAAAAAGAGCCCGCATCTCCAAGACAATCCTAAGTCAAAAGAACAAAGCTGGAGGCATCACGCTACCTGACTTCAAACTATACTACAAGGCTACAGTAACCAAAACAGCATGGTACTGGTACCAAAACAGAGATATAGACCAATGGAACAGAACAGAGTCCTCAGAAATAATACCACACATCTACAGCCATCTGATCTTTGACAAACCTGAGAGAAACAAGAAATGGGGAAAGGATTCCCTATTTAATAAATGGTGCTGGGAAAATTGGCTAGCCATAAGTAGAAAGCTGAAACTGGATCCTTTCCTTACTCCTTATACGAAAATTAATTCAAGATGGATTAGAGACTTAAATGTTAGACCTAATACCATAAAAATCCTAGAGGAAAACCTAGGTAGTACCATTCAGGACATAGGCATGGGCAAAGACTTCATGTCTAAAACACCAAAAGCAACAGCAGCAAAAGCCAAAATTGACAAATGGGATCTCATTAAACTAAAAAGCTTCTGCACAGCAAAAGAAACTACCATCAGAGTGAACAGGCAACCTACAGAATGGGAGAAAATTTTTGCAATCTACTCATCTGACAAAGGGCTAATATCCAGAACCTACAAAGAACTCAAACAAATTTACAAGAAAAAAACAAACAACCCCATCAAAAAGTGGGCAAAGGATATGAACAGACATTTCTCAAAAGAAGACATTCATACAGCCAACAGACACATGAAAAAATGCTCTTCATCACTGGCCATCAGAGAAATGCAAATCAAAACCACAATGAGATACCATCTCACACCAGTTAGAATGGCGATCATTAAAAAGTCAGGAAACAACAGGTGCTGGAGAGGATGTGGAGAAATAGGAACACTTTTACACTGTTGGTGGGAACATGTAAACTAGTTCAACCATTATGGAAAACAGTATGGCGATTCCTCAAGGATCTAGAACTAGATGTACCATATGACCCAGCCATCCCATTACTGGGTATATACCCAAAGGATTATAAATCATGCTGCTATAAAGACACATGCACACGTATGTTTATTGCGGCACTATTCACAATAGCAAAGACTTGGAATCAACCCAAATGTCCATCAGTGACAGACTGGATTAAGAAAATGTGGCACATATACACCATGGAATACTCTGCAGCCATAAAAAAGGATGAGTTTGTGTCCTTTGTAGAGACATGGATGCAGTTCAAACACTGCATGTTCTCACTCATAGGTGGGAACTGAACAATGAGATCACTTGGACTCGGGAAGGGGAACATCACACACTGGGGCCTATCATGGGGAGGGGGGAGGGGGGAGGGATTGCATTGGGAGTTATACCTGATGTAAATGACGAGTTGATGGGTGCAGCACAGCAACATGGCACAAGTATACATATGTAACAAACCTGCACGTTATGCACATGTACCCTAGAACTTAAAGTATAATTAAAAAAAAAAAAAAAAAGAAACCTGGTATATCACTATAGATTTTACAGCCACTAAAGGGATACTTTGCGAATACTGGAAGACTTTTAACTTATACATTTGATACTATTCTAAAATTCAGAATTGGCCAGGCACAGTGGCTGATGTCTGTAATCCCAGCACTTTGGGAGGATGAAGCGGGCAGATCATGACATCAAGTGTTCGAGACCAGCCTGGTTAACAGGGTGAAACCCTGTCTCTACTAAAAATACAAAAAAAATTAGCTGGATGTGGTGATGCGTGCCTGTAGTCTCAGCTACTGGGGAGAATGGCTTGAACCCAGAAAGTGGAGGTTGGAGTGAACTGAGATTGTGGTACTGCACTCCAGCCTGGGTGACAGAGCAAGACCTTGTCTCAGAAAATAAAAAAGAAAGAAAAAAAAAAAAGTCAGAATTAATGAACCAGTTTTAAAAAATCCACTATCCACCAAAAAAAAAAGAAAAGTAGAAACCTGAATATTCTTATAACGATTAAGTAATTTAATTAGTAATTAATGTTCCCAAAAAAGAAATTTTGAGTTTTATATGGTGTAACTGGAGAATTTTACCAGTCAGCTAAAGAAGAATTAACACCAATTTTACAAAATATCTTCTAGAGAGCAGAAGAAACATTCCCCATCATTTTCTTATGAAGCTAATATTACCTGATACCAAAACCAGATAGAGTATAAAAAAGAAAAACAACAGAGCAGTTTCTTTCGTGAACTTACATCCAAAAATCCTCAACAAATATTAGCAAATAGAATCCTGCAAAGTATAAAAGAATTACACATCATGACCAGGTGGGATTTATTTCTGATATAGAAGGTTGATTTAGCTTTCAAAGTCCATCTGTGTGATCCACCATATTACAAGCAAAAGAAAAAAAAGTCATACAACTATAGCATTTGATGCGAAAATGTGTTTGACAAAATGTAATACTTATTCATGATTAAAAAAAAAAAAACCTCTCAGCAAACTAAGAATAGGGAAAACTTCCTCAGCTTGATACTAAGCATCTACAAAAGGCACACAGGCTACAGCTAGCATCAAACTTGATGTGAAAGACTGAGGACCGGGAACAAGGCGGGGATGTGTGGCTTCACTGTCGCTTTCCATGTCGCAGTGGAGTCCCAGCACCTGCATGTGGCTAGAAGAAGCCATAAAAAGCATGTAAATTGGCAAGAGTAAAATAAGTGTCCCAATTTACAGATAACCTGATTGTCTACATGAAAATCACAAGGAATCTACCAGATACTCCCAGGACTCATGAGTTCAGCAAGGTCTCTGGATAAAAGGTTATCACCCAAATTCAGTTGCATTTGTATATGATAGCAAAAATCATGTGAAAACTAAAATTAAAAATTTAATAGTTTTTATAGTTGCTTCAGAAAATGAAATGCTTAAGTATAAATCTAACAAATAGGTACAGAATCTATTAATATATGCTGAAAATTATAAAATGCAAATGAAAGAAAGCAGAGAAGCCCTAGGTAAATGGAGAGATATATTTGTTCATGGATTGGAAGATTTAACATAGTAAAGATGTCCATTTTTCCTTACTTGATCTGCAGGTTTAATGCAACTCCTACCAAAATCCAGACAAGCTTATTTGAAAATTTTCACAGAACAGTACAAGACCTAGAATAGCTGAAACAATTTTGAAAAAGAAGAATGAAATTGGAAGAATTAGTGTGCCTGATTTCAAGCTATATTATATAGCTACATAATCAAGACAGTGTGGTGTATGGCAGAGGAATAGACACATAGATCTGAATGGAGAATCCAGAAATAAACCCATGCAGTTACATCAACCTGTTTTCTGACAAAAGTGCAAGAGTAATTCAATGGAGGAAGAACGCACTGGAACAACTGGACTTCCACAGACAAAACAAAAACAAAACAACACCCTAGACCAGGGTGTCCAATCTCGGCTTCCCTGGGCCACACTGGAAGACCACACACTGTCTTAGACCACACATAAAATGCACTAATAGTAACGATAACAGATGAGCTAAAAAAATGAAAAAAAATCTCATAATGTTTTAAGAAAGTTTATGAATTTGTGTTGGGCTGCATTCAAAGCCATCGTGGGCTGCATGCAGCCTATGGGCCGCCAGTGGGACAAGCTTGCCCGAGACTTTAACCTGACGCCCTATACAAAAATCAACCAAAAATGAAATGTAAAAGATGTACCGTGTCTGACTTCTCTACACCCATGTGACCCAAGCCACGCCATCATGGACCCCGCTGATGTGGGATATCTTCCAAAGTGGATCAGCAGTCCTGAGCTCCGTGTGTCAGCACGGCCCGGGAGGCCCACGATACACATGGGCGGCTGCCAGCGTTAGGAGCTGGGAGAGCCAGTCAATTCATTTCGGTCTTAAGAACATAAAATTCTGAAAATTGCCGTGTTCTCCACAGTTTTAGAAATGAGTGGTTTTTGTTGTGACTTGCTTCTTTCTTTGAGGATTTGGAAATAACTAACCAGGATTTCCGTGAGGGAGGTAGAAACTCAAACTGGGCTCTGAAACCGGACTAGGAGGCCTCTTCCTTCTGAGGAGAGGTGTTCAGATCAATGCCTGGGCTCCATGATAACAATAACAACTACAGGTCATAATACTAATGTTACGTTTTTATATAATCGTGCTTGGTGACAACCTCTGTGCTTTTGGCTCACTGGGAGAGAGGATTTTCTGTTATGGTCAAGGGGACTGCATTTGTTACTTAAAGTCTATTTGATAAATGTATGGAATCTTTGGCTGAGGATTATTCCGTGGTCACATAACTATAAAGAAACTGCTTTCTTCACTGTGTGCTTCAGAAATATGATGCTATGGGTTGAATTACAGTGTTTCCACCATACAACTATGAGCTTACTACTTCTAATAAAAGTACTAAGAAGTAATAGATTTTAATACTCACTAAGTGTCATATGTGTGATTAATATCTTATTCATCGACATAAGTATATAATTTGTATGTGTTGGTACTTTGTCTTCCATAGTACTCCCCCAAGTACTACCTGCATTAAAAACTAACCATGTCTTAACTATTGAAAACTCCAGGAAGAACACATAAAACCGCCACTGATAAAAATGATGTAGCTCTATTTCTAATGAATGCTTTGTTTAATTGTTTTGGATTGTTACCCTGTAAATAGTTTAACATGGGGATTATGCCTTCAGCATTCAGGTTTGTGAATTATGAAACTAGTCTTAGTCATAATCTTTCTTAGTTCTCAGATTTAAAAGGTATTGTGATCTGTATGAAATTGATGCTGGAGCAACACACTCCACCATGCTCCACAGGTGCTCTTGGAAGGTTCTGGGCCTGCCCAGAAGCCTTACCTCTTCTTTGATGTATACATATTTTCCCTGTACCGACAACCCACTCCTCAGGAATGGCTCCCTATTTTGTTCAGGTGCTAATAATGTTGGAAAGGTAAACCCTTTGCAGTTGGATGCTCAAGTAAATGCCACTCCCCAGGCACAGTTAAAGTAGGAGAGTCTGAACCATGGACCTCTGGGCATCCCCACAGCAAGTCCACTCAGGGTCCACAGCAGGTCCAGCTAGGGTGGCCAGTCTGCTGGCTCCAGACCGTACAGGGTTGCCCCCGCAGCTGCAGGGAGTCAGAAGCAACAGAACCACCTTTATAAATACCAAAGCTTGGTTAGGGAGCATGGAGAAGAGAAAAGCAAAATTAATCCCTCCCCTTTCCCTTTAAGTGGTTTTTTTCACTTTTAAGATTACAAACATTTTACACGTCCATTGTAACAAGCATACCATACAGTGGTCTATTAAAGACAGTGAATTTACCTTTCCATTCCTTGTTCTCTCTCACCCACCCAAGGTGACTGATATCAATAGCTTGGGGTGTATCCACCCACAGTTTTCTAGCTGCTCTTATAAATGCCTTCAACTATAGAATTATACACCTTTCAAACGACTGCCTTCTAAATGCTCTTTTGACGTATCTGTTTCCTATGGTGAGGATTTTCTTTAATAGTTAGTGGGAAGATAAATAAGCACTTGTATTAATGAACAAAAGGCTGACCCAACCAGAACCCTATGGAACTGTGCTGCCCGATATTTGGAAATTACCAAGGTGAGGTAGTTTCATTGTACCTTACTTGCTTATCGAGGTCATAGAAAATGAAATGTCCCTTGCCTTTTAGTGTTTCAAGAAGAGAAAATTTACTCTTAATGACATGTGAAGTCACTTAAAAAATACTAGCTTCTATTTTTAGGATGTTTAGCTATTCTACCTCAAAACAATTTCACTAATTTTATTTCTATTTCACATTTTCTCATTTCTGCTCATGGCAATTGGCTGAATCAGTGGTACCAGCCAGGACAGATGAATTTAAATCGACCAAGTGCTGTTGCCTTCCAGAGGCGTGGCATGGGTCAGTCATGGCCAAAGTGGCACTGTGATTTTGAGTATGAATGTAGATGCTACCTGTCCAGTCTTAGTAGGATGTGGACTTTAAGATTTTGTGTTTGTTTATTGGTTGGTTTGTTGTAGTTTTGTGTATGGATTTTATTGAAACTATTCTCTCATTCACTCACTCCCAAGGAAACACTGTTATGTGGTATGTCTAGTGGCGTGCTATGCATTTGTTCCACAGACACCAACGAGGCATGGTTTAGGTCGCCTGGCTTCGGTGGGTGTCCTGCTCATAACTTTTTCTTTTGCCTCATGATACTTTAAATGAGCTGATCTGCCTAGGTAGGAACAAAAGCCCCGGGTACTGTTCGTTTCCTTAGTTGAATCAAAGACAGACTGCAGTGCACTGAAATACAACTGCCTGGGATCACACAAGACAGAGAAAGCCGTGGTAACAAATCAGAGAATTTTCCTCCACTGTTGTCTACATGGAACTATACATTTTTCAAACCTTTTAAAAGAATTGGGAGAACCAGAGGAAACAGATAGAATAATTTTATATTAAATGGCAGACATAAGCCCTAACATGTCAATAATCACTTTAAGTGTAAATAATCAAAATACACCAATCAAAAAGTAGAGATTGGCAGAGTGGATTAAAACATTCAAAAAATTTCATATGACAACTATATGCTGTTTACAGGAAGCCCACTAAAATTTAAATAATATAGGTAGGTTGAAAGTAAAAGAATGGAAAAAGATATGCCTTGTAAATATTAATTAAAATTTTAAAAATAGGAGAGGCTATGGTAATATTCAGTGATGTGAAATTCAGAGTAAAGAAACAAAGATGAAGAGGAACATTACATAATGATAAAAGGATCGATTCACCAGGAAGACACAATGATCCTAAATGTGTATACATCAAGCAACAGAGCCTCAAAATACATGAAGCAAAAACTGATTAAACTGAAAGAAGAAATTTATAAATATATAATTATACTTGGAAAAGGTATAGTAGTGTATACTTGGCAATTCTACAGAATTGTCAAGCAGATTTGATCAGCCAATCAGCCAACAAGATCTAGGTTAGATGTATGTAATACTCCACCCAGCAACAGCAGAATACACATTTTTCAAGTGCTTATAGAATATTCATTGAGATATACTGTATCTTGGGTCACAAAACAAATCTCGGAAAATTTAAGGTAACTGAAATCATAAAGAATTTGTTCTGCAGCCATCATGTAATCAGACTAGAAATCATTAACAAGAATGTTTTAGGATGGCGGTTATCAAAAAGCCAAAAGACAACAAATATTGGTGGGGGTATGGAGAAAAGGGAACCTTGTACACTGTTGGTGAAATGTAGATTGGTGCAGTCATTATGGAAAGCAGTATGCTGATTTTTAACAAAATTAAAAATAGAATTACTATATGACCTCTCTTCTGGGACAAAATGAAATCACCACTTTATAATATATATCTGCTTTCCCATGCTCGTTATAGCGTATTCACAATAGACAAGATATGGAAACAACCTAAGTGTCTGTGGATGGACAAATGGATAAATAAACTGTGCTGCATATATACAATGGACTATTACTCAGACTTTAAAAAAGAAGAGATCCTGCCATTTGCCACAACGTTGAACCCGGAGGTTCACAAGTTTGCATGATCTCACTTATATGTGCAATGCATAAAATCAGTCAACTGTACAGAAATAGAAAATAAAGCAATGGTTACCAGTGGTGGGTCCTGAGGAGGAAATAGGGATGTGTAGAGGATACAAAGTAGAAATATGTAGGATGAACAAGTTTCTAGACATCTAGTGCATAACATGAGATAATAAAATTGTACTGTTTTTGGCATTCCTTGGAAATGAGTAGATTTTAGCTGCTCTTGCTACAAAAACAAAACAAAGGGTAATTATGTAAGATGATAGATTTGTTAATTTGCTTTACTATAATAACCATTTTATTATCTATACGTATCTCATAACATCACATTATATATATTAAGTATATAAAATAAAATTATTTTAAAAATATGCTGAGCAGTCCTGCAGGAAAGAAAGGAAAAAAAGAAGGAATGAAGGGAAGAAAGAAATGAGGAAAGATTTCAAAGGTATCTGAGTTCTTAACTTCCAGAAAATAGAAAAAGCAAGATGAATCCAAAGCAGGCAGAAGGAAGACAATACTAAAGATATGAGCAGAAACTAATGCAAGTGAAAATAGAACCATAGAGAAAATAAATGAAACAAAAAGCTGGATCTTCAAAAAGTCAATACAATTGATAAGGTTTAGCAGGACTGACAAAAATGAAAGGAGAGATGATGCAAATCACCATTATTGGAATGAAATGAGGGATATCACTATAAGTCTGCAGCTACTGAAAAAAAATTTCTTCAAACTACTGAGTTCATGAACATAAAATTACTCAGTGTTCCCCTTTTGAGGCTAGTGCCTCAAAAACTGTCAACTACCAAAACTCTATCAGGGTTCAATAAACAATCTAGCTCTATAGTCTTTAAAGGAATTTAATTTATAATTATAGTAGTCTGCCAAGGAAGTATCCTGGCCTAGATAGTGTCACAAAACAATTCCATACAGTCTCTTCAATTTTACACATTCCTTTTAGAAATGAGAACTAGCACTAGCTAGGCTTTCCAGTAAGATACTGGAGAGAGGTAGAGAAAAAATCATCCTCGCCATATTCTTAGTCTCAGGGGAAAAGCTTTCAATCTCTTACCATTAAATATTCCTAGTCTTAGGGGAAAAGCTTTCAGTCTCTTACCATTAAATATGATGTTAGGTGTAGGATTTTGATATAGTACTTTTATTATATTGAGAAGTTTCCCTGTATTTCTGGTTTCTTGAGGTGATCTTCATGAATAAGTGTTCAGTGTTGTCAAGGGGCTTGTCGGCATCAGTGGGTAGAATCATATGGTTTTTCTTATTTGACTTATTCATATGGTGATTTACACTGATAGATTTATAAATATTGAACCAGCTATGCATTTGGGGAATGAACCCTCTTTGCTTGTGATGACATTTATGTATTCCTGGATTTAATATTTGTAATGATTTTGGCATGTATCTTTATGAAAAACACGGATCTCTAGTTTTCTTTTTTGTAGTATTTTTATTTTTATATTTTTGGTATTAGGGTAATGCTGGCCTCACCAAATTAACTGGGAAAGTTCTGTCTCATTCATTTTTCTGGGACAGTTTATAGAGTATTAGTATTATTTCTTCCCAATAGATGTTTGGTAGAATTTGCCAGTGAAATAATCTGGGCTTTCTTGTTTTTTTCTCTGTGGATGGCATTTAATCACTAATGCAATATCTTCAATAAGTATAATGCTGTTCAGGTTGACTATTTCCTATTGAGTGAGTTTTAGTAGTTTATGTCTTTAAAAGAATTGGTTCATTTCAACTAATTATTAAATTTGTTGATGTAGTTTTATCAACAACTTATCAAATTTGCATAGAATTTTATATAGTATTCCCTTATTCTTTTAATGTTTGTGAGTGATTAGTTATCACCCCTCTTTCATTTCTGATGTTGATAATTTATGTTTTCTTCATTTTCTTGGTTCAACTGGCAAGAAGTTCATCAATTTTATTGATCTTTTCAAAGAACTAGCTTTTGGTTATGCTGATTTTCTCTATTTTCTTTTCAGTTTCATTGTTTTTTACTCTAATTTTTATCATCTTCTTTCATCTGCTTGTTTGAGGCCTAATTTTCTTTTCATTCTCTAGTTCTCTAAAGTAAGAGCTTAGGAATTTTGATTCTTTTCTAATACATTCGTTTAATGCTACCAGTTTTCCTCTCAGCATTGCTTTAATTTTGACTGACAAATTTTGATCTTTATTTTGTTTTTAATTAGTTCAAATTACTTTTAAATTTCTCCTGAGACTTATTCTGTGATTTATGGGTTATTGCAGAGTATGTTGTTTAATTTTGAAATATTAATTTGCCAGCTACCTATTAGTCATTTATTTTTATTTTAATTCCATCATAGACTGAGAATACACTTTGTATGATTTCTGTTCTTGTAAGTGTGTTAAGATGTACATTATGGTTCAGTGCATGGTCTATTAAGATGTACATTATGGTCCAGTGCATGGTCTATTAACATGTACATTATGGTCCAGTGCATGGTCTATTAAGATGTACATTATGGTCCAGTGCATGGTCTATTAAGATGTACATTATGGTCCAGTGCATGGTCTATTAAGATGTACATTATGGTCCAGTGCATGGTCTATTAAGATGTACATTATGGTCCAGTGCATGGTCTATTAAGATGTACATTCTGGTCCAGTGCATGGTCTATTAAGATGTACATTATGGTCCAGTGCATGGTCTATTAAGATGTACATTATGGTCCAGTGCATGGTCTATTAAGATGTACATTCTGGTCCAGTGCATGGTCTATTAAGATGTACATTATGGTCCAGTGCATGGTCTATTAAGATGTACATTATGGTTCAGTGCATGGTCTATAAGATGTACATTATGGTCCAGTGCATGGTCTATTAAGATGTACATTATGGTCCAGTGCATGGTCTATTAAGATGTACATTCTGGTCCAGTGCATGGTCTATTAAGATGTACATTATGGTCCAGTGCATGGTCTATTAAGATGTACATTATGGTCCAGTGCATGGTCTATAAGATGTACATTATGGTCCAGTGCATGGTCTATTAAGATGTACATTATGGTCCAGTGCATGGTCTATAAGATGTACATTATGGTCCAGTGCATGGTCTATTAAGATGTACATTATGGTCCAGTGCATGGTCTATAAGATGTACATTATGGTCCAGTGCATGGTCTATTAAGATGTACATTATGGTCCAGTGCATGGTCTATAAGATGTACATTATGGTCCAGTGCATGGTCTATAAGATGTACATTATGGTCCAGTGCATGGTCTATAAGATGTACATTATGGTCCAGTGCATGGTCTATAAGATGTACATTATGGTCCAGTGCATGGTCTATTAAGATGTACATTATGGTCCAGTGCATGGTCTATTAAGATGTACATTATGGTCCAGTGCATGGTCTATTAAGATGTACATTATGGTCCAGTGCATGGTCTATTAAGATGTACATTATGGTCCAGTGCATGGTCTATTAAGATGTACATTATGGTCCAGTGCATGGTCTATTAAGATGTACATTATGGTCCAGTGCATGGTCTATTAAGATGTACATTCTGGTCCAGTGCATGGTCTATTAAGATGTACATTATGGTCCAGTGCATGGTCTATTAAGATGTACATTATGGTCCAGTGCATGGTCTATAAGATGTACATTATGGTCCAGTGCATGGTCTATTAAGATGTACATTCTGGTCCAGTGCATGGTCTATTAAGATGTACATTATGGTCCAGTGCATGGTCTATTAACATGTACATTATGGTCCAGTGCATGGTCTATAAGATGTACATTATGGTCCAGTGCATGGTCTATAAGATGTACATTATGGTCCAGTGCATGGTCTATAAGATGTACATTATGGTCCAGTGCATGGTCTATTAAGATGTACATTATGGTCCAGTGCATGGTCTATAAGATGTACATTATGGTCCAGTGCATGGTCTATAAGATGTACATTATGGTCCAGTGCATGGTCTATAAGATGTACATTATGGTCCAGTGCATGGTCTATAAGATGTACATTATGGTCCAGTGCATGGTCTATAAGATGTACATTATGGTCCAGTGCATGGTCTATAAGATGTACATTATGGTCCAGTGCATGGTCTATAAGATGTACATTATGGTCCAGTGCATGGTCTATAAGATGTACATTCTGGTCCAGTGCATGGTCTATAAGATGTACATTATGGTCCAGTGCATGGTCTATTAACATGTACATTATGGTCCAGTGCATGGTCTATAAGATGTACATTATGGTCCAGTGCATGGTCTATAAGATGTACATTCTGGTCCAGTGCATGGTCTATAAGATGTACATTCTGGTCCAGTGCATGGTCTATTAACATGTACATTATGGTCCAGTGCATGGTCTATAAGATGTACATTATGGTCCAGTGCATGGTCTATAAGATGTACATTCTGGTCCAGTGCATGGTCTATAAGATGTACATTCTGGTCCAGTGCATGGTCTATTAAGATGTACATTATGGTCCAGTGCATGGTCTATTAACATGTACATTATGGTCCAGTGCATGGTCTATAAGATGTACATTATGGTCCAGTGCATGGTCTATAAGATGTACATTATGGTCCAGTGCATGGTCTATAAGATGTACATTATGGTCCAGTGCATGGTCTATTAAGATGTACATTATGGTCCAGTGCATGGTCTATAAGATGTACATTATGGTCCAGTGCATGGTCTATAAGATGTACATTATGGTCCAGTGCATGGTCTATAAGATGTACATTATGGTCCAGTGCATGGTCTATAAGATGTACATTATGGTCCAGTGCATGGTCTATAAGATGTACATTATGGTCCAGTGCATGGTCTATAAGATGTACATTATGGTCCAGTGCATGGTCTATAAGATGTACATTATGGTCCAGTGCATGGTCTATAAGATGTACATTATGGTCCAGTGCATGGTCTATAAGATGTACATTCTGGTCCAGTGCATGGTCTATAAGATGTACATTATGGTCCAGTGCATGGTCTATTAACATGTACATTATGGTCCAGTGCATGGTCTATAAGATGTACATTATGGTCCAGTGCATGGTCTATAAGATGTACATTCTGGTCCAGTGCATGGTCTATAAGATGTACATTCTGGTCCAGTGCATGGTCTATTAACATGTACATTATGGTCCAGTGCATGGTCTATAAGATGTACATTCTGGTCCAGTGCATGGTCTATAAGATGTACATTATGGTTCAGTGCATGGTCTATAAGATGTACATTATGGTCCAGTGCATGGTCTATAAGATGTACATTCTGGTCCAGTGCATGGTCTCTGCTGCTGAATGTTGCAGGAGACTTGGGAAGAGGGCTTGTTCTGTGGTCGGATGGAGTATTCAGTAACTGTCAGTCAGATCAAATTGGTGGATAGTGCTCTCCAGGTCATTTATATCCTTACTGGTTTTCTGCCTGCTTTGTCTGTCAGGTTAGTGATGCAGTAAAATCTACCAAGAATAGTGGATTTCTCCTTTCATTACTATCAGTTTTTCCTTCATTTATTTTGATACCCTGGTATTTAGGTTTCTGCACATGTAAGATAATTCTGTCTCCTTGGAGAATTGACCCCTTCATTTTGGAAGCACAGTTTCACTGGATGTAGAATTTTAAGTTGGTGAGTTTTTTTTTCTTTGAACAATTTAAATATTTTCCTTCACTCTGTTCTTGCTTGCATAATTTCTGATGAGGCATCCACTGTAATTCCTAAGCTCATACTTCTGTGGATGTGGTGTTCCCCACCCCAACCCATTCGTGGCTCCTATCAAGATATTCCATTTGCCTTTGTTTTTTGCAGTTTGAGTATGATATGTTCAAGTGGGATATTTTTGGTATTTTTCCTGCTTGGTGTTTGATGAGCTTTCTGGATCTGTGACTTGGTGTCTGTCACTACTTTTGGAAAGTTCTTACCATTATTACTTCAAATATTCCTTCTTCATTCTCTCTTTATTCTCCTACTGGTGTTCAAATGATGCATATGTTATATTAATATATGTATGATATTGCCTCATAGTTCTTGGGTGTTCTATTCCAGTTTTAATTTTTTTGTTTTTCCTCTTTCTGTTTCATTTTGTGAAGTTTCTATTTATTTATGTTAATGTTCACTGATTCTTTCCTCTTCTGTTTTGAGTCTACTCATGAACTTTTCAAAAGCATTCTTCATTTTGTTCATGCATGTGCTTTTTTAGTATGTATGTGCTTTTGATTCATTTTTAGAATTTTCATTTTGCTTCTTTTGCTCCTATATGTCCTCTGCTTTTTCCCTGAGAGTCCTTAGCATAATCATAGTTACTTCAAATTCACTACTATTCCCAACATTTCTGTCATGTTTGATTCTGGTTCTGATGATGGTTTGTCCTTTCAGACTGTGCTTTTCTTGCCTATTGACGTGCCTTGTACTTTTTTACTGAAATCCAGACATGATGTGTTGGGTAATAGGATCCAAGGTCAGTAGGCCTGTAGGGTGAGGTTTCTCGCTAGACTGCTGGCAGTGGGCTTTGTTTCCTGTGTGCTGTATCTGTAAGTAGCAGAAGTTCACAGCCCTCTGGTGTCCTCGCTTTTGTCTTCCCCTTTGGCTTTGGGTCTCTCCTAGTGCTGTTCTTTAGAGAGCGTCTACGCCTTGTAGCTTTCAGCTGGAACCCGCTGCTGTAGTGGCTGCCTTGGTCCAGGGGCTGTGTATGGGGTGGAGGGAGCATTCTGTACTTTTCTGCTTAAATCTCTCTTGTTGCAAGTCTGCATGTCAGGGCTGTGATCTTCCTAAGTGTTTCTGTCTCTACTCCAGTGATAGTTTTACCCGCAACCTCCATTGCCCTGGTGGGATGGATTTTCACAGTTCAGCTCTTGCAGAGTGATTTCCCCAGGAGAGTAGGCCTTTTCATGGAGAAGGTTCTGTGAGTGTTTCACAACAGTTACTTTCCTCACTCCTCGGCCAGGACCAAGAGGGGATCTATTTTGGATCCTTACCGTGAGAATCTGGTGGAACACTTGAAGAGAAGTTGTAAAGTGTAGGTTCTCCCTTAAGGCAGGGACGCACAGTGTTTTCTGACTCTCAAGCTAGTCCACAGTCAGCCTCCAGCAAGTCATCATTTCAATTCCCATCGTTTTATGGCCCCTGTGGATTCTGCTCCAAGCAAGCAGATCTTTGCAGTGTCTCTCAGGATGAACCCATCTCCCCAGATTTTAGGGTGACAGTATTTTCCTGTGACTTCAGTTCTCTGATGGATTTAGAAAGGTCATTGATTTTCAATTTGTCCAGCTTTTTCTTGTTGTAAAGCAGGAGTGACCACATCCTAGCTCTCAATATATGTATGAGCAGATTCTGGATGCCCTCTTTAATTTCTTTTTTATTTTCCCCTTAACCTTGTATCTTCAGCATTTACTTATTTCATTGATTTTTTTTTTTTTTTTTGGATCTGGGGTCTCACTCTGTAGCCAGGCTGGGGTACAGTGGCACGATCTTGGCTCACTTCAACCTCCACCTCCCGGGTTCAAGCAATTCTCCTGCCTCAGCTTCCCGAGTAGCTGGGACTACAGGCGCCCCCTTCATCATACCCGCTAATTTTTGTATTTTCAGTAGAGATGGGATTTCACCATGTTGGCCAAGGCTGGTCTTGAACTCCTGAGCTCAAGTGATCTTCCCTCCTCGGCCTTCCAAAGTGCTGGGATTACAGGTGTGAGCCACCGTGCCCAGCCACATTGATTACTTTTTAAAACATAATTTTGTGATGCCTTTATGTCCATTGTGTGGACACCCTATCAGTCAGTCAGCTAACCCCTTATGAGTGATTAACTTGCTAGTTTACAGCACTGTGGTTTGTTTACAGACTTTTTTCCCCATTGTATTATATTTACAGCTAGCTATCCCTTACAACATGGAAACTTTGTCCTTCAGTTCTAAGAATAAAGTCTAGAAATGTTTCTTTAATTTTCTGTAGCACATTTCCTCAGATCTTCCTTTCTAGAATTCCTGCGATTCAGATGACTTCTGGAGGGAATAATTTATTTTGCATGTATTTTCTCCACTACTTTTCAGCTCTGTTTTCCTAATCATTGGGCCTGTATTTCTTCAACTTCATCTTCCTTTCATTCTATTTGGACTTATTTTTTTTTCCAACAGTTTTTTTTTTCTGAACTTTTTTGTCTCTTTACTGTAATAATGATGATCTCTTTGAGATCATTAATAATGATTTATTGTGTATTATTTCTCTGTACATTGTTTCTGTTTCCTCCAAGTTCCCCTTTCTTCCTGTTGTTTTGGTTTCTGTTTTTGTGTTAATTTTTTCTTTTCAGTTCTCTGGTGGCCCCCTTTCTGGTCTGGTCATAGACTTACTTGATAGCCATGTATGTGACAAGTGGATCCAAATCATGTCATGACAAAGAAAGAGTTACTGGATGGCGAATGCAGAAACTGCAGTGGTGTATTGACCCAGGTGGAGGGCTGGGGGTGATGCTTTGGTCTTTGTCCATCAGGGCTTTCATGCCTGTAGAGGATATACACTGTGGAGCTTAAAGGCCTCAGCACAGTCATTACACATTTTAGCGCAGTGCCCCTAACTTCTTCACTGGTCACCCAAGGACCCCAGCTTCCTGCTTTGAGCAATGGGTCTCTTCAGGTATTCACTTTTAAGCAAAATAAGTTTTATTAAAAATTTAGGCCAGGTGCGGTGGCTCACACCTGTAATTCCAGCCCTTTGGGAGGCTGAGACTGGCAGATCACAAGGTCAGGAGATCGAGACCATCCCGGCTAACATGGTGAAACTCCGTCTCTACTAAAAAAAAATACAAAAAATGAGCCGGGCATTGTGGTGGGCGCCTGTAGTCCCAGCTACTCGGGAGGCTGAGCAGGAGAATGGCGTGAACCGAGGAGGCGGAACTTGCAGTGAGCAGAGATCGCGCCACTGCACTCCAGCCTGGGCGACACAGTGAGACTCTGACTCAAAATAAATAAATAAGTAAAAATTTGAAATCTGACCTAGAACATAGCTTCCTACATGACTGAAGTATGCTAATCTCAGGTGGGGATGTGATACTTCTATAGGGATAAACCTAGGACTGCTTGATTGCCTGGATGCCCTTAGGTGTAATTTGTAGAGGAAAAGGTAGACAAATGCTTGAGTCTTTCCCCTTTACTTACCAGTTTGAGTGATGCTAGGGAACCAGCTCATTATTTTGCAAAAGTGACCAACATATTTAAAAAATACCTTTCTAAAGGCAAAGGATAAACATATTTGATAGATTTCAGTCCATTGCATTTATTCTTACTAAACCTTATTCTTTCTTATCTTTGGCCAGTGGGCAGAAATTAAAATTTATTTCCAAGACCTTTTTATATACTTTCAATAATTTTTAATAGAGTATTTGCATTCTGTTGTAAAAGATGCTCTAGGCTTATCTTGTACACTCCTTGACTCAAACATAGAATGACCACTTATTCAAAGCTCCCTGGTTTCCTTTTCTACCAAATAGTATTTAGAGACAGCTTTCTGGATCCTCTAGGGGTACTGATTGCCATCACCGAAGACGTTATTTCTAGGATTTTTCAGTGGAATGTTGTAGAAAATATATATTTTTAATCTATAATACATCGTGAACTCACCATGATACTTTAATTCAAATTCAGGGCTACCTGATCTTACCTAACTCCATCAGTCTTATAGGTGTGCATTCTTTCTCCCATGGTTGGAAATTCCAGTTCACTGACTTGATTCTTTATTTGCTTTAATCCATAACACATGCATAACAGTCCCAGTATAACCATACCAAGAAGTAGTGATTGTTTGAATTCTGAAGTGCTCTTCAGAATTCTCTGTATTCTCTGCAAAAATTCCGTATTCTCTGCAAAAAGAGGAGAATATTTGTAAAATGTTGACTTGAAAAACAGTCAGTCATGAAAGTAACTGAGTGAGCATTAATTAAACATCCTGCTGTGTTTTCTGCATAGTTTTAGCTCATGAATGAAGACAGTGATTTAAAATTGAAAGAAGACAAAGTTAACTGACTAGATAATGAAAGGTGCAGACTTATTGAAGGCATAAGAGAATGCTTACCCAAAGGAGTTATCATTCTTTTTTTTTATTCATTAAACCCCTTCCATTCTAGCACAGAAGGATTATTCTATTTGTTGATGGAAATATACCATCACATGGAACTCGCGGATGTAACTAGCATTTGCAGGTTTCATTGCAAAGATATTTATTATCATTATTACCTGAGCTAAGTCTCTCAATAGATGCTATTGCTCCTTGAATTCTGGAAATACTAATTTTTAGATAAATGTTGATAACTTTCTTGCTGTTAAAATTTATGTTTAGTTTACTTTCATATTATCACAGCCAAGAAATCGTTGTAAATAAAAATGAATTAAAGGGAAGTGAGCTACTTCTGTATTTTTTTTTGTAAGTAGGCTATCCTTTTTCACTAATGGTGGCAGTTAGGCAGGATTCTATTGCTAAGAAGCCTCAGAGGACCCCAAACGACCATGCTTACAAAGCCATGGTTTATCGCAGGAAAAAGGTTCAGCTCAGCAGCAGCGTTAAAGAAAGAATATCCACGGCAGTTAAAGGCTCCCTCTGGGTCCAGCCGCGCGCTCCATTTGGCCTTATGGAAACACCACTGCTCCCAGATCAGGAACCGCTGACCAGTGCACAGAACGTGCTGAACCCAGGGAGCTCAGGACAGAATGTGGTCAGGATGTTTTAATACTTTCCTGCTCCCGTGGGCATTTTCCTGCTGCACATCCAAGCCGAAGAGCAGATACTTCTGCATTTCTCATCTTTATGGATTATCAATAAACAATGCTGAAAAGCTGGCATGAATCCCCCAAAACTCCTTGGATCTGTGTTTGCCATCAGTATTGCCAGTGATTATGTTTCATGCCTTCACTAAGTGCTGCGACTGTGCAGGCATATTTCTTATTTCAGTCCAACAGCTCAGGCTAATTACAGGCCTGCTGGAATCAGTCCTCACAACATACCTTTGAACTTCATATTATCTCAATGTATATATTCTAAATCAACATTTATTTTTCACTAGAATTTCCCAAAATTCTTCCATGCATTTATGAACAGAGTGTAAAACCTTCAAAATTCTCAGTTTTCAAATCAAGGTAGTTACACATATCTTGTAAACAGGATTTAATGATGACTCCTGTCAAATGAAAATCAGAGCTAGACAATGAAGGGGTAAAATCAGATTTTACTCAGACACCGTTGCAGTAGGAGAATGAAACCCTTGGTACAGAACTTGGGCTCAACTCCAGATATAACAAGGAAAAGTGAGAATTTATATCCAAGGAACCGAGGGTGGGATCCAGTGGAGGGAAAATTACTAAGGGGAAACATCAGGGTTCAAGAGATTCTGGCTAAATCAACCTCAACTAACCTGCTAAAGGCAGGCCAGGGTGGTCAGACATCACCTAGGGGATGGAGGAGGATAGAGAATGTCATCAGATATCAAGGGTGGGGAGTGCTGGCTAAACTGGCTTAGCAGGATTCATGTTACACTTGGGCCCCTGGAGGACATGCCCAAAGATGGAGCCTAGCTGGACTGAGAGGAGCCTGCCTAACGTTTGATTAAAGAGAGAGTCGTCATTGTTGCTTCTTCATTTTTTTCCATAAAGGTACAATAATAGCCTTTACAATTTGACTTTTAGTATTTTTTTTCTCATATATGCCTGGTATTTGTTCTATATCAGTTTATCTTGCATTCCTTAATGTCAAAAACGCTAGAAACATCCACTATCTACCTATGTCATCCAAAATGCTAGGAATAAGGGAAGATTCTAGCAAAATAATGCTGGTACTACCACTTCTACTATGACTACTACTTTTCTACTAAGAAAAAGAAGGAGAAGAAAAGTGAGGAGGAAAAGAAGAAACATAGCCACCATTTACTATGGTTTCGGTGTTTGTGTTTCTCTAAAATTCATGTTGAAACTTAATCTCCAATGCAATAGTATTAAGAGGGGGGCCTTGAGGAGGTGCTTGGGTCCTGAGGGCTCCTTTCTTGTGAATGGGATTAAGATTCTTAGAAAAGAGGCTTCACCCAGCATTTGGACTTTTTTCCCTTCCACCTCTTCTGCCATGTGAAGACAGACACAGCATTCATGCCTTCCTCTCTGTGAGGTGCATCAAGAGACGCCATCTTGGAAGCGCAGAGCTGCCCTCACCAGACATTGAATCCACCAGCACCTTGATCTTGGACTTCCCTGCCTGCAGAACCATGAGAAATACATTTATGTCATTCATAAATTACCCAGTCTCAGGTATCGTGTTCTATCAGCACACACAAAAAGACACCATTTAATCCTCACAACAGCCATCTGAGATAGGTTCTATTACTGTCCTGAATTTTGGTTAAGCAAATTCAGGCAGAAGAATGTTAAACAATAGCTCAAGGTCACAAAGCTAATAAGGGAAGGAAACAATTTCAACCCAGACAGTTTGGCTTTAGAGCCCAAAGCCTTTGTTTCTTACCTTGAACTTCCTTTTTAAAAAGAAATCTCATTTCATTGAAGTATTTTCTTTGAAACTTTATTCTTGTCTTACATATGTAAATGTCTTTCCCACCCCCTACTCTGTGAATCTGAGCACTGAATTTCAGTTTGAAGTCTTCTCCCCTGAAGCAGAACAATACTCAAAGTTTCTTAGGTGCAGATATTAGTAGACCACAGAGAAGTGAGTCTTCTTTGTGTAGCCTAAACGAGTCATATTATCCCAGCCTTTTCCCAAGACACACACAGTGGTCCGCCTGTACCATTTTGGGGTCAGGTTGGGTAAAAGGTACTCCCATGAGGAGCACTTGCATTGTTGAGTGATTGAGACAAATAAAATATGTTTTCATATGAACTCCCTCAAAAACATCGTAGAAAATGATTGGCAGATTTCCAGGGGTGAGGTGCTCTTCAGAACAACCCATTCCCATTTCAGGGCTGCTCAGATTATTAGAAAGTTTTTCTTTATCCACTAATACCATTTCTGACCTCAGGAATAATTCAGACTAAGCCTACTTCTTATTAGCTCTTTAACTAATGAAAAATAATTTAACAAATAATGACAACAATAATAACCAATAATGCCGATAAGTGCTGCTGTGTCCTGTACATCTTTCTAAGCCCAGTGAATGTGCTTATACATTGTCTCTTCAAGAATACCCTCTAGAAAAGGGGCTGATATTCTGATCTTTGTTTTACAAATAAGGAAACTTAAGTGTAAAGGGGGTAAGTAACACAACATGCAGGTGTAGGACCTGGATTTGAACCCAAGCAGTCTGGCTCCTGTATTTAACCAATGTACGGAACCAGAAGGACACACTGGCACGCTGTCCCTCTCACGACCTCTTCTCTCACAAGTTTCAAGGCGTCATCTTTCCAGACCGTTCTTCAACACTTTAGTTTATGGTCTATCCATTAAGTCAGTCCGTAATGTAATTCTTGAATAATAATTTACTGAGTGCCAAACTTACCGCCATGCTTGGTCGAATTCTCCAGATGACTCTAATTTGTGTGTGGTACTTCTTAAAATTGACCATGGTTCTCCAAGGACTAGAACAGAGAGGGAAGGGACTGCTGGCAGCATGGCTTACGTGTACGTGTTATGTGGTACACGAACAAGGATGATGGCATTGACCAACATGGCATTTCACCCAACTTGGTTTCCCTCCAAACAACATGGCACTCATGAGTTTGTTATCCAGGCCCTCTGTTTTAAGTTACTAATTCTGATATTGCAAAAAGAACAGCACCGGGGCAGATGTCTGAGATGTGCCATGGTAGCACTGTCCATTAATGTCATTTGTGCATGTACTTAACATACATGTTGCAACTACTTTGCATTTGACTTAGTTCAATTTGTGAATCACCTAGTGCCTGAAGAGTTCCACTCTGAAGCTGTTTGTCTTTTCATGTAGACCACACTGGTGCAGTCTGAATATAAATGATAACAGAAAATTTTACCAAATGTCATAGGAAAATCCAGGGTTATGTCTCAGTCATTCTGCTGATTCACTAATGAGGATATGAAATTTAAAAACCATACCCTTCATGTACTATTTACTATATTTACCCTTCATGTATTATTAGGACTTTCCGAGTTCTTCTGTTTTCTTTAGATGCTTTGGAGTCTCGGCCCAGAAAGTTTTATAATTTTGGCAAATATTGATGTCAGGTTTTATGGAATACACCAAATGTTGCAACCTAGTTGCAGCCTTGTTGACTGAGGTGATCAGTACACACTGCCCCAAAATATGGCACCCTGGCCTTTGAGGGAACAGCAGAAGCAGGAAGGTCACTTACAGACATTCTCCTACCATTCTTCCCTGAAGCAGGCCATAAAATAATTTTCTAATCTTCCACTCTCATAAGACCCTCATCCCAGCGGTGTTCTCCCTGTACCCTGAGGAAAGGTATGAAACGTAGACACCAAGAAAAATCTGAACAAATAGACCTTACTAAGTTCTCCCTGTTTCCTCATCGTCAGATCACACCTCCTTTCATCCAATCACACCTCTATGCAGCTGTCCACTCTTCATCAGACTCAAGCATAAACATATACCATTTTCCCGATTTGTTTGGGTCTTCATTTATGAAGGCTCCAGTGTAACATAAATCTTATACTAAATACATTCGTATGTTTTTCTTGATAATGTGTCTTTTGTTATAAGAGTTTCAGGCATGAACCTTCAATGGTTAAGGAAAAGATACAACTTTTTCAGTCCTACATGTTTATGGTGAAATATGCCCTGTAGATGTGGTCAGTTTGGTTTGCGTGATGATAGTTATCTACTGCTGTGTAACGGGAGCACAGTGGTATAAAGCCACATACACTTACTGTCTCATGATTTCTGCAGGTCAGGAGTCTCGACATGTCTTCAGTTAGTTCTTTGGTTAAGGTCTAATGAGGCTGAAGTTATGGTGTCCTTGGGCTGTGTTGTCATCTAGAGTCTCAAATGCGGACGAATGTGCTTTACTCAGGTCATTCATAGAATTCATATTCTTGTGATTTCAGGACTGAGGTCCTTGGGTTCGTATGGAAAGTCACCTGGAGACTTACCACAGCTCCCGGCCACTGCCCTCAGCTCCCAGAGGTGCCACAGTTCCAAGAAGCCATCTCCATTTCCTTGGCACATGGGCATTCCTAGCACAGCTGCTCACTTCATTAAGGCAGCAAGGAGAGCCCCCAGAGCACATCTGCTAGCGAGGCAGAGTCCTGTGCAATGTGCTAGCAAGGCAGAGTCCTGTGCAATGTGCTAGTGAGGCAGGGTCCTGTGCAATGTGCTAGCGAGACAGAGTCCTGTGCAATGTGCTAGTGAGGCAGAGTCCTGTGCAATGTAACGGGATCATGGAAGTGACGTCTGCCACCTTGCTGTACTTTATTGGTTGGAAGCAAGCCACAGGTCCTGCTCATACTCAAGGGTTGGGGATTAAATGAATATGTGAACACCAGGAGGTGGGGATCATGGAAGGTTTCTTTGAGTCTGTTGGTGACACATAATGTTTAAACAACTGAATTCACTGCTAACGGGAAATGTCAGGAAATTTCATATTAAAACTCTATGTCCCCAGATCTTAAGAAGCCTGATGCCAGATCTGCTTTTACATGACCAGTGTCAGTGTGGGCTGAGAAATAGCGGCTTGCTCTGAGCAGGTTCATTGTTACTCATCTCATCACAATCCTTTCTTGCTTATTGTGTGTTGCTGCTGATTATTGTCTTGCATGCATAGGTGCTTTTCACACATCTAGGTGCTTCAATGATTTGTGTTATCTGGCTGGCCTCTGGTCACATTTGTGTTTTTATAGCTCCTGGTCTATGTGTGATATTACTTCTTTCCTTGGGGATGCGTGCTCTTGTTGACTGTTGTCATTGCTTGTAGAATGCCAGTGATTGTAGGGAAGGTCATGATATTTTATCTTTGGCCCCTGATAAAGTAATTAGTAATTATGGAGTGATAAAAAGTAATAGGTAATTATCAAGGTCTAGTTTCGTGTGGGCCTTCTGCTTGTCTGTGGGCCCTCCCAGATTGGGCTCCCAGTAAGCCGACTGCTGGTCGTCATTGCCAACCAATATTCCTCTGGCTGAGGCCGATTCTTGAAGGCCATTTTCTTGTTATCAGAAGGTTGACTTATAGGAAATGTATTAAAATCTCCAAGTTATCTGTGTCTCACATAATACAGATATTCACCTGGGTCAAAGGCAGCCTGAGATTATAGCTTCATTGTCATAAAAATGTCAGCTAATCTCCCCAGTTGTTAATATCTCAGTACTCTTGGGAGACTTTGTTCATTTTAAAAATCAATTTTTGCTCAATGTATGCCAAACTTAGTTGACCTTAAAATAACACAGTAAGTAATCTGAGGTCATCCACAGCCTGTCATTCAGCAAGTCTGCTGCCTTGGGGAAGGAATGCCATTCAATATTTAGATTACATTTTCACTTCATTTATTATCTCTAGCTAGCAAAAGTCTTTTAGACAATGAGAAGGTGGCGTTCTTAGAGAGTAGCTTATGTCTCTGGTGCACTGCACACGTCAGCCCCGTGACGGGAACCAGGTAAGGAATCAAATGTCTGGTGATTCTGGAAGCTGGTTAATTTTCTCACCAGTGGAATGGAGCTTGTGTTTGGGGTCAGTCTTTGAAGATGTTCATGATTGCTCTAAGGCAGATGTTCACAAGCTCCAGATGCCTTTGCCCTTGGAGAGTGCTCATATTCATACCAGCTTCGGAGATGACAGCCTTCAAGAGGGGCTCAGCTTTCCTTCGGTGATACCACCCTGATTCCATCATGTCTAATTTCCCTTTGAGCAGGTGGCACCTAAGTTATTCAGTCAATAGCTATATGCACAGCCACATAGTGGCTCCGGGTTGTGCAGCTAATGTGACTCATAGTGACTGTGTAGAGGCTGTGCCTGGGGCTGTTCAGCCAGTCACCACCACAGTGATGCTGTGCACCCCTCTAAATGCTGTGCCACCTACTGTTCCAAGCTCTTTACATACTTAGAAAGGATCTGTAATTTGCCCAAGGTCATAACAATAGGAAATAGTCGAGCCAGTGTATGAACCCAGGCAGTGAGTTTCCACCACAATATTATACATAACCTTAAAAGGTTGAGTCTATAAGATCTGTTTGGCTAATAAAAAAGACTGAGATTCTGTTATTTGCAACAACACGGATAGAACTGGAGATCATTATGTTAAATGAAATTAGCCAGAAAGACAAACACCACATGTTCTTACTTATTTGTGGGATCTAAACATCAAAACAGTTGAACTCATGGAGATAGAGAGTAGAAGGATGGTTACCAGAGGCCGGGAAGAGTCATGGGGGATGGAGGGACGGGTGTGGGGATGGTTAATGGATACAAAAGATAGTTAGAAAGAATGAACAAGACCTAATATTTGATAGCACAAGAAGGTAACTATAGTCAAAATAATAGTAAATTTTAAAATAACTAAAAGAGTGTTAATTGGATTGTTTGTAGCACAAAGGATAAAGGCTTGACGGGATGGATACCCCGTTCTCCATGATGTGATTATTATATATCGCATGCTCAAAACATCTCATGTGCTCCATAAATATATACACCTACTGTATACCCACAGAAATTAAAAGTGAAAAAATATTTTAAAGATCTGTTGGCCAAATAATATAGATACAAACATTTATGTGCTCAACACGGTACTGTTTTATATGCGATGTGCCACAGGATAATCAGAGCAACTCTGTGGCAGAAGCCATTATTATCTTCTTTGACAGATGAAGAAAGTGAAGCAAAGAAATGTGATATAACTTGTTTAGGTTCCCACAGCTAGGAGTGGGTTCAAACCCAGCATCTGCACTGTTGTTAACCAGTCTGCCACAAATTATTCCACGTGTGGAGGAATTTTGCCTATGAGTCTGCTTTGCACTTGGTAAAAAATAAAAGCAATTGAGAGAGAAAAGCAACGCAACATGATTTCAGGGAAACCCCTCTCCTACAGAATGGAGGCGCAGACAGCCTGTGCCCTGGAGAAGGTCACTGCACTGCACACAAGGCTGGGCTGGCTCTGTGGCCTCCTGTTGAAAGCTTTACACCAATGGTGTCAGTAGATGGCCTGGTACAACTTTAGCTACTGTCTCGTACTCCACAAAGTAGATAAGTAGGTGACAATTGCATTTGAAGCTTAGTAAAGCAGCGGAGACCCCATTCACCCAGAGAGCTTCACTCACTTCCCCATGTAGCTCATTTTGGTATTTGGAAAAGATGCTGTGTTTAGCATGGAAAGCAAGCAGGGAAATTATTTCAGGAATGTGACGGTGGTCCCCAAAGCCAATCTGGCCCACCTCTAGTAAGATGAAGAGCAAAGATGGGCCTGGCTGGCAGCGGTGGTGTGAAGCTCAGGGGATCCCCTTTTTCCCTCTCCCTTTCCATCTTTTTCTGAGAAGCATATTACCCTCACATGCTGATTTTGCCTAATAGGGCATCTGTGAAGTCACTCTTTGTCAGTGAAACTTTAATTGAAGGTTGGAATATGCTAATGGGTAAAATAGGTGTGCCAATATGTTAGTGAAAAGAAATAGATGAGTTCTCATTCTTGTAGGTATCATATATCTTTTTGGCTATTGGACACTGTTATGGTCTGAATGTCTGTGTCCCTGCAAAATTAGTATGTTGCAACCTAACCTCCAAGATGATACTACTAGGAAGTGGGGCCTTTGGGAGGTGATTAGGTCCTGATGTTGGAGCCATTATGAATGGGATTAGTGCGCTTATAAAAGAGGCCTGTGGAGCTCCCTCACCCCTTCCAGCATGAGAGGACACAGCAGGTACTGTCTATGAGGACATCTGGAGCAGAGCCCTTTTTCCATGCAGGTGAGACGGATGGCTTTGCCCTAATTTACAGTGTGAGCCGGGGAAATGGAGGGAGAGACTAGGATGCCAATGACAGAGTCTTGACACAATGGGTGATTGCTGAAGTCTTCTTATCATTGATTAATCATCACGGCTTCCTGGCATTGCCTCCGTCTTTCAGAGCCTGACTCAGCACCTCTTGGCTTTAGATAACAGCTCTACCAGGGAAGCAGGGGACCCTGGGGGCAACAGATGTGGGTGCTTGAGCCAGCTTAGCCCCCCTCCCCAACCAGCTTGTTGGCTCAGGCAGGGCCCCGTAAAGGTTGTCTCTGCTTATAAAACCCTGGAGGAGCTGTTCTGGTTCCTTTGAAAAAATAGCCTTCGAAAGCTTGCCCAACCTTTTTCTTTTTCAGCAGTGCTGCTGAGACTACCTGTCTGATGCGTTATAATTGCGTTCACTCTAATTATGGCTACTGATTTCTTAAAAACCTCAGCGCACTCTGGTACTATTCTTCCTGCTTGCTTACTACTGTGTGGGATTATTTCTCTCCAGATGTTCATCAGACTTTGGCTTTTAATGACAGCAGCCAGTCGCATTTCCAAAACATCTTAATTTAATTATATTTCTCAAACCAAAGAGATGTAGTGTAATGATATGCCGAAAGACTTTTTATTAGTAAAAAAAGAAATATTTCAAATGAAATCTATCACTGTTTTTTGTAGACACTGTTGTACAGTGGAAGGTAATTCAAAGATAGGTAAAGAAATAGTGTCACAGAAAGATAAATATCGCATGGTCTCACTTATATGTGGGAGCTAAAGAAAAGCAGAGAGGAGAATAGAGGTTATTAGAGGCTGAGAAGGGAAGGGAGGAGGAGAGGGTGGGGAGAGGTTGGTTAATGCGCACAAAGTTATAGCCAAGTAGGAATGAGTGCTGCGGGGCAAGTATTGTTAGCAGTAATTTATTGCATATTTTCAAGAAGCTAAAAGAGAGAATTTTGAGTGTTCACAACACAACTGATAAGTATTTGAGGTGATGGATATGCTGCTTACCAGGATTTGATCATTACATATTATATACCTGTATTGAAGTATCACTCTGTATTCCATGAACATGTACAATTTTGTGTGTCAACCAAAGATAAAAGAAAAAACATAATAGCGTTGTTAGACATTAGCTTTTAACATTGTTCAATATTAGCGTTAGGTATTAGATATTAGTATTCTTTGTGGGAGCACTGTGTGCCTGAAAGGAAGACTGTCTCTCAGAGGGAAACAGAGACAGCAGCCACGCACCACATAGCAACTGGCCGCTGTCTGCCGCAAGGCTAGGCCGTGTGTGCTGTGGCACTCATGCTCAAGTCTGCTTGGGACCATTACAAACACCATATGGAACACCATCTTCAACTGTGTAGCCAAATGCCTCTTAATAGAATGAGGGCAGATAATATGACCTATTAGGAGCTTCCAAAGGGCATGTTCCAGTAAAAAAGGAAGAACTGCCTTATGCCAGCAACTCAGCAGAGATGATGGTTAGACGCAGCAATTGCTGATCACAGTACAGTTAAATGTGTCTTCCCTTAGCCCAGATCCACTGGGAGATCGGAGAGACACAATCACGTGCTTACAGCAACCAGTGGCGTGACATAAAACCAGTGAGTAGCAAGTTGAGAGAACAGGGCTTCTTTATTTTACACTTTGCTTACTAAATGCTTTCTGTACATTGTCTTATTGGAGCCTCACAGATATCCTAAAGTTAAATCATATTATCACCCTAATTTACAGATGAGAAAACTGGGGCATGGGGAGGCTCACTAACCTAGTCCAAGTTACCCAGCAGATAGGCAGGGGAGGAACTCCCGATTAGGTCTTGTCTGACTTGGTGAATCCGCCAGAACAGTTGACTTGCGTTCAGTCCTCAATCTTTCCCACTGACAGTAGCATCAGTACTGTTCTCAGAGTGCTTCTAGGCCTCTGACATCCGACCGTCTTCAGGAGAGCACTTCCTGGCTGTGGCTGTGGCTGCACTGTGGTGTGCCGTGGCCACCTGGCTGGGGGAGGCCGTGGGTTTCCCATGGAAGCGATGGGTGTCACTTCCAGGCCTGAGCACTGAATGCTGGGGCGAGGCCTTTCCAGGCTCCCCTGCCCTCTGTGGTGGTGAGTCATCTCCCCAAAGTGGAGCAAATCCAGCGTTGGGATGGAACAGCACTGAGCCACTGGGCAATAATGCTGTTGGCTGAGGCCACTGACCTTGCAGCCCCACCTCCTGCCGTAGTTTAGTTTAGTCCGCCATGATGGATTTGAGACAGGTGCTAGGGGTGGATGGCATAATGACCCAAACCCTGAAATGCAGCATTGGCTTCAGGTGACAGCGACGGTGAGGGAGCCCCGCGTAGGTGGAGGACACGGTGACCCTGGCATGTAGTGAGGTAGCGTTTGGCCTCAGGGGCAGTAACTTGGAAGTCAGGTCAGGCGCCTACAGACCTCATGGCCAGCGGAGAGATTGGAAAATAGATTTTCAATAGTATACATTGCTTGGTATTGACTGCATTTGGCAGGACATGAAAAGAAAAAGATGATCCTAAAAATCAAGTGGTTTCAGCAATTCCACTTGTAAGTGTATACACAAAAGAATTAAAAACAGGGTCCTGAACAGATCTGTGTATACCCATGTTCCTAGCAGCATTGTTCACAGTAATTAAAACTTGGATGCAACCCAAGTGCTCACTGATGGATGAATAGATAAAATATGATAGATAAATAGAATGGAATATGATTCAGCCAGGAAAAGGAAATTCCTGCACATGCTATAATATGCATGAACCTTGAGGATATTATGCTAAGTAAAATAAGCCAGTCAGAAAGACAAATTCTGTATGATTCTACTTAGATGAAATACTTAGAGTGGTCAAGTTCTTAGAGACAGAAAGTAGAATGTTGGTTGCCAGGGGCTGAGGGTGGGGGGTGGGAGCTGTTTAATGTGGACAAGGTTTCACTTGAGGAAAGTGAAAAATCTCTGGGGTCTCCTTGGAAGTCATGTCTGCTTTTAGGCAGAAAGCACAGCTTCTTCTGTAAATTCTAATTTCTGCACTTCAGGTTGGAGGGAGAAATTAAAGATATCAACGAACAGAGTGCCAGCCCCTACACCTTTATACCTGCATGGCCAA
This sequence comes from Macaca nemestrina, assembly GCF_043159975.1. Lineage (NCBI taxonomy): Eukaryota > Metazoa > Chordata > Mammalia > Primates > Cercopithecidae > Macaca > Macaca nemestrina. The sequence continues at coordinate 176,843,962 of NC_092131.1, forward strand.
CATGTACTTAAGCAGTGTTTGTTTGGTGACCCTATTATTCAGTTTTTCCCCGAGTCATCAATTTATTATTTTAAATAATACACATGTTTACAACAAAAATAGCCTTTGGCCTTGACAGGTCTGGACAGCACACAGTGGGCAGTGAGAATAGAGACCCCCTACTGGTGGGTGTGGAGGGTGGAGATGAGCCTGCTTTGTCTTGTGACCTGGCCACGTGGGTGCTGGTGATAAAGTATCTCATCAGTGGAAAATAGATTACAGAATGAGAAGTAGGAGATATGACCTGGGTATGGAAAGCAATAAAATGGACACATCTCATGCCATATAAAGGGAAACCTTTCATCCTTTAACATGTGGTTTGAGGCCAGGGATGGCGGCTCCCACCTGTAATCCCAGCACTTGGGGAGGCCCAGGAGGGAGGATGGCTTGAGGCCGGGAATTCAAAATCAGCCTGGGCAACATAGTGAGACCCTGTCTCTACAAAAAAGATAAAATGTGGTTCGTTTGCGACTAGTGCTTGGCCTCCGTATCTGGTGGAGGAGAGCTCCTGGCTGCTGTGATGCTGTGTGCTGTGTGTTGCTCTACCTTGAGGAGGGTGCTGGATGCCACAGATTTTCCACACATGTCTCGCTTCATGCATGATCAACCCATGAGTCAGTGCTTTAAGACATATCGGGTACAGGAATTATTTAAAATAATTGTCCAGAAGGCTTACTTTTGGGGAGATCCATTGAGTGAGTCATGTACCCTTGCCTTGAAGCCCATAATCCTGAGGTTGAGCTGCAGCCAGCATGGCTTCCCTTCTAGTGTGTGAATGTTTCACAGAGTATGTTGTCACTTGCATTGACACGTTGCTGATATTTTATATATTTGGATGCTGTGTTGATTAAGTAAGTGTAACGCTGAGCATTTGTAAAGCAGAACAATTTGACACAGTTGTTTTGTTAGAACTTGTCCACAACCATGGCAAGAAGGCAGAGATAGAAAGCCGAGTCCAGAACTGAAGTGACTTCTTCGCAGAGCCCTCTGGCTCCAGACAATTTCTGGAGTTCTCCTACTGTTCCTGTTGCAGGCTGTAGTTACCTGCCGGCAGAACGATACCGTGTGTCTCATTATTTGAGTGAGGTCAATTGGATATTTTTAATTGATTTTCAGTTTTGAATTTTATTTATAAAATGTAATTTATAGTGATGTGAGAATTAGAAGATATGGAATTTATATCTTAAGTTCCCACATACTTAGATAAAATTAAAAATAATTTAAGTCAATATTGGAGGTTTGGAGAATTTGGGGAGGGTAAAAATATACATAACATAGAACATGTATGCATATAACATAAAATGTATCATTTTGAAGGTATAGTTCAGTATCATTAAGAACATTCAGATTGTTGTGCTGTTATCACCACTGTTCAGCTAAAGAAATTTTCATCTTCTAAAACTGAAATTTTACGTCCTTTAAACAGTAACTTCCCGGTCCTTGCATCTTCCAGTCCCTGGCAACCACATTCTACTTTCTGTCTCTGTGAATCTGATTACTCAAGGTGCTTTATATAGTGGAATCATATAGCATCTGTCCTTTTGCTACTGTTTAATTACATTTAGCATTAATGTCTTCAGGGTTCATTCATGTCTTAGCATGTGTCAGAATTTCCTTCCTTTTTCAGGATGAATAATATTCATTATATGTATATGGCATATTTTATTTAACCATTCAATCTTAGTGGACACCTGGGTTGCTTCCGCCTTCTGGTTATTGTGAATAATGCTACTACGTGTACACAAATGTCTGCCTGAGTCCCTGGTTTCAGTTCTTTTGGGTGTACACCTGGAATTAAATTGCTAGGTCATATGATAATTTATATTTTTCTGAGGAACTCCCATACTGTTTTCTGTAGTGGCTATGCCATTTTACATTGTTATCAGCAGTGCAAAGAAATGCCTATTCTCCACATCCTCACCAACACTCGTTAGTTTCTGTTTTTGTTTTTTGTTTTTGTTTTTGTTTTCATAACAGCCATCATAATGGGTGTGAAGTGGTGTCCCATTGTGGTTTTGATTTGCATTTTCCTAATAACTAGTGATACTGTACAACCTTACATGTATTTATTGGCCCTTTGTATATCTTCTTTGGAGAAATACCTATTCAAGTCCTTTGCCCAGTTTAAATCAGGTTACTATTGTTGTTTTAAATAGTTGTTCTGTTGTGGTTCTTTATATATTCTGGATGCTAACCCATTGTCAAATATGTAATAATATGTAAATATTTTCTCACATTCTATATGTTGTCTTTTCAATTTGTTGATAGGGACTTTTGATGCATAAAAGTTAATTTTGATATAGTCGAAAGTATCTATTTTTTTCTTTTGTCGCTTTTGTTATGATGTCGTATTCAAGAAATAATTGCCAAGTTTAATGTCATGAAGCTTTTCCCCGACGTTTTCATCTAACAGTTAAGTTTTAGCTGGTATATGTAGGTCTTTGTTAAAATTTGAATTAATTTTTGTATGTGATATAACTCCCAACTTCATTCTTTTGCTTCTGGATATCCAGTTTTTTCATCACGCTTGTGGGAAGACTGTCCATTCTGCATTTAATGGTCTTGGCACCTTTGTCAAAAATCATTTGACAACATTTGTGTGGCTTTATTTCGGGGCTCTTTGTTCCACTGGTCTAGATGTCTGTCTTTATATAATTACCATACTTTTTTGATTACTGTAACTTTGTAGTAAGTTTTGAAGTCAGGAAGTATGAGACCTCCAGCTTTGTTCTTCTTCAAGACTGTTTTGGATATTTAGAGTCTTTTGAATTTCTATATTCTAGGATTTTCTTTTCAATTTATGCAAAAAAAATCATTGGAATTTTAATAGGTTACATTGAGTCTGTAGATCACTTTGGGTAGTATTGACATCTTAATATTAGATCTTTTGATCTGTAAACACAGAATCTTTCCATTTGTTGGTATCTTCCTTAATTTCTTTCAGCATACATATCTGTTGTCCATTGGTTCAGTTTATTTCTGAGTGTCTTATTCTTTCTGGTACTATTGTAAATGGAATTGTTTCCTTAATTTTCTTTACAGATTGTTCTTTGTTATATGAAAATATAACTGATTTGGGGGTGTTGACTTTGTATCCTGTCCTCTAACTTTGCTGAATTCATTTGTTAGTCCTAGCAAGTTTTTGTCTTTGTTATTATTACTATTTTTTGGTGTGAAGTCTTTAGGCTTTTCTGCATATAAAATCACGTCTGTGAAAAGAGATAATTTTACGTTTTCCTTTCCAATTTGTATACCTTTTAATTTTCTTTTGTTTCCTAATTACTCTGGCTAGAAATTCCAATACTACATTTAATAAAAGTGGTAAAATGGGCATTCTTGTCCTGTCCCTGATTTCAGAGGAAAAGCTTTCAATCATTCACTATTGAATGTGATGTTGGCAATGGGTTTTTATACATGGCTTTTTATACATGGCTTTTATTGTGGTACATTAGTTATCTTCTATTCTGAGTCTTTGAGTGCTTTTTTTCATGAAAGGGTGTTGAAGTTTGTCATATACTTTTTCTGCATCAATTGAGATGATCATGTGCTTTTTTTCCTTCATTCTGTTAGTTTGGTTTATTGCATTGATTCATTTTTATATGTCAAACTATCCTTGCTTTCCAAGAATAAACCATACTTTTTCATGCTCTGTGGTCCTTTTAAAGTGTTACTTAATTCTGTTTGATAGCATTTCATTCAGGATTCTTGTATCAATATTCATAAAGGATATTGGTTTGTAGTTTTCTCTTTTTAGAGTGTCTTTGTCTGGTGTTGGTATCAGGATAAACCCAACCTCGTATAATGAGTTTGTAAGTATTCCCTCCTCTTCAATATTTTGAAGCATCTGAGGATAATTGGTGTTAATTCTTCTTTAATTTTTAAAAAATTTTGTTTAATATTTTTGATGGACATGTAATTGTTATACATACAGGGTAAAATGCAGTTCTATTTTTATTTGTTTTGAGGAACATCCATGCTGTTTTCCATTATTCCTGTACTAATTTACATTTCCACCCCATCAGCAGTTCTCCTTTCTCCATATCCTCACCAGTATTTGTTATTTTTCATCTTTTTGATAATTGGGGTAAGGTGATATCTTACTGTGGTTTTGATTTTCATTTCACTGATTAGAGATGTCGAGCATTTTAAAAATATGTATTTTGGGCTGGGCACAGTGGCTCACACCTGTAATCCCAGCACTTTGGGAGACTGAGGTGGGTGGATCACGAGGTCAAGAGATTGAGACCATCCTGGCCAACATGGTGAAACCCTGTCTCTACTAAAAATACAAAAAATTAGCTGGGCGTGGTGGCTTGTGCCTGTTATCCCAGCTACTTGGGAGGCTGAGGCAGGAGAATCACTTGAAACCAGAAGGTGGAGCTTGCAGTGAGCTCAAATGGCACCACTGCACTGCAGCCTGGGCAACAAGAGTGAAACTCCATCTCAAAAAAACAAAAAACAAAAAACAAACAAACATATACACATATATATATATATAGAGAGAGAGGCCATTTTCATATCTTCTTTTGAGAAATGTATATTCAGGTCTTTTCACCAATTTTAAGTTGGATTACTTTTATTTTTGTTACTGAGTTGTTCAAGTTTCTTATAAATTCTGGATATTAGCCCCTTGTCAGATGTATAATTTGCAGATATTTTCTTCCATTCTGTAGGTTGTCTCTTCACTCTGTTAATTGTTTCCTTTGTTGTACAAATCTTTTTAGTTTGATATAATCCAGTTTGTCTATTTTTGCCTTTATTGCCTGTACTTTTGAAATTTTATCCAAAAAAAGTCCTTCCCTAGACTGATGTCATGTAGCATTTCCCCTATATTTTCTTCTAGTAGTTTCATAGTTTCAGGTTTACGTTTAAATGTTTAATCCATTTCAGTTATTTGTTGTATAAGGTGGGAGATAGGGGTCTAGTTTTATTATTCTGCCGGTGATTATCCAGTTTTAAGAGCAGAATCCTGTGAAGCCATCTGGTCCTGGGCATTTCCTTGTTTGGAGGTTTGTGATTACTGATTCAATCTTCCCAGTAGTTACAGGGTTTTTTTTTTTGTTTCTTTTTAAAATTTTTTTTTTTGTTGTTGTTGCTGCTGTCGTATTTTCTTTTTCTTCCTAATTCAACTTTGAAAGGTTGTATGTTTCCAGAAGTTTTCTATTTCACCTGGATTTTCTATTTATTGGTGTGCATTTTTTTAGTACTTTCTTATAATCCTTTTTATTTCATTAAAATTGGTTGTAATGTCTCTTCTTTCATCTTTCATTTCTGAGTTTAGTTGCATTTTCTTCATTTATTAGTCAGTATAGACAAAAGTTTATCAATTTTGTTGATTTTTTCAAAGAAACAGCTCTTATTTTGTTGAGTTTTTTTTCTATTTCTTCTTTCATTTATCTCTGTTCTAATCTTTATTATTTTCTTCCTTTGCTGTCTTTGGGGTTAATTTTTCTTTTTCCAGTTCCTTAGAGTGTAAACTTAGATTATTGATTTGAGATCTTTCTTCTTCTTCTTCTTTTTTTTTTTTTTTTTGAGACGGAGTCTTGCTCTGTCGCCCTGGCTGGCGTGCAGTGGTGCCATCTCGGCTCATTGCAAGCTCCACCTACCGGGTTCATGCCATTCTCCTGCCTCAGCCTCCTGAGTAGCTGGGACTATAGGCGCCGCCACCACCCATGGCTAATTTTTTTTTTTTTTTTTTTTTTTTGTATTTTTAGTAGAGACGTGGTTTCACTGTGTTAGCCAGGATGGTCTCGATCTTTTGACCTCGTGATCCGCCTGCCTGGGCCTCCCAAAGTGCTGGGATTACAGGCGTGAGCCACTGCGCCCGGCCTAGATCTTTCTTCTTTTTAATGTAAGCATTTACATCTCTATGTTTCCTTTTTAGTATTGCTTTTATTTTGTTCTGTAATTTTTTGTATGTGGTGTTTTAGTTTTCATTTACCTCAAGATATTTTCTAATTTCTCTTGTGATTTTTTTTTTCTGGGAACTGTTGGTTGTTTAAGAGTATGTTGTTTATTTCCACATATTTGCGATTTTTTTTTTAGTTTTATTTCTGCTTCAGATTTATAGTTTTCTATTATTGAGATTTTTTCCCTAAACCATAGAGAAGAGAAAAGTGAATATGATCATCCTTTCATCTTAACATACAGCTGGCTTTCTATTAGAAAGTACTACTTTTTTTCTACCAGCCTATTGAGAAGTTAAGATGTTTTTAAATAACAGATTCATGTTTTAAACATGCATCCTGAATTAATACCTGTGAATGTTCCGGTTCTCCACTTCCACATGCCTTTTCTAGTCAATTATGTATTATTAATGGAGACTCCCACTCCTGTGTGGTATTACACTCCCATTTCAGAATCACGGAGTGACTTCCTGTAGCCATTGCCCAAGGGGCTGGTGAGGCAGCCTGTGGATTACTTATGGCTCGATCCTGAGCTATGAATTCTCCCCCTCCTCTTTTTTTTTTTTTTTTCTGTTTTACGTATTTCCACCTTTAAAACAGGCTCCTACTGACATGTTTTTATCCTGACAAAAGGCTAGTTGCTCTGCTTCCAAGTATTTAATTTGCTTTCTAAAATCCAAATATGAATTTCTCTGGGAGAGCTTTTTATTAGTTCTATGACAATGAAGTTTTTCTTGATTAGGCAATTTGTGACAAGTTAATTGAATTTGTCACGTGCAAAGATGGAGACCAAATTGTTACAAGCTGCAAATGCAATTGGACTGTTAACTTCAACATGATAAATCATTTTTGTTGGTGTAAATGTCTAGGTTCATCTTACAGTATATACTTTTCAGATTTTATAGTTCAACAAGATCCACACACCTTAGTGGGTAAAACGGTTCTCACAGAGGATTAAACATTTGAAGTTCTTTGGACTTCTTGAACTTTATAATTGCAGAAAAATCAGTAATATTTTACTTATGAACCAAAGAGATTATCATGTAGCACCGTGGCTCCGGATTCTTAAGGTCTCTGTTCTCATAAGCAACGAGGGGAATTCTGTGCCCAGTCCTGATTTGTTTAGCAGATCTTTCAAAGTAGCTCCCCTGTCCAGTACTTAGTGTAGATATTTAAGGGTAATCATTGGGATGGATCATGTCTCAAAGCACGCTTTGAGGTTGTATGAGCTAGAGCAAATAATGTCAAATTTTTAGCACTGACTTGAGGGTTCTTGTGAGAGTTAAAGGAGATAAGGGAGGCCAGGTGTGGTGGCTCAGGCCTGTAATCCTAGCACTTTGGGAGCCCGAGGCAGGTGGGTCACGAGGTCAGGAGTTTGAGACCAGCCTGGCCAATATGGTGAAACCCCATCTCTACTAAAAATACAGAAATTAGCCAGTCATGGTGGTGTGCGCGTATAATCCCAGCTACTCAGGAGGCTGAGGCAGGAGAATCAATCAAACCTGGGAGGAGGAGGTTGCAGTGAGTTGAGGTCATGCCACTGCACTCCAGCCTGGATGACACAGCCAGACTTTGTCTCAAAAACAAAACAAAACAAAAAACAGTTAAGGGAGAGAAAGCACAGGGTTGTACCCAAAGCGGATGCTCAGAAAGCCCAGTTCCTCCCTTCCCTCTAATGGGAGCCTTGAAGAGCTGACAGCATCACGAGGGGTGGCAGGGAGTCCACAGCTCCGTAATGTCCTGAAGGAAGAGTAGTGGGAGGCTCCATCCTTTGAGCTCCAGCATGCCTTGCGAAAGGGGTGCTGTGCACACGAATTAAATATGAATGCAGTGATTAAACATTTTATTCTTTTTAAGGCTCTGAAGAGCTATACTTGTCAGAATGATTTCTGCACCAGGGAATCATTTAGATTGGTCTTCAAAGAGTGAAAATTTGGAACTGAGTTCTTTAATGGCCAACATGGAATGTAAAATTGACATATATAAGCTTTGAAAGAGTAATTTTCAAGAGATTTTTTGACTGCATGTTCTAGTACCCCTAAATTATGTCTGAACATAATTGAAAGCAGATTCAGATAAAGTGTAGGTTTTAACTTTGGAGGGTGGGAGGTGGCTGTGCTTAATCCATGTATCTTCTGTGTCTTACCAGCCTCTATTTAAAAGTGTGAGGGCTGGGGTGATCCTGTTTCAGGGATGGGATCAGCTGTGGATGACCGAGACCATTTCTCCAGCGGATGATCTCCCGTAATGTGATTGCAGGGCAGCCGCCTTGAATTCTGATTATGTGGAAATGGGCAAACTTTTTTTTTGAGAATGAAAAATAGCATTTCCCAATTATATTCTCTTGGATATAGTATTCTAAATTTACTCCCCAGCCTAGAAAGTATGAATTAATCCTGGATTCCTCCTCAGCCAGCTCAAGTGATAGGTCCCAACATGTCCCAATTCCAGCCCCCGAATGCTCCCAGGGAGCCCACCCTCCCGACCTCCCCTTTCTCTGATGACTGCCACGGCCCTAACCTAGGGGGCTCCCTTCTGTCACCCCCCCTCCAGGTCACTCCTCTGATTAAATACTGTAACGACTCCCACTTGCCTCTTCTCCAAGAGCCCACACCCACCAGGATGGACGAGATGCTTCCTTACCTGAATCAAGCTCCAGCTCTCACTGCTCCAGCCCAGCATCCTGAGGAGGTGGCTGACTCGCACCTGCCTATAAAAGGTTCCCTGTTATCTTATCGCCCTGGGTCTTTGCCTGGGCAGCCGCCCTGCTTTTCGTCCTCAAGATGCAGCCATCAATACCCCAGGAAGCCTTCTCTGAGCCCTGGCACCATACTTCGGCTGTTAGTTTTTCAGTACTCCTCCAGAGCATCTATTGAGAGCTGCCGTTGCATCTCTCTCCTACGCCGTGAACTCAGCAGATTCATCCCTACCACTGTCTCCAGTGAATTACACGTGGCCTAGCACATGGTGGGTGCCAAATCAAGGCTCCTGGACAAACAAAGGAACCTTTCTCTATAAGAACAGAGCTTGAGGAAACTCGTGATAGAATTGTGACCAAGAGAAGCAGTTGATGAAAAAGTCTCCAAATAAATACTGGCAAAATTCCCTTTCCAAATGTGAAAATACACCTGTGAAAAATCACATGATGTGATTTTTCTTTTAAGAACTAGATCAGTGTCCTTTTCATATTAGGTCTTCCACATGCCCTGCGTACATACTCTCTGGACAATGAACCCTAATATATAACATACCTTAATGCTGAGAGAAGTCATGTGACCAACTGTTTCAGAACACCGACTCTCTAATTTATCTCTGTTTTCAAACACGGAGTTCACAGGACTTGTCTCTAATTGTAGGGTTTTGTGGCTACATCCAAGGCACATGTGGTTTTTCCTTTCGTAAAGTGATAGATACTCGGTGGCAAATGCTCAGGTGACTTCTTGTCTTTCTCCCCTTTCTTTTGGTGGTGGTGGGTGGGCAAAGGATATTTTTGTTTTTGTTTAAGGTAAGTAAAGGTTTTCCCTTCTACTTGTTGATCTGCCTCTCCAGGGGCTGTGACAAAGTCTTTTGTTAGGATTTGACACCTGTGCACCCATCAAGGAAGGTGATGCAACAGCACTTTCAAAAATATCTTTACGTTTTCTAAATTTTACTTTGTGCTCATTTAACTTGTTATTCCTACCCTGTATTATTGTAAGTATTTTAAAGCATAACAACAACAAGAATATTATAATTTCCTTAATCCTGTGTCCCAGTGGCAACCACTTTCAACCTTTTCAGCTATTCTGATATTTATGTCTGTAGTTCAGAATAATCTGCATATCCTACTCTTCTAATCCAACTTTAGACACAAGCAATTTGTCTTCTTATAAGGGTTGCTGGGGACTGTGGGTTAATCACAGCGCTTTTCACACCCCCCTAGTAACTGCATCTAAACTGGGTAAACACAAATAAAGGCTTTTTCTTCTGACCGTGTAAATATGGTTCACTCTTGGGCTGTGATATAATATGTAGCCCAAGTGTAATATAATATCCTTTCTCATCCAACTGTTTTTCCTTGGACTCAAAATGGGCACTTTTTTCCCAATGTTCTTGGAATGCATCACTAAATCTTCCTACAGCCTCCAAGAGTTTGTAAAATACAGAGTTCTTTACACGTGAGTTCTGCGTGCGGATTATCCTTCCACCTTTTAAGTGTGTCCTGCTTCCTGTGCACTTGGAGTGCCCCCTTGGATGCCTTCATCTGGACACCTTCCTTCACCCTGAGGTGCTGGACACCCTTGGTGCTAATCTCAGGCTTTCCTCATCCTTGGTTATGCTCCATTGTAGGGTGGAAAATTATTATCCCTCAGGATTCTGAAGGCATAGTCCCATTGTCTTTTGGTTTTGCCTGTTGTGAGTCCTATATCATTCTGATTCATTATCCATTGTCTTGTTTTTCTTCTCTCTGGAGGCTTTGGGAACTTTTCTTAATTCCTGGTGTTGCAAAATTTTACTACAATGTGGATTGAAATTGTTTTTTCTCATTCACTTTCTCTAGCGTTTTAGGAGCTTTTTTCTGTCTTGAGTGCTGTATAACTCAGGGCTCTCCAGAGAGGAAGACCTAATAGGGGATGGATGGATGGATGATAGATAGACAGATAGAGAGGTATCTGAGAACTGGTTCACAGGATTATGGAGGCTGAGAAGTCCCGTGATGTGCTGCCTGCAAGCTGGAGGCCTGGGGAGTATGGCTCAGTCCAAGCCTGAAGGCCTCAGACCTAGGGAAGCTGATCGTGTTACTCTTAGTCAAGGCTGCAGGCTTGAGAAACTGGCGGGCTTGGTGGGGCAGAGGGGGCATGGTGCAAGTCCTGAAGTCCACAGGCTGGAGAACCTGCCATGCTAATGTTCAACTGCAAGAAAAGGAGCTTCAGGAGAGAGAGAGAGAGAGAGAGAGTGAATTTGCTTTTCCTCTGCCTTTTGGTTCTCTATGGGCCCTCAGCAGAATGGATGGTGCCTGCCCACATTAGGTGGTGAGGATCTTCCTTTCTCTCTTCACTGATTCAAATGCCCATTTCTTTCAGAAACACCCTCACAGACACACTCAGAAGGAATGCTTTCCCAGCTCTCTGGGCATCAGTAAGCCAGTCAAGTTGACACATAAAATTAACTCTCACAGGTACTTACTTTTTCTGAAAATTTTTTCCAGAAATTCTCTATCTGCATTTTTAAACATTATTTGTGATACTGTAAAATACATATTTGGTCTATGACCCTGTTTCCTGGCATACAACTTCCCAAATCCTTAGAATCTCCCAAGAAATGTCTTTTGTATGCTGATGAGCTGACTGATGGCTGGCAGTCCCTAGGTAGGTTTAGGATGGGGCTGGTGACCAGAAAGATCAAGGCAGTACTAGAGGGTTGGGACTTTTAGCCCCACCCCGAACCACCGGGGAGCAGAAAGGGGCTGAAGGTTAAGCTGATCGCCAATGGCCAATGGTTTAATCAATCATACCCACATAGTGAAGTTTCCATAAAAACCCAAAAGGATTGGGTTCAGAGAACTTCTGGATAGGTGAGCATATGTAGGGCCCCGGAGGGAGGCGCCAGGGAGGGCTCGGAAGCTCCACCCCATCTCAGGCCTTGCCATGTGCATCACTTTATCTATATGTTTTGTAATATCCTTTATAATAAGCCAGTAAAGGTAAGTTGCACGGAGTTCTGTGAGCTGTTTTGGCACATTAACCAAACACAAATAGGGGGTTGTGGGACTCCTAACTTGAAACTGACTGGGGGCCTGGACTTGTGACTGGTGGCAGGTGGGGGGCAGTCTTGGGGACTGAGCCCTCAACCTGTGAGGTCTGGCGCTGTCTCCAGGTGGACAGTGTCCATAATTGGATTAGAGGACACCCAGATGGTGTCCATTGTGGGTTGCTTGCATGCTTGTTGAGGGGGAGAAATCCCTACACATTTGGGCAGAGAAGTCTTCTTCTTGTTGTGGAGTTAGAGAATATAAAAAGAAATTTGAGTTCAGTGTTTTTATCTCAGTATTTAATTGATAGTTTTATTATTTTATTCCCATTTTCCCCTCCTTTCTAGAACTGATATGAACTGGGAATTGGACCATCAGCTAATATTCTTTTTATTAGTCCTTTAGCTTTTTTTAAATTTTGTTTTACCTTCTGTGGAATTTCCCCAACTTTAATTTACAAATTTCTATTGAACTTTAATAATTTTTCTTATTATATACACTCTAAGACTTATTTTCTTGCTGATTGTTCCTTCACAATAGTATCTTATTCTTGTTTTATGTATGCATTGACTTTCATCTTTTTGAGATTGTTAATTTTATTTTAATATTCTGTGCTGTATGTTTATTCATCTGTTGATTTTGTTGTCTGTTTCATGGTTCTGATTCTCTGATTTTTGACATCTCGTTTATATTTAAGAGTGAGGGACTGAAAAGGTTAAAATGCCTGTGTGTGAGAGCTTTACTGTAAGGTTAGCTGTCGCCATTCAGATTTTCTCGGGGTGGAGTCCAAGACTGTCAGCCTTTGTGTGGTTGCTTCTTTGTTATTGATGTTCTGTGGTTCCCTGTGCAGAAAAGTGGGTTCAGATGCCCTGCCTGAGAGGTGGCGTTTTGGGTGGAATAGTGGTGGATAGAAGCTTAGCTTCTGACGTTAGAGGTAGTGTTTTGGGTGGAATAGTGGTGGATAGAAGCTTAGCTTCTGACGTTAGAGGTAGTGTTTTGGGTGGAATAGTGGTGGATAGAAGCTTAGCTTCTGACGTTAGCCCTTGTGGTTGTGGGAGAATAGATAATTATTCCTGTAAAAAGCCCTAGTTTACTGAGAAGCAGCCCTCACACACCATAAGAATTAGACCTCTTTGTCTAGTTATTTGCTTTGATCTCAAAAGACAGTAAGACATCTCTTATTTCCACAAAAAGGGCCAGATTGTTACAGCCCAGACTAGATCCTAGGTTCAGCTCTAAGGTGCCGGGAAGATTGGGGTGTCTGTTTTTTTAGGTATTCACATTTCAAGGAGGTAGGAGCTGGCGACATTGGAGATATTTCCAGGGCCCTCTGGCTCCAGTGAGATTTTATTCACACATCAAAAGATTGGATTTAGGACTCAGGTCTACTGCATCTTCTAGGAGACTCCTTCAGGAGGTGCAAAGGAAAACTGCCCCCTTCCTGTTCATAAGCAAAGAAAAATCAGTTTTCTCGTCCTGTACCTCTGAGGTGTCCAGGTACTCATGTAGGACAGATGACTTGGTGTCACTCTAGGGATAAGGTCTATGTCAGAAAGGGAGGGGAGTGGCAGTTAACAAACTTCTTCTTTACCATAAAGTATTAAATAAAAAATGTGTCTCTCTGATCCTGCTGGTCCTGAACAACATGTAGCACATTCAGGATATGGTGAATGAAGACCCGACTGAAAACCCAGCAAGAGGACTGCAGAGGAATCAGTCTTGTATTCTCTTTTGGAGATCTGTGTCGCCAATGCACTGCCTTTCCTGGGCTTGTTGGCCATTTCTGCTGTGTGCTCACCCATCTCTCATCTGTCTTTGCCATTGCTTTCTGTTTTCATATACTTTAATGGGTTTTAAATATTTCTAGTTTTATTTCAGTTTATAATCCTTTTTCTTTTCTTTTTTTTTTTTTTGAGAAAAGGAGTGAGTGAGTGGAAAAGTTTTTACACGTTCACCTTGATTTTAAAAGTATTTCAGATGTCCTCTTTTTAATTTGAATTTACGTTCAGTATTTCACAATTTATAATTTCATAATGGAACTCGAGTTTAACTCATTATATAAAATCCATATAATTTTTCCATTTTTCTTTGATAATTTATTCATTTATTATATTTTGCTCTGATAAATACCACCCCCGTGATTCAGTTATCTCCCACCAGGTCCCTCCCACAACATATGGGAATTGTGGGAGTACAATTCAAGATGAGATTTGGGTGGGGACACAGAGCCAAACCGTGAGCACTTCAAATGAGTTTACTGTGCATGACTTTCCCCTTGGTCAAATTTAAATGGCAGTATTTTGGGCAAGTCAGTCTTCCCTACACACCAGTGTGCTTTACCACTTCAGTTTATCCCTTCATGTTCACAGGGAAGGGTTACTGAGGATGTGTTTGTTTATTTGTTTTGTTTTTTTTTTGAGACAGTGTCTTGTCTGTTGCCCAGACTGGAGCGCAGTGGTATGACCTTCCCAGTAGCTGGGACTACAGGTGTGTGCTACCACATCTGGCTGATTTTTGTAGCTTTTGTAGAGATGAGGTTTTGCCGTGTTGCCCAGGCTAGTCTCAAACTCCTGGGCTCAAGTGACCTGCCTGCCTCAGCCTCCCAAAATGCTAAGATTACAAGCATGAGCTGCTGCAGCTGGTAGGATGAGTATTGGGATTTATTTATGTATTTGTTTATTTATTTTACAGTCAGTGTCTCACTCTGTCTCACTGCTGCACTAAAGTACAGTGGCACAATCATAGCTCACTGCAGCCTTGGTCTTCTGGGCTCAAGTGATCCTCCCACTCTAGCCTCCCCGGTAGCTGGGACTGCAGGCATGTGCCACCACGCCTGGATAATTTTTAAAATTTTGTAGAGATGGGGGTCTCACTGTGTTGTGTAGGCTGGTCTAGAACTCTTGGCCTCAAGGAATACTCCTGCCTGAACCTCTCTAAGCACTGGGATAACAGGTGTGAGCTACCTTATCTGGCCGGGTTTTTTTTTATAAGAAGCAACAAGAGAGTGTAGTGCAACCCTGCCGTAAAGATTAGATTTGTCTCAGCAATGCTTGTCAGTTATTCTCACAGGTTGACATTTATTTTATTTATCAAATGAAAATTTTACCAAAGAATGCTAGCAGAGAAAAGCAAATCAAGTCATACATTCTCAATTCTCAATAAATGGAAAAGCCCAGGTGACAGGGTGATATTTCTCAATAGCATTTGAGACGATGCTGTGGAAAGCTGCGAGTATATATTTTCTATAGACTTGAAAAATGACATTCTGCTAAAGCTGGAAGGATGTTTTGGGGGGAGTGACCATAACAATAATGTAAAATGTTACATGATTCACTTTGAAATGACTGTTTCTAAAATAACAAGTTGGGTTGCTAACCAGCATTGGGTTCTTCTAAAAAACTGATTTGGATGTTTTTGTGTCCCTCTCTCAATCAATTCATAAATTTGTTGACCTTGAGGTTTGGTGTGATGAAGATAAATACACCTTCGTAGTGTAGAGAAATAACTAGAAAAGGGGAAATTTATTTCTCAGATGAAAGATAAGACAATATTTTGTTACTTTTTGGAAGATATTTTAACACAACCCAGATTGCCATTAACAAGCTTTATGAAATATTAAGAACCCTAACAGTTGGTAAGAAGAATAGAGGAGTCAAGACCCACATAATTAAGATACTCTTCCAAAAAAGCAATGACAATGCTAACGACAATTGGCAAATCATCCTTTCAAAAATTTGGAAATTAACTACAGGCTTGCGATAATCTAAGTAGCATTTATTCAAGTAAAACATCTCAGTCTTGGGAAGAACAGTGGCTGTGTGGCATCTTAACTTCCCTCACTTTCATGACCCCCTCCCCAGCTCTGAGATATCCTTGAAAACCAGCAGCCCACAAATCATGCTGAAAATCAGCAGCCTAGTAGCCCCTGGAGGAGGCAGCATGGGTCTGTAGTTCCCCTAAAGCAACATTCTTAGAGAATTGTCATTATTCAAACTGTCTGGTAGTTCCCAGGAAGCCACCATTCAAAGGGCATGTCTTTATTTGACCTGAATCAGCGCTCTCCAAGTACAAACAGTCTTTTCTTCAGGAGTACTTGTTGAAAACAATTATTTGTCACAACACCTGCCTTAGATGGCAATACAAGTTGGGGGAGAGAAAGCTAACCAAAAAAATTCAAAGGAAAAGCTGAGGAGTGAGATGTGCATAAGGGGTCTTTGAAAATAGAGAACATATTCCTGGGGATCTAGAAGTTTACGTGTGTGGCATATGTGCAGGGCTTTGGGCATGCCCCGTGTTACTTGCACACCCAGAAAATCCCTAAGAAGGCCCTGTGCTCTCACTTATGACTGACCTTGGAATGCTGAGTGAATGCTAATACAGAATTGTAACATACCTATGTGAGAATTGAAGGTGTATTCCCGAAAAGGGTACACAGAGCAACTTGGCAAAGGCTGGGAGATTTATTACTTCTAGGCATTTAAGAAAATTTCTGCCCAACCACTAACTTAGTTAGCTAAGGTGTCAATAGCCACACATAACAAAGAATACGACCTTTACAGAATTAGTTCAGAAAAGCTATTAACAAACAAACAGAAACAAATACAGCAACAAGAAACAGGAACAACAAACCCTGGGAGAAAAAGGAATTTGATACCACAAGATTTGCCACATTATGTTACTTGAAATGCTCTGTTTCCAACCAAACATTGTGAGACAAACTAAGGAAAAATGAGGAATGAACCATATGCATGGAAAACACAGTCAATAGAAACAGTCCCTAAGGAAGTTCAGTCATTGGACTCCCTAGACAAGGACTTTAAATCAGCCCTTAAGAACATTCTACAAACTAAGAAAACCACGTATAAAGAACTAAAAAGGACCGGGCGCAGTGGCTCACGCCTGTAATTCCAGCACTTTGGGAGGCTGAGGCGGGCAGATCACGAGGTCGAGGGATCGAGACCATCCTGGCTAACACAGTGAAACCCCATCTCTACAAAAAAATACAAAAAAGTAGCTGGGTGTGGTGGCGGGCACCTGTAGTCCCAGCTACTTGGGAGGCTGAGGCAGGAGAATGGCTTGAACCCAGGAGACGGAGCTTGCAGTGAGCTGAGATCGCGCCACTGCACTTCAGCCTGGGCAACAGAGCAAGGCTCTGTCTCAAACAAACAAACAAACAAAAACAACAATGGCAAAAACTAGTAAAGGTAACTAAAAAAGGTAAATACAATTTCCCCCCATATGAATTTATTCTTATTTGTTTTATTTTTTCTCCTATCAAAATTAAAAACAGCTGCATAAAGCAACAATTACATTCTCTGTTGATGGACATCATAATGTAAAATGATTGAGTTGGTATCATAACAGCAGAAAAGTAAAGAGGGATGGAGCTGTATAATGCAAAGTTTTTATAAATTGTTAAAATTAAGTTGATTATGCGAGCTAGGTTATTGCAAATTAAGATGTTATTTGTAATTCCCAGGGCAGCAACTAAGAAAATAACTAAAAAATAATGTAGTAAAATGAAGTACAAGGGGATTAAAATTATACACTATAAAATATTAATTTAACACAAAAGAAGGCAATAGTAAAGGAATAGAACAAAAAAGACATGACATATAATAAATAGCAAAATGCAGATATAAATTCTACCTTATTCATAATTACATTAAATGTAAATAGTTTAAATGTTGCAGTGAAAAGGCAGAGATTGGCAGAATGGCTTTTAAAAAATATGACCCATATATATGTTGTTTATGAATGACGGTTTCAATTCAAAGACACAAATAAGTTGTAAATGAAAGGACAGAAGGAAGATGTACCTTGGCAACAGTACTAAAAGAGAGCTGGGGTTGCTCTATTAATATTGGACAAAGTAGACTTTAACACTACAGGAGGCAAAAAAGATATACATATATCTTATATGTGTGTATAATGTTAATGTATATAAGTTAATGTATATAATGAGAAATGAGTCAATTCATCAAGAACACATAATAAATATAAACTTACAAGCACCTAAACAAGAGACCCTTAAAATATATGAAGCAAAAATGGACAGAATTGAAGGGAGAAATAGATAATGCTAAAATAGTGGTTGACTTGTTCAATACCTCAATTTCAATACTAGTAAGAACAAGTAAAAGATTAACAAGGATAGAATATTTGAACAACACTCTAAAACAACTAGACCTAACAGACATCTGTACAACCCAATGACAGTGGAATACATATTCAAGTGTATTGTAATTCTCCTTTATTCTCTGGGTGAGTGGGGGACATAATTGTATATTATGCCATTAAATAAGTTTTAAGAAATTTGAAATAATTGAAAACATACTAAGTGTCTTTCCCATTCAAAATGGAATGAAATGGGAAATCAACAACAGAAAGAAATTTGGAGAATTCACAAATATGTGAAAATTAAACAGTATACACCAAAATAACAAGTGGGTCAAATCAGAAACCATAAGGAAATTGGAAAACACTTTGAAATTTAAAAATACAGAAACACAGTATGCTAGAACTTATGAGATGCTGCAATGGAAGTGCTTGATAAATAGATAGTTGCAAATGCCTATTTTTAAAAAGTAAGATTTCAAATAAATAACTTTACCTTTCTCCTTAAGCAACTAGAAAAAGAAGAGAAAAATAATCCAAAGCAAGCAGAAAAAAGAAATAATAAAGATTACGTGAGAAATAAATGAAAAAAGAACAGAAAGCAATAAAAAATTAACAAAACCAAAAGTTGGTTTTTTGAAAAGATCAACAAAATTAGACAAACTCTTTGCTACACCGATCAAGAGAAAAAGAGAGTAGATGCACATTACTTAATTAGGAAATGAAAGAGGAGACACTACTACTAACTTCATGGAGGGGGGTAAAAGAATTACAAAGGAATATTTTGATTATTAGATTATAATCTATAATATTTAGATTATCACCTAAATTAGATGCAATTAATTTATTAATCTTAATTAGATGCAATAAACAAATTTCTAGAAAGACACAAACTACCAAAACTGAATGGAGAAAAAGTAAAATCTAGAAAGGCTCATAACATAAAAAGAGGTTTATTTTAGTAACCAGAAATCTTACCATTGAGTAAACTGTAGACCTAAATGGCTTTGCTAGTGAATTTTACCAAATCTTTTAACAAAGCTTAACACTATTCTTTGACAAGCTT
Source organism: Macaca nemestrina (assembly GCF_043159975.1). Taxonomy (NCBI): domain Eukaryota; kingdom Metazoa; phylum Chordata; class Mammalia; order Primates; family Cercopithecidae; genus Macaca; species Macaca nemestrina. The sequence goes on from NC_092131.1 coordinate 176,862,821, forward strand.
TTCCTAAAAATTGAAGAGAAAGGAATGCTTCCAAGCTAATTGTATGAGGCCAATATTATCTTGATCTCCAAGCCAAAGATATCACAAAAAATGAAAACTACAAATCAACACCTCATACAAATACAAATACTGTTGCAGAGATTCTCAACAAAACACAAGCAGTCTGAATCCAGCAACGTACAATATTGATTATACACCTGTGACCAAGTAGTATCTAAAAAATGCAAGGATGGTTCAACATAAAAAAATCATTCTATGTAATACTCTGTATTCATAGAATAGGCACAAAAATAACAATCATCGCTATGGGCAGAAAAAAACATTTGACAAAATTAAGCATTCTTCCGTGATATAAATATCCAACATACTAAGAACAGAAGGTAACTTCCTCAACCCAATAAATGTAATCTATGAAAAATCCACAACTAACATCATACTTAATAATAAAAGACTAAAAGTGTCCATCCTAAGATCAGGAACAAGGTAAGAATGTTGCTGTCACCATTTCTATTCATAATTTTATTGGAGGTTCTACCTAGTGCAGTTAGGCATCTATTAATAATTAAAATTATAAAAGTCATATTTTTGGAAAGAAGGAAGTAAATTTATCTTTATTTGCAGATGACATGCTCTTGCATATAAAAAATTAAAAGGATCTACCCCCTCCAAAAGACATTAAAATAATGAATGAGTTCAGCAAAGTTGCAGGATACAAGATCAATATAAACAAAACATATTGAATTTTATACATTTGCAATGAACACTGAAAATTAAGAGAATAATTTCATTTACAGTAGTATCAAAAATGTTAAAATATTCAGGAATAAATTTAACAAAGTAAGCATAAAAGATTTATATACTAGGAGCTAAAATATTATTGAAACAAATTAAAAATCTAAATAAATGGAAAGACAACTCATGTTCATGGATTGGAAGACTTAACATTGTGAAGATGGTAATAGCTCCAAATTGATCTAGATTCAGTAGAATCCCCGTCAAAATCTCAGCCTCCTTTTTTTGCACAAATTGACAAGCTACTCCAAAAATGTGTATGGAAATTGTAAGCAATCCATAATAGCAAAAACAGTCTTGCAAAATAACAAAGTTGGAGGATTGGCAATTTGCATTTTCTGAATCTACTGCAAAACTACTGCAGTTGAGACAATGTGATGCTGGTAGTAGGATAGGCATATGCATAAATGGAATAGAATTGAACATCCAGAAATAAACTCTTACATTTATGGTTGTATCACATCTCAGATTCTCTTGTAGAACCTCTGGAAGGAGGACAGCCCTGCCAACACCTTGATTTTTGACAAGGGCTCAAGATAATTTACTGGGGAAAAGTGGTCTGGCTTTCCTCTAGGCTTTTGTTTCATTTGAAACAAGGATAAGCACCATCCGGACAGCACCTACCTGAGAAGCTAGCCGTAAATACTCAAAAGGATAAAGTTTTAAGTGCTTGGTTTAGAATTTAACATATACTAAGCAGACATTTATTACTACTGTGTGATCTTGGGCAAGTAGATTAATCTCTGATTTTCAGATTTACTGTGCGTAAAGTAAGTGTAATATCTTTCTTACAAGAGTAACCTGAGATAATGTTAGAAACTCAATAACTACCCCTTAGTCTTCCTTCCTAAAGGTGTCCAGATGTGATATAACCATCATTTAGATGTTTCTTTTGGGAATAGAAAGAGTTGACCACCTTTCTTTCCCTTTTATCACATTTATTTTTTGTTCTAATTATAAAAGTGATATATTTTTAAATACAGAGGAAAAAATATGAACCTGTTTACACCAAACCATTAAAGTCATTTTCCTTTGGGGAGTGGAAGTGGCAAAATGGGTGTTTTCATTTTGAACCTTATTGTGCTTGTGTAGTGTTTGAATATTTTACAACCAAGTATTACTTTAAGAATTAAAAAATGCCTGTATACTATAAAGCAATATTAACACATTTTTATTTTATCTAGTTCAGCATTTCTCAAAATGTATTCCATAGGCAATAGTTAAAAAGATGTTTCCATAAAAAAAATGTGAAGGTGGGCTGGCTGACTTCCATTGTCAAATAATTTTGGAAATGCTGTTAAAACACATTTGTTCTTCTCTAGGGCACTCGCAACAACTTCTATCAACTACACTAATCCCAGTGAAAATACAAAATGATTTTGCTACTAACCCTTGCCATTTTTCCATGTAACTCCTACTCACTTATGAGAAGGCACTTTGTGAATTACCTGTGCACTTCACCATTCGTAAGTACCTCACACAATTTGTTACCGGCAGAGTGCAGATGAGGGACCTGAGTTTTCAGCCTGACTACTTACAGCCCACTCTTCTGACTCTGTTAAGTGCAGTCTTTAGTAGCAGGGGGATGAGGGATACCTGGAAAGGAACAGGCACTTCAGAGAAGAGGGAGTTTGGTCAAGCTGCTGAATTGACTGTGAGTTCTCAGAGGGAGGAGTTGAGCAGGGATTTTACTGGGTGCTCAGGTGATGATGAAGAAATCCTGCAAAACATCTCATTTCCAGATTTACTGATTTTCCCAAGATAGCTGAGATGGGTTTGTAAAAATTAAACATTTTATTTTGGGATAGCTATAGCTTTATATACAGAAGCGAAAAATGATACAGGGATTCCTCTGCAGCCTTTACCCACTTCCTCTCAATGATGACATCTTTCAAAACTACACTACGGTATCACAACGAAGATGTTGACGTTGGTGAAGTCAAGATAGATAGATCCTGTTCACTGCAGGGTCTGTCATGTTGCCCTTTTATGACCACAAACATTTCCTTTATGCTCTCACTCCCTACTTAACTCCTGGCAACCACTAATCTGTCCTCCATTTTTAAATTTTGTTAATTAAAGAATATGACACAAAGGGAATTACACAGACTGCCACCGTTTCTTTTTAATCAACATCTTTCTCTGGAGCTTGATCCAGGTTATTGTGAATATCAATAGATGGTTACTTTTTATTGCTGAGTAGTATTCCATAATGTGGTGGGCAGAATAATAGCCTACCTAAAGATGTTCATGATCTGATCATCAGAACCTGTGAATGTCTTGTGTTACATGGAAAAAAAGACTTTGATGGTGTGATTTGGTTAAGAATCTTGAGATGGAAACATGACCCTGAATTTCTTGGTTGACCTAACGTATCACAAGGGTCTTTATCAGGGAAAGAGAGTAAAAGGAGAGTCAGAAAAATCAATGTGAAAGGAAAGCAGAGGCCAGAGTGATTCTGTGTTAGATTAACTGGACCCAAATGGAAGAAGGAGACCCTGACTCAAGGACTGCAGGAGGCCTCTAAAACCAGAAAAGGCAAGGAAACAGATTTTCCCCTAGCACCTCCAGAAGGAACACGGTCTAGACGACACCTTGGTTGAAGCCCTTTTGGGCGCTGTGTTAAGTTCTGAGAACACTTTATCTATTCTAGGTACCTAGTCCTTTGTTGGATATGTGGTTTGCAAATATCTCCAGTCTGTAGCTTGTCTTGACATCCTCTTAGCAAAGTTTTTCATACAGCAAATTTTCTAATTTTGATGAAGTCTAACCTGTTAACTGATCTTTTTATGGGTCGTGCTTTTAGAGACAGTAGACTTTTTCTTATAGGCCTAAATTGCAAATATTTTCTCCCGTAGTTTTCCTAAAGGTTTTGTAGTTTTATTAATTCTGTGATACATTTTGAATTACTTTTTGATGTAGGTCAAGGTTAATTTTTTAAAAAATGAATGTCCAGTTTTTCCAGCACCATTTGTTTCCTCCATGAATCCCTTTTATGCCTTTGTCAAAAATGAGTTGGGCATATATTTGTGGATGGAGGTCTTTTTGGGTTCTCTATTCTGTTTTATTTATCCATTGTTTTCCTCCACCAGTACCACAAGCTTTTGTTTACCATAGTTATTTATAATTCTTGAATTAGGTAAATTAATTCCTCCAACCTTACTTTTTAAAAATTTTTAAAAATTGGTTTTGCTATTCCTGTTCTTTTGCATCTCCATTTAGCGTGATCGTCTCTGTTTCTACAAAAAGCTTGCTGGAATTTTGATAGAATTTTTATTAAACCTGTCTATCAATTTGCAGAGAATTCAGATCTGTCTTATGTTGAGTTGTTGAAGTCATAAAAACCATCTGTCTTTCAGTGATTTTAGATCTTCTTTGATTTTTCATCAGCATTAAATGTCTTTTCATATCTTTTGTCCTTTTTCTAACTGGATTTTTTACAACATGAAAAATCATTTTGTTCTTTGCATATTCTAGATATGATTTCCGTAAGTGCTTTTCAGCAATTATTTGACACCAGTGGAGTGTCTTACAATTCAATTTTTCTTTTATAGTTTTACATTTAAATCTATGATCCTTTTTGAGTTAATTTTTGTATAAGATCTGAGGTGTAAGTCAAGTTTCACATTTTTGCTTATGAATATCTGAGTATTTCAGATAGTTATTAAGATTATCTTTTTTTCATTGAGTTGTCTTTGCCTCTTTATAAAAAATCACTTAGCTATTTTTGTGTGGGCAATTTCTAGGTTCTCTGTTCTGTTCCATTGATCTATGTGTCTGTCCCTCTGATAATACCACACAGTGTCGGTTACTGTAGCTATACAATAGGCTATAATATCTGGTAGAGTGATTCTTCCCACACTCTTCTTTTTCAGCATTGTTTTAGGTACTTTGCTTTTACCTATAAGTTTTAGAATAATTGTAGCTCTAGATACACAATATTTTGAAATAATTTTTATACAATTTGTGTTAACACATTAGTTTGGAAAGACATCTTTACTATATTTAGTCTTCTAATCCATGAACATGGAATATCTTTTTATTTAGATCTTTGATTTCTTTCATCAGCATTTTGTAATTTTCAACATATATATTCTCGACATTTTTTTTTTCGGTTTTCTGGCTTCTTTCAGTATTTTCTCTTATTCTTTGGTGTTCTGAAGTTTGCTTACATTACCCATCTGTTCTAGTATGTTGTGTACTTCTTTAATTAGAGTCCCTTATATTAATTGTAGCTATTTTAAATTCTCTGATAATTCCAAAATCTGTGTCATATCTGAATCAGTCTACTCTGATGCTTGCTTTCTGTCTTCAGATTGTGTTTTCTCTTGCATTTTGACATCACTTGTAAATTTTAGGTGAAAGGAAGACATGATACACCAGTAATAGGAAGTGAGGCAAATAGGCCATTTGTGCGAGGCTTTATGTTAACCTTACTAGGAGTTGGACTGTGCTTAGTATTTGCTGCAGTATAGGTAACAGGGACTCCAAGTTCTTTATTTTTGCCTCCCTTTCCTGTGGCTTCCTTAAGAATCCCTCCTCATATAGAATCTGTACCTTGCAGGTCTTTTAGCTGCAAATTAATGTCATTTATTATATTGGAGCCCTGTTGATATGTGGTATGGTATGGTGAGGGGGGAAAGTTCTATTATCTTATGACCAAATTTGTCTTTTAGTGGCCCTGTATCTTCAGGCTGACTAAATTTTGGTCAAGCAGAGAATCTTTTTCAGTGCCTTTTATTTCTTTCTGTTGCCTTATTGCACTGGCTAGATCTTCTAGTACTATGATGAATGAGAGTTGAGAGTGGACATCCCTGAATTGCTACTGATCTCAAGGGGGGAAATATTCAGTAACTCACCATTACCTGGAATGTTAACTGTATGTTGCAGATGTTTATTAAGTTGAGGAAGTTCTCCTCTGTTCAGTTTGCTGAGAAGTTTTACTAAGAATGGGTGTTGTATGTTTGATACTTGCTCTGCATTGTGACTGATCCAATCAGAAAGCCTGTTAATGTGGAAGATTATATTGATTGATTTTTTTAATATTGAACTAGCCAGGAATCCTTGGAATAAACCCCATGTGATCATTGTATATAATTATTTTTATATGTTGCTGAATTCTGTTTGTTAATATGTATCTTTAAGGTTTATGCACATATATTCATGAGGAATATTGGTTTATACTTTTTTTTTGTCCTTGTCTATATTGTTTTGATACCAGGATGATGGGGCTTCATAAAATTAATTAAATTTAGCAATGTTCCTTCCTTATCTGTTTTCTGGAAGAGATTGTATATAATTTGTATTAATTATATTTTTAATGTTTGGTAGAATTCTCCTGTAATTGACACACTTTCTGTCAATTTGTTAGTACTTTTTCACCCTTCCTCTCTTTCCATTCTTCCTGGACTTCCATGACATGAATACTAGATCTTTTGTCTGACTGGTCTCTGAGACTCTGTTTAGTTTTTCAGTCTATTTTCTTGCTGTTTTTTCAGATTGTGCAGTTTCTGTTGTTTTATATTAAGTTCCACTGCT